>NC_052067.1:64657749-65977124 GCF_015852505.1 Tachyglossus aculeatus | reverse complement strand
GTACATATAGGGGAAGTGGCAGAGTCTAAGAATATGTATGTAAGTGCTGTGGGGCCAGTGGCGGGATGAGGATTTAAGTGCTTACTATGAAGTACATAAGTGAAGCAGAAGGGAGAGCAAATAGAATGAGGAAATGAGGGGTTTGTCAGGGCCAGTCTCATGGATTTTAGTAGGGCTTTGAAGGTGGGGAGAGTGGTGGTCTGTCAATGGAGGAGGGAGTTCCAGGCCAGAGGGAGAAAATGAGCAAGGGGTAGGTAGCGAATAGAGGAGATCAAGTAACAGTGAGAAGGTTAGCGTTAGAGGAGTGAAATGTGTGGGCTGGGCTGTAGTGGGAAATGAGAGAGTGAGGGGAGAGCTGATTGGGTGTCTTAAAGATGATGGTAAGGAGTTTCTGTCTGTTGCAGAGGTGGATGGGCAACCATTGGAGGTTTTTGAGAAGTGGCGAGAGACTGAATTTTTTTTTCTTGTGGAAAGTGATTGATGGAGCAGAGTGAAGTATGGACTGGACTGGGGAGAGACTGGAGACAGGGAGGTCAGCAAGGAGGCTATGCAGTAGTTGAGATGAGATTAAGATAAGCATTTGGACCAACCTGGTGGCAATTTGGAAGGAGAGGAAGAGATAGATTCTAGAGTTGTGTAGGTAGAACTGACGGGATTTGGTGAGAGGTTGAATATGTGGGTTGAATGAGAGAGATGAGTTGAGGATAATGCTGGGCTTATGGTCTTGTGAGAGGGAGGATGGTGGTGTTGTTTATAGTGATAAGAAAATCATAGCGAGGACAGGGTTTGGGTGGGAAGGTGAGAGGTTCTGCTTGTACAAGCGCTTAGTACAGTGCTCTGCACACAGTAAGCGTTCAATAAATAGGATTGACTGATTGTACATATTACGTTTGAGGTGCAGGCGGAACATTCAAGTAGAGATGTCCTGAAGGCAGGAGGAAATTAAAGACTGCAGAGATTAGGGCTGGAGATGCAGATTTGGGAATCATCCACAGAGCTGAAGCTATGGGAGCAAATTCATTCATTCATTCATTCAATCGTATTTATTGAGCGCTTACTGTGTGCAGAGCACTGTACTAAGCGCTTGGCAAGTACAAGTTGGCAACATATAGAGACGGTCCCTACCCAACAGTGGGCTCACAGTCTAGAAGGGGGAGACAGAGAACAAAACAAAACATATTAACACAATAAAATAAATAGAATAAATATGTACAAATAAAATAAATAGAGTAATAAATATGTACAAACATATATACATATATACAGGTGCTGTGGGGAGGGGGAGGAGGTAAGGCAGGGGGGGGGGGGGGGGGGGGGGAGGGGGAGGAGAGGGAGAGGAAGGAGGGGGCTCAGTCTGGGAAGGCCTGCCAAATGAGTTCTCCAAGGAAATGGATGTAGATGAAGAATAGCAGAGGGCCTAGAACTGAGCCTTGAGGTACAATTAGAGGATGAGAATAGCTTCAAGCAGCAACTTTGATTGTTTTTACCATGCACATGCCTAATGGGGGGATGAATTTCTTACACTGGGAAGGGTCTAGCAAACACATTCTCCCCTGGGAAACAAAAGTGGGCCTGAGGAGTCTGGTGTGAGGGCTCCCACTCTAGCCTTTCAGTCAACCAATTAATCAGTCAATCAGTGGTATTTATTCAGCACTTGCGGAGTGTAGAGCACCGTATTAAGTGCTTAGGAGGGTACGATAGAACAGAGATGGTAGACACATACTCTGCCCAAAATGAGCTTGTAATAATAATGATAATGGCATTTACTAAGCACTTACTATGTGCAAAGCACTGTTCTAAGCACTAGGGAGGTTACAAGGTGATCAGGTTGTCCCACGGGGGGCTCACAGTCTTAATCCCCATTTTACAGATGAGGTAACTGAGGCTCAGGGAAGTTAAGTGACTTGCCCAAAGTCACACAGCTGACAATTGGCAGAGCTGGGGTTTGAACCCATGACATAGATGGGGTCTAGATGGGGAGTCTAGATGGGGAGACAGATATGAATGTAAACAAATAAAGGAGGGATATGTACATAAGAGTTATGGGGCTAAGGGTGGAGTGAATTTATTTGTATTGATGTCTGCCTCCCGCTCTCTAGATTATAAGCTTATTGTGGGCAGGGAATGTCACTGTTTATTGTTATATAGTACTTTCTCAAGCACTTAGTACAGTTCTCTGCACACAGTAAGCACTCAGTAAATACGATTGAATGAATGAGTAAATGAAATGCTTGAAGGGTACAGATCCAGGTGCAGAAGAGAAAGGGAGTCAGGGAAAAGGGAGCTGAATCACAAAAGGCTTCTTGGAAGAGATGTGACCTAAATAAGGCTTTGAGGTGAGGAGAGTGATGGTCTGAAGTATATGGAGGGGAAGGGGGTTCCAGGCCAGAGGTAGGACATGGGAAAGGGGTCGGTGGTGAGATAGTTGAGAATGAGGTACAGTAAGTCTTTCCAGAAGAAGCCTGGGGGAAAGCCTGAGCCTGAGGATGCTGATCACTTTCACAGAAGAGCTTGTTTCAGTCACACAAAAATAGGCTGGTTACTGAGCTTCTGTAAAAAAAGAAAATTTACAAGCTGTACCAACCACCCATATATAAGGAAGACATGTCTACTATAGAATATAAATTCTTCTCTCTATAATTAAAGTTCCTTTTCGGCAAGGATCACGTCTACCAACTCTGTTGTACTTTTCCAAATGCTTACTATGGGTTCTCTGCACCTAATATGCACTTTATAAATACCTCCAGCTGCCCCTTTTCTTAAAAGGTTGGGCTCCCAGCTGCACCTATTGCTACTTAGCTGAGAGAGCAGCTAGATGCAGACCCAATTCATGTCTGCATTTTGCCAATAGTTCCCCAAGAATTTAAATGTCAAAATAAGAGCTTTGAAAATTTAGAGCCAGTCAATCATATTTTCTGAGTGCTTACTGTGTGCACAACACTGTACTGTGAGCTTGGGAGAGTACAATGTAACAATATAACAGATACATTCCCTGCCCACAATGAGCATACAGTCTTTTAGACTGTGAGCCCACTGTTGGGTAGGGACTGTCTCTATGTGTTGCCAATTTGTACTTCCCAAGCGCTTAGTACAGTGCTCTGCACATAGTAAGCGCTCAATAAATACGATTGATTGATACAGTCTAGAGGAAATATTATCCCTATCAGGAGTGGAGTTTGAATCCACATGGACATATATGTCCATTGGTTCTTAAGTCCACTGCCTCAACAACTCAGCCATCCTGGCTGACCTTATGTAGGCTGCTATTTTTGTATCTTAAACCCTTTTCTCTGTCTTCATGAGATTCATGTGGATTCAAAAGAAAGTTAAAAATCTAGAATTTTGGACCTCCAAGCTTCTTTATATCCCTCCATCTCCCCCCATCCGCTTTCCAACTGCTTTGTAAGTGTCTTACACAAATTTGTCTAGCTGCATTGCTTAATGTAGAGGAAAGTTTTGACTTGCCTCAGTAGGCTGTTGAATAAGTTTAACTTCCTGACATCTAAATGGGACTTAGGTCCCATTCAGTCCATTTCCTCATCTTCTTTCCTTAGTGGAGATGAAAAGTCACCAATCTTCACACAATAACCTTTCAAACTCTCGAAGGCCTTCATTAGGTCATCCCTCACCCCCTGTTCTGCAGGCTAAGATATCCCAGACACTTTTTGACTTTTTGGTACTTTTTTGGTACTTTTTGAGCATCTACTGAGACTTTTTTTGTTTGTTCATTTAGTGTTTTTTATAGTCTTTGTTCAGCACTCACTATATACCAGGCACCTTACTAAGTGCTGGGATACATACAAGCTAATCAGGTTGGACACAGTCCATGTTCCACATGGGGATCACAGTATTAATCCCCATTTTACAGATGAAGTAACTGAGGCACAGAGAAGTGAAGTGACTTGCCCATCACACAGCAGACAAGTGGCAGAACCAGGATTAGAACTCAAGTCCTCCTGACTCTCAGGCCTGTGTTCAATCAATTAGGCCATGCTGAAGTGCTTAGGAGAATACAACAGTAGCAAGACACCTATTTCCTGACCTCCAGGGGCTTCCAATTTAATGGGGCAGACAGATAAGATTATTTATAGTGAAAATAAGTCTTTTCACCTTTCTTCATATGACCTATCCTGCTCCCCAAACTTGTAAATGTTCTACTGAGCTCCTTTGATATTCATCATGTTGAGTAGTGGTTCCTAAATCTGTCCCTGCAATTCTAAGAGGAGAAGCAGCCTGGCCTAAGGGAAAGAGAACAGGCCTGGAAGTCAGAGGTCCTGTATTCTAATCCTGTCTCCACCATATACCTGCTCTGTGATCTTGGGCAAGTCACTTAACTTCTCTGTGCCTCAGTTCCCTAATCTACAAAATGGGAATTCAGTACCTGCTCTCCCTCCTACTTAGGCTGTGAGATATGGGACCTGATTACCTCGTATCTACCCCAGTGCTTAGTACAGTACTTGGCACACAGTAAGCACTGTATTTGTTAACAAGCACCTAACACATTATTACTATGATTATTACCATAATATATGTGATATAATGAAATATAATCGTAATCATAATAATTAAAAGGGCAAGTCTGACAAATGGTGAGTTTAGTGGAGAGATTACCATGATCATTGTTATTTTTCAGCCCGTTATTTTATAAACAGTTTTCCTTCTTCCCTGTTAATAACAGTGTACCATGTCCCTGATCTTTACTGCCATATTATACAGAGCTAACTACCGCTCATTTGGGTTTTATAATTTCTCTCCTCTCATCTTCAGTGAGTCATTTGATCAATTGTATATACTGAGCACTTATTATGTGGAAAGGACAGTACTAAACACCTGAGACAGTACACTGGATTTGATAGACACCGTCCCTGCCCTCTGGGAGTTTACAGAGTAGTGGGAGTTTATCCCACCTGTCTCTGATTACTTCACCATTATATCCAACTGCTCTTGAATTATAATTTTGTTTTCCCAGCTACTGCTCCTCAATCCCAGATTGTGTTTGTGGTCCTGGTAGAGATGATGATGATGATGATGATGGTATTTGTCAAGCGCTTATTATGTGCCCAGCACCATTCTAAGCACTGGGATAGATACAAGGTTAACAGGTTGTCCCATGTGGGGTCCATTTTGCAGATGAGGTAACTGAGGCACAAAGAAGTGACTTGCCCAAAGTCACAAAGCTGACACATGGCAGAGTCGGGATTAGAACCCATGACCTCTGACTTCCAAGCCCGTGCACTTTCCACTAAGCTATGCTGCTTCCCAATCCCAAGATCTGAAGTAGCAAATAACACATCTCTCCTGCCTCATCAAGAATTCCTTATGCAGAAAGAGAACTATGTCCTAGTTAGGAAGCAAAGCTTACTATTGGCCTTGAATGTCATGGAGAAACTTGAGGGATGACAAATTGAGTGATAAGAGTGGAGGGAAAAGAAAGCATCAGCCAGAAGAAAAAGGTATCCAAAGTTGGAAGATTTGAGTGCTTCACATTAGACCTTCCAACTCCAAATACTGAGGAGAATTTACAGGCTCTTTTTCTTCCCTGGCATTCCAAGCCAGAGGCAGGATGTGGGAGAGGGATCGGTGGAGAGACAGATGAGATCGAGGTACAATGAATAGGTTGGCATTAGAAGAGCAAAGTGAGCAGGCTCGATTGCAGCAGGACAGCAGTGAGGTAAGATAGGAGAGGGCAAGGTTTCTGAGTGCTTTAAAGCCAATAGGAAGCAGCTTCTCTTTGACATGGAGGTTAATGGACAACCACCGGAGGTTCTAGAGGAGTGGGGAAACATGGGCTGAACATTTTTGTAGAAAAATGATTCTGGCAAAAGAGCGAAGTATGGACTGGACTGGGGAGAGACAGAAGGCAGGGATGTCAGTGAAGAAGCTGATGCAGTAATTACGACAGGTTAGGATAAGTGCTTGGATTAACATGGTAGCTGTTTGGATGGAGAGGAAAGAGCAGATTTTAGTGGTGTCGTAAAGGCTGAACCAACAGGATTTGGTGACAGATTGAATATGTGGGTTCAATGAGAGATATGAGTCAAAGATAATGCCAAGGGGTCTCAGGCTAAAGGCTCAGAGAGGAGAACAGGTATTTAATCCTCATTTTAAAGATGAGGAAACTGAGGTACAGAGAAGTCAAGTGACTTGCCCAAAGTCACAGAGCAGGCAGGTGGCAGAGTTGGGATTAGAATCCAAGTCTCCTAACTCACAGACCTGTGCTCTTTCCACTAGCCAGGCTATTTTTCTTTCAGCTGATAGTGATACCAAGTCAATAAGTCTGTCAGGAAGGCAGAAGTACTGATGTCATTGTTTCCAGAGTACACTTTGATAAGGCACTTCAGAATTCTTCATCTTGTTTGTCCAAAGCCTTCTCTATACATTTTAGATTAATATAGTCTTTAATTTTAGTCCATGAGTAAAAGAAGGCATATAACCTTGGGAAAATCTTCAGCAAAATATGTCTGTGTCCCCATGCGTGGTTCAGTGATTTGGATGGTAGCAGAATAAGTGGGTAACAAGATAATAACTGTGCTACTTTTTAAGCACTTACTATGTGCCAAGCACTTTATTAAGCAGTGGGTTGGATGCAAGCAAATCACGTTGGACACAGTCTCTGTCCCGCATAGGGCTCACAGTCTTAACCCCCATTTTGCAGATGAGGTAACTGAAGCCCAGAGAAGTGAAGTGACTTGCCCGAGGTCACACAGCAGACAAGTGGCAGAGCTGGGATCAGAATCCAGGTCTTTCTGACTCCCAGAAGCCTGCTCTATCCTCTAGATCAACCTGTGTTCGACCAGCAGAGGTAATGTCCAGACTCCCCACTGTCCAAGCCACATGAAAAAGTGAAGGAAGCACTCAGAGAAATAACTAAATCTCAACTTGTCGCTATGAGGCTATTTATAAAATTTGCAAGATTGTGTTCCTATATGATCCCCTGCCTTCCCCAGACTGAACTAGCAGTTAAGTCAGAAGAATAATTTTCTAGCCTGGGTTGAGTCAACTCTCTCTTCTCACCGAGTAATATAAATCACAGCCAGAGAAGTAACTGGCTAAAATGATGGTTTCAGCCTTTATTCCTGGGGCGGGGGGAAGGGGAAGATGGGTTGACCAGATATCCTGTCTTTGTCTGGATGGTCTTGTTTTTTTGAGCCTCATCCTGCTCCCCAAGAGGCCACTGCTGGGGAGCATTAGAATTGTCCTGTCAGCCTGGGGCTTACCAGCCACAGCAGCTGTGGTGGTGCCACAGGGTGAGGGGGAGGATACCACATTCCCTCTTCTCCTCCTCCTCTTCCTCCTCTCCTTTGATCGAACTGGCCTTTAGAGTAGTTTCTTGGTGTTCCCGACCTGACTAGAAAGACATGACGGCCACAGACACAGCCAAGCAATAGCCCTCAGGTGGTTGCCGCAGCCACCCGGACCATAGCAGACAGCGTCTCAATATCCACTACAGTCACCCTCAGCCTAAGGGCAACATCCAGTACAGTCACACTCAGCCAGAGAGGTGATGGACACAGTGACTATAGACTGTAAACTTGTTATGGGCAGTCAGTCAGTCAGTTAATTGTAATTACTGAGCATTTATCATGTGCAGATCACCATACTAAGCACCTGGGAGTGTACAATATAGTAATATAACAGACACACTCCCTCTCCACAGTGAGCTTATAGTCTAGATGGGGGAAAGACATTGATATAAATAAATAAAATTACCAATGTATACATAAGTGCTGTGGGGCTGGGATTAGAATCTACGTCCTCTGACTCCATGACACATGCTCTCTTTTCACTAGGTCACACTGCTTCTTCTCTCTATAGCTCCTCTTTCTCACCTTCTGTTCCTCTCCCTGCCCTCACTTTCTTTCTTTTGGGCCTTGCCCCATGGTGGCCCTTCCTTGACCCCACTTCAAATTCCCCCAAACAGGTAGGCTTATAGGAAGAGATTCCAACTTCTACCAGTTTTGAATTTATGACCAGGAACTAAAGATGGCAGGTCTCAAACGTGCATTTATCACAGTTAGGAAGGAAGGAGTCTAGTTCTGCAGATAGTCACAGGACAGTTAGAGTCTTGCACAGGAAATGTTTGACCTTGGGTCATCACCCTTTCTTTACTTCTTCTGCAATTGAGAGGAAATCGAAAGTTAGGCTGCAGAAGTAGTGTGGCCTAGTGGAAAGAGTACAGGCCTAGGAATTAGGGGACCTGGGCTTTAATCCTGGCTCTGACACTTGCCTGCTGTGTGACCTTGGAATTCACTTCATTTCTCAGTGGCTCTGTTTCGCCATCAGTAAAATGAGGGAATGCAAAACCTGTTATCATTCTTATTTAGAATGTGAGCCCCATGTAGGACAAGGACTGTGCCTGACCTGATTGATTAACTTGTACCTAACTCAGTGCTCAGTGCAATGTTTGGCACAAAGTAAGTGCTTAATACTATAATTATCATTAATTATTATCATATTCCGATCCACAGAACTACCATGGAATTCATGGGGTTGGTCAAGGAATCAGTCCATAATTTAAGAATGGGGACACAGGGTTATGTGAAAGCAGTGTGGCTCAGTGGGAAAGAGCACGGGCTTTGGAGTCAGAGTTCAAATCCCGGCTCAGCCAATTAGCTGTGTGACTTTGGGCAAGTCACAACTTCTCTGGGCCTCAGTTACCTCATCTATAAAATGGAGATGAAGACTGTGAGCCCCCCCCGGGACAACCTGATCATCTTGTAACCTCTCCAGCGCTTAGAACAGTGCTTTGCACATAATAAGTGCTTAATAAATGCCATTATTATTATTTATTATTATATATGTTATACATGCAATATAATAATTACATACCATAAATTATATATAATCTTTAACAATACATATCATTGATAACATTTATTAATGAATTTATATTAATTGCTGTCTCCCCCTCTAGACGGCAAGCTCCTTGTGGGCAGGGAACGCATCTACCAACTCTGTTGTACTGTCCCAAGTGCTTAGTACAGTTCTCTGCACATGGTAAGTGCCCAATTAATACCACTGATTGACTGACTGATGGCACCCAAAGAAAAATATCCAATGTAAACGAACAGACGTGGGCTGTTCTTCATCCCCTTCTGGCTGGATGCCATCATAGGGGCTGCCTCTGCTCAGTCACTGTCTGCTGGAATACTGTGGGAGAGCTCAGCTGAAACTAGGGCTTATCAGAAATGACATTTTTTTTCAAGATTGGTCATCTCGCCTCGAAATCTCGCCTCCTCTCCTACATGTGTGATTAACCCCATTAAGGCAACCAGGCTCTGAGATGAGTTGTGAACTTCATTCACTTTATTCATTCACTGTTAACTCATGAGTCATGTTGACTAGATTACTGTCCTTTTGACCAGGCCTTCCTCCTTAGGTCACCCAGGGCATCAGACCGTGGGAATAATAGAACCTCCTCTTTGGGAGTGGAAATGAAAGATAGTTACTGAGTGAATCTGGTCTGCAATACTTTTTTTATAGTATTTGTTCATTTCTTGCTATATCATCAATCGTATTTATTGAGCGCTTACTATGTGCAGAGCACTGTACTAAGCGCTTGGGAAGTACAAATTGGCAACATATAGAGACAGTCCCTACCCAACAGTGGGCTCAAGTATTGCTCTAAGTCATTCATTCATTCATTCAATTGTATTTATTGAGTGCTTACTGTCCTGGGGTAGATACAAGTTAATCAGGTTGAATATGGCCCATGTCCCACAGGGGGCTTACAGACTAAGTGGGAGGGAGCACACATACTCAATCCCTATTTTACAAATGAGGAAACTGAGGCCCGGAGAAGGGAAGTGACTTGCCCAAGGTCACACAGCAGGCAAATGACAGAGCCGGAGTGAGAATCCAGGTGTTCTTACTTCCAGGCCCATCCTCTTTCCACTGTCTTCTATGCTCTTTCAGCACAATGCCAACAGGGGTGGGGCAGTAGCTGATTTAGGAAGACTTCATGTCTCCCATAGTTCTCCTTTCCTTCCCTCCCCTAACATCCCTGACCCTGCTGCTCCCCAAAATAAAAATGGGTATCAAAAACCACGGCAGAAGCAGTGTGGTCTAGTAGACAGGGCATGGGCCTGAGAGTCAGAAGGATCTGGGTCTAATCCCGCTCTGCCACTTGTCTGCTGTGTGATCTTGGGCAAGTCACTTCACTTCTCTGTACCTCGGTTACCTCATCTAGAAATTGGGGATTAAGACTGTGAGCCCCGTGTGGGACAGGGATTGGATCCAACTTGATTAGCTTGTATCTACCCTAGCACTTAGACGAGTGCCTGGCACATAGTAAGCGCTTAACAAATACCAAACACACACACACACAAAAAAAACCCAAAAAAAAAACAAAAAAAAAAAACCTGCTTGGAGTGGTTCTAACTGGTCTTTTTGTGCAGCCCCATCCCTGCCCAAGACTGCCCAGCTGGCCTCTGTGATGACAGGAATTCAGCCACATGGCCAACCTCCCTCTAACCTGATGCCTGCACATGAAAATAATAATAATAATAATAATAATAATAATAATAAAAGTACTTGTTAATTGCTTACTATGTGCCAAGCACTGTTCTAAGTGCTGGGGTAGATACAAGTTAATCAGGTTGGACACAGTCTCTGTCCCACATGGGACTCACAGTCTCAATCACCATTTTACAGATGAGGTAACTGAGGCTCAGGGAAATGAAGGGATTACACAGCAGACAAGTGGCAGAGCTGGGATTAGAACCCATGACCCTCTGACTCAGGCCCGTGCTCTATCCACCACGCCATGCTGCTCCTCTTCTTGGGAGTCAGGCTCCCCAACAGGAGCTGGTCTCTCGAAGGCCCTATGTTCCGAGCTGGACAAAGATTCACTGGGAGGTAGGGGCAGGAAGGCAGCTGCAGTCACATAAATTCTCTGTGCCTCAGTTATCTAATCCATAAAATGGGGATAAGCCTTATTAGCCTTATGTGGGACAGGGACTGTGTCCAACCTGACTGGCTTATAGCTACCCCAGCACTTAGTACAGTTTCTGGCACATAGATAGTGCATAATGAATACCATTAAAAACAAAACAGACCATGTCCAACTGGATTATCTTGTATCTACCCCAGCACTTAGTAAAGTGCTAGGCACATAGTAAGTGCTTAACAAATAGCATAAAAAAACCCAAACAGGGCCTGTTTCTAACCTGACTGTTTAGTATCCACCCCAGCCCTTAGTACAGTGCCTGGCACATAGTAAGTGCTTAACAAATAGCATAAATAAAAATCAGGGACTGTGTCCAACCGGATTATCTTGTATCTACCACAGAATTTAGTACAGTGCCTAACACATAGTAAGTGCTTAACAAATACCATAAAAAAATAGATACCGTATCCAACCCCATTGTCTTGAATCTACCCCTGTGCTTAGTACAGGTCCTGGCACATAGTAGGTACTTAAGACCATTAAAAAAAATTCCCCTCCTCAGTCTTGCTGCCAGGTTCCTCACCTCCCCAGCAACAGGTAGGACTAAAGTCATCAGAGTAGGGCAAGTTTTGAGTGAGGCTGATCAGAGAGGCTGCTGGGGACCAGAGAAGAGCCTGTGGATCCACTGTCACTCTTTCCTATTATTCTAGAATTTATGAAGAACCCAAAGTACTACATGGGAAGTCTCCCTCATCTTCAAATATCTCTGGGCTCTACAGAATCAATCAATCAATTGTCTTTATCGAGCTCTTACTATGCACAGAGCACTGTAATAAGCTCTTGGGAGAGTACAACAGAATTAGCAGACATGATCCCTGCCCATGACGAATTTACGGTCTAGAGGAGGAGCCAGATGTTACTATGCACAAATAAGTAATTCATAACATATAATTTTAAAAGGCATCAAATAGGACTCCATTTTACAGGGGTCACCTAGCTCCTATTTGTGTGAAAGTTCTGTCCAACTTGGGAACTCAAATAATCCAGCCCCCAACAGTGTTTTTTCTTCAACTGGCTAGGTAATTGCCTTGTGGAAGATTGTCTTTTGGAATCTGTTACAGGTCATTACTTATGAATCAATGCCTTACAGTGGCAGGAGAGTTTGTGTAGGCTCATGAAGCTCAGAACTATGCCACTGAGCGATACTCTCTCATCAGGGTCATCCATAATGGAAAGGTCTAAGCCGAGGCATCAGACTCATCTGTGCTGGGCAGCAGTGGCACTGAAAGAGTCAAAGATGGATGATCAAGTGGTCAAAATGTTAATCAAAGACTACGGCAGAAAGTTAAGTTTCTACTGAGCAGAAGAAGGCAATGGCAAATGACTTCTGTATTTTTTTTACCAAGAAAACTCTACGGAAAAAGAACCATAGAATCGCTAAGATTTGGAAATGACTCAACGACGTCTAAGAAGAGAAGGCAGATCATTACAGCAGGGAATACCAGAAGGACTTGAGTTCTAATGTCGACTCTGCCACTTGTCTGCTGTGTTACCTTGGCAAAAATCACTTCACCACTCTGTGCCCCACTTATATGTAAAAGAGGGATTAAGACTGTGATTTGACCCTCCCCCTCAGGACCACCCCCCCACCCCGGGCCCACGTGGGACATGGACTGTGTCCAACCTGATTAGCTCATATATTACGATAATGGCATATGTTAAGTGCTTACTAAGTGCTGAGGTGGATACAAGCAAATCAGGACCCCCATTGCTTAGTACAGTGCCTGGCACATAAAAGTAAGCACTTCTCAAATATCATTAAAAAAAAGGTCCAGGTTTCCAAATTTTTATTTCTAAATCCTGAACTCAAATTTACAACCACAAACACATATACACACATACACATACTTCTTAAAGAATTTTTTTCTAGGCACATAGCCCTACATCCTATTACCACTCACTTGCATTGTTACTAATAGAAAGATGCTCAATGTGTCTTTTGAAAATCCCCTGGAAACAGAATCACATGGCATTATCAAAGACACCAATTTTGAAATTTCTTGATACCACAATATCAGTTGTGGCTGAAACTTCCTGGCAAAGAGTTTTGTCCTTCTTTGCGATGAGAATCTGGAAGTAATTTTAAAAAGAATTCCTCTAAGAGTTATTTTTCCATTTCAGTCATCTTTAGCCAAAATGGTGAGTTGTGAGTTCTGAAAAACAAACACCTTATCCCACTTTAAAGAAAACTAGGCACTTGACTATGACTCAGAAATCACTCTCTCTATATGTTACCTTAAATGATCTACTGCTAGGAGACAACATACAGAGATTTTAGATCTCAACTTTAGGACTATTAATTAGTCCTTTATGAGAAATACTTCATTTTTGAGTTTGGGAAAACATGATTAATGTATAATTAGCTATTCATATTTGTAAATGAGCTCAGAGTTTAATCTCCAGAAAATGTAACTGGAAAGAATACAATGGGCCATATTAAAACCCAGGATCCTTGAAGGAAGTTTAGATTCAGTATCACTACCATCTATTAGGTATGTTAGTACCTGCTTGGACTTGGTGCTTAGAGTGGCAGGTGGGAAAAATTCCACAGAATCACTAGCTGACCCTTTTCCGATCAATACTAATACCTATCTCCCAATTCAGCACTAAAGGGTTAGACAATCACAACGTGATCAGAAAAAACCCATTGGTAAATCACCTACACATAAACTGCACCAGACTCCTCTGGTGCAAATCTCCCATTTGTTGCATGGAAAAGGAGGCTGAAATATTTCCACCATGAAGAAACCTGTGGCTTGGAGTTATTCTTTGCAAAAGGACGCTCGTTTGACACCAAGTAGCCCCAGCATTTGGGGAGATACAGACCCAATAATGTGCTTTTTAGAATGTGCAAGCCTGAAGGGAACCCTGCAGAGCTCCTCTTATTGCTTTGTAGTTACTTTTTATCTGAAACACCTCTGATTAGAGAAAATGGGAACTAAGTGGCATGTGATTAAGGAAGTTAAACTAGAGTAAATGTTCGAAATGGGAAGAAGAAAAGATACTGAGTAACTGTTGTTTCCTTTTGGAGGGTTATTTCTGAATAATAACTTGGGCAATCATTTCCAAATTTTTCAAATGTCTGGGTTTCAACCCACCTAAGATTTTTCTAAATTTTTCAAAATTGTGGTTTTGCACCTCAGAAGCAAAACTAGTGTCAAGAAGGCCCGGGGGTCGATTTCTTCATTAAGAACACATTAATTCAATCTAGCCCCTTCTTACTTCCAAAATAATTCTCTCCTTTTTTTGATAATTTAAAATGCAGCAAGATTGCTTGCCTTGTCCTTCCAATTCAACTACTTCCCTCTTCTTCCTTCACCTCTACTGCTTATCTGCTAAACACAAAGCTTCCCACAGTTTAAAAAACTGTCCTCAACTCTTCAGCTGAATTAACAGCATAGGTAAAATCCTTGTAAAAATATGAGGAAGTATTAGAAGATATTATAGCAAACAACTGCGTCTATAATATAGTTCTCACTGGCATTTCCTCACATTTCGGACATCTGCAATATGGATTACTCCAACTGGTCTAATACAAGAAGACGTTCTTTTGATTCTCCTTCATTTTACTGGGTGAAAATTCCACCACTAACTTTCCTAGGCCTTAAATCCATCCCCCATCTCCAAACAATCAATGGTATTTATTGAATGCTTACTTTGCTTACTTTGCTTTCCTTATGCAGAGCACTGTACTTAACACTTGGAGGGTAGAAGACATTAGAATTGGTACACATAATACCTGCCCTCGAGCATCTTACAGTCTAGAGGGGGGCCAACTTGAAGATTTCAGTAAATGTAAGATTAGTCAGTCAGTCAATCATATTTATTCATTCATTCATTCAATCGCTTTTATTGAGTGCTTACTGTGTGTAGAGCACTGTACTAAGCGCTTGGGAAGTCCAAGTTGGCAACATATAGAGATGGTCCCTACCCAGCAACGGGCTCACAGTCTAGAAGGGGGAGACAGACAATAAAACAAAACATGTAGACAGGTGTCAAAATCGTCAGAACAAATAGAATTAAAGCTATATGCACATCATTAACAAAATAAATAGAATAGTAAATATGTACAAGTAAAATAAATAGAGTAATAAATCTGTACAAGTATATATACAGGTGCTGTGGGGAGGGGAAGGAGGTAGGGTTGGGGGGATGGGGAGGAGGAGAGGAAAAAGAGGGCTATTGAGAGCTTACTGTGCGTAGAGCTTACTAAGCGCTTGGAAGTGTACGATATAGCAACATAACAGGCCCATTCTCTGCTCACAATGAGCTTACAGTCTAGAGGGGGAGACAGACATTAATATAAATAAATAAATTTCAGATATGGACATAAGTGCTGTGGGGCTAGGAGGGTGGATGGATAAAGGGAACAAGTAAGGGTGATGGGAGTGGGAGTGGGAGAAGAGGAAAGGAGGGCTTAGTCATGGAAGACCTCTTAGAGGAGATGTGCCTCCAACAAGGCTATCTATGTGCCTTCAATACGATTACATCAGACAATTGGGCTTATGGCATTTGGGACTGATTGCATCTGGAATTCTACTTTTCGAGTGCGCTTTACGTTTTCCCCACTCGTTGAAAGTTTATCATCTCAGGGATACTGAAACCATTTGCACCTTGGGAACTAAGAGATGGAGAGGGCCTAGAACCCAGGTCCTTATGACACCCAAGCCGATGACTATACACTAGGCCAGCTTCAGATGGTAACTGAGCGAGGAATCTGTGTCTAGGTACACAGTCAGGAGAGGGTGTTGGGGGTGGGGTGGGGCAGTGGGGGTGGTAGTTGTGGGGCCCCTCAAAAGATGGTGGAGGAAAAGTCTATGAGTACTTCCACCCTTCTCTAAGATGGCAGCAGTGAAGGCGTGTGTGCCTTGGGATGAAAGTGATGCTTTTGCTGGGAGGGAGTTGGAGTCTTGGGGACCAAACTTCCCAGGGGAGCACGGTGGGGGGGGGGGGGGGGGTGCCAGGGGTCAGCTGAGGCAGCTGGGGGGGAGGAATGGCAGACTGAGGGCCCATGGGGGTGACGGAACTGCATGAGGCAGGTGGGGGTGTCCAGGCAGGGTTTCCAGCACAGGTGGCAAATGACATTATGGGAGATGATGAATTTGCTACCGTCTCTGGACAGCAAAATGTCTTTAGACTGTAAACTCACTGTGGGCAGTGATTGTGTCTATCTATTGCTGCATTTTAATGATAATAATAATGATGGCATTTGTTAAGCACTTACTATGTGCCATGCACTGTTCTAAGTACTGTGGTAATAATAATAATAATAATGGTATTTGTTAAGCGCTTACTATGTGCAAAGCACTGTTCTAAGCGCTGGGGGATACAAGGCGATCAGGTTGTCCCATGTGGGGCTCACACTCTTAATCCCCATTTTATAGATGAGGTAACTGAGGCACAGAGAAGTTAAGTGACTTGCCCAGAGTCACACAGCTGACAATTGGCAGAACCTGGATTTGAACCCATGACCTCTGATTCCAAAGCCTGTGCTCTTTCCACTGAGCCACACTGCTTCTCTGGTAGATACAAGGTAATCAGGTTGTCCCACATGGGGCTCACAGTCTTAATCCCCATTTTACAGATGAGGTAGCTGAGGCACAGAGAAGTTAAGTGACTTGCCCACTGTACTCTCCCAGGCACTTAGCACAGTGTTATGCAAACAGTAAGTGCTCAATAAATACGACTGACTAAATGAATGAATGAAGCATCCCTGTTTTCTGCAGTAACAATGATAATAATAATAATTTTGGTATTTGTTAAGCGCTTATTATGTATCAAACCCATGCATGAGGACAACGAATCCCAGCAGCCCATGGATTCTACAACCCAACCATCAGCGGCTTCCCAGCATATCCACAGTGGCCCCTCCTTAGTCAAATGGCCTGGGCCTTTTTCCATGTCAAATCAGACCTGATTTCAGATCAGATAAAGTCTCCTCCGGCCAGCTTGGGCCAGGCTACTCAGTTCTGAACCAGGGCCAGCTTTGGAGGAAAAAAGCCAAGACAATCCACTCCACACTAATCAATCAATCGACTGTATTTATTGAGCACTTACTTTGTGCAGAGCACTGCACTAAGCACTTGGGAGAGTACAATGCAACAGTGTTAGCCTACGCGTTCCCTGCCTTTAATGTGCTTACATTCTGGGCTCTACACCAGACCCTACACTACACTAGACACTTCACAAACTTACACTGGCCTCTGGATTGTACACTAGACTACACCCAAGCTGTTTCCAGTAAGCATAGAACTGCATTTTATTTCCTGTTGGACTTGGCCAGGAAGCATACAGTCAACAACATTTAACAAGAATCGACACTCCCAAGCTTCTCCCGCAGTGCTCTGCACACAGTAAAAACCACTAACTGATTGACTGATCTACTGTGTGCAATAGAGTTTGGGAGGGTACAGAAGAATCAATCAATCAAATGCAATTACCATCATCAATGGAATTCCTTGAGTGCTTATTATGTACAGAACACTGAACTAAGTTCTTGAGAGAGCGCTGGCAGACACATTCCCTGCCCACAGTGAGCTTACTGTCTAGAAGTATTTATTGAGCACTTACTTTGTGCAGAGCACTGTACTAAGTGCTTTTAGAAGTAGCATTGACTAGTGGAAAGAGCAAGGACCTGTGAGTCAGAGGACCTGGGTTCTAGTCCCAGCTCCACCACTTATCTCTTGCATGTCCATGAGCAAGTCACTTCTCTAACCTGTGCCTCAGTTCCCTCATTTGCAAAATGGGGATTCAATGCCTGTCTCCCTCCTACTTAGACTGTGAGCCCCATGTGGGATTTGACTTTCTCAAGCACTTAGTACAGTGCTTGACATATAGAAAGCACTTAACAAATACCACAATTATTATTATCATCATTATTATTACAACAAAATAGAGTTGATAGATGCGATCCCTTCTCACAGGTAGCTTCCTCTCTATGGGTGTGGGGGGGGGAGACAGACATTGAAATAAATTAAAGATAAGGGAAATATTACAGTAGATTTCATAGATATAATCCATGCCTTCAGTTTGCTTTCATATTAGTTTAGGATACAGACACTAAAACAAATTCCAGGGAGGAGGAACCAACAGAGAATAAGTGTGGTGTTAGTGCCCAAGTGCTTCGGTGACTCGGAAGGACTAAAGTGCCATTTGGGTGGGGGGGATATAAAGTGGGGAGAAGAGAGATTAATTGTGGAAGGCCTCCTCAAGGAGAAATGATTACAGAAGAGGCCTGAAGTTGGGGGAAGCAGTGGTGCATTGGATATGAAGTGTAGTGGTGGCCAGGGGGATTTCAGGCAGAAGGGAGGAGATGTGAGAATGAGGTGCCATGAGTACATTGGTTTGAGAGGAGCAAAGTTTGTGAATTGGGCCATAGTAGGAGTAGTGGGGAAGAGAGCTGATTAAGTACCTTAAAACCCAAGAGTTCCTGCCTGATGCAGAGAAGAATGGGCAACCACTGGGAGTTTATGAAAGAATGAGGAAATGTCCCCAGAATGAGTAGTCAAACCGTTATTTAAATCCTTTTCTGATCAGTTTAGAAAATCACTTCCCTGTTTTTCCCGCCAAAAAATAATAGATGGAGGTTTGCCTCAGGATGTGGAACTGAGAAAGTTAAACTCAATTAATGGGAAGTGAATTATGTTGCAGGCCTCAAGCAGTGTCCTAGAACACTATGGCAATTATACTTGTGGTATATTTGGCTTAGTTAGCACCAGTGGAAATGAGTCACAGAGAAAAATCCCTCAATCTAGAAAAAAATGGTGAAAGCATCCCTTCAGCAAAGACCAAGCTAGCCAAAACTACACCAATTCCTTCTCTGTTTTAGTGGAAAAGGTACAGGAGATTCGGAATATTTTTTTAAAGCAACAAGAAGCAATCAGTAAATCAGTGGTATTTATTGAGTACCTACTGGGTACAGAGAATTGTACTGTCTGGGAGAGTTCAGGAGAGTTAGTAGACATGAGTTACTTTACTATACTATATATACCTTTTCAGTTGAGGAAATTAGACTTTGAAACTGTAATTACAAGGAAAAGCCTTCTGTATTATCTGGTTTGCGTGAAACTCTGACCCATCTACCTGTGGTCCCATATATCCCTAAAGCTAACACTGTGATATTATAATCGGGGTTATGACCTTGTGCACGTTTGGGCTGGAGTGATTCATCCCCATATGCGGGAGGGGGTAACTGCCAAGACCCCTCTTCCTGACAGAAGTTTCTGAGAAAGTAGCATTGTTGCTGCGCATTGAAAGTCAGAGGTCACAGGCTGGGCTCATAACCCTAAAAGGATCACCTCCTTTCCCCAGCAGGAAGACTTGGGAGACTTTTGTGTGTGCCCAGGGACAGCCACCTAGCACCCCAGATTCAGTATTTTGGGGGAATCACACTATCTAAGTCTCAGGGATGTTCCTATAAGTCCCGTTGTTTTCCTACAGACACTGTGGAATGAACTTTGGACTTTGACATATCTGAAAAATAGAGCAAGAGGTGAACCTTGGGTGAGTGGTCTCCTATTTAAACTTCTCGGGGTATAATAGCTGTTTAGAAAGCAAACTTTCAAATGTTTCCTCTCCTCCACCCAGCTCCACTATCATGGGGAAGGCTGGTGTTCTCAAATTGGGTCTTTTCTTTTGCTGTTTTTTTAAAGGTATTTGCTAAGCACTTACCATGTGCCAGACACTGTACTAAGCTTTGGGGTATCTACAAGCTAATCAGGTTGAACACAGTCCACGTCTTACTTGGGGCTCACAGCCTTAATCCCCATTTTACAGATGAGGTAACTGAGGCACAGAGAAGTGAAGTGACTTTCCCAAGGTCACACAGCAGACAAGCAGCAGAGCCAGGACTAGAACTCAGATCCTTCTGACTTCCGGGCCTGAGCTCTATCCACTAGGCCATGCTTCTTCTATTTCAAGGACTTTGCATGATGTCCATAAACTGTTGAACGGAACGAGTTTCCCAGGGGTTCAGAATATTATTCTAGTGCTAGCTTCCTAATTTCTCAAGCCTGGCCACATCGAATAAATGTCTTTACGTTATTCCACGCACGACTGACTATTCTGGCATCCAGCAAAGACAAAGTTGGGTATTCTCTACTATGGTCTGCAGCCCACTGGTATTCTGGGAAGGGATGGCTAATGATGTTCTTCAGCAGTTGGGTCAAATTAAGTCTAGTTAGGATTTTGCCAGCAATAGAGGAGGGAAGTGCCCTATCCTAAAATTCACTTCTATAGTCTGCTCTCTCCCCTTACTTTTTGAGAAATCCTGTGACATTTTCTCAGTGTTCCACAAGGCAAAGGAGAGTTTGTGACAGCCATTAGGCAGTCTGGCCACCCAATCAATCAATCAGTTGTATTTATTGAGCACTTAGTGCATGGAGAGAACTATACTAAGTGTGTGGGAGAGTACAATACAACAGAGTTAGTCGACACGTTCCCTTCAACAATGAGCTTACAGTCTAGAGAAAAAACTATTCAAGGTATTCCTTATCTCTGATTTAATAATTGTAATATCTGTTCTTTCATTCATTCAATTGTATTTTTTGAGTGCTTACTGTGTGCAGAGCGCTATACTAAGTGCTTGGGATGGTACAGAATAACAATAAACAGGCATATTCCCTACGCACAATGAGCTTACAGTCTGGAGGGGGAGACAGACATTATATAAATAAATAAATTACAGATATGGACATAAGCGATGTAGGGCTGGGATGGGGGATGAATAAAGGGAGCAAGTCAGGACAATCCTGAAGGGCGTGGGAGAAGAGAAAAGGAAGGCTCAGTCGGGGAAGGCCTCTTGGAGGAAGTGTGCCTTCAATAAGGCTTTGAAGGACGGTAGAGTAATTGTCAGTGGGATTTGAGGAAGGAGGGCACTCCAGGCCAGAGGCAGAACGTGGAGGAGGGGTCAGCAGCGAGATAGATGAGATCGAGGTACAGTGAGATTAGCATCAGAAGAGCGTAGTGTGGGGGCTGGGCTGTAATAGGACAGTAGAGAGGTAAGGTTAAGTGCTTACTCTGTGCCAAGCACTGTACTAAGTACTGGGGTAGATACAAGATCATTAATGATAATAATAATAATAATAATGATGGTGTTTGTTAAGCACTTACTATGTGCCAAGCAGCATTCTAAGTGCTGGGATAGATACAAGGTTACCAGGTTGTCCCAGGTAGGTCTCACAGTATTAATCCCCATTTTACAGATGAGGTAACTGAGGTACAGAGAAGTTAAGTGACTTGCCCAAAGTCACACAGCTGACAAGTGGGGGAGTTGGGTTTAGGACCCACGTCCTCTAACTCCCAAGCCGGGCTCTTTCTACTAAGCCACACTGCTTCTCTAATGGATAAAATCCCACAAGTAGCTCTCAGCTACTCTACCACCAGAGCTGAGATTTGCCATTCTTGCCCTCCACAAAGAGTACTGTTTGCCATTCTGTGAAAATGTAGCCACAGCACTTTAAGTCAGTACTGCTGTCAAATTTAACACTAATATAATGAAGTTGTTTAACAGCATTTATCCAAGCAACTCTAAGTGTTTTCCAGAGATTACCTCTTTGGTAATAATAATAATTGCAATTACTATTATTATGGTATTTGTTAAGCCCTTACTATGTGTCAGGCCCCTTACTAAGCTCAGGGGTGTATGCAAGCAAATTGGGTTGGATATGGTCACTGTCCCAAGAGCGACTCACAGCCTCAATCCCAATTTTACAAATGAGGTAACTGAGGCACAGAGAAGCAAAGTGACTTGCCCAAGGTCACACAGTAGATGAGAGGTGGAGTCAGTATTAGAACTCATGACCTTCTGACACCAAGGCCTGTGCTCTATCCACTATGCCATGCTGAGATTCAACACTACTCTCTGATAAAGATATAGGCAGAGACTATCATCCCCATTTCACAGGTAAAGAAACTGAGGTTAAGAACATTTCCCAAAGTGAGTCAGAAACAGAACCAGAGCTAAAAAGTAAAAATGGAAAAGAACACTAAGTTTAATGTGGGTTTTCTAATTATGACCAGGTTGGGTAAGGTTAGACTTTAGCTCTGGGTGAAGATTCAAGAATTGTTATTTCATTTCAGTAAAAGAATCTCAACGGATTCAAAGATGTCATTTTGAGGAAACTGTGATGCAATTCCTCAGGAGAAGCCAATTAAAGCACAGTATCTGAGAAATAGACTTGGTGTTCTGAATATCTCATATTTTTTTTAAAAAAAAGGAGGAGAAAGAACCCAAATCATTTTCCTCAATGAGAGAAATGGCAGAGCTTAGTAAATTTAGAGAAAATACCATATATCTTTGAAAGCAGTTTAGTCCACAGCCTTTTTTTGCTTTTATGATTGATGCAGAATATGGATATCCATCACCATTTACCTTATCATCTGCATGGAGGTGCTGAGGTAAAACCAATGCAGGCATCCTAATATCAGAAAAACAAAGGACAGTAACACCGAAGTACCATTTTCCCCCTCTAAACTATGAGCTCTTGTAAGAAAGGCAAGTGTCTACCAACTCGGTAGCATTGTACTCTGCCAAGCACTTAGTGCAGCGCTCTGCACACAGTAAGTGCTCAGTAAATACCATTGATTGACCGTAATGGGTCCATGTCCCATGTGGAGCTCACAGTTTTAATAATTTTACAGATGAGGTAAGGGAGGCATAGAGCAGCAAAGTGACTTGCCCAATGTCACACAGCAGACAAGTGGCAGAGTCAGGATTAGAACCAAGGTCCTTCTGACTCCCAGGCAGCTTGTATAGTGGATAGAGCACAGGCCTGGGAATCAGAAGGTCATGTGTTCTAATTCCAGCTCCGCCACTTATCTGCTGTGTGACCTTGGGCAAGTCACTTCACTTCCATGGGCCTCAGTTACCTCATCTGTAAAATGGGTATTGAGACTGTGACCGCACGTGGGACAGGGATTGTGTCCAACCCGATTTGCTTGAACCTTCCCCAGTGCTTAGTACAGTGCCTGGCGTATAGTAAGCACTTAATAAATACCATTATTATTATTATAATTATTATTATTATCTCCTAGGCCATATGCCTCTGCCCTCCCCTGGGGACAACACATGGAAATTTCCAATCCCTACAGTCCTCTAGACTGTAAGATCCTTGTAGACAGGGAACAAGTCTACCAACTTTGTTATATTGATTTCTCCCAAGTGCTTAGAACCAATGCTCTGCACACAGTAAGCATTCAGTAAACACAATTGACTGATTGGTTGTTCCGCTCACAGTAAGCTCTCAATAAATATGATTGATTGATTGATCCCTGGGAGCTCCGCCCCCAACACAAGATGATCCACCCGGCCACCTGCAAGCTAGAAATAGTTGAACTCTTCTGCTGTGCACTGGGCTTGACTGAGGAACCACGGCATCAAGGACCCCATCATCATCATCTGTCTTGCAGCTTCTGCTAACCAGACTTCAGAACAAAAGAGAACCCTGGAAACGATCAGGTGGAAGGCCTGGAACTAGGAGCATCAGGCACTGGATTCCTCCGGCAACCCAAATCCCTTCAACTGTATGGTCAGAATCCACCTCTTGCTTGTTAGCACATGAAGTTGGAGAAGTAGCATGGCCTAGTGGATAGAGCACAGGCCTGGATGTCGGAGAACCTGGGTTCTGGGCCTGGATGCTTGCTGTGTTACCTTAGGCAAGTTTCCTCAACTGTAACATCCCTGTTCTCCCTCCTCTTTAGACTGTGAGCCCCATACAGGACAGGGACTGTGTCTGACCTAATAACATCTATCTACCCCAGTGCTTAGAATAGTGTTTGACACATAGCAGGGGCTAAACAAATACCAAAACCGCCCCCACAAAACAGAATATAAAGCAGCAGGTAGACCAGTCTGGTGGGCAGAGAGGGGAGAGGGGTTGCCCAGTTAGAGAAAAGACTTTGCCAAGATCCCGATGCCAGGAGGTAGGCCTGAAAGCAGGCTTGTGTGGGGCAAACCCATTAATCCTGCAAGAATATCTCCTTAAATGCAAATACCACAAAAAAAGTTTTGGAAATAACACGTCCCGCATTGTGAAACCAGACTGAACTGCAGGAAGTAGTACTCACAGAGAAGTTCTTTGATATTTATAGTCAGTGAAGTTTATTACTTCTGCTTTAACTGAGCAGCTGTGCTATCAAACAGATTCTACGGGAGCTGGAATTTTGACATTAAACCCTGGGAACGACGGTGCAGCAATCCAAAGGAGCCATTTAGATCTAAAAGCCAGTGAGTGGCGGAGGTTAACACTGAAAAGAGTGTTGAGGAGTGGGGAAAAAAAGGTAATGAGAATCTTTCCCCTCAAGCCTTGCTTAGTTCTCATTCTGACTGGCAATATATCTTCTTCTTTTGAAACAAAACCTACCAACTGAACCCACAGTTCTATTGGGTTTAATCAATCAATCAATCAATGGTATTTATTGAGCTCTGACTTGTGCAGAGCACTGTACTAAGCCCTTGGGAGAGTGTGTTAGAACAGAGTTGCTAGACCAAATTCCCTGCTCACAATGAGCTCACAGTCTACAGGAGTTAAGTTCTTATTTGTGATTCAATTTTCTGATTGGATTAAGATTAGATTTGAAGGATGAAAGAATATACAAGAGTTTCCTTTTGGTCTGCCAGCCATACATCTGCTCAAATTGTAACATGATTGTAGATTGTAAACTCACTGTGGGCAGGGATTATATCTGTTATATTGTCATTTTGTATTCTCCCAAGTGTTCTGCACACAATAAACTCTCAATAAATACAACTGATGGATTAATATTCAGAATTTACACAGCGATTGACATTTTCCCAACACCATCCAATATATTTGATTTCAGACATGAAGTAGACAAAAATAAAGGTAACTGGATTAGCTGGAATTAAGAACCATGAATCATAGGTACCATGAGGGCAGGGACAATATCTTTAAGTATTCATTCAATCATATTTATTGAGCACTTACTTTATGCAGAGCACTGTACTAAGCGCTTGGGAGAGTACTATACAACAATAGACATGTTCCCTGCCCGCAACGAGCTTACTCCATCTTTCTTTTCTATTCTACATTCCCAAAGACATAGCACATTTTTTTGGTAATATCTGATAAGCACTTACCATGTGCCAGGTGCTGTCCTAAGCACTGGGGTAGATACAAGTTAATCAAATTAGATACAGTTCTTGTCCCACATGGGGCTCACGGTCTCAATCCCCATTTTACAGATGAGGGATCTGGTGTCCAGAGAAGTGAAATGACTTGCCCAAGATCACACAGCACACAAATGGCGGAGGCAGACTGATGATAGGGAGTTCATCCATCCTTTTCCCTTCTCGTGAGCCGTTCCTAGTCCCTAATGCCTGCCCACCTGCTCTACTAGTCTGCTCTACTCTGCTCTACTACTAGGAGAAGCAGTGTGGCTCAGTGGAAAGAGCATGGGCTTTGGACTCAGAGGTCATGGGTTCAAATCCCGGCTCTGCCAATTGTCAGCTGTGAGACTTTGGGCAAGTCACTTCACTTCTCTGGGCCTCAGTTACCTCATCTGTAAAATGATGATTAAGACTGTGAGCCCCCCGTGGGACAACCTGATCACTTTGTAACCTCCCCAGTGCTTAGAACAGTGCTTTGCACATAGTAAGTGCTTAATAAATGCCATCATTATTATTACTATCAATGGGCAGTGTTGAAGCGGCCAGCAGATGGTTCACCAGTCACGGGCACTCCTGGGCTCCCCAGACTTCATCAGTGGTCCTTGTGGGCTCTGGAAGAGAGGATGGTTCGGCTCTCACCCGCGTCAAGTCTATCAATCAATCAATTGTACTTACTGAGCACTGACTGTGGGCAGACTTGGGAGGCATGTGTACAGCGTAGGTCCAGAGCAGGAGAGCTATGTGGTGGCGCAGGGAGAGGGGAAGGAGGGAGAATGGAAACTCTTTCATGTCCCTCCTGCTACTGCTTCCAGTCCCCACCTTAGCTGCTAAGCCAAGGCGTGAAACTGTCACAGTGGAGGGAATGGTGCAGTCTTCTCTCTCGGGAAGGGAAGGAGAAGGCATCCATCTCCAAACAGTTGCCTCCCTCTTTCCCCACCCACTAGCAGCATGGCCTAGTGGAAAGAGCACAGGCCTGGGAATCAGAAGACATGGGTTCCAATCCAGGCTCTGCCGCATATCTGCTGTGTGATCTTGGGCATATTACTTCACTTCTCCGGACCTATTACCTCATCTGTACAATGGAGTTTAAGGCTGTGAACCACATTTGGGTCAGGGGCTGTGTCCAACCTGATTCCTTTTGTATCTACCCCACTGCTTGGCAGATGTACCCCATCTCCATTCAACAAAGAGCAGCTGCTTGATCCTGGGGCCCCCTACCTCCATTACACCACAGTGAGCTACTTCCCTTCCATTTCAATTTTCTTCAGGTAGCAAGGCTGTAAGATCCAGTTAGGAAGAATTAATCAATCAATCGGTGGTATTTATTGAGTACTTACTATGCACAGAGCACTGCACTAAGCACTTGGGAGAGTACAGTACTATGAGTTAGCTAACACATTCCCTGCCCACAATGAGCCTACAGTCTAGAGGGGGAGACAGACATTAATCAAACTAAATAATTTATAATATATAGCTGAAAGATATCAGCCAATCAATCATCCTTATTTACTGTACTAAGTGCTTGGGAGAGTATAATATAACAGAGTTGGTAGACACATTCCCTGCCCACAACAAGCTTATATTCTAGAGGGGGAGGCAGACATTAATATAAATAAACAATTTTTAATATATAATTCAAAAATATGTAGCTAAGAACTGCGGGGTAAAGTGGGTCAGAGAAGATAGGCAAAGAATAACTTTGACTTGCAATTGGTAGGTCTGATTCATACCTTTAGAGCATATATACCTATACAGAGATTATAAATACGAACCATCAGTATCATCTCACAGCTATTTAGTAAGTGTTTATATTGGAAGCAACAAGCTTCAGAAGGTTAGAAGGAAAATGATTGAAAACATTTCCTAGCTTTCAGAGGACTCCGTCTAGCCGGGGAGACAGCAAGTTGCACAGGGAACTACCCGACTTAAGAAATTTCAAAAGAATAGACTCTGATGCTTCAGAATAGCAACAGTTTAGTACTGCATAATTCCAAATGTAATGGTAGGAAACCTTGACACTTGGTCAATCAATCAATGGTGTTTGTTGAATGCTTACTGCGTGCAGAGCACTGTAATCAACCCTTGGGTGAGTATAACACAACATTCATTCATTCATTCAATCGTATTTATTGAGTGCTTACTGTGTGCAGAGCACTGGACTAAGCACTTGGGAAGTACAAGTTGGCAACATTATAGAGACGGTCCCTACCCAACAGCGGGCTCACAGTCTAGAAGGGGGAGACAGACAACAAAACAAAACATATTAACAAAATAAAATAAATAGAATAGTAAATGTGTACGAGTAAAATAAATAGAGTAATAAATCTGTACAAACATATATACAGGTGCCTGTGGGGAGGGGAAGGAGGTAAGGCGGGGGGGATGGGGAGGGGAAGAGGAATGGGGGGGCTCAGTCTGGGAAGGTGTCCTGGAGGAGGTGAGCTCTCAGTAGGGCTTTGAAAGGAGGAAGAGAGCTAGCTTGGCGAATGTGCGGAGGGAGGGCATTCCGGGCCAGGGGAAGGATGTGGGCCGGGGGTCGATGGTGGGACAGGTGAGAATGAGGCACAGTGAGAGTTGGTGGACATGTTCGCTGGCCATAACAAGCTTACAGCTTAGAGGGGAAACAGCCATTAAAATTCCTCTAGACTGTAAGCAGCTTGTGCGCAGGGGTAGTGCCTACCTAGTCTATTTTATTGTACTCTCCCAAGCACTCAGTACAGTGCTGTGCACATAGTAAGCACTCAATACATACCATTGATTGATGGCAAGAGAACTGGGAGTCAGAGGACTTGGGTTGCAATTCTGATTCTGCCACTTGCCTCCTGAGTGACCTTAGGCAAGTCACTGAACTGCTCTGTGCTTCAGTTTACTCATCTATAACTCACGTGGGGCAGGGACTGTGTCTGACTTGATTACGTTTTATCTACCATGGTGCTTGGTACATAGTTAAGGGCTTAACAACTACCATTATTGTCACTATTGTCCAAGCTTGTGATTGTAAAAATACTCTCCCAAGCACTCAGTACAGTGCTGTGCACATAGTAAACACTCAATAAATACCATTGATTGATTGATTGATTGCTGTTCAGGGGTTGGTAGATGAGGAAGGGTGGATTTCAGCTCCCAGGCCTCTGGCCACTCCAGGTGGTCAGAGAGGCAGCGTGGCCTAGTGGATATAGCAATGGCCTGGGAGTAAGGAGGACCTGGGTTCTGGTCCTGGCTCTGCCACTCGTCTGTTGTGTGACCTTGTTGCCAACTTGTACTTCCCAAGCACTTAGTACAGTGCTCTGCACACAGTAAGTGCTCAATAAATACAACTGATTGATTGATTGACCTTGGGCACTAAACTTCTCTGTGGTTCAGTTACCTCATATGTAAAATGGGGATTAAGACTGTGAGCCCTATGTGGGACATGGACAGAGTCCAATCTGATTAGCTTGTAGCTACCCCAGTGTTCAGTATGGTGTCTAGCACACAGTAAGCACTTAGCAAATACCACAAGAACAAGACAAAACAAAACAAAACTCAGGAGGATCCTGGTAGCAGCAGGTCACAAGCCTACTAGCTTTGGGCAGACTGATCCAACAGAAGCCACATTGATAAGCCACATTGAGAAGCAGCGTTGACTAGTGGATAGAGCACGGGCCTGGAATTCCGAAGGACCTGGGTTCTAGTCCTGCATCTGTCACTTGTCTGCTGTGTGACTTTGGGCAAATCACTTAAATGCTCTGTGACTTGGTTACCTCATCTGTAAAATGTGGATTAAGTCTGTGAGCTCCACATGGGACAGGGACAGTGTCCATCCTGATTACCTTGTATCTACCCCAACATTTAGAATAGTGCCTGGCACTAGTAAGCGCTTAACAAATACCATAAAAAACCGTCATTTAGGGTTGGCAGTGCTCTGTCCAACCCCTTCCCCAAGGTGAAGGGAGGCATCAAGATAAGTGGCAAAGAAGGCCAACCTGCAGACTTCCCTCCTATCCTACAGAAGGCCCTTGCATAGCCCTCTAGCAGGGTTCATGTGAAATTGGGTAGTGGAAATCATTTTTCTATTAGCCAATGAACCATCAAGAACTAGGGAATATTTCTAGAAGTCTCCTGGGTTTTCAAAAGTAGAAAAGAAAAAGATTCTGATGAGCATTTTAATGAGCCTTTCCTTAAAACACCAGCAACACAGTTGAAACAGGGACCATTGCAGAACATTATATTGAACAGGCTACAGGTTAGGATAGCTAGAGTAGGGCAACTTTACCTGAAAATGTGTATGTTTTTGCTCAGTTTTATTCAGGACTGCCCAGTTCAGTGCTCTAATGCCTAATTCAGCAGACATCTCCTTTCACTGCCATCCATCTGGTTCCTGTATTTCTGACAGACAGTTAGCAATATGACTTTCTTGCAACTCCTGACACAATACTGGACTGGGCAATTAGAGAAGCAGCGTGGGCTTAGTGTGAAGAACATAAGTCTGGGAGTCAGGTGACCTGGGTTCTAATCCAAGCTCTGCCACTTGTCCACTTTAAAGCCTTGGTCAAGTCACTTCACTTCCCTGGGCCTCAGATACCTCGTCTGAAAATTGGGGATTAAATCCTACTCCCTTCTTCTTAGACTGTGAGCCCTATGTGGGACAGAGAATATGTTGAACCTGATTATTTTGTATGTACCCCAGCACTTAGTACAGTGCTTTGCACACAGAAAACACTAAGCAGGTATCATTAAAAAAAAATCTGGCACTAAAGAAGATCAGCAGGTAATCAGCACAGAAAGAAAGAGTCCTGTAAGAGGAAAGCTGATTTGGGACTACTTTAGGGTGTTTCTTTAGTCAACAGAAACCATGTTTAGCAGGAGAGACTCTGAGTTTTCAAAAGAAAGTGGACAAAGGCCTACTGTATTATGTCAAAATATTACTCTGCAAAATCATGTTATTCAAGAGTCACTCTATTGTGGAGACAGCTATTTAAAGAGCATGATAGTTATTATCATCAGTGGTATTTACAGAGTTCTTGCTGAGTGCAGAGCACTGTACTAAGCACTTGAGAGAGTACAATGCAACAGAGTTGATAGACACGTTCCCTGTCCACAGTGAACTTACTCCTGGAAGTATATGTGAATACATGTGTAACAAATAACCACTTCCCCACTGTGCATCCCAAAAGATAGACCCAAAGGTCACAATCATTTCATGGATTGATTTGAAGAAGGCAACTGTTAGGGTCCCTTTTGTAATAAGTCAATGGTATTTATTAAGCGCTTACTGTGTGCAGAGCACTATATTAGGTGCTAGGGAGAGCACAATACAACAATAAACAGAAAGATTCCCTGCCCACAGCGATCTTACAGTCTAGAGGACAAGTTTACAATCTACCCCATTCAGAGCGTGGAATGGGTTACTAAATAAAGTTGCTCTGTCAACTAAATGGCTCTGCTGCCACTCCCACCAATCTTCCAGGCTGCATTTTGGCAAAAAAAAAAATAAAAAAATGTTTGTTTTGGGAGGAGAGAAAGGGGAAGCAATAGCTTATTGCTATTCATTCAGTCATATTTCAATCGTACTTACTGAGAGTATACTGTGTGTAGAGCACTGTACTAAATGCTTGCTTGTATGGGAACGTGTCTACCAACTCTGTTGTACTCTCTCGAGTGTTTAGTACATCTGCACATGGTAATTTGTGCTTAAATTACCACAATTATTATTATTACTAGTCAGGGAATCTGTCCTTTATTATTGTATTGTACTCTCCCAAGTGCATAGTATAGTGCTCTGCACACAGCAAGCACCCAACAAATATGACTGAGCCCAGACTGAGCCCCTTCCTTCCTCTCCCCCTCGTCCCCCTCTCCATCCCCCCATCTTACCTCCTTCCCTTCCCCACAGCACCTGTATATATGTATATATGTTTGTACATATTTAGTACTCTATTTATTTATTTATTTTACTTGTACATATCTATTCTATTTATTTTATTTTGTTAGTATGTTTGGTTTTGTTCTCTGTCTCCCCCTTTTAGACTGTGAGCCCACTGTTGGGTAGGGACTGCCTCTATATGTTGCCAATTTGTACTTCCCAAGCGCTTAGTACAGTGCTCTGCACATAGTAAGCGCTCAATAAATACGATTGATTGATTGATTGATTGATTGATGATTGACTGAATGACTAGTAGTCAGAGAGAGCATCACTTCAAATTACCCCTTACACAGGATGACACCTGAAATTATCCCTGAAATTACCCCTTACACACTCCAGATAGTGTTTGTTGACAGTTTTGCATAATTTCTACTTCACGCATCCCACCCGTGACCTTATGTGGAACCCTTACCTGCAAAGTTTGTGTCATCTTTTCCACCCCAAATAGCTTGCAGATTTTGTTTACTTTGATTGTATAAAAAAGTACCGTACTTGCCCTATAAGGAAAAAGGAAGTAGAATTCTAGTCGTATCTGTGTGATAGCCCATGATGCTCCTTCCTGTCTCCGTTACACTGTGAAATTCCACCTGCTTCCCCCTTGTCTTATAAAACCACATGTGTGAGAAGAGAACTGTTCAGTCTCTTTCTGCTCGGTCAATGGATTAGTAGTAGCAGAGGATCATGTGCTGTTTCTCCTGTTTTCCCTCAAGCCACTTGAGGTGAAAATACCCTGACTTGAGACCCCCAGAGGGTAAGTTGGATGAATTTATTTGTGCAGGACCATATGAAAGGCTAGAGTAAAATGCCTAATTAAGACCAGTTGCAAAAGGCAAAGGAGAGAAAACATCAGCTGCTATGTGGGGCTGATGTGTAGCATTGAGACAAAGGTTAAGAATGTTTAAAATTAGCACAGGGGATTTTTAACTTTCTTTGCAGCGATGAAGTTGCCGCAGTTTTTCATCTGCTCATCTGGTTTATTGCAACCAACAGCGTGGAAATGTAAAAAAGGTTTTATGAGTGAGAAAATGTGCAGGGTCTGGATGTACTAAATAAATATTTTTTTAAATTGTAAAAATATAAATGATTTAGGAAATTCATTTTTAACAGATTCTGCTTCTCCCTTTGGCATGTAGGAACAGTTGGAGTGATTTTAAATGATATCTCTCATAGAGCAAAATAATTTTTAAATTCTAAGGTTAGCAGGGAAGCCCCGACAGAGCCTGTTGTGTATGACTAAGGAGTAATCTAGTCTTTGTCAACTGTTTGTTGTAGGCAAGCACAAGAAAGCAAAGCAACAAGAGATACAGGGCTGACCCATCTGTGAGCAGGCAAGCTAATGAAGGTGTTAAGCAGTTGCAATGCTGTAAGTGGCATCTTTAATTGTTTGTTTCTGTTTAATCAACTCACAATATGTTCTGAATTTCAAAATAGAAAGGTTTTCACTAACTCTGGTTCTTTTGCTTTTTCTTTTAGTCAAAAACACTAAATTCCAGTAACATGGAGACTTTGATTGAGTGCCAGTCAGAGGTAGGAGATCAATGAAATGTTATATGCTATTCCATGACCAACAGAGGGAAAATGCTTTTATATTCTATTCTTAGTTGGGCTTTAGAATTAATCAATCGATTGATGGCATTTATTGAGTGCATAACTGTGTGCAGAGCACTGTAGTAAGCGGGAGAGTATGATAAACAGAGTTGGGAGTTGGTAGGCCTATTCCAAGACCACATAGAGCTAATGAAAAAACACAATATTCAATCATGTAATGGCAAAATTTAATCTATAAAATTGGTAACAAATTTCAAAGATTAATTCCTGAATTGTATGCATTATTTAGTCATCTTAAAGTAGTTTAGATTCATTGGTGCTGGGTTCTTTCTGTGTAGTGATTGTTTTGGGAGTTTCTCTGATAACTGATTTTTAACAGATAAATATGTTTTTAGGGTGACCTCAAGAAATGTTCCCTGATGGCACCATGTGATAGTGAAGATGGCATGTGCCATCTGATTGGTGAGTTTTGAAAACAAACTGTTCTCTCATATTTAGGGTTTACAAAACCACAACAGCTTTCTTTTACTAGGAATTTGTTTTATCAAATTTTTTTTCTAATGACCGCAGAACATTAACACTTAGATAGCAGGCTATCTAAGTGACTCTAAGAAGGGATTGCTTATTATTTACTCTCTCTAGATGACTGCAGTCTTCAATGAGTTAGGAATTCATTTTTCAGTTCTTCAGCCCATTTAACCTTTCTGCAGTTAGGTTACACAATTCACAATTATTTCTCCACTCTCTATTTTTCTAGAGTAATTTTGATCTTAAAAGGCAATAAACAAGTCTTATGGTACCAACTATGAGACTGCCAAAGGAAACTATACTTTACAGTATAGCGTAAGCTGAACCTACCACTTGTGGAATTGGGAAGCAGTGTGGTCTAATGGCAAGAGAAGATAACTGGGAGTCAGAGGACTTGGGTTCCAATCCCGATTCTGCCACTTGCCTCTTGAATGACCTTAGGCAAACCACTGAACTGCTCTGTGCTTCAGTTTACTCATCTATAACTCACGTGGGGCAGGGGCTGTGTCCAACTTGATTATGTTTCTATCTACCATGGTGCTTGGTACACAGTTAAGGGCTTAACAAATACCATTATTGTCACTATTAACCATCCTTGCGATGGCTTTACAATTAAATACACATACAATACCTGTCCACACACACACACACTCATCTATGTAGTTCCACGCCTAGGATTCTAAATTAATTCCAGATACTAGAAACATTCTTTACTTTCCTTTTTCCAAGAAAAATATATTTCATATTCAAGTTTGTTCTTAAATACAGGTTTTTGAGAGCGGGTTCTACAAGTATACTTTGGAGGTAATATCAATGAACATTTTCTGATGATGGTTTGTTTGTTTAATCTTTCATAGCAAATTTGACTTTGACGCCGCCAAACTAGGTCATCTGAGCCTCCAGGGTAGGGCCTGGCCTCGTTTAAAAAACTGGGAAACCAAACAGTTGAGAAGCAGTATGGCCTAGGGGGTAGAGCATGGACCTGGCTTCTAATTCTAACTCTGCACTTGTCTGCTGTGTGACCTTGGGCAAGTCACTTCATTTCTCTGTGTCTCAATTACCTCATTTGTAAAATGGGGATTGAGGCCGTGAGCCCTACACAGGACAGGGACTGTGTCCAAATCAATTCGCTTCTATCCACCCCAGCACTTATTACAGTGCCTGGCGTATGTAAAGCCTTACCAAATGCCCTCACTATTATCATTATTACTCTAGCACCCAGTTTCTCTGGTGGGAAACAAGTTTCTGCTCAATTCCGCTTTGTGGCAAAATAAAATCCCAGAGTAGACTCACATTAAAACTCTCATTAGGAGTGGGCAAGGTTGAAGTTCAACATTAACAGGTGTTCAGAAGGCAGGAGGAAGAAACATTTCACGTGGCATAGCTGCTAAATCCTCAGGAAACGGTGCCTCCTTCAGGCTAACCGATATCACAGTCGTTTGAGCTGGCCCTCCCAGCGTCACCTTAAGCAAACGTCTTCCTCTTTCTCTTTCCTTTCCTTCACCAGCAATAGATTTTTTTTCACCCGAGGGGCAAACCAATGAATAAATTGCGATGCATTCCCACTTAACTAATACCCAATGAATTAAAATCCATAGGATAAAGCTGCAGTTGTTGTGACACGTAGTGTCTTGTAAGAACCTTGCAAGATGCCGACTGAAGAATGAAAACAGGAAAGGTGGAGACCTTGAAAAGATTGTTGGTGTGAATGTTTTGAGCTCGTTGCCTTGGAAGCCATGTAGTTGTTTTTTCTGTGTGGTTGTGCTTATTTATTTGTGCTTATCCTATTTTCTTGTTTTTTTTTGCATGATCTGTCTTAGTTTACATGCTGGATTTCAGTTTTTTATGTTTGTTTGGAGTTTTTTAGGTGTTCGTTAAGTGCTTAATATGTGGTAGGCATGTACTAAGCAGTGGGGTGGATACAAGCAAATCGAACTGGACACAGTCCCTGTCCCACAAAGGGCTGCTCCCCAATCTTAATCCCCAATTTACAGATGAGGTAATTGAGGCCCAGAGAAGTGAAGTGATTTGCCCAAGGTCACACAGCAGGTAAGTGGAAGAGCTAGGACTAGAACCCAGGTCCTTCTGACTCCCAGGCTTGTGCTCTATCTACTAGACCACACTGCTTCTCTGCTGTTCAGTATATAAATGCACTTAGTTTATGTTAACATTTCACCCAACTTGTCTATTATTATTGTTGACCACAGATAACAAGAAGAGAAAGAAGGTGCTACCTTGGCCTTTCCCAATGAGAAGGAATTTATCTTCATCTGATGCTCCTGGATCCTCAGAGACAGAATCCAAGTTCCCTCTCTTTGATCGGCCCCTGTCAAGTATCTGTGGGGGGGATGGATTACTCCCCAAATCAATCCAGGTGAGCAGGCAGTTCTTTGTATACTCAACCCACATAAAATCCAGGTCTTTATTTTGAATGTCTGAACTGGAAAATGGCTTTATCAGTTTCCCTCTGAACCTCTTGGCCTCGATTGATTTGTGTTATTGTATTATGATGCTTGTCGAGCACTTCCTATGTGTCAAGCACTGTTCTAAGTGCTGGGGTAGATACAAATTAATCAGGTTGGTCACAGTTCCTGTGCCCCATGGAGCTCAAGGACCAAATAGCCGGGAGAAAAGACATTGAATACCTTTTGACAGATGAGGCATTGAGGAGTTAAATGACTTGTCCAAGGTCACACAGCAGGCTGGTGGAAGAGCCATGATCAGAACCCAGGTCCTCTGATTCCCAGGCCCGTGCTCTTTCTGCTAGGCCACAACCTTATTTCTTGCAGAGTTCCCTCCCTTGTCAAGGAGAGGGCATCGGGAAATTTCATAGCAGCAACTAGAAATTCATTGTTTTCCAATACCTTGCTCCCACATTGCAGATCTTCTGCATGCCCAGTTCCTTTAATAAGCCACGAATGCTGAAAGTCTGCACCTCTGGAGCAATGGAGAACAGAAACCTGATTGCAGCGTAGTCTACAAGGAATGTTACATGATCACTCCACCAGGATGGGATGCAGTGGGGTCCCTAAGCTGAGAGGCTTACTATTTCTTACCTCCGTTAAAAACATCTCCTAAGGAAGTATACTGACCACTTACAGACGACTGTTTATTAAAACTGGATTAGATTTAAAAATAATTCTGTAAAGTCCTACAATGGTGTTTACCTTAGCTTTCAGATATATGCAATGAAGCCTTTTCTACTGCAACCCTGGACATAAAATTGAAAAGAAACACCCCAGCACTCAGTACAGTGCATGGCACAGAGTAAGTGCTCAATTAATACCAGTGGTTGCTTAAAAAATACTACAATTAGTATTGTAAAAAATGTTGCCATTAAAGAGTCTATCCAGAGCCTTCCTAAAGTACCCTCATTCAGAAACAAGATGTCTTGGATGAAGAATAACATTATTTCAATTTCTCCAAATGTGCTTCCTACAGGAGATCCTTACCATCCTATACATTAAAGGTCCTGTGACTGAAGGGATATTCCGAATAGCGGCGAATGAGAAAGCCCGCAAGGAGCTTAAGGAAGAGCTAAACTCAGGAGGAACAGTGATCTTGACAACCAAACCTGTGCATTTATTGGCTGTTGTCCTCAAGGTAATTCACTTTACACATTTTTAATGGTATTTTTATTTTATTTTATTTTAATTGTAAGCACAAGCTAATCAGGTTGGACACAGTCCCTGTTCCACCTGGAGCTCACAGTCTTAATCCCCATTTTACAGATGAAGTAACTCCATCACAGAGATGTGCAGTGACATGCCCAAAGTCACACAGCTGACGAATAGAAGAGCTGGGATTAGAATCCAGCTCCTCTTACTCCCAGGCCCACGCTCTTTCCACTAGGCCACACTGCTTAAATATCTGTAATTCATTTAATGTATCCGTAATTCATTTATTTATATTAATGCCTGTCTCCCCCTCCAGACTGTAAGCTCATTGTGGGCAGGGAACTTGTCTACCAACTCTGTTATATTATACTCTCCCAAGTGCTTAGTACAGTGCTCTGCACACAGTAAGCACTCAATATACAAAATTAATCGATTGCTCCTCAGGCAGGCACTTGCAGGCACAGTGGTATTTCAAAGGCGAGGGTTGTGGAAACAATGATGAATCGTATTAAAAAATCAAAAGCCCCAGGATGTATTTGCGACACAACAGATCGATGCTAAAGAACAGGCCTTTCCACCTTCCAGGACTTTCTCAGAAGCATCCCAGCTAAGCTACTTTCATCTGAGCTATCTGGTGAATGGATGGCCGCCCTTGAGAAGCCAAAGGATAATGAGAGAATCCAAGGGCTGAAAGAGTAAGTAAGGCCTGGTTCCTTGGAGACACGTAGCCTACATATTCCCTATCTACACCTCAGGTGTTTCCTTTGCAATTAGTGAAGGAACTCAACTGGTAAATTGAGAATATTTAGTGAAAAGGACAAAGTCCTAAAAAACCCATTTAAAAGACATGGAATTTTAGGCATCGTAAAGTAGCGGCATCTACTCTGAAGCAGTCATTTTCCTACTTTCTTAAATGTTCTTCCTAAATGACCAAAGTCCCTTAAAGCTAATTTTGGTAGTCTTGAAGCCTTTTTTATGTTAAAAAGTCACAAGATTAATCTGAGAATTCCACATTAGAGAGTATCAAAAGAGTTCATGTAGCTTCTGTAGGTGACCAACTATCTCCCAGAAAGTAGCTTAAGCACTGAGAAGCTCCAGCCTGTTAAATCTTCCTTTGTAAAATAGTGAGTTGGCATGTGGTTTTGTCATTTTATAGGCTGGAAAAAAGGGCAACAGAGAGATTAAACAAAAATGATTAAATATGATTTCTACTATGCCATTTTGACTAAACTAATTAAATAGTTTGAAATAGTTATATCTTCTATAATTAGTTATCGCAAATTCCAGGAATGCTATAAGAAAGACTTTTCCTTCTTACAGGGTTGCTATAATGCTAAAGAGGAGATGAGGCTTTTGCCCCTAGAAAATCAGTTTGAGTCAGGCGGTGTGAGGAACACCTCCAGTGATGATGATGATGGCATTTGTCACAGTGCTCTGCACACAGTAAGCGCTCAATAAATATGATTGAATGAATGAATTTGTCAAGCGCTTACGTATGTGCTGAGCACTGTTCTAAGTGCCGGGGGTAGGTACAAGGTAATTAGGTTGTCCCACGTGGGGCTCACAGTCTTAATCCCCATTTTACAGATGAGGTAACTGAGGCACAGAGAAGTGAAGTGACTTGCCCTAAGTCACACAGCTGATCAGTGGCGGGGCTGGTATTAGAACCCATGACCTCTGACTTCCAAGCCCAGGCTCTTTCCACTGAGCCATGCTGCTTCCAGTGCTAAGAATGAAGGAGGCAGAAAGACTTTCAGGACAGAATATCATAGCAACTGTCTCTCTTCTCCCCCAACCCGTGATCCCCTTTTTACAAAATGTAGGGCTTTTATTATTTTGTTTTAATAAAGATCTCACCTCTGGGATCTTCAGTGCATTGAGGTCATCTAGTTTCCAAAGATGAACAACTTTCAATAAGAGTCTGAACAAAACTTTTGCAATTTTGATAACAAGACCTGCCATTCATTTAAAAAAAATGATGGGTTGGACAGGATGAGGAGGGTGATTTGAAACTTGTTAAAACTCAAGTCAGACTGGTTATTGTACCTCGGTTAATTCTGAATTTTTTTTTTTTTTTTAATTCTAGAGTGGCTGGTAAACTGCCCACCCCAAATGTTCTGCTGTTAAAGCATTTGGTCTGTTTGCTGAACCACATCAGCAAGAATGCAGAAGTCAACAAGATGGCATCAAGTAACTTAGCTATCTGCATAGGACCCAACATGTTGACCCTAGAGAAAGACCACAGTGATTCCTATGAAGCACAGAAAGAGTTGAACAATAAGGTTTGTTTATCTTTTAGCCCTGCCTGGGCTGTTCCAAATCTTCTCCACTCTGCACACCCTTCTTTCTTTCAAGAGACAAGCAGAGAAATATTGCTGAAAATCTCCATTTCTACTCAAGATGAAAGCGGTACATAAAATACATAGTGAAAAGGAATTCCTAATCTTTTCAGCAATTCAGTGTTCAGCAGAGGGCTGTGGGAGATGAGTCAAACTGCCTTCAGTGATGTTGATGTAATATTAAACTGAGAAAAAGCCACAAGTCATGGCTTAGCTGGCTCCTACTTTAAGAAGGAACAATCTCAACTATTTTTAAAATCCCATTCTCTGAGACATCTCTAATCGTTATAATTCTGGATGAAGGAAAGCAGCAATAGAAAGTAGTTTGTGGGTACAATACAACACATAATAAATATAAGTATGCTAATTGGTTAAAAATGATCCCCTGAAAGTAATCTGGAACCTGGCAGAACGCGGCTCCCGTCAAAAAAATGTCCCAGAATAGGTGACTGTGGGAAGGTGGAAGTTGTTGTGAGCCTTCCCCGCCCCCAATAATAATAATTGTGGAATTTAAGTGCTTACTACGTACCAAGTCCTGTGCTAAGCGCTGGAGTAGATACAAGTTAATCAGGTTGGACCCGGTTCCTGTCCCACAAGGGGCTCACACTCTTCATCTCCATTTTACAGATGAGGTTACTGAGGCCCAGAGAAGTGAAGTGACTTGCCCAAGGTCTCACAGCAGACAAGTGGTGGAGCCAGAATTAAAACCCAGGTCCTTCAGACTCCTAGGCCCGTGGTTTAGCCTCTAGGCCCTGCTCCCCCACCCCAAACCCAGTCTCTTTGGTTGCCCTCAGCTAGCACCCTGACCCTTTCAATTTACTCCACTCTGAAGTCCTGGGCTATGTGCCTGGCTGCTCCTTCAGCGGCTGACTGGCCACTTCCCGACCTCCCACCATCAGAGGCTTACTCGCCAAGGGAGTATGGCCACCCTGCCACCCTTCTGCTACATTTGTTTTTTTTTACTTTAAGCATGATTATAGAATAAAAAATGTGACATTCACTTTAGACAACAGGAACGGAGCTAACGTTTTCATGTTTCGTTGAGAATTGGCACAAGGAAAATCTAGTTTTCAGATGCTCATAATGTACGTGTTGTTCATTCAGGTGAACACCTTGGTGGAATTCCTCATTGACAACTGCTTTGAAATATTTGGGGATGAGAATCCTCTGCACCTCAGTGTAACTTTGGATGACTCACTGGAACAGGTCAACAATTCAGGTACTAAATTGTTTCTTTGTTATCTGTAGCTTCACAAACTCTCCTGTAGACATCAGAATTAAGCGAGGTGCTTCCAACAGTCTGAACCCTAACACTCCTTTTTTACAGACAGTGCCACTAGAAAACACAATTTCACAAAGCTCCCAGCCTCAAAATCTGGCCTTTTTCAAGACCAGAAATTTTTCTTCCATTCCCATAGACAGGCCATGATGGACAGTTGTTAATTCCCAACCTTCGTCTAGGAGGTTAGCCAGACCTGCATTCCCCTATTATCAATCAACTGCGTCTGTTGAGTGCTTACTATGTGCAGAGCACTGTACTAAGCTCCTGGGAGAGTATAATACAGCAGAATTAGCAGACACTATTACAGAATAAATACCAAAGAATGCATTTTGAAAATGAAACATCAATAAAAGATGAACTTACCGATTTGAGGAGTGGTAGAAAAGTATATTCTTCTGTTGTCCTTTGTCCTCTTCCAGACCTATTGCTCTCTGCCATTGAGTTTCTCTTATTTCTCTCCATCTGAAAATCCTAGATTCAGATAGAGATCATTTAAGAGCCAGGGCAATAAAATCCTTGTCAGACCAAAATAATTATTGACTATCTAAAAACCTGTGCTTTGCACAGGGGTAAAAGAGTTCCAGGTACCGGCACTCAGAATCACAGAGTCAGGCAAATACAGAGGGGAAGGAGAGATCCCCCTGGCACGAGAACCCCTCAAAGAGTCACTGGCTCTCTGGTGTCTTTACTGCCTCCACGATGGCCACTCTGACCTTGGCTACATCCCAGCCCTTCTGTGTCCTGCCTTGTGGGTGATGGAAACAGCACCCGTCTTGTGGGTGAAGAGGACCACCTGAAGCCAGCCCCTAGAGAGATGTGAAGGAGTGGAGATGCACATTATGTATGGGCCCCCAATCCCCTTGATCTCTCAGTCAATCACTGACTGGGAGCCATCTGGGAGTGAATCAAAAGGCACTCAGGAGGCAACCCTAACAGTGCCTGACTCTCCTTTATTAATATCGATGGGAGCTATATTACATATCTTACACTGAGGAGTAGCATGGTCTAATGGACAGAACATGGGCCTGTCTGCTGTGTGACCTTGGGCAAGTCACTTACCAACTCGGGGCCTCAGTTAACTCATCTGTAAAATGGGGATTAAGAAGGAGAGCTCTATGTGAGGCAGGGACTACGACCAACCCGATTTGCTTGTATCCACCCCAGCAAAGCCTGGCACATAGTAAGAACTTAATACCACAATTATTATTATTGTTATTATTAGCAATATTTTTCAGACTGTGAACCCCAAGCGGGACCTGGATTGTGTCCAACCTGATTAGCTTGTATCCACTCCAGAGCTTAGTACTTACTAAGTACATAGTAAGGGCTCGACAAATACTGTAAAAAAAAAGTCTGATTGGTCTCTCACATCCCCTAGATCTCTCAATTCCACAAAATGACTCTGAGTTCAACGGTCCAGAACTGGAGAAAGTTGGCACCTGTTCCAGCATCTCCCCGAACACACAGTTCCCGCTGACCAGAAGAACTACCGGAAACTCGGATGGTGGCCGGCTCTGTCAGATCCAGTCCCACATGGAGCCGGTCTCTTCCTCCTTTCCCAGGCCGAGAAGTTCCCTCAGCAAGCTGGACAGGAGATACTCAGAGCCAAACGTGCTGTCCTCCCAGGAGTGCCGGGGGATGGGAATCAAAGGCCAGAAGCTAACTAAAAGTGAGGATGCCTTTACCGTGGTCCGGGCCAGCCCTGGTGTTGAGAACCAAAAAGTGGAAAAGTCATTTCCGCCATCCTGTTCACCTGCTGTTGAATCGGGAAGCAAACACTCACTGAACCTTGCAGCAAAGGACAGCACTTCAGGCTCAGAATCGTCCTCCAAGACCTCCTCCAGCTGTTCCCTGGATAGCTCCGGTGACAGCTCTGTCTTTACAACCTCTCCGGGAGTTTCCCCTTCAAAGCATTTCTTCACCAGGCATCAGTCCTTTACTGTGAAATCTGTTGATAAAAACAGCAAACCCACCAGGGAAATCAAAAAGCACTCCATGTCTTTTTCTTTTGCCTCTCGCAAGAAAATGCTAGCCAAAACCCAAAGCTTGGGATGTGGAAAAGACCCAGTGAAGAAAGACTCCAAGAAGGAAAGTCAACTCTGTGGAAGAATTGTCCAGGAAATCTGGACTGAATCTAATAACATTCCTGCTCTGGGACATGGACCAAGGCCCCGAGTCCTGTCAGTCGATGAGATTTTTCAATACGTCAATCAGAAGAGCCCTGGAAAGCCCCCATCCTATGAGGAAGCTGTCCGAAACTGCCTGTGTCCTGAAATCTCTTCCCCGGGGAGTCAGACTGTACAAAGTATGAGAGACACTATGAGTAATCATGACGCTTTGCTACCAACTCAGTTTACTAACCCCAGAGTGAACTCAACAAATTCAGACCAGAAAGACCTATTCAGTAACCATAGGTTATCTACAGCAAGGCATGCTCAGGCTCTGGCTGGCTGTGCCAGGGCCTCTGTGGAAATTAAGGAGCAAGAGACTTTAACCCCCAAAGCCATTGTGTCCCGTCTAAGGTCCGCGCCTGAGTCCTTTCAAAAGAACAGACAAGACTATTTAATTAGACGCTGCAGTCAGCCTATCTTTGAGGTTGACCAACTCCAATACGCCAAGGAATCATATGTCTAAGAGACTCTGGTCGAGCATGAATTTGTTTCTTAAATGTGGTAGGTAGGAAGAACTCCTGGAGTGAATTGCTCTCAAAATTCGACTTCCTAAAAGTTGAAGACTTAAACTCTTTTTAGAAACCGTTTAAAAGCCTTAAAAAGAGTTCTACTCAACTGATTTCTAAAATGGGCATTCATATGTATGTGAGTTTGTGCAATATGTATCTAGTGTATGAAACGTTTTGTCTATAAAGTATCACACTGGAAGATGAATTGAATGCTGCTAGATGTCGTTGTTGTGTGCCCTTAGGGCAGTTTTCTTGGAGATATACGCAACCTTCTCTTTTCTTCACTCTGCATGTATCTTCAAAAGCCATGCCTTTCTTAACATTGTCCAAGCAATTTAAGAATCTCTATAAGAAATCTAGCACGGATGAGCCACTTAAATATATCTGTTCATGCATGGGAGAGAAAAAAACTGCCAGAAAACACAGTTCCGTGTTTCAAGTTCATCGATCAATCAATGGTATTTATTGAGAGCTTACTATGTGCTGAGCACTGTACTAAGCACTTGGGAAAGAACAGTACAGAGTTGGCAGACATGTTCCCTGCCCACAAGGGACTTCCAGTCTAGAGACAGTAACAGAATGGTCTTAACCTGCCATGTGAATGCCAGGAAGTAGAGCAAATGCTGAAAATTAAAGTTGAAACAATTAAGCTCTTAAGGCTCTATTATAAACACCGAGAAGAAAATTTATCTTTAAATTTATAAAAACTTTTTGATGAATGTCCTTTAAAACCTTCTCATTAAGTTTAGGCAAATGAATGGAAATGTAAGGTGTTATCATAGTTAATAATGCTCATTTATATGGCAAGTTTCTCTAGAGTTCAGAGTGATCTTATATTGTGGGTGTGAAGTATGAACACTGCATGGTGGAGATTGTTTTCAACTTTCATTGTTATTTCACTACAATAGAGCACCTTTCTCACTGAAAAATGCTGCTGTCCATTCTTTAACAACAAGTTGTGTGCTTATGAGGGATCTGGTAAACATACAAAAGTTTTCTACTCTACAGATCAGATACATCTGAGGCTTGGTATAAACTGGAAAAAGGTTTTATAAGTCAGAATAAGAAACGTTTATAAACATTATATATCCAGGTACTCCTAGTCAAAGTGAATAATGTGCTATAACTTTCCACTTCCTTTTCTTTTTCACTTCAAGGGCTATGGCTAAAAGCCAGGAGCCCTCAATTCTGTTCCTTTTTTTGCAACATTACTGTGAGATCATTGGGAGGCAGCATGGTCTAGTGGAAAGAGCATGAGCCCAGGAGTCAGAGGAGTCAGAGGACCTGGGTTCTAATCCTGGCTCTTCCATTTGTCTGCTGTGTGGCCTTGGGCAAGTCGCTTAACTTCCCTGTGCCAGAGTTACCTCATCTGTAAAATGGGGATTAAATCCTACTCCCACCCACTTAGACTGTGAGCTCCATGGGGAACAAGGACTGCGCCCAACCTGATGGTCTTGTATCTAACCCAGTGCTTAGTACAGTGCCTGGCACATAGTAAATGCTTAGCAAGTACCATTAAAAAAAATCCCAGATGTCAGCCTTTCTTTACCTATGCCTCCTCCTTTTATGCAGAGGTAGCATATATCCTCTGCATATCATTAAGTATGATATTCATTAGGAGTTGTTCATGATATTCACTAGGAATTGACCTGCTAACGTCACCCAGCTTCTTGGACAGTCCAGGAAATTGAATAAATTCCAGTTGCTAGTACCTTGCCTGTACTCTTTCCCATAAATCTCAAGGTTATTTACACCCCTGGAATACTATTCTATTTGATCTATTAAACTGTAAGCTCCTGGCGGGTAAAGATTGTGTTTTTTATCCTTATTGCATGCTCCCAAACACCTAGTACATTACACACATACACACACAGTAGGTGCTCAATACAACTGTTTTTGTAAAACCCCATGAACAAGGGTGGTCCTTCTTTACTCTAATTATTCTGAAGTGAGGGAATGGCCATGGTGATTCAAGTGGGGGCTCTCTTCCTCTTTTACCTCTGTGATGCAATGGCCTTGCTTAACAATCATCAATAGTATTTATTGAGCACTTACTATGTGCAGAGCACTGTACTAAGTTCTTGGGAAGTATAAATTGGCAACATATACATATGTTTATGTATATACATATATGTCTGCCAACTCCAGAAACTCTAGGTTCTCTACTTTGGTAGCCAAGAGTGTGAGATTATTTATTTAGTGTGCGATTTTATTTATCAAAGTGTCTTTTGTCTTTGAAAATTAAATATTTACATATGTCTGCATACATTTAATTATTAATAATAATAATGGCATTTATTAAGCACTTACTATGTGCAAAGTACTGTTCTAAGCTCTTGGGAGGTTACGAGGTGATCACTTCTCTGAGCCTCAGTTACCTGATCTGTAAAATGGGGATTACAACTGTGAGCCCCACGTGGGACAACCTGATCACCTTGTATCCCCCCCAGCACTTAGAACAGTGCTTTGCACATAGTAAGCACTTAACAAATGCCATCATTATTATTATTATGATTATCAGGTTGCCCCACGGGGGGCTCACAGTCTTAATCCCCATTTTACAGATGAGGTAACTGAGGCACAGAGAAGTTGAGTGACTTGCCCAAAGTCACACAGCTGACAATTGGCAGAGCCAGGATTTGAACCCATGACCTCTGACTCCAAAGCCCGTGCTCTTTCCACTGAACCACACTGCTTCTCTGCCTCAGCCTCCCCACCCTCTAAACGTAAGAGCCCCTCAAGGGGCTCGTCTGGGTCCCTTTCTTTTCTCCATCTACCCCCACTCCCTTGGAGAACTCATTCACTCCAGCTTTAGCTACCAAACCATCATCAAAATCTACTTTAGCTAGCTTTTGGTAGCTAGCTTTAGCTACCAAAAAATCATTGGGAGAATGATTCCCAAATCTACATCTCTAGCCCCTGTCTCTCTCCTTCTCTGCAGTGCGCTATTTTCTCCTTCCTTCAGGACATCTCTACTTGGGTGTCCCACCAATACATGGCCAAAACAGAACTCCCCATTTTCCCACCTAAACTCCATCTCTCCGATTTTCCCATCACTGTAGACAGTACTACCATCCTGTTTCATATGCCCATAACCTTGGCATTATCCTCAACTTATCTCTCTCATTCAACCCACTTAGTCAATCTGTCACCAAATCCTGTCAGTTCAATGGCCACATCATTAAAACCTGCCCTTTCCTCTCCATCCAAACTGTTACCATGTTGATTCAAGCACCTATCCTATCTTGCCTTGACTACTGCATCAACCTACTTGCTGACCTCTCTACTTCCTGTCTCTCCCCACTGCAGTCCATATTTCACACTCCTGCCTGCATCATTTTTTTACAAAAAGTTAAGTCCACATTTCCCCACTCCTCAAGAACCTCCAGTGCTTGCCCATCCACTTCGGCATCTAACAGAAACTCCTTACCATCGGTTTTAAAGCACACGATCACTCCTCTAATACCAACCTACTCCCTGTACCTCAATCTCATCTACCTTGCCACTGACCCCTCACCCACATCCTGCTTCTGGCCTGGAATTCACTCCCCCTTCATACTGACCACCACTCTCCCCACCTTCAAAGACTGTTTAAAATTGCATTTTCTCCCAGAGGCCTTCACCAAATAAACCCTCATTTCCCCAACTCCCTCTCCATTCTGCATCACCCCTGAACTTGGATTTGTACTCCTTTTTACTCACTCCACCCTCAGCTCCACAGCACTTATGTACATATCTATAACATATTAAGGTGTGTCTCCCCCTCTAGACTGTAAGCTCCTCGTAGTCAGGGAATGTGTCTACCAACTGTTATATTGTACTCTCCCAAGCACTTATTACAGTGCTCTGCACACAGTAAGCACTCAATAACTACGATTTATCGTTTATCATTTCTACATATTTGCAGAGTGGAAAGAGTAAGAGGACCTGGGTTCTAATCTCTGCTCTGCCACTTCCCTACTAAATGACCTTGGGTAAGTTATTTTACTTCACTGTACATCAGTTTCCCTATCAGTAAAATGGGGATTCAGTATGTATCTTCCCTCCCTTTAAAATGTGAGCCTGATGTGGGACAGGGATTGTGTCTTGTCTGATTATCTAGTATCTACCCCGGCACTCAGTACATAATATTCTTTTAACAAATATTATTAACTATATTGTGAATTTTATCTCTTTTTAATACCTATATTGTTTTGGTCCATTTCAGTCTTAAGAAAAACATTAATGTGCTTTACATGATTTCATATGGGAAACTTTCTTTCGTTTAGGGTTTTTTCACTGAACCCTCTATTTTCATGGAACCAATTAAGAGCACTGACCCAGGTCTACCAAATGCTGCTTTCAACTCCTGGCTCAGCTGAAACAGCAGCAGTGGGCTTGGGGATTATGTTACTTCTTGATAACATTGTGATAATTCCCAGTCAATCAGTGGTACTTATTGGGCACTTACTGTGTGCAGAGCACTGAACTAAGTGCTTGGGAGAATACAACAGAGTTGGTAGACACGTTTCCTGCCCACAACAAAATTCCCAAACAGGGATGGAGCCCTATGGGGTGGTCTTAATAATCAAATCAGATTCAATAAAAGGGGCTGTTCTTGAGGGTGGGTGACAAGACTATCACATGCTCCCTCAGAGTGGCCAGAAAGTGCTAACTACAGGAAAAAGGAAACACATATGAGTCATAGTTTCCATTTTTACTCTGAATTTGCTCCATCAGCACTTATCTCTTGTTACATCTTTGCCCAGAGAACTAAGATTTCTGTACCATGACAGTAATACAAAATTCTTGACTGTAGAAAAGGGTTACTTTTTAGTAAAGTGCCTTTTAAGAGCACAATATGAAGTGCTTAGTTTGGCTGTTCTAGAACTGCTGACGTTCCACTGCAGATTCCAAAGCATTTCCAGAATAACAACTCAAAAACTCATGTACTCTGGGAAGTGTCTAGCTCTTATTTTAACCCTTGTTTAATCAAACTTCCCTGCTTTCTTCATGACTGACTTCAGTGAAAATGATCCAGATTTAGATGATTCTCTCAGTTTGAATTTAGGCCATTCCACTATAGGATACCCACGTTAATGAAAAGTTCTTCTCGAACTGCTGATTTCCACTGCAGATTCCAAAGCATTTCCAGAATAATGACTTAAAAATTCATTCATTCATTCAATCATATTTATTGACCACTTACTGTGTGCAGAGTACTGTACTAAGCGCTTGGGAAGTTCAAGTCGACAACATATAGAGATGGTCCCTACCCAACAATGGGCTCTGGGAAGTGTGTAGCTCTAATTTCAACACTTGTTTAATCAAACTGTCCTGCTTTCTTCATGACTGACCAGTGAAAATCACCCAGATTTAGATGATTCTCTCAGTTTGAATTTAGGCCATTCCACTATAGGATACCCACATTAATGAAAGGCAAAAGGAATATGGATATAAAATCCAAAGAGAGTCCCCCCAAATACTTTTAGTTAATATTAGAATTTAAAACCATTAGGCTGTTAGCAGTAGCATTCCTGAAGCAGACCATGATATATCCATCTTGGGCAGTATTCCAATTCCAACAGTGGCAAAAGGATGCTTAGAGCAATTTTGTGATGTCTACGTCCTAGACATTCAAGTTTCCAACTCTCTTTATGCTAATAATAATAATAAAATATGGTATTTGTTGAGTACTATCTGTCAAGCACCATTCTAAGCACTGGGGCAGATACAATGTAATCAGGTTGGACACAGTTGCTGTCCCACATAGGACTCCCAGTCATTCACTCATTCATTCAATTGTATTTACTGAGTGCTTACTGTGTGCAGAGCACTGTACTAAGTACTTGGGAAGTACAAGTTGGCAACATATAGATACGGCCCCTACCCAACAACGGGCTCACAGTCTAGAATAGGTCCCACCGAGATCTCTTAGAACACTACCTGAAACTCCAAAGCGAAGGTAGGGCAAGGTAGGGGGGGAAGGGAAAAAACTTTCTACATGTTCCAGCCCAGGAATTCCTCAATCCAGCTACTAGGCCAGCCCAAAGCAGAATTCCCAGTCCCAGCCCCTTCCCACACACTCTGGCCTCAGGCAGCTAGCTATCCACAGACAACCCAAGGTTACAGCTCTGGAACGACCTAAGGATACAGCCTCTCTGCAGCTCAAAGACCTGAAAAGAAATTCTAATGGGTAGCAAACGCAACTGCAATTACTACAACATAAAACACAGCGGGGTCAGGAATTCATTCATTCATCAGTAGTTATTGAGTGTCTACTGTGCACAGAGCACTGTAATAATAATAATGATGATGGCATTTGTTAAGCGCTTACTATGTGCCAAGCCCTGCTCCAAGGGCCAGGGTTAATACTAGATGATCAGGTTGTCCCACGTGGGGCTCACAGTCTTAATCCTCATTTTACAGTCCAAGTTGGAGGGAGAGGGTTTTAATCCCCATTTCACAGGTGAGGTAACTTGGGCACAGAGAGGTAAGTGACTTGCCGGGATTAGCGCCCAGGTCCTCTGATTTCCAGGTCTGTGCTCTTTCATTCAATCATTCAGTCATATTTATTGAGCGCTTACTGTGTGCAGAGCACTGTACTAAGCGCTTGGGAAGTACAAGTTGGCAACATATAGAGACGGTCCCTACCAAACAGTGGGCTTTCCTCTAGGCCACGCTGCTTCCCATAGCCTGGAACAGGAATTGTTTCTCCTTATTCTGTGGTACTCTCCCAAGCCCTAGTGCAGTACTCTGGATCTAATTAGCACTCAATAAATACCAGTGATTGATGGGTGGATCAAACAGTTCCTACTTACATAAATCCGATAGCTGCAAGCTTATGAGGCAGGTAAGTCTAGCCTTTTTGCCTTGCATAAGAGCTCTGCCATTCTCACATAAGGCCAGAGTATTCATAAAGCAGGCCTGCAGTTGGTCAGTGGAAAGAGCCCTGGGAATCAGGAGCTAATAGTAGTAAGTAATAATAAAAATAATAATAATAATGATGATGATGGTATTTGTTAAGTGCTTACTATGTGCCTAGCACTGTTGTAAGCACTGGGGAAGATACGAGGTTATCAGTTTGGGCACAGTCTCTGTCCCATATGGGGCTCATAGTCTAGGTAGGAGGGAGTATTTATATTTATTTATTTATTTATTTTACCTGTACATATCTCTTCTATTTATTTATTTATTTATAAATAAATATTCTATTTATTTTATTTTGTTAATATGTTTGGTTTTGTTCTCTGTCTCCCCCTTCTAGACTGTGAGCCCACTGTTGGGTAGGGACTGTCTCTATATGTTGCCAACTTGTACTTCCCAAGCGCTTAGTACAGTGCTCTGCACACAGTAAGCGCTCAATAAATACGATTGATTGACTGAGTAGGAATTAATCCCCATGTTACAGAGGAGGTAACTGAGGCCCAGAGAAGTTAAGTGACTTGCCCAAGGTCACACAGCAGCCAAGCCTGGATTGGAACCCAGTCCTCTGACTCCCAGGCCGGTTCTCTTTCCACTAGGCCATACTGCTTCTCATAGCTGAGAACTGGGTTCAAAATTCTGATTCTGCTTGTCGAGGAGTTCCTGCTGTGGCAATGCCATCAGTGGGGGACATAGGTAACCAAAGGACCTCGGAGGGTGTTCTGTGAGGGAGGTTGACAGGCCAAGCAGGGAGCCTGTAGAAGAAATGGCTAATGTGGGTGCCAAAGACCACAGTGGCTATCAATAACAACTGTGGTGTTTGTTAAACACTTACTTAAGCCCTGGGGTAGATAGAAGCTAATCAGGTGGGAAACAGTCCCTGCCCCACAAAGGACTCATAATCAACCAGTCGTATGTATTGAATGCTTACTTTGTGCAGAGCACTGTACTAAGCTCTTTGAAGAGTGCAGTATAACAGACATGTGCACATTCCCTGCCCACAATGAGTTTACAGCCTATGGGGGTGGAGGGGGGGCAGGGTGGAGAAAGACAGTAATACGAATAACTAAATTATGGATATGTACATAATGGCTGTGGGGCTGAGGGAGGGGTGAATAAAGGTGCAAATCCAAGTGCAAGGGTGAAGCAGAAGGAAGTGGGAGAAGAGGAAATGAGGGCTTACTTGGGGAAGGCCTCTTGAAGGAGATGGGCTTTTAATAAATAAATTCTAAGTAGAAGGGAGAACTGGTATTAAAACCCCAATTTACAGATGAGGAACTGAAGCATAGAGAAATGAAGTGACTTAGACAAGGGCACACTTACCTGCTGTGTGACCTTGAGAAAGTCACTTCGCTTCCTGTGCCTCAGTTACGTCATCTGTAAAATGAGGATAAAGACAGTGAGCCCCATGTGGAACATGGACGGTGTCCAATTTGATTATCCTGTATCTACCCCAGTGCTTAGTACGGTGCCTGGCACTTAGTAAGCACTTAATAGATATCATAAAAAATAGTGGTGGAGTTAGGGATTAGAACTCAGATTCTCTGATTCCCATGCCTATGCTTTCTCCAATAAACTCAAAAATCTCCAGGGGCTACCAGTCAATCTGCGCACCAGGCAGAAATTCCTCACCCTGGGCTTCAAGGCTGTCCATCACCTCGCCCCCCTCCTACCTCACCTCCCTTCTCTCCTTCTACAGCCCAGCCTGCACCCTCTGCTCCTCTGCCACTAATCTCCTCACCGTGCCTCGTTCTCGCCTGTCCCGCCGTCGACCCCCAGCCCACGTCAACCCCCTGGCCTGGAATGCCCTCCCTCTGCCCATCTGCCAAGCTAGCTCTCTTCCTCCCTTCAAAGCCCTACTGAAAGCTCACCTCTTCCCAGACTGAGCCCCCTCCTTCACCCTTGTCCCCCTCTCCATCCCCCCGTCTTACCTCCTTCCCTTCCCCACAGCACCTGTATATATGTATATATGTTTGTACGTATTTATTACTCATTTTACTTGTACATATCTATTCTATTTATTTTATTTTGTTAATATGCTTGGTTTTGTTCTCTGTCTCCCCCTTCTAGACTGTGAGCCCACTGTTGGGTAGGGACTGTCTCTATATGTTGCCAATTTGTACTTGTACTCTATATGTTGCCAAGAGGCCCCCCAATGCTTAGGCGCAGGAAGGCTCGTCTAGGGCCGAACCGCAGCCAACCTGAAGTGACGTCAGGCCCCCCCCCCGACTTCCGCACACTGGTTGCCTTGGCGACCGTTCCTGGGGATGCAACGCCCGGTTGCCTAGCAACCGGCCGGGCCGGTCCCCTGGGGCGGAGTTTCGGCCGGTTTCCCCGCATCCTTGGGTGCGGCCCCCAGCCCCTGCTGCCGCCCCTGGCATCCCTTGCTCCCCCCGCTGCCTTCTGGCCCGGCTGTCCCCGTCCATGGCCTCGGTGCAGGCCAGTGTTGGCCCCAGGATGACCGGGACCTACACCTTCTCCAGCCAGCCCCGGGCCCTGCCCTCTCAACGCCGTCGCTACCGGAGCAACCTGGGCTCGATGCAGTGAGTAGTCACTCGTGCAGTCATATTTCTTGAGCGCTGACTTTTATTCCTTCATTCAATCGTATTTATTGAGCGCTTACTGTGTGTAGAGCACTGTACTAAGCGCTTGGGAAGTCCAAGTTGGCAACATCTAGAGACGGTCCCTACCCAACAACGGGCTCACAGTCTAGAAGGGTTTGGTTTTGTTCTCTGTCTCCTTCTTTTGGACTGTGAGCCCACTGTTGGGTAGGGACTGTCTCTATATGTTGCCAACTTGTACTCCCCAAGCGCTTAGTACAGTGCTCACAGTCTAGAAGGGTTTGGTTTTGTTCTCTGTCTCCCCCTTTTAGACTGTGAGCCCACTGTTGGGTAGGGACTGTCTCTATATGTTGCCAACTTGGACTTCCCAAGCGCTTAGTATAGTGCTCTGCACAAAGTAAGCGCTCAATAAATACGATTGATTGATTGATTGATTAGAAGGGGGAGACAGACAACAAAATAAAACAGGTGCAGAGCACTGCCCTAAGCGTTTGGGAGTGGACAAGAGAACAACAAATCAGACACATTCCCAGCCCACAGCGAGTTTACCGTGTAGAGGGGAAGACAGATATTAATATAAATAAATACATTACGCATATGTACATTACGAGAAGCAGCGTGGCTCAGTGCAAAGAGCATGGGCTTGGGAGTCGGAGTTCATGGTTTCTACTCCTGCTCCGCCACCTGACTGCTGTGTGACCTTGGGCAAGTCACATCACTTCTCTAAGCCTCAGTTACCTCATCTGTAAAATGGGGATTAAGACCGTGAGCCCCACGTGAGACAATCTAATCACCTTGTATCCCCCCCGGGTGCTTAGAACAGTGCTTAACAAATGCCATCGTTTATTTTTATTTTTACTGATGTGGGGCTGGGAGGGGAGATGAGTAAAGAGGGGAGCAAGTCAGGGCAATTCAGAAGGGAGAAGAGGAAAGGAAGGCTTAGTTGGGGAAGGCCTCCTGGAGGAGATGTGCCTTCAATAAGGCTTTGGAGGGGGGAGCCACTCTCCTACCCGCCACCCTGCTTCTTCCTCGCACCTCTCTCACCACTTTTTAAATTATTATTAAGATTATTATTCCCATTATTATTATATTTGTTAAGCACTTGCTATGTTCATTCATTCGATCATATTTATTAATTCATTCAATCGTATTTATTGAGCATTTACTATGTGCAGAGCACTGTACTAAGAGCTTGGGAAGTACAAGATGGCAATATGTGCCAGGCACTGTACTGAGCTCTGGGGTAGATACAAGCTAATCAAGGTGGACACAGTCCATGTCCACATGGGGCTCACATTCTGAACCCCATTTTACAGATGAGGTAACTGAGGCACAGAGCAATGAGGTGACTTGCTCGAGGTCACCCAGCAGACAAGTGGTGGTGCTGGGATTGGAACCAAGGTCCTTCTTACTCCCAGGCCCATGCTCTAGCCACTAGGCCATGCTGCTTCTCACCACTCCCCACCCATTAACAACCCCTTCCTCCACATACCTTCACATACAGGCACATGAACTTCTCCCCTGACATAATATCCCCTTGGTTACACCTCATCCCCAACCATAACCTTCCTCTGTAGACTGAATTAGTGGACAGGAAATGTGTCTGCTCTGTTGCATTGTTACTCTCCCAATCAATCAATCACATTTATAGAGCACTTACTCCGTGCAGAGAACTGTAATAAGTGCTTGGGCAAGTACAGTATAACAAAGTTGATGACATGTTCCCTGCCCTCAGTTACCTCATCTGTAAAATGAGAATTAAAACTGTGAACCCGATGTAGGATATGGACTATTTTGAACCTGATTATCTTGTATCTATTCCAGTTCTTAGAACACTTCCTGGTACACAGTAAGCACTTAACAAATACCATAGAAACAAGCAAATGACAAAACAACCAAGCTTAAAGTCTAGAGTCTAGACTGCCTACAGTCTCCTACAGTCTTTCAAATGCTTAGTACAATGCTCTGCACAGAGAAGGCATATTTGTCTCTCCTCTGACCAGGGCATCCCATGTCGATGTAAAGTCACCGCCTAGAAAGTATGGCTTTTTCTGTAGGCAGGTGTTGAGTGGGCATCACATCACTGGGGAAGGCTGCCTAGTCAGACGAAGGACAGCTCATGGAGACTGGATCTATACATAGAGAGGCCCTTCCTCATTGTAAGCACCCAAAAGGAGATGGTGTAGCATTTGACAATTGCTTGGATCAACCCTTCCAGATCTGTGCAGAGAAAAAAGTCTAGTGGTAATAATTAATAATAATAATAATAATAATAATAATAATAATAATTGTTAAGCCATCACTGTGGACCAAACACTGTGGTATACATACATGATAATCAAATCAGACACAGCCCTTTTCCCACATGGGGTTTGCAATCTAACAGGGAGGAAGAACAGGTATTTCAAATCCATTTTACAGATAAGGAAACTGATACCCAGAGAAGTTAAGTGCCTTGTTAAACGTTGGCCACACAGCAGGAAGGGGGCAGAACCGGGAGTAGAGCCCAGGTCTTCTGAGTCCCAGGCTCATGTTCTTTCCACTAGGCAATAATACACTCTCCCCTTTGCCTGCCTTTGTCCTGCCCTGATGCTCTTGCTGTTGTCTGGCTCCAGTCTGTCTAATTGTATGAAGGACAGTGGTATACTCTTTTGTTGCTGATAATGTATTTTGTTAGTTGTAGTGTAGTAGAAGTAATAGTGTTTATAAAGCACTTGTTGTGTGCAGGGCACAGTATTAAAGCACTTGGAAAGTATACAGAGGTAAGAATTAGCTACGGTTCCTGGCCTTCAAGGGATTCACAATCTAAGAATGGAAAGGGGATGAGAGGACAGCAACAGACACATAAGGAGTGATGAAACAACATGGCCTAGTGAAAAGAGCATGAGCCTGGAAGTCAGAGAACATGGGTTCAAATCCTGACTCTGCCAAATACGTGCTGTGTGACCTCAGTCACGCTTAATTTCTCTGCCTCAGTTCTCCTGTTCTCCCTCTTACTTGGACTGTGAACACCTTGTGGGACAGGGATTGTGTCCAACTTAATTCACTTATGTCTTTCCAAGTGCACCTAGTAAGTGTTTAACAAATACCATAAAAAAAAACACAGAAGCAGCACACAAGACAAGGGCAAATGCACCAGACACAAATTAATAGGAATGTGTGGCCAGAGGAGCAGAATTTCAGGCTCCTCAGTGTCCAAGACGCACCTGTGGTAGCCATAGCAGCTGCCACAGTAGCCGCCAGTCTTCCTAAGGTTTGATGGAGGCCTCATGTTGTGGTTGCTCTTGTCTCTTCCTCCTGGGTGGTAGAAGGCAGGATGCAGTGGAGGCTTCTCAGAGGCAAAGAGAGAGGGTGCCAGTTCCTGGGAGGCAGCGTGACTGGAAGTCCAGTAGGAATGTGGGCAATGCAACTTATATTCAATGGCCTACCCTACTCATTCAAGCTCTCATCCTATCCCGTCTGGACTACTGCATCAGCCTTCTCTCTGATCTCCCATCCTCGTGTCTCTCTCCACTTCAATCCATACTTCATGCTGCTGCCCGGATTATCTTTGTCCAGAAATGCTCTGGGCATGTTACTCCCCTCCTCAAAAATCTCCAGTGGCTACCAATCAATCTGCGCATCAGGCAGAAACTCCTCACCCTGGGCTTCAAGGCTGTCCATCACCTCGCCCCCTCCTACCTCACCTCCCTTCTCTCCTTCTACAGCCCAGCCTGCACCCTCCGCTCCTCTGCCGCTAATCTCCTCACTGTACCTCGTTCTCACCTGTCCCGCCATCGACCCCCGTTCCACGTCATCCCCCGGGCCTGGAATGCCCTCCCTCTGCCCATCCGCCAAGCTAGCTCTCTTCCTCCCTTCAAGGCCCTGCTGAGAGCTCACCTCCTCCAGGAGGCCTTCCCAGACTGAGCCCCTTCCTTCCTCTCCCCCTCGTCCCCCTCTCCATCCCCCCCATCTTACCTCCTTCCCTTCCCCACAGCGCCTGTATATATGTATATATGTTTGTACACATTTATTACTCTATTTATTTATTTATTTTACTTGTACATAGCTATTCTATTTATTTTATTTTGTTAGTATGTTTGGTTTTGTTCTCTGTCTCCCCGTTTTAGACTGTGAGCCCACTGTTGGGTAGGGACTGTCTCTATATGTTGCCAATTTGTACTTCCCAAGCGCTTAGTACAGTGCTCTGCACATAGTAAGCGCTCAATAAATACGATTGATGATGATGATGATGATAGAGTATGTTAGGAGGAGGGAGCAGTATTCCCTGTGGATTCACTTGGCTGTGGTGCTTATTTCTCCCTTGTTTTCTACAAGAAAGTGGAAAGGACTCCCCTTTCCCCTTAAGTCACTCTGCGTGCTTACTGTTTGCACAGCACTGTACTTACAGAGACATAATCCCTGCCCTCAAGGAGCTTACTATCTAGCAGGGGAGCCAGGCACTAAAATAAATTACAGGTATTCATTCATTCATTCAATTGTATTTACTGAGTGCTTACTGTGTGCAGAGTACTGTACTAAGCGCTTGGGAAGTACAAGTTGGCAACATATAGAGACGGTCCCTACCCAACAACGGGCTCACAGTCTAGATAGGGGAAAGCAATAGTAAACAAAAAATATACTATGGAGTAGAGGGAGGGAAATGTGTGCCCAAGTGCGTAGGTGGTATGGAAGTGCTGAAGTGGTGGTAGGGGGGAAATAGGCTGTGGAGATGAGAGAGTAATGATTCTGATTCTTAGAAGGACGTTGAAAATGGGGAGACCAGTGATATGAAGTGGAGGGGAAGGGAAGTTCCATGGAAGAGAGAGGGAATGAGCAAAAGGTCATCAGTGAGAGAAGTGAGAATGAGGCACAGTGAGTCTCCTCGGCTAGAGAAGAGAAAAGTTTGTGATCTGAGGTGAAACAACATGGCCTAGAGGATAGGAGCATGGGCCTGGGATTCAGAAGTACTTGAGTTCTGATTTCAGCTCTGCCACTTGTCTGCTTTGTGACTTACCTTGGGTAAGTCAGTTGACTTCTCTATGCTCAGTTACCTCATCTGTAAAATGGGTTTAGGACTGTGAGTCCCATGGAGGGCATGGACTGTATCCAACCTGATTAGCTTGTATCGACCACAGTGCTTTAGTACTGTGCCTGGCATATAGCAAGCCCTTAAATGCTACAAAAAATTTAAAATTAAAAAAATTCAAAAGTGAGAGAGGAATGACGATAAGTAGTGTGAAGAGGGATGATTGAAAGCCATAAAGCCAGTAGTCAGGATTTTTTGACTGATGCAGAGAGGAATGGGCCGTTATCGTCCCATCTCCTTCCTACCATTCCTCTTCAAACTCCTTGAGCCAGCTTTCTACACCCCCTGTCTCCACTTCCTCTCTTCCAATTCTCTTATTGCCCTCTCCCCCCGACCCAAATCTGGCTTCCGTCCCCTTCACTTCACAGAAACTGCCCTGTCACAGGTCACCAGTGACCTACTTCTTGCTAAATCCAACAGCCTCTATTTCATCCTAATCCTCCTTGGCCATTCAGCTTCCTTCAACAGTGTCAACCTCCTCTTTCTCCTGGAAACATTATCCAACCTCGGCTTCACTGACACTGTCCGCTCCTGGTTCTCCTCTTATCTCTCTGGCTGCTCCTTCTCAGACTCCTTCGTAGGCTCCTCCTCTGCTTCCCAGCCACTAAATGTGGGAGTGCTTCAAAGTTGCATTCTGGGTCCTCTTCTTTTCTCCATCTACGCCCACTCCCTAGGAGAACTCATTTGCTCCAATGGCTTCTACTACCATCTCTATGTGAATGATTCCCAAATCTACCTCTCTAGCCCTAATCTCTCTCTTTCTCTGCAGTCTCTCATTTTCTCCTGCTTTCAGGATATCTCTACTTGGATGTTCCGCTGACACATCAAAATGAACATGTCCGAAACAGAACTCCTTAATCTTCCCATCGAACCCAGTCCTCCTCCTGACTTTCCCATCCCCGAGACAACACCATCATCCTCTCAGTCTCACAAGCCCATAACCTTGACGTTATCTTTGACCCATTTCTCCCATTTAACCACATATTCAATTTATCACCAAATCCTGTCAGTTCAACCTTCACCACATCGCTAAAATTGGCCCTTTCCTCTCCATCCAAACTGCTACTATATTAAACTAAGTATTTATACTATCCTGCCTTGATTACTGTATCAGAAATCCTTGATGATCTTCCTGCCTCCTGCCTCTCCCCACGCTAATCCATACTTCACTCTGCTGCTCAGATTATTTTTCTACTAAACTGTTCAGTCCTTGTTTCCCCACTCCTCATGAACCTCCAGTGGTTGCCCATCCACTTTTGCATCCAACAAAAACTCCATACCATCAGCTTTAAAGCACTCAATCACCTTGCCCCCCACCTACTTCACCTCACTTCTGCTCTTCTACTAAAATCCAGCAGACAGACTTCAATCTTCTAATGCAACCAACTCACCGTACCTCAGTCTCGTCTATCTCACCACTGATTTCTCACCCATGTCCTGCCCCTGGCCTGAATGCCCTTCCTCTTCATATCTGACAGACCATCACTTACCCATCTTCAGAGCCCTTCTAAAATCACATCTCCTCCAAGAGGCCTTCCCTGACTAAGCCGTCATTTCGTCTTCTCCCTTTCCCTTCTGCATCACCCTCACCCTTGAATTGGCATCCTTTATTCATCCCTCCCTCAATGTCACAGCACTTAAGAACATAATCCTAATTCATTTAGTCATATTAATGTCTGTCCCCCCCAGACCATAAGCTTCATTCAAATCTGTTATATTGTACTTTCCCAAGCACTTAGTACAGTGCTCTGTACACAGTAAGTGCTAAGTAAATACCATTGATTGATTAATTGAAATACACAGCTCTAGACACAGTTAGTAGTAGCACATTGACATGTGCTTAGAACATAGTAAGTGCTTAATAAATACCATGATAAGGTGGAGCTTGGTTCATTCAGTCATATTTATTGAGCACTTACTGTGTGCAGAACACTTGTACTAAGCATTTGGGAGAGTACAATTTAACAATAAACAGACACATTCCCTGCCCAGAATGAGCTTTAAATAATTATAGTATTAATTCATTCATTAAATTTGTTGAGTGCTTACTGTGTGCAAAGCACTATCCTAAGCATTTATTAAGTGCATACTCTGTGCAGAGTACTGTACTAAAAGCTGAGAGAATATCTTGTGGGCAGGGAACCTATTTACCAACTTTGTTATATTGTACGCTCCCAAGAGCTTAGTACAGTGCTCTGCACACAGTAAGTGCTCAGTAAATACCATTGATGGATTATGTTTCAGGAGAACTGTGTGTTGTATAAAGACTCAGTGCTAATTTGTCAGTCTTTTCAGTCACGTCCACACATGCCAACAGTGCTGTCGATGACAGCAGCAGTTTCTTCAAACAGGAAGGGTAAGAGAACAGAGGACTTGATATTGCATACGTAATTACCAGGAAGAAGTCCTGCAGTCAACATCATCTAACTTTGCATGCTGAACAAAACAAGTTAAAACAGACACCAATGGGGTTTTGACATTTCCCGCCACGCAGGCAGCACATATATTTTCTAAAGGTTCCTGATGTTCAGAAATCAGAACATTGTCCAGAAAGGATGTGTCATGGGTGGCCAATACGTTCTCACCAATGCAGCCCCAAGCTTAATTAACATAGAAAATGAAAAAGTACAGCCAAGTTATCATGAGCAACTATGAGGTTCTATTTTCCGTGAAGAATAAGAGAGGAGTATGTATAGTTTCCATTCTGCAGAAAGCCAAAAGTCATTGTTGGGTTTTAGTTAAAACTGTTCTGAAACCTGTTCTTTATGGGGCAACTGAGCCACTGAACAGAAACCATTCATTCATATATTCAATCATATTTATTGAGGGCTTACAGTGTGCAAAGCACTATACTAAGGTCTTGGGAGAGTACAATATAATCATCTCCACAGGTTTTGTCACTTGAAGGCAGGCGGTTACTCTGTTACTGCCTCTAGATGACCTATAGATGAATCTACCAACTCTGTGATATTGTACTTTCCCAAGCATTTACTACAGTGCTCTGTACACAGTAAGTACTCAAAAAATACCATTGATGGGTTGATATTCAGAAACCCTCTCTCCTCCTTGAGAAACTGAAATAAGCTGTTGTCAGAGTATTCTCTGTAAGGAATTCTGATTTCCTTAGCATCTCTGGGCTAAGTAAACTCAAGAAGTGAATAGCCACCTGCCCTGCAAGAAGAGAAGCAGTGTGGCTTAGTGGTTAGAGCATGGGCCTGGGACTCTAAAGGACCTAGTTTCTAATCCCAGCCCTGCCACTTCAGTCAATCAATCAATCAGTCATATTCATTGAGCTCTCACTGTGTGCAGAGCACTGGACTAAGCAGTTGGGAGAGTACAGTATAACAATTTAAGAGACACATTCCCTGCTCACAATGAACTTACAGTCTAGAGGAGGTGACAGACTTTAATGTATGAAAATAAATTATGGATCTGTACATAAGTGTTGTGGGACTGGGAGAGGGAATGAATAAAGGGAGAAAGTCAGAGTGGTGTAGAAAGGAGTGGAAGAAAAGGAAATGAGAGCTTTGTCATGGAGGAGATGTGCCTTCAGTAAGGCTTTGAAGGTGGGGAGTGTGATCGTCTGTTGGATATTAAGAGGGAGGGCATTCCAGGCCAAAGGCAAGAAGTGGGCCAGATAAACAACATTGGGGTACAGTGAGTTGTTTAGTATTAGAGGAGCGAAGTGTATGGGCTGGGTTGTAGTAGGAGAGCAGCAAAGTAAGGTATGCGAGGTGATTGAGTGCTTTAAAGCCAATGGTAAGGAGTTTCTGTTTGATGCGGAGGTAGATGGGCAACCACTGGAGGTTCTTGAGGAGTGAGGAAACCTGGACTGAACATTTTTGTAGAAAAATGATGCGGGCAACAGAGTAAAGTATGGACGAGTGGGGAGAGACAGGAGGCAGGGAGTCAGCAAGGAGGCTGACACAGTAATCTAGGTGGGTTAGGATAAGTGCTTGGATTAACGTGGTAGCAGTTTGGATGGAGAGGAAAAAGCAGATTTTAGCAATGTTGGGAAGGTTGAAGTTGAACAGACAGGATTTAATGATAGATTAAATATGTGGGTTGAATGAGAGAGAGAAGTTCAAGGATAATGCCAAGGTTATGAGCTTGTGAGACAGGAAGGATGGTGGTGCTGTCTACAGTTATGGGGAAATCAGGAGGAGGACAGGGTTTGAGTGGGAAGATAAGGAGTTCTATTTCATACATGTAAAGTTTGAGGTTCCGTGGGTCGGGACATCCAAGTAGAGATGTGTTGAAGGCAGGAGGAAATGCAAGACTGCAGAGAGGGAGAGAGATCAGGGATGGAGATGTAGATTTTAGTATCATCCTCATAGAGGTGGTAGTTGAAGCCACGTTTTCTTAAAATCATCCTTTCCCTTTCATCTAATAATAATAATAATAATAATAATAATAATGACATTTGTTAAGCACTTACTATGTGCAAAGCACTGTTCTAAGCACTGGGGGGGGATACAAGGTGATCAGGTTGTCCCACGTGGGGCTCACAGTCTTCATCCCCATTTTACAGATGAGGGAACTGAGGCACAGAGAAGTTAAGTGACTTGCCCAAGGTCACACAGCAGACGTGTGGCGGAGCCGGGATTCGAACCCATGAACTCTGACTCCAAAGCCCGTGCTCTTTCCACTGAGCCACGCTGCTTCTGCCCGTTGTTGGGTAGGGAGCATCTCTATATGTTGCCGACTTGTACTTCCCAAGCGCTTAGTAAGTGATTGCACACAGTAAGCGTTCAATAAATACGACTGAATGAATGAATCTGATTAATTAGGTGGAACTAATTGTGAGCCTATAACATTAAAATTTCTCCTTTGCCAAGGCATATTGATAGTTTAAAACATTAGCTGCAGAATCTTGAGGTAAAAACTTTCTTCTAAGATCAAACTCATTTTCAAAGGCCTCAGATTAAAGACTACCCAAAAAGGCCTCAAACATTTTTTCCCATGTGTTCTTGTTAAAGTCCTGTGAAATCATATTCTGCTTTACAAAATTCAATTAATAACTAGGAATGTTGGTTTTCAATTTTACATATTACAGAGAAGAGGAGCCTATTCATTATGGAAACATCATGTATGACAGGAGGGTGATTCGAGGCAACACTTATGCCCTACATACGTTACCTGTGGTGAGTGTGATTTGCATTATAAATGGTCAAACATTTTAGTGTACTATGAAATAGGTTCACCTCTTTTGGTAGACTACATTTTCAAACCATGAATTCTCCTTTCAATTATTTTGAGGTTATTTCATTTCTCCAGGTTAAAAAACGTTTCCAAAAAGCTTATTTTTTTGGAAAGAATTATACTCTCCTATAAAGCCCCATCAATGTAAGATTACTGGTTGTAGTTTATATTCGCGGATTTGGGAGAATTAACTTCTGTTTCATTTACCTTGGGATTCGTGTGGCATATTTATGTCTTGAGTTTGAACATCCATTGAAAGGCAATATGCATCACCCTATGAGGATTAACATGTTGCTCTTTATAAAATCCTTAAATACCCCCAGCCTTGAGGTAATAATACAAGAATATTAGAACAATATGAACATACTAGCTAGTTTCAGTCCGTTCCAAGGAAGGAAGAGGAGGGGAGGGAAAGAAGGGAGAGAGGGAAGGAGGAGGGGAGAGAGAAGGAGGAGGGGAGAGAGAAGGAGGAGGATACAGTAATCTTGTTATGGGCAGGAAACGTGTCTGCCATCTCTGTTGTATTATTCTCTCCCAAGCGCTTAGTACAGTGCTCTGAACATACTAAGCACTCAGTACATACCATTGATTGATGGATTGAGAGTCATCAGTCAATCTATCAACAATATTTATTAAGCATACTTTACTGTATCTGGTAACCCAATTCAGTAACTTACTAAATAGTATCTGATAGCCTGAATGTGTTATTGCAGCTTCCAAAACCAAACCAGTTTACAACCAGGAAGAAGTTTAGGAATGGAGAGAATTTTGTGAAAAATTCAGAGAAATCTATGTCTGGTCATGAACAAAAGTGGTGATGCGAATAATAATAACAGTAGTATTCGTGCTAAGCACTGTACCAAGTGCAGGCTAAGCACAAGCTAGAGGTTGAAAAGCTCACCACAAGAAGTTTACAACTAGTGAGAGCTTACAATCTGGTGGTGAGAGTAAGACTCTAAGGTATTGTCCCCTCCCAAGCATTCAGCATACTGCTCTGCACACAGTAGCGCTTATTAAATACGATTGATTGATAGGACCACCCTCACTCCTGGGGACCCAGGAGCCTTAATAATGAGAGGCTCAGGGCCTGGGGTAACACCCTCTGCTCATGTTAGGGATGAGACCTCTGCAGTGACAGGAGAGAGAATGGAGACTGAAATTTAAGAACAGAACAAGCATTCTGCTTCATTTCTCCTTTGGTGTACTTTAATGTAATTTCAGTTGCAGGGGATGAAGATTTAATGTTTCAAAAGGATTTTCTTCACCAACCTCAGGTAGCTGACGCTGGAGGCAAATTTAAGAGACATTACTTTCTCCTATAAGCTCCTCCTAGAGTCAGTCAGTCAGTCAGTTGTACTTATTGAGCACTTACTATGTGCAGAGCAGTGTACTAAGCTCTTAGGGGAGTACAATTTGACAATAAACAGACACAGTCCCTGCTTACAGCAAACTTATTGTCTAGAGGACTGTAAGCTCCTTGAGGGCAGGAACTACCCTACCCATTGTACTCTCTCAAATGCTTAGAACAGTGCTCTGCACACAGTGAGTGCTCAGTAAATACCATTGATTGTTGATTGACTGAACTTCTGTCTTCAGCTACAGTTTTTCAGGTGATATTGACCTGCACTTTCAAGATTTCTAGGTTTACACTCTGTTTCCACTTTAGAATACATCCATTTCTCACAATCCTAGGCTAAAGTGCTACATAAGAGAGGCTTGGGGGCACATGGTGCCCATGGGAAATGGAGAAAAAAATTTATGATATTTTTAAGTGCTTATTATGTGCCAGGCACATAATAAGATATATTATGTAGATATAAAATAATTGGGTTGGACACAACCCATGCCCGACATGGGACTCATGATCTTAATCCCTATTTTACAGATGAGGTAACTGAGACACAGAGAAGTGAAGTGACTTTCCCAAGGTCAAACAGCAGCAGAGCAGGGATTAGAACCCAAGTCCTTCTGACTTCCAGGCCCTTCTGTGCTGTATCCACAAGGAAATCCAGCTTCTCAATCTTTAAAGCTGTGATGGGGAGGGAAAAGAAGGAGAAAGTTTAAAAAGCACTTGCTTGTATCTTGTACCACAGTGTTTGGTACATGGTAAGTGCTTTATAAATATCATCTTTGTTATTACTCCTATTATTATCGGGGGAGGAGGGCAGAGCAGGATAGGTGCAGGGAAAGAAATGCCACGTTGGTGTGGTCACCATGTCAACCATCAATGGTATTTATTGAGTGCTTACAGTTTGCAGAGCACTGTACTAAACTCTTGGGAGAGACAATAACAGAGTTGGTAGACGCTTCCTGTGACCACAATGAGCTTATGTCCATCCCTTCCATCCAAGTCAAAGTTGCCTTCCTTATCATGGAACTGCTCTTTCTCTGTGTAGAAAACATGAATTTGCTACATTCTTCATCTGTAACTGAATAAATGATTCTGGGTTATTTTAATTTAAAGTGGGCTTTCTGATCTAGTTTCAGATTCCAGATGTTCTTGTGAGAAACCTGACTCCAGGTTCCAATATCTTGGCTTAAGATGCAGTTTTCAGGATGCAATTGTGTCCTTAAGTCTGAGGATGGCCTGGAATAGGACCAGAACCCAGTTCCCCTGAAAAGCTCAGTTCCCCATTCAAGAGAAAGATAGATCAAAAGACCCAAGATAGAGAACTAGGTTTCTGTGGGAAGTGTTCTCATCTTTGGAAAAGACAAAATGTAAGACTCCATTAGACCTCCAGCTTTGTTACAGATGAAGTACATAAGAAGCCACAAGATCCAAGCCGAAGGAAAATCTAGTTGTCTGCCTAAACCCTAGGGCTAGGTCTCCTGGCATTCCAGGCTGGGGACAAGAACATGACCAAACCCAAAGATCCAGTGAATGCCAAGTGGATTCGAGCCTTTCCACAGGGAATTGAATTCACATTCAGTGGGGCATTCTGGGCCTGGTATGAGCCTGATAACAAATTCTAGACTGTAAGCTCCTCTAGACTGTAAAGTCACTGCGGGCAGGGAGTGTGTCTGTTTGCTGTTGTATTGTACTCTCCCAAGTGCTCAGAACAGTGCTCCACACGCAGTAAGAGCTCAATGAATCCAATTGAATGAATGAAAGAATTCCGATACTCACAAAGATTTTTTGAGTAATGCTTCATTCATTCCTTACTGATGCCCTCTTAAGTGAAGAATGCTTTTTCTGTCACCCTCCAGAATGCCCAACCAGATCCCGTTGAACTCCACAAGCAGCAAGAGGCCCAGAGGAAAGCACTGGCCAGAAGGCGAGCTAAGGAGCAGCTTCAACCAAGAACTCCTGAGCCTGTGGAGGGGAGAAAGCATGTGGATGTGCAGACTGGTATCACTTCTCATTTATCTCATAAAGGTTTTACGTGGCCTGGAATTCAGTGTCCAACTAGTTTGGTCTATGGGATAGCCGTGCAATAATAATGGTGGTATTTGTTTAGCGTTTACTATGTGCCAGGCACTGTACTAAATGCTGGGGGGCGGGGGGGATACAAGCAAATCAGGTTGGACACAGCCCATGTCCCATGTAGAGCTCACAGCCTCAATCCCCATTTTCTGGATGGGATAACTGAGGCACAGAGAGGTGAAGGGACTTGCCCAAGGTCACTCAGCAGACAAGTGGTGGAGCCAGGATTAGAACCCATGACCTTCTGACTCCCAGGCCCATGCAGCGTGGCTCAGTGGAAAGAGCACGGGCTTTGGAGTCTGAGGTCATGGGTTCAAATCCTGGCTCCACCAACTGTCAGCTGTGTGACTTTGGGCAAGGCACTTAACTTCTCTGGGCCTCAGTTACCTCATCTGTAAAATGGAGATTAAGACTGTGAGCCCCCTGTGGTATAACCTGATCACCTTGTAACCTCCCCAGCGCTTAGAACAGTGCTTTGCACATAGTAAGCACTTAATAAATGCCATTATTATTATTATTATTTATCCACTATGCCATGCTGCCTCTCCATACCATTCACAGTCCTGATCAAGTTTCATTGTCAGTTGGTCTGTTGAACCCTCTCCAGAGCTTAGTACTGTGCTCTGAGCTCAGTAAGCAGCCAATCCATGAATCCATGGTATTTAATAATCGCTTACTATGGGCAGAACACTGTAGTAAGCGCTTGGGAGAGTACCAGATGACAGAGGTGCTAGACATGGTCCCTTCCCACAATGAGCTGACAGTCTAGAGGGGGAGACAGACATTAATTAATATAGATAAATAAATTATGGATATGTGCATAAGTGCTGTGGGCCAGAGGGATGGTTGAAGAAATCAATCAATGGTATTGACTGAGCACTTACTATGTGTAGAGCACTCTACTAAGTGCTTAATAAGGGTGCAAATCCAAGTGCAAGAGCAACACAGAAGGGAGCGGGAGAAGAGGAGATGAGGGCTTAGACAGGGAAGGCCCCTAGGGAGAGATGTACTTTTAATAAGGTTTTGAATGTAGGGAGAGTGATCATCTTTTCGATATGAAGAAGGAGGGCACTCTAAGTCAGAGGCAGAATGTGGGCAAGAGGTCAGTGGCGAGATAGATGAGGTTAAGGTACACTGAGCAGGTTAGCATTAGAGGAGCAAAATGTATGGGCTGGATTATAGTAGGAAATCAGCCAGATAAAGTAAGGGAGGGTAAGGTGATTGAGTGCTTTAAAACCAATGGTAAGGAGTATCTGTTTGATGCGGAGGTGGATGGGCAACTGCTGGAGGTTCTTGAGGAGTGGGGAAACATGGACTGACTAGGCAGAAGGGTTAAGAATGGAAAAGAGTGGGGAGAGACAGGAGGCAGGGAATCCAGCAAGGAGGTCGATACAGTAATCAAGGCAGGATAGGATAAATGCTTGTATTAACGTGGTAACAGTTTGGATGGAGAGGAATGGGCAGATTTTAGCGAGGCTACGAAGGTTTAACTGACAGTATTTGGTGACAGATTGAATATATGGTTGAATGAGAGAGATGAGTCGAGGATAATGACGAGGTTACGGGCTTGTGAGACAGGGAGGATAGTGCTGCTGTCTACAGTGCTAGGAAAGTCACGTGGAGGAAAGGGTTTGGGTGGGAAGATAAGAAGTTATATTTTGGACATGTTAAGTTTGAGGTATAGGTGAGACATCCAAGTAGAGGTGTCCTGAAGGCAGGAGAAATTGTGGGACTGCAAAGGAGAGAAATTAGTACAGTGCTAAGCACTTAGAACAGTGCTCTGCACACAGTAAGCGCTCAATAAATACGATTGAATGAATGAATCAGAACTGAAGACGTAGATTTTGGAATCACCCACAAAGAGATGGTAGTTGAAGCCATGGGAGCGAGTGAGGTCTCCAAGGGAGTGGGGAGAATAGAACAGGACCCAGAACTGAGCTTTGAGGGACTTTCACTTTTAGGGAGTGGAAGGCAGAGGAGGAGCCCGTGAAAGAGACTGAGAAGGAGCAGCCAAAAGGATAGGAGGAGAGCCAGGAGAGGACAGTGTCATCGAAGCCAAGATTGGATAATGTTTCCAGGAGAAGAGGGTGGTCCACAGTCTCGAAGGCTGCCAAGAGGTCAAGGAGGTTGAAGAAGGAGAAGAGGCTGTTGGATTTGGAAAGAAGGAGACCATTGGTGACCTTTGAGAGAACAGCTTCTGTGGAGTGAGGGATGTGGAAGCCAGATTGAAGGGGGTCAAGGAGAGAATTGGAGGAGGAGAAGTGGAGACAATGGGTGTAGACAACTCGCTCAAGGAGTTTGGAGAAGAATGGTAGGAGGGATATGGGGTAATAACTGGAGGGAACCGGGGGTCAAGGGAGGGTTTTTTTTAGGACAAGGGAGACATTAGCATGTTTGAAAGTATAAGACAAGAAGCAACTGGGGAGTGAACCATTAAAGATGATGGCCAGGGAGTGAAGAAGAAAGGGGGCAAATGCTTTGAAAAGGTGCACCAGGATGGGGTCAACGCAGGATGGGGTCAGAGGCACAGGTGGAGGGGGGAGGGTTTCAAAAGAAGCAGGAGATCTCTTGAGTGGTAGGGTTTGAGGAGGGAGTTAAAAGTCTTAAACAGTTGGTGAGGGCAATCAGCCTGGAAGTCAGTAAGGATGGAGAGATAATTTTGCGAGGCAGAGGACAGGGCTTTGCTAAGGTAGGCAAGAATGAACTTGTAGGGGATGAGTTTGGCCTGATATCTGGATTTCCACCGGTCTGCAGTTTGTGCACAGGGGCAAAGGAAGGCAGACTGAGAGTTTAGTGATATGAGATCGGCAAAGGGACAGGGGAGCGAGCGAGCAGAGTTCAGTAGAGAGTGTTTGTTGAGGGTGCCAATTTGATCATCAATGGAAAGTAGTTTGGGTATGAAAACTAAATGGGGCATGATGAGTTGAGACAATTGGATGGGGTCAAAAGATCGGAGGTCTCTGTAGGGAAACAGGAGAGATTGGGGGGGCAGGTGAGGAGGTTGTGGTCAGAAAGAGGAATTTCAGAGATGGTGGGGGTAGATATTGCACAGTGACTAGAGATGAAGAGATTGAGTGTAGGTCCAAGTTGGTGAGTTAGTGATCTGGGGTGGAGCAGAAGGTCAGTGGAGTTGAGAAGTGATAGAAAACGGGCAGCGGAAGGGTCATCAGGAACATATGTGTGGATATTGAAGTCCCTGAGGAGCAATGTAGGGTTGGAGAAAGAGGGAAGGAATGTGAGAAAGGGATTAAAATGGTTCAAAAAGTTGAAGGTGGGCCTGAGGGGGCAGTAGATAATAATAATGATGGCATTTATTAAGTGTTTACTATGTGCAAAGCACTGTTCTAAACACTGGGAATGTTACAAGGTGATCAAGTTGTCCCACGGGGGGCTAACAGTCTTAACCCCATTTTACAGATGAGGTAACTGAGGCCCAGAGAAGTTAAGTGACTTGCCCAAAGTCACACAGCTGACAACTGCTGGAGCCAGGATTTGAATCCATGACCTCTGACTCTAAAGCCCACGCTCTTTCCACTGAGCCATGTTGCTTCTCATGACCATGACTAATATCTGGAGTGGAGGTGGATAATATGGGCTTCAAAGGAAGGGAAAGAGAGGGTTGGGGGAGTTGTAACGATGCGAAAGCCGCATTAGGGCGCCAGAAGGAGTGAGTCTGTGGGATTTCATTCACTCATTCCTTCAATCATATTTATTGAGCACTTACTGTGTGCAAAGCACTGTACTAAGTGCTTGGGAGAGTACAATGTAACAATCAACAGTCACATTTCTTGCCCACAGAGAGCTAGGAGAAGATGAGGGCCCCTCTAGAGAGAACAGCAGGGAAGACAGTGGCAACTGTAGAGAGCCAGGTTTCAGTAACGGAGTCAGACATTAATATAAATAATTTATAATGCCATTGACTGATGGAGGGAAAGGATGTAATTCCATAGGTTAGTATAGTGGTTTCTTAACCTAGGAGTCTGAAGTTCTGGTCACTTATTTAGTCATTGGAACCATGCACCAGATTGGTAGTCTCAAAACAAAATTCTGCCTTCAGATGTCTTCAGATAGTTATGTTCATTTGAGAGAGAGGAAGGTGGGGAGAGAGCGAGAGAGAGCAAGAGATGTGGCACTGTTTGTATATTTGTAATAGGGAAGAATTTAAGTCAATTGCAGATAATTTTTTTAATGACATTTGTTAAGTGCTTACTATGTGCCAGTCACTGTACTAAGCCCTGGGGTAGATACAAGATAATCAGGAATCAGATTGAACAGAGTCCATGTCCCATGTGGGGCTCACAATCTTAATCCCTATTTAACAGATGAGGTAACTAATTCACTGAGAAGTTGACTTGCCCAAGGTCACAAAGCAGACAAGTGGCAAAACAAGGATTAGAACCCAGGTCCACCGACTCCCAGGCCCATTCTCTTTCCACTAGGCAATACTGCTTCTCATAATTTCAAACGATCTTATCCAAGATGTCAGGCTTTTCTTTCTCTCAAGGCCTTTGTTCTTGTGTTTTAAGAGCTCTAATAGACAGCTATTAGGCCAGCTCTGTCTTTCCCGAATGTGGTCTTAGATGGAACAGTTACTCACATTCATTCTTGAAGCGTTTTTTCATTCATGTTTTAAAGCAGCACGGCGTAGTAGAGCATGGGCTTGGGAGTCAGGAGGTCTTGGGTTCTAATCCCGACTCTGCCATTTGTCACCTGTGTGGCCTTGGACAAGTCAATTCACTTCACTGTACATCAGTTACCTCATCTGTAAAATGGAGATTGAGACTGTGAGCCCCACGTGGGAACTCGATTTGCTTGGATCCACCCCAGAGCTTAGCACAGTGCCTGGCGCATAGTAAACACTTAACAAATACCACAATTGTTGTTATTATTATTATTCTTTCAACGGCCATATTGTGATTTCAGACAACTCACTCGACCCCAGAGTGGTTCCAGTTTCAACCATTATGTATGCTTGCTCTGGTTTCCTAGAGTTATACCTTGAAGAGCTCAGTGATCACGTAGTAGAAGTCGACATGGAGTGTCAAACCGATGCTTTTCTGGACCGACCACCCACACCCCTCTTCATCCCAGCTAAAACCGGCAAAGACGTAGCCACCCAAATTGAGGAAGGAGAGGTACTGTTAAGGATTTCATTCCTCCAGAGACTTTCTCTTGCTCCCTATGTGTTACTGTGTGATTAAACACTCCATAAACTGAACAAGAAGTTCATTTGGATGTCTACCAAGCTCCCTACAGGATGTCATGTAATCAATCCTTCATTTTCCCCATTTTTTGTGTTCATTTATTTGATTTCTATTGATGTCTGTCTCCCTCTCTATACTGTAAACTCATTGTGGGCAGGGAATGTGCCTGTTTTTTGTTGTATTGTACTTTCCCAAGTGCTTAGTACAGTGCTCTGCACACAGTAAGCGCTCAATAAATGACTGAATGATTGAATTCAGCCTCTTCTTTTTCATCCTTTAGCTTTTTGACTTTGATATCGAAGTCAAGCCAATGCTAGAAGTTTTGGTGGGAAAAACCATTGAGCAGGCACTCCTGGAAGTAATGGAAGAAGAAGAGTTGGCCAACCTGCGAGCCCTTCAGTACAGCTATGAAGAACTGCGTAACGCAGAGCTGGCAGAAGTGCAGAGACTGGAAGAGCAGGAGAGACGTCACAAAGAAGAGAAGGTAGGGCGATATTTTCGTTCTTATTTCATGATGCCTAGAAGAGGTTATGAGGAAAATCACGTCTCAGGTCAGAGAGCCGAACTTAGGGGATTCCATGTGAAAACAGTGCAGGGTCGTTGTTTCCCACACCATTCCTCTGACCATTACTATTGATGGTGTCCAACCCGATTTGCATATACTCCCCCCAGCACTTAGTATAGTGCCTGGCAAATAGTACATGCTTAACAAATACCACAATTTTATTATTATTATTATATTTCTAGGCACTTACTATGTGTTCTAAGCACTGGGGTAGATTCAAGTTAATCAGGTCAGACTCAGTCCTTGTCCCACACGGGGCTCCAAGTCTATGTAGGAGGGAGACTAGGTAACGAATCCCCATTTTGCAGTTGAGGAAACTGAGGCCCAGAAGAAGTGAAGGGAGTTGCCTAAGGTCACACAGCAGACAAGAAGCAGATCCAGGACTAGAACCCAGGTCCTCTGACTCCCAGTCTCATGGTCTTTCCACCAAGCCGTTTGGCATAAAAGGGGCCTTTCTTCATTTGAATTAAAAGAAAGAGTAAGGCTTTCAGAGAATGAGAGTTGAGCTGAGCCCTTATTGGTTCACGATGGCTCACAATGTGTCTTTTCAGTAATCAACTTACTGACTCAGTATGGGCTGACTCCATGAACTCAGTGCCTCCTACAGCCATTGTGGAATGAAAATTTTGAAAGAGCTAATTTTTATTCAGTACTAATCATTTTCTAGTACTATTACTGTATTTCTTTAGTGCTTATTTATGTGCCAAGGACTTTGCTAAGATATGAGATTAGATCAGACAGTCTCTCACCCACTCAGTGCTCACAGCCTAAGAGGTAGAGAGAACAGGTATTTATCCTTACTTTACAGATGATGGAAGGAGGCACAGAGAGGTTATTTTTAATTCATCATGCTATTTGTTAACCACTTGCAGTGTGTCAAGCACTGCTGTACGTGCTAGGGTAAGTACAAGTTAATCAGGTCAGACAGACTCCCTATCCCACATGGGGCTGCTCAGAGTCTAAGTAGGAGGGAAAACAGGTATTGTCTTTCCAGTTTTTGGTTGAGGAAATTGAGACACAGAGAAGTTAAGTGACTTCCCCGAGGTCACACAGCAGGTAAATGACAGATGGGATTAGAATCCAGATCCTCTGATGCCCAGATAGGTGCTCTATCCTCTAGGCCACGCTGTTTCTTAGGTTAAGTGACTTGACCAAGGTCACACAGCAGGCCAGTGACAGAGCAGAGATTAGGACCGTGACTGACTCCCGAGTCCCATACTCTTTCCATTAGGCCATCCTACCTTCCAGTCAGTATTCCTAAATTTCCTAGGAAGGCAGAACACTACATTGAAAATCAATTAACGAGCATAATTCCCTCATCCCTAAACTATAACTTAGTTTATTTTTGGAAGCTCCAGAACCATATTCAGGATACTTGGTTCCATTCAGTAAGCTACCGGTTCAGGAGTACCCCAGTTTTAGGACTTTCAGGTATCAAAGGGACCTAACTTACAAGTCAGTCAGTCATATTTATTGAACACTTAACTGTGTGCAAAGCACTGTACTAAGCTCTTGGGAGAGTGCAATATAAAAATAAACACATTCTCTTCCCACAGTGAGTTTACAGTCTAGAGGGGGAGACAGACATCAATCTAAATAAATAAGGTACAGGTCTGTACATAAGTGCTATATAGCTGGTAGTGGGGATGAATAAAAGGATCAAGTCAGGGTGATGCAGAAGGGAGTAGGAGAAGAGGAAAGGGGGGCTTAATCGGGGAAGGCCTCTTGGAGGAGATGTACCTTCAATAAAGCTTTGAAGTGGGAGAGAGTACCGGCAGAATTTGACTCAGATTATTCTGATAATAGGTTAGTTGCACTAAATAGTAGCAATAATAGTTACTGTGGTAATTTTTATGCACTCATGTGCCAAGCACTGTTCTAAGTGCTGGTATAGATGCAAGATAATCAGGTCCCATAAGCGACTCACAGTCTAAGCATCTCTAATAATAGCAATATTACTAATAGTAGTGATTTAGAAGCATAATAGTCCTTGTAGCATTTATGCAATAATAATAATAATTGTGGTATTTATTAAGTTCTTACTATTTTCCAAGTATTGCATGAAGCACTAGGGTAAATACATGATAATGGGAAAGGCACAGTCCCTTTCCCATGTGGGGCTCACATTCCAAGTAGGAGGGAGAATGGGTATTGAATTCCCATTTAACATTTGAGGAAACTGAGGTACAGAGAAGTTAAGTGAGTTACCCAAGGTCATACAACAGCCAAGTGATAGAGCTGAGATTAGCATCCAGAAATACTGACCCCCAGGCCTGTGCTCCTTCCACTTTGCCACAATATCTTTTCACTCTGTTGCCTCCCCCTACCTGTAATTTATTTGAGAGACTCTTTTCTCTCTGTAGATTATAATCTCCCAGAGGGCAGGGATCATTTCTACCAACTCTTGTATCCTCTCAAGTGCTTAGTACTGTGTTCTGCACAGAGGAAACTCAGTAAGTACTATGAAGCGTTGATAATCTCCAGATTGTTGCCCATCCAGATTGTCTCAGCAGAGGGTAGATAATGTTAAAGCAGGAAGGCAGATGGAGCTAAAGAAAGCGTAAAGTAGGGCCTTGACACCGTGGGAATGGCTAGAATATTCAAGCTCTTGGGCTCCTATTGTGAGGACAAAGATATTATTTTGACTGCCTCTTCCTCATAGGTTACCTCAAAGACCCCAGAGCTGTTGAGCAGTGGGCAGTGTAGTGTAGTGGATAGAGCACGGGCCTGGGAATCAGAAGGTTGTGAGTTCTAATCCCAGCTCCTCCACTTGTCCGCTGTGTGGCTGTGGGCAAGTCACTTCACTTCTCTGGGCCTCCATTTCCTCCTCTGTAAAGTGGGGATCAAGACTGTGAGTCCCATGAGGGACAGGGACTGTGTCCAGCCCGATTTGCTCGTATCCACCCCAGTTCTTAGTACAGTGCCTGGCAAATAAGAAGCATATAACAAATACCATAATTATCGTTGTTATTCTTATCAGAACTCTCTGGAGCATGCTCATCTTCCTTGAAACTCTCCCCACCCCCAACTTCCCCTACTTGATTGGCTGAGAGGCTGGGGATGACAAGAAGGCAGCAAGGGAGAGGAAGGAAGGGGAGGTAGTGGAAATACTAGTGAGGAGATAGGAGATTTAGAGGAAAAACAGCCAGGCAAAGAGGAGAAACAGCATGGCCCAGTGGCTACAGCACAAGCCTGGGGGTCAGAAGGACGTGGGTTCTAATCCCGGCTCTGCCACTTGCCTGCTCTTTGACCCTGGGCAAGTCACTTAACTTCTCTGTGCCTCAGCTACCTCATCTGTAAAATGGAGAGCCTGTGTCCAAACTGATGTATTTGTATCTACCGCAGCACTTAGTACAGGGCCTGAAACATTGTAAGTGCTTAACAAATACCATTAAAATAAAAACAAAATGCATGCATCATGCTTGGAGTGGCATGCATTAAAAAAAGGAGGAAGTAGTTTGAACACAGGGAAGGAAGGGAGATTGGGCATGGGGAAATAAGGAGAAATGGAGATAGGGAAGGAGTGAAGAGGGTGGGTCAGGAGTGGTGGGAAGAGGAGAAAATAAGGAACAGGAAGGGATCAAAAGGAGAAATAGGGGAAAATCTGAGTGATAGAAAAAGGAAAAAAAAATGGTGATTTCCAGTCTCTGCTAGAAGTGTAGCTAATAAAGCTGATAAAACGAATACAACTCGAAAGATTCTTTCCATCCAAAATAAATAGCAATCCAGCACTGATGACCAATGACTGACCGGTAATACCATTTAAAAAAATTACAAGCAAGCCATAGCACCCTGCTTTTACCTTTACACAGACAGATGACAGTCACTTCAATTCATTCCTTTAAAAAAAAATAATAATAATGTTGGCATTTGTTAAGTGCTTATACTATGTGCCAAGCACTGTGCTAAGCACTGGGGAAGATACAAGGTATTCAGGTTGTCCCACATGGGGCTCACAGTCTTAATCCCCATTTGACAGATGAGGTAACTGAGGCCCAGAGAAGTTAAGTGACTTGCCCAAGGTCACACAGCTGACAAGTGGCGGCACTGGGATTAGAACCCATGACCTCTGAATCCCAAGCCTGGGCTCTTTCCACTAAGCCACGCTGCTTCTCTGGTATGTGTTAAGCGCTTACTATGTGTCAAATGCTGTTCTAAGCCCTGGGGTCAGTACAATTTTATCAGGTCAGACACAGTTCCTGTCCCACATGATTTAGGAGGGAGAACAGGTAACCCCATTCTTTGCCCCTTGCTTTGCCTAGAGAGAAGCAAGGCATGGTTAAAGGAGCAGAATCCATGACCATTATATGTCTCTACTGGCAGGAGCGTCGCAAAAATCAGCAGATGGAAGTGATGCTCAAACAGAACGAAACTTCGGAAAAAATCGCCGCTCGAGCTTTTGCTCATCGATACCTGGCTGACCTCCTTCCATCAGTCTTCGGCAATCTCAGGGACAGTGGCTTTTTTTACGATCCTGTGGAAAGAGGTTGGTCTTGCTAATCAGACTCTATAACACTAAAAAAGCATTTTTCTCATTGACAGTAATGTCATCAGGTCCACACATAGCACTGTTCTTATAAATGAAATCACCGAAATCTTTAGATGATTTTTAATATCACATGATATTGATTTTCCTACAGTCTCTGAGGAAGGAAAGTTCCGTGTAAATGCAAAATTCTATTTGACTCTTCGTAACTCATCTCCACTAGCAGTGTTTATTGAGTGCCTTCTGCATACAGAACTTCAATCAATTGGTTGCATTTATCGAGTGCTTACTGTGTGCACAGCACTGAATTAAGCGCCTGGGAGAGAACAGTATAACAGAGTTCGTAGGCACATCCCCTGCCCACAGGGAGCTTACAGTCTAGAAGGACCATTTGCCATCTACTGAAGACGGCATTTTTCAGTCTTTTTCTCCCTTTATCTTCACAAAAGGGGATCAGATATTAAAGTTATCACAGATTTACCCAATTATTCAATTCAAGGGGAAAATTCTAGTAATTCCTGCCTAATACATATTTATTAGATGCACAATGTCACGTGGATACTCAAAGAATACTTACTGGTGGTGGTGTTGATGATGGTGATGAGTATCTACTGTCAAGGATAACTCAGTTTGATTTACGCTAAAATAAATGGTCTGCCTGCTTGGAAATTACACTGTACAGTCAGAAGCAACCCAGGAAAAACCAGTATATATGACCTGATCTAAGTATAGACACAACACATTTTGCCTTTTTTTTTCTTTTTGAATTATTTTGTATGGCTCAGATCCTGGGGAGAGTAAAGCCATGTTAGACCATGAGCTCGTTGTGGGCTGGGATTGTCTTTCTTTATTACTGTATTGTACTTTACAAAATGCTTAGTACAGTGCTCTGCACACAGTAAGCACTCAATAAATATGATTGAATGAATGAGTCAGGTCATAGCGAGTGAGCTGATGAAACTATTCCAGGAGCTGGATGTGTCTTCTATAATAAGTCCAGGACTTCCAGCGATACGCTCAATAAATACAATTGACTGATCATGCTTGATAAATATGGTTGATTGATATAGGAAAGTAGTCGCCACAGCTGTTCTGATTTAGTAGCATTTGTTGTTTATTCTTACCATCTTTCATGCAGATATTGAATCAGGATTCCTTCCATGGTTGATGAATGAAGTTGAAAAAACCATGGAGTACCACATGGTGGGAAGAACAGTACTTGACAGTAAGCTGTTTTTTTTAACCCCCTTAAACAAAATACATAATTTTATTAAGGGTAGAGTTCTAAATGTACATAGAAAACAAAAAGAAAACTCTAGAGTAATATCATTAAATATCTCCATATCCCATCTATTTTGAAATAACCTTCAGACACTCAAGGGAAACAGACTTTCCCCGCTTCAGTATTGGTCTGAATTCTCCCTCTGCAGTGATCATAGCAACGTGGCATAGTGGATAGAGCGTGGGCCCAGGAGTCAGAGGGTCATGGGTTCTAATACCGGCTCTGCCACTTGTCTGTTGTGTGGCCTTGGGCAAATCGCTTAACTTCCCTCTGCCTCAGTTACCTCATCTGTAAAATGTGGATTAAGACTGTGAGCCCCCAGTGGGACATGGACTGTGTCCAACCCGATTTGCTTGTATCCACCTCAACACTTAGTGCAGTGCCTGGCACATAGTAAGTGCTTAACAAATACCATTATTATTATTATTATTATCATTAATGAATGGGTTCTCCAGTGGAGCAGGAGGAGAACAACGTCTCTCCCCCTTCCTCCTGCATTCTCTGCTCAAAGCAGTTCTAACTGAGAGATCTGCTGGCTGAACTTGGTTCAGGTGACTGATACCCACAAGGCAGTTTCTTATATGTGTTTCTCTGGACTATAGCATGCCTGAGTGGATAGAGTACTGGGCTGCGAGTCAGAAGGATCTGGGTTCTAATCCCAGTTCTACCACATCTCTGCTGTGAGTCCTTGGGCAAGTCACTTCACTTCTCCGTGCCTCGGTTCTCTCAACCGTAAAATGGGGGTTAAGGTTGTGAGCCCTATGTGGGGCAGGGACTCTGTTCAATCCGATTATCTTGTGTCTATCCCAGTGCTTAGAACAATGCCTGGTACATAGTAAGTGCTTAACAAATACCATTATTAGTGTTTCGTAGAGGGACACCAGAAGAGAAAAAAAGCGGGGTGTGGGGGAGATGATCGGGTTTCTCTAGGTTTCACCTTTTTAGGATCACATTTCCAAGAGGCCTTCCCTGATGACGCCCCCTTTTCCCTGGCTCCCTCCTCCTTGTGCGTCATCTATGCACTACCCAAGTGCTTAGTACAGTGCTCTGCACACAGTAAGCGCTCAATAAATATGATTGAATGAATGAAGTCAACCCACATATTCAATTCACCATTAAATCCTGTCGATCCCACCTTCACAACACAGCTAAAATATGTCCCTTCCTCTCCATCCAAGCTGCTAGCACGTTAATGCAACCACTTATCCTATCCCGCCTAGACTATTGCATCAACCTCCTTGCTGACCTCCCAACCTCCTGTCTCTCCCCATTCCAGTTCATACTTCACTCTGCTGCCCAGATCATTTCTGCAAAAACTTTCAGGCCATGTCACCCCCTTCCTCAAAAATCTTCAGTGGTTGCCCATCCACCTCCATATCCAACAAAAACTTCTCACCATTGGGTTTAAAGCACTCCATCACCTTGCACTCTCCTACCTTACTTTGCTTCTGTCCTTCTACAACCCAGCCCATTTATTTTGCTCCTCTAGTGCTAACCTTCTAATTATGCCTCAGTCTCTCCTGTCTCACCACCGACTCCTGGTACACATTCTGCCCCTGGCCTGGAATGCCTCCCTCCTCATATCTGACAGACAATTACTCTGCCCCACATCAAAGCCTTATTTAAGGCACATCTCCTCCATGAGGCCTTCCCAGACTAAGCCCACTTTTCCTCATCTCCCACTCCCTTCTTCATCGCCCTGACTTGCTCCCTTTGCTCTTCCCCTCCCTCACCAGCCCCACAGCACTTGTGTATATATCTGTAATTTTATTTATTTGTATTGATGTCTGTCTCCCCCCTCTCTAGACCGTAAGCTTGTTGTGAGCAGGGAATGTCATTGTTTAGTAGAAGTGCTTAGTATGGTGCTCTGCACCCAGTAAGCATTTAATAAATGATTGAATGATTGAATAAATGAATGAATAAATCTAATGCAGCCTCACGTATTGGAAGTGATTGGGACAAGGAGCAATGCAGATAGAAGAAAATCTAAATAGTCCAGAGAAAAAAGTTTGTATGGGTTTTAATATAGAGAATGGTTGACTTCAAAGACTTCACTTTCATTCATGCAATTCAACGTATTTATTGAGCGCTTACTGTGTGCAAAGCACTGTACTAACTGCTTGGGAGAGTTCAATATAACAATAAACAGACACATTCCCTGAGTGCTTACTGTGTACAAAGCACTGTACTAAGTGCGTAGGAGAGTACAATCTGGCAATAAACGGACATATTCCCTGCCCAAAACAAGCTGCAATGTAATGTAGGATAATGGTTCAAAGCTAACAGGAAGAGCACTGGTTTTCCTGGGAACACCATAGCTCTTAATATCCATGACACAACTACCAGAAATGGGTCAAACCCAACCTTACCATTTGCTGAACCACAAACTGGAGACATGGGTAAGCGGGAGTAAAATAAACAAGGTTATATAGAACTTTTAAATAAACAGATGAAAAAAGCAATTGAATGGGTGAAAAAAAGATAGCGAATCTACCTGAAATCATATAAATTATAGTGGATTATGAAATAACAGCATTGGATTTTTCAGGAGCAAATGTTTGTCTCTAGAGAACTTTGGAAGAAAATGTTTGCAAGTAAATGCTTTGTGATTGGGTTATCTAAAGGGATTAACTTTTGGATTAACTTTCTTTTTGGTCTGATATGTTTATATCCTTTGAAAAATGGCAGTTCAAAGAACTCACTGGAGGAAACGAAGCGATCCACATCATTAATTCTGAAGTTTAGAATATATTAAACAAATCTTTAAATCAGCTGATGCTCTGTGAAAAGCAAAAAAAAAAAATCATCATCATAAATGATATTTATTGAGTGCTTACTTTGTGCAAAACACTATACTAAGTGCTTGGGAGTGTCCAGTACAACAAAGTTGGCAGCCACCATTCTGTCCACAGCTTTTCTGCTTTAAAGTAACGACATTGAGTCTGTGTCTCATTTCAGTGTTGATTCGTGAGGTGGTTGAAAAGAGATTAGACATGTTTGAAAGTGGAAGATTACAAGAATCAACAGTATCCCAAGAAGGAGAGGACTCTCTGAAGAAAAGTTCAGATGACAAGTATTCTGAGGACACAAAAGAACCCGAAGAGGACATAGGATCCCTTGAAAAGTTGCCATCCACAGACAAGAAGGACTCCCTCAAGCAGAAGGAATCTCAGGAAGCAGTGGGGTCAACCGAGTCCTTAGAGAAAGAGGAATCCCAGGACCAGAGTGGATTATCAGAGAAGAGTGAATCTCTAGAGAAAGAAGAATCTGAGGAGCAGAAAGAACCTCAGGAGTTTTGAAGAAAAAAAAAAAGCCAACAGTCGAAAAATCAGGTAATGAAAAGTAAGGCCCCAGACAATGGAAATAGCATTCCAAAATGCTGAGCAATTCTTCACCTCTACTTTTACTGAATACTTTTTTATGAAACATAGTTTTATAGTTGAGAAATGAATGCTGCCAGCCGAATTTCTCTTCTCCAAAAGAGAATTCTTCAGGTTAATTCAAGGACAAGAGCTTCTGAATTTTTATTGACTAAAAGTCACAGGCATTTGCATACAGTTTTTCCAGATCATGATTTGCCCCTATAGACTGTGAGCTCATTGCGGGCAGGGAATGTTTCTACCATGCTCTGCACATAGTAAGCGCTCAATAAATGTGAATGATTGATTGACTTTTTTTTTTTTGAAGAATACTGTGGCTCCTGACTTTAAGTGCTTCATCTTGAATATAGGATTTTCCTTTCAAAATTAAATACTGTGACTCTAGGGAGGAATTTGTGAGACTTGTGACTCTCCAGACCTAAGTTGCCATTTTTTCTGTCCACCACAAAGCTGGTGTACTCCACTATAGTCAAAAATGATCATTTCTCATCCATATGTAAGCTCCTGATAGGCAGGGAATGTATCTACCAACTCTGTTGTATTTTTGTCTTCCAATTACTTAGTACAGTGCTCAATCAGTGCTATTTATTGAGTGCTTACTGTGTGCAGAGCACTGTACTATGTGCTTGGGAGAGAGTAGAGTATAATGGAGTTGGTAGACAGATTACCTATGATGAGCTTGTAGTCTAGAGGGAGAGACAGCCATTAATAAAAATAAATAACTTTTGGATATGTGCATAAGTTCTGTTGAGGCTGAGGGAGCGGTGAATAAATGGTGTAAATTCAAATTCAAGTGCAAGGACAATGTAGAATAGAGTGGGAGAAGATGAAATGAGGGCTTTGTCAGTGAAGACCACTGGGACATGTGCCTTCGGTAAGGCTTTGAAGGTGGGAGAGTGATCATCTGTTGGATTTGAAAAGAGAGGGCATTCCAGGCCAGAGGCAGGATGTAGGCGAGAGGTCATTGGCAAGATAGATGAGATTGACTTACAGTGAATAGGTTGGCATTAGACTGCTTAAGAAATACCATTGACTGATAGTAAGTTGACATGGGTTAAATCTAATCAGTGATGTTGTAGAACAGGTAGAAGCCAGGGATATACCAAGGCTATGTTCCCGTTAGCGAGGAATGGAAAATTCATTACACAGGATTATCAATCAGTCAGAAGTATGTATTGAGAACCCCCTGTGTGCCAAGCTCCAAAGCATGGAAAACTCTTCAGAGTGAAGTGTGTCTTAATGGCCTTACAGTTGTTGCACAGGATTATCAGTCAAAAGCAGGCTGAGTGCTGAGCATTTGGGAGAGAGAATAGGAATGCAAGATATGATCCCTGCCCTCAAGGAGCTAACAATTTTGCAAGGGAGACAGACTATAAAATAACAAGCAGAGAGGAGGAAGTAACCAAGAATAAAGATATGTACATAAGTGCTAGAGGCTGTATGAGTACCCAGGTGCTTAGGTGGTACATGCATTCATTCAATCATATTTATTGAGCACTTACTATTTGCAGAGCACTATACTAAGCACTTGGAAAGTACAATTCAGCAATAGAGACAATCCCAGAAATGCTGAAGTGGAAGTGGGGGAACATAAAGTGGGGAGATAATAAATTATTAATCGAAGGACTCCTGGAGGGAGATGTGATTTCACAGCAGTGTGGAAGATAGGGAGAGCAGTGTTCTGTCTGATTTAGGAAGGAGTTCTGGGCTGGTGGAAAGGGTGTGAGCCAGAGGTCAGTAGCGGGAGAGGCGAGAGTGGGGGCTCAGTGAGTAGGCTATCTTGAGAGGAATGAAGTATGTGATTTGGGGTATCATGGGAGAAGAAAAATGGTTGACTACCTTTGAAGCTGATGGTAAGGATTTTCTTCTGAATGAGGAAGAATGGGCAGCCATTTGAATAATAATAATAGTAATTGTAGCATTTGTTAAGCACTTACTATGCACCAGGCACTGTACTAAGCGCTGGGGTGGGGGACAAGCAAATCAGGTTGGACAGCCCCTGTCCTATGTGTGACTCACAGTCTAAATTCCCATTTTACAGATGAGGTAACTGGGGCACAGAGAACTAAAGTGACTTGCCCAAGGTTACACAGCAGACAAGTGGTGGAGCTGGGATAAGAACCCGTGACCTTCTGACACCCAGGCCTGTGCTCTAAGTACTTAAAGGTGGGAGAGACAATCAGTGGTATTTATTGAGTGGTTACTGTGAACAGAGCACTGTACTAAGCACTTGGGAAATTCCAATACAACGGGGTAGGGAGACACGATTGCTGCCCATAAGGAGCTTACAGTCTACAATGTGCAGAATAACATTTTGGAAAAATGATCTGGGCAACACAGTGAAGAATGGCCTAGAGAGGAGAGAAACTGCAGATAGGGAGGCCAGGGAGATGGCTGTGACTAGTCAGGATACGTTACATGCCTGGACCAGCTTGCTGGCCTTTTGGAGGAAGACAATGGAGCAGATTCTGCCTCTGGCCTGGAATGCCCTCTCTCTTCAAATCCAACAGGATTTGGTGAATATGGGGATTGAAAGAGAGGGAGGAGTCAAGAATAATGCTGATTAGGGGTTTGAAAGATGGGGAAGAGGGTGTTTCCAACTGTCATGCAAAAGTTAGGTGAAGGACAGGATTTGAGAGGTAAAATGAGGAGTTTGGTTTTGGACACATCGATCAGGAGGTGGAAAAGAGCTCTCCAGGTAGGGATGGGTTGGAAGCAGGAGGAAATCATTTGCTTCTGTGTACAAATGCCTAGATCAGGGGTTAGGGAGTCTAAAATTAGTGAATCTCTGAGTCAGAAGAGACCTCCAAACAGTTAAATGACTAAACCATCCGTTCCATGAAGGACTTCTGTGAGAAAAAGGTATTTGCTATTAGGAAAGTGAGGGGATGGAAGAGAACAGAGAAAGAAGGAAAGCTCAGCTATGTGAATCCAGGGAGTTTACCATGGATTTCCCTGACTGTTCTTAAGTTCTCGGAAGAGTTTGCCTCTAGAAATTGCCCTCTGAGAAACTGTAATTAGGCTCTTGCAGAACTTGTTAATTAACTATTCATTATTCAGGTGGACAATTGGGAGACAAATGAAATCTTAAAATGTTGAAGCCTCCAGAGAATTTATATAACACAGGGTAAGCATGTGTGAATTGTTTTACATAGATAGAAATCACTAGCATTGCATTCTTATATTAAGGGACTATTACTGATCTCAAAAAAATTTACAAAATCAACTCACAATAATGATATTCATTCAATTGTATTTATTGAGCACTTACTGTGTGCAGAGCACTGTACTAAGCATTTATCTTACTAAGCTTTTACTGGGCATTACACACTATGTTAAATGCTGGAGTTGACATCAGATTATCATCATCATCATCATCAATTGTATTTATTGAGCGCTCACTATGTGCAGAGCACTGTACTAAGCGCTTATCAGATCAGACACAGTCCTTGTCCACGCAAGCCATGCAGTTTTAGAGTGAAGGAGAACCCTATTTTATAGGGGAGGATACTGAGGCACAAAGAAGTTAAGTGACTGGCCCAAGGACTCCCACAGCAGGTGGGTGGCAGAGTTGAGAATGGAACTTGCATCTCCTGACTGTCAGTCCTGTTCTCTTTTGCTGTAATAATTATTATTAATAATAATAACTGTGGTACTTGTTAAGTGCTTATTATGTGCCAAACACTGTACTTAGCACTGTAGTAGATACAAATAGAAATCGGTATAATTATTGTGTGGTAATAATTAATTTTGCTGTTTTGAGACTTCCTCGGACATTATTTTGCCCCCAGGCCTTCAGTTTCAACTCATTTCTACTATTTCCCTTATCTGTAACTTATATTTCCCCTATCTGTTGCCCACTGTAGACTGTAAAGTCCTTGTAACTGGTTTTTAATTGTGGTTTTTGTTAAGCACTTACTGTGTGCCAAACATTGTACTGAGCAATGGGGTAAATGAAAGGTAATAACAATGCTTGGTGGGCCCAACAGATGGACAGCTCTGGGGCTCCAGCATGGTCGGCCATTAAGTGTACCGCCAAGCCTGAAGCACAATCAAATGCTCCTTGGAATTTAGAGAAAAAACCCCAAGAAGGAGAGCAGTGTGGCCTAGTGGAAAGAGCATGGACGTAGGAGTCAGAGGATCTGGGTTCTAATTCTAGCTCCACCACTTGCCTGCTCTGTGATCTTGGGCAAACCACTTCATTTCTCTGTGCCTCAGTTTCTTCATCTGACGAATGGGAATTAAATCCCGATTCTTCCTCCCCCTAAGACTGCGAGCCCAATGTGGTACAGGGACTGTGTCTGCCCTGATTACCTTATATTTTACAGGGCTTACAAACACCACAATTATTATAAATATCACTATCATTATTATTATTATTACTGTTATTATTATCATGATTGTTTTTGTTAAGGTCTTACAATGCTCCAGGTACTGTTCTAAGCACTAGGGTAGATACAAGATAATTGGATTGGACACAGTCCCTGTTGCACATAGAACTCACGGTCTTAATCCCCCTTTTACAGATGAGGGAACTGAGGCACAGAGAAGTCAAGTGACTTCCCCAAGGTCTCACACGGTAGACAAGTGGCGGAGCTGGGATTCATTCATTCAGTCGTATATATTGAGCGCTTATTGTGTGCAAAGCACTGTACTAAGCAATTGAGCCCAAGTACTTCTGACTCGATCCACTAGGACATGCTGCTTCTCATATTTTGGCTTCATACTTGTTCTCAACTCTAAATCGAAACAGACATTAAGGCCATAATCAGTCCCAATGATGGGTTAGGTCAATATTCCATCCAGTTGAAGATTATGTCTCCGACAGAGGCAGCAGGATCAATCAACCCATCAGTCATACTTACTGAGCACTTACTGTGTAGAGAGCAATGTACTAAGCACTTGGGAGAGTGCAGTATAACAGTGCTGGTAGACACATTCCCTGCCCACAGCAGATGCTAGGAGGACTTGTTTGATAGTCGCCCTCCTTGATGTCCAGTCATATGATTCAACTGGGCTATCAAGCATCCAAATCGTTTTCCTTTAACAAGAAATCCCGCTGGTTTTTCCATGCATTCCTAGTTTAGGATGCTGACTGCAGCTGAATAAGTAGCAAAGCTATATTTTTCTGTATACTTCTTAAATTTCACACACTTCATAAATTCTTTATTGTATAAGATAGCTCTATTGGAAGAATAGTCATTTTGGATTGGATTTACTGAGTTACACGATGAAAGTGTTTCCTTAATGAATTTTTGTAGCAGATGGCCTTCTGGCATGTTGCCACTCCAGGCATCTTGTTTTAAAACAAAAGTGGCAACTATGATGAACAGGGTGGAACAGTTCCCTTATTAACACAATGCCACCCACAACCATATGCAACCTGTTTATTACCTTCCAAAACATTTAATGTTGTATTGTAGACTAATGCTTAATTTGTATTTTATTATGGTACTTGTTAAACACTATACTGAGTGCTGGGTAGATACAAGCTAATCAAGTTGTCTGTCCCACATGGGACTCACAGTCTTAATCCCCATTTTACAGATGAGGTAACCAAGGCACAGAGAAGTTTAAGGCACTTGCCCAAGGTCACACAGTAGTCCAGAGGCAGAGCCATATATTTCAAGAAATGTCCCCAGAACACCTATTTGCTAAGTTAAAAAAAGGAAAAAATATAGTTTTGCCACAAACATCTTACAAGATAGTCATGGGTTATCAGATAAATAGCATGGCATAGTGGATGGAGCACAGGCCTGTGAGTCAGAAGGTCATGGGTTCTAATTCTGTATCACCACTTGTCTGCTGTTTGACCTTGGGCAAGTCACTTCACTTCTCTGTGCCTCGTGAGCCCCATGTGGGACAGGGATTGTGTTTAACCCAATTTGCGTGTATCCACCCCAACACTTACCACAGTGCCTGGCACATAGTAAGAGCTTAACAAATACCATTATTTTAATAATAATAAAAACTGAAGATCATAACTTTAATGTAAGGCCAGTCATATCATGGAAGCAGTGTGGCTCAGTGGAAAGAGCACGGGCTTTGGAGTCAGAGGTCATGGGTTCAAATCCCGCTCCACCTCATCTCTGCTGTGTGACCTTGGGCAAGTCACTTAACTTCTCTGAGCCTCAGTTACCTCATCTGTAAAATGGGGATTAAGACTGTGAGCCCCATGTGGGACAACCTGATCACCTTGTATCCCCCCCAGCGCTTAGAACAGTGCTTTGCACATGGTAAGCGCTTAACAAATGCCATAATTATTATTATTATGGAACTTGAAATTGATTATCTCTGATAAATGTTTCTTTTATAAATTTAAATCGGCGGTATCGTTTTTACCACGAGATGTCAGTATAGCTCTGGGAGGTAAATAATCACCGTTAAACGTTCAACTGTTTGAGTTACAAGAGGAATGAAAGTGAATTTGAGATGTCATCTGGACTGACGCTCTGCCTTCAATCAATCATATTTATTGAGCGCTTACTGTGTGCAGAGCACTGTACTAAGCGCTTGGGAAGTATAAATTGGCAACATATAGAGACAGTCCCTACCCAACAGTGGGCTCTTCAGCCTGCCCCACAACTAAAGAATGTTTGACAAATGAAAACCTATCCAAGTTTTAGAGATGTCAAAAACATTGTTCAAGGCGCAGCACTTCCATCCTCAAAAATCTGCTATGACCCGCCATTTCTTCTCACGAATAAGGAAACTCCTAGCCATTGGACTAACCACTGGCTTAATCAGGCCCTAACCACAGGCTGGTCTTTGGCCTAACTGTTGGCTTCAAGTAAAGAACTCCACCCTTCTCTGGGCCCTTGGGGTGTGAGGGACGGTGTTAGCTTACCCATCTACTCTCTTCTCCCCTCATTAATAATAATTATAATAATGTTGGCATTTGTTAAGCACTTACTATGTGCAAAGCACTGTTCTAAGTGCTGGGGGGGATACAAAGTGATCAGGTTGTCCCATGTGGGGTTCACAGTCTTAATCCCCATTTTACAGATGAGGTAACTGAGGCTCAGAGAAGTTAAGTGACTTGCCCAAGGTCACACAGCAGACGTGGCGGAGTCGGGATTTGAACCCATGACCTCTGACTCCAAAGCCCGTGCTCTTTCCACTGAGCCACGCTGCTTCTCATTCCTCAGACTGTGCTTTCTGCCCCAGCCAAGAACCTTCCTAACTGTCCACTGTTCTTGATTCTCCCATCTCAGACCCATCCCTCACAACTTTCCCTCCCCCCTGAGCTTCATCAAGACCATATTTCTCCTAATCAAGCAATCCATCCATCAATGATAAGCACTTAATTATTTTGATACTCACCCCAGCCCAATAACCCTTATGTATACATCTTTTTACTGTATTATTTCCCCTATCTGTAATTTCCCCTATCTGTAAGCTCCTTTTGGGCAGGGATAGTCTACACCAACTCTACTGTATTGTAATTTTCCAACCAATTACTACGTGTTCTGCACATAGTAAGCATTCAATAAATACCATTGGTGGACCATTGATTGATATTTAGTGAGTGCTTACTGTGTGCAGAGCACTGTACTGGCACTTGGGAGAGGACAGTACAGAATTTTTACGCTCAAGGAGCTTACACCCACCTCCAAAGCCCTCCTTAAAAGCCACTTTCTCCAGAAGGCATTGATTTGTTTTGTTGTCTGTCTCCCCCTTCTAGTCTGTGAGCCCGTTGTTGGGTAGGGACCATCTCTATATGTTGCCGACTTGTACTTCCAGTGCTCCGCGCATAGTCAGCGCTCAATAAGTACGACTGAATGAATGAATAGGGGGAGGAGGAGGAGGTGAATGGCGGCTGGAGGAGCCAGGAAAGCACAGCGAGTTGTTTGTATGTGAAAAGACAGGGGGGGAAAGGAGGGAGGGAATAAATAAGATTGAATGAATGAATGAGTGCCATTCCTCAGTGCTCAGCAGACATTAGGCTCTCAGTACAGTACTCTGCCTGGCACGTAAAGTCCATAACAATGATGATGGTAAAAAAAAAAAATGGTGTGTACATACACCAAGTGCATACACCAAGCACTGTATTAAGTGCTGAGGTAAACACAAAATAATCAGGTTGGGTACAGTTCCTGTCCCATATAAGGCTCCCACCCTCAATCCCCATTTTACAGATGTGGTAAAGGGGGCATAGAAAAGTTAAGTGACATGCCCAAGATCACACAGGAACCCATGTCCTGCAAGAGAAGCAGCATGGCCTAGTGGCAGGAGCCTGGCCTCGGGAGTCAGAGGTCTTGGGTTTTAATCCCGGCTCTGCCACTTGTCTGCTGTGCAATTCTGGGCAAGTCACTTCACTTCTCTGTGCCTCAGTTACCTATCTGTAAAATGGGGATTGAGACTGTGACCCCCCGTGGGACAACCTGATCACCTAGTATCTACCCCAGTGCTTAGACCAGTGCTTGGCACATAGTAAGTGCTTAACAAATACCATAATAAATAAGTAAACTTTCTTGCTGAGGAAATCCTTCTAACTGACCTAATTTTAATTTCAAATTTGGCACTTTTTCTTAAAGTGGCTAAGGGCAACAAAGCAATCTCGCCAGACACCATTGAGCTGCACACCAGGAAATTCTGAGTTACTGGGATGGAATAATGGCTTAATGTGACTCAGTCATCATATTTATGGCACACTTGCTCTGTGTAAAGCACTGTACTAAGTGCTCAGGAGACTACAATACAACAATATCAGATACAGACTGTAAGCGCATTGTGGCCAGGGAATGTGCCTGTTTACAGTTCTGTTGTACTCTCCCAAGGGCTTAGTACAGTGTTCTGCACATAGTAAGCGCTCAATAAATATGATTGAATGAATGAATGACAAAGAAATCCTCAGGTCCCCAGAAAACTGACCAGCAGCCACAGGGTTGGGTTCTGAGCCCAAGCAGCTCCGAAGTGGTTCTACGGTTGCTTATGATTTGGGGGATTTTATCCGATTTAGCCAATTTCTAGTTTCCAAATTTGGACCTTTTTTTTAATTAGGTAAAACCTGGAAACAATTTTGTTATGCTTTTCTTAATGTTTTCATTGCCCAAATAGATTTAAGTGGTACAAATCCATCCTAATTCTGCCAAGTTGTCACTTTCGCATATTGGTGCAACAAATTTTCCAGTATGGCCACAGTCATCAGTAAAATCAATATGTATTTTGGAATGGGTTTTCTGGAAGGATTTTGGTCATTTCAAGTGCATTCTAAATGTGATTTCCCAGGGATTGCCCTTCCCTCCACTCCCAAAGAATTAGAGGAGTTTCTCTTTTTTTATGGTATTTGTTAAGCACTTACTATGTGCCAGGCACTATTCTAAGAGATGGAGTATATCTACTTTATAATAATGATAATGATAATGGCATTTGCTAAGCGGTTACTATGTGCAAAGCGCTGTTCTAAGCGCTGGGGGGATACATTCATTCATTCATTCAATCATATTTATTGAGCTCTTACTGCGTGCAGAGCACTGTACTAAGCGCTTGGGAAGTACAAGTTGGCAACAAATAGAGACAGTCCCTACCCAACAGTGGGCTCACAGTCTAAGCTGATCAGGTTGTCCCACGTGGGGCTCATAGTCTTAATCCCCATTTTACAGGTGAGGTAACTGAGACTTAGAGAAGTTAAATGACTTGCCCAAAGTCACACAGCTGACAATGGGCAGAGCCAGGATTTGAACCCATGACCTCTGACTCCAAAGCCCGGGATCTTTCCACTTCCCACTGCTTCCTTATCACTTTGGACGCAGTCCCTGTCCCACATGGGACTCACAGCCTTAATCCCCATTTTACAGATGTGGTAACTGAGGCACCGAGAAGTGAAGTGGCTTGCCTGATAATAATAATAATGATGGTATTTGTTAAGCACTTACTATGTGCAAAGCACTGTTCTAAGCTCTGGGGAGGTCACAAGGTGATCAGGTTGTCCCACAGCGGGCTCACAGTTTAAATCCCCATTTTACAGATGAGGGAACTGAGGCACAGAGAAGTTAAGTGACTTGCCCAAAGTCACACAGCTGACAAGTGGCGGAGCTGGGATTTGAACCCATGACCTCTGACTCCAAAGCCCGTGCTCTTTCAACTTCTCACTGCTTCCTTATCACTTTGGACGCAGTCCTTGTCCCACATGGGACTCGCAGCCTTAATCCCCATTTTACAGATGAGGTAACCGAGGCACAGAGAAGTGAAGTGGCTTTCCTCATGTCACGCAGCAGACAAATGGTGGAGCCAGGATTAGAACCCAGGTCCTTCTTACTCCCAGGCCTGTGTCCCATTCATTAGGCCATGCTGCTTTTCTCTGGGTTCATTTGGCCCATTTTTATTTACCTGTTCAGTGAGCACCATCAGCCTTCTTGCTCCAAGATGAAGTCCCTGATTTGGACCCATTATTGGGATATTGTTAAATTTTGGACTCATGCTGGGGTTCGATACCCTACACCCGGGATGGTTGCCGTGTTATTCTGATGATGAGATTTGGTACAGCCATCTCTGCCGATTACAAGTTCTGGAAAGGTGTAATATTACCAAAGAAACATGTGCCAACCAGATATTATTGTTTATGAATCATCAAAATGAAAGCCAGGATGAACTCAAAACTTCCCCACCTCCCTCAGGCTACTGAAGGGAGACCCCATCATCTTTCCTGAACCACATGCAATGTAAAACTGGTTTATACATTATTCCTTTAAATAATTGTGTTAGAATATAACAGTGTCATTTTAACAAGCTTTAGTGAGGCTTCTTTTAGTGTTCTTTGGGGAAAAGAGAGATGAATCCCTCTCTTTGTACTTTGTTAGTATTATTAGTAGTATCATTATTATTATAATTATTATATTTAAGGGCTTTTTCATGGTATTTGTTAAGCACTGAGTATGTTCCAGGTATTGTACTAAGCGCTGGGGTAGATACAAAGTAATCAACCTGGTCATAGTCCATGTCCCACATGGATGTTGATGTTGCCAATTTGTACTTCCCAAGCGCGTAGTACAGTTCTCTGCACACAGTAAGTGCTCAATAAATACAATTGAATGAATGAATGAATGGGGCTCCATCTTAATCCCATTTTACAGATGAAGGAATTGAGGCACAGAGAAGTTAAGGTTAAGACTTGGCCAAGGTTACACAACAGACAAGTGACGGACCTGGGATTAGAACCCAGGTCCTTCTGACTCTTGGTCTGTGCTCTATCCACTAGGTCATGCTGCTTCCCTTTGGAACAGTTAATCAATCAGTGGTATATATTGAGCACTTACTGTATGCAGAGCATTGTACTAAGCACTTGGGAGAATACAATACAACAATATAACAGAGTTGGAAGATGCTTTCCCTGCAGGGGTAATAATAATAATAATAATGGCATTTATTAAGCACTTACTATGTGCAAAGCACTGTTCTAAGCACTGGGGAGGGTACAAGGTGATCAGGTTGTCCCACAGGGGGGCTCACAGTCTTCATCCCCATTTTACAGATGAGGTAACTGAGGCACAGAGAAGTTAAGTGGCTTGCTCAAAGTCACACAGCTGACAATTGGCAGAGCCGGGATTTGAACCCCTGACCTCTGACTCCAAAGCCCGTGCTCTTTCCACTGAGCCACACTGCTTCCCCAGGGATGTTCTCCCTGATTCCGCCTTCACCTCTATTTTCTTGCAGCCACCAACACCACCACAGAATATCACAGAAAAATCTCCCTCCTTCGCACTCCCCTTTCAAACCTGCCAGAGAGGAGAAGGGAGACCTCCCCTCCTACTCCCCTGCCCACCCCCACTACTGCCTCCACACAGTAATACTAGAACAGTGCTTTGCACATAGTAGGCGCTTAATAAATGCCCTAAAAAAATACAGTGGGCTGGGCTACTCATTTAGTGAATTTGCTAAATGGACGTCGAAACCAGTCACTGGTGGGCAAGAAACCCTTCAGTCTACCAATATGGTAGCACTTGTCTGGATGTCTCCTTCAGAACAGATCAATCAGTGGTATTTACTGAGCGCTTACTGGATGCAGTACACCGTACTAAGCTCTTGGGAGAGTACAACAGAATTAGCAGACACGTTCCCTGCCCATAATGAGTTTACAGACTAGAGGATATTAAATATTTGTTGTTGGTCCCAACGTCTTATAGGTTTGAGGCCATTAATAAATGGAACAATATTTTCATTTGGTTTCAACCCACACAGAGCTGGAATGAGGCTGCTAAAAGCATGGAACAAGGCCAGATCAAGACCCCCTTCAGGCTGCTGGTCTAGAGAGAGGCCTAGTGGAAAAGGCTGCAGCAGACATGTGGCGGAGCCAGAATTAGAACCCTGGTCCTTCTGATTCCCAGGCCTGTGCTCTATCCACTAGGCCACATTGCTTCTCACTCATCTGCTACGTGACCTTGGACAAGTCACTTTGCTTCTCTGGGCCTCAGTTATCTCATCTGGAAAATAGAGATTAAGACTGTGAGCCCCATGTGGGACATGGACTGATTAGCTTGTATCTGCCCCAGAGCTTAGTACAGTGCTTGGTACATAGGAAGTGCTTAAAAAGTACCATTTAACAAGAAAAAAGGGCAAGAGAGTGGTCCTGAGGTGTCAAAATTCCTTTACTTCTGCCTTATTGTTCTCGCACCCAGCTCCCAGTGTCCCTTTGTGTGACTTCCAGGATCCACTGAGCCACCTTAGTACAGTGTTCTGCATACAGTAAGCGCTCAATAAATACCATTGATTGATAGTATTGATAGTATCAACGGTATTTATTGAGTGTTTACTGTATGCAGAGCACTGTACTGAGCCCTTAGGAGAGTACAATCAATCAATCAATCGTATTTATTGAGCGCTTACTGTGTGCAAAGCACTGTACTAAGCGCTTGGGAAGTACAACAGAGAGGGTAGACAAATTCCCTGCCCATACCAAGCTTGGGAAACAGCATGTCATAGTGGATAGAGCATGGGCCTGGGATCCAAAAGGTCATGGGTTCTAATCCCAGTTCTGCCACTTGTCTGCTGTGTTACCCCAGGCCACTAACTTTCCTTTTCTGTGCCTCAGTTATCTCATCTGCAAAATGGGGAATGAGATTCTGAGCCCCCATGGGATATGGACTGTGTCCAACTTGATTTGCTTGTAACCATCCCAGCACTTAACACAGTGCCTGGCACGTAGTACACACTTAACAAATATCAACATTATTATCATTATTGTTACTTGAATTGCCAATTTTCAGTTGTCTCCAGAATTCCCTCTCAGTTTGGCCTTTATACTTTGAGGGGCTTTATTCCCCTCAGTAGTGGACAGCACCACATGAGGCTGTTTTTCCATGGTCTTTAATAAAATCCATTGTTTCTAGTGAACCAGTTAGTGTAACTAACTCGGGCTACATCAGTCTCTCCAGGGGAACAATTCACACAATAAGTGAAGTTAGCTTGGGGCTCACTTTCGCAAATCATTCCGTTTAAAACATTCATTAATACTGTAAAGGTAAACTTTCTAAATCGCCACACTTTGGCTTTTGTTTTTACTCTCTGCACAATCACTTTTCTCTTCTGAAAACAATACAACAGTGACATAAATGTCAACGTTAAAGGGTTGTTGAATTTCTCAGGAGACAATAGTAGCAATGGACCTTCCCTTTTCCACTCCATTCTTCACCCCGCAAGTTGTACAAATTATGCAGAGCATAATGGAGCAGAGGAATTTTGCTGGAAACCCAACTCCAACAAATTATTACGTTTTACGGATTACTATATGTGTTGTCTTAATCACCTTTCTGGACTTCTCCAAAACAAATGGGCTTTTTCCCCATTTCCACTGACAAAAGTCCTTTAAGTACAAGATCGTTTTACAGGAAGTGATACTAACAGAAAGGAACTAATTTATGAAATCTTATCTTAAATAGAAGACTTTATCAGGTAAAAAAGAGTTCTATTATACAAGGCCAGAAATTTTCTAAGGATAATAAACAATCTGCTCAAGAATTTAGAACTTTTTTTGTTCATTCTTTCAAGAGGAAGATAGAAAAAAGAAGAGAAGCAGCATGTTGTAGTGGAGAGAGCACAGGCCTGGGACTCGGAGGGACTGGGTTCAAATCCCAGCTCCTCCAATTGCTTGTTGTGTGACCTTGGGCAGGTATTTTCTCTGTGTCTCAGTTGCCTCATCTGAAAAATGGTGATTAAATACCTGTTCTCCCACCTATTTAGACTTTGAGCCCTATGTGGGGCAGGGACTGTGTCCAACCTGATAAATTTGTATCTACCATAGCACGTAGATTACTTCTTGATGCATAGTAAGCACTTGACAAATATTATCGGGGAAAAAAAAGATGCCATTAGCATAGAAATGAATATTGTCCAGAAACTGGTCCAGATATATTGTAAGGAAAATAGCTGGAGGCAGGCTGTCTCCCAAGCGTACTTTTTTAAAAATGGTATTTGTTCAGCATTTACTATGTGCCAGGCCCTGATCTAAGTGTGACACAGTCCATGTCTCACATGAGGCTCACAGTCTTAATCCCCATTGTACAGATGAGGCAACAGAGGCCTAGAGAAGTGAAACAACTTGTCCAAGGTCACACAGAGCTGGAATTAGAACCCTGATCCTTCTGACTCCTAGACCTGGGCTCTATCCACAAGGCCATGGTTTTAGAGTTTCCGAGGGCTCTGAGCTTCCCTTTGGTTACCCTAGCCCCTAAGTGTTTCATTCGCCCATAGCACTTATGTACATATCTGTCATTTATTTATTGATATTAATGTCTGTCTCACCCCTCTCTGGACTGTAAGCTCGTTGTGGGGCAGCGAATGTGTCTGTTTATTGTTGTACAATAAACAACAATATAATACAACAATTGTACTCTCAGAAGCGCTTAGTATAGTGCTCTGTGCATAGTAAGTGCTCAATAAATACAATTGAATGAATGAATTCCCCTCTAGACTGTAAACGTGTTATGAGTAGAGAACGTGTCTGCTAATTCTGTTGTTTTGTACTTAGTCAAGTGTACAGTGCTCTGCATGTAGTAAGCACTCAGTAAATTCAATTGATTGATTGATTGATTGATTGATTCAAAGCACCTTCCAGATTAGCCTAGGAGATGCCATTGACCAAAATATCGAGACTCCCCCAGGGGATGCCTATCTCAGAAGTTAGGGGCCTATGACTCTAAGATCAGCAGCTGGCTCTTCTCGGATCCAAATGTGACTCTTCAGCACAGGAGCTCTTCTGTCCCCTTCCTCTCCCATTTCCCTTCCCCCCCCTCCCCTTTCACCCTCCCCTTCCCTCTCCCTTTCCTCCCTACTCTCATTTTCCCTCTTCTTTCTTATTCCCTCTCATTTACCAACAGGAAGCAAAAGTTATAGCTATGAAGCAATCATGTGTTGCAATGATGTCAACACATGATGTTGTATATGATGTCATGTGAGGGACCATAAATTGTATGGCCCTTTAGTCACCCATTGCTGCAGAGTTTCATTTGGGTGGCTCTTCTACACCTAAAAGAGATTAAGCCCTGGTCTAGATCATCACAATCCTCCCCAGACCCCAAATCATCTGATCATCACCAGAGGCATGTCAGGTTACATAAAGGATCCATTGAGCTGACTCTAATGATCATTTTTTTTTATGGCATTTGTTAAGCACTTACTATGTGCTAGCCTCTAAGTGTTGGGGGAAGATCCAGGCTAGTCAGGCTGGACACAGTCCCTGTCCTACATGGGACTCACGGTCTTAATCCCCATTTTTCAGATGAGGTGCCTGAGGCACAGAGGAAGTGAAGAATGACTTGCCCAAAGTCACACAGCAGACAAGTGGCAGTGTTGGGATTAGAACCCAGGTCCTTTTGACTATTAGGCCCATGCTTTATCCATAAGGCCTCACTGTTCTCCATAATTGTGGTATTTGTTAGGCACTTACTTTGTCAAACACTGTACTAAGTGCAGGTTAGGTACATGATAAACCAGTCCCAAATGGGGCTCACAGTCTAAGTAAGAGGAAGAACAGTTAGTGAGTCCCCATTTCGCAGATAAGCACCTACTATGTGCAGAACACTACTAAACTCTTGGGAGAGTATACTGTAACAGAGTTGGTAGACATGTTCCCTGCTCACAATGAGTTTACAGTCAAGAGTAGGGAACTGAGGCACAGAGAAGTGAGGTGACTTTCCCAAGGTCACACAGCTGACAAATGGCAGAGCCAGGAGAAGAAACCAGGTCCTCTGACTCCCAGACCTATGTTCTTTCCACTCACTTGTACTCTCCCAAGTACAAGCAATACACTGCTTTGCACAAAGTAAGTGCTCAATAAGTATATTTGAATTAATGCTGCTTCCCTGGAAATCTAGAACTCTGGTGGTGATCCATCTCACAGAAACCAAAGGGGGGCTTTTAGCCTGTTGTTAGCCAACTTAAAGAACACATGAATGGATGACACGCAAATTCGTGAAGCGTTCCACATTTTTTTAATCTCCTCACCGTACCTCGTTCTCGCCTGTCCCGCCATCGACCCCCGGCCCACGTCATCCCCCGGGCCTGGAATGCCCTCCCTCTGCCCATCCGCCAAGCTAGCTCTCTTCCTCCCTTCAAGGCCCTACTGAGAGCTCACCTCCTCCAGGAGGCCTTCCCAGACTGAGCCCCTTCCTTCCTCTCCCCCTCGTCCCCCTTTCCATGCCCCCCATCTTACCTTCTTCCCTTCCCCACAACAGCTGTATAGATGTATATATGTTTGTACATATTTATTACTCTATTTCTTTATTTATTTTACTTGTACATATCTATTCTATTTATTTTATTTTGTTAGTATGTTTGGTTTTGTTCTCTGTCGCCCCCTTTTAGACTGTGAGCCCACTGTTGGGTAGGGACTGTCTCTATATGTTGCCAATTTGTACTTCCCAAGCACTTATTACAGTGCTCTGCACATAGTAAGCGCTCAATAAATACGATTGATGATGATGATGCTTTATCCATAAGGCCTCACTGTTCTCCATAATTGTGGTATTTGTTAGGCACTTACTTTGTCAAACAGTGTACTAAGTGCAGGTTAGGTACAAGATAAACCAGTCCCAAATGGGGCTCACAGTCTAAGTAAGAGGAAGAACAGTTAGTGAGTCCCCATTTCGCAGATAAGCACCTACTATGTGCAGAACACTGTACTAAACTCTTGGGAGAGTATACTGTAAGAGAATTGGTAGACATGTTCCCTGCTCACAGTGAGTTTACAGTCAAGAGTAGGGAACTGAGGCACAGAGAAGTGAGGTGACTTTCCCAAGGTCACACAGCTGACAAATGGCCGAGCCAGGAGAAGAAACCAGGTCCTGTGACTCCCAGACCTATGTTCTTTCCACTCACTTGTTCTCTCCCAAGTACTTAATACAGTGCTTTGCACAAAGTAAGTGCTCAATAAATATATTTGAATTAATGCTGCTTCCCTGGAAATCTAGAACTCTGGTGGTGATCCATCTCACAGAAACCAAAGGGGGGCTTTTAGCCTGCTGTTAGCCAACTTAAAGAACACATGAATGGATGACACGCAAATTCGTGAAGCTTTCCACATTTTTTTAATCTCCTCACCGTACCTCGTTCTCGCCTGTCCCGCCATCGACCCCCGGGCCTGGAATGCCCTCCCTCTGCCCATCCGCCAAGCTAGCTCTCTTCCTCCCTTCAAGGCCCTACTGAGAGCTCACCTCCTCCAGGAGGCCTTCCCAGACTGAGCCCCTTCCTTCCTCTCCCCCTCGTCCCCCTTTCCATGCCCCCCATCTTACCATCTTCCCTTCCCCACAGCACCTGTATATATGTATATATGTTTCTACATATTTATTACTCTATTTCTTTATTTATTTATTTTACTTGTACATTTTTATTCTATTTATTTTATTTTGTTAGTATGTTTGGTTTTGTTCTCTGTCTCCCCCTTTTAGACTGTGAGCCCACTGTTGGGTAGGGACTGTCTCTATATGTTGCCAATTTGTACTTCCCAAGCACTTAGTTCAGTGCTCTGCACATAGTAAGCGCTCAATAAATACGATTGATGATGATGATGCTTTATCCATAAGGCCTCACTGTTCTCCATAATTGTGGTATTTGTTAGGCACTTACTTTGTCAAACACTGTACTAAGTGCAGGTTAGGTACAAGATAAACCAGTCCCAAATGGGGCTCACAGTCTAAGTAAGAGGAAGAACAGTTAGTGAGTCCCCATTTTGCAGATAAGCACCTACTATGTGCAGAACACTGTACTAAACTCTTGGGAGATTATACTGTAACAGAGTTGGTAGACATGTTCCCTGCTCACAATGAGTTTACAGTCAAGAGTAGGGAACTGAGGCACAGAGAAGTGAGGTGACTTTCCCAAGGTCACACAGCTGACAAATGGCAGAGCCAGGAGAAGAAACCAGGTCCTCTGACTCCCAGACCTATGTTCTTTCCACCCACTTGTTCTCTCCCAAGTACTTAATACAGTGCTTTGCACAAAGTAAGTGCTCAATAAATATATTTGAATTAATGCTGCTTCCCTGGAAATCTAGAACTCTGGTGGTGATCCATCTCACAGAAACCAAAGGGGGGCTTTTAGCCTGCTGTTAGCCAACTTAAAGAACACATGAATGGATGACACGCAAATTCATGAAGCGTTCCACATTTTTTTAATCTCCTCACCGTACCTCGTTCTCGCCTGTCCCGCCATCGACCCCCGGCCCACGTCATCCCCTGGGCCTGGAATGCCCTCCCTCTGCCCATCCGCCAAGCTAGCTCTCTTCCTCCCTTCAAGGCCCTACTGAGAGCTCACCTCCTCCAGGAGGCCTTCCCAGACTGAGCCCCTTCCTTCCTCTCCCCCCTCGCCCCCCTCTCCATGCCCCCCATCTTACCTTCTTCCCTTCCCCACAGCACCTGTATAGATGTATATATGTTTGTACATATTTTACTCTACTTCTTTATTTATTTATTTTACTTGTACATATCTATTCTATTTATTTTATTTTGTTAGTATGTTTGGTTTTGTTCTCTGTCTCCCCCTTTTAGACTGTGAGCCCACTGTTGGGTAGGGACTGTCTCTATATGTTGCCAATTTGTACTTCCCAAGCACTTAGTACAGTGCTCTGCACATAGTAAGCGCTCAATAAATACGATTGATGATGATGATGCTTTATCCATAAGGCCTCACTGTTCTCCATAACTGTGGTATTTGTTAGGCACTTACTTTGTCAAACACTGTACTAAGTGCAGGTTAGGTACAAGATAAACCAGTCCCAAATGGGGCTCACAGTCTAAGTAAGAGGAAGAACAGTTAGTGAGTCCCCATTTCGCAGATAAGCACCTACTATGTGCAGAACACTGTACTAAACTCTTGGGAGATTATACTGTAACAGAGTTGGTAGACATGTTCCCTGCTCACAATGAGTTTACAGTCAAGAGTAGGGAACTGAGGCACAGAGAAGTGAGGTGACTTTCCCAAGGTCACACAGCTGACAAATGGCAGAGCCAGGAGAAGAAACCAGGTCCTCTGACTCCCAGACCTATGTTCTTTCCACTCACTTGTTCTCTCCCAAGTACTTAATACAGTGCTTTGCACAAAGTAAGTGCTCAATAAATATATTTGAATTAATGCTGCTTCCCTGGAAATCTAGAATCAATCAATCAATCGTATTTATTGAGTGCTTACTATGTGCAGAGCACTGTACTATGCACTTGGGAAGTACAAATTGGCATCACATAGAGACAGTCCCTACCCAACAGTGGACTCACAGTCTAAAAGGGAACTCTGGTGGTGATCCATCTCACAGAAACCAAAGGGGGGCTTTTAGCGTGCTGTTAGCCAACTTAAAGAACACATGAAGCAGTTCATTCATTCATTTAATTGTATTTATCGAGCACTTATTGTGTGCAGACCACTGTACTAAGCGCTTGGGAAGTACAAGTTGGCAACATATAGAGACGGTCCCTACCCAACAATGGGCTCACAGTATAGAAGGGGGAGACAGATAACAAAACAAAACATGTGGACAGGTGTCAAGTCATCAGAATAAACAGAAGTAAAGCTAGATGCACATTATTAACAAAATAGAATAGTAAATATGTACAAGTAAAATAAATAGGGTAATACATGTGTGCAAACATATGTACAGGTGCTGTGGGGGGGAAGGAGGTGGGGGGCGATGGGGAGGAGGAGAGGAAAAAGGGGGCTCAGTTTGGGAAGGCCTCCTGGAGGAGGTGAGCTGTCAGTAGGGCTTTGAAAGGAGGAAGAGAGCTAGCTTGGCGGGTGTGCAGAGGGAGGGCATTCCAGGCCTGGGGGAGGACATGGGCCGGGGTTCGACGGTGGGACAGGTGAGAACGAGGTACGTACAGTGAGAAGGTTAGCGGCAGAGGAGCGGAGGGTGCGGGCTGGGCTGTAGAAGGAGAGAAGGGAGGTGAGGTAGGAGGGGGCGAGGTGATGGAGAGCCTTGAAGCCAAGAGTGAGGAGTTTTTGCTTGATGGTTGACTGGTAGCCACTGGAGATTTTTGTAGTGCTGGGGAGGGCATGTATGTGAACCATTGGGCTGTTGGGCTCAACTCCTGTTCACATCAGCAGCCTCTTTTCTCTCTTATGAATGCTGACTGATCAAGAAAACCATCTGCTGTGCACCAACACACACAAGGCAGTTGTTCTGTCCTACCCAGGGCCTGCAGAGTTGGGTGCGTTATTACCGAGAAGCAGTGTGGCCTAGCGGATAGACCACGGGGCTGGGAGGCAGAAGGACCCAGGTTCTGATCCCGGCTCCGCCACTTGTCTGCGAGAATCGAGCGCTTACTATGTGCAAAGCACTGTACTAAGCGCCTGGGAGAGCACAATACAATAGAATTAAGTTCCAGAGGAGCTGTTGCTCCTTTGCAATTCAGTGGAAGAAGCAGTCTGTGAGAGAGAATGGGAAGATATCTCTTGGATTTGCTGTGCTGGTGAAGGATAGGGTCCTGGGTTGGTTCTGAAATAGGCGGAAGACGAAGGGAAGAGTCAGGACAACTGGGCAGAAAGAAGAAGAGGGAGGCAGAGGATCAGAGGGAGAGCCAGAGAAAGGTTGGATGGAGGATCCAAGGATGTTCAGACAGGATCCATGCTGGCAGACGCTCTGACCAGTTATGTGAGAAATGTCTCTACAGATTTAAAAAAACCCCAACAACCCCCAAAAAGCACCAGTCAGGCCAGGGAACAGGTGCCTGCAAACTCTAATTCTTTGAAAAACAGGCTCATCATCATCATCGTCATCATCAATGATATTTATTGAGCACTTACTAGAAGCAGAGCACTGAATTAAGTGCTTAGGAGAGTATAATACAATAGAGTTGGCAGACACGTTCCCTATCCAAAATGAGCTTAAAGTCTAGGTTCCCAGATTTGAGTTTGTGTGAGTGATCCAAGTCAATCAATTGTATTGATTGAGTGCTCACTATAATAATAATGATGGTATTTGTTAAGCGCCTACTATGTGCCAAGCACTGTTCTAAGCGCTGGAGGGGATACAAGGTGATCAGGTTGTCCCACATGGGGCTCACAGTCTTAATCCCTATTTTACAGATGAGGTAACTGAGGCCCAGGGAAGTGAAGTGATTTGCCCAAAGTCACATAGCTGACAGGTGGCAGAGCTGGGATTAGAACCCAAGACCTGTGACTCCCAAGCCCAGGCTCTTCCCAAGCGCTTTCTTTTGTCCTTTTAGACTGTGAGCCCACTGTTGGGTAGGGACTGTCTCTATATGTTGCCAACTTGTACTTCCCAAGCGCTTAGTACAGTGCTCTGCACACAGTAAGCGCTCAATAAATACAATTTATTGATCGATTGATTTCCACTAAGCCACGCTGCTTCTCCATGTACTATGTGTACAGCACACTTGAAAGCCCAAAGCCCAGGAAATCACCCTTAGTTCCTGAAGAACTTCCTCACCCCACAGCCACCTCTTTTGGGCAAGGTGGCATGGGTGCCAAATGGAAACCAATTTAAAAGATTTCCTATTGAAAAATAAGGAACTAGAAAGTGACTTTTATCTCCAGTAGTTTGGTATTGTAAACTGGATGACCTTTCAGAGAAGCAGGGAGACCTAGTGAAAGGAGCATGAGCCTGGGAGTCGGAGGACCTGAGTTCTTATCTCAAATCTGCCACTTGCCTCCTGAGTGACCTTGGGCAAGTCTCTTAACTTCTCTGTTCCTCAGTTTCCTCAACTGTGAAATTGGGATTAAATCCTAGTTCTCCCTGCTACTTAGACTCTGAGCCCCAGGTTGGGCAGGAACTGTGTCTGACCTGACTATTTCGTACCTACCCTAGTGCTTAGCACAGTATCAATCAATCAATCGTATTTATTGAGCGCTTACTGTGTGCAGAGCACTGTACTAAGCGCTTGGGAAGTACAAGTTGGCAACATATAGAGACAGTCCCTTCTCAAGTGGGCTCACAGTCTAAAAGGTGGGCTCACAGTCTAAAAGTACATCGTATAATGGGAAATATACTGTGGCCAATATGTTCCTAGGAAACTCCTTCATCTGGGGTCACTGCCTAGTTCTGAAAACTGAGTTATATGTTGTGAGAAGCAGCATGGCCTAGTAGAAAGAGCATGGACCTGGGACTCAGAAGACCTGCTTTCTGATCCCGGCTCCACCAGCTGTCTGCTCTGTGACCTTGGGCAAATTACTTCACTTCACTTGGCTTCAGTTTCCTCATCTGTAAAATGGGGATTAAATCCTAGTCCCTCCTACTTAGACTGTGAGTTTTTTTTTAATGGCATTTATTAAGCGCTTACCATGTGCAAAGCACTGTTCTAAGCGCTGGAGAGGTTACAAGGTGATCAGGTTGTCCCACGGGGGGGCCTCACAGTTTTAATCCCCATTTTACAGACGAGGGAACTGAGGCCCAGAGAAGTGAAATGACTTGCCCAAAGTCCCACAGCTGACAAGTGGTGGAGCCGGGATTTGAACCCATGACCTCTGACTCCAAAGCCCGGGCTCTTTCCCCTGAGCCATGCTGCTTCTCTACGGGACAGGGACTGTGTCAAACCTGTAGGTCTTATATCTACCCTAGAGCTTAACAAATACCATAAAGATACCATAAAAAAGATGTCCAAAGAACAGTATGAAATTCTGCTGTAAACATTCTATTTTGTCAATTTGCTAGTCAATCATATTTACTGACCGCTTACTCTGTGTAGAGCACTGTACTAAGCGCTTGGAGAGTACAATATAACAATAAGTAGACACATTCCCTGCCCACAACGAGTTTACAGTTTAGAGGAGCCATTTGCTTCAGTGGGATAACCGCCGTACATTAAATAAGATATTTTATATATGCTTTGTATATGTATCTTCACAGGGAACCTGTTTTATTCAAGAAGATCATTCACTGTCCTTTGCGAAAAGAAGATTTTTGGAAAGAGATTTTTGATTCAGCTTTCCACCATGAAAACCTTGGAGGAGGGAGAAAAATGCAAAAATGTATAAAGATTGATATTTTGGTGTTGAGCCACCTAATTTATCTGGTTATTAAATTTTTCATTTTCATGTATGATTCAGAAAAAGATTGCCCCGCTTTTACCCATGTAAAAATTAACGTAAGACAGCACGAAAAACTGTAGCCTTGGTATCATAGAACTGCATTTAAATAAGAGAAACCTTTTACTTTTTGGTTTCGGTCTCTGGATACAAACAAATAAATTCAAGACAGCCAGCTTCCCTAGAACACATTAACATGGCCCATTTCAAGAAACTACTTTAAATCGTCGTCTACCATATGGGCAATTAAAGCCTTTTGTGCGAAGCACTTTGGCATCTACATCACAATATACAATGAAGTCTTTGTCCACAGCTCTGATTCCAGCAGCTATTAGATTCGACTGAAAGCTCATTCTAAGTACAATTTCTTTATGCACCCTGAACATTATCATGCCTAGATCTTTTTTATTAGTAGCATTATTATGGTATTGATTCAGTGCCTGTGTCAAGCACTGTTCTAAGCATCTGGGTAGATCCATGTTAATTGGGTCAGACACATTCCCTTTCCAAAGAGAAGGAGAACAGGCATGGAATCCCCATTTTACAGATGAGGAAACTGAGACACAGAGAAGTTAAGTGACTTGCTGAAGATCACAGAGCAGACAACGGGCAGAGCTGGGATTAGAAAACCCAGGTTTTCTGACTCCCAGCCCCATGCTCTTTCCTCTAGGCCATGCCTGTCAGTAAACTGGTTTCACTGAAAAGGCAGTGTAGTTCCGTAGTGGTGTTTGTGGTATTTGTGAAGCGCTTACTATGTGTCAGACACTGTACTAAGCACTGGGATGAATACAAGAAAATCGGATGGATGGAGTCCCGTGGGGCTCACAGTCTTAATCCCCATTTTACAGATGAGGTGACAGGCACAGAAACTTTAAGTGACATACCCAAGGTCACAGAGCACGCAAGTGGCAAAGCTAGGATTAGAACTCAGGTCCTTCTGACTCCCAGGCCTGGGCTCTATCCAATCTGCCATTTTAAACAAAATTTAAACCAAAGACAATTTAGAATAAATATAAATCCAAGTTAAATGTTGGAGCGAGGAAGAAAAAAAAGGTAGGCCTGTGCCCTCAGAGTGTCTTTTTCATAGAGTTCTGCTTTTCCCACAGTCACTTCAAGTTTCATTTTCCCTTTCTTTTTGACCGAAACCTCCCCTGACACTGTCAGTTTAATGCCAGACAAGTGCATTATTTTTAGAACCCGCCGAAGGGCAGAGATGGGGACTTGGCCAATTTGCATTTGGCTTTAATAGTATGTTAACCAATACCTCAAAGCCCAAAAGCCAAGATGATCCTGAATTTAAGACAACTCCCTAAAATCTGATCTCCAGATTGAAAAAATAATCCATCCCTCTGTTCACCTTTTTTCACATCTCAGTGTGCCTTTTATATGTTTCTAAGTAATTAGTGGTCACCAATCGTCTCCTTTTTTACTTTCTAATATTCCCTTTCTAAACAAAATTACAGTTGTTTTTAGTGAGGTTTGGCACATACTGGTCAACAGCAACATGGAAACTTTGATTCAATTGTCTTTCACTCTCAGCCAGTCATCAGACAAGTACTTTCTCATTGTCCTTTGTAGAAGGCCCATCCTTTCTGTATCTGAAAATACAGAAGAATTCCCACTGAAAAGGTTGTTTTTGTGGCATTTCCATCATGACCCAGATGCAGATTGGGACAGAAATGAGTGTGAGATTTTCAGATGCTTTTGCACAGATTAGGATTAGAATCTAAATCTGAGGTCCTTATTCCAGTCCAAACGAAAACTCCCAAACTTAAATCACTCTCCCTCCATTTGGGGATGTGTGCATTCTTGGGAAAAGATCCAAGAGAAAAGTTATGGAACATTTGATCTTTGCAGAGGAATTTCAGTTTAGAAAAGACTATCAATCAATAATATATAATAATTACGGCATTTGGTAAACAAATGTCCTAGGGTGTATTCAAGATCATCGGATCGGACACAGCTCCTGTCCCAAATGGTGCTCGCAGTTAAAGTGGGAGGGAGAACAGGTATTTAATCCTCATTTTATAGATAAGGAAACTCATCCACTGGGCCACGCTGTTTGCCTGGGCAAGGCCTGACTCTGCTTCTGCCCAGGAGACTGAGGGAAACATTTGGCCGTCGATGCAGTGTAAAAATGGTAAACAGAAAAAACAGACCACACACATCCCTCTGACCCGATCACAAAGTAGGACTGATACTCAGCTGTTGTTCCTCGGTATGTGGCTTGAGCAGAAACATATCATCCAGTGGTGGAGATGGACAATAATATCAATCAGTGGTATTGACTGAGCACTTACTTTGTGCAGAACACTGGACTAAGCGCTTGGGAGAGTACAGTATAACACAGTTGGTAGACAATCCCTGTTCACAACAAGCTTACAGTCTTAAATGGTGACTCCCTCACAACTGTCTCGCCTGGCAAACTGAGAATGCGGCCTCAGCAGCTTCGGAGAGGATGAATTGGTGAATGTTTCTGAGGAGATTGAAGTAAAGCAGTCAGTCATCAGTCGGTCGTATTTATTGAGCACTTGCTTTGTGCAGAGCACTTTATTAAATGCTTGGGAGAGTACAAAGGAATAATATCATATACTTATCCTATCCCGCCTCGATTACCTTATCAGACTCCTTGCTGACCTCCCAGCCTCCTGTCTCTTCCCCACTCCAGTCCATACTTCACTCTGCTGCCCAGATCATTTTTCTACAAAAATGTTTAAGATATGTTTCCCCACTCCTCAAGAAACTACAGCGGTTGCCCATCCACCTCCACATCAAACAAAAACTCCTCACCATTGGCTTTAAAGCACTCAATCACCTTACTCCCTCTTACCTCACCTGCTACTATCCTACTACAACCCAGTCAGCACACTTCACTCCTCTAATGCCAACCTCCTTACTGTACCTCGATCTCGTCTATCTCGCCGCCAACCCCTCACCCTCATTCTGCCTCTGGCCTGGAACGTCCTCCCACCTCAAATCCCACAGACAATTCCCCTCCCCCACTTCACAGCCTTAATGATGGCAAATCTCCTCCAAGAGGCCTTCCCTGATTAAGCTCTCCTTTCCTCTTTTCCCTCTCCCTTCTGCAACATCCTGACTTGCTCCCTTTATTCATCCCCACTCCCAGCTCCACAGTATTTATGTACCTGTCATTTATTTATTTAAATTAATATCTATCTCCCCATCTAGACTGTAGGCTCCTTCAGGGAATTGTTTATTGTTCTATTATACTCTCCCAAACGCTTAGTACAGTACTCTGCACACAGTAAGCACTCAATAAATATGATCGAATGAATGAATGAACAGACACATTACCCACTCACAATGAGCTTACAGTTTAGAGGACTTTACCAACCTGCCCTTTTAGATCCTCTTCGTTTTATATTTCATGGTTCAGTGCTCCCTCCCAGAGCCTTTTGCATGAGGAGGGTGGTTAAAGGCGGGAACAAAATCAACTGAACAGGTTTCTAGGCAATCGAGGGCTGATTCAAATCTGTCTCGGAAATACATGAAACATGCTGCAGAACTGGTTCTGTTTAGAACTGAAACTCCCCTCAGGAGAAAACGTTTGCATTAGGGAGGTATTCCTTGCAGATTACAGCTTTGCAAGGAACCCATTTCCCATTGTGGCAATCTATTTCTCTTAAGAGGTCTGAAATTACTGTTTATCTGCTCCACTACTGCACTGTGATCAGTTTTTCCGTGCCTTGTGTTCACAGGCCATTCAAAAGAATGAAATTCGCCACCACATCACTGAAAACTCCTAGAGTAGAGGTTTGTTCATTTACAAAATTTTCCCAGGGCTAAATTTGTCTATAAAACCTCGACATGAAAATACAGCTTGGGAATGCTATTTCTATCTCCTACTCAGGCCAAGATTTATGTTTTTCACATTGATTTGCTCATGATAAGGTAATCCCACATATTGGGACTTGGCCCAAGAATCCAATTCCACTGATGTCAACTCGAAAACCTTCCCTATGCAGTTGGAAAACTGCAATGGGATACACCACGAGAAAGGCCACTGTGGGGGTTAGCGGTAACTTACTTGTCTGGTAATTGACTTGTCTCCTTTGCGGCCGGAAAATCGAGGTTTGATCGAGGCATTCCAAATTCAGGGGCTTGTTTTGAAGAAGGCCAGGAGAAAGAACGCTCCCTCAGAGCCGAATCTATTGATTTGGATTACATACAAATCTGCTTTCCTAGATGCAGAGATTCCATCGGTCCCGGACTGGACAACAGATTTCTGAAAATCTGAAGAGGGGGTTCAGAAGAGCCACCCCCTCTCCTTGGGGAGGGGTACTGATAGACTGTGAGCCGGTTGTTGGGTAGGGACTGTCTCTATATGTTACCGACTTATACTTCCCAAGCGCTTAGTACAGTGCTCTGCACACAGTAAGTGCTCAATAAATACTATTGAATGAATGAATGAATAATAATAATGGCATTTATTAAGTGCTTACTATGTGCAAAACACTGTTCTAAGCGCTGGGGAGGTTACAAGGTGATCAGGTTGTCCCACGGGCTCACAGTCTTCATCTCCATTTTACAGATGAGGTCACTGAGGCCCAGAGAAGTTAAGTGACTTGCCCAAAGTCACCCAGCTGACAAGTGGCGGAGCTGGGATTTGAACCCATGACCTCTGACTCCAAAGCCCAGGCTCTTTCCACTGAGCCATGCTGCTTCTCTATGAATGAATGGCCTAAAACCAGAGGTTAGACTCAATTCCACCTACACAGCCTGCATGAGGCCCCAACCTTGGGTGGGGAAGGGGGGGACGGGAGGACAGGGAAGTTATTTGTGTGTCTCATGCCCAGTCAGGACTTTAGAGGGACAGAGCAGGAGTGATGTGATGGGGTGGGGGTCAGTTTGTCCAAGCCTGCCCATGCCTGGGCTTGTAGCCCACAGGCATCACGGTGGTGAGGGCAGACATTGTGAAGCAGCATGGTCTAGTGGATAGAGGACAGGCATGGGAGTCAGAAAGACCTCGGTTCTAATCCCTGCTCCGCCACTTGTCTGCGGTGTGACCTTGGATAAGTCACCTTTATTTTTTTTTTTTTAATAGTATTGTTAAGCACTTACTATGTTCCAAGCACTGTTCTAAGCACTGGGGTAGGTACAAGGTAATCTGGTTGGCCACAATCCCTGTCCCACATGGGGTTCACAGTCTTAATCTCCATTTTACAGGTGAGGTAACTGAGGCACAGAGAAGTGAAATGACTTGCCCAGAACATTTAACATTCCCAGAATGTTAATTCAGCCCTCACTAAAACCAGGTTTGCCCTGTTCCAGCTTTGGTCTGAAAAACAGCAATTCCCAGGTCCGTCTGATTCCCAGGCCCATGCTTTGACCAGTAGGCCAAGTTGCTTCTCACTTCATTTCACTTCCCTTCTCTGTGCCTCAGTTCTCTCATCTGTAAAATGAAGTTTAAGACTGTGAGCCCCAGGTGGGACAGAGACTGTGTCCTACCCAATTTGCTTGTATCTACTGAAATGCTTAGTACAGTGCCTGACCCATAGTAAGCGATAAACAAATACCACAATTATTATTATTACTATTGGGTCTACCAACTCAATTGTATGGTACTGTACTCTGAGCACAGTAAGCACTCAATAAATACCATTGATTGATTGGCCTGAATCTGTGGAGGCCCCTAGGACAGATAATTTCATCACAGGCTACTGTATCCTTGTTTTCAAAATAGTGTTCCAAACCATTTTTATTGGAAACCCCTTGAGGGCAGGGGCTGGGTGCCCAGCCCAGTGCCCTGTGCCCTCCTTCCCTTCCCCATAGCACCTGTGTATATGTATATATGTTTGTACATATTTATTACTCTATTTATTTATTTATTTTACTTGTTACCTATCTATTCTATGTATTTTATTTTGTTAGTATGTTTGGTTTTGTTCTCTGTCTCCCCCTTCTAGACTGTGAGCCCACTGTTGCATAGGGACTGTCTCTATATGTTGCCAGCTTGTACTTCCCAAGCACTTAGTACAGTGCTCTGCACACAGTAAGCGCTCAATAAATATGATTGATTGATTGATTGGGCACTCAGTTGCTGCTGGTTGACCCCAGAAAGTCCTATTGACCCTGTAAAATTTGCCTAGCTCCCCCAACTTCCAGAACTGCTACTTTGAATTAGGCTTAGAGATCACAGCAACAAATGAACTTGCATTTTCCCATACATTACACCGCAAACCACGCATAAAAAGGAAAGGAACAGAAAGGCAACTTGCTGAGTTTCTTTTAGGCCCGGGGCTAGAGAGGCCCAGGTATGTGGAGCGAATGTAACCAGGGCTGGTCTAACCTGCTCGTGGGAAGGGGGCAGACGTGGGATGATCTTTCATTCTCAACCCTTCCCTCTGGTGCGGGGGGTGGGGATGGAGGGGAAAGGGGGGTTGGGGGTGTGTGAACCCTGCACAATTCTCCAACTCCAGGACCTGCTGATTCTCACCTAGGGGAAGGGCAAGTCTCTCTCTGAAGGTTGTACTTCTAGTTATACTACTAATAGTCCAGTGCTCTGCACACAGTAAGCGCTCAATAAATATGATTGAATGAATGAATAATAATAATAATGGTGGTATTTGGTAAGTGCTTATTATCTTCCAGGCACTGTTCGAAGCGCTGGGGTAGGTACAAGGTAATCTGGTTGGACACAGTCCCTGTCCCACATGGGGCTCGCAGTCTTAATCCCCATTTTACAGATGAGGGAACTGAGGCCCAGGGAAGGGACTTGCCCAAGGTCACACAGCAGACAAGTGGCAGCGGCGGGATTAGAACCCATGACCTTCTGACTCCCAGGCCCCAGCTCCATCCATTAGGCTACCCTGCTGCTCTGTAGTTATGGGCATCCAGTCACTAAACATTGCCCTTCTAGACTGTGAGCCCGTTGTTGGGTAGGGATCGTCTCTGTACGTTGCCAACTTGGACTTTCCAAGCACTTAGTACAGTGCTCTCTGCACACAGTAAGCGCTCAATAAATACGATTCCTGCCTTCAAGACATCTCTACTTGGATGTCCTATCATCACCTCAAACTTAACATGTCCAAAACAGAGCTCCTTATCTTCCTACCCACACCCTGTCCTCTCCCTGACTTTCCCATCACTGTAGAGGGTACCACCATCCTTCCCGTCTCACAGGCCCATAACCTTGCTGTTCTCCTTGACTCCTCTCGTCCCCCCACCCCCCGCCCTAACCCCTTCCCCTTCCCCACGGCACTTGTATATATTTGTACATATTTATTTTATTTGTACATATTTATTCCTCTATTTATTTTACTAATGATGTGTATATAGCTATAATTCTATTTATTCTGATGGTATTGACGCCTGTCTACTTGTTTTGTTCTGTTGTCTGTCTCCCCCTTCTAGACTGTGAGCCCGTTGTTGGGTAGGGACCGTCTCTATATGTTGATGATTTGTACTATCCAAGTGCTTAGTACAGTGCTCTGCACACAGTAAGCGCTCAATAAATATGATTGAATAAATGAATGAATAAATACCATTGAATGAATGAATATGAATGAATGAATGAATGAATGAATGAATGAATGAATGAAAGAAAGAAAACTAACAGGCAGAGAATCACTACAGAGAATAATACCAATGCCACAAAGATGGAAGCTCTTTCACACTACGGCTGCTAGAAATCACATCTCCCAAGAAACCTAAGGACTGTGCTTCCTAAAACACCTATAAGAGCTCCTGTCTCTACTGTGTAAAGCATTTAACCATTAGGTTTACAATCAAACCCTTTCACACACATTCCCTAATAGAGAAGGGCTGCATAAGTCATTCTTTGCTACTGAACAAAACAATCAATCAATCAATCAATCGTATTTATTGAGCGCTTACTATGTGCAGAGCACTGTACTAAGCGCTTGGGAAGTACAAATTGGCATCACATAGAGACAGTCCCTACCCAACAGTGGGCTCACAGTCTAAAAGGGGGAGACAGAGAACAGAACCAAACATACCAACAAAATAAAATAAGTAGGATAGAAATGTACAAGTAAAATAAATAAATAAATAGAGTAATAAATATGTACAACCATATATACATATATACAGGTGCTGTGGGGAAGGGAAGGAGGTAAGATGGGGGGATGGAGAGGGGGACGAGGGGGAGAGGAAAGAAGGGGCTCAGTCTGGGAAGGCCTCCTGGAGGAGGTGAGCTCTCAGCAGGGCCTTGAAGGGAGGAAGAGAGCTAGCTTGGCGGATGGGCAGAGGGAGGGCATTCCAGGCCCGGGGGATGACGTGGGCCGGGGGTCGATGGCGGGACAGGCGAGAGCGAGGTACAGTGAGGAGATTAGTGGTGGAGGAGCGGAGGGTGCGGGCTGGGCAGTAGAAGGAGAGAAGGGAGGTGAGGTAGGAGGGGGCGAGGTGATGGAGAGCCTTGAAGCCCAGGGTGAGGAGTTTCTGCTTGATGCGCAGATTGATCGGTAGCCATTGGAGGTTTTTGAGGAGGGGAGTAATATGTCCAGAGCGTTTCTGGACAAAAATAATCCGGGAAGCAGCATGAAGTATGGATTGAAGTGGAGAGAGACACGAGGATGGGAGATCAGAGAGAAGGCTAGTGCAGTAGTCCAGACGGGATAGGATGAGAGCTTGAATGAGCAGGGTAGCGGTTTGGATGGAGAGGAAAGGGCGGATCTTGGCAATGTTGCGGAGCTGAGACCGGCAGGTTTTGGTGACGGCTTGGATGTGAGGGGTGAATGAGAGAGCGGAGTCGAGGAAGATTGGCAGATTGAAAACTGATCACACTGCCACATATGTCCTTCTAAAAAGACAAAGTTCATTTGATTTTCCAAAAGTTCATTTTCTTCCCCTTAGGAAGTAACTCCAGGATATTTTATCAGTAAGATGCGCTATCCCCTAAGCGCTCTGTGGGGTATGAGTCAGAGGTCATGGGTTCAAATCCTGGCTCTGCCAATTGTCAGCTGTGCGACTTTGGGCAAGTCACTTCACTTCTCTGGGCCTCAGTTACCTCATCTGTAAAATGGGGATTAAGACTGTGAGCCCCATGAGGGACAACCTGATCACCTTGTAACCTCCCCAGCGCTTAGAACAGTGCTTTGCACACAGTAAGTGCTTAATAAATGCCATTATTATTATTATGAGAAATGTGGCCTTACACCCACAGGAGAAAGTTACTTCAATCAATCAGAGGTATTTATTGAATGCTTACTTAGAGAAGCAGCGTGGCTCAGTGGAAAGGGCACAGGCTTTGGAGTCAGAGGTCATGGGTTCCAATCCCGGCTCCACCACAAGTCTGCTGCGTGGCGTTGGGCAAGTCACTTCACTTCTCTGAGCCTCAGTTACCTCATCTGTAAAAATGGGAATTAAGACTGTGAGCCCCACATTGGACAACTTGATCAAATTGTATCCCTCCCCAGTGCTTAGAACAGTGCTTTGCACATAGTAAGCGCTTAAAAAATGCCATTATTGTTATTATTATTATTATGTGCAGAACACTGTACTAAGTTCTTGAGAGTGTACAATATAACAGAGTTGGGAGACATGTCCCCTGTTCACAAGGAAAATAATTCCTCTGTGTGAGATCAGTAATGGAAATGCAAAGGCATAAGTGATCCTAGCTAGGGACTCTGAAACCAAGTAGTTGCCAGAAACACACAATGACATTGCTGCAACTCCAGATTTCAATTCGATCCAATTATATTTACTGAGTGCCTACAGTGTGCAAAGCACTGTACTAAGTGCTTGGAAGAATACACTATAAGAACTGACACATTCCTCACCCACAGTAAGTTCACAGTCTAGAGGGGGAGGCACACATTAAAACACATAAATACAGATATCTACAAATATATTTCAACAAGAAGCAGTAAATCCTTGGTCACATCATAACAATAATATTAATAATGGCATTTGTTAAGCGCTTACTATGTGCCTAAGCACTGGGGTGGATAGAAGCAAATTGGGTCGGACGGAGTGTCTGTCCCACATGGGGCTCACAGTTTCAATCCCCATTTTACAGAGAAGTGAGGTGACTTACCCAAGGCCACACAGCAGACGAATGGTGGAGCCAGGACTGGAACCCATGAACGTCTCTTTCCTAGGCCCATGTTCTATGCTGCTTCCCCCTTAACAATTACGGTACTTGTTAAGCACCTACTATATGGCAGATACAAGCAAATTGGGTTGGACAGTACCTGGTTAAGAAATACCACAAAAAGGTCATTTAACTTCTCTATTCCTCAGTTACCTCATCTGTAAATGGAGATTAAGACTATGAGCCCCATGTGGGACATGGACTGTATCCAATTCATTCATTCATTCATTCAATCGTATTTATTGAGCGCTTACTGTGTGCAGAGCACTGTACTAAGCGCTTGGGAAGTACAAGTTGGCAACATATAGAGACGGTCCCTACACAACAGTGGGCTCACAGTCTAGAATCCAATCTGATTAGTTTATATCTATTCTGTGTTTAGTACAGTGCCTGCCACATAGTAAACACTTAAACACCATAAAAGAAGACATTATAAGAATTAGATAGGGGAAATCATAGAATATAATAATATGTACATATCAATCAATCATATTTATTGAGCACTTACTGTATGCAGAGCACTGTACTAAGCGCTTGGGAAGTACAAGCTGGCAACATATAGAGACAGTCCCTACCCAACAGTGGGCTCAGTCTAGAAGGGGGAGACAGAGAACAAAACCAAACATATTAACAAAATAAAATAAATAGAATAGATATGTACAAGCAAAATAAATAGAGTAATAAATATGTACAAACATATATACATATATACAGGTGCTGTGGGGAAGGGAAGGAGGTAAGACGGGGGATAGAGGGGGGGACAACGGGGAGAGGAAGGAGGGGGCTCAGTCTGGGAAGGCCTCCTGGAGGAGGTGCGCATATATTCATTCATTCATTCATATTTATTGAGCGCTTACTGTGTGCAGAGCACTGTACTAAGCTCTTGGGAAGTACAAGTTGGCAACACATAGAGACGGTCCCTACCCAACAGTGGGCTATATATGTGCACAATTCTATGGCATGGCATTCTCCCAAGCATTTAGTACAGTGCTCTGCACATGGTAAGTACTGAATAAATGCCACAGATTAATAGGCCCTATGGGGCTGGGTTGAATATCAAGATGGGATACCCAGCCAAGTGCAGAGTAGGCGCAGAGCTGGGGGCTGATATGAGAAATGAGTGTAAGCCCGTTGTTGGGTAAGGGCCATCTCTATCTGTTGCCGAATTGTACTTTCCAAGCGCTTAGTACAGTGCTCTGCACACAGTAAGCGCTCAATGAATACAACTGAATGAATAGTCCATTAAAATCCTCCTTCCCCAAGCCCTAGAAGGCTTGCAGATTTTCCCAGGCATGACAGGTGGAGGCAAGCCCTGGCCAAGGTGAGCCGATCGTCATTAAGGCTGCTCTATTCCCTTAAGTGCTTCCCTAAGTGCACGATTATTCCATGTTTATTCCAACGGGGCTCTACTGGGAGCCAGGAGGGGGAAATGCAAGGCGGAAATTTACTTCCCCAACTGTCAATCATAATAATAATGATAATAATGTTGGTATTTGTTAAGCACTAAAGAAGCAGCGTGGCTCAGTGGAAAGAGCCCGGGCTTGGGAGTCAGAGGTCATGGGTTCTAATCCCGGCTCCCCCACATGTCTGCTGTGTGACCTTGGGCAAGTCACTTCACTTCTCTGAGCCTCAGCTGTCTCATCTGTAAAATGGGGATGAAGGCTGTGAGCCCCACGTGGGACAACCTGATCACCTTGTATTCCCCCAGTACTTTGCACATAATAAGCACTTAAGTGCCATCATTATTATTATTATGTGCCAAGCACTGTTCTAAGCACTGGGGTAGATACAAGGTGATCAGGTTGTCCCATGTGGGGCTCACAGTCTTCATCCCCATTTTACAGATGAGGTCACTGAGGCACTGAGACGTTAAGTGGCTTGCCCAAGGTTACAGAGCAGACAAGTGCAGCGTGGCTCAGTGGAAAGAGCACAGGCTTGGGAGTCAGAGGTCATGGGTTCGAATCCCAGCTCTGCCACTTGCCAGCTGTGTGACCTTGGGCAAGCCACTTAGCTTCTCTGGGCCTCAGTGACCTCGTCTGTAAAATGGGGATTAAGACTGTAAGCCCCACGTGGGACAACCTGATTACCTTGTATCCTCCAAGCGCTTAAAACAGTGCTTTGCACATAGCAAGCACTTAACGAATTCATTCATTTATTCAATTGCATTTATTGAGCGCTTACTGCGTGCAGAGCACTGTACTAAGCGCTTGGGAAGTACAAGTTGACAACATACAAAAACGGTCCCTACCCAACAATGGGCTCACAGTCTAGAAGGGGGAGACAGACAACAAAACATGTAGACAAGGGTCAAAGTCGTCAGAACAAACAATTAAAGCTACTAATAGAATTAAAGCTATAATTAAATTCAATTAAATATGATGAAAGCTATAATACAGAGAAGCAGCATGGCTCCGTGGAAAGAGCACGGGCTTTGGAGTCAGAGGTCATGGGTTCAAACCCCGGCTCCACTTGTCATCTGGGTGACTTTGGGTAAGTCACTTCACTTCTCTGAGCCTCAGTGACCTCATCTGTAAAATGGGGATGAAGACTGTGAGCCCCCCGTCGGACAACCTGATCGCCTTGTAACGTCCCCAGTGCTTAGAACTGTGCTTTGCACACAGTAAGTGCTTAATAAATGCCACCATTATTATTATAGAATTAAAGCTATAATTCAATTAAATATAATTAAAGCTATAATACAGAGAAGCAGCATGGCTCAGTGGGAATAGCATGGGCTTTGGAGTCTGAGGTCATGGGTTCAAATTCCGACTCCACCACTTGTCAGGTGGGTGACTTTTGGTAAGTCACTTCACTTCTCTGGGCCTCAGTGACCTCATCTGCAAAATGGGGATGAAGACTGCGAGCCCCCTGGGGGACAACCTGATCACCTTGTAACCTCCCCAGCGCTTAGAACAGTGTTATGCACATGGTAAGTGCTTAATAAATTTTATTTTGTTAAAATGTTTTGTTTTGTCATCTGTCTCCCCCTTCTAGACTATGAGCCCACTGTTGGGTAGGGACCGTCTCTATCTGTTGCCAACTTGTACTTTCCAAGCGCTTAGTACAGTGCTCTGCACACAGTAAGCACTCAAACAAGATTGAATGAATGAATGAATGCCACCATTATTATAATAGAATTAAAGCTAAGGGGCGGCCTAAGTGGCGGGCTTCACAGACTGAGCCCCCTCCTTCCTCTCTTTCCTCCCTCTCTCCATCTCCCCCGCCTCACCTCCTTCCCCTCCCCACAGCACCTGTATATATGTATATATGTTTATACGTATTTATTACTCTATTTATTTTATTTGTACATATTTATTCTATTTATAGAATAGAATAGAGGCGCAGAGAGCCGTGCGATGGCTCAGTGGCAAGAGCCAACGGCTTGGGAGTCCGAGATCATGGGTTCTAATCCCACCTCCGCCACTTAGCTTTAATTCTATTATAGCTTTAATTCTATTATAATAATGATGGCATTCATTCAATAGTATTTATTGAGCGCTTACTGTGTGCAGAGCACTGTACTAAGTGCTTACTGTGAGGCTCACGTCTCTATATGTTGCCAGCTTGGACTTCCCAAATGCTTAGTACAGTGCTCTGCACACAGTAAGCACTTAGTACAGGGCTCTGCACACAGTAAGCTCTCAATAAATACGATTGAATGAATAGGGACCGTCTCTATATGTTGCCCACTTGGACTTCCCAAGCGCTTAGTACAGTGCTCTGCACACAGTAAGCACTTAGTACAGTGCTCTGCACACAGTAAGTGCTCAATAAATACGATTGAATGAATAGGGACCGACTCTATATGTTGCCAACCTGGACTTCCCAAGCACTTAGTACAGTGCTCTGCACACAGTAAGCACTTAGTACAGTGCTCTGCACACAGTAAGTGCTCAATAAATACGATTGAATGAATAGGGACCGACTCTACATGTTGCCAACCTGTACTTCCCAAGCACTTAGTACAGTGCTCTGCATACAGGAAGCGCTCAATAAATATGATTGAATGAATAAATGAATATATATCCTGTATATATGTTTGTACATATTTATTACTCTATTTATTTATTTTACTTGTACATATCTATTCTATTTATTTTAGTTTGTTAATATGTTTGGTTTTGTCCTCTGTCTCTCCCTTCTAGACTGTGAGCCCACTGTTGGGTAGGGACTGTCTCCACATGTTGCCAACTTGTACTTCCCAAGCGCTTAGTACAGTGCTTTGCACACAGTAAGCGCTCAATACAATTGATTGACTGATTGATTGATCATTATTATAATAGAATTAAAGCTATAATAGAATTAAATGCTGAGTGGCGGAGGTGGGATTCGAACCTGTGACATTGGACGCCCAAGCCGTTGCTCTCACCCATCGCAAGGGGCTCTCTGCGCCTGCGCAGCTCACATGTTAACGACCGTTCAAGCTCGAATACCTCCACCCGGCAGGTGCACGCCGGCACCGTATTTATAGGGCTCTATTTTAATCGCGCTCTCTGATTGGTCGGGTATTCCCCCCTAACCCCGCCCATCAGAGGGCGTGGCTATAAATCTGGCCAGCGATTGGACAACAGGGGTGATTGACGTGGATGTGGGCGTGGCTACGATGCCGCGCGGGCGGGGGCGTGGCCAGGCTGGTCACGAGGGCCTAGGAAAGCGGTTCATTCATTCATTCAATCGCCTTCATCAATCAATCATTCAATCATATTTATTGAGCCCTTACTGTGTGCAGAGCACTGGACTGAGCGCTTGGGAAGTACAAGGTGGCAACATATAGAGACGGTCCCTACCCAACAGTGGGCTCACAGTCTAGAAGGGGGAGACAGAGAACAAAACAAAACATATTAACAAAATAAAATGAATAGAATATTCATTCATTCATTCAATCGTATTTATTGAGCGCTTACTGTGTGCAGAGCACTGTACTGAGCGCTTGGGAAGTACAAGTCGGCAACATATAGAGATGGTCCCTACCCAACAGTGGGCTCACAGTCTAGAAGGGGGAGACAGAGAACAAAACAAAACATATTAACAAAATAAAATGAATAGAATATTCATTCATTCATTCAATCGTATTTATTGAGCGCTTACGGTGTGCAGAGCACTGGACTGATCGCTTGGGAAGTACAAGTTGGCAACATATAGAGACGGTCCCTACCCAACAGTGGGCTCACAGTCTAGAAGGGGGAGACAGAGAACAGAACAAAACATATTAACAAAATAAAATGAATAGAATATTCGTTCATTCATTCATTCAATCGTATTTATTGAGCGCTTACTGTGTGCAGAGCACTGTACTGAGCGCTTGGGAAGTACATGTTGGCAACGTATAGAGACGGTCCCTACCCAACAGTGGGCTCACAGTCTAGATGGGGGAAACAGAGAACAAAACATAACATATTAACAAAATAAAATGAATAGAATAGATACGTACAAGTAAAAAACTAAATGAATAGAGTAATAAATATGTACAAACATATATACATATATACAGGTGCTGTGGGGAAGGGAAGGAGGTAAGGCGGGGGGGTGGAAAGGGAGAGGAGGGGGAGAGGAAGGAGGGGGCTCAGTCTTCATTCATTCAATCGTATTTATTGAGCGCTGTGTGCGGAGCACTGTAGTAAGCGCTTGGAAAGTGCAGTTCAGCAACAGATGGAGACAATCCCTACCCAACAATGGGCTCACAATTTAGAAGGAGGAAACAGACAACAGAACAAAAGAGATTCATTCATTCATTCATTCATTCAATCGTATTTATTGAGCACGCTGTAGTAAGCACTTGGAGAGTACAGTTCAGCAACAGATGGAGACAATCCCTACCCAACAATGGGCTCACAGTTTAGAAGGAGGAGACAGACAACAGAGACTGTGAGCCCGCTGTTGGTAGGGACCATCTCTATATGTTGCCAACTTGGACTTCCCAAGCGCTTAGTACAGTGCTCTGCACACAGTAAGCGCTCAATAAATACGATTGAATGAATGAATGAATGAACAAAAGAGATTAATTCATTCATTCAATCATACTTATTGAGTGCTATGTGCAGAGCACTGTAGTAAGAGCTTGGAAAGTACAGTTCAGCAACAGATGGAGACAATCCCTACGCAACAATGGCCTCGCAGTTTAGAAGGAGGAGACAGATAATGGAACAAAAGAGATTCATTCATTCGTTCAATCGTATTTATTGAGTGCTGTGTGCAGACCACTGTAGTAAGCGTTTGGAAAGCACAGTTCAGCAACAGATGGAGACAATCCCTACCCAACAATGGGCTCACAGTTTAGAAGGAGGAGACAGACAACAGAACAAAATAAATTTATCCATTCATTCAATTGTATTTAGTGAGCGCTGTGTGCAGAGCACTGTAGTAAGCTTGGAAAGTACAGTTCAGCAACAGATGGAGACAATCCCTACGCAACAATGGCCTCACAGTTTAGAAGGAGGAGACAGACAATGGAACAAAAGAGATTCATTCATTCATTCAATCGTATTTATTGAGCACTGTGTGCAGAGCACTGTAGTAAGTGCTTGGAAAGTACAATTCAGCAACAGATGGAGACAATCCCTACCCAACAATGGGCTCACAGTTTAGAAGAAGGAGACAGACAATGGAACAAAAGAGATTCATTCATTCATTCAATCGTATTTATTGAGCACACTGTAGTAAGCGCTTGGAAAGTACAGTTCAGCAACAGATGGAGACAATCCCTACCCAACAATGGGCTCACAGTTTAGAAGGAGGAGACAGACAACGGAACAAAAGAGATTCATTCATTCATTCAATCGTATTTATTGACAGCATTGTAGTAAGTGCTTGGAAAGTACAGTTCAGCAACAGATGGAGACAATCCCTACCGAACAATGGGCTCACAGTTTAGAAGAAGGAGACAGACAATGGAACAAAAGAGATTCATTCATTCATTCAATCGTATTTATTGAGCACACTGTAGTAAGCGCTTGGAAAGTACAGTTCAGCAACAGAGACAGTCCCTACCCAACAGTGGGCTCACAGTCTAGAAGGGGGAGACAGACAACAGAACAAAACAAGTAGACATCAGTACCATCAAAACAGGCGATAATACCATTAAAGAGTGCTTACTGTGTGCAGAGCACTGTACTAAGCACTTGGGAAGTACAGTTCGGCAATAGATAGAGATGATCCCTACCCAACAATGGGCTCACAGCACACAATGGGCTCTGGGCAGATGGGAGATTATTGAGAGCTTATTCTGTACAATACAACAGAATTAGTAGATGGAAATGTAATAATAATAGCAATTATTATAATTATGGTATTTGTTAAGGGCCTACATGTGCTAGGCACTGTACTAAGCGCTGGAGTGGGTACAAGCAAATCATGTTGTACACCTTATTCCACGTGGTAGCAGTCTCAATTTCCATTTTACAGCTGAGGTAACTGAGGCTGAGAGAAGTTAAGTGACTTGCCAAAGGTCACACAGCAGAAACGTGGCGGAGCCAGAATTAGAACCCAACACCTTCTGACTGGTATTTATTGTGTATTTACTATGTACCAAGCACTGTATTAAGTGCTTGGGAGAGTACAGTGGGGGAGATGTCTCCAGCAACAACCCATAACAATTTTTCTCATGTTAACTATAGTTCCTACAGTTCCTTAAACTCTCCAGCGAGTGCCAGGTCTCGTAAACTGAGATTAGAAGCCAAATGTCCGTATTAATAATCATGTTCTCCTCTGCTGTTATCTACTGATCTGCTGAGCCTTCTCTGCTTATGAATCTCATGTGAAAATGATCTGTACCAGCACAGCAGAAGAAAAAGAAACTCCAGACTTTCCAAGGGAAAAATAAAACAAGTCCTCCTAGAGGCATTTTATATAGCAATTTCCATGTTCACTTTTACAAGAATTCAGAGGAGCCTTTCATTTCTACTTTGATTTTTCTGGAGTGGATGATTTTTTTTTCATTCTTCAGAGGGTTAGAAAAGGACTTAAGCATGCTAATCAAGAATTGAGTTGTCAAGGGGGTGGTTATTACAATCAAAATGCAAATTTTGCAAGGAATAATATGTGCCATATGTCTTCCTAGCAGACACTTCCATTTGAGAGAAGTTCAGAGGTGAATGTTAGAAGGAGAGATAGGGTGACCAGAGACAGATGGGTGTGTTCTCTCTCTTTTTTGCTTTGTCTTTTTCTTTATACCTCTCTTTTTCTCTTTCCTTCTGTTTCTTTTTCCTTCGCTTTCTTTCTGTCTCTTTTTCTTTTTGTCTCTCTCTTTCCCCTCCCCTTCCCCAGGCCCAGCCCAAGTCAGTGTATGGTTCCACATTAACATCTTTTTTTTAATGGAAATCTGGTTACAGCAAACATCAAAGGGTAGCTGCAGCTGCAGATTCAATATGCAGAATGCCCGACAGGAAGATTATATTGAAATTCACTGAATTAAAAAAAAAATCAGAGTAGGTTGGCAACTCGGGGATCCTTATCTGTGTTTCGGAGCTGGACTTGTTCCCAGAGAGATCCTCAGCCAAGGGGCACACAAAACAGCAGTAGAGGCAGGAGAAGGTGAATTATGATTGCTCTTACTAATAGCCTAAATCTACAAGGTGGAGCCTGAGGAAAAAGGAAAGAAAAGAACAGTGAGTAGGTATTTATTGAGCGCTTATGTCCGCAGAGCACTGTTGTAAATGCTTGAGAGAGCACAGTACAACAGAGTTGGTAGACACATTCCCTACCAATCAATTGATCGTATTTATTGAGTGCTACTGGTGCAGAGCACTGTACTAAGCGCTTGGGAGAGTACGATATAACAATATAATAGACACATTCCCTGTCCACAACTCATTCATTCATTCTATCGTGTTTTTCAAGCGCTTACTGTGTGCTAAAGCACTGTACTAAGCACTTGGGAGAGGACAAGCTCAGTGGAAAGAGCACGGGCTTTGGAGTCAGAGGTCATGGGTTCAAATCCCCGTTCCGCTAATTGTCAGCTGTGTGACTTTTTTGGGCAAGTCACTTAACTACCCTGTGCCTCAGTTCCCTCATTTGTAAAATGGGGAGTAAGACTGTGAGGCCCCCCGTGGGACAACTTGATCACCTTGTAACCTCCCCAGCACTTAAAACAGTGCTTTTCACATAGTAAGCGCTTAATAAATGCCATCATCATTATTATTATTACAATATGACAATAGGACACGTTCCCTGTCCACAAATTCATTCATTCATTCAATTGTATTTATTGAGCACTTACTCTGTGCAAACCACTATACTAAGCGCTTGGGAGAGTACAATTCAATAATGAACAGACAGACACATTCACAGCCCACAGCAAGCTCCAGTAGCCGTAGTAGCTACCATTTCATTTCCCCTTTCCTTCACTTCCCTGTAACTGTCCTCCACTGCGGACTTATTCTGCTCTTCCCCTCGTCCCCCTCTCCATCCCCCCATCTTACCTCCTTTCCTTCCCCACAGCACCTGTATATATGTATATATGTTTGTACATATTTATTACTCTATTTATTTATTTATTTTACTTGTACATATCTATTCTATTTATTTTATTTTGTTAGTATGTTTGGTTTTGTTCTCCGTCTCCCCCTTTTAGACTGTGAGCCCTCAGTTGGGTAGGGACTGTCTCTATATGTTGCCAACTTGTACTTCCCAAGTGCTTAGTACAGTGCTCTGCACACAGTAGGCGCTCCATAAATATGATTGATTGACTGATTGATTGATTGATTGATTGATTGATTCCACTACCTCACTGCTAGCAGTGGATTTCCCACACGAGTTGGTACTGACCCCTCACCAGAATTTTTGGCCAAAGAGCGGCAATGTCTACCCCCACTCTCGACTGTCAGCTCATTATGGGCTGGAAACATGTCTGTTAATTGTTATATCATGCTCTCCCAAGGGCTTAGTACAGTGTTCTGCCCACAGTAAGCACTCATTAAGTATGATTGACTACTTTGTCATCGCTGAGTCTGGTTGGGGTTGGGGGAAGGGGAGCAGGGGGACAGCAGTTGCTGTAGACTCTCCTGGTGACCAGGTATTCATTCATGCATTCATTCAATCATATTTACTGAGCGCTTACTGTGTGCAGAGCACTGTACTAAGCACTTGGGAAGTACAAGTTGGCAACATATAGAGACGGTCCCTACCCAACAATGGGCTCATATCTTTTCTGAGGAGAAGGGACTGGTGGTGGTGGCCTTCTATAGGGGAATATTTCTAGTCTTCCATATCAATTGCCATTTAGGATTATCTCCTAACAGACTGTAGCACCTGTGAATTGGAATAATAATTGCAGCATTAAACGTGTACTATATGCCAAGCACTGTGGTAGATACAACATAATGGCATCAGACACAGTCTCTGTCCCACATAGGGATCACAGTCTCAGAGGAAGTACTGGTATTTTATCCTCATTTTACAGATAAGGAAACCGAGGCTATCTTATCCTCATTTTACAGATAGGAAAGCTGAGGCACAGAAGAGTTTAGTGACTGCACTCTAAATTAGAAAATCACTGTGGGCAGGGAACGTATCTACCGATTCTGTTACATTGTTTGATCCCAAGCCCTTAATAAAGTGAGACTTTAGACTGTAAGCTGGTTGAGGACAAGGAATGGATCTGCCTACAATGTTGAGTTGTACTCCCCCAAGTGCTTACTACAGTGTTCAGCACATAGTAAGCACTCAATAAATACCAAAGATTGATTGTACTTGAATTTGTAGCCTTTATTCACCCCTCCCCCAGCCCCACAGCACTTATGTGTATACCCAGAATTTATTTATTCATATTAATGCCTGCCTCCCCATCTAGACTGTAAGCTCCCTGTGGACAGGGAATGTGCCTACCAACTTTGTTGTATTGTACTCCCCCAACTGCTGCTTAGTAGTGCTATGTAAATAGTTAACTCTATGATTGATTGATAGATAAAGCAGAAGTCAGGGGCCTTCTCCTTGCCAGGTAGGGCATCAAAGTAATACGGTAAGGACCTCCGTTTTCACATAGAAAAACGCTTGTATTTCCCCCAGTTGAAGCAAATGATTTAAAAGCTTGTAACTGTGCCAAGCCCATTTTCATAGCAGTTGGTATTCAGAGAGGAGAGATTCAGAGTCTGTGGGACTGTTGTCCTTAAATTGTTTTTTTTATGCTTTTTGTTTGTTTTTTATGGCATTTGTTAAGTGCTTACTATGTACCAGGCAGTGTACTAAACTCTGCAGTAGATACAATCAGGTTGGACACAATCCATGTCCCTCAAGGGGCTCACAGTGCCTAGTTTACAGGTGAATTAACTGAGCCCCAGAGAAGTGAAGCGATTTACCTGAGGTCACATAGCAGACAAGTGGTGGAGCTGGAATTAGAACCCAGATCCTTCCCACTGCCAGGCCTGGGCTCCACGCTGTTTGGCTAATACAATTAGGAGGAGCCCTGAACCCAACTCTCCTCACCAATATGGAGAAAACAGGGAAATGATCCCTCCAAGGATCTTCCATAATGTAGCTCCAGGTGGCTTAGCCACTTCTCCTCAGATCAATCAATCAATCAATCAATCAATCGTATTTATTGAGTGCTTACTGTGTGCAGAGCACTGTACTAAGCGGTTGGGAAGTCCAAGTTGGCAACATATCGAGACGGTCCCTACCCAACGGTGGACTCACAGTCTAGAAGGAGGAGACAGAGAACAAAACAAAACATATTAACAAAATAAAATAAATAGAATAAATATGTACAAATAAAATAGAGTAATAAATACATACAAACATATGTACATATCAATCAATCAATCAATCAATCAATTGTATTTATTGAGAGCTTACTGTGTGCAGAGCACTGTACTAAGCACTTGGGAAGTACAAGTTGGCAACATATAGAGACAGTCCCTACCCAACAGTGGGCTCACAGTCTTAAAGACTCTAATATGTTCTTATAATGTTCTTATATGTTCATATGTTCATATGTTCTTCTAATAATGATGGCAGGTCTTCTAATAATGATGGCAGTCTTCTAGTGCTACTGTACTCTCCCAGGTGCTTGGTATGGTTCTCTGCATTCATTTGTTCAGATGCTGAGGAAGGGATTATGCCTCTGCCTAACTAGAGCCAGAGTTGCCAGAGCACAGCCTGTCTATAAGTGGTCTGCCACTGGGAACTGTCTCTCCCTTTCATTGGGCCTGGGCTCAAGTGGAAGGAAACATCAGCTGACAATTGGCGGAGCCGGGATTTGAACCCATGACCTATGACTCCAAAGCCCCTGCTCTTTCCACTGAGCCACACTGCTTCTCTATTCTTCCTCCTCCCTCCTTCTCCTTCCTCTATAGGCTTGGCCTTGTACTTTGACAAAATTGAAACCATCGGGATTGATCTTCATAAAATATTCCCTGCTCCTCTACAGTCCCTCCCTCTTCTTGCACCCTCTTTTGTTTTTCCAGCTTTCCCAGCAGTATCACAAGAGGATATCTGCCTTCTAGACTGTGAGCCCGTTGTCGGGTAGGGACCGTCTCTGTATGTTGCCAACTTGTACTTCCCAAGCGCTTAGTGCAGTGCTCTGCACACAGTAAGCGCTCAATAAATACGATTGAATGAATGAATGAATCTTCTCCCAGGTAAGCACGAACAAATGTGCTGGCCTGTTGTTGTTGTTTTTTTGTTTTGTTTTTTGTTTTTGTTTTGTGTGTGTGTGTGTGTCTGGCTGAGTTGATCTGAATATGTGCATCTGTGACCTTGTGACTGGATTTGTCAGTGAGTATGGGGGTGGGTGAATTACTCAATCAATGGTATTTATTGGGTGTTTATTATGTGCAGAACACTGAACTAAGGGCTTTTTTATGGTATCTGTTAAGCGCTTACTACATGCCTGACGTTGTACTAAATGCTGGGGTACTTACAAGATAATTGTCTCCCCCTTCTGGACTGTGAGCCCATTGTTGGGTAGGGGCCGTCTCTATATGTTTCCGACTTGTACTTCCCAAGCGCTTGGCAGCGTGGCTCAGCGTCAAGAGCCCGGGCTTTGGAGTCAGAGGTCATGGGTTCAAATCCCGGCTCTGCCAACTGTCAGCTGTGTGACTTTGGGCAAGTCACTTAACTTCTCCGTGCCTCAGTTGGCTCATCTGTAAAATGGGGATTAAGACTGTGAGCCCACCCCCACCCCCCCGTGGGACAACCTGATCACCTTGTAACCTCCCCAGTGCCTAGAACAGTGCTTTGCACATAGTAAGCACTTAGCAAATACCATTATTATTATTATTATTATTATTACAGTGCTCTGCATGCAGTAAGCGCTCAGTAAATATGATTGCATGAATGAATGAATGGGTTGGAAAGAGTTCATGTCCCACATGAGGTTCACAATCTTAATCCCCATGTAACAGGGCTGAGGCACAGAGAATTTAAGTGATTTGTCCAAGTTCGCACAGCAGATAAGTACTGGGAGGGTACAATACAACAGAATTGGCTAGATACTTTCCCTGCCCATAGTGAGCTTACAGTCTAAGGCAGAGAGACTGTCTTTTAATAGTGAGCAGAGCAGTAATACACTAAGGAAACTCCCAGAAGAGAAATGGCCATCTGCAGAACCATTGCCTAGCCATTATTCCAATGAATCCCTTTCATATCTGGCTCGGAGCTCATTACACCCGTTTAAAAGTGTTTTAAAAAGAGGAACTGATTACTGACAGAGGGTGTGGGTCCTCCTTTCTAACTCCCTGCATCCAAGTGTAAAACCTTTGTAAGGCCAAGTTTCTTACAAAATATATTCATTTGCACAATTGTCTCAACCATGTAATTCCTCCCTGCTCTGTTCTCTGTGGAAATGAAAAATATATATATTTTTGTAACACACAACAGTGGTGCATACTGGGGTGGGTTGAGAAGGGAAGGGGGTTGTGATAAAAGTAATCATATAATTGTGGTATTTGTTAAGTGCTCTCTTGGGTAATTATAAGATTTTCAGGTTTGGCACAGTTGTTGTCCTACATGGGGCTCACAGTCTAAATAGTGGGGAGATCAGGCATTGAACCCCCATTTTACAGATGAAACTGGGGCACAGAGAAGTGAAGTGACTTGTCCCAGGGCATAAAACGTACAAATGGGGAAGACTGGATTAGACCCCAGGTCCCCTGACTCCCATACCCAATGCTCTTTCTGTATGCAAGCAAGAGTGAGCTCGTCCTCTAGACCGAAAGCTCACTTTGGGCAGGGAATGCATCTGTTTATTGTTGTATTGTACTCTCCCAAGTGCTTAGTACAGTGGTCTGCACATAGAAAGCACTCAATAACAACGACTGAATTAAAGTGCCCTCTCAACTCTCTCTTTCTTCTCTCCTGCTCCCCTTATTTCTAGACGTAATTATAATAGTAATAATAATAATGACTGTGGTATTTGTTAAGCACTTACTGTGAGTTAAGCATTATGCTTTGTGCTGAGGTCAATACAAGATAATCAGATTGGAGCCTTCTGGACTGTGAGCCCGCTGTTGGGTAGGGACCGTCTCTATATGTTGCCAATTTGTACTTCCTAAGCGCTTAGTACAGTGCTCTGCCTACAGTAAGCGCTCAATAAATACAATTGAATTAATGAATGAATGAATGAATGAGCCAGTCCCTGTCTTACTCAGGGCTCACTATCTGAGGTGGAGGGAGAACAGTTATTGAGCCCCCATTTTACAGGCGAGGAACCCAAGGCACAGAGAAGTGAAGTGACTTGCCCAAGATCATGCAGAAGGCAACTGGCAGAGCCATGATTAGAAATACCCAGGTCAAACCGACTCCCTGGACTGTGCTCTTTTCACTAGGCCACATTGCTTCTCTCCTTCACTTAGATCCCCATATTCTGGGGCATTCCTCCCTATTTTGGAGTGGAAATTATGCAAAACAGCGGGACAATTATGCAAGTAAATGTGGAATTTTGTCAGTGCCTAAGTGCATGACATTGTATAAACAAGACATAATACTAAGTTAATCTGAAAACAAAAACAGTCTGCCCTCATGATGTTTGCATTCTGGGAAAGACAATATAGGTACTGGAGGAAGACATACAGGTAGAAAGATGAGCTAACAAAAGTCAACTATTCCCATTCAGCTTTGACTTTTCTATTTATACGCTCCATTTTTCTCCCTTTAAATAGTCTTTTGGATGTGAAAGGTAAACAGGAAGAACATGGAGAAAAACTGGAAGGAGTGAAGCAGCATGGCCTAGTGGATACAGCATGAGCCTGGGAGACAGAAGGACTTAGGTTCTAATCCCGGCTCTGCCACTTGTCTGCTGTGTGACCTTGGGCAAGTCACTTCACTTCTCTGTGCCTCAGTTGCCTCATCTGTAAAATGGGGATTAAGACTGTGAGCCCCATGTGATTAGCCTGTATCTACCCCAGTGCTTAGTATAGTGTCTGGCACAAAGTCAGTGCTTGACAAACACCATAAAAAAGGAGGGAGGGAACTGTGGAATATGAAGGAATATGAAGAAAATTGAAGGGTTAAGGGGGAGAGAGAGAGAGAGAGAGAGAGAGAGAGAGAGAGAGAGGGAGAGAGAGAAAGACAAATGAGATAGACAAGGAAGAAATGGACAGCCAGGAAGAGTATCAATCAATTGCATTCCTGAGCACTTACTGTGTGCAGGGCACTGTACTAAGCGCATGGGAGAGTACAACACAACAATATAACAGACACATTCCCTGCCCACAGGGAGTTTACAGCCTAGAGGGGAAGTCAGGCATTAATATAAATAAATAAGTTATGGATGCGTACACAAGTGCTGTGGGGCTGGGGCAAGGGTATTCATTCAATCGCATTTATTGACCGCATACTGTGTGCAGAGCACTGTACTAAACGCTTGAATAAAGGGTAGTGAATAAAGAGAGCAAGTCAGGGTGACTTAGAAAGGAGTGAGAAAAGAGGAAATGGGGGCTTAGTCACGGAAGACCTCTTGACGGAGCTGTGCCTTCAGTAAGGCTTTGAAGTTGGGGAGAGTTTTTGTCTGGTGGCTATGAAAAGGAAGGGCGTTACAGGCCAGAGGCAGGATGTGGGCAAGAGGTTGGCAGTGAGATAGGTGAGATCAAGGTACAATGAGAGAAGCAGCGTGGCTCAGTGGAAAGAGCACGGGCTTTGGAGTCAGTGGTCGTGGGTTCAAATCCCGGCTCTGCCAATTGTCAGCTGTGTGACCTTGGGCAAGTCACTTCACTTCTCTGGGCCTCAGTTCCCTCATCTGTAAAATGGGGGTTGACTGTGAGCCCCCCGTGGGACAACCTGATCACCTTGTATCCCCCCAGCACTTAGAACAGTGCTTTGCACATAGTAAGCGCTTAATAAATGCCATCATTATTATTATTATTATGAGTAGGTTGGCATTAGAAGGCTCTCCCTCTAGACTGTATGCTTATTGTGAACAGGGACCATGTCTACCAACTCTGTTATGCTGGCCTCTCCCAAGCACTTAGTACAGGACTCTGCACACAGTACTAATTCATCCAATCATATTTATTGAGCGCTTACTATGTGCAGAGCCCTGTACTAAGCACTTGGGAGAGTGCAATACTACAATAAACAGACACATTCCCTGCCCACAATGAACATAGAGTCTAGAAGGGGGAGACAGACTGTAAGAGGTCAATAAATATTATCCATTGATTGATTGATTATAAAATAGGAGGTAAATAGATACCTGTTCTACTTCCCATTTAGACTGCTAGCCCCATGTAAGGCAGGGGCTGGATCTGATCTTGTATCTATCCCAACATTTAGTACAGTGCTTGGCACATTCATTCAATCATATTTATTGAGCGCTTACTGTATATAAAGCACTGTACTGAGCGCTTGGCACATAGTGAATGCTTAAACACTACAATTATTTTTATTATTATTATTATCATCTTGTATGGGGGACCTGAGTTTACAGCAGATGCCATTAATTTATTCTATCCAAATTTATAAATGGAGAAATCAATCAATCAATTGTAGTTATTGAGTGCTTGCTCTGTGCAGAACACTATACTAAGCACTTGGGAGAGTACAGCATAAGAGAGTTGGTAGACATGTTCCCTGCCCACAGTGAGCTTACAGTCTAGAGGGAAAGACAGACATTAATATAAATAAATTAATTAATTACAGATATGTACATAAGTGCTGTGGGGCTGAGGAAGGGAGGGGTGAATAAAGGATACAAATCCCAGTATAAAGGTGATGCAGAAGCAAGTGGGAGAAGATGAAATGAGGGCCTAGTCAGGGAAGGCTTAGGTCTGTTTGGCATTTCCAAGGTGGGAGACAAAAGAAAATAGGCTCCCAGCCTGCTAACTCTTAATTTTATCTAATGTTTTGCCCAACATGTCACCCAGCTCATAAGAGCAGTAAAGATAGTTGGGAAGTCCCATTAGGCCTAGAAGCAATGTGAAGCAGAAGTGAAGTTTTAAATACAAATCTTTTTAGGCTGAAAAAAGCAACCCCCGCCCCACAAAAAAAGGTGGAATTCCCTCCTAGACTTGCCACTCACAAGATGCAGAATGTTATGACTATTAGGAGTTGTGAGAACCTCAAGGCATTCTCTGGCCAAGGCCCCTTGAAAGCTGCCTGGTCTGGAACTCTTCAATAGTTGCTGACAGTATAACCTGCTGTGTGTCACAACTTTTCTGTGCCTCAGTTTCCTGACGTCAGAGTTAAAATACCTGTCCTCCCACCTATTTAGACTGTGAAGGTCACCTGGGAAAAGGACTGTGTCCAACCTGAATATCTTGCAACTACCACAGCAGTTAATACACTGGCTGGCACTTAGTAAGTGCTAAACAGATTTTATTATCATTATTATTATTATTATTATTCAGCAAAGTCTTTTCTTGTGGTCTGTTTGGAAAACAGATTGCAACAGTGGAGGATTTTATGCCAGGCTATTGCTACATCTCCTGACTCACTGTTGCTCTGCCTTCAGCGACAGGTAATATAAAATGACTACATTTATTGAATGCATGGGTAGAGGTCCAAAATGGTGAGCGTTTACTTTTCTTTTCTTTTAGAACCACCAAAGACAGTTGTTCCAGTTCACTGTGAATATCATGGCCTACAGTGGGGCAGAGAGTAACTATCCAGACTTTGCATAAGATCTCTTTTGCATGGGGTTCTGCAAAAATGCAACACTGAGTTACAGGAAAATTGACTAGGCTGCATGAAGGTGGCATTTTTATAATGGTATTGAAGCACTTACTACTACTACTAATAATAACTGTGGTATTTGTTAAGTGCTTACTATATTCCAGGCACTGTACTACGTGTTGGGTTGGGTATGAGTAAATTGGGTTGGACAAAGTCCGTGTCCCACATGGGGCTTCATAGTCCTAATGCCCATTTTACAGATGAGGTAACGGAAGCATAGAGAAGTAAAATGACTTGCCCAAGGTCACACAGCAGACAAGTAGCAGAGCAGTGATTAGAACCCATGAGCTTCTGACTCCTGGGTCTATGCTCTATCCATTACAAAACTGTACTAAACGCTGGGGGTTGATATCAGCTAATCAGGTTGGACAAAGTCCATGTCCCACATGGGGCTCCCAATCTTAATCCCCAGTTTATAGATGAGGGAATTTAGAGGAGTGAAGTGACTCAACCAAGGTCACACAGCAGACAAATGGGGGAGTCGTGATTAGCACCCAGGTCCTTCCAACTCCTAGGCCTGGGTTCTAGTCACTCCTTCCTGTCCATTATTAAAAAATTAAAATAAATATGAGCCCTTGTCCAACTGTTTGGCCACAGATGACAACTGTAAGTGCAGCCCATCTTAAATCTGGAAATCATCTGCTACTGATACAGTGACTCAAGTGTGAGGCATATCAAAAGGTCCTTCCTGTATTACCGTAGGCATCTGGCAGCACAATTACAGTTAGCAGTTCACAGGCCTTTTCAGATCAACTCTTCCTGACACCAAGTTCAAACAAAGACCCTCAACATTTTATTGGTGGTTGTGAGGATGTTAAGTAACTTATGATTAAGAGCTTTTAAATTTTTAACAATCATTATTATTACCACCCAAAGGCAAATGCTTGGAGTAGGAAGGGAGGAGATTTGTGGATGCTGATTTACCTTTCCTGGGCAACTGGGTTGAAAGGAAGAAGAATAGTCCAAATATATTAAATGTTTTAAAAATTATTTTTGAAATGTTTGGGGGAAAATGAAATAAGTTCTGGCCATTTTGTGTTTATTAAATATTTCTATCCCTGTCTTCAGCGTATTGAGTCCCAGTGCTTAGAACAGTGCTTGGCACATAGTAAGCTCTTAACAAATACCAACCTTATTATTATTATTAAGAGGCTTGGTTTCTAATCCTGGCTCTGCCACTTACTTAATGTGTATCTTTGGACAAATCCCTTACCTTCTCTGTGCCTTCTTTTCTTTATCTGCATTATAAGGATTAAATGCCTGTTCTCCTACCCCCTTAGACTGTGAGCATCATGTGGGATAGGGACTGTGTTTAATCTGATGCTTGACATGTAGTAAGCACTTTACATATCACTTGATTATTATTATTATTATTATTGTTATCATTATCATCATTATTATTACTACTTACCATTCTTTCTCTGGATCTATCCATAGCAATTCTTAGCAGACTGGAATATGAACATGAATTCTGGATTGATTTCAAGGTCAAGGATAGTTAAACATGCTAGAACAGCTTTATTGAAGCCATCTCCAGCCCTGCGATCGCAAACCAATATGGGACTGTAAAATGAAATCAACCAAGTCTAGAACTCTTGAGTTGGCATGTAAAGCTCAAAGAAGCCTTTGTCGAAAAATTAAGTTCCATGCCAACTCTCATCATGTGAAACTCAACTAGGAAGGGTTTTGAAGGGGCTGAAAAGACCAACTAACTTGCAAGAAATAGTACACAAGTGGAAAGGAAGAAAATCTGAATGAGGGAAAAAGAGGTAACATTCAAATTTCACTTGGATACCTGATTTATAGATAGTGTGTTTTTCTTTCTCTCCATAAAATCTGACTACTGACTTGTTTCGTATATGCCGGTTGCTTTTAGAATCAGTAAAAATTCCAGATACAGTCTCCTCTGAGAAAATAAATTGTTGTTTTAAATATAAACAAAACCATGCTGGTGCTTTAAGGAACAGAGAATTGTTGCCACATGGAAACCTATTGCCTAGCAACAAAACCCAACTCTCCACACCTTTTTCCCTGACCAGTGATACCTCATCCTCTCGACTGTTCATCATTTTTAATGCAAAATGTATTTATTTTTAGCAGGAGGTTACGGTTTTTTAATTTGCGGTTAAAAGCATCAAACAAGGAAGTCTGTTTTTATAGCATTCAGTCACACAATCCAAGTCTTTCACAAACCCCCTACGGTACCAAGGGAAAAACCTTCTGAGTAAAGTTTCTATTATCTTTCCTTTCCCTTTTTGGAAATCTGACATTATTTGTGCCTAAGTTTGAGGATGCTATGGTGATGGTGTGGTTCGGGAACACTTTGGGATGGAATTCTTTGGCATTTCTTTTATGGTTTTACAAGCCCGTTGTGGGCAAGGAATGTGTCTGCCAACTCCCTTGGACTGTACTCTCCCAAGAATTTAGTACAGTGCTCTGCACAAAGCAAATGCTCAATACATACCATTGATAATGATGATGCATACAGGAAGAGATTAATAAATACCATTGATGGTTATCTGCAAAGACATTTGTAAAAAAAATCCAAAGCATTTCATTGAGGCATTGAGTCCTCTAGATTATAAATTCATCTGGGACAGGGAACGTCAGCTAATTACGTAGTATTGTACTCTCCCAAGCTCTTAGTACAGTGCTCTGCAAATAGGAAGGCCTCAATAAATACTACTGATTGATTGATTGATTGATACAGAAACTGCTAAAGCCAAGTGAGGAAGTCAGTTCATTTTCCAATGTTGCTCACCAGAGAATCGTTAGGGATACTGTTTGGGAATGAGTTGCTAACCAACGTTCTATAGAACAAGGTGTTTGTGTTCAGAGATATGAGTCACAGCTAAATTACTTCACTGTGCTGGACCTCAAACTGGGTGTGACATTTACTTTAGATTAACAGAGCGTTATAGCCTTTCAGAGGTTGTTACCTATTTTCCCCACAATAACCTCACAGTTTTGAGGCATTTTTGATTCCGTCAATGCAGCTTTGAAAAGCGGTAGTCGCTGATTAGGTAAAAGGACAACCAATGTGTGATATCCAAACTTTGAAAACGTGGTCAGATTGCCCTTGATAATGGTTGTGCCTGTGTGAAACAATGCAGAAACGTTGGTGTGAGAGAGAGGAAGGGAGTGAGAGAGAGAGTATGTGTGTGTGTAAATAGCTCTTCTATCTCTGGGGATTTGGGCAAATGTACGTTATAGGCTTTGAAAACATGATATCTCAGCTGAAAAGTAAGAGACGATTGTGCCAGAGAGACGGGAATGGTACACCGCAATTAAGAAAGGAAAGGCTCTTCATGAACAGAAGCTTCAAGAGGATGAGACCATCAGAGAGAAAACACTGCCGAGTTTGCCAAGCAGCAAATGACAAACAACAAAGGAGTTTTTTGTATGCTCAGAGTGGTTTTGACTAATTGATCAGTCATATTTATTGAGCACTTACTCTGTGGAAAGCACTGTGCCATGAGCTGCTCAGATTATTTTTCTAAAAAATTATTTTCTGCAGGTCTCCCCACTCCTCAGAAATTTCCAGTGGTTGCCCAACCATCTCCTGGTCAAACAGAAACTCCTCACCATTTCAAAGTACTTAGTCAGCTTTCCCTCCCACCTTGCTTCACCTATTTCTTACTAAAACCCAAACCACACACTTGGCTTATCCAACGTCAACCTACTACTCATTCACTGTACCTTGGTCTCATCTCTCCAGCCATTGACTCATTGCTCATGCCTTCCCTTTCATTCTTTTTTATATCTGACAGACCACCCTCCCTCCACCTTTAAATCCCTACTAAAATCATAAAACCATTTCCTGACTAACCCCTCACCACCCTTCTTTATTCTCCCTCCCTTCTGCCTCACCTTTGCACTTGAGTTCTAGCACACTGATATTCACCTCACCCCCAGAGCAGTTATGTACATATCATCGCACTCTGTTATTTTTTGTACCTGTAATTTTTTTTATTGCATTCTCTCCCTCTAGATTGTAATCCCCCTGTGGATAGTGATGTGTCTACCAACTGAACTGTACTCTCCCAAATGCTTAGCACAGGGCTCTGCACACAGTAAGCCCTCAAATAACATTGATTGAGGAATTGAATGAATGATTTGGGGAGGGCAATACAGCTAGTAGGCATAATCCATGCCCTCAAGATCCTCAGAACCTGGTTAGGGAGATAGACACTAAAACGAATTACAAGTAGGGGAAAAAACATGGTTTAAAGGAATGTAAATCTGTGCTGTAGTTGAAAGAGGGATAAGTGTTGGGTTTTTTTGTGGGGAGGGGGGTTTACATTATTTGTTAAGTGCTTACTATGCCAGCAATGTATTAAGTTCTGGGTAGATATAAAATAATCAGATTGGACACAGTCCCTGTCCCACACTGGGCTGCCAGTCTTAATCCCCATTTTACAGATTAAGATTACTTAACTTTTGTAATACTCAAGTAGCATGCCCAATGTCACACAGCAGACAAGCGGTGGATCCGGGATTAGCATCCAGGTCACTCTGAGTCCCAGGCCTGTGGTCTATCCACTAAGTCACACTGCTTAGTGCTTAAGAGGTGAGGACTCAAATGCAAAGAGTAGGGAGTAGGGGAAGGGGGATGAGATCAGTCAGGGACCCCCTCTAATCTGGCTTCCTGGAGGAGATATGATTTCAGAAGGGCTTTGAAAATGGATAACGTTGTGGCCTGCCAAATCTGAAGGAGTAGGGATGAAGGGCTCCAGACAGGAGAGCATAATCAAGAGGCCAACAGTCGGGTGATGAGGAGAAGCGCTAAGCAAGTCAGTGTTAGAGGAGCCAAGTGTGTGGGTTGGGTGGGTCTTGAATTTGCCTTTGTGGCCCCACACACATTCTTTGGTAAACTGCCCTGTCAACGGCATCTTCTTCAAGTTGAAAGAACTACTATATAGAGAATATATTTATATATAAACACACACATCCAGGCAGAATTCAGTACCACACACAATGTATCATGCCCTGATAGTGACTTCTTATATATCTTCAAAGCCTTACTGAAGGCACATCTCCTCCAAGAAGTCTTCCCTGACTAAGCCTTCATAACTTCTTCTCCCTCTCCCTTCTGCATCCCTTTAATTTGCTCCCTTTATCCACCACCCCTCCCCCCCACCCCGCCACGGCACTTTTGTACATATCTGTTATTTATTTACTTATATTAATGTCTGTCTCCCCCTCTAGACTCTGAGCTTGTTGTGGGCCGAGAATGTGTCTACTAACTCTGTTATATTGTACTCTCCCAAGTGCTTGGTACAGTGCTCTACACACAGTAGGTATTCAATAAATATGATTGATTTTACAAGTTCTCATCAATTAAAGGGTTTTATTGAGTCCTTACTGTGTGCAGAGCACTGGACTATGCACTTGGGAAAGTACAGTTAAGAAGCAGTGTGGCTGTTGAGAAGCATCGTGGCTCAGTGGAAAGAGCACGGGCTTTGGAGTCAGAGGTCAGGGGTTCAAATCCCAGCTCCGCCAATTGTCAGCTGTGTGACTTTGGGCAAATCACTTAACTTCTCTGTGCCTCAGCTCCCTCATCTGTAAAATGGGGATTAAGACTGTGAGCTCCACATGGGATAACCTGATCACCTTGTAATCCCCCAGCGCTTAGAACAGTGCTTTGCACATAGTAAGTGCTTAAAGAATGCTATTATTGTTATTACAGTACTACGGAGTTGGTAGACACGCTCTCTGGCCATAGGAAACTTACCTTCTTTACTATCCTAAAAAAAACTCTCCTTTGACCCCAAGGCTCCCTTCAATTATCGCCCCACCTCCCTTCTACCATTTCTCTCTAAACTCTTAGAGCAAGTTGTCTACACCTGCTGTCTCAAGTCCCTCTCCTCCAATTCTCTCCTTGACCCCCTCTAATCTGGGTTCTGCCACCCTTCACTCCACAGAAACTGCCCTCTCAAAGGTCACCAGTGATCTCCTTCTTGCCAAATCCAACAGCCTCTACTCCATCCTAATCTCCTCAACCTCTCAGCTGTCTTCTATACTGTGGACCACCCTCTTCTATTAGAAACATTATCCAAACTTGGCTTCACTGACACTGTCCTCTCCAGATTCTCCTCCTATCTCTCTGGTAGCTCAGTCTCAGTCTCTTTTATGAGCTCCTCCTCTGCCTCCCACCCCTTAACTGTGGGAAGGGTGAACCCAAGGTTCAATTTGTTCAGTTCTGGGTCCTCTTCTACTCTCTATCTACATCCACTCCCTTGGAGAACTCATTATCTACCATGGCTTCAACTACCACTTCCATGTGAATGATAACCAAATCTACATCTCCAGCCCTAATCTCTTTCCCTCTCCGCAGTTTTGCATTTCCTCCTGCCTTCAAGACATCTCTACTTGGATGGCCTGCCGTCACCTCAAACGTTACATGTCCAAAACAGAACTCCTCATTTTCCCATCCAAACCCTGTCCTTCTCCCATCACTGTAGACAGCACCACCATTCTTTCTATCTCACAAGTCCGTAAACTTGGTGTTATCCTGACTCCTCTCTCTAATTTAAACCTACATATTCAATCCATCATTAAATTCTGTCAGTTCAGTCTTCACAGCATCATTAAAATCTTCCCCTCCCTCTCCATCCAAACTGCTACCACGTTAATCCAAGCACTAATCCTATCCCACTTTGATTACTGTATCAGCCCCCTTACCTCCTTGCCACTTGTCTCCCACTCCAGTTCATACCTCACTCTGCTGCCTGGGACATTTTTCTACAAAAATGTTCAGTCCACATTTCCCTGATCCTCAAGAACCTCCAGTCATTGCCCATCCACCTCCACATCAAACAGAAACTCCTTAACATCAGCTTGAAAGCCCTCAATCCCCTTGCCCCTCCTACTTCACCTCACTTCTCTCCTACTACAACCCAGCCTGTACACTTCATTCCTCTAATGCTATCCTTCTCACTGTACCTCCATCTCATCTATCTTGCCACCCACCTCCTGCCCACATCCTGTCTCTGGCCTGGAATGCTCTCCCTCTCCATATCCAGCAGACAATTACATTCCCCACCATTAAGACCTAATTAAAGGTACATCTCAGTCAATAGGCCTTCCCCAACTAAGACCTCATTTCCTTTTCTTCCACTCCCTTCTGTGTTGCCCTGACATGCTCCCTTTAATCATCCTCACTCCCAGCCCCGCAGCACTTACATACATATCCGTAGTGGATAGAATATGGGCTGGGAGTCAGAAGGACATGGGTTCTAATCCCAGCTCTTCTAGTTGTCTGCTGTGTGACCTTGAATAAGTCACTTCACTTCTCTGTGCCTCAGTTACCTCATCTGTAAAATAGGGTTTAAGACTGTGAGCTCCAAGGGGGACAGGGACTGTGTCTGACTCGAGTCTCCAGAGAAACCAGTCCCAACTGGTTATTCTTTCCCAGTGCTTAATTTAACATTATTATTACTACTAATGGTAATGGCATTTGTTAAGCACTCACTACATATCAAACACTCTTCTAAGTGCTGGAGTAGATACAAGTTCATTCATTCAATCGTATTTATTGAGTGCTTACTGTGTGCAGAGCACTGTACTAAGCACTTGGAAAGTACAATTTGGCAACAGAGGCAATCCCTATCTAACAATGGGCTCTCAGTCTAGAAGGGAGGAGACAGACAACAAAACAAAACAAGCAGACAGGCATCAATAGCATCAAAATAAATAAATATTATTATAGTTTATCAGGCCAGACAGGGTTCCTGTCTCCTATGGGGCTCGCTGTTGAGTTAAGAATTGCTAGGAAAGCTCAAGAAAGGAAGAGGCAAGTGCCCTCAGTTTCCAGATTTGCATTTTGTTTAAACACCATTGGATGTGTCCCTATTAAAATTTCTCTTTTACAAATGGAAGATGGGATAGGGAAACTTACAGGTGTGTGATGAAATCTAGTAGGTCATCAAAGGCCATATTATTCCTGCGGGTTTGCCAATTGAGTTTTCATCTTTTCCCTCAAGGTTCTTCTCCAACCCCTGATAACATGTCATTTCAAGGACCGAATTTGGGTTTAGTCCCAGTTGACAGCGTACATTATGGCCAGTGCCTGGACAGAGAGGTTTATTTTTGCTCCGCATCCAGAAATCACAAATGAACCACAAATAGCCAGAGAAGCAGTATATCTTAGTGGAAAGAGCTGCGGGTCAGAGGACCTGGGTTCTAATCCCAGCACCGCCACTTGTCGGCTGTGTGGCCTTGGGCAAGTCACCTGACTTCTCCGGGCCTCAATTGCTTCATCATTAAATGGGGATTAAATCCTCCTCCCGCCTACTTAGATTGTGAGCCCCATGTGGGGCAGGGACTGTGTCCAACCTGATTGATCTGCATCTTTTTCCAGTGCTTGGCACATAGAGAGTGCTTAACAAATACTGTAATTAAATGGAAATAACTCAACCAGAGGTGCTGGTGAGGTGAGGTCATGCAGTGTGTGCTATGCAGATGCCATGACTACAACACTATGCTAGCTGCCCTCGTTGACCCCTCTCAGAACCCCAGGGCACCTTTTTGGCACTACCAGGCTCAGGGTAGGTCTACTGAAAAGAAAGGGAAGTGGAGATCTCTCATTTTTCCAGGTAAATTGGGCTGGGTAGGTGGCTCTGACAAATAGGTCATAGGTAAAATGGGAAAATCCACCAAATTCCTATTCTCCTTTCCTTCTGCATCACCTATGAACTTGGGTCCATATCACTTGAGCACCCTGATATTTTCCCCCAAAGCACGTGGCTCAGTGGAAGGAGCATGGACTTTGGAGTCAGAGGTCATGGGTTCAAATCCCAGCTCTGCTGCCTGTCAGCTGTGTGACTCTGGGCAAGTCACTTAACTTCTTTGTGCCTCGGTTACCTCATCTGTAAAATGGGGATTAAGACTGTGAGCCCCTCGTGGGACAACATGATCACCTTGTATCCTCCCCAGGACTTAGAACAGGGCTTTACACATAGCAAGCACTTAATAAATGCCATTATTATTATTATTATGCTCTGCCCTTCCCCACAGCTGTAATTCATTTTAATATCTGCCTCCCCTCTAGCCCATAAACTTTTTGAAGTTAGGAATCGTTTCTACCAACTCGATTGTTCTCTTAGAGAAGCATCAGGGTCTAGTAGAAAGAACCTGGGCTTGGGAGTCAGAGGACCTGGGTTCTAATCCCCGCTCTGCCACTTACCATATGTACAACACTGGGCAAGGCACTTCACTTCTCTGTGCCTTAGGTCCCTCATCTGCAAAATGGGGATTAAATACCTGTGCTCCCTCTAACTTAGAATGTGAGCCACATGTGGGACCTGATTGTCCCCCCGGTGCTTAGAACAGTGCTTGGCACATAGTAAGTGCTTAACAAATACCAAAATTTATTATTATTATTATTATTACCAAGCCCTAAGGTAGATACAAACTAATCAGATTGGACACAGTCCATGGGTCACATGGGGCTCACAGTCTTAATGCCCATTTTACAAATGAGGTAACGGAGGCACAGAGAAGATGTGACTTAACCAAGATCATACAGCAGACCAGTGGTAGAGCTGGGATTAGAACACAGATCCTTCGGACTCCTAGGCCTGTGCTCTATCCACTAGACCACACCACTTGCAAGGTGCAGAGAACTGTACTGAGCGCTTGGGAGAGTTCAGTACGGTAGAGCTGGTAGATACATTCCCTGCCCACAGTGACCTTAAAGTCTAGAGAGTCTAGTCTAGATTATATGGGCCTCCCCCACAAAATTATCTTGAGGATGACACTAGGACACAGGGAGCTCTGGCTGTGAAGTTAGGTATAAATCAATCATTCATATTTATTGATCATTTACTGTGTGCAGTGCACTGCACTAAGTGTTTGGAAGAGTACATGATAATTGAGTTGGTAGACCCATTCCCTGCCTGCAAGGAACTTACAGTCTAGAAGACGAGCTGTCAGCCAGGAGGGATGGAGTTGGTCCCTGACAGGAAGCTGTGGGACTGGGGAGGATACAACTCAATCCCTTGTCCTGCCTAAAACTTTGCTCCACCCCAAACCCCACTTTCTAACATTAGTCCAATAACGGGGGCTAGTAATCAGGACACTAGCACCCCAGACTGAGGTGACAGTTGATGATAATGATTGTGGTATCTGCCTTTGCATTCATTCATTCATTCAGTCGTATTTATTGAGCACTTACTGTGTGCAGAGCACTATACTAAGCGCTTAGAAAGTACAGTTCAGCAATACAGAGAGACAATTCCTGCCCACAAGGGGCTTTCAGTCTAGAAGCGGGGAGACAGACATCAAAACAAGTGAACAGGCATTAATATAAATAAATAGAATTACAGATATGTACTTGACATTCATGCAGAATATCATCTGCAGAGAAATCACCTATGCTCACATGCACTGAGTAGAAGAAAAGAGTTCAAACTATGGCTTGTGCTAATGTGGCAACCACTCTACTAAGCACTGGGATGGATACAAGGTGATCAGGTCAGACACAGTCTCCCATAATCCAGCAGGGGAGGGAGGATGGGTATTTAAATCCCCATTTTACAGATGAGAAAACTGAGGCATGGAGAAGTGAAATGACTTACTCAAGGTCACACAGCAGGCAAGTGGCAGAACTGGGATCGGAATGCTGATCTTCTAAATCCCAGAGCCGTGCTCTTTCTACTAGTTCACTTTGCTTCTTCACTAGGCCACACTGCTTCTCATTGGCAAGGATTTTCCAAAGGTCTTTAATGGCAATGGAAATACCTGATGCCACTCATAGGCTGGACTCCCCTTGTCTTGCCAGGGCACAGTGGTCAGTGGAAAGGAAGATATTATTGAGTTAATTTGCTCCAAATAGATGCTAACCAAAAAATGGGGATCTGAGGTAGCGGGGCTGGGTTTTGAATGATCTGGTTGGACTTCAGACATGACGCAAATTAACCATATAATGAGAAAATATATGCTTTCCTTCGCCTGTAAAGACCAATCGTTAGAGACTGCAAGGGCATCTGGAAAATGTACATCTTAATTATATTCCCATCTTCCTCCCATGTTATCTGTATCTCAGCAACTAATCGCCCTGTGGATCGGCCATTCACTGAAAAAATTCCCTGGAAAAATCAAAATTTAGACAGTAATGTATTTTTGGGGAGAGAACAATGACAATTTTTCATCAACAAGTCCATAAATTCACCTTATAGTCTTCCAATGAAAATTTCAAGGAGTTAGAAAGATATTTAATCATCCTCCAGCCCCTCACCCCCAAACTCTCCTCCCTTCTTCTGAGGCAATTTGGATTGCATACATGGTTAAACTAGTTTAGATGTGATTCAAGGTTGTGGGGAGAGAATTAGTGCCCCATGAAAACTGATTGATCTGGATTCCTCCAAATGGGACTGTGCTGTTGAATCATGGAGGGGAGGGGAGGATTTTGTTGCCTAGGTAACAGGAATCATCAATAAGTAGTCAACATTGTATCGCCCAAGAAAATCTTTGGTTGTGTACAGAGACTTACTGGGCACAGGCTGGTACAGATCTTCAGATCTTCTAGAGGATAATTATTACTTCATAATGCTTTAATGTGGAAATCTTTTTTAGGCACTCGTCCCCAGCTTCTTCCCTTCGCAATTCCCTTTGCAATGATTCATGTCTTATCTTATGAGACTAAGCAGCCCAACTCTAAAAGGCTTCCTATGTGTTTTACGGATTTGAGGTTTGGGACATAATAAGATCTAAATCATCCAGGCCACTAATATCTTGGGTGACTATATTGCAGCTATTTGCATTAACATGGAACCTAAAAGGAAGTAACATGGAAACTATGATCCTCGGTAACCCCATGGACTCTTCCTAGTATATGAAAAATTTCACCCTCCAGGAATGAAAGTAAAAAACTTCTTACCCAGATGCCTAGGCACTGGCCCCTGAAAAAGACATGTCATGGTATATAATAATAATAATAATAGAATTTATTAAGTGCTTACTATGTTCAAAGTACTGTTCTAAGTGCTAGGGAGGTTACAAGGTGATCAGGTTGTCCCACGGGGGGCTCACAATCTTAATCCCCATTTTATAGATGAGGTAACTGAGGCACAGAGAACTTAAGTGACTTACCCAAAGTCACACAGCTGACAGTTGGCAGAGCCAATAGTATTTATTAAGTGCTTCCTATGTATAGAGCACTGTTCTAAGCACTTGGGGGAGTAAAACGAAATAGAGTTGGTAGACATGATTCCTGACCTCAAAAAGCTGACAATTTTTAGGTCAAGAGCCAGACGTGAAAATAATTTACAGATAGGGGAAACGGCAGAGTAAATGGGTACGTAGGTAATGTCTGGGTGGGAATGGGAAGAGTATCAGAGAAGCCTGGGGTTACAGACCCAATGCCTAGAGATCAGAAGGGTTGGAGAATTGAGTGGGGAAGTTAGAGATTAGTCAGGAAGATTTATTGGAAGAGATCAATCTATCAGTGGAATTCATTGAGAGCTTACTGTGTGCAAACCCCTGTACTAAGCACTTGGAAAAGGGCAGCATGATGGAGTTGGTTGAAGTGATTCTTACCCACAAGGAGTTTACAGTCTACAGGGAGAGAATGAATTGCCAGTAGAGAAAAGAGTTACGTATATTTACATAGATATGATTTTTGTAGGGCTTTGAAGATGGGGAAAGTGGTGGTCTGTCAGAATTGAGTGGGTAGGGAGGTCATGAGCAAGGGATTGATGGTGAGAAATGAGATTGAGGTAATCAATCAATCAGTGGTATTTATTGAGAAGCATTATGGCCTAGTGGATAGAGCACAAGCTTAGGAGTCAGAAGGTCTTGGATTCTAATCCCCTTGTCTCCCACTTGTTTGCCAATTGTCTGTTGTGTGACCTTGGGCAAGTGACTTCACCTCTCTGTGCCTCAGTCAGCTCATATGTAAAATGGAGACTTAAGACTGTGAGCCCCATGTGGGACAGGGAGTGTTTCCAACCTGATTTGCTTGTATCTACCCCAGCGCTTAGTATAGAGTGTGGCATATAGTAAATGCTAAACAAATACCACAGTTATTATTATTGCGTGCTTTCTGTATACGGAGTTCTGTATTAAGCACAAGGGAGAGTACAAGACAGCTGAGTAGTAAACATGATCCCTGCCCTCAAGGAGCTTATAGAAAACAGGGGGAGACAGACACGGAAATATATTACAGATGGATATGTACATAAATCATTTGGGGCTTCAGGTGGTGTGAATATCAGAGTTCTTAAGGGATACAGACCCAAATGTGTAGGCAACACAAAATGGAGGGCAAATGAAGTAATAATAATAATAATAATAATAATGGCATTTATTAAGCACTTACCATGTGCAAAGCACTGTTCTAAGCGCGGGGGAGGTTACAAGGTGATCAGGTTGTCCCACGTGGGGCTCACAGTCTTAACCCCCATTTTACAGATGAGGTCACTGAGGCACAGAGAAGTTAAGTGACTTGCCCAAAGTCACACAGCTGACAATTGGCGGAGCCGGGATATGAACCCATGACCTCTGGCTCCAAAGCCCCTGCTCTTTCCACTGAGCCACACTGCTTCTCTAGTTAGGATGGGGGTGATATGATTTTGGTACGGCTTTGAAGATGGGGAGAGCAGTGCTTTGGGGTTTATGAAACAGTAAGGAGTTCCAGGCCAGAGGAAGGATGTGAGCAAGGAGTCAGTGGTGAGAAAGATGAGATCAAGGCACAGTAAGTAGGTTGGTGTTATTAATAATAGTAACAATAACAATAATAATTTTGTTATTTGTTAAGTGCTTACTTTGTGCCAGATACTATACTAAGTGCTGGAGGGGAGGGGTAACGAGCAAATTGAATTGGACACAGTCCCTGTCCCACATGAGGCTCACAATCTTAATCCCCATTTTGCAGATGAGGAAACTGAGGCCAGAGAAGTGAAGTGACTTGCCCAAGGTCACACAACAGACAAGTGGTGGAGCCAGGAGAAGTGAAGCGAATGGGCTGGGTCATAATAGAAGACTGGTGAAGTTAAGTAAGAAGAGGAAAGCTGATTTAGTGCCTTAAAGCCAATGGTAAGGAGTTTTTGTTTTATGTGGAGGTGGATGGGCAACAACTGGAGGGTTTTGAGGAGCTGTGTGGAATGATTTGTTAGAAAAATGATCCGTGCAGCACAGCAATGTATGGACTGGAGCGAAGAGAGGGTGGAGTGGATTCTAGAGATGTGAAAGTAGAACCAACAGAGTTCTTAAGGGATTTGGTGACAGAATGAATATGCAGGTTGAATGAGGGAGGTGAGTCAAAGATAATGCCAAGGTTACATTCTTGTGAGACAGAAAGGATGGTGGTGGTGTCTGTGGTAAGGGGAAAGTTCTGGGAAAGAACAGGATTTGGGTGGGAAAATGAGTTCTGTTTAGAAATGCTAAGTCTAAGCGTGAACATCCTGAAGGCAGGAGAAAATTCTGAGACTGCAGAGGAGAGAGGTTGGGGCTGGAGATGTAGATTTGGTGACATCGCAACATCACAGACGAGGCCTGGTGCCCTTCAGCCCTTCCAAATCACTCATCCTGGAACACCCATTCCAGCACCTTCTCTTTAACCCAAACCATATTCTGGTAAGTCCAATTTACTTTATCCTCCACACAGATTATAAAATAACTCCCCTTCTAGACTGTAAGATCGTTGTGGGCAAGGAATGTGTCTTTGAAGGCACATTTTCTCCAAGAAACCTTTCCTGATTAAGCCCTCCTCATCACTTCCCCCCCCCTTCAACTCCCTGACATGTTCCCTTCATTCGTCTCCCCGTCCCAGCTTCACAGCGCTTATGTATATATCCGTTATTTATTTATTTGTATGTATATTAATGTCTGCCTCCCCCTCTATATTGTGAGCTTGTTGTGGGCAGGGAATATGTCTGTTTAGTGTTGTATCGCACTCTCCTAAGTGTTTAATCCAGTGCTCTACACACAGTAAGCACTCAATAAATATGATTGACTGACTGCTGATGATTTTTAAGTCTCTCTGCAAAATGGGAGTAAGACATGAAAACAATTGACAACTAAACTCATCAAGTCTCGTAACCAGCAGGAGAAACATCTGAGTCCTTCCTAAGTATATTAGACAAATTGCTCATTTTTCCAAGGAGAGAAAAGGTCTTACCATTTCTGCCCCATTGGTAGCAATTTGTTCCATGTTTCAGTCATGGGTTCCGATCACTAAACAACATGGCATTTTTCCCCGAACCTGGAGCCTTTTACTAATTCACCTGAAAATGACCTCTAAGAATTTTTATGTTGTGCTGAAATTGTTTCGTGAGGTGTTAATCTGGGTTACTCTTTTATGCAGAACGTAGCACATCCTATTTTCTCAAAAAGTGGGCAGGGAATGTGTCTGCTAACTTTGTTGCATCGTACTCTCCTCAGTGCTTAGTACAGTGCTCTGTACACAGCAAGCGTTCATAAATACCAATGATTGATTGATCTGTGCTCCAGAAGAAAGAAAGGCAGTGAAAAGAATCAGTTCCTGCTTTGACAATTCAGGGACAGTCACAGTCTGGAAAGCTGTCTCATAGTGTCTCGGAAAAGCATCCATGGACTGTTTGTGTCAATGCTCATATCTAGGCTTCCTTTCCCAATCAATCAACTGCATTTATTGAGTGCTTCCTGTGTGCAAAGCACTGAAATAACACTGAGGAGGGTACTATATGACAGCATAATACACATTCTAGCAGGACAGATATTAGTGTCTGTCTCCATCTCTAGATTGGAAGGTTGTTATGGGCAGGCAACGTGTCCGCTATTTCAGTTGTATTGTACTCTTTGAAATAATAATCATAATGATGATGGTATTTGTTAAGCACTTACTATGTGCCAAACACTGTTCTAAGCACTGGGGTAGGTACAAGGTGAATCAGGTTGTCCCATGTGGGGCTCATAATCTTAATCCCCATTTTACAGATGAGGTAACTGAGACACAGAGAAGTGACTTGCCCAAAGTCACACAGCTGATAAGTGGTGGAGCCAGGATTAAAACCCACAACCTCTGACACCCAAGCCTGTGTTCTTTCCACTAAGCCACGCTGCTTCTCTACTTAGTCCAGTGCTTAGTATAGTGCTCTGCACCTAGTAAGCATTCAATAAATACCACTGAATGATTGATACAATGTTGTCACTGAATGTCTCCATTTTCCAGGAACTAGATTTTTATCCATCATGATGGTTTAGGTGCAGCTTTTTGATGGCTTTACTGATAGATTGTACTGATCAGCACTCAATTCCTCAAGTGACTGTAGTTACCTAAATCCCACTTACTAGTGCTAAAATCATCTTTGGGTTTCCCTTGTTATGACTTTGGGTGCAGCCACCATGTGTGCATCTCTTTTTGGAAATAATCATAATAATTGTGGTATTTGTTAAGCACTTACTATGTGCCAGGCAATGTACTAAATGTTGGGGTGGATGCAAGCAAATCAGGCTGGACACAATCCCTGTCCCAAAGAGGGCTCACAGCCTTAATCCCCATTTTCCAGATGAGGTAACTGAGGCACAGAGAAGTGAAGTGACTTGCCCAAGGCCACAGAGCTGATGAGTTGAGGAGATGTGGTTAGAACCCATGACCTTCTGATTCCCAGGCCCATGGTCTATCCACTAGACCATGCCACTACTATTTCTACTGCCTAGCTCAATGAGTTGCCCATGATTAGGCCATAGAGTTTTGTTCAACTGCAAGCTAGCTGACTGGGATTAGGTGCACAAGTTATGACCGGGGAAAAGAAAACCTGAAAATATACCTTCTGAGGCAGCTGATAGTGCTTTGCCTTCTTCTGCTCTCTCCTCTGTCATTGAGGGTAACCCTCACTATCAAGACCGGTTGAATGAAAATGACTCAGGGATTAAGAACAACCTGCAGCAAACAGGAAGTGCATCAACAGCACATTATAGCTCATTCATTCATTCAGTAGTATTAACTGAGCACTTACTGTGTTCCAAGCACTATACTAAGCGCTTGGGACGGTAGAACATAACAATAAACAGACACATTCCCTGCCCACAAGAGCTGAATTAAGCTGAGGTCATCTAAGGTCCATTTCATTGTTTACAAATCTCTGTAGAGAGAAAGGGCATTTAATGCTTATTAAATGTTTATTCTGTGCCAAAGCGTTTGTTAATTGCTGGGTTAGACACAAGATAATCAGATTTGGACATGTATCCCAATAGAATAATAATAACAATGATACTTGTTAAGCACTTACTACATGCAAAGCACTGTTCTTAGCATTGGGGTTGATACAAGTTAATCAGGTTGGACACAGTCCCTGTCCCACATGGGGCTCATGCTCTTAATCCCCATTTTACAGACAAGGAAACTGAGTCCCAAAGAAGTTAAGTGACTTGCCCAAGGTCACACAGCAGACATGTGGCAGAGCAGGAACTAGAACCCAGGTTCTTCTGACTCCCTGCCCTGTGTTCTATCCACTAAGCCACCGTGCTTCTCCAGGCAGAGAGAGCAGGTATTTTATTCCCATTTTACAGTTGGGGAAGCTGAGGCCCAGAGAGGTAGTGTCTTGTCCACGGTCATACAGCAGGGCAGTAGAAGAGCTGAGTTGAGAACCCAGGTGTCTTGACTCCCAGTTCCATGCTCTTTCCACTAGATTTTCTAGTTTTCACTCCTTAAACCATCTTCTTCCAAGAATTCTGAGGATTGGTCCTTTTTATGTATATTGATAGAGAAATTCTGCATGTTCCTGGACTTCTAGGGAAAGAATGTAGAGTTATTTATAGGATTTTTAGGAGTAATGAAAAGATTAGCTTCCTGGGATATATCATTAGGCTTATGGGGAGATTAACGAAGTCTGAAGCTGAAAAGAAAACTATGTCTGATATTTCCAACTAGCACTGGAAAAATCTAATATGTGGATTTCAAAACTGTTTACTTTCTATGCACACACTTTTATATGGCTAGTTACATCTCTTTAGGGCACCGGTGAAGAACCCAGTACCTTCACTATGACTCATTCACTAATGGAGAATGAATAGCCCAAGGACCAGATTAATCTTTAAGACTCTGCTGATGTTATTTATTGGGAATCTACATGTCCAGTGGAAAACCCAAAACATGAGTCATATATATTTACACAAGGATGAGCACAGTGGTCATATTGGCATAAGACAAAAACCAATTGCCGGTTGGAAAGGTTTCACAAAATCCAACTGTGGGCCAAATACATTAGCCAGGTAACAGAAGGGAGATTTGCTATTTCTTCACTTTTTGTTACAATATATCCTGAGTGAAAATAATTAACCAATTTAAGACTGGAGGTTTACTAATAAGACCCTAGGCACTAGGGACAGCACTCAAGCTTGTTGTGGAGAGGGAGCGTGTTTACCAACTCTGTTGTATTGTACTTTCCCAAGTGCTCAATTCAGTTCTCTGCACATAATAAATACCACTGATTGATTGACTGATCACTTTTGAAGAGCAACTAAACCTACAAGCTGGAGCAATTCCGAAAGAAAGCTCTAAATCTCTACTTTAATGAAATACCTCAGCAACAGCATTTATTGCATTTATTTACTGTAAGCTCTTTATGGGCAGGGAATGTGTCTGCTAATTCTGTTGTATTGTACTTTTCCAAGTGCTTAGTACCTTGTTCTGCACATAGTAAGTGCTCAATAAATACTATTGATTGATAGATTGATTATTTACTGCATGTATCAGAAGCCTGCCCTCAATAGGTTTGCAATCTACTGGGGGAGAAAAGCAGACCCAAAATGCAAACCTACACTAGGTAAAAGAGCGAGAGTACAGATTCAAATGATAAAAAGTAAAATGTGCAATGAAATAATTGAGAAACAGCATGGCCTAGTGAAGACAGCACAGATCTGTGAGTCAGAAGGACCTGGGTTCTAATTCCAGATCCTCCACTTGTCTGCTGTGTGACCTTGGGCAGCTCATTTCACCTCCTCTGTGCCTCAGTTAACTCATCTGTAAAATGGGAATAAAGACTGTGAGCCCCATGTGGGACATGGACTGTATCCAACCTGATTAGCTTGTCTCTACCCCAGTGCTTAGAACCGTGCCTGAGACATAGTAAGTCCTTAATAAATACCATAAAAATTAATAAATCTTCATTTATTACATGGGGGGGGGCGGCTAAGAGTGGCTGGGGGGAAGATATCATCAAGAAAATGGAGGCTAATCAGAAAATCTCTTGAGGAAGATCTCCCCCTCTAGACTGCGAGCTTATTATGGGCAGGAATGTGTCTGTTATTAAATTGTACTCTCCCAAGCACTTAGTACATTGCTTTGCACACAGTAAGTGCTCAATAAATATGATTGAATGAATGAATGAATGAAGATAGCTTTGAAGATGGCTTTGAAGGCAGGGAGGGACTGTGTTTTGACAGATCTGGAAGGGGAAGGAATTTCCTGCAGGGAGAAAGTTTTAACCAGAGGACTTCAAGCAAAGGATCGGAAATGAGAGAGTCAATGTAGGAGGTTAGAAGAGTATAAATTGGAGGGAAGCAGAAGAAGAGAATGCATAGATAAGGAGGCTACAACTAGTAAAGAGCCTTAAATTACTTGGTTGGGAGTTTTTGGTGTCAAGCAGAGACACTGCAAACTATTGGGTAGCCATTTGGAGGTTATTGAGGAGCAGAGGAAGGGGTTTTGAATGGTGCTTTAAGAGGGTATTACAATCACTAGTCTGCAAGATAGATTGAAGAGGGAATGTCTTGAGGCGAGGAGACACGTAAGGTGGTGTTAGCCGTAGCTCTGCTGAAAGTGAACTTGAATCAGAGTGTTGGCCCGAAGGGTGACCAGGAAGGAGAAGATCTTGAAAAGACCATATCAGACACAGTGGTAGGATTTAGTGATAGACTCAAGGGGGAAGAAAGACAGAAATAAAGGTGACCCCCACTCCTTTCTGCATTGCCCTTGCATTTGGATTTGCACCCTTCATTCACCCCTCCCTCAGAGCCCCACAGCACTCATGTACCTATCCATAGCTTATTTATTTATATTAATTTCTGCCTACTCTCTCTAGACTGTAACATCTTTGAGGGCAGGCAATGTGTCTACCAACTCTGTTATACTGCAGTCTCCCAAGTGCTTAATGCTGTACTCTGCACACTGTAAGTGCTCAATTAATGCCATAGAGAAGCAGCGTGGCTCAGTGGAAAGAGTACGGGCTTTGGAGTCAGAGGTCATGGGTTCAAATCCCAGCTCCACCAATTGTCAGCTGTGTGACTTTGGGCAAGTCACTTAACTTCTCTGTGCCCCAGTTACCTCATCTGTAAAATGGGGATTAAGACTGTGAGCTCCCCGTGGGACAACCTGATCACCTTGTAACCTCCTCAGCGCCTAGAACAGTGTTTTGCACATAGTAAGTGCTTAATAAATGCCATTATCATCATCATCATCATTGATCAACTGATTAATAGCGATCCGCCAAACAATCACACCTTCCCCTTCAAAGCCCTACTGAAGGCTTACCTCCTCCAGGAGGCCTTACCAGACTAAGCACCCCTTTTCATCAGCTCCCCTTCCTCCCCAACACTGCCCTGACTCGCTCACTTCGCTCTACCCCGCTCCCCACCCCACAACATTTGTTTATATCTATAATTCTATTTATTTATCTTAATGCCTGTTTAACCTGTTCTGATGCATATATATATATACATATATACATACATATATATATATATATCTAATTCTATTGATTTATATTGATGCTATTGATGCCTGTTTACTTGTTTTTGATGTCTGTCTCCAGTCTTCTAGACTGTGAACCTGTTGTCTTTGTTGCTGAATTGTACTTTCCAAGCACTTAGGACAGTTCTCTGCACACAGTAAGCACTCAATAAATACAACTGAATGAATGAATGAATGAATGATGCTTGAGTTCCAAGCCTCTGGTACAAAGAGAAGCAGCATGGCCTAAAGGATAGAGCACAGATCAGGAGTTAAAAGGATCTGGGTTCTAATTCCAGCTCCACCACTTGTCCGCTGCATGACCGTGGGTAATTCACTTCACTTCTCTATGCCTCAGTTCCCTCATTTGTAAAATGGGGATTCAGGCTGTGAGCCCCATGAGGGATAGGGACTGTGTCCAACCTGATTAACTTGTATCGACCTCAGAGCTTAGTACGGTGCCTGTCATATAATAAACACTTAACAAATACCATTGAAAAAAGTGGAGGATGGGGGTATTGACCACAGTGGAAAAGTTATATGAAGGAGCAGGTTAGGAGAGAAGTCGAGGAGGTCAGTTTTTGCCATATCGTTGTCTAATGTACTGATGGGTTATCCATGTGGAGATGTCCTGGAGGCAGGAGAAAATGTGAGGTTATAAAAAGGGGTGAATTCAATTCAGGGCTGATGAGGCAGATTTCAGTCATCCATATGGATATGGTAGCTGAAACTGTGTGAGAAAATGAGCTGCCTGACTTAATGAATGAAGAGAAGAGTAAAGGACCCAGAGTAGAGCTCTGTGGGATGCCTGCTATCAAAGGGTGACAGTAGAAAGAGCTGCAGAGGGTAAGGAGAATCAGTGTGGCCTAGTGGAAAGAACATGGGTCTGGGTGTCAGAGGAATTCTGAATTCTAACCCCAGCTCTGACACTTTTCTGCTGTGTGATCTTGAGCAAGTCACTTCACTTGTCTGTGCCTCCCTTACCTCATCTGTAAAATGGGGGTAAAGGTTGTGTGCCCTATGTGGGACAGGAACTGTGTCCAACCCTACTATCTTACATCTACCCCAGCATTTAGTACAGTGCCTGTCACGCAGTAAGCGTTTCAGTGTCTTAGTGGAAAGAGCACGGGTTTAGGACTCAGAGGTCGTGGTTTCTAATCCCACTCCGCCACTTGTCAGCTGTGTGACTTTGGGCAAGTCACTTAACTTCTCCGTGCCTCAGTTACCTCATCTGTAAAATGGGGATTAAGACAGTGAGCCCCTCGTGGGACAACATGATCACCTTGTATCAACCCCAGCGCTTAGAGCAGTGCTTGGCACATAGTAAGCACTTAACAAATACTATTATTATCATTATTATTATTTAGCAAGTATAATTTTTTTAAAAAAGGAAATTGAGGAGGAAGGGTCATAGAGGTAAGAAGAGAAGTAAGAGAGTAATGCATCAGAGAAACCAAGGCCAGGGAAAATTTCTAGGAGAAGAGAATGATCAGTAGTGTCAAAGGCAGCTGAGGGTTGTAGAGGATTAAGGGCAAGACATACAGCATAATAGACTTTTTCAAAAAAGTCACTAGAGTTTCAGTGAGTGCTGTTTCGGGAGAGTAAAGGAGTGAAAATCAGATTGCAGGTGGTCAAGAAGAGAGTTGGTGGGGAGGAAGTAAACAAAATTGGGGTGTACATCTCAATCAAAGAATTTGGAAAGAAACAAGGACAGGGAGATGGGACAATATAGCAGAAAGATGTGGTGAGGTCAAGAGATGACTTTTTCAATATGGAGGAGATAGGCTTGTTTGAAAGCAGAGAGAATGATCCAAGGACAATCAGAGTGCAAAGATGGCAGTAACATAGATGGTATAAGGTGGAAGTAAATATTTTTTAAGAGGGGAGAGAGTTTGGAAGAGAGAACCAGTGTGGCCTAGAGGAAGAAACAGTCCTGAAAGTCAAAGGACCCAGTTCTAATCCCAACTCTGCCACTTGCCTGCCGTCCAGACTCTAAACTCATTGTGGGCAGGGAATGTGTCTGTTATATTGTTATATTGTCTCTTGCAAGCACTTAGTACAGTGCTCTGCACATAGTAAGCACTCAGTAAATACGATTGACTGGCTGACTGACTGACTAGGACAAGTCAGTTAACTTTCCTGGGTCTAAGTTTCCTCACCTGCAATGTGGAGACAAAATACGTGTACTCCCTCCTCCTTAGATCACGAGCCCTATATGACACAGGGATTGTGTCTGATGAGATTGTCTTGAATCTGCTCTAGTGCTTAGTATAGCACATGGCACATAGTAAGTGCTTAACAAATACCATAAAAAATATGGGTCTCATGACCCTGCTAAAGGGGTTAGACTTTAAGAGCAGTTGGAATATTTCCTTTTGGATGACCACTGGTCTAGAGAATTTGGATGTGGGGGAATAGAACATTGAGAATTGCATAGTAGCCCTTTGGGAAAGTTTGTGACAGATGGCCTCTAAATAATAATAATAACAATTATGTCATTTATTAAGCTCTTACTATATGCCAGACACTGTACTAAGGGCTGGGGGGGTACAAGCAAATTGGGTTGGACACAGTCCCTGGCCCACATGGGGCTCATGGTCTTAATCCCCATTTTACAGATGAGGTAACTGAAATGCAGGGAAGTGAAGTAACTTGCCCAAGATCTCACAGCAGAAAAGTGGCGGAGTCAGAATTAGAACCCATGACCTTCTGACCCCTGGGCCCATGCACTATCCACTACATCATGCTACTAGCATAATACTTAGAAAAGCCTTTAGCAAAGGATGGGGCGGGGGTACTGGGGTCTTCAGGAGGGAGCTAAGGGTCAGAAATAGTTTTGGGAGGCTCTGGGTGAGAGGATTCCCCCCCCAGCTGCAGTACTTCTTTCTTAGGCTATGAGCCCCATTGGGACTTGATTATTTTGTGTCTACCCCAGTACTTAGTACTGTGCTTGGCACATAGCAAGCACTTAAACAATATTACAGTGATTACTCTTATTATTAATAATTCAATGAGAAAGGTGTAGTAGTGTTACTGGGTGGATAGAAGGAAAGTCAGAGCATTGAGAGGGAAAATTTGTGGTGGCAGAAGTCATTCTACTTCTGAATCTTCTCCAGAAATGCTCAACTGTGGATAGGGCCTCATACTACTACAGGCTACTACTACTACTACTACTACTACTACTACTAATAATAATAATAATAATAATAATTGCAGTATTTATCAAGATTTTATTCCATACCAAGTACCGTGCTAAGCACTGGGGTAGAAATAAGACAATTAGATCAGATATAATCCCTGTCCCACATTGGACTCACAATCTAAGTAGGAGGAAGAACAGGCAGTGAAGCTCCATTTGGGATGAGGAAAATGAGGCACAAAGAAGTTAAGTGACTTGCCCTAGTTCCCCCCAGCAGGCAAGTGGCAGATCTGGGAATAGAATCCAGGTGTCCTGACTCCCAAGCCCGTGCTCTTTCCATTAGGTCTTGAGGCTCCCCTAACTCACTGTCGGTAGTATCAACTTTCAAAAAGGACCAATTTGAATGCAAATATTTGGAAATTAACTTACAAATACAAGTGCAGGAATGGAGGAAGTGGGTTTTGGGAGGTGATCCAGGGCTGTAGGCTTGGAGAAAGAAAATTTACCTGACAGAAAATCTTCTGTCCACATTAACTTTCTTTTCACCCCTAATAATGGACAGTTGTTCAGCGGAGTGTGCTTACTGGGAAATTAGGACCCCGATGGGCCTGGGAGTCAGAAGGTCATGGGTTCTAATCCTGCCTCTGCCACTTGTCTACTGTGGGACCTTGGGCAAATCACTTCACTTGTCTGTGCTTTAGTTACCTCATTTGCAAAATGAGGATTGAGACTGTGAGTCCCTGTTCAACTAGATTTGCTTGTATGCACCCCAGCGCTTACTACAGTGCCTGGCACACGGTAAGCACTTAACAAATGCCATTATCATTATTATCATTATTATTATTAACCCCTCCTCATTGACTTGCAAGCCTACCAGGAATTGCAGTGGTGTTGTGCTCTACTCTGCACACAACCATTTGCTCACACAACTCAACACCTTGGCCCCTTCCCCACAGAGTGGTGGGAGATGGGAAAGGTCAAAATACTGCCTGTCCATCTTCTCTGTCTCCCTGTCTGCCTGTCTGCCTATGTGTCTGTCTGTCTGACTTTTAAGTGGCAGAGCTGATGTTCCCAGGGTGCAGTTTGAGATGGAACTGGCAGGACAAAATGTCATTAGTACTGACCTTTCCTGCCTCTTGCTGCCCAAGTAATGCTCCCTTGGCCTGGAGTTTTAGAAATAGGGCTAGAAACGGAAAAATAAGCTTGAAGAAGCAGCGTTGCCTAGTGAAAAGTGCCTGGGCCTGGGAGTAGGAAGACCTGGGTTCTAATCTTGGCTCTACCATTCATCTCCTGCTTGACCTGTGGCCAGTCATTTCACTTCTCTGGGCCTCAGTTACCTCACCTGTAAAATGGGGATGAAGACCGTGAGCCCCATATGGGACATGAACTATGCCCAACCTGATTAGTTCATTCATTCATTCAATCGTATTTGTTGAGCGCTTACTGTGTGCAGAGCACTGTACTAAGCACTTGGGAAGTACAGGTTGGCAACATATAGAGACGGTCCCTACCCAACAGTGGGCTCACAGTCTAGTTCATATCTACCCCAGCACTTAAGACAGTGCCTGATGCATAGTAAGCGTTTAACAAATACCACACACACACACACACACACAGACACACACAGACACAGACACACACAGACACACACAGACACACACACACACACACACACACACACACACACACACACACACACACACACCCCTCCCCCCCTCGCTTACCTTGGGCATACATTGCCTGGAAACAAAAAGAATGAAATGACAAGGACAAGGAATGTAACCATTGCTATCACATAAAGGTCTTTAAATTAGATAAAGAAATGATAACATCAGTTGTTCAATGCAGCAGTGGAAGCTAGGGACTATGGAAACCTGTGACTTCTAGTAATTTCCATCTACAGACTTACGTCAGGTCCCTTTCAAGGTGCCTAAGTCCTCTGGGTGTCTGCCCAAGTTTTGGGGCACACAAATCTACAGCTCACTTCTTCACATCTGAGCCAACAACAGCCATCAACCTTCACTTACTAACTCTGACCTCCAACGAACGGGGCCTAGCACTGCTCTTTCCCCCTGCTATTTTTTTATGGCATTTGTTAAGCACATACTAAGTGTTAGGCCTGTACTAATCACTAGGGTAGATATGAGCTAATCAGGTTGGACACAATCCATGTCCCACCTGGGGCTCGCAGTCTTAATCCCCCTTTTACAGATGAGGTAACTGAGGCAGAGAGAAGTGAAGTGACTTTGACTTTCCCAGGTCACACAGCAGATAAGTGGTAGAGTAGGTATTAAAACCCAGATCCTTCTGATTCCTAGGCCCGTGCTCTTTCCACTATGCCACTATTTCTCATCCCTCTCTTTTCGTTCTGCCTCCTGAGCTCTACTCACTAACTTTTCCCTGTTCTCGATGATCCTGTCTCCCCCCTTCCTCAGGCTGAGGCTGGTCTCCTGGTTTGGAATGCCCGCTTTCCCTAAAGCCATCCGACTCCTGTCCTCCCTATGATCAAAGCCCACCTGGAAGCCCACCTCCATCTATCAACTCTGTTGTATTATACTCTCCCAAGTGCTTAGTACAGTGTCCGGCACTCAATAAATACCACTGACTGATTGACTGATTCCGCAATGACTTCCTAGCTTCCCATCAGCCACCTCTAACACTTATGTACCTACTTCTACTCACCTCTGGCCAGATTCATGCAGTACTAGATAGAGCTTGCTTTTCCAACTACTACCATCTATTTCGACATTCATCTTTGTGCAGATAATGATGCTTTCTCTTTTCCCTTCCACCTCTACTCCTTACTGTGTGCAGAGCCATGTAGCAAGTACTTGAGAAGCAGCGTGGCTCAGTGGAAAGAGCCCGGGCTTTGGAGTCAGAGGTCATCGGTTCAAATCCCGGGTCCGCCACATGTCAGCTGTGTGATTTTGGGCAAGACACTTAACTTCTCCCACTTGTCAGCTGTGTGATTTTGGGCAAGACACTTAACTTCTCTGTACCTCAGTTACCTCATCTGTAAAATGGGGATGAAGACTGTGAGCCCCATGTGGGACAACCTGATCACCTTGTAAACTCCCCAGTGCTTAGAACAGTGCTTTGCACATAGTAAGCGCTTAATAAATGCCATTATCATTATTATTATTATTATTACTTGGGAGACCAGATGTGGCATGGCCTAGTGGAAAGACCACAGGCCTGGGAGTCAGAGGACCTTGGTTCTAATCCCAGCTCTGTCACTTACTTGCTATGTGACCTGGAGTAAATCACTTGACTTCTCTTAGCCTTGGTCCTCTCATCCGTAAAATGGGAATAAAATACCTGCTCTCCCATGCCCTTAGATGGTGAGTCCTATATGAGACACAGATTGTAGCATGATGTAGTGGACAGAGCACGGGCCTGAGCGTCAGAAGGTCATGGGTTCCAATCCCAGCTCTGTCACTTACCTGCTGTGTGACCTTGGGTAAGTCACTTCTCTTCTCCGTGCCTCAATCAATCAATCAATCATATTTATTGAGCGCTTACTGTGTGCAGAGCACTGTACTAAGCGCTTGGGAAGTACAAGTTGGCAACATATAGAGACAGTCCCTACCCAACAGTGGGCTCACAGTCTAGAAGGAGGAGACAGAGAACAAAACCAAACATATTAACAAAATAAATAGAATAGATATGTACAAGTAAAATAAATAAATAGAGTAATAAATATGTACAAACATATATACATATATACAGGTGCTGTGGGGAAGGGAAGGAGGTAAGACGGGGGGATGCGGGGGGCGAGGGGGAGAGGAAGGAGGGGGCTCAGTCTGGGAAGGCCTCCTAGTCTGGGAAGGCCTCCTAGTCTGGGAAGGCCTCAGTAACCTCATCTGTAAAATGGGAATTGAGATTCTGCCCCAGGTGGGATAGGCAATGTGTCCAGCCTGATTTACTTGTATCCACCCAAGAGCTTAGTACAGTGCCTGGCACAGAGTCAGCCCTTAACAAATACAATTATTATTATTATTGTTGTTATCGTGTCTGACCTAATGAGGGACATTAGGTACTTTCTGACCTGTCCAATCATTATCTACAACAATACGCATGTAGGATAAAGTCTGTTTTCTTTTCAAGATGAGGACCCTACTAGCTCATGAATATTGTAGTTTTCCAAGTGCATAGTACAGTGCTCTGTACACAGTGAACACTCAGTAAATATGATTGAATGAATTAATAAATTAATTTTGAAGCTTCAGGTCATTTTATCTCAGATATTTAATTAAATCAAAATCCATAAGCAATTAAGTCATTTAGTACCTATTGCTGACCCTAACCCTATTTACTTACAACATTACTCCAGAAAAAAATCACCAAAGCTGCATATATTCTTCAATAGCAAAATTAATTTTCTCCTATTCTTTTACTTGGAATGAGATCTTATCTTGACTCACTTAAAAATAAAAATGGCCATGCCAAGTTACTTTTTTCTCCTCTGTGTTTTCTGTTTCTAGGAAAACCTGGATATCCATGTGCTTTAAATCCATCAATAAATACTATTTACTGGTTGATTGAGTCTCTGAACCTCAGTTCCCTTATCTGTAAAATAGGGAAAAGATAACTTTTCTCCCCAAAAAGCCTCATTCCTTTGAATTGAAGAGACTACTCCTATCAGTGGAGAACTTTCTTCACATAAGAAGAGAAAGCTTTGAGGATTGTTGCTCATTCTTTTATCTCTTTCCCTTGATTGACCTAGTTTTTCAGTAATTGATATTGATTGATATGATTGATATTGTATCTATGGACATGCCAATCAGAATTTTTATTTATGGCATCCCCTTTTGGAATATTTATGTACATATGGATAAGAAGCAGTGTCGCCAGCAGTAATAGTAGTAATAATAGAAATCAGCTATCAGAACAATGTTTTACATAAAAAATAAAATTTGCACAAGTGGGCAAATACTCTAGAGGTAATCTAATGCAGATACTGGTGCATCAAGTGACCATCCCTGAGGATTCAGAGGAACATGATGCATTTGGGTGACTATGAGTCATTGAGTGTTCTGGCCTATCTCCCACATCTCATTAATCTGGAAAAACCCTTTAAAAAGAATTTTCAAATCCTGAGCAATAAAAGTAGGGCAATCATTCCCTCTATTGTTGACTAAAACCACAGTTTGGAACACTTCATTTCATTTGAACATAAGCTGGCACCTGATTGAGATGTGAGCAAACCTCCTGGCTCTGTCCTCAGTGAAGCTGGCTTATATCATTCCTCCCAGGTTTGAAATGGAAATGTAGAAAAGCCATATGTATTCATTCCAGCCTAAGTTTCTAACCATAAGAAACTAGGAATTGAAGGGGTTTCTGGAGATCTACTGGGGGGCAAAAGTAGGAAGAGCCCCTAGTCCTCTTGTAACCCTTGAATTATGACAGGAGTCAGCCACCCTGAGTCTGGGACTGCAGATTCAATCAGTCAGTCAGTCAGTCAATCATATTGATTAAGGGCTTACTTTGTGCAGAGCACTGTACTAGGAGCTTGGGAGAGTATAAGACAACAATAAAACAGACACATTCTCTGCCCACAATGAGCTGACAATTTAGATAAGGGAGACAGACATTAATATAAATAAATAAATAAATTACCAGATATAGACATAAATGCTGCGGGGATAGGAGGGGTGATGAATAAAGGGAGTAAGTCAGGGCAACATAGAAAGGAGTGAGAGAAGAGGAAAGGAGGGCTTAGTCATGGAAGGCCTCTTGGAGGAGATGTGCTTTCAATAAGGGTTTGAAGGAGGAGGGAGAGTAATTATCTGTCATATATGAGGAGGCAGGGCGTTCCAGGCCAGAGGCAGGACGTGAGTGAGAGGTCGGCGATGAGATAGACAGATCGAGGTACTAGATTAAGGTACAGCAGAAATGCAAGGAGCAATATTAAGGTTATTCTTCCATATCTGTTGGCCTGTATCCAAGCTTTTGACACTGCCAGGTGGTCTGGGTTCTGGCAGCTACTAAGTAGATTTGACTTGGCTGTCTGTCTTGAGAACTTCATCAAGGTCCTTAGGCTGTTCCAAAGCAGTGCAACTTGTCATCTCAAACTGAAGATGCCTATTCTGACCTTCACAACAGAGTAAATCAATCAATCAATAGTATGTACTGAGTGATTACTCTTTGTAGCGCACATTACTAAGCACTTGGGAGAGTACGATGGAGTCAGTAGACATAATCCTCGCCCTCAAGGAGCCTGTAGTCTAGTGCGGGAGACAGATGCTAAGTAAATTACTATTGGAAGGAAGGATTAGAGTACAAAAGAAATGTATATGCCAGTGCAATAGGGAGGTCATTCAGTTGATAGTATTTATTGAGCTCTTACTGTGTGCAGAGCACTGTACTAAGCGCTTGGGAGAGTACAATATAATGATCTATCAGATACATTCACTGCCCACAACAAGCAACAGTCTAGAGGGGAAATAGATATTAATATAAATAAATTACTTTAGCAGGATGACCCTTGTCTCATAAAATGGGTGGTTCTAAGAGAGTCATCTATCAATTAAATATTTCAAATAACTCCTCAACATATGAAACACTGAAGACATAGTCCGAGATCTCAAGGTTGATGATGATGATGATGGCATCTGTTAAGCGCTTACCATGTGTCAGTGAGTGTTTAAGTGCTTAGATGATGGACTCGATTAATCATACTTCCTCTCAATCAATCAACTGTATTTATTGTGCGCTCACTGTGTACAGAGCACTGTACTAAGCACTTGGGAGAGTACAATATAACAGAGTTGGTAGACACATTCCCTGCCTACAAGTTTTACAGTTTAGAGGGAGGTGCTGTGATGGCGTTTGGGGCTGGAGGGAATCAGGTGGGGAAAACAGAGATTTAACAAGGAAGGCTTTTGGATGAGTTTTGATTTCAGAAGGGCTCTGAAGATGGGGATAATGCTTTAAAGCCAGTAGTAAGTAGTTTCTGTTTGAAGAGGAGTTTCTGCTTGATGTGGAGGTGAATGGGCAACCACTGGAGCTTTGTGAAGAGTGGGGAAACATGGCCTGAATGTTTTTGGGCAGCATAGTGAAGTATGGACTGGAGTGGGGAGAGATAGGAGTCAGGGAGGTCAGCAAGGAGGCTGATACAGTAATCAAGGTGAGATAGGATAAGTGCATTGCACAAAATATATGCTCAATAAATACCATTGATTAACTTGGTAACAGTTTGGATGGAGAGGAAAGGGTGGATTTTATTATTATTATGTTAATATATTGTACATTAATAATAATAATTGTGATATTTGCTAAGCTCTTACTACATTCCAGGCAACTGTACTAAGCGCTGGGGTGGATACAAGTCAATTGGGTTGGACACAGTCCCTGTCCCATGTGGGGCTCACAGTCTCAATCCTCATTTTACAGATGAGGTATCTGAGGCAAAAAGAAGTGAAGTGAGTGATCCAAGGTCACACAGCAGCAAGTGGCAGAGCTGGGATTAGAACCCAGGTCCTTCTGACTCCCAGGCCCGTGAAAGTTCAAGCTGCATGTCTTACACCCTACAGCCCACCTCATTAGCACAGGGGAAGGCTCTGGAGCTAAAATAATAAATCGAGGGATCCGTTAAGCACTTACTCTGTACCAAGCATTGTGCTGAGCACTGGGAGAGATACAACACAGATCAGACTGGCCCTGTTTATAGATTGTGAGCTCCATTAGGGGCAGGGACTGTGTTTAATTCTGATTTGTATATTTTCCCCCAGTGCTTAAGTACACTGCTCTGCCCCCAGTAAGCACTGATAAATACTATTAATACTATTGCCCTGTTCCACTCAAGGCCTCACAATCTCAAGGTGCAGGAGACCAGGTGGTGAATCCCCGTTTTACAGTTGAGGAAACTGAAGTAGTATGCCCAAGGACTGTTCTAAGTGTTAGGGTAGATACAAGGTAATTAGGTTGGACACAGTCCCTTTTTCCATATAGGGCTCAGTCTTAATCCCCATTTTACAGATGAGGGAACCGAGGCCCAGGGAAGTTAAGTGACTTGCCCAAGGTCACACAGTACACAAGGGGCAGAGCTGGGATTAGAACCCAGGTCCTTCTTTCTCCCAGGTCTGTGCTCTGTCCACTAGGCCACACTCCCAACTCCATGACCTATGTATGCAATGCCCACTGTTCTGCATATCCAAAGTCCCATTTCCAAGCCTGGAACAAGCATCCTCTACCACGGCCTTTACTGCCCCCAAATAGCAGTAACCTTGGCTCAGCTGGTCCACCCTGGATGACTTTAGCCACTGTGGCTTGGCCGAGGACAGCAATAGCAGTTGTGATGAAGAAAGTGCCCCAGCAGCAGAGGTTACTGTCTTCTTCCCTTCCTCCCTCTCCCCTCTTTCCTTTTCCCCCTTCTCCTCCCCTTAATTTTTTTATGGTATTTGATAAGCACTTACTATGTGATGAGAACCGTAGTAAGTGCTGCGGTCGATCCGAGATAATCAGAAAGGACACAGTTCCTGTCGTTCATTCATTCAATTGTATTTATTGAGTGCTTACTTTGTGCAGAGCACTGTACTAAGCACCTGGGAAAGTACATTCCCTGCCCACAATGAGCTTGTCTAGAGTTCACAGTCTTTATCCCCCTTTTAATGATGAGGTAACTGAGGCCCAGTGAAGTTAAGTGACTTGCCCAAGGTCACACAGCTGACAACTGGTGAGGCTGAGATTATAACCCTGGTCCTCTGACTTCCTTGCCTGTGCTCTTTCCACTAGGCCATGCTGCTTCTCCCAAAATAGTCAGGCCAAGCGCTTACTATGTGCCAAGCACTGTGTCAATTGTTGGGGTGAACATTAGACAGTCATAGTCTATCCCACCCAGGGATCACATTGTAAGAGGAAGAGCAGGTATTCTATCTCCATTTAACCAATGAGGAAACCGAGTCAAATGACTTGCCCAAGATCATACAATAGGCAAGTGGCAGAACAAGGACTGGAACCCTGATCTGGCTCCCAAGCCCATGTTCTTTTCACAAAGCCATACAGAGTCAGTGCTTTCTCTAGTTTGAAAAATGAGAAACTTCTAAAAAGCAAGATTTTGTCCAATTGTAATGTATATGCCTCATCAGGGGTGGTGATCCCACAAGAGTAGAAGAAAACCCAGAACTCTGGGAAGCAGCGTGGCCTAATGGATAGAGCGTGGGTCTGGGAAGCAGAAGGATCTGGGTTCTAATCCTGACTCCACCTTTGTTCTGTGACCTTGGGCTTCTCTATGCTTCAGTAACCTCATCTGTTAAATGGTGATTCAGACCGTGAGCCCCACGTGGAACATGGACTATATCCAGCCTGATTATCACATATCTATCTAGGCTCTTAGTACTGCTCCTGGCACATAGTATGCGCTTAACAAATACCATTAAAAACCCCCCAGAAAACAAAGCAAAAACTGTAGAGCATCCCAAAGGGCTTGTCTAGAGAGGTGGTGTGCTGGAAACTGTCACTTCTCACTAAACCAAAGTGACTGTGGAGTTTCCAGACTCAGAGCTGTCTGGCCTTGCCCGTCTTTATATGGGTTCTAATCCTGGCTCTGCCACTGGTCTGCTGTGTGACCTTGGGCAAGCCACTTCACTTCTCCATGCCTCAGTTACCTCATCTGGAAAATGGGGATTAAGACTATGAGCCCCATGTGGGACAAGGCCCTACTGAGAGCTCACCTCCTCCAGGAGGCCTTCCCAGACTGAGCCCCCTCCTTCCTCTCCCCCTCCTTCCCCTCTCCATCCCCCCCGCCTTACCTCCTTCCCTTCCCCACAGCACCTGTATGTGTGTATATATGTTTGTACGTATTTATTACTCTATTTATTTTACTTGTACATATCTATTCTATTTATTTTATTTTGTTAATGTGTTTTATTTTGTTCTCTGTCTCCCCCTTCTAGCCTGTGAGCCCACTGCTGGGTAGGGACCGTCTCTATATGTTGCCAACTTGTACTTCCCAAGCGCTTAGTACAGTGCTCTGCACACAGTAAGCACTCAATAAATATGATTGATTGATTGATTGACAATCTTGTTTACCTTGTATCTGCCCCAGAGCTTAGAATGGTACTTGGCATGCAGTAAGTGCATAAAGAATACCATCATCATCATTATTATTATTATTTACTGAATCCACTGATTGTGGGGTCTCTCTGCCAGCCTAGGAACAAAGCAAATGAGCTGCTGAGTCAAACGTTGTACCTTCCAGTAGAACATTTAGAATACCAAGGTGGGGAAGCTGGAACACCAGTAGAACACTAGCATGGGGAAGCAGTGTGGCTTAGTGGAAAGAGCACAGGCTTGGGAATCAGAGATCGTGGGTTCGAATCCCAGCTCTGCCACTTGCCAGCTGTGTGACTTTGGGCAACTCACTTAACTTCTCGGTGCCTCAGTTACCTCAGCTGTAAAATGGGGATGAAGATTGTGAGCCCCATGTGGGACAACGTGATGATCTTGTACCTACTCCAGCGCTTAGAACAGTGCTTGGCACATAGTAAGCACTTAACAAATACCATCACTATTATTATTATTATTAACACCAACCTCTAGCAAGAGGGTGTGGTGGGGGGGCCTGTTGCTTTGGGAAGAAAAGAGGCTGGGGTGCCAGGTGGTGGGGGAGGCGGTGGAGCCAAACTAGCTCTCTTCCTCCCTTCAAAGCCCTACTGAGAGCTCACCTCCTCCAGGAGGCCTTCCCAGACTGAGCCTCCCCTTTTTCCTCTCCTCCTCCTCCTCCCCTCCCCATTGTCCCCTCTCCCTCCCTCTGCCCTTCCTTCCCCTCCCCACAGCACTTACATATATTTGTACATATTTATTACTCTATTTTATTTGTACATATTTATTCTATTTATTCTTTAATGATGTGTATTTAATAATAATGATGATGGCATTTGTTAAGCACTTACTATGTGCCAAGAACTGTTCTAAGCGCTGGGGGGAATGCAGCTATAATTCTAATTATTCTGATGGTATGGACACCTGTCTACTTGTTTTGTTTTGTTGTCTGTCTCCTCCTTCTATACTGTGAGCCCGTTGTTGGGTAGGGCACCTGTCTACATGTTTTCTTTTGTCGTCTGTCTCCCCCTTCTAGACTGTGAGCCCGTTGTTGGGCAGGGACCGTCTCTAATGTTGCTGACTTGTCCTTCCCAAGTGCTTAGTCCAGTGCTCCGCACACAGTCAGCGCTCAATAAATGAATGAATGAAAGGGGTGATATGGAAAGGTTATTTAGGAGTGGCTGAAGAAGCATGGAGGGATTCTCCCCCTTCTAGACTTTGAGCCCGTTGTTGGGTAGGGCACCTGTCTACATGTTTTGTTTTGTTGTCTGTTTCCCCTCTTCTAGACTGTGAGCCCGTTGTTGGGCAGGGACCGCCTCTATTTGTTGCCGCCTTGTCCTTCCCAAGTGCTTAGTCCAGTGCTCCACACACAGTCAGCGCTCAATAAATGAATGAATGAAAGGGGAGATATGGAAAGATTATTTAGGAGTGGCTGAAGCAGCATGGAGGGATTCTCCCCCTTCTAGACTTTGAGCCCATTGTTGGGTAGGGCACCTGTCTACATGTTTTGTTTTGTTGTCTGTCTCCCCCTTCCTGACTGCGAGCCCGTTGTTGGGCAGGGACCGTCTCTATATGTTGCCAACTTGTCCTTCCCAAGCGCTTAGTCCAGTGCTCTGCACACAGTCAGCGCTCAGTAAATATGAATGAATGACTATGGGGAGGAGGAGGAGGAGGTGAATGGGGGCTGGAGGAGCCAGGAAAGCACAGCGAGTTGTTTGTATGCGAAAAGACAGGGGGGAAGGGAGGGAGAGGGAGGGAGTGGGAGGGAAGGGGGGCGGACAAGGCTGCCAGACCTGGGAGGGGAGCAGCCATATTGCAAGCACACACACACTCACACTCACAGACACACCCAGACACACACTTAGACCCACACACACACCCACACAGAGGCGGGGCGGGGCGCTCCCACCCGCAGAGGCCGCGCCTGCTTTAGAAGGGCACAGGACGGGACTGGCACCCGGAGTGTATACAGCCTGCCCAACCCGGGGAAACACCACCGGCTCAGCTCTCGTAAGTGTGTGTGTGTGTGTGTGTGTATGTGTGTGTGTCGGGGGAGCGTGCCCCTTCTTCCCGGGCGAAGCTAGGAGCGGGATTTGGGGGGCGCGGGGTCCTGGGAAGCCCAGGTTTGGGAAGTTGCATGGATTGGGTTTTTCCTTCCTTTGCACTTTGCAACTTGTCCTCGCCGGCGGGAAGGGAGGGTTTGCCGGCAGGTGCCGCGGGGACCCGGGTACCCCGACTTTCTTTAACTCCCGTGCACCCCCAGATCCCGGACATGCCCCCCCCCCAAGTTCTTGTGCCCCCCTAACTCCCGGGTACCCAAGCTCCTGCTTCCCCCCCAAACTCATTCATTCATTCAGTCGTATTTATTAAGCGCTTAGTGTGTGCAGAACACTGTACTAAGCGCTTGGGGAGTACAAGTTGGCAACATTTAGAGACGGTCCCTACCCAGCAGCGGGCTCACAGTCTGGAAGGGGGAGCTCCCGTGCAGCCCAAACCCCTGCCCCCCTCCTTATGATAGTAACAATAATAATAATGGCATTTGTTAATCAATCAATCAATCGTATTTATTGAGCGCTTACTGTGTGCAGAGCACTGTACTAAGCGTTTGGGAAGTACAAGTTGGCAACATATAGAGACAGTCTCTGCCCAACAGTGGGCTCACAAGCCCTTCCTATGTGCAAAGCACTGTTCTAAGAGCTGGGGGGAATACAAGGTGATCAGGTTGTCCCTCGTGGGGCTCACAGTCTTCATCCCCATTTTACAGATGAGGTAACTGAGGCTTAGAGAAGTTAAGTTTATTTTATTTTGTTAGTATGTTTGGTTTTGTTCTCTGTCTCCCACTTTTAGACCGTGAGCCCACCGTTGGGTAGGGACTGTATATGCTGCCAACTTGTACTTCCCAAGCGCTTAGTACAGTGCTCTGCACACAGTAAGCGCTGAATAAATACGATTGATTAAGTGACTTGCCCAAGGGCACACAGCAGACATGTGGCGGAGGCGGGATTCGAACCCATGACCTCTGACTCCAAAGCCCGTGATCTTTCCACTGAGCCACGCTGCTTCTCCTAATTCCTAATTCTCCCTATTCCTGGGCACTCGAGCTCCCGGGTAACCCAGCTCCCTCCCCCAAGTTACCGTGCTCCCCGAGTTTCCTTGCACTCCGAGCTCCTGGACACGCCCCCCCCCCCAGCTCCCGTGCAACCCTGAGTTCCCGTGCTTCCCAACGCCCCGTGCTTCCCAATCCCGAACTCCCGTGCTTCCCGAGGTCCCGTGCAACCCTAAGCTCCCGTGCTTCCCGAACTCCCGTGCAACCCTAAGCTCCCGTGCTTCCCGAGCTCCCGTGCACCGTGAATTCCGGTACTTCCCGAACTCCCGTGCTTCCCAAACTCCCGTACACCTTTCCCCAAGTTCCCGAGCTTCCCGAGTCGTGGGTCCCGGCCCCTGGTATGCCCGGATAGCGCCAGCCTCTTTGCCCCAGAATGTCCCCGCGTGCCCGGCGCTCCCTAATACCTGTTTCCCACTTCGTTGGGTTGTTGTTTTTTTAGCTGCTCCCGAAAAAGTTTTCCCCCCAAAGTCTCATTTTGTACTTCGTGTCGGGACCCCCTGTCCCTCCCCGCCCTTCCACCTTGCTGTAAAGGCAGACCTTTAGTCTCCCAGGTGCTTTGTCCCCCTTTTACTTCATTATTTGACCTCTTCTCAACCCCAAAGACCAGGTCGTGTCGCACCAGGTGTTTTAAGAAACTCCAAAAAATGGCACTGCCAACTTGATTGTGTTGGCCATAGTCAACACTCCTTACCCCCTGATCCACCCCATGGGTCCAGCAAAACAGCAGCAGCACCTGTTGGCATGCTGATTCTCCCCCCCCAACACACACACACCCGATTTCAATCAATCAGTCAGTCTCACTCCCTTGCCATTTCTTTACCCTCCCCGGGAAGATTTTGAAATTTTATATTTGGCTTTCTGGGTGTGGCAGGCCAAAAAGCGGCCTGCTGGGTGAGGCCTTGGCTTCAAAAACCATGAGCGCCTGCTCTTCATGATTACTGCTCCCGGATTTGACTCATCCCCAGACGCTTCTCGGCCCTGTTTTCAGTCCAGCAAAGCAAGGTAGGGCTCAGAGCTCCCAGAAAGCTGCAGACAAGGACGGCATCTTTCGTTATAACAGAAATTTCTCCCACTTTCAGGTACAGAAGACCTACCTGACAACCCCTGAAGGCCTATCAGAAAGGAAAACCCAGAGAACCAAAAATGCCTAAGCCAGTAAGTGACCACCCTTTTCTGTATTTGCGGTGAATTCTGGGGTGCCGACAGTTGCGTGGTTTTTATTCCGTTTTAGTTGATGGCGATATGATGCACTGAGGTGACCCGATTTAAGAGTCGGGCCAGGTTTTTTGTTTTTTTTTTTAAGGGGTCGGAAATGGGGGAGTCGTTCAGGATTTTTGCTGTCTGGTCCTTCCACGCAACTCTTCAGATCTTCTGGGAAACAGAAGATCCTTTTCCTTGTTATCAATTGAAACCTTTGGTCCCCATTGTGTTTCTGCCCTCCTCAATCTGAGGCCCCTTCCAAACACCATTTAGACTTCAGTGACAACCTTATCATCAATCAGTGGTATTTATTGAGCTATTATTATGTGCAGAGCACTGTACTAAGCACTTGGGAGAGTGTATTATGGTATGTGGACATGATTCCTACTCCCAGTGAACTTACAAAATTGAAATCCAAAGATGATGGGTCAGCGATATTAAAAAAAGAAGCAGTCCCCGAGGTAATGCTAAACAGGTTATGAGAAGCACAGAAACCTTAATCTCAATCTACTATGCAATGGACACTTTTCCAGCTTCTGGGTGGAAATGATCCAATTAGGGCAAAGAAACCCCAGACAAACACTAAAATCACTTACAGGCAGGGGAAAGGCACTTAGTATAAAGATAGAAAATCTGCCTTTAGAAGTCATTTTTAACACCCCCAAACCAACACTACCATAAGGCTTCTTTTGTGATTTAAGGAAGTGATAACAAAATTTTTGGCGTTGAACACAACTCAGCACCTGACTCCGAATGTTGAAAGTCCTGCTTGCGTTTTAAAATAAGGCACTCTCAATGGGGACTAGCCGAGCAGGCAATTTAATTGCAATCCTCTTCTACCCTCCGAAGGAATTTGCTGCTTCAAGCAGGATTCCTATCTCTTAAGGCAGTTTAGTAATGGACTTGAATTGCAGATGGAAGGCAGTACTCCCGGTTTGATAAGGAGACTCCTCGGGCTTTCTGGTGTGTACTGCTAGTAAACATCAGCTGATAAAAAGGAAAGAAAAAACTAGGCTGCACCCTATACCTCTGTTCCTTTGAATCAGATTATTTATGCTCAACGCTTTCGATAAGTTTCCATATTTTGCTTGAAGTGGTGTGACTTTAAAGTATCTGAGGAGGGCAGATTCTTTAGCAGCCATTGCCTAAGAAAGGTGGATCTTCTGCCTGCTTCATCCAGTTGTGCTGGTTTTTATTAATGACCTTAGTGTAGGTCTTTATTGAGCACTAGGTGGATGTCATGCACCGTGCTAAACATTGGGGAGAGTATAACAAAAATGGCAGGTCCCTTGACACTCCTTTCCTCTTCTTCCACTCTCTTCTGTGAACCCCTGACTTGCTCCCTTTTATTCATCCCAGCCCCACAGCACTTAATAATAATGATGGCATTTATTAAGCACTTATTATGTGCAAAGCACAGTTCTAAGCGCTGGGGAGGTTACAAGGTGATCAGGAGGTCCCACAGGGGGCTCACAGTCTTAATCCCCATTTTAGAGATAACGTAACTGAAGCACAGTGAAGTGACTTGCCTAAAGTCGCACAGCTGACACTTGGCAGAGCTGTGATTTGAACCCATGACCTCTGACTCCAAAGCCCGTGCTCTTGCCACTGAACCACGCTGCTTCTTATCTGTAATTTATTCATATTAGTGTCTCCTCTTCTAGAATGTAAACTCCTGGTAGGCAGGAAATGTATCTGTTAATCTCTTCCCAAATACTTAGTAAAGTGCTGTGCACACAGTAAGTGCTCAATAAATGACTGCAACAGCCTCTAAATGCTAAGTGCCAATTTAAAAAATAACCTTTAGTTTATATCTGAAGTTTGTTAGAGGAAGCTGAAAGAATGAAGTGTTACTCCAGTTCCTAGTAAACTTAATTTAAAAATAGTCGAAATCATTCGCAACCAAGGAATCTGGCATAATGTCTTCCGTTTTCAAATTTCAATATCAGAAAGGTTCACTATTTCAGATTTATTTCTGAGCATAATTCTTCCATCCCATTCTGATTGCAGCCAATAATCAATCAATAGTATTTATTGAGTGCTTACTGTGTGCAGAGCACTGTACTGAGTGTTTGGGAGAGTACAACAGAATTGGTACATGTAGAAACACTACCACAGGTGTGTTTTGTGTAATACCTTGAAATAGTATAATGTTCTTCATGATCTGGCTAATGCATAAGGCTGACCCCCTAAATAAAATCCCCTATAGGGTGCATATTTGGGTTTATAGTGGCTGTACAAGGTATGTTACAGGAGATGATTACTACTACTAATGTGCTTTTGATGGGGAGCTGTCATTAGTGATTCCCCAAACAAGCAGATGAGGCAAGGCAGAACTCAGTTTCACTGAAAGGTATTTGGAAAGAGGGTGACAAATCTGTTTTCCAGGAATCACCTCCTTTTTCCAACTTTGCGATTGAACTGATGTGTTTCAGCATTTGTCTTGGGAGTCCTAGGCTTTCTTCCAAAAATCAGAAATAGACTTTTTTTGCCACAATTGGATCATTTCCACCACGAAGTTGGAAAAGTGTCCATTGCTCAGTATATTGTAGTTAAAGTTTCTATGTGACTACAAATCAGCTTAGCATTATTTGGGTACTGGTTTTCATTTATGCCTCAGAACCTTTGTCTTTGGATTCCATTTTACAGTTTTTATTTCTTTCCCCTTGGGAATTTACCAGGGTTTCGTAGCAGCAACAAACCCAGGGGAAAGCTGGCTTTAAAAAAAGAAAAGACCCTCCTGCCTTCATTCTTATCTGCATTCAGTTGGCTTTTTGGAGTTCAGTGTGATTGAGAGAAGCTGCATTACTCACTTTCAAGTGGGGGTGACCTATTTGGGATCTTCTCGCCTGCCTTCTGCGTTTGCTGTCCGTTTTTATGGTGAATCAGAGGTTCTTGGATTTTCAAGGCATTGAATTAAAGTTGTAGCAAAGCTTTGAGCTCTGTCGCCTAGAAAAGAAACAGTACAGCCTCTGGATCTTAGCCGTACAATTGGCTTTAAAGCACTCAATCACATTGCCCCCCTCCTACCTCACCTCTCTCCTCTGCTACTACAACCCAACCTTTACACTTTTGCTCCACCAGTGCTAACCTTCTTACTGTACCTCTGTCTCATCTATCTCACCACTGACCTCTCTCCCACGTCATTCATTCAGTCAATCTCCTCATATCTGACAATTACTCTCCCCCACTTCAAAGCCTTATTGAAGACACATCTCCTCCAAGAGGCCTTCCCTGACTAAGCCCTCTTTTACTTTTCTTCCCCTCCCTTCTGCGTCACCCTGACATGCTCCCTCTATTCATCGCCTCTCCCAGGCCCACAGCTGTAATTCATTAATATTAATGTCTGCCTCCCCAACGACTGTAAGCTCGTTATGGGCAGGGAATGTGTCTGTTTATTTTTATTGTTCTATTGGACTCTCCCAAGCCTTAGTACAGTGCTTTGCACACAGTAAGCGCTCAATAAATACATCTGATTGACAGACTGATTTCCCTTAGTGAAGGTGTTCAAGAAACAAGCCAGGTCTTATATAGTGGTGTTGTACCCTAAAAGGCACAAGCAAATTAATTTATTTTTCCTTTATTAATAGACACCTTAAGGTTACAGTGCCTGGGTCTGCCTTATGTTCAAAACCCTCTGACACAAAATTCTTCTATTCATCAGCTTTCAGAAAAAAATTAAGTGTTCAGAATAGATCTCAGATTTTACTGCCTGAAAAAACGATTGAAGTGTGCAGAATAGAGCTCAGGTTTCACCCTGCTCTCTGATCCTCACTTCTTTGATGGGGTCCCCCTCCTGCTCCACATACGTAGTTTCCCCTAATCTTGATCCAGGATTTAATTTCCCTTTCCATAATGTGCAGCTCCAAGCAGGACAGCTCATCTGCCCAAGATCTGGTGCTTTCCTTATCTTCTGCTGATGGCCAAGAAATGATTCATATAGGAAAATCTAACCCAGACTTTGTGCTAGTATGACAGTTTAGGGCAGTGGTTGATCTCAATCAATGGTATTTATTGAGTGCTTACTGAGTGCAGAGCTCTGTATTGAGTACTTGGGAGAGTATAATACAATGGGAGTGGTAGACATACCCCCTGCCAATAAAGATCTTAGTCTACAGGAGGAGACAGATATGAAAAGTAATTATGGATTGAAACATAAATGCTGTGGGACTGAAGGTGAGATGAGTATCAAGTGCTTAAAGGGCACAGATCCAATTGTTTAGGTGATGCAGAAGGTGAGGGAGTAGAGGAAATGGAGGCTTAGTTGAAGGACCCTCGTAGGCGAGGAGAGTTGTTGTCTGTTGTTTGTGAAGGAGGAGTGTGTTCCAGGCCAGAGGGAGGAGATGGGCAAGCATTTTGGCAGCGAGATAGATGGGATCAGAGTTTACTGAGTAGGTTGGCATTAGAGGAGTAAAGTGTGCGGGCTGAGTTGTAAGAGTAGTAGTTCTAAGTTGTAGCCACTTAGCCTGGCTAAGCCAAAGCCAAATAGCCTGGCTTTGGTAATTGTGGCCATGACCAGTTGTGATTCCTACTACCAGGTGCGTATTTTAAAGCACCTAGTTCCATAAGCCCCTTCCAGGTGTGACTCCCCTCCACACAGCCAATTCCATCTTGGTCCCAGCCCCTTGGCCTGTGCACCTGTCCTGCTAATCAGTCGTATTTATTGAGCACTTACTGTGTGCAGATCACTGGACTAAGCACTTAGGAGAGTACACTATAACGGACACATTCCTTGCCCATAATGAGCTTACGGTCTCTTCCCCACCTGCTTTGCCCCCCAAGAGGCCCTGAAGAACCAGGCTCCCTGTCCTGTCTGACACAGGACCCATCCCAAGCTATTCTCACCCCATGTCCTGAAAGAGCTACAGGGGGCCCTGTTTTCAGGGTGAATTTGGAAGATTTGGTTTTGAGTTTCTTTAGCTTTGGCCTTTGGAAGATGGGGGCATTCGTTTTTATTCATTTTAAAAACTCAAGTAAATTGAGACAGTAAATGCCTCTGCCTTTGCATCCATTTTAGTTTCCAAATAGTTGGCAACCATCTTTTATGAAATACCTTCTCGCCCCTCCCTCAAGAAAATGCCAATGGGGACAAATGAATAGGGGAGAGATGAAATACAGGGGAAGGTTCACTGAGATTTTCATCCTGAAAGGGTTGGTATTTCGACGGGTAGATTAAGGTGGTTTGAGTAGACTGCAACATTTTTTGAATCTAATTTAAAAGCCGGGTTAATAAATAATAATAATAATGATGGTATTCGTTAAGCGCTTACTATGTGCAAAGCACTGTTCTAAGCGCTGGGGCTGTTACAAGGTGATCAGGTTGTCCCACGGGGAGCTCACAGTTTTAATCCCCATTTTACAGATGAGGTAACTGAGGCCCAGAGAAGTGAAGTGACTCACCCAAAGTCACACAGCTGACAGGTGGCAGAGCTGGGCTTTGAACCCATGACCTCTGACTTCAAAGCCCATGTTCTTTCCACTGAGCCACTCTGCTTCTGCAGTGTGTATTGGTAGTAAGAACAAAGGGGGTTCATTGCTGGTATTTCTCACTTAAGCGGGTTTTAACTTTAAATTCATTCTCTAAAATATTTTGAAGCAGAAATGCATTCTTCATGTGGGACGTTTTGTGTGTCTGATAAAATTATTTTTTGCCTGTAGCATTTGCTCTCTAACCACTAACAGGTTCAATGGTAAATTTAATCAAAGTTCAGTAGCTGCTAATCTCTTCCCTTAGTACAAAATAAGTGCATCTAGCACTTTCAATCCTGGGACCGAATTTACCCTGCTAGACCCCCCAAGCCCTAGAGGGTTGGGTGAAAATCAGTGATTAGCTACAGAGTTCCAGAACACCTGTTCAGGAGAAGATATTGCAAACTTGTGGTAGAGCAAATTTTCATGCACGCTATCTTGAAGTCAAAGTACAGGTTTCAATACTGCAAGGGCCATTATTGGAATTCGGCCACCTAGCTGAAGGAGTGACAGGAAAAAGAAGATAGCAGATCGCAAACTCTAAAAATACCAGGCAGGGCCAATTAGAATAGAGCCAGCACTCCCTCCAACTTGAACTTCTCCCTTTAGGCTGTCCGTTGAAGAGCTTAATTAACTCAGGGACAGTTTCATGCAGTTCAGCAATTGGAGAGGAAGGTAGGGCTATGGAATGCACTCCTATAATAGAGGAGGAAAATAAGCCTTTCCTCTTGTCCATCTCTGTTTTACACACACACACACACACACACACACACACACACACACACACACACACACACACACACACACCCCCCCCACACACACACACACACACCTTAGTGGAAAGAGCCCGGGTTTAGGAGTCAGAGGTCTTGGGTTCTAATTCTGCCTCTGCCACTTGTCAGCTCTGTGACCTTGGGCAAGTCACTTCCCTTCTCTGTGCCTCAGTTCCCTCATCTGTAAAATGTGGATGAAGACTGTGAGCCCCACTTGGGACAACCTGATTACCTTGTTATCTACCCCAGTGCTTAGAACAGTGCTTGGCACATAGCGCTTAACAAAAACCGTCATTATTATTGAGAAGCAGCGTGACTTAGTGGAAAGAGCCCGGGTTTAGGAGTCAGAGGTCTTGGGTTCTAATTCTGCCTCTGCCACTTATCAGCTGTGTGACTTTGGGCAAGTCACTTAACTTCTCTGTGCCTGTTACCTCATCTGTAAAATGGGGATTAAGACTGTGAGCCCCACGTAGGACAACCTGATTACCTTGTATCTGCCCTAGCGCTTAGAACAGTGTTTGACGCATAGTAAGTGCTTAGCAAATACCATTATTGTTATTACAAGAAAAATTGAAAACCTGATAAGGTAAGTTGTTTGCTAAATAATAATTTATTGTTGTAAAATAGAAAACTCTTATGTTTTCTAGCAGTCACATATCTAGGTAGTAATGACCTGCCCATTTCCTTATCCAAATGTCATCGTTAATTACCCACTTCCAAATTCATTATTTTAATGTGATTTCTTCCCCAAACCCAGTCTTTCCCTCTTTGTGTCAGTGTTGAAGTGTTGAGTGAATTTCTTGGTGGTTCTATCCCTATTTTTCTGGCACCAGTAGTAAATAATGCCCTTCTCTGGTGGGCAGAGCTAATCACAGTCAGAAGGACCTTAGTTCTAATTCCGACTCTGGCACTTATCTGCTATGTGACCTAGGGCAAGTCACTTCACTTCCTTGTGCCTCAGTTCCCTCATCTATAAAATGGGGATTAAGACTGTGAGCCCATGTGGGGCAGGGACTCTGTCCAACTCGATTTACTTGTTCCACCCCAATGCTTAGACCACTGCCTGGTATATACTAAGTGCTTAATAAGTGCTATTATTATTATCCCAGTTTGTGAGTTAAATTCATTCATTCAATCATATTGAGTGCTAACTGTGTGCAGAGCACTGTACTAAGTGCTCGGAAAGTACAATTTGGCAACATAAAGAGACAGTCCCTACCCAACAGTGGGCTCACAATCTAGAACTTTCCGTAAAAATGAGTTGGTTTTCTTAATTTCTTCTCCACACACTGCCAATGCCATTCATACTATATAATTTTATACAGTATAAACTTTAAAGTATATAACTAAGGCACTAATGTTTCTTCTTTATAAATACTAAAAATGTTTACTGAAGTCACAGATTGCATCGTACTTTCTTGATTGTCCCCCAAGCCTACTATAACAATAACAAATGTGGTATTCAAGTGCTTACTAAGCTTCAAGCACTGTAGCGTAAGTGCTGGTTTAGGTAAAATTCAGTCAGGTTAGACACGGTCCCTGTCCCACATGGTGCTCATAATCTAAGGAGGACGGTTGAACAGGTATTGAATCCCCATTTTACATATGAGGAAATGGAGGCCCAGAAAAGTTGTTACTTGCCCAAGGTCAAACAGCAGCGGAGCCAGGAGGAGAACCCAGATCCTCTGACTCTCAGGCCTGTGCTCTTTCCACTAGGACACAAACACTGTTTCTCCGAAGCATCTGCTACAGTGCTCTGGTCGCACACAATATTTGACAAGTGCAGAAGAACTTGAACCTTCTACTTGTACCTCTAATGCCCACAACTTAAGGACCAAATGGCTCCATGGAAAAAAGATATCATTTTGGACGAAAGTCCAGAGAAATTTCAACCAAAAGAAAAGATTATAAAATCCCCCTTTGACTTTCATGCAGAATGAACTTAATATGTTTTCTCCCCACAAACAAAAAGACTCTAAAGTGCTGTCCCATTTCATATTCTAAGTAGTTCGGCCATTGATTTAAAGACATGGTAAACAATGCATCTAATATTGAGGGTCTTTTCTTCACCTTCTTCCAACTGCCTCCCAAATAACCTTAAAATTGTAACCATTCTGTCTCTCAAGTTCTGTTTCTCTTAAAATAATTCTTAAGGTAAAGAATAAATTAAATCTTAACCCATTATTCTCTGGGAAATCAAAGGTTTCCTCAGCATTATTTCTATGTTTCTCCCTTAGTTGTGGTAGAAATAAGGGTTAAATTTGTACACGTGTGAGTGGCCACCACCTATGAAGGTGTGTTTGTATGTCATATATTTATGTATTGCCTTGTTTTTCTGGAAGGTTAAGATATGTTAGCAGTCACTTAGAGCCTGGACTAGCTCATTTTGGAAGTTTAAATATTTTTATTGGGCTAATTTGATCTAAATATGCTTTAGCAACTGTTTTTATTATGTAATAGGAATAAGAAGAACATCATCTTGCTTAAGATGGTATTTTGACTCTCAAGTATGCAGTCTCTTCAGTGTTTTGCTGGAATTTCTCATTCGTGGACTGACTCTGAAGCATTCCAGACTATAAACCCTCCTAGCACCCGTAGGGAAGGGATGTTGCTATGTTTCAGCAGGCTCAGCAGCTTCCAGAGGAAGTAATGGGAATCTGAAAGAAACCCAAAAGCCTAGCTTTAATTTAAATAGTGGATTCTGCACCCAGGAAGCAGGTCATCATCTCCCATTCTAGTTTTTGAGTATCCCTCTTATTAGATTTCCTTGTGTTTCTTCAACTCCAATTTTAGGGAAAGTTAAATCTAAGAATTGTAATTTTTTTGAAAAATTTATTACCAATATCTTTGGTTCTGGGCAATCAGTAATCAGCAGTATTTCTTGAGTGCTTACTTTGGGTAGAGCATGGTACTAAACACTTGGGAGAGTACACCACAAGTACCACAATTAGTATTATGATTACATTGCCACTTGTCTGCTGTGTGAACTTGGGCAAGTCACTTCACTTCTCTGTGCCTCAGGTATCTCATCTGTAAAATGGTGATAAAGACTGTAAGCCCCATGTGGGGCAGGGACTGTGTCCAACACAATTTGCTTTGTATCCACCCTAGCATTTAATTAAGTACCTGGCACTTAGTAAGGACTTAACAAATACCATTATTATTATACAGCAAAGTTGTTAGACTAATTCCCTGCCCACAAGGAGCTTGTAGTGTAGAGGGGGGAGAAACCGGGTGATTATTTACCTTTTTCAAAATCTGAGGAAAAAGGAATATGTTCTCAGAGTTAAAGCTCTATATACTGAATTCAGCTGAGGAATTTTGTTTGCTTTTGTGTGGTTTAAATGTTTGGTGTGTGGATCATCTCGAACTGATCTGAAACTCGAGCTAATTTACTATTTTAAAAAGTTGGGTCGTTAGACTAGGATCCTAGTCTTCAATTCAGTTGCAAGTAAGTATTTCAGTGTGGCTCGTCTCCTGTCTTCATAGAATCCCCACAGGCCTCCATTACTCTTTGGCAGGTCATGTAGGCATCAATTAAAAAGCTGTTATGAAGCCATCCTATATTGCTTCCCTACATGGTGGCCTAGGGATTTTTAAGGCTCTATTCAATAATGCAGCTAAATGTTGTAGAACAATGACTTACCTAGTCCATTCCTTAAAGTCACCAGGACTTACTCTAGACCTTAAGCTCTATATGGGCAGGGAACGTTTCTACCAACTCTGTTATTGTACTCTTCCAAGCTCTTAGTACAGTGCTGTGTACACAGTAAGTGCTTAATAAATATGATTGATTAAGCCTGTTCTTATATGCAGTTGGTCTTCCCCATGTGGGAGTTGTTCCTTATTCCAGTTCTGTTACTTTATCAGAGTTTGTGTTGTAATCCAGCTAATACTGGTTTGATTTGAAACAGCCTGGTCTTTACTTTCCTTCCCTTTAGAAGTTATGCTTTCCGTATTCTCTAATTGATTTCATGGCATAGTGGATAGAGCACGGGCATGGGAGTCAGAGGGTCATGGGTTCTAATTCCAGCTCCCCCACTTGTCTGCTGTGTGACCTTGGGCAACTCACTTCACTTCTCTGTGCCTCAATTATCTCATCTATAAAATGGGGATTGAGACTGTGAGCCCCACATGGGACAGGACTGTGTCCAGCCCAATTTGCTTGTATCCACCCCAGCGCTTAGTACAGTGCCTAGCACATAATAAACACTTAACAAATACTATTATCATTATTATTATCTCTTTCAATTCTCTGAACCCATTCCAGTTTCTCCATATCCCTGTTTAAAATGTGAAGCCCAAAGAATCTCTTCAGGGTTGGCCCAGTTGGATTCAGCTTGCTTCTGTGGGATGATTGCTTCCATGCTGTCATGATCGTTGTCCAAGTATTGTGTCTGCTCTTAGAAGGGTCATGATCCGTTGACTCATATGCAACTCGTGGCTTACCCTAGTGATAGATCTCTTTCTGCAGGACTTGTGATGAGTAGTTTTGTTTTGTGTGTTTACCCTCAGTCTTACAACATATGTAAATATTTTTTTTGTCCTTAAATGTGCTATGAACCATTTCTCTTAATTTGATAGTCATTTGAATAATTCCCTGCATTCTGAAGTGTTAGCAACTTCGCCCCATTTGATGCCACAGTCCCCAGGCAATGACCATGCTTTTTATTTTAAAAATCAGGCACTGATGTAGTAGCAGTAATTTTATTTCAGCCCCAGGGCTGAGAACTCCAGGTACAGTGGTAGCCAGCAACTGGGTATGACTGTTCCAGTTATTCATTTTCTTCCCCCGCCCCACTGAAACAGTGGTATGATCATAGTATCAACTTGATGACAACATCTTTTGGGATGAATCAAAGGCTTTACTGATGGAGACCTTCTGGCTTCCTAGTAAGACTGGCTCTGCCATAGGATGGTGTGATGCCACCGAACCAAGAGTTTGGTTTCTCTCTAGTATTGTGTGTATTCTAGTTTTTGTGAGTCAGTGGGTTAGTTTTAGAGCCTTCATAAGTATCACAGTCCCCTAGAGAGTCTCCGGAATATTCAGGATCAGATATTGCAGGAAAAGACATAATGAGTTTTGAAATATTCCCCATTTATATTTTAGTTTGAGCCAAGAGGAACTAGAGTTTTAATTGCAACATGTGACAGGACACTTCCCTTCCTAAAAACCAGTACTTAATCTACAGAGAAGCCAAAATGCTCCAGAGATTCCTTTACCCATCCTACAGCCAGGCAAAACATCACATGTGTAAGTTCTCAGCAAGTGGAGATGACAAGAATTTTAATAAACCCTATCTCCCCCCGTCCATTATTTTTACTAGGTTTTTATGGGAGTGTGTGATTGTGAGGGAGCTGGCTAGAGAGGTGACTCCAGGCTTTGTTTTTATTCTCTCCGTCTAGTAATGGGGAGCAACAGGAGAGTGTGTGGGAGTGGTGAGAGCCGGGAGGTGACTGGTAGTTGGGGTGAGGCCGGTGAGAATTTTGTGGGCCAGTGGCTTGTGAACCACTATCCAGGCTGCTCCCATTGAGGTGATGACATTCGTTATCAAAGGATAGGAATCCAGAAACACAGGCTGTGAACTCAGGGAATGTCAGTTTATTGTTATATTTTACTCTCCCAAGTGCTTAGTACAGTGCTGTGCACACAGTAAGAGCTCAATAAATACGATTGACTGACTGACTGATGGACAGTAGTCCTCGCCTTGCCTTATTTCTGTAAAACAGGGGTCGCCAACCATTGGGAACTAGTGTGGCTTAGTGGAAAGAGCAAAGTTGCAGGGGGGGGGGGGAAAGAAACTCATTTCTAGTCCTGGCTCCTCCACTTGCCCTCTGTGTGACCTTGGGCAAGTCATTTAGCACGACTGTGCCTCAGTTTCCTTATCTGTAAAATGGGAGACAAAATAGCTGTTTGCCCTTCCTCTTAGACTGTGAGCCTCATGTGGGTCAGGGGCTGTGTCAGTCAGTCAGTTGTATTGAGTTCTTAGTATGTGCAGAACACTGTACTAACCATTTGGGAGAATACAATATAAGAGACACAGCCCCTCCCACAGCGAGCTTGCAGTCTTGAAGAGCCTACAGTCTAAAGGCTGTGTCTGATCTGATTATCTTGTACCTACTTTGTGTAGTGCATGGTACAAAGTAAGCCCTTAATAATTATCATTATGACTATGTGGCTCAAGCCATATCCAGCATGGCTCTGAATCATGGGACACCCTCTCTGTGGAGGCAAAGACCCCCATAGCTTTTTTTTAAAATGATATTTGTTAAATGCTTACTATGTGCCTGGCACTGCACCAAACACTGAGGCACCTACACAGTTGTCAGGTTTGACACAGTCCCTGTCCCACATGGGGCTCAGAGTCTTAATCCCCCATACCATAGTTGTGGCCCAGAGAAGTTGAGGAGCTTACCCAAGGTAACACAGCCAGCAAGTAGCGAAGGAGGGATTAGAGCTCAGTTCCTCCGATCCCCAGGCCTGAGCACTATTCCTCAGACCTCACTGCTTCTTTCAGGGCAGGAAGTAGCCGGCTCGCTTCACCATTTAAACAAGAAAAGAGTCGAGGGAGAGCTGAGGTGATGGCTCCACCCCTAACCCTCTGTCGGCAGGATGTGGTCCCTCTTGGCCCCCAGGGATGCTGAGGTTCCTGTCACCATCAGCGGGTCAGCAGGGCCCACCTCCCCCTCCCTCACCAGGGCTCACCCGTGAATTCATTCATTCATTCATTTCATTCATTCAATCGTATTTATTGAGCACTTACTGTGTGCAGAGCACTGTACTAAGCGCTGGAGAAGTACAAGTTGGCAACTTATAGAGACGGTCCCTACCCAACACCGGGCTCACAGTCTAGAAGGGGGAGACAGACAACAAAACAAAACATGTAGACTGGTGTCAAAGTCATCAGAACATGTTTATTGAGCGCTTACTGTGTGCAGAGCACTATACTAAGTGCTTGGGAGAGTACAATACAACAAACAGACACAGCACTTAGTACAGTGCTCTGCACACAGTAAGCGCTCAATAAATACGATTGATTCCCTATCCACAACGAGCATACAGACTAGATGGGGAGACAGGTGCTAATATAAATAAATTACAGATATTCATTCAATCGTATTTACTGAGTACTTACTGTGTGCAGAGCACTGTACCAAGCGCTTGGAACGTACAGTTCGGCAACAAATAGGGACAATCCCTGCCCAGCAACGGAGATACGTACATGAGTGCTGTGGGGCTGGGAGTGGGGATGACTGAAGGGATCAAGTCAGGGTGAAGCAGAAGGAAGAGGGAGAAATGCAAAGGAGGGCTCAGTCAGGGAAGGCCTCTTGGAGGAGATGGGCCCTCAATAAGGCTTTGAAGAGTTGGAGAAGCAACAGTGGCCGGGGCCGGAGGGCCCTCGCCAGCACACATACGACCCTGCTGCACTGATTGTGGCTGTGGGGGGCTGCGTGTCAGTCAGTGAGCTGCCCGAGCAGTGAGCCGGATGCCCTGCGGACTCTTCGCGGCCCCACAGACCCTGGAGAGCATCATTCCACCCTCACATCCTCCAGGGCTGGGGAGGAGGGAAAAGGAGAGATGGCAGGCCAGGTGCTTGGCTGCTCTGCTTAGAGGCGTAGACTGGGAGCCCTATGTGGTAATAATAATAATAATTATGGTACTTAAGTGCTTACTATGTGCCAAGCACTGTTCTAAGCACTGGGGTAGATGATGATAATAATGGTATTTGCTAAGTGCTTATTATCTGCCAGGCAGCAGCATGGTGTAGTGGCTAGAGCATGGGCTGGGGAGTGAGAACGTCATGGGTTCTGATCATGGGTAGGGATTGTCTCTATTAGATCGGCTCTGCCACCAGTCTGCTCTGTGGCCTTGGGCAAGCCACTTCACTTCTCTGGGTCTCAGTTATGTCATCTGTAAAATGAGGATCGAGATTGTGAGCCCCATGTGGGACAGGACTGTGTCTAACCCGATTTGCTTATATCCATCCCAGCACCTGTACAGTGCCTGGCATGTAGTAAGCACTTAACAAATAACATAATAATGATTATTATTTTTATTTTTACTAAGTGCTGGGGAGCATACAAGCAAATCAGGTTGGACACAGTCCTTGTCCCACATGGGGCTCACAGACTCAATCCCCGTTTAACAGAGGAGGTGACTGAGGCCCAGCGAAGTGAAGTGACTTACCTGAGGTTACACAGCAGATAAGTGACAGAGCCAGGATCAGAACCCATCAGAACACCCAGGCCTGTGTTCTATCCATTATGCCAATCAGGTTGGACACATGCGGGATGGAGACTGCATCCAACCTATTTTCCTCATATCTACCCCAATGCTTAGAACAGTGCTTGACACATAGTAAGCGTGTAACAAATCTCTGGCACCGACTTGCTTCCTGCCCCAGTGAAAGGAAGCAGGAATCAGTCCGTGTATGTCTTCTCCTTCTCTTCTCCCGCTTTCCCCTCCTCTTCATTTGTTTAAATTGGAGAATTGGCTCCTTGCACACCCAACTACTCAGAGGTTTCATTTTGTTTGCCTCTTCTGCCCCAAAAGGTTGCCTACCCTGGCCTTAAAAAAAAATCCAGGCTTTAAGCAGAAAGGAAGGTGAATAAGCCTGATCATGTTGTGCTGATGTTATAGTTTATAATAGTTTATATAGTGTGTATATATATTATATATAGTTTATAATATAGTATATATAGTATACATATATATATATACTATATATAGTTTATAATAAAGAGAGCGAAAAGGCACTAGAATTCACAAAGCTCACCTGGGGAGCAAATTGAATTTGTAAAAATCCCACAGTAAATGGAGACCAAAATTTAGAGCTCCAAAGCAGTACCAGAAGCCTCTCTCATCCTTCTGTTAATTAGTTATTTTCACAGTCCATAACATTTTGTTGTCTTCATCTTTGACCTTCGAGTCGATTCATTCAATATCTGCAATGTTTGCAAGTCCTCATATCAAACACTGACAGTAAGAGCTTCTCTTGAGGATGAATTTACTGGAACCAGGCACGATTTTTGCATACAGCTGTCATGACCAAACAGTCTGACAATGTATGGAGGAGTTACCCCTCAATTACCAGCAGGTTTTCTTTATATTCTTCCTTTTTGAACAAAGAGCCTCTTGTGCAGCATGTTCATCTTAAGACCATAACTGGTGTCTGTTGAGCAAACTCTTTGTCATGGGGGTGTGGAAGTAGTGGGGAGAATTAGTTGATGCAAGCCTGCATTAATAGTTCTTAGTTTCTGTGAAGGCTTTTTTTTTTTCATCTTGTTTTAGATCTAGTTTAGATCTGTCTTGTTTTAGATCTATTTAAAGGTATTGTTGAATAGGTTTCTGGTATATGTTTTACTATTCTACTGGTACATATTTACTATCTATTTTGTTAATGATGTGCATATAGCTTTAATTCTAATTGTTCTATTTTGACACTTGTCTACATGTTTTGTTTTGTTGTCTGTCTCCCCCTTCTAGACTGTGAGCCCTTTGTTGGGTATGGACCGTCTCTATATGTTGCCGATTTATACTTCCCAAGCGCTTAGTACAGTGCTCTGCATACAGTAAGCGCTCAATAAATACGATTGAATGAATGAATGTGTTTGAATTTCATTTTTGGTATGTGAAGTATTTCTTCAGAAATAATTTGTCATTTCTGGAGAAGCAGTGTGGCTTGGTGGAAGGAGCACAGGCCTGGGAGTGAGAGAATCTGGGTTCTAATCCCAGCTCCACCATGTACCTGCTGTGTGACTTCAGATTAGTCACTTAACTTCTCTGTATCTCTGTCTCTTCATCTATAAAATGGGAATTACACATCAGTTATCCCTCCTATTTAGACTTTGAGCCCTATGTGGGATAGGGGCTGTGTCCAACCTGATTATCTAGTATCTAACCCAGTGCATGGCACATAGTAAGCACTTAACAAATACTGCAATTATAATTATCATTTGTATCATCACCTTTGTACAAGGTCAGGTTTAGGTTTCTCTGAATTTCCCACATGAAACAATAGCTCTACCTGTTCCCTCCCTGCAAAACTGTAGGTCTCTCAAAATCTTGATTATTTTTTGCAGTTCCTTCTCTTCTGACCTTTCCATGTGATGCTGTCATTCGTATTCTTTTTTTTTCCACCTTTATGGAGCTGCTGTCTTCAATGTTCTAAACTACGTTGGTCTCTACACACCCTTTCTGCTGCTTCTCTCAGCTCATCCCGAGTTTAGAAAAATAGGAGCATTCAACAGAATTCCTAACTAGAAAATAACAAAATTCTAGTTCCTTGAACAAGATTCCAGAACTTAAAATGACCTTTTTAAGTAAATATCATATTTTAAATGGGTTTATCGTTGTATTTAGGGATTTAGGAACCTGGTTATGTAGTTCTGGTATGCTCTCTTTCTGAGACAACAATAAAAAGTCACAATATAAGCACTGTCATTACTGAATCAGACAAGGTGCTCTGTTTGTGACAGTGGATGCTAGAGAAAGTGTTGGACTTGCCTTTCTTTGAAATTCATCCTAATGATGGGATCTTACAGCCTTAATTTGTCCATCTGGGAGGCCATTGTAGATTCCCCTCCAACGATTACCAGCCTGGATGACGGAGTTTATAGATTGGGTGTCTGAGGTTCATATCAACTTTCAGTTCCCGAAGACAAGTTTTAGACTGATAGTTTCACTATATGTTTAAACTTTGGTCTTTTTGTACAGTTTGATGTCTTTATCTTCCACACACCTTCCTAGCAAAAGCCGACACTTTGAGCTGTGAGATGGAAAATAGTTGTCGAATCTGGGCAAGAGTCCTTGGAATGGGAACTGCCTATTTTGCTCCAAGAAAGGGGAGCTGGCAGATGGAAGCCGTGGGACCAAACAGGGATATTCCTATCTTGGTCACTTATTTCAGTGTCTGTCTCCCCCTGAAGGCTGTAAGCGCTTTGGGGGCAGGGATCACTTCCTCCAAGTTCTTAGTATAGAGCTGTGTGCACAGTAAGGGGTCAGTAAATTCCATTGATTGATAGACCTGTGTATAGAAGTAAGAGGAAACAGCCCCCTCCCCAAGTTTAGTGGATAGGGGACCCTGGATTGCCTAGTTCGCACACTTCCCAGCCCAGCCCACTGATTACCTTGAATCTATCCCAGCACTTAGAACAGTGCTTGGCACACAGTAAGCACTTAACAAATACTACAATTATTATTATTATTATTATTACTTTAATTCTGATTTTCTCACTGTTCCTTGATCTCATTAACAAATACCATAAAATTGTAATAAAAATCTGTAATGACAATAATGAATGCTGGTTGCCCAATTGGAAACGTCATCTAGAGTGAAATGAACATTTTAAAATAAAATGGTATTGAAGTGTGCATTATATGCCAGGCACTGTACTAAGAGCTGGGGTAGATACACATTAATCAGGTTGGACACAGTCTGTGTCCCACATGGGGCTCACCCTCTTAATCCTCATTTTACACATTAGGTAACTGAGGGAAAGAGAAGTAGAGAAGTGAAGTGACTCCCCCAAGGTCACACAGCAGTGGTGGAGCTGGGATTAGAACCCATGTCCTTCTAATGAGCCACGTGCTCTTTCCACTAGGCCACATTGCTACTCGAAATTTTCTCCTTGTGCACCCAGAATCAAAGATGACGATGCAACCATTCAGCTGCCACATGGGCACTTAGAACACTTTTTTACAGAAAGCTAACGTTGTTTCCTGTTGTCCTGAAGGAAGGTAACCTGGTAGCCAATTCCTCTTTCTAATTGAATTCCCATTGGGTGAGTCAGTGCAGTAAAACACTCCTTGCAGATGTGCATGAGATTTATAATTGGTAAGCTCATTGTGGGCAGGGAATGTGTCTGTTTATTGTTATATTGTACTCTCCCAAGTTCTTATAGTGCTTTGCACACAGTAAGTGCTCAATAAATATGATTAAATTGAATTAGTTGTCTGCCTCAATCCCCACCCTCAGTTTGTTCAAGGCCCCACCAGAAGTCTGGATTTTGGATTTTGGAGAGTGTGGTCAGACAGTACTCATCATGAGCGAGCCTGTCTCAAACTGTGTAGCCCGCATCCCAAACTTGGCAGTGCAGAAGTCATAAGATGCTTATGGCCGGTCCAGCGAAGGCCACCCTGTAGCCTTTCTTGCAAAAGAAGAGGCCTAGTTGGTCTGCAAACAGTGAAGGAAACCAAGCACAAATGGTCCCTAACCAAGGCTTAAGTCTCAGAGGGTTTTGTAGATTTCCGTGTGTGTGTCTGGTTTTTTTTCAAATAAAAGATCCACTTTGAAATCAGGAAGGATGGGGGACAGAATGAATATAGTATTGTTCCCCATATCTCAAAACACCAGGACATGGGGCTGCCCACTGAAGCTTGGAGTGGGGACGTTCAGAGCCAACAAAAGGAAAACGCTTTTGCTCACAGTGGGTTGCAAGCACATGGAATTTGTTACCACAAGAAATTATGTGGGCAGAAAACATCAGTAGATTCAAGAGGGGTTTGAATAAATTCATGGGAGAGCCATCTAGAATGGGTTTCAAGAGGGAAAGTTAAGTCTTTTGAGGGGGAAAAATTAGGGATGCTAGTACATCCTCCATCTATAAGATGGTGTTGAGGACAATCTTGGCACTCTTCCTTCAAACATCCCCTTGCCATTCTTAGGTTGAACCCCCAGCTACTGGTGGATTGTTGGTTCACCTCAGTAACAGCGCTGTGTATGTATTTTGTTCTCATGGTAATAACACTTGCAGTGTATGCAGAGGGTAAAGGGCTGAAAAAACCATTAAAGAGCAAGGAATCATAGTGGAAAATATACTTATTAGGACTCTTAAACTAGGATCAGAAGCACAGGGGGTGAGATCTCCCTACTGCCTTAATCGTTTATCAGTCAATCATATTTTTTGAGCATTTATGTGCAGAGCACTGTACTAAGTGCTTGGGGAGAGTACTATACAAAATAATTAGCAATCAGTTGTATTGAGCGCATACTATGTTCAGGGCATTGTACTAAGCACTTGTACAATGCAGCGTAATGGATAGAGCACGAGCCCGGGAGTCAGAAGGTCATGGGTTCTAATTCTGGTTCCACCAGATGTCTGCTGTGTGACCTTGGGAAAGTCAGTTCACTTTTCTGGGCCTCAGTTACCTAAGCTATAAAATGAAGATTGAGACTGTGAGCCCCACGTGATGATGTAAATGTAAGAGGTTTGAGACCTTATATCAGGAAATAGTCCCAGTTTCCACCATAATTCAATTCTTAATCGATGGCTGTTCATTCTGGACCCTGTCACGTACGGTTTAACTCGGTCTACTGGTGGTGATAGGTTTCATTTGGCAGGGAGATGTAATGTTAGCTCTCGTATTTCATCATGGGACAGGGCTAAGGAGGTATTCATCAAATTTGTTCTTTTTATCGTTTTAATAATAATGTATTGCACCATCTATTCCCAATATGCCAGCATTCAGTTTTAGGCAAGGCTCCCCTATAAATCCTTTGTGATTCAGTTAATCTCCTCTTCTGGCAAATTGTATTAGTTAAACCTTGTTTCGAAAAATGGATGGCATCATTCAACCATTGATATTTACTGAGTGCTTACTGTGAACTAAGCACTGTTGTTAGCACTTGTAGTAAGCGACACTGTGTTTGAGGTCTCCCATCCTTTTTCTCCTTTTTTAACAGCAAGCAGGGAAGTAGCACTTTTGTGTTTGGGATCTGGAATTCTAGGTCGTGAAAGCATTTGTATTTTGTCCATGATTTCAGTGGCATTTGGGTTTCACTGCTTGTTTTTAATTAACACTGGTAATTAGGATCTGGGCATATACTAACTGGTAAACCTATTTTGCATCACATAAGGCGGGGAACGGTTATTGTTTGGGGTAAATGGTGAGGGTGGTTTGATTCAAGGCTGTTGACTGTTAAAGATGTGATAGATGCCCCAAAGTCCTTGTGTGGTGTGTAGGGTCTCCTCAAATACATGCAGATCCATACAGCTCGAACCCTAGTGATCTCTCGCTGATAGCTTAGACCTGGGCTCTTGAAGAAGCAGTGTTGCTTAGTTGATAGCGCCCGGGCCTGGGAGTTGGATTCTAATCCCAGCTCCACTACTTTTCTGCTGTGTGACCTCGGGCAAGTCACTTCACCTTTCTGGGCCTCGGTTACCTCATCTGTAAAATGGAAGTGAAGACTATGAGCCCTCTGGGACGTGGACTGTGTCCAACATGATTGGCTTGTATCTACCCCAGCGCTTAGTACAGTGCCTGGCACATACAGCTTAACAAATACGATACAAAAAATTATACCCTACTCTGTTAGCCTACAGTGGGAGGTTTGGAGGAAAGAGTGCTGAATTGGGAGGAGACCAGGGTTCTGGTTTGGGCAGGGGACTAGGTGACCTTGGACAGGTCACTTAAAATCCAAGCACTTTCTTTTCCTCATCTGAAAAAAGGGAACTGGAGTATATGCCCCCTTTCCATTTTTTGTGGGTGTATGGACCAAAATGACTGATGTACACAAGAGTTTTGGGAACTGCAAGGGGTTAGGATCTTTGTCATACTAGAAAGAGAGGCCTTCGAACAAGCAGTAGTATCTAAATGTTGTGGCTTTGTGTTTCTTTCCCTGCCACCAGAAGCGTTTCCAATGTGCCATGATTTTTTAGAGAAGTGTTAGAAGAGTGGCAGTGTTGAAAACATGCTCCGACATCTCTAATGACTATGAAAGGTCAGGCAGAGTAATCTAGTTGGTCACTAGATAATCCTACTTCAACTGGCCTTCCAGTTAAATCACAGGGTGAGAACTTGGGGAATTGTTTAATACCTGCCTAAAGTTCAGCCAGATTTACTCAGAAGAAACCTCCTCCTTTTCCACAGCTTTCCTAATTCTTGGGGACTCAAGGGGCTATGTAGCATTGGAATGTGTCCTCCGTTCATTGTACAGAGCTCTGGTTGCTAGGATTAAATCTGATTACTTTAACCCCAAAGACTTAAAGGGATAGAGGCTGTGTAAAGCACAGGTTCAATTCCACATTTGCTTCTCCCGTGGTCTTTAATTATAATTTAACTGTAAATTTCTGTAGAAATTGAGCTCCCATGACTTGAGAATTAAAACCAAACCCAAAATGGTTATAGATGAAATAATCTATCCCCAAAAGAATTGAACTACATGGGAGGAAAAGTTAAATTTTACTCTCTGATATTTAAAAAACACTCTCCGTGGCTGCCTTTCATTTTCAAAGATGATGAGAAACACTACTAACAAAAGTGCAGCTGTACCCCATTCATAAAATTCACTGCTGAAGAAGAAATTTTATCAACATTTAAATATTTGGTTAAAAAAAATACTGAACTTTCAAGCCCAAGGTATAAAATGATGGATTAGTTAGAGCCAGAAAAGCTTCCTTCCTACAAAGAAGAAGAAGGGTTGGAAACTGGATTTTTCTGCGTCTGCTGAAAGTAAGAAGTCAGAAGAGATTAGCCAGTGATGGTTTAGAGGATTCAGACTTAGGTGGTAGTAGAAAGGTGTTTACGAAGGAGGCTAGCGTCATCATCATCAGTGGTATTTCTCGAGTGCTCACTGTGTGCAGAGCACCATACTAAGCTCTTGGGAGAGTACAATACAACACAGTTGGCAGCCACATTCCCTGTTCACAACGATCAATCGAAAGCATTCACTGAATGCCTACTGTAAGTGCTTGTACAGGGGTCTGTGTTCAAAAATGTAGACAGTTGATTACTGGGTGCGGAGCACCATACTGACCACTTGGGAAAGTACAGTAGAGACTGGTGCCTGCCTACTTGTTTTGTTGTCTGTCTTCCCCTTCTAGACTGTGAGCCCATTGTGGGGTAGGGATTGCCTTTATCTGTTGCCGAATTGTACTTTCCAAGCACTTAGTACAGTGCTCTGCACGCAGTAAGTGCTCAATAAATACGATTCAATGAATGAATAAATAGTTACGTGGTGCCTGCCTTCAAAAAATTTACAATCTGTTGGGGGGCAGTGGGGGCAGAGGAGGCCTCAGCTGATCTTCCCTCCCATGGAATAGGGGATTCAGAAACCCCTGGACCTTGAGTGGCTTATTCCCTTCCCCTTGCCCCCCAAATCCCCATGACCTGGACAGTGAAGACGTGCTTTCCCCTTAGGGTCACCAGGAAGACCAGAGCTGCAACCCCCCTTGATTGATTGACCTATTAGTCAATCAGTGATATTTATTGAACCCTTATTGTGTGCAGAGCACTGTACTAAGTGCTTGGGAGAGTACAGTACAGAAGCAGGGTGGCTTTTGTGGGTAGAGCACAGGCCTGGAGTCAGAAGGACCTGGGTTCTAATTCTGGCTCTGCCACTCATCTGGTGTGTGACTTCAGGCAAATCACTTCATTTCTCTGGGCCTCAGTTACCTTATCTGTAAAATGGGGATAAGAGTGTGAGCCCTATGTGGCACAGGGACTGTGTCTGTGTCCATCCTGATTAATTTGTGTCTACCCCAGCGCTTAGAACAGTGCCTGGCACATTCGAGCGCTTACATATACCATCATTATTATTATCTTTACAACAGAATTAGCAGACACATTTCCTGTCTCTGATGAGCTTGACTAGAAAGGAGCAGAAGATGTATAGGCTCCATGCATGGCACCGAAATACCACCACCCAGTTGATCTCCAGTAAGCCAGCCCATGGGGCTAGACTTTGAGCTTGCTATGGGCAGAAAATGTGCCTGCCAACTCTCCCAAGCACTTAGTACGGTGCTCTGCACACAGGAAGCACTCATAAATAGCAGCATTGGATTGGTTGGGGCTGTCCATCCTCCAGTGAAGCAGGGAAGGCAGGAGTGGCTCTCTCAATTTTTAGAATATCGAGAGCGGCATCTCTCACTTCACTACTCTGGGCCTCAGTTCCCTCATCTGTAAAATGGGGATTGAGACTGTGAGCCCCACATGGGGTAAGGACTGTGTCTAATCCATTTGGCTTTTATCTGCCACAGAGCCTAGTACAGTGCCTGGCACATAGCAAGTGCTTAAGAAATACCATGATTATTATTATTATTATCTCTCCCCTTCTCTGTGTCTTCCTTCCCATCCCCTCCCAGTAATTATTTTCCACCGCCCCCTTCCAGCCCACCCTCCACCCATAAAACATCCTCCCATCTCCTCCCCCTGTTCTTTGTGTCCCCATCCACCATTCTCTTCCCCCACTGTCCTCCTGTTTTTGTTATGGTACTTAAGTGTTTACCATGTTTCAAACACCGTTGTAAGCACTGGGGTAGATACAAGTGAATTAGGTTGGACAGAGTCCTTGTCCCCCATGGGGCTCACAGTCTAGTAGGAGGGAATACAGGGAAGTTAAGTGACTTGCCCAAGGTCACCCAGCAAGCAATTGGCAGAGTGGGGATTAGAATCCAAGTCCCCTAACTCAGTGGCCCATGCTTTTTCCACTAGGCCATGCGGCTTCCTCTTCCTGCATCTATGTTCTGCTGAGGTCTGTGGAAACCCCACCATATCGAGCAAATCCCCTCCATCATTAACCTGTCCCTGACTGGCTCAGTGCTTCTCTCTGCCTTTACTGAGTTCTGGCTCTTGACATCCCCCCCCCCCCCCCACTGTCAATCAATCAGTCACATTTATTGGGTAGCCTCACACTTTGCATTTCATGGGGAAAAGGGTTGTGAAAAGTTTGTGTTGAGGGATATAATAGGGAGAGATTGGAAAATAGTTGGAGAAGATTTTCTGAAGGAAAAGTGATTTCAGAAGGGCTTTGGAGATGAGAGCTGTGGTCAGTCAGATAGGAAAGCAGGAGGGTTTCTAAGCAGGGGAGTGGGCATGAGCAGGATGCTTAGTACAGTGCTTGGCACTTTAGTAAGCGCATAACAAATGCAATAGTAATAATAATAACAGGAAAACTCGTCCTCTAGACTGTAAGCTTGTGTGGACAAGAATGTGTCTATCAACTCTGTTATATTTTACTCTCCCAAGTGCTTAGTGCAGTGCTTTCCACACAGTAAGTGCCCAATAAATACAATTGACTGATTGATTGAAAGGTGTGAACAAGGCACAGGGAGGTAGGTTCTCTATCTGTGTGCTAAGCCTTTGTTAGGCTGGGAAGGTAAAAACCTACTCTAACATTCCTCACCAATTTTCAAGTTTGCATTTTCAGTATTCTTTAACTGTTTCATTTTGGTCGACCTGATCCTTAACCCTGTAAGCAGTCATGATTTGTTCTGAAGAATAGCGTGGGCTTGAAGAAACAGAATGGATCTGAGAGTCTGGAGGCTGGGGTTCTAAGCCCAGCTCTACGTCTAGCCTGTCTGTGACATCAGACAGACATCTCAACATGTCGAAGACTGAACTCCTTGTCTTCCCTCCCAAACCTTGCCCTCTCCCTGACTTTCCCATCTCTGTTGACGGCACTGCCATCCTTCCCGTCTCACAAGCCCGCAACCTTGGTGTCATCCTCGACTCCGCTTTCTCATTCACCCCTCACATCCAAGCCGTCACCAAAACCTGCTGGTCTCAGCTCCACAACATTGCCAAGATCCGCCCTTTCCTCTCCATCCATACTGCTACCCTGCTCATTCAAGCTCTCATCCTATCCCGTCTGGACTACTGCATCAGCCTTCTCTGTGATCTCCCATCCTCGTGTCTCTCTCCACTTCAATCCATACTTCATGCTGCTGCCCGGATTATCTTTGTCCAGAAACGCTCTGGGCATATTACTCCCCTCCTCAAAAATCTCCAGTGGCTACCAATCAATCTGCGCATCAGGCAGAAACTCCTCACCCTGGGCTTCAAGGCTCTCCATCACCTCGCCCCCTCCTACCTCACCTCCCTTCTCTCCTTCTACAGCCCAGTCCGCACCCTCCGCTCCTCCACCGCTGATCTCTTCACCGTACCTCGCTCTCGCCTGTCCCGCCATCGACCCCCGGCCCACGTCATCCCCCGGGCCTGAAATGCCCTCCCTCTGCCCATCCGCCAAGCTAGCTCTCTTCCTCCCTTCAAGGCCCTGCTGAGAGCTCACCTCCTCCAGGAGGCCTTCCCAGACTGAGCCCCTTCCTTCCTCTCCCCCTCGTCCCCCTCTCCATCCCCCCATCTTACCTCCCTCCCTTCCCCACAGCACCTGTATATATGTATATATGTTTGTACATATTTTTTACTCTATTTATTTATTTAATTTATTTGTACATATCTAGTCTATTTATTTTATTTTGTTAGTATGTTTGGTTTTGTTCTCTGTCTCCCCCTTTTAGACTGTGAGCCCACTGTTGGGTAGGGACTGTCTCTATATGTTGCCAATTTGTACTTCCCAAGCGCTTAGTACAGTGTACTCTGTACATGTACTCTGCACATAGTAAGCGCTCAATAAATACGATTGATGATGATGATCAGACAAATCACAGAACCTCAGTCCCTTTTTCCTCATCTGCCTCTCTTATCCTCACATCGTGGGAAGGGAAAGCGAGATCATTGATGCAAAAGTGCCCTGGAAAAAATAACGTGCTAGAAAATGCAGGGTGATATTTTATGTAGAACACCTCATAAGTGGCACAGTGTTTGACAGGATTTAGCAGGAAAATGAATATCAGAAGTAGCGTGGCCTAGTGGATAGAGTATGGGCCTGGGAGTAAGAAGACCTGGGTTCTGATTCTGGCTCTGCACCTTGTCTGCTATTTGGCTTTGTGCAAGTTAATTCACTTCTTTGTGCCTCTGTCATCTCATCTGTAAAATGGTAATAAAGACTGTTTGCCAACCACCAGTGGTAACCACTGCATATTTTGAGTATATGATCAGTCAGTGGTATTTATCGAGCCCTTATTGTATGCAGAACCCTCTACTAAACTCTTGGGAGACTAAAGTACAACATAGTTTATAGAAATGATCCCTGACCTCAAAGAGCTTTTTTTTTTTTAAAAAAAAAAATGGTATTAAGCCCTTACTATGTTCCAGGCACTGTAGTAAGTGCTGGGGTAGATACAAGCTAATCAGGTTGGACACAGTTGGGAAGCAGTGTGGCTCAGTGGAAAGAGCACGGGCTTTGGATTCAGAGGTCATGGGTTCAAATCCTGGCTCTGCCAATCATCTGCTGTGTGACCTTGAGCAAGTCACTTAACTTCTCTGTGCCTCAGTTCCCTCATCTATAAAATGGGGATTAATACTGTGAGCCCACCATGGGACAACCTGATCACCTTGTAACCTCCCCAGCGCTTAGAACAGTGCTTTGCACATAGTAAGTGTTTAATAAATGCCATTATTATTATTATTATGGGGCTCACAGCTTTCCTCACCACTTTACAGATGAGGTAGTTGAGGCACAGAGAAGCAAAGTGACTTGCCCAAGTTTTCACAGCAGATGATTGGCAGAGCTGGGATTAGAACCCATGTCCTCTAACAGGCACGTGCTTTTTCTTCTAGACCTCCCTGATTCTCAATCTAGCAGAGAAAGCAGAAATTAAAATAAATTTCAGATAGGGGAGAATATAAGGATATGGAAGTAAATGCTAGGTGGTGGGGTGAGTTGAAGTATTGAGAGGGTACATATAGACTGAAGTGCATAGGTGATGCAGAAGGGAGGGTGAACGGGGTGGGAAAATGATTGTCCTGGATCTTATAACTTGAATTTCAAAGCAGTTATTTTGGATATCTCTCTCTTTTTAAAATAATAGTTGTGGTATTTAAGTGCTTTCTATGTGTCAAGCGCTGTAGTAACAGCTGGGGTCATTACAAGGTAATCATGTCAGGCACAGTCTCTTTGCTACCCGGGTTCACAGTCTAAGTAGGAGGGATAACAGGGACTAGATCCCCATTATAAAGATGAAGTAACTGAGGCACAAAGAAGCTAAGTGACCTACCTAAGGTCTCCCAGCAGGCAAGTGGCAGAGCTGGGATTAGAACCCAGGTCCTCTGACTCCCTGCTCTTTTCACTAATTTCTGTCATTTTGAATGGTTTTTATAGTTCCCCAAATTGCCTCGAAGCAGAGTTGTATTTATTGGGTATAGTACTATTTGGACAAGTCTTTTGTTAAAATCCAAGCAGCCTAGTGCAGTGTTTACAGACATCTTGTTTGATGTAACAGCTAGGATTTTTAGTTTGCCTTTAAAATTGAATCTTCATCACAGGCATTCTGCCAAGAGATAAAATCATTTTATAAGAGTAATTATTTAAATCAGCAGGGTATTCATTTTTTTTTCCTCTTTGGAGTAGGCTGTAGATTCCCTATAATTATTTTCGTGTTTTGTCAGAGCTAAAGCAGCGTAGTTCAGTGGAAAGAGCCCAGGCTTGGGAGTCAGAGGTCATGGGTTCTAATCCCGGCTCTGCCACATGTCTGGTGTGTGACCTTGGGCAAGTCATTTCAGTTCTCTGAGCCTCAGTTACCTCCTCTGTAAAATGGGCGTTAAGACTGTGAGCCCTGACTGTGAGCCCTACATGGGACAAACCTGATCACCTTGTATCCCCCCCAGCACTCAGAACAGTGCTTTGCACATAGTAAGTGCTTAAAAAAGGCCATCATTATTGTTATTATTAAAGAAATGCTATAGACAGTAATACATATCATCCTCACTTTATTTTCAAATAGAGTCTTCTATATGCCTAAATGAAGCATAACACAAATCTAGAGTTGAAATTGGTTAAAAAAAACCTCAACAAAACAAAACTAGACATTGTTACTTACATCCAGGAAGTTTGGGATGGAATTTTTGTTGTTGGACCTGGGCACAGTAAGCTCTCAATAAATACCATCAATTGACGGGAACCTTTGAAAATCCTCATACCTTCCAGGGAAGCTTTCTTTCTCCACAGTTTATTCTCAGTCCGGGAAGGGGACCTCAGCCAGTTGAGATATCTAGAATTGTGTTAATGGTTCCTGGAACCAAAGCTCTTCTCCTTTGTTTTACATACTGTATTTTATACTCAAACACTAAGTTAAGCTGAGTGAAAGAACAGGGGGATTATCTTGTCATTCAAAGGCTGGACAGTGTAGGAAGTTCTCATCAGAGATATAAAATAACCAGACCAAACCTCAAAATAGTCCAAACTCGTGGGCATTTGGAATTCAGTTTCATTCCCGGAAACCCAGGGCAGCCTTTGTTGACAGCCTTCTTGGCCTAGTGGCAAGACTGAGGACCTGGGTTTTAATACCAGCTCTGCCATTCATTCATTGAATTGTATTTATTGAGCGCTTACTGTGTGCAGAGCATTGTACTAAGCGCTTCAGAAGTACAAGTCAGCAACATATAGAGACGGTCCCTACCCAACAACGGGCTCACAATCTAGAGGCCACGTGCCCGTTGTGTGAACTTGAGCAAGTCATTTCACTTCTCTGGGCCTCAGTTTCCTCTCTGTAAAATGAAGATTAAATCCTATTCCCTCCTATTTAGACTGCGAGTCCCAAATGGGATGGGGTCTCTGTCTGACCTGTTCATCTTGTATCTATCCCAGAGTCTAGTACAGTGCTTGGCAAGTATTCAGTGCTTAGCAAATACCATTGTTATGACATTTCCATGCCCCAAGCTTAGCAGGATTTGCTTTAGCAGTGCCAACTTGGCATTTGAAGAAACAGGAAGTTTAGGGGCAGAATTCACTTGAAAGTACCCCCAGAATCCAAGGGATGGAATAAGGTGTTTTCAAGCATTAACTATCCACTCTTTTCTTTTCTGCTTAAGCAGTAATATTATCCACTGCCAATGTGCTTAGGTTCAACAAAAAGTCCAGGAATAGTTCCATCATCTTTGGAACTTACATAAGATGGACTTCTAGACTGTGAGCCTTCTAGACTGTGAGCCCACTGTTGGGTAGGGACTGTCTCTATATATTGCCAACTTGTACTTCCCAAGCGCTTAGTACAGTGCTGTGCACACAGTAAGTGCTCAATAAATACGATTGATTATAGAGGGAATATTGTCACGGATGTGGTAGAGGAAAGGACAAAGAAGATCTACATGACGTACCTCTAGACTGTAAGCTTATTGTGGTTAGCAAATGTGTCTGTTAATTGTTGTACTCTCCCCAGCACTTTGTACAGCAGTCTGCACACAGTAAGCACTTAATATATACGATAGACTCACTGAAATACCACAATGAATGCAAGGGAAGCAGGGTGGCCTAATGGAAAGACCACAGGCCTGGGGGTCAGAGGGCCTGGATTCTAATCCCATCTCCTCCGCCTGTCTGCAATGTGACCTTAGGCAAGTCACTTAAATTCTCTGTGCCTCAGTTCCTTCATCTGCAAAAAAATGGGGATTCAATACCTGTTCTTCCTCCTACTTAGACTGTGAGCCCCATATGGGACCTAATGATCTTGTATCTATCCCAGCACTTAGTACAGTGCTTGGCATATAATAAGTGCTTAACAAATGCCACTATTATGATCATTATTATTCCTGTTGTTGTTATTAATACTTTTAGGTTCAAACAAGAGACACTGCACCAGAAAGATTTAAAATATTGCCCCTCTATGTCTCTCTGTACTCCTGACCTGGGCCACGCCTCCTCTTTTGATTACGGGATTAGTCTGACAGATATAAGGGTTTATCCCCTTGGGAGAAGCAGCATGACCTAGTGGATAGAGCATGGGCCTTGGAGTCAGAAGGACCTGGGTTCTAATCCCAGCTCCATCACTTGTCTGCTGTGTGACCTTTGGGAAGTCATTTTTTTTTGGTATTTGTTAAGTGCTTACTATGTACTTAAGAGCTGTTAAGCACTGTTCTAAGCGCTGGGGAGGATCCAACGTGATCAGGTTGTCCCATGTGGGGTTCACAGTCTTAATCCCCATTTTACAGATGAGGTAACTGAGGCACAGAGAAGTTGAGTGACTTGCCCAGAGTCACACAGCTGACAATTGGTGGAGCCGGGATTTGAACCCATGACTTCTGACTCCCAGGCCTGGGATCTTTCCACTGAGCCACACTGCTTCTCTGTGCCTCAGTTAACCTCACTTGTAAAATGGGGATTAAGACTGAGTCCTATCGGGGACAGGGAGTGTGTCCAAACCAATTATCTTGAATCTACCCTAGCATTAGTACAGTGCTTGGCACATAGTAAGCACTTAACAAATACCGCAAGTATTATTATCATCTATATTGTAAGGTCATTATGGTCAGGGAATGTTTGCTAATCCTCTTGTTCTCTCCCAAGCCCTTAGAACAGTGCTCTGTACATAGTAAGAACTCAATAAATACCACTGATTGATTAATTGACCTGTTCATACTCAAGAACTTTCACCGTTCTTCCCCCAAAAGAAGTTCTTCCGAAACCTAAACACAAAGACAGTTGAAAGATGAGTCAATCCTGAAGGCCCTCTTCCTCGAAAACCTGGATTGATTTTTAACCCCCAGGCAAATCGGCAAAAACTAAAGTAGACAAATGGTCTCGTCATGTTCTAGGTCAGCATTGTTGCTTTACAAACTTATCAGATGTCCACCCATATGGTTACACATTGAAATGCCCATGCAAATGGAGAGAAAATCATGATTTAAAAAGTACTGGACAAACTGAAATCTGCAGTACTGAAAATTTGATGCCTCATTTATTTTATTCATGGTGCTAGGTCATTAAACTAGGAATACAGTGGGCTTAACTGATCGGGCTGTTTGTAAGCTTCACCAAGTTGTACATTGCTTGAAGGCTGGAATCGTGATTACTTATCAGTCAATCATTGGTATTTTTTGAGCACTTACTAGGTGCAGAGCATTGTACTTGGGAGCATTGTTCACTTGGGAGAGAACAGTACAACAGAATCAGCAGATATATTCCCTGCCTATAACAAACATACATTCTAGAGGGGATTGCTAGTTCATTCATTCATTCATTCAGTCGTATTTATTGAGCGCTTACTGTGTGCAGAGCAATGTACTAAGCGCTGGGGAAGTACAAGTTGGCAGCATATAGAATTGGTCCCTACCCAGCAATGGGCTCATAGTCTAGAAGGGGGAGACAGACAACAAAACAAAACATGTGGACAGGTGTCAAGTCATCAGAACAAATAGAATTAAAGCTAGTTGCACATCATTAACAAAATAAATAGAATAGTAAATACGTGCAAGTAAAATCAATAGAATAATAAATCTGTACAAACACAGGTGCTGTTGGGAGGGGAAGGAGGTAGGGTGGAGGGGATGGGGAGGAGGAGAGTAAAAAGGGGGCTCTGTCTGGGAAGGCCTCCAGGAGGAGGTGAGCTCTCAGTAGGGCTTTGAAGGGAGAAAGAGAGCTAGCTTGGTGGATGTGTGGAGGGAGGGCATTCCAGGCCAGGGGGAGGATGTGGGCCGTGGGTCGACGGCGGAACAGGCGAGAACTCCCCAGCACTTGATATATTGTGTTGCACATGGTAAGGGCTCAGTAAATGCCTTGGATGGATTACCTGTAATTTCATATTCTCTTGATTTGGCTTTTAACCACATTGAATGTGACAAACTTCAAGAAATCCCAAAGGTTCTCACAACCTTTAGAAAAATTGTTACAAGCGTTTGTGGCCATGATGGCTTCATTGAAGCAGCCAAGCTATTTGTGGGGATCTGGGAACTTGGTATAACTCACAATAATAATAATAATAATGATGGTATTTATTAAGCGCTTACTATGTTCAAAGCAGTGTTCTAAGCACTGGGGAGGTTACGAGGTTATCAGGTTGTCCCACGGGGGCCTCACAGTCTTAATCCTGATTTTACAGGTGAGGTAACTGAGGTACAGAGAAGTTGTGACATACCCAAAGTCACACAGCTGACAATTGGCAGAGCTGGGATTTGAACCCATGATCTCTGACTCCAAAGCCCGTGCTCTTTCCACTGAGCCACAGACTTTCAGATGTGACTTTTTCCTTGTCCCACCAGAGTTTGTATTAGGGGGTAAGTTACCTTTTAGTCACCAAGACCCTTGGTGATCAATCAGTGGTATTTATGAGTGCTTACTATGTTCAGAGCACTGTACTAAGCACATGGGAGAGTACAACAGAGTTGGTAGACACAGTCCCTGCCTAGAAGGAGTTTACAGCTTAGGGGGGAGATGGACATTAATATAAATGAATAAATGATAGATATGTCCATGTAATTCCATGATATAGGGGTTATATTCTTCCAAAATCCCACGTTAAGTGAAACTTGGCTTCTAGTACTCACTTTGTCCAGTGCCACATACCTACACACAAGTGGCATTGTTCAACAGTGCAACACGGGGTATCTTACCAGGCTTGTCTTGTCAAACAGATGTTCCCTAATTCCCCAACAGCATCCTTGCCAAAACGGAGAGAAAAAGTACACTATGGCAGAACTGACTGTGTTCTTTCTACACTTAGCTACAGCGCAGGTAAAATATTTGTGAGACGCAAGGGACGTTAATATCTTTGGTGTTTTTCGTTGCTCTGGTTAAACAGCATATGTTGATGCAGTTACAGGATGTTCAGTCTTCAGTTAGGTTCTTTGCAAGTGTCACGTGACAGACACTGTAGCTTCTCTTCCTTGTACCAAAGGTGATGAAAAAGGATTCACCATCTCTGGGCTATTTTGGGGTTTAGAAGGAACCTGGCATTCTAAAAGGATTGCTGACTTTTCCAAGCAGATTCCGCTCTGTATGAACTTTGAACTGAGACCAGCCTGGAGTCTGAACCGTTGATCAAATCGTGAAAAAGAAAGTCGCTGATGCCTCCGGGCCTTGGGATGTGGCTATTTGCCTGGTAAATATTGGGAGAACTTGGGAGAAGCTTCCCCGCAGTTTCATTAAAGAAAGACTTAGAAGAAGCATATGCAAAAGGGCAGAGGTGATCTTGCCTCTCCTTTCAAGATCGTGAGCCCCAAAAGGGACAGGTGCCATATTTAATCCCAACCTGTGTATTTTCTCCCAGCGCTTAACACAATGCTCTGACCACAGTAAGTGTTTAATAAATCCTATTATTACTACTAATACTACTACAGTTGAAGATCCCCTCATTGTTGGAATAGTTGATTGTTGGGCTGCATTTCCCACTTCTGGAAGGGGTGGGGGGGGGGGAGGAGAGAGAGAGAGAGAGAGAGAGAGAGATTGATTTTTTGTGGTTTTTAGAGAACATTTTTGCCATGATCTTTTAAAATCACTCAGCAAGAAGTGAGGATTAGCCATAAATATGCTTTGACTATTCAAGGACCTACTCCTTCCCTCTAATAGACTTCAAGATTCTGTTTTGAACTGTGGAATTAAGGGGAGGAAAAGGAATTTTGGGGCGGGGAGGGGAAATCTCAAAGTATGTAGCTGAAATTTTTTTTAGTAAACTGCCTACAGATACCAAATATTTAAGAAAATGTCAAATATTTAAGTGTGGGGGGTCAGTTTTATAGATTTAAAATCTACAAGGAGTTTAGAGGATGTTCCAGCCCTCTGCTTTCCAGAAGGACCTAGATCCCAAGCTAGTTTGGTATGGAGCTGCTTTGGGGGCCCTCAAGTCATTCCAAATGATTAGCGAATCAGGGAATTTTAATCCAACAGTGTCCAACAACTGTCAGAAGGAATGGTTTGTGTACATACACTTGTGTGCTCAGTGTCAGAGTTTGCAAGAACCCAAATCCTACATTCTAGGAAAACTGGTTAAAGGGCCCAAACCATTCTAGCCCCGTAATTTAGCCTATCTGGAACTGGAGAATGGACTGATTTGTGTCAGCATGTGATCGCTGGGAATGAATGAACTTCAATTTGGAAGATATTTTTCCTGAACTTGACACATGGTCATTAGGCATTTGAATGTCAGGGACTCTTCCCACACTGGACTGTAAGCTTGTTGTGTGCAGGGAGCATGTCTCCCAAGTGCTTAGTACAGTGCTATGTACAATAAACAATCAAATACCATCGACTGACTTATTTTCATCATGGTGTATGCAGCTGGCAACCAAGCGTACTTCGTTAAATGACATCTTTTATTTCCATCTCTTTTTCAGATCAATGTCCGCGTTACCACCATGGATGCCGAACTGGAATTTGCCATCCAACCCAATACTACTGGCAAACAGCTCTTTGACCAGGTCAGCATTATCTTGCTTTTTGCAGGAGAAATGCAGTGTTCCTAACCAGTGAAATCATTGTGTTGCCAATTGGACTTCATCTCCTTGCACTTCTCCATGGGTTGTACACCTCTCCTAGCGTTTACTTTCCTCTGAAATGGTTTTTTCTCCCTTAAAGCACATTCTCTACCCCAGCACTTAGAACAGTGGTTGGCACATAGTAAGTGCTTAACAAATACAATAATAATAATAATAATAATTGTAATCACGAAGAATTTCAGTGGAGTGACCTCTACTACCCATGGCCTTCGAGCCCAAAACTCTGGTGTGATCATTTCTGGTTGTGTTGGGGCCTTGCAAAAGCCGGCATCTGCCCCATTGGCATCTAAGGAATCAGTCTTTGTCCTCACACTCCCGGAAATTGTGGGACAGGACATGCTCTTCCTTTGATTAATGCCAAGGTGCTCTTTCACACCCATACCTTATCACTGCTCAACAAAGCTACAGAACCGAGTGAGAATCAGCATGGCCTAGCGGATACAGCATGAGCCTAGAAGTCAGAGGACTGGGATTCTAATCCCAGGTCTTCCACTTCTGCTGTCTGACCTTGGGCAAATCACTTACCTTCTCTGTGCCTCAGGTCATATGTAATATGGGGATTAAGGCTGTGAGCCCCATGCAGGGACAGGGACTGTGCCCAACTTGATTAGCTTATATCTACCCCAGTGCTTAGTACAGTGTCCAACACATAGTAAGCACTTAACAGATACCAATAAAGGGGGTGAGGGGCTTTAATAATAATAATTTTGGTATTAAGTGCTTACGATGTGACAAGCACTGTACTAAGCACTGGGGTGGTTCCACACAAATTGGGTTGGACACAGTCCCTGTCTTGCATGGGGCTTACATTCCTAATTCCCATTTTACAGATTGGGGAACTAAGGCACAGGGAAGTGGAGTGACCTGCCTAAGGCCACACAGCAGGCAAGTGGCAGAGTCGGGATTAGAACCCGTGACCTGACTCCCAAGCCTGTGCTGCATCCACTACGCCTTGCTGCTTCTTTAGGCAGCAGTCCTGTCACGCTTGGGGAAGGGAGCAAATAGTGGTTTCAGACCTCCTTCCCTGCCCCCACCCCCGACACTGGCTCTTAAATGGTTGAATGATTGTGACCCTTGAAATGGGGTTGAAATTCCCCTCTGAACCCTGGGCAGATCCACAGGAGTTGCTGGTGAGTGGGCCCTGCATGGAGAAGTTAATCATTCTTAGCAGACAGACTGATCAGCCCTTGCCCTTGACATGGAATTGTAGAGGGGCTAGAGGAGAAAACAGAAGCTTAGGGCTCAGTGGAGCTGATAAAGTCTCTCAGAGGAAGCAGCAGGCTTTCAGATCAGTATGCAGTGCTTCCCGACTCCCTTTACATGAGCCCCCCTGTGTCCCCTCCCTCCTCCTTCCACCCATTACCAACCTGTGGTGAGTCCTCCCAAGCCACTTGTGTCCAGTGGAATGGAGAGCCCCCCTCTCATGTCCAGTGCACGTTGGTTAGTCAGTCATATTTACGGAGAATGTACTGTATGCAAGGTACTGTACTAATGGTTTAGGAGACTACAATAGAAGCAGCATGGCTCAGTGGAAAGAGCACGGGCTTTGGAGTCAGAGGTCGTGGGTTCAAATCCCAGCTCCGCCAACTATCAGCTGCGTGACTTTGGGCAAGTCACTTAACTTCTCTGTACCTCAGTTACCTCATCTGTAAAATGGGGATTAAAACTGTGAGCCCCCTGGGACAACCTGATCACCTTGTAACCTCCCCAGCGCTTAGAACAGTGCTTTGCACTGTTAAAGCACTTAACAAATACCATCATTATTATTATTATTACAATATAACAGACACACAGCACTGTACTAAGCACTTGGGAGAGTGTAACATAATAATAAACAGACACATTCCCTGCCCACAACAAGCTTACAGTCTAGAGGGGGAGACAGGCATAAATATATATATCAGTAAAATTACAGATATGTACATAAGTGCTATGGGGGTAGGAGGGGGGATGAATGAAGGGAGCAAGTCAAGGGGATGGAGAAGGGAGTGGGAGAAGAGGAAAGGAGGATTTGGTCAGGGAAGGCCTCTTGGAGGAGATAGGCCTTCAGTGAGGCTTTAAAGGAGGGGAGAGTAATTGTCTGTGGGATATGAAGAGGGAGGGCGTTCCAGGCCAGAGGTAGGACGTGGGTGAGAGGTTGATGGCAAGATAAATGGGATGGAGGTACAGTGAGAAGGTTGGCATTAGAGGAGTGAAGCGTACCACCTGGTTGTAGTAGGAGAGTAGCGAGGTGAGGTAGGAGGGGGCAAGGTGATTGTGTTGTGTAGGGCAGTGTGTATGGGTGTGTCTCCGAGTTTACATGGTGTGCACGATGTGTGCACAGTTGTAGCCAAAATAGCAGAGTGGTGTAGTGGATAGAGCAGGGGCCGGGAAGCACTTAACAAATACCACAATTACTATTATCTTTCAAGATGGGAAGTAGTGTTCTGTGGGTTTGGCAGGTGGCATAGGCGAAGGGGCACTGTGTCTCATGGCATCATCTTTGTCTGGAGGACAGCTAAGTTTTATGTTGAGCGGCTCTTCATCCCTTGTATGTTCGTGTTATCCTCGCTGAATGGAAATGGATATTTAGGAAATGATTCTTTTTTCTAAATAAGTTTTTCTTTATTTTACTGAAGTGGCTATTCTAATATTACACAGTTGTTGCTCTACTTTCTAATTCCTTTTTTCCCACCCCACTCTCTGCCCCCAGTGACCTCCAGGAAGGACAAGTGAGACTCAAAGACTGAAAAATCATTCCTTTTCAACATTTTTCCTCAATGGTTTAATCTTTTCTAAACCAAATGTGTTAGCTTAGAATGATTGTCGCATGTAAATGGAAGCACTTGTTACGAGAGAAGCTCCAGTAAGCTATCTCTGGGAAACCCTAAGCTTTTTCAGAGCTACTCTGCTCCCAATCCCTGCTGCTTTTTAGTCTCTAACAAAAGACTGTAGTCTGTCTTTAAGCCCTGGCAGACAAAGGTGACTGAATAATGTTCATTCCTGGGAAAAGTTGTGCCAACACACTGAAATGACCTTTCAGACAAGCATTGGATCCAGCCAACTAGGGCTGGCTCTGACCACACTGTCTGTAGTGGCTTCTTTTGTTTGGGTTTTCATTAGCCTAGGCAGAAGCCCTATTGCCTCCCTTCCCCTGCCCCCTCACCCCTATACATACATTCTCCTGTCACCTCGCTCCCCCTTTACCAATAATTCTCAGGGGAGGTAATCAAGGGCAGATCATCAGGATCCCGATCCTTAGTCGGTGGCTAGAACGGTCACCTGCATGTTTCAGAGTGCCAAGTTGGCACTGGTGTGGACACTGCTGAAAATCAAGGCTATTAGGCATCCCTTTGCCAACCTCCATGTGCCAGCCCATGCTGTCCCCCGTCCCTGGTCGGGGAGCTGACCAGCTGGAAACGGGACGTCACGTCTAGAGCCAGATTGTGCGTTCCCTTAGTGGAAGAGTTGACCTGGTCATCGTTGACCGTTGACTCTTCCTGACTGGCCTCCAGTTCCCTTGCTGCTCTTTTGCTCTTTTAGGAAGTAAATTTAATTTAAGGCAGAGAAGGGGCATAGTTGAGTACTTTCTCTCCCTCTCTCCCTCTCTCCCTCTCTCCCTCTCTCCCTCCCTTATCTCATCATCCCTTCTTCCTCATTCCTGCCAAGAAATATCCATCTAAGGGGGAAGTTTGGGAAGATTTTCTGGAGGTTATAGGGAGAAGCCCTAAAGAGAAAGGGAATGCCATAAGCTCATTGTGGGCAGGGAATATGTCTGTTCATTGTTATATTGTATTAATAATAATGATGGTATTTGTTAAGCACTTACTATGTGTAAAGCACTGTTCTAAGCACTGGGGGAATACAAGGTGATCGGGTTGTCCTACATGGGGCTCACAGTTTTAATCCCCATTTTGCAGATGAGGTAACTGAGGCACAGAGAAGTGAAGTGACTTATCCAAAGTCACACAGCTGGTGAGGTGGAGGAGGGAGTAGAACCCATGACCTCTGACTCCCAAGCCCAGGCTCTTGCCACTGAGTCACGCTGCTTCTCTTGTACTCTCCCAAGAGCTCAGTACAGTGCTTTGCACAAAGTAAGTGCCCAATAAATACAATCAACTGAATATGAGAAAGCAGCTGAAAATGTTGCCTTGCCAACAGGTGAGCCAGGTGGTGTTCGGCTGGAGAGGTTGAGATTCATCGTTCTGGACAAGGTTGAACGGGGGAGAGGAGCAAAGAGAATTCTGAGCAGAGTCTCTCCTGCAGAAACAGCCCCCAACATACACGTGTGCACACACACAAAGTCATTTGTGCTCCAAAAAGGGAAGCAGTGTGGCCTAATGGAAAGAGCACAGGCCTTGAGAGTCAGAGGACCTGGATTCTAATCAATACAATACAATAATATAATACAAATACAGTAAAAATCCAATACGAAATACAAATACAGTAATAATTCTGACTCTGCCAGTTGCTTGCTGTGTGATCTTGAGCAAGTCAATTAACTTCTCTGGGCCTCAGGTTTGTATGTAAAATGGGGATTCAATACCTGTTCTCCCTCCCACTTTGAGTGTGAGCCCTATGAATGACAGGGACTGTTTTCAACCTAATTTACCTTTACCTACCCAGTGCTTAGAATGGAGTTTGACACGCAGTAAGCACTTATCAGATAGTATAAAAAAAATTAGCTGGTAGTGAAATTCACCATGGTTGCGTATGTGGCAGATGAAAAGGCCAGTGAAGGAACCACAGTCCTTGCCAAAGTGTCATGGCCTAGTGGATAGAGCACAGGCTGGGGAGTTAGAAGATCATGCTTCTAATCCCAGCTCTGCCACTTGTCGCCTGTGTGACCTTGGGCAAGTTGTGTCATTTCTCTAGGTCTCAGTTACTTCATCTGTAAAATGGGGGTGAAGACTGTGAGCCCTGTATGGGACACTGTGACCAACCTGCTTTGCTTGCATCCATCCCAGTGCTTAGTATAGTACCTGGCACATAGTAAGCACTTAACAGATACAACAATTATTACTGATTATTAAAGCATCCTCACAAAAGCTGACCTTTGATGTGTTGCTATGTTTATTGTTTGACTCATCCCCCAGTCTCTGGATTTTTTTTATGGTATTTAAGTGCTTACTATGTGCTAGGCATTGTACTAAGCGCTTGGGGAAGACAAGCTAATCAAGTTGGACAGAGTCCATGTCCCATATGGGGCTCACAGTCCTAATCCCCATTTTACAGGTGAAGTAACTGAAGCCCAGAGAATCTAAGTGACTTGCCCAAAGTCATCCAACAGACAAGTTGCAGAGCCAGGATTAGAATTTAGGTCCTTCTGATTCCCAGGCCCTTGCTCTATCCACTAGGCCAAGCTGCTTCTCTTTGAAGCATCTGTTAAACCTGCTCACGGACACTTAATGAATGCTAATAAGTGAACAATTGATTCAAGAAAAGTTTTAAACAAGGTCAGGAGAACAGCTGAGAGGAAAAATGTCAAAGTTTAATTCACTTTTTAGAAACGAGGAAGCCTGAGGAAATGCACATCTTGGGACCCAGGTCTCATCCTCTGTGCCTCAGTTTCCCCATCTTTACCATCTGTCCCTCCTACAGGAGTGGGGTAGGTAAACGAAACTGTTGGAGGCAGCTCTGCTGCCTGCCTTATCTGAAAGAACCCCTCATAAATATCAAGTGTTGTTATTGGCAGGTGTTCAGCGAACCAGCCACAGCTTGTAAGTCATTACTGCAGCTGAACCTCTGCCGCTCTGTGTGAAGCCTGATCCTGTGAAAAACCCATTTAAGTATTGCCTCCAGATCATCTCATCTCCGGTCAGGCTGAGTTGCTACCCCTGCTAGCCAGTTTGAAAACATGCTTTGAAACTCTGCAGAACCACGAGCACACCTGATCCTAACCATCTGGGGAGATTGCTGCATTGGTGGACTGCATTTCTCTTGGTGTGCAAGAATTAGCCCTGGGAACCTGCTTCTACATCGAGTTGAACGGGCACCTCTCCCCAGGAACAAAAGAATTGGTCACATCATTCATTGAGACCTGGTTGCTTTTAAAACGCTGCTTCCTCTATTTTGTGCCAAGAGCGGTGCCCTGTCTGGACTTAGCCTGACTGAATTCTTTGATCTTCATGAGACTGAAGGAATCGCAGATTGAATAATCCGTCGGGCCCCTGTTAGCTTGTTGAGTTTAGAGGAGTCCATCTAGAGCAGCTCGTTGTGGGCTGGAAATGTGTCTACCAACTCTTTATTGTACTCTCCCAAGCGCTTAGTACAGTGCTCTGCTCACAGTAAGAGCTCAGTGAGTACCATTGGTTGACTGATTGATTAAGAAACACCGTGCCTTGTGGATAGAGCATGGTCCCGGGAGTCAGAAGGACTCTCTGAATAGGTTCAAACCCAATTGGAACCCCCCATGCACCAGTGTTCTAGGCATCTTGTGGCTTCCTTATTCCAACAGAAATGGGAATACTTGGATCTCTTCACCTAGACTTTGAATATTATTCATTAGATGGTAAAGGAACTTTTCTTGAGTTTCTTTTGTTCCTTCCCAAGCACTTAATCCAGCATATTCCGTTCCGTAATCGCTCAGTTAATACGATTCCTGCTATTTATAGTATACCTCTCCCTAATCCCATTGCACCATCTTGGGAGTGGGAAAGGTAGGAGGAAGAAAAATAGTAAGTTGGTGTTCAAGAACCTAAACTTTCTGGGTAACAAAATATGGGAAGTTTGCTGTAAACTGTGAGCCCACTGTTGGGTAGGGACCGTCTCTATATGTTGCCAACTTGTACTTCCCAAGCGTTTAGTACAGTGCTCTGTGCACAGTAAGCGCTCAATAAATACGATTGAATGAATGAATGCTGTAATATGTTTTACAGGTGGAATTCTATGAATTTGGGCAAACTCAAGTTTTTTGAGTGCTTACAGTGTGCAGAGCATTCGTTCATTCAATCGTATTTATTGAGTGCTTGCTGTGTGCAGAGCACTGTACTAAGCGCTTGGGAAGTACAAGTTGGCAACATATAGAGACCATCCCTACCCACCAATGGGCTCACAGTCTAGAAGGGCACTGTACTAAGAGCTTGGAAGAGCACAGTATAACAGTCTCTAGACACGTTCCCTGTTGATGTTCAAGAGCCTAAAATTTCTGGGTGGCAGAATATGGGAAGTTTGCTGTAGTATGTTTTACAAGTGAAGTTCTACAAATTTGGGCAAACTCAATCAACCACATTCATTGAATGCTTTGTGCAGAGCACTGTGCTATGAGCTTGGGAGAGTATAATATAAACAAAGTTAGTAGACACATTCTAATGAGAAGCAGCAAGTCTTAGTGAATAGAGCACAGGCTCGGGACTGGTTCTAAGCCTGGGTTTGGGCTGGGTTTCTAAGCATGACTCTGCCGTTTGCCAGCTCTGTGACCTTGGGCCAGTCACTTAACTTCTCTGGGCCTCAATTACCTCATCTGTAAAATGGGGATTAAGAATGTGAGCCCTATGTGGGACAGGGACTGCATCCAATCTGTCTTGTCTCTACTCCAGTCCGTAGTACAGTGCCTGGCATATAGTAAGCACTTAACAAATACCATTAAAAAAAGAGCTTACATTCTAGAGGATTAGTTTACAGTCTTATTTGTGGGCTTTAAAGTTGCTGAGAAGAAACTGGTTTTTTTCCCCCTTTGGGACTTCTGTTCCCAAACAGCTTTCTTATAACACAACTCCCTGTTTTTCAAGGGAATTTCTATGACCTCTTTTGGATGAGGCTACTTTTCTCTTCCAAGATCCCAACTTCTGTTGAAATGAGGGTACACCTACCCAGCTGGAGTGGTCCACATCTAGGATGCTGATTTTAGCCCCTCCTTTCCTCTATAGGCCTTAAGGTCATCCTGGGAGGAAAAGCGTGACTAGATTGAACTGGAGAGCTTCCTTTTCCCACAGGTTGTGTTCTACAAAACACTGCTGCCATTAGTGGGATGTGAAGTGAGATTTCTGGAGGGGGTTTTTTCGCTGTTGCAATTTTCTTTGAAGCAGTGGATTTCTCCTGGACTTGCCATAGTCCTTGAGTCCTGTTGGGAATGCTGTTGGAGTTGATCTGAGTGGAGGTAGGAGTGAGAGTAGAAAGTGGGAAATTTTCTTGGATTTAGGCATGCCTATTGGCTTGGGATTGTTTCTTTCTTGAGGAGTGGAGGACCTGGTGAAAGAGAGGGCACTTGAGCGCTTACTTTGTGCAGAGTACTGTATTAAGTGCTTGGGAGAGCACAATATAATAATAAACAGACACATTCCCTGCCCGTACATTACTCCATTCCAACAGGATGCAAGATACTTGGCCATAGTAACGAGGATCAGAATTAACTTGTATTCAGAGCTTACTGAAAGTTGGCATGGTTCTTTGCTTTTGGGGTTTTTTTGTGTGTGGTGTTTTAGGGGTTTTTGGATAGTATTTAAGGGCTTACTATGTGCCAGGCAGAGTACTAAGTGCTGCAGGTAGATGCAAGCTACTCAGGTCAGACGTAGTCCATGTCCCATATAAGGCTCACAGTCTTTTCCCCCATTTTAACTAAGGTAACTGAGGCCTAGAGAAGTTGAGCGACTGGCCCTGGGTCACACAGCGGACAAGGTGTCAAAGCCTGGATTGGCCTTGTGTATTTAATATTCCCAGACTAACTAGCACTTCTGAACAATTATGAGCTATTGACTAAGTTCAGGGTCCATTTAATACAAACCTATTAACCAGGAGCTGGGTTCTGTTGCTGGGTTGCTAATTTTAGGTTAGGAAAACTTCTGGGGTAAAGCCAAGGCAACCCACAAAGAAGTAGGTGTTGTTGAACCACATTTTTTGTATACCTGGGGTGCTATCACGTAATAATAATGGTGGTATTTGTTAAGTGCTTACTGTGTGCAAAGCACTGTTCTAAGTGCTGGCATCTAATACTGTGATCTGCATGTGGGATATGAACTGTGCCCAACCTGATTAGTTTGTATCTATCCTAGCGCTTAGCACATAGTAAAGCACTTAACAAATGCCATAAAAAGGCATTCTTTTAATCTTTTTTCAGTTCCTCCAGGAAGGATCCTCAGCATGGTCAGGGGAAGCCCTGGAAAAATCCTGATGATTCCCAATTCTTCCAGCACAGTCCTGATTCAAGTGTGACTCCTTTAAATTTCAAGATGGTGACACTTGGTGTGTTTCACGTGTATCAGAAATACAGTTCTTTAGAGGGTGTGACACTTTATCTCTGTGTCAATCCACTAGTGGTATTTATTGAGGACTTGTGTGCAGAGCACTGTAGTAAGTGCTTAGGAGAGAACAGTAGAACAGAGTTGGTAGACATGTCCCCTGCCCACAGCAAGTTTACAGTCTGGAAGATCGGTGTATGTACTTTATGCAAGATATAGTGCATGCTTCAGTCAGTCGTAATTTATCGAGTGTTTACTGTGTTCAGAGGACTGTACTAAGCGCTTAGGAGAGTACAGTATAACCATGTAGCAGACACATTCCCTGCTCACATTGAGCAGAGCATGACAACCCAGGGGCAGGAAGAGAAGGGAAGGATGTTACCTCAGTTTATTGAGTGCCTATGGTATGCAGCAAGTAGGAGAATGCAATAGAAGAGATGTCTCAAATGCCTGTTACCTTTCTCATCCTTCCCCCCTCCTTTTTTTCCATCCTCTTTTCTTTCTCCCTCTCCCCTACTGTTATAATTCCCCACTTAATAATCCCCTTATTGGTTTCAAAAAAGTGGGCAACTATGCAAGTAAATATGCTATTTATATGCCCTCTCAGAATTTGAACTCTCTGGTGACGGCCCTGCATTTATAATAAAGTGTCAGTGAGGACAGTAATTGGAACTGGAGGGTCCACTGAACAACTTTTACTCCCCTGTTCATTCAGCCATTTATTGAGTGCTTACTGTGAGCAAAGCATTGTACTAAGCCCTTGGGAGAGTACTATACAACAATAAGCAGACACATTCCCTGCCCACAACGAGGTTACAGTCTAGAGGGGCTTGCCCAAGATTACACAGCAGACATGTGAGGGAGCCGGGATTAGAACCCAGGTCCTCTGACTTCCAAGCCTGTGCTCTTTCCACCAGGTCATGCTGCTTCTCTAAATCGGGAATGTAACATTTGAGAACGTGAACATGGAAATTGTTCGGGTGGCGACAACAGAGTTTGCTGTAAATACTAAAGACAGAGGGTCATTTCAGAAGTCCTGACCCTCTCGTTAGGAGCACTCCATATATGCGGTCAACACCACAAATGTTAGGATAGCCACAGAATATCGGTCCGTTAATCAGTCATATTTATTGTGTGCTTACTGTGTGCAGAGCACTGAACCAAGTGGTTGGGAGAGTACAGTACAAGAGAGTTGGTAGACACACTACCTGCCCACAATAAGCTTACAGTCTAGAGGCTTACGGAAGATATATGATTCTCATATTGAAAGACCTGGCTGACAAGAATAAGGTCCATGTTTCTAAATCTAGCTTTGCCACATAATAATGATAATGATGATGATGATGAGGGTGGCATTTGTTAGGCACTTATTATGTGCAAAGCACTGTTCTAAGCGCTGGGGGTGATACAAGGTGACCAGGTTGTCCCACCTGGGACTCACAGTCTGAATCTCCATTTTACAGATGAAGGAACTGAGGCACAGAGAAGTTGTGACTTGCCCAAAGTCACACAGCTGACAAGTGGCGGAGCCAGGATTAGAACCCACAACTTCTGACTCCCAAGCCCAGGCTCTTTCCACTGAGCCATGCTGCTTCTCACTTCTTTGCTATGTGCCCTTGGGTTAGTCACTTAACTTCTCTGTTCTCAGTTACCTCATCTGTAAAATGAGGATGAAGACTATGAACCCCTTATGGGACAGGGACTGTGTCCAGCCTTCATTCATTCATATTTATTGAGTCCTTACCGTGCGCAAAGCACTATACTTAGTGCTTGGGAGAGTATAATATAACCATAAATAGACACATTCCCTGCTCACAATAAGCTTAGCTTGTATCTACCCCAGCTTTTAGTACACTGCCTGGCATATAATGCTTAACACATACCATAAAACAAAAGAATAAAGAAGTAGGTCGACTTTTAGATTCAGTTTAGATAATATGAATGGGATTCTGTTTACAGTAGTAATAATGGTATTTGTTAAGTGCTTACTATGTGCCAGGCATTGTATTAAGCGCTGTGATGGATACAAGCAAATCGGCTCGGACACAATCCCTGCCCCACCTAGGGCTCACAGTTTTAATCCCCATTTTACAGATGAGGTAACTGAGGCACGGAGAAGCGAAGTGGCCACACAGCAGACATATGGCAGAGCCAGGATTAGAACTCATGACCCTCTGACACCCAAACTCATGCTCTATCCAGTCTGCCAAACTTGTTTATGAACCCATCTTGTGTGCTGAATTTTCAAGTTAGCCTTAAAGAGTTTGGGTGTGGAAGGACCGCTTTATGCCTCTTACCTTTCCCTTCCTTCCCCACTCCTTTCTTTCCGTCCTCTTTTTTTTTCTCCCTGTCTCCTACTGCTATAACGCTTAGACTGGAGGCAGCTCTCCCAAGCGCTTAGTACAGTGCTCTGCACACAGTAAGTGTTCAATAAATACGATTGAATGAATGAACTCTGTAAGATTGTATTCTCCCAAACACGTAGTACAGTGCTCTGCACGCAATAAGCACTCAGTAAATGCCACTGACAGACTGACTGCCTCCTGTCTGTAGCTGCCAAAGAGGGGAAGAATTTTGTATGGCTTCTGTGCCTCGGCCAAAAAACTAAGCGCATCCCAGGAAACTCATTAATGGCTACTGACCCGGTTCCCTCTGGTTCGTGTGAAGTACATGTTGGGAAGGCTAAGAGCTCCAACGGAAATTGGGGATACAGGCTTGAGATCTTGACTTCTCTCCTAGCTCTTGTCTTGCCAACAGTGCTTGGGGTTGCAGTTCCCCTGTACCAAAACCCCTCCTCCGGGCCTCACGACAAAGAAGTCTCATCATTATTCTTTCCCTTGTGACTGCCACTGGTGATCTTCCTTTGGATTGGAGCCGGTTTGTCTGGCTTTCTCAAACGGTTTTAATTTGGAGACCCATGACCAGGAGAAAGGACTATAAAATCCTCAAACCATGTATATTGTTTCCTTCATAAAGCTGTCCCCCACCCTCGTGTCTTTGCTTGTCTTCAACACGTCCTTTTCCACATTTCTTTTTCCCTGTCCCCTGCCAACCCCTGCCCCAGCCCCCCAAAAGGAATTCCAGGGTGCTTCTGAATTGAAAGGAAGTACGGAGAGAAGGAGCCACGATTTGGGAAAGGAGCAGTGCTGTGGGAGAGCAGCTTATTCCCTGCTATTTATGAGCCGGGGTTTTATGCCAGGGCATCCAGCTTCCAGGCCCTTGCTGTGCCTGCTTTGAGGTGGTGTGTAGTTAAACCAGCCTCCCTTGAGATCGAACTTGGGAGGAAGAAACCAAAGTTAATGTTTAGCAATCCTCAGAGCCAAAGGAAAGCTGTAGAGCAAAGGTGTGGTTAATTAGCTACCAGAAGCAGGGCATCCGTCCCCATGACGGGCGAACCGGTTGTGGGTTCTAAGAACGTGGAGGAAATAGCGATGCTGTAGGATGCTACCCACGTGATGGATATGCGCTAGTTATATTACTAGGGCCGTGAGGTTCTCTCTTGGCTTTCTGGGGGTGAGGGGTGGGGACTGACCTCAGCCTCCCTTTATTAATAATAATAATAATGGTATTTGTTAAGCGCTTGCTACGTGCAAAGCACTGTTCTAAGCGCTGGGGGGATACAAGGTGATCAGGTTATCCCACGTGGGGCTCACAATCCTAATCCCCATTGTGAAGATGAGGGAACTGAGGCACAGAGAAGTTAAATGACTTGCCCAAAGTCACACAGCCGATAAGTGGTGGAGCTGGGATTAGAACCCACCATCTCTGACTCCCAAGCCCGTGTTCTTTCCACTAGGCCACGCTGCCTTTCCCACACTGGCTGCCAGAGGGATGTTGGACCTTGGGTTTGTCTGTCAATCAAATTTATTGAGTGCCTCCTGTGTGCAGAGTACTATACCTAAGCGTTCGGGAGAGGACAATATAAGAAAAAGCAGACACATTCCAGAATGTGAGGGTGCCGGGCCAGGGGTGTTATCGGGAGGGAATTTGAGCCAGGTCAGATAACTTAGCGGGCGGGATTGAACCCCATAGCTAAATCCTGTGCCGCCTCCATTTACAGGGTGGAAAGACACGAGCTGGAGAACTTTTCATCGTTAGGGTATTTAAGCGCTTACTGTGTGCCAAGCGCTGTTAAATCCTTGATGGCTTTCCCTTATTCTCTTTTTGGCTAGTGTGTGCTCTTACACTACCTCAGCACCCAAGACATTCACAACCACCCATAGAACTCTTAATAAGTAACAGAGACTGTCAGTCAGTATGTACTTATCAATCAATCCGTGGTATTTATCGATTGCTTAGTGTGTGCGGAGCAATGTACTAAGCGCTTGAGCTAAGACAATGCAACAGAATTGAGAGACATGTTCCCTGCCCACAAGAAACTCAGTCTCATCTGCCGCTCCCTCCTTTCATTCTTTTTGTGCCTGTAGTTGAAATGTCTTTTGTGTCCATCTCCCTCTCCAGACTGTAAGCTGCTCCAGTAAGCTCAAGCTATTTTAACCCTTCCAAGCACTTAGTACGGTGCTGTGCACACAGTAGGTGTTCAAGAAGTGCTATCGATTGCTTGTTTGGTCTACGTTCAATATCTCATTGTAGTCTTGGGCTCTGTCTACCCCAGAGGCTCCTTATTCAGTGAGCTGGGTAGCATGTAAAAACACTACAGTCGTCTTTTTCTTTAAACAAAATCTTGAAACCCGGTGGACTGGAGAGAAACAGCTGAGACGCCTATACAGCAAGCAACTTTGACACAGCTCTAAAGACCTTTACTTCTTCCCATGGGAAGACTCAGCAGTCCTGGGGTAGCCAGCAGCAGAGGTAACCCACAGCCTCAGACTCCAGAAACCTTAATCGTCTCAGCCCCAATAGCTGACGCCCTCCACAAAAATCCTTTGTGTTGGCACGTTGCTTTCTCGGAACCCGTCTGCTACATTTAAATGAGATGCTTGCTTTTTTGGTTTTCCCCCAACTCCCTTGGGGCATTCCTGGAGGAGTCCACACTTTTATAGGTCCAGAGTGTCCCTGTGAGCCAAAGTGATCCCTTCATTCTCCCTTAACCTCCCCACTGGCATCGTGGCAAGTCTTGAACCTGGTCTGCCAGTGATTTCATTGACTAGATAGCTGGAAGCCAGAGAGGTAATCTTTCCCTTTTGGTGTGTTTGTGGGCTGGGAAGCAGGGGAGAGCTAGAGAGCTCCCCAGCTTGCCAGATGGCCTACTTTGCCACCCTGGGCGTGTGCCATCTGCTGTTCCCATGTCATGTTGGCTGTGGTTCTTAGCATCCCGGGTCTGGGACTTTACTGGTTGACTGGGAACGATGGCTGCCATCCATGTAGAGGTGTTGTAGATCCTCTTAGTCTTCCAGAGGCAGGCAGGCAGACCAGGGTTTCCCAGGAAATCCATTCTGCTGTCTCTCAGTCCCCCTCTAGACTGTAAACTCGTTGTGAGCAGGGCACTTGTGTCCCAACATTGTTCTATTGTACTCTCCCAGGTGCTTAGTATAGTGCTGTGCACACAGTCAGCACTCAATAAATATGATCGATTGATTGATTAATGCATGGGGAGGGAAATTCGGGGTCTCTAGACTGTAAGCTCATTATAGGCAGGGAATGTGTCCTAATTCTGCTATATTGTTCTCTCACAAGTGCTTAGTACAGTGTTCTGCACATCATATGCACTCAATAAATACCACTGATTGATTATTGAGAAGCAGTGTGGTCTAGTGGAAAGCACGTAGGCCTGGGAGTCAGAGGACCTGGATTCTAATCCTGGCTTCACCACTTGTCTGCTGTGTGACCCTGGGCAAATGACTTTACTTCTCTGTTTCCTCATCTGTAAAACAGGGATTATGGCTCTGAGCCCCATGTGGGATAAGGACTATATTCAACCCAGTTATCTTGTATCTACCCCAGCGCTTAGTGCAGTGCCTGGTCTAATAATAATAATGATAATAATGGTATCTGTTAAGCACTTACTGTGTGCCTGGCACTGAACCAAGCGCTGGGGTGTATACAAGCAAATCGGGTTGGACATAGTCCCTAGCCCATGTAGGGCTCACAGTTTCAATCCCCATTTTACAAAGAGGTAACTGAGGCCCAGAGAAGTGAAGTGACTTGCCCAAGGCCATACAGCATACAAGTGGCAGATCTGAGATTAGAACCAATGACCTTCTGATTCCCAGGCCCGTGCTCTATCCACTATGCCATGCTGCTTCTCATAGTATGGTACATGGTGTTTAAAAAAATACCACAATTATTACTGTTATTAATAATAATAGTAATAATATTGATTGGGGACCGCCCCCTGCCCTAGGCCCACCAGACATCTCTCTCTCTCTTTGTCCATGTTTCAGGTGGTAAAGACGATCGGCCTGCGAGAGGTGTGGTACTTTGGCCTTCAATATGTGGATAATAAAGGATTTCCAACCTGGCTGAAACTTGATAAAAAGGTAAATGGGAGTTAACGATTGACAGGTAAGCCCTCAGCTTGCCGCCGGTGACACTGACCGCTGATGGGCGCACCCTGTTCAGACCTTACCCCGTCGCTGTCTTTTTCTTGTTTAAAAAAAATGGAGCCATGTAAGTGAAGCTGCAGAGTCTTGGGAGAGGAGATTCTTCTTTTTTTTCTTTCCTTCTGCTTTAAACCAATCTGTCTGGGGTCTGGAAATGCAACAAAATTAATTGTTTGACCTGGGAGTTTTGAGCTTTGCCTTGGGGAAAACCCACCCACCCACACACAGAAGTTTTTGAAGTTTGTTGGAGTCCTTTTCCTCCGTAGCCACCACCGTGTAGCCTGGTGTCAAGAGTGGGGGGCTGGGAGTCAGGAGACCTGGGTTCTAGGCCCAGCTCTACCCCTTACCTGCTGAGCAAATCACTTCACTTTCCTGTGCCTCAATTTTTCTCATCTGTAAAATTGGGGTAACATAGTCGTTCTCCCTCCCTCTTAAACTGTGGGCTCTGAACGCGGTAGGTGCCATGTCCCATCTGATTATCTTGTGGCCCTTATCACAGTGCTGGGTACACAGGAAGCATTTGATAAATGCTGCCATTATTATGCAGGAGGCACTTCATCTCTATTGCCCAGCTCTTAAGAGCAGATTCGTACGTTTTCTAGCAGTCTCAAGATGAAAACCTCGTACGATGCAAACATGTTCTCCTCAGCCACATCCTCACAAGGCTCTGTGGTCAACCACCGTGACTCCCTGGGGAGGGCTGGTGGATTTGTGTTTAAAGGGCAAGCCGTCCTTGCCGAGCGGGTTTGGCTTGGACGTGTTCTTCTAAGGCCGCCCTTAGCACGAGTGTGGCCTCTTGAGAAATCTTTGGTCGGACTCTTGTTGGCTCACTTTTGCGGCTTGAAAACCAAGGCTGCATGTTTTAATTAATCAGTGGTATTTACTGTATTGTATTCTACTCGCCTAAACATTTAGTACAGTGCTCTCCACATATTAAGTGCTCAATAATGCCATTGATTGTTACAGTATAACAGTTGGTAGACGTATTCCCTGCCCACAACAAGCTTGCAGCCCAATAATAATAATAATAATGGCATTTATTAAGCACTTCCTATGTGCAAAGCACTGTTCTAAGCACTGGGGAGGTTACAAGGTGATCAGGTTGTCCCACATGGGGCTCACAGTCTTAGTCCCCATTTTCTAGATGCCCAGAGAAGTTAAGTGACTTGCCCAAAGTCACACAGCTGACAAATGGCAGAGTTGGGATTTGAACTCATGACCTCTGACTCCAAAGCCCGTGCTCCTTCCACTGAGCCACACTGCTTCTCTAGAGGGGGAGACATTAATATAAATGAACAAATCATAGATATGTACATAAATACTGTGGGGGTGAGGGTGGGGTGAATAAAGGGTGCAAATTCAAATGCAAGAGTGATGCAGAAGGGAGTGGGAGAAGAGAAAATGAGGGTTTAGTCAGGGAAGGCCTCTTGGAGGAGGTGTGCTTTTAATAAGCCTTTGAAGGTGGGGATAGTGATAGGGTGTGAAGGAGGACAGAGGTCCAGGCCAGAAGGAGGACCTGGGTGAGGGGTTGGCAGTGAGATAGACAAGATTGAGTCATAATAATAATAGTAATAATAATAATAATGGTATTTGTTAAGCACTTACTATGTGCCAAGCACTGTTGTAAGTGCTGTATAATAATAATGGCATTTATTAAGCACTTACTATGTGCAAAGCACTGTTCTAAGCGCTGGGGAGGTTACAAGGTGACCAGGTTGTCCCACGGGGGGCTCACAGTTTTCATCCCCATTTTATAGATGAGGTAACTGAGGCCCATCTAGTTCTGCATCTAGTCCTGGCCTTCTGTGTGTCCTTGGGCAAGTCACTTAAACTCTCTGGGCCTCAATTTAGTCAGATAGTCGGTTGGCATTGGAGGAGCAATATGTTGCGGGTTGTGTTGTATTAGGAGATCAGTGAGGTGAGGTAGGATGGGCGAGCAGATTTAAGAAGTTTAAAGGAGTTTCTGTTGGATGCGTAGGTGGATGGCAACCTCTGGAGGTTCTTGAGGAGTGGGAAAATGTGGACTGAACATATTCGTAGAAAAATGATCTAGGCAGCAGAGTGAGGTGTGGACTGGAGAAGGGAGAGACAGGAGGCAGGGAGATCAGCAAGGAGGCTGATGCAATAATCAAGGCGGGATACGTTAAGCACTTGGCTTAATTTGGTAGCAGTTTGGATGGAGAGGAGAGGGCGGATTTTAGCAGATTTTTTTTTTCCTTTTGCCCAGGTCACTTTTCTCACCCGTTCCGGTTTTTCTTGCACAGGTCTCCGCCCAGGAGGTTCGAAAGGAGAGTCCCCTCCAGTTCAAGTTCCGGGCCAAGTTCTACCCCGAAGACGTGCCCGAGGAGCTGATCCAGGACATCACCCAGAAGCTGTTCTTCCTGCAGGTGAAGGAGGGCATACTCAGCGACGAGATCTACTGCCCGCCAGAAACGGCTGTGCTCCTGGGGTCTTACGCCGTGCAGGCCAAGTTCGGAGACTACAACAAAGAGAAGCATAAGGCTGGGTACCTCAACTCAGAGCGCCTCATCCCTCAGAGGTGAGCGCCAAGCACCTAAGGTCACCCCAGGGGTCATTGGGACATAATAATGAATAATTACGGTGCTTGTAAAGTGCTTACTCTATGCTAAGCACTGTTTTGAGTGCTGGGATAGACACAAATTAATCAGATTGGATACAGTCCCTGTCCCACGTGGGGCTCTCAGTCTTAATCCCCATTCTACAGATGAGGTAACTGAGGTACAGAGACGTTAAGGGACTTGCCCAAGGTCACACAGCAGACACGTAGCATAGCCGGGACTAGAACCCAGGTCCTTCTGACTTCTAGGCCCGGGCTGTTTCCACTAAGCCATGCTGCTTTCACTGTGCCTATGTAGCGGTGGAGGGCTGGGCTAGAAAGCCGAATGCACTTCAGCTTGAGTGTGACTATTTACCAGTACTCTAGCCAGGACCATTTAAGAACCAACCCCTCGCTCCTGATTATCCTCGGCTGCACAGTGGCAGCAGAGAGAGGAAGGTTGCTATTTCCACAGGTCCTGGGAGCGGAAAGTTCTGCATGTCCTGTCGCTGCAGAAATGCGGGGTGGAAAGCAGGAGGGGCCAGTAGCTTTGCCTGGGCTCAGCCACCCCTAATGTGGCTGAGAAGTGCCATGGTCTAGTGGAAAGAGCATGAGCAATCAGAAGGACCCGGGTTCTAATCCCAGCTCTGCCCCTTGTCTGCTGTGTGAGCTTGGGCAAGTCACTCCACTTCTCCAAGCCTCAGTTCCCTCAATGGTAAAATGGAGATGAATACTGTGAGCCCTTTGTGGAACAGGGACTGTGTCTACTCTGATTATCTTGTATCCACCCCAGCTATTAGAACAGTGTGTGGCACATAGCGTTTAACAAATACCACCATTACTGTAAAGATGTAAAAGTCCCTGTCAGGAAGACTGTAAGCTCATTGTGGGCAGGGAATGTGGCTGTTTATTATTGTGTTTTACAGTGCTCTGCCCACAGTAAGCACTCAATAAATACTATTGATTGAGTTACTGAATGAATGGTGGCCTGCTGGGTCCTTGGCCTTGTCTTTGTCCCTGTCCTGCCAAAGGAAGGAAGGGGTTTTCTCTCCCCCCCGAGCTTTCTCTGCCTCTCTCTCCTGAGAGCCGGTGAGGTTTGGGCTAAGCGCCCTGTAACAGAACACATCTGAACTTGTGCAAGGGGAGATTGCCAGCTCTAACACTACACGTGGCAGAGGAGCCTGGAAAGTCGGTTCTGGTGGTACCGGACAAGTTCTGGTGGGCTGGAGGAGATGGGAGCGCAAGTGGCAAGATCCTGGAGGCAGAGGAAGAAGAGGAGGGGGTGACCTGTGAGCTCTGGAAACAAAATGGGGTCCCTCATTGTGTGTCCTTGTGTTTCAGAGTGATGGACCAGCACAAACTGTCCCGGGACCAGTGGGAAGATCGGATCCAGGTGTGGCACGCTGAACACCGGGGAATGCTCAAGTGAGTAATTGGGTGGGTGGGGGGACAGGCACTCTCGCTCTGCTGGTTTGGGACGGGGCGGTTGTTATTTTTTAAATGGTATTTGCCAAGTGCTTACTATGTGCCAAGCACAGTACTAAGCACTAGGGTAGATAGAAGTTAGAAGCTCATTCTCTAGACTGTAAACTTGCTGTGGGCAGGGAATGTGTTGGTTTTATTGTTTTATTGTACTCTTCCAAGTGCGTAGTACAGTGCTCTGCACACATTCATTCATTCAATCTCTCATATTTATTGAGCGCTTAGTGTATGCACGCACTGTACTGAGCACTGGGGAAGTACAGTAAAACAATAAACTGACACATTCCCTGCCCACAATGAGTAAGCATTTAATAAATACAATTGACTGATGGATTAAATCAGGTTGGACACAGTCCCTGTCCCATGTAGGGCTCACTGTTGTGATGGTTGGACTGACAGGATTTAGTGATGGATTGAATATGTGGGTTGAATGACATGAACTAAATAAATATGAATATGAATGACATGAATGAATGAACTCAGGTCCCCTGACTCCCAGGATTGTGCTCTTTCTACTAGACCACACCACTTTTCCCATACTCAGAGACTGTTCCATAACTGTAAACTGGACTGTAAACTAAACTTTAAGCTCATTGTGGGCAGGGAACATGTCTACCAACTCTATTATATTGCTTAGTACAGAGCTCTGCACACAAGTAAGCACTCAGTATATACCACTGATTAATTGATTGACCAGCCTGGGTGACAGCAGGGGAAAACGTCAGGACTGGGGAGAGAGATGATATAGATTGGGAGCCCTTCAAGGATCAGGATCCGGGTCTAATTTCCACCTGCATTCTCTTTTCCAGAACGTAGTACAGTGCTCAGCACACAGTAAGCGCTTAAGAAATATTATTCCTCCCATTACTAGATGTAGACATGCTACCAGGCAGGTTGCTTTGAAGATTTCCAGGCAGGCCTAAAGGGTGATAGCAGGTCTCTTCTTTGAGACATAGCCCTAATTTTCATTTAATTTAACTGGTATTTCATTCATTCATTCATTCAATCAATCATTTTTGTTGAGCGCTTACTGTGTGCAGAGCACTGTACTAAGTGCTTGGGAAGTACAAGTCGGCAACCTACAGAGACGGTCCTTACCCAACAATGGGCTCACAGTCTAGAAGGGGGAGACGGACAACAAAACAAAACATGTAGATAGGAGTCAAAATCGTCAGAACAAATCTAATTAAAGCTATATGCACATCATTAAAATAAATTGAGTAGTAAATATGTACGAGTAAAATAGAGTAATAAATCTGTACAAATATATACAAGTGCTGTGGTGGGGGGAAGGAGGTAGGGCGGGGGGGATGGGGAGGAGGAGAGGAGAAAGGGGGCTCAGTCTGGGAAGACCTCCTGGAGGAGGTGAATTCTCAGTAGGGCTTTGAAGAGAGGAAGAGAGCTAGCTTGGCGGTTGTGTGGAGGGAGGGCATTCCAGGCCAGGGGAAGGATGTGGGCTGGGGGTCGACAGCGGGACAGATGAAAATGAGGCACAGTGAGGAGGTTAGAGGCAGAGGAGTGGAGGGTACGGGCTGGGCTGTAGAAGGAGAGAAGGAAGGTGAGGTAAGAGGGGGCGAGGTGATGGACAGCCTTGAAGCCAAATTTATTAAGCACTTACTAAGGGTCAAGCTCTGTGCTGAGCTCTGGGGTAGCAGTGTTCCCAGTGGGTAGAGAACGGTCCTAGGAGTCAGAAGGATCTGGGTTCTAATCCCAGCTCTGCCACTTGTCTGCTGTTTGACTTTGGGCAAGTCACTTAACTTCTCTGTCCTTCAGTTCCCTCAGTTGTAAAATGGGGATTAAGTCTGTGAGCCCCATATGGGACAGGGACTATCTCCAAACTGATTAGTTTCTATCTACCCCAGCGTGTTAGTACAGTGCCTGGCATATAATAAGCACTTAGCAAATACCCTAAGGAAAAAAGAAAAACGTTGGGCACAGTCCCTGTCCCATATAGAGCTCCCAGCCTAAGAAGGAGGGAGACCAGGTATTGAATGCCTCTTAAGTTAACCCTTGCTCTATCCTAGGCACATTTGAAACACTGAAGACCTTTGATTTTAGAAAGTTAGTTTCCACAGGTAAACACGCCTCCAGCAAACATAGCCAGCCAGCTGGGTGATGTGGGGAAGAGGGAGGGCCACCACGCTTTCAGGAAGTGAGTTACTGTCTGTGACAAATTCCACAATACAATTGCTTCTCTGCAGGCGGGATTGCCTTGGAGAGTGTCTTTTGAATATGGGTTTTTTAAAGAAAGAATTGCAGTTTAGTAACACCTCTGGGTTTGATTTAATTTTTTTCAAGTTTATCTACGTTTTGAAATAGTGTCATCCTGAGTTGTGTTTTTTGTTTTTGATCATTATTATCATTATTATAAAATGTGACTCCCTCTCTGATATAATCCCCTGGTGAAAAAAATTGAAGCTGTTGGCGTTACCCTTTCACCTTAGTAATGCTGATGGATGTGTTGGTTTAATCTCCCCATTAGAGATAATGCCATGCAGGAGTATCTGAAGATCGCCCAGGACTTGGAAATGTACGGGATCAACTATTTTGAGATCAAAAATAAGAAAGGAACAGACCTCTGGCTTGGAGTCGATGCCCTGGGGCTGAATATTTACGAGAAGGATGACAAGTGAGTAAGGCTTCCGTATCTTGAACCTTGAGCTGGCGAGACTGGCCAAGATGGGTTTATTTGTATCATGGATGGATCCCGTGTTTCTCTGTTGTCCAGGGTTCAGGGTTTCCCTGGGGAAAAGGGGAGTGGGACCCAGAGTGGGCAGTGCAATGTTGAATTATAATAATAATAATAATTATGGTACTTAAGTGCTACTACGTGCCAAGCACTGATCTAAGTAAGCACTGGGATAGATAAAAGTTAATCAGTTGGACACAGTCCCTGTCCCATGTAGGGCTCCCACTCTTAATCCCCATTTTACAGATGAGGTAACTGAGGCACAGAGAAGTGAAGTGACTTGCCCAAGGCCACACAGCAGACTTGTGGCGCAGCCGGAATTAGAACCCAAGTCCTTCTGACTCTCAGGCCCACACTGTATCCACTAAGCCACGCAGCTTCTCTTGAATAACAGCATGTCATAATGAAAGGATCACAGGTCTGGTAAGGGGAGGATGTGGATTCTGATCCCAGGGCTGGGTGACCTTCGGCAAGTCACTTGACTTCTTTGTGCCTCAGTCTCCTCAGTGTGGGTATTGATCACGTACTCAGAGCGTGAGCCCCGTGTGTCTGCTGAGCATATGCCACATTTATCCTAGAGCTGAGTCTAGTGCCTGATACGTAGGAAGCACTTCACAAATACCATTATTATCATTATTAGTAGTTGTACTACCAGTTCTCTTGGACCTTGGCAGCGTGGTGATGACGGTAACCGACTAAAATGTTGTGGGTTGCTTATCTTTGTCCAGAAACGCTCTGGGCATATTACTCCCCTCCTCAAAAATCTCCAGTGGCTACCAATCAATCTGCGCATCAGGCAGAAACTCCTCACCCTGGGCTTCAAGGCTGTCCATCACCTCGCCCCCTCCTACCTCACCTCCCTTCTCTCCTTCTCCAGCCCACCCCGCACCCTCCGCTCCTCCACCGCTAATCTCCTCACTGTACCTCGTTCTCGCCTGTCCCACCGTCGACCCCCGGCCCACGTCATCCCCCGGGCCTGGAATGCCCTCCCTCTGCCCCTCCGCCAAGCTAGCTCTCTTCCTCCCTTCAAGGCCCTGCTGAGAGCTCACCTCCTCCAGGAGGCCTTCCCAGACTGAGCCCCTTCCTTCCTCTCCCCCTCGTCCCCCTCTCCATCCCCCCATCTTACCTCCTTCCCTTCCCCACAGCACCTGTATATATGTATATATGGTTGTACATATTTATTACTCTATTTATTTATTTATTTATTTATTTTACTTGTACATTTCTATCCTATTTATTTTATTTTGTTGGTATGTTTGGTTCTGTTCTCTGTCTCCCCCTTTTAGACTGTGAGCCCACTGTTGGGTAGGGACTGTATCTATGTGTTGCCAATTTGTACTTCCCAAGCACTTAGTACAGTGCTCTGCACATAGTAAGCGCTCAATAAATACGATTGATTGATTGATTGAAACACATTTTTGATGGGGTTGGGGATGTGTACATGCCTGAGTCGTTCCTACAAAGGAAGAATAAATGGGGAATTATCACTGGCCCCACCAGCCAACCAGTTGCCCAATTTCAGTCTCCTATTAGGGTAAGGCAGGGACAAGAGGACAGGTGTGGTGGCCCTAGTGGCCCTGGGCATAATAATAATGGTATTTAAGTGCTTACTATGTGACAAGCACTGGGTATGCAGAATGTGTCTGCTTATCGTTATGTCATACTCTCCCAAATGCTCACTACAGTGCTCTGCACACAGTAAGCACTCAGTGCCATTGAATGAAGAAAAAGAAAAAAGGAGGACCAGGAGCAGTAATGTTCAGAAGGTGGGATTGAGGGTGGTGGCAGTCTCTGCCACTAGAAGGTGGGGGAACCAATGGGACAGGGACCATGTCTAACCTAATTGACTTGTATCTACCCCAGAGCTCAGAACAGTATCTGGCACATAGTAAGTGCTTAACAAATACCATAAAACAAACAGCCACCTTGGGCTTGTTGGAACCAGACTTCTGTAGCATAACTGTATACCATGGGTTGGTTCTCCTTTTGGAGCCGGGCTCCCCGGCATCAGGTCTTTTGTGCATGCAGCACTTCCTCTCGTCATCTCCCCTGCTAGTCCTCCCCATTACCACCATTAATAGTGCTTAGTACAGTGCTCAAGCCCTTAGTGAAGTGCTTTGCTCACAGTAAGCACTTAAAAAAAGCAAATTCAAGAGAGCACCAGTCTGGGAGGCGTGGTGCTGAGGAGACGGGCCAGCTCCTTGTGGGCAGGGAATGTGTCTGTTTATTGTTGTAGTGTACTCTCCCCAGTGCTAAGTACAGTGCTGTGAACACAGTTAGCGCTTAATAAATACGATTGAATGAATGAATGAATGAAAACACTCCGGTCTGGCAGTCCTACGAGACTGGGGTGGAGGGAAGCGGTCCTCTCCCGAACCCCCCTGATCCCACCCCTCGCCCCTCCACTCTATTCCAGCCCTTCTCAATTCCTCTCCATTTGCACTGAGGATAGCGATGCCACTCTTAACCTCAGTTACTTGGAAAAAACCACTCCTTCCCCCTCCCCCTTTCCTCCTACGATGCCATTCTGGTTTGGAAAAGCAATATAACCTGTGGAAAGGGTGCGGGGCTGGGAGTTGGGAGACCCGGTTTTTGTTTCCAGCCCTACCACTTGCCTGCTGTGTGACTTTGGGCGAGTCGATTAGTTTCTCTGGGCCTCGATTGCCTCACCTGTAAAATGGAGATTAAATACCTGTTCTCCCACCCCCAGGATGGGAACCCCATGTGGAACAGGGGCAGTGTCCAACTGGATTAATTTGTCTCTGCTCCAGTGCTCAGTTGGGTGGTCAGCTCCAAGTGAGCTCTTTAACAAATACTACAATAATTAATTGGTTTAGTGTTCTCTGCTAGTAGGGGAAGCAGAGCACATTTCACACTCACTAATGGAAGCTTCCCTTTGGCTGTTTAGGCAGCAGGGTCAAATGAGTCATCTCACAAGGGCAGAAAGTGAGCCACTGGCCTACGGAAGAGCCCAATTCCCTGAAAGAGAGGGAGGTTCGTGCAGAACAGCTGCTGTTTCCTTTATAAATCAGCCACTGAAATAATTGGTGTTTGGTTTGTTTTTGTGGTACTTGTTAAGCACTTACTATGTGCCCAGCACTGTACTAAGTCCTGGAGTAGGTACAAGATCATCAGGTTGGACACGTTCTCTGTCCCACACGGGGCTCGCAGACTTAATCCCTATTTTCCAGAGGAGGTAACTGAGTCCCAGAGAAGGTCACACAGCAGACAAGAGGCAGAGCCAGAATTAGAACCCAGGTCCTTTTGACTCTGAGGCCCGTGCTTTGTCCACTAGGCCATGCTGAATCGATGTTGCCCGGAGCTGGAACAGAGAGAGAGTGGGGCAGGGGTAGGGGTTGATGCGTTCTGTTGTGAGTCAGGTTCAAAGGGAGAAAACCACAACCAACATGATTGATGGTGACCAGGGCCAGAACAGAGAGGGAGTGGGGCAGGGATGGGAGTCAGTCAGTCAATTGTATTTATTGAGTGCTTACCATGTGCAGAGCACTGTACTAAGCACTTGGGAGAGTACAGTAAAACAATAAACATACGTCCCTTGCCCACAAGGAGCAGGGGCTCATTGGGGTGGTTTGTTTGTTTTGGAGTGGTTTTTCAAAGAATAATTGTAGAACTCATTTTATGGTCAAGCAGGATTTTTTTTTTCTGTTTCAAGTGCTGTAACTTAAAATGTAAGTTGTGTTGAAAAAGCCGCTACAAAAATACATTGTATCTTTAGCTGTAATTAACTGTATAAAGTACACCTAATAATTTTGTCATGGTTTCTCAATTTTCCATATCTGCTTTAATGCTGCGGCTCTGTTTTTACTGACTGTAAGATTTGTTTTTATCAGTGCAATTATGTGGTGACTTGCCCCTATCGTAAAATATTTTCTGCTATGAAGTCAGGTTCAGGGGGAGGAAACCACCTCCCCCCAAAATAACAGGCGTTGTCTAGGACGGGACAGAGAGGGAGCAGGGCAGGGGTTGAGGGGGGTGGGGGCGAGGTGTCCTGCTCTGGAGTCAGGTTCAGAGGGAGAAAACCCATCCACCTACCATGGAACATCCCACTGTTCCCGAGCGGGGCGTGCAGTGACAGGGAGAAAGGGAGTGGCCTCTGAGGGATTACATGAGTGAAACATGCCTCTGTCTTTGAATTGATGATTTCCTGGGCAGTAAGCAGTGTAATATCACCATGGGACCCAAACTGGTTTTTCCAGTTCCCTGACCCAGCCAAAGGTAGGAACTAGTCAAAGGCAGCTTCAGTAACTGCTCCCAGACTTAAGTTTTCACCTCTTCCTGAATCCAGCCTGACGGGGGTTCTTTCAGGAAGATTATCAGCTATTTTCCCTCCTTTAACTGCTCCCTGGATTGTTGGCCAACCCACTGAACAGTAGTTTCATGTATGTGTCTCTTCCTTTTTAGAAAGGAGACATCTTTAATATTCTGTAAGCTTTCTTCTCCTGTTTCAACGTCTCTCATCCCTTCCAAAGCCACACCCTGTTTTTTTGTTTGGTGGGTTTTTTTTTTAATTTCCAGAAGGACACCTCACTGGCAACTAAACAAATTGACAAGGACCCCCTTCAGTTTGGACAACGTGTCAAAACATACACACACACACCCCACCACACACACGCACCCCCCAACTCACTCTCTTCTACCTGACCACTGACCCCTTTCCCACTTTTTACTCTAGTCTGGAACTCCCTCCCCCTTCATATACCCCAGTTCGCCATTCCCCACCCCTTCAAAGAATTATTGAGGTCACATCTTCTCCAAGAGGCCTTCCCTGATTAAGTCCTCTTTTCCTCCGGTTCTCTCTCCCTTCTGCATCATCTATGCCCTTGGATCTGTGACTTTCAAGAAACTCCTTGAAAAGGAATGTGATCAGAGAGGGCTGACAACAGCTCTGAAGAGCCACCCAAAGGTGTGAAGTCAGGGCTGTGGAGTAGGACTGGGTGTCAAATCAATCAATCATTGGTATTTATTGAGTGCTTACTCTGTGCAGAGCACTGTACTCAGCACTTGGGAGAGTACAGTACCACAGAATTAGCAGATACGTTCCCTGCCCTTAATGAAAATGTTCAATTTGAAGACTCTGGACTTGCTCTTCATTCCAAATCAAGAGGAACTATATATCCAGATTATATATATGTAAACCTAACATTTGTTAGAGGATCAACTGTGCCCTTCAGATCAAATTAAGTGAACACGTCTCAATTTCACTTAATGAGTTCCCACACTAGCCTGCAACCTATAAGGCTGGAGTTGGAAATGGCCCTGGCATTTGTTTTCTGTGCTTATGGAGAAAGAGTGAAAAGTTTTCAGGGTGGAGTCAGCGTGTTCTTGCCTTGAGTGAAAAGAGGTTGGCAGAGCTAGGGCTTTGTCCAAAGCTCTCCACACCCACTCAACCTTAGCCAAGCGTTAGAAATTTCTGAATAGAAAGGCCAGGTTTGGGCAAATTTGAATTCCACCTGACCTTTTCAGGTGAAAGAATGAAAGGAACCTGATGCCTCTTCAAAGCTGCTCTCTGCCCACTCTGATCACATTCCTTTCCAAGGAGTTTCTCCCCTCTCCTGTACCTCCCTAATTTGGGTGCACTCTGGCTGCGGAGGAAAGTCGTGAACGTGGGTGTCAGGTATAAATCAACATTGTGTCCTAGGTTCCCGTATTGGTGCTTTCCGGTCAAAGCTGTGGGCAGTGAGAGAATGAGGCCCTTTGTTATCTCAATTTGCGGTGTTTGGACAGGGAGAAAAGGAAGGTGACCACTTCCTTAACATAATAATAATGATGGCATTTGTTAAGCGCTTACTATGTGCAAAGCACTGTTCTCAGTGCTGTTATTGGTAAACTCCAGCTGGTTTGTACTCTGAGGCGTCTTGGATGGGATATTTGAGGCATAGCCTAGCCAAACTCCCCCACTCCCTGGCTTTAATCTGAGTAATAATAATAAATAATTGTGCTTGCTCTATGCCAAGCACTGTACTAAGCAGATCGTACACAGTCTCTATCCCACATGTTGCTTGCAGTCTAACAGTTCTTTGAACATAGTAAGCGCTTAATGAATGCCATTAAAAAAAAGGGAGAATAGGTAGCTTACCTCCATTTTACAGATGAGGAAACTGAGGTGAAGTGACTCCACCAAAGCCTTACAGCAGGTAAGTCAATAATAATAATAATAATAATAGTAATAATAATAGTATTTGTTAAGCACTTAACTATGTGCGAAGCACTGTTCTAAGCACTGGGGAGGGATACAAGGTGATCAGGTTGTCCCACGTGGGGCTTACAGTCTTCATCCCCATTTTACAGATGAGGTAAGTGAGGCACAGAGAAGTTACGTGGCTTACCCAAGGTCACACAGCTGACAGGTGGCATAGCCGGGATTCGAACCCATAGTCTCTGGCTCCCATGCCCGTGCTCTTTCTACTGAGCCACGCTGCTTCTCTAATAACCAGTCAGTCAATCACTGGTGTTTCTTGAGCCCCTACTGTGTTCAGAACAGTGCTTGGTACACAGTAAGCACTTAGCAAATACCATACATATTATTATTATTAATATTAATCAATCAAACAATCGTATTTATTGAGCGCTTACTGTGTGCAGAGCACTGTATTAAGTGCTTGGTAAGTACAAGTTGGCAACATGTAGAGACAGTCCCTACCCAACAGTGGGCTCACAGTCTAGAAGGGGGAGACAGAGAACAAAACCAAACACGTTAACAAAGTAAAATAAATAGAATAGATATGTACAAGTAAAATAAATAAATAATAATATAATAAATAATAATAATAATAAATGATATCTGGATCTGCTGTCTGTAGGCCCTGCACACGCCCTACCACGTGTGAGCTCTTTAAAAAGATCGTATGGACATTTCTCTACTCCCCCAAGCTTGGTTGGGGTCGAGCCGTGTCTGTTTCCCTAAGAGGCATGGGCTGGTGGCTTCCATGATCAAGTCTAGATGCAGCATTCTTGGAAGCAGCATGGTCTAGTGGGTAGAGCACTAGCCTGAGCCCACTGTTGGGTAGGGACCGTCTCTATATGTTGCCAACTTGTATTTCCAAAGCGCTTAGTACAGTGCTCTGCATACAGTAAGCGCTCAGTAAATATGATTGAATGAATGAATGAAAAGGACCTGGGTTCCAATCCGGGCTCCATCACTTACCTGCTGTATGTCCTTGGGCTAGTTACTTAGCTTCCTTATGCCTCAGTTCCCTCATCTGCAAAATGGGGATTCTATACCTGTTCTCCCTCCTAATTAAGTTGTGAGCCTTGTGTGGGACCTGATTATCTTGTATCTACCCCTGTGCTTTGTGCTGGTTAGCAGCGGCATGGGAGAGAGTTGAGAGCGGAGACTCAAGTTTGCCGCACGGAAGGAGGCAATGGTAAACCACTTCAGGATTTTTACCAAGAAAACTCTATGGAAACACTATCAGAAGGATTGCAGGTGGAGACGGGGCATTCTGGGAGAGATGTGTCCATGGAGTCGCTATGGGTCGAAGACGACTTCACAGCATAAGACAAGACTCCAGTGCTTGACATATAGTAAACTCTTAACAAATACTTTGGCATAGAGCATTGGGCCTGCGAGTCAGAAGGTCATGGGTTCTTATCCCAACTCTGCCACTTGTCTGCTGTGTGACCTCGGGCAAGTCGCTTCACTTCTCTGGACCTCAGTTACCTCCTCTGTAAAATGGGGATTGAGACCGTGAGCCCCCATGTGGGACAGAGACTGTGTCCAACCCGATTTCCTTGTATCCTCCCCAGTGCTTAGTACAGTGCCTAGCACATAGACAGTGCTTAACAAATACCATAATCATTTGTTATTATTATTATTATTATCATTCATCTTCCCCATTCTCTTCCCTCTCCCTCCCTCAGATGCACGTATCTGTAGTGCAGAGACTGTGTCGGCCAAAAACTATAATAAAATTATGATGTCGTAAAACAATGTGGTATTTAAACACTTAGTATGTCCTGTACTATGCACTGGACTAAGCACTGGGGTAATTAAAAGATAATCAGATCAGGCACAGTTCATTCATTCATTCATTCAATCGTATTTATTGAGCGCTTACTGTGTGCAGAGCACTGTACTAAGCGCTTGGGAAGTACAAGTTGGCAACATATAGAGACAGTCCCTACCCAACAGTGGGCTCACAGTCTAGAAGGGGAAGACAGAGAACAAAACATATTAACAAAATAAAATAAATAGAATAAATATGTGCCTGTCCCACATCGAACTCACCAAGTGAGAAGGGGGACGGATATTTAATTCCCATTGTACAGGTGAGGAAAGTGAGGCTCAGAGAATCAAACTCTGGTCTTTATTCATTCATTCAATCATTCATTCATTGTCGTATTTATTGAGCACTTATTGTGTGTAGAGCACTGTACTGAGCACTTGGAAAGTACAGTTCAGCAATAGAGACAATCCCTGCCCACACCGGGGTGCTTACTATGTGCAGAGCACTGTGCTAAGTGCTTGGGAGAGTACAAAACAACAGACTTGGAAGATACAATCCCTGCCCACAAGGAGCATACGGTCTATAAGGGGAGATAGGTATTAAAATAAATTGCCGGTAGGGGAAATAGTAGAGTATATGGATCTGTACCTAAGTGCTGTGGAGATGGAGTGAGTATCAAAGCGCTCAAGGGATACACAGCCAAGTGAAGCGTCAACATGGAGGGGAGGGTGGATAAGGGAAATGAGGGCTTAGTCAGGGAAGGCCTCTTGGAGGAGATGCAATTTGAGGAAGGTTTTGAATATGGGGAGAGTGGTGGATGGCTGGATATGAAGGGTGGGGGGGGATGGAGGCAAGGGGTCACAGCAGCGGGGTATAGGCGAGATCCCCAGCCAAGCCCACACATTAAGTTCTTCTAGTGCTAGCTTACTCACTGTGCCCTGGTCTCCTCTTTAATTCACTCATTCATTCAGTTGTATTAATTGAGTGCTTACTGTGTGCAGAGCACTGTACCAAGTGCTTGGGAAGTACAAGTCGGCAACATATAGAGATGGCCCCTATCCAACAATGGGCTCGCAGTCTAGAGGGGGGAGACAGAAAACAAAACAAAACATGTAGACAGGTGTCAAAATCGTCAGAACAAATAGAATTAAAGCTAGATGCACATCATTAACAAAATTAATAGAATAGTAAATATGTACAAGTAAAATAGAGTAATAAATCTGTACAAAAATATATACAAGTGCTGTGGGGAGGGGAAGGAGGTAGGGCATGAGGGATGGGGAGGGGGAGAGGGAAGAGGGGGCTCAGTCTGGGAAGGCCTCTTGGAGGAGGTGAGCTCTCAGTAGGGCTTTGAAGGGTGGAAGAGAGCTAGCTTGGCTCACTGCTGACCCTTTTCACGTCCTCCCCTTGCCCTGGAACTTCCTCCCCCTCCATATCTACCAGGCCACCACTCTCCCCACCTTCGAAGTACTACTAAAGTCACATCTTCTCTAAGAGACCTTCCACGATTAAGCCCCCAGCTCTCTTTCCCTTCTGGGTCATCTATGCACCTGAATCTGTGTCCTTTGGACATTTGATTTTCACCCCATCCTCAACCCCACAACGTTTATGTACCTATCCATGAATCATGTGTTATAAATTATCCATTTATATTAATATCTGCCTCCCCCTCTAGACTGTAAGCTCTTTGTGGGCAGGGGACATGTGTGCTAACTCTTGTAGGGTACCCTCCCAAGCTCTTAGTACAGTGCTGTGAACATAGCGCTCAAGAAAGACCATTGATTATTCGAGGTCCAGTGAGTAGATTGGTGTTGGAAGAGTAGAGTGTGTGGGTTGGATTGTAGGAGATCAGAGAGGTATCATAGGCGAGAGAGAGTTGATTAAGTCTCTCAGCAGGCAAGTGGCAGAGCTGGGATTAGAACCCAGGTCCTCTGAAGGTCCAGTGAGTAGATTGGTGTTGGAAGAGTAGAGTGTGTGGGTTGGATTGTAGGAGATCAGAGAGGTATCATAGGCGAGAGAGAGTTGATTAAGTCTCTCAGCAGGCAAGTGGCAGAGCTGGGATTAGAACCCAGGTCCTCTGACTCTTTGGCCTGTTCTCTTTCCACCAGGCCACGCTGCTTCCGGGGTAAAGTGTGAAGCTATGAGTATAGCACATTTATGAGCTCTCCACTAATGAAGCTTTTGGGGCTCCTAAACTCTGAAAACTTGAGGGTCTGGCCTGCCCGGTCCCCATACTTTTGGGGGGTGGAAAAAATGTTTCCCCAACACAGTTACCGTTACAGGACACGCACACTGCCTCTCTGTGAACGGCTGCAGTGTCCCGAATCTGCCGCCTTCCAGGTTTCAGCCTGGTCTGCCCATGCCACAGCAGGAAGCAAGATGAGAAGCAGCGTGGCCTAATGGCTAGAGCATGGGCCTGGGAATCAAAAGGACCTGGGTTCTAATTCTGACCCTGCTCCTTGTCTGCTGTATGACCGTGGTGGGCAAGTCATTTCACTTCCCTGTTGTATCAGTTACCTCACCTCTAACAAGGGGGACTAAGATAAAGCCCCATGTAGGGCAGGGACTGTGTCCAACCTGGTTAGCTTGTATCTACCCTAGTGCTTAGTACGGGGCCTGGCAATCAATCAATCAATCGTATTTATTGAGCGCTTACTGTGTGCTGAGCACTGTACTAAGCACTTGGGAAGTACAAGTTGGCAACATATAGAGACAGTCCCTACCCAACAGTGGGCTCACAGTCTAAAAGACTGGCACACAGTAAGTGCTTAACAAATACCTTAAAAAAAATAGAAGAAAAGGGAAGAGATTGGTATATATAGCCTCTCTGGTTTGGGTTTCGCCATTCTCATTTAAAGGGTGGTGAGGCCAAAATGAAGGACATACTAATGTGCATTGAGCCCATGCCTACAGCCCATTAATAATAATTTTGGTATTTGTTAAGCGCTTACTATTAGGTGGCAGACACTGTAGTAAACTCTGGGGTGGGTATAAGCAAATCAGATTGGACAGAGTCCCTGTGTCACGTGGGGCATTCTGTCTCAATCCCCATTTTACAGATGAGGTAACTGAAGCCTATAGAAGTGAAGTGACTTGCCGAAGGCCACATAGCCGACAAGTGGCGAAGCCGGGTTTTGAACCCAGGTCCTATTGACTCTCAGGCCCGTGCTCTACTGCTTAGCCTAGCACTGACCAACAGCATGAAGAACTGTCAGTCAGTTGATCATATGTATTGAGCACTTACTGTGTGCAGAGCACTGTAATAAGCGCTTGGGAGAGTCCAGTACAACAAAAAACAGACACGAGAAGAGGTTGAGAATGCCCATCTCCAACCGGGTCAGCTGTGTGCCAACCAGACCAAACTCAGCCTCACCAAACTCAGGCACCCCGGTCACCCGGTGCCCAGCAGGTCACTGGGGTGTCCACTGGTTTCTGGCTCTGACTTGGGGGTGATCTATAACCTTGAGTTCACTTCCTCTAAAAGGTATATTGACCCTGTAACATCCAAGGAGGAATTTGGGGCAAAGATGTTTCCCTAACTGGGAGTCATCTTTAATATCCCACATGCTTCTAGCTGCGGAGATACTTCTGTTCATTCCGCCGATCTTCCTAGCCTCAGAGTCACTTACCCCATGCCAATCTGTTGCCAGTCATTTAGCAGAGGAGTAGGGAATAGCCCTTTTTCCCTGTTAAACAACCAATCGATCATATTCATTGAGTGCTTTTTATGTGCAGTTGGGAGCCCTTGGGAGCGCATAATTCAGCAGACTTAGTAGACATGTTCCCTGCCCACGATGAGCTTATAATCCAGAGAAAGACGGAAAGTGAAAGCTAGGCCTCGGGAGTACTCTCAGGAGGATATTTAGGATTCCCATTTGTCAGGATTCCCAGAAAGTTGTCTGTGTGTGGTGGAAGGAGGAGAAATAGCATGCATCTAATAACCATGTGAAGCAAGGCTCCCAGTCTTCCTCTCCCAACATTCCCGGGAACCACCCTAATGTTGCTTAACCGGGCTGAAGGCCTGGTTTACCATAAGAAATAAATTGACCTTGAAATACCAATGCAGAATGGAAGACTGTCAGTGCAGCAGTTGTGGGGGTATTTATTGAACACCCCCTGGATACAGTGCACTGAACTAAGCGCTTGGGAAAGTGCAGTAGAAACACAAGGCATGTTCTCTGCCTCCGAGTTGCAGCCAGTCCTGGACGTGACACTCCCACCAGGACAGAAAAACCCAGAAAAAGACAGAAAAAGTCAGTCCATTTCCACCAAACCCCAGACAACTCAGACCCACCGTAGATCTTTCTGTTGGTGGCAAGTGGAGTCTTTTTCTCGTCAGTGATCATGTCGGTCAATCAAACCTATTTATTGAGCACTTACTACGAGCACAGCATTATACTAAGTGCTTGGGAGAGTACACTATAATAGAGTTGGTAGAAATTTTCCCTGCCCACAGCGAACTTAAAATCTAGAGTCTACCAACAGTCTCCAACATTACTGTATAAAGTCCACAGTGCAGTCTACCAACTCTATTGCATTGTACTCTCCCAGGCGCCAAGCGAATAAAGTGTTCTGCACACAGTAAATGCTCAATAAATACCATTGATTGTATTAGATTAACTTATGTCAAAACTGAAAAGCTGTGAGCAGGTTGATGCAATGCCCAACCCCACAGGTCACCACTGGTGACTGATAAAATGGGCTTCATTGGACACTTCTAACTGTGCCAGAAGGCTTTCATACTTCAGGGCCCGGCTGATGTAGTCAAATCCAATGACGGGGGTTGTGGGGGGTGTGCACGCGCAAGTGCATAGTTGACCATTTTGTTTCTTTTCTCAGGCTGACCCCAAAGATTGGCTTCCCCTGGAGTGAAATCAGAAACATTTCTTTCAATGACAAAAAGTTTGTCATCAAGCCGATTGACAAGAAGGCACCCGTAAGTACTTTTGGTATGAGTGCCATCCTGTTTCCCACCTCATCAGCAGAAGAGGGCCCCAAGATGAAGTTCCTCTTTGCCACTGGAAACACGCCTGATCAAATTCTGATCAGAGCACCTTAGGTTTCCGAGTCACTTGGATTCTTTGGTTGGTCACGGGGCTAACTCAGAAAGGCAAACACGGTTGGTCAGACCCACTCAGAACAGGCCACACAACTCTCCCAAAACAACTTTTCCCAAGTAGCGGCCTGGCACAGTGCAAAATCAGCATGTCCTCTTAGTGTAGTTATTGAAGGTATTTTCTTCGTTATTAAAAATGTTTCCTGCTGTTTTGAACTCCTGACTCCTTCGCAGGAGGCAGCTTAGATGGTTTAGTAAAATGAAATAGAGGTTCATTCCAGAGATTTCAGGAGAGTCCCTTTTCAAAACCTCACCAGATTCAGTAATGGAACAGCTGGGTTGTTTTGACTTCAAACTCCCCAGTTCTTGGCTGAGCATGCATTCAGGTTTCATTTAGCCAGTGGGCTCTCTGTTCCACAGGAAGATGAAACATGTGTTTCTACTTTTGGAGGCTTCTGTCTGGTGTCTAGCTGAAGTAACCAGTAGAAGTATTAAATCTCGACTGTGGGCAGAGTACCATGCGGAGCACCGGGTACACGGACACACAAGTAATAGAGAATTAGTTCCAGTACCTGGATCTTAGTTCTGAGGCCCGGACCGGGGTCAGTCAGCCCAGCATTTGCCTGGGGATGGGGGTGGGATCATAAGGTTGGGTGTTTTGTGCTCAGGGGTCAGGGGGTGTCAGGGTTGGGTCTGGGTGATTTAGAAGTCTCGGCAGCCCCTCTGCCGGTGGTATTCAGGGACGGTGTCCAATCCTTCCAAGCACCAGCCTGGGTTTCAGAAGGACCTGGGTTCTAATCTCAGCTCCGCCACGTGTCTGCTGTGTGACCTTGTGCAGTTCACTTCACTTCTCTGGGCCTCAGTTAGTTACCTCTTCTGTAAAATGGGGATTAAGATTGTGAGCCCCATGTGGGACAGGGACTGTGTCCAACCTGATTAGCTTGTATCTACTCCAGTGCTTAGAACAATGCTTGGCACATAGTAAGCGGTTAACAAATGCCACAATTATTATTATTATTATTCTTTCTCGGTGCTTAATACGTTTTTCATACACTAAGGACTTAATAACTATTATTGTTACCACTTGTACTGCCTTGGATCATGTTGCAGGCCTGAGGTGTTGTCCTGGGGGATGTGACGGGGTTTCCTCCCTAGCCGGCTGGGGCCCGGGGTCCTTCTGGCTTCCTCTGTCCAAGGATGTGTTGGTTGCTTGGAGACAGGGTGGGATGCAGAGAGGAGGCTGATAAGTCTTGGGTTCATTTTCATTTCTGGCTCATTGGTTGTAGATCATCGGAGAGGATTTATTCATTCATTCAATCGTAGTTATTGAGTGCTTACTGGAAAAATAACAGTAGTAATGATTATGGTATTTAAGTGCTTAGTCTGTGCCAAGCACCATTCTAAGTGCTGGGTTAGATACAAGCTAAGCAGGTTGTTCCACGTGGGGATCACAGTCTTAATCCCTATTTTACAGATGCGGTAACTGAGGCACAGAGAAGTTAAGTGACTTGCCCAAGGTCACACAGCAGATGTGGCAGAGCTGAGATTAGAACCCATGTCCTCTGGATACTAAGTCATGGTTTGCAGAGCACTGTACTAAGCACTTGGGAGAGCACAGTAGAACAGTAAACAGACTCATTCCCTGCCCACACTGAGCTTACAATCTAGAGAGACTGGTAGGTAGTGTGGTCAGTTGGCTTCCTGAGCCTGTTTCCGTAACATGGCGGGAAAGCCCAGACACCCAGTGGTATCTGTTGTGAAAGGTGGCATGCGTGGGGAATATATATCCCTGTTTGTCTCAGCTCCTCCACCTCCCTCGCCCTAGGGAGAGGAACTGGACCTAGCAGTGCAGGCTGCTTTTAAGGGCAGGTGGGAGGGTTCAGGACTGATCAGCCCCGGACCAACCCCAGGCCTGCGCCTTGGATTTTCTGAGCTGCAATTAGCTATCAAGTGGTGGTTTCATCTCGTTCCAAAACCAGGCTTTATGTTCAGCAAACATCCCCCAAACCACAGAGCCCTTTACAGAACAAATAGTTTATGCAAGCCTCAAAACTCGGTTGAGTTGGGGGCAGTTGGGAGGGGGGTCAGGAAGAGGCAGCATTGCCCCAGTGACCACCCTCCAGCCTGCTGGAAAGCAGCTGCACTCCTTGTCCTAGCAGGTGGGCGTTCTGGTATCAGTGCTAAGAGCCGGGGAAGGGGTGACCCCAAATAATCTACTACCTGCCCCACAGAGATGCAGAGCCCTTGCTGGTAGGGACAGTGGTTAAGGGAGCCAGGGAGTATACGTAGCCCTCTGTCCTTGGACGGGACCTGAAGCCCAGTGGGCACTGCTGGCTTCCCTACCTGGAAGCCAGGTAGCCTCTGGTCGGGGGGCCGGGGGAGGGGAAGACAACCACTTTCTGCCTTCACCGAGTGACCCGGGAAGCAGCATGGCCTAGCAGCAAGAGCATGGGGTTGGGAGTCAAAGGATATGGGTTCTAATCCTGGTTCCGCCATTTGCCTGCAACTCACTTCACTTCTCTGGGCCTCAGTTCCCTCATCTGTAAAATGGGGATTAAGAGCATTAGTCCCACGTGGGATAGCAACTGTGTCCAACCTGATTACCTTGTATGTACCCCTGTGCCTAGAACAGTGCTTGGCATATAGTAGGCGCTTAACAAATACTATTATTATTGTTATTATTATCATCATCATCCCAGCCCCCCTTGGTGGATGGGAGGAGCCTGCCCCTCTTCCTCCTGCCCCAAATGTGCTCCTTGTCCCAGAGAAGGCATGCCAGCCCTTAGCATGTGGCCCATAAACCCTTCTCTTCACTAATTCCTAGGATTTCGTCTTCTACGCGCCCCGCTTGCGCATCAACAAGAGGATCCTTCAGTTGTGCATGGGCAACCACGAGCTGTACATGCGCCGCCGGAAGCCGGACACCATCGAGGTGCAGCAGATGAAGGCGCAGGCGCGGGAGGAGAAGCACCAGAAGGAGCTGGAGAGGTGAGCTGGGCCGGTGAGACCCCGAGGACGAGCTCCTTCAGTGAGCCGGGCTCTTTACTGGGCACAGAAAGTCCCAGGCCCTATTCTCAGTTACCTACCTTTCTGATGAAGAGATTGGAACAGGTAGTTCCACTTCTCCCTGGGGGAATCTTCTCACCCTCTGGCTTAATGCAATAATGGGCATTTTGTCCCCTGCCCAGTCTAGAAAGCGAGAGACCACTGCCTTGCCGCCCAATCAGGTCAGGTTTCCCCGGGGAAGTGGACAGGGGGATGGACACCGAGGGCGGAAAGGGGTTTTGGATCAGATCTATCTATTCCCCCGCCCTGGATCCAGAGGAGGATGGGATCTCCGGGACCCCTACCTGTCTGTAATGAAGTCCGTATCCCTCCCCAAACCAAACACAGACAACAACTGGAAAATGAGAAGAAACGAAGGGAAACTGTCGAGAGAGAAAAGGAGCAGATGTTGCGCGAGAAGGAGGAACTGATGTTGAGGCTGCAGGACTACGAACAGAAAACGAAGAAAGCAGAGAAGGGTAAAGCACTCTTATTCCCTGGAGGTGGCAGGGAGGAAGCTGGGTGGTGTGAGATTCTGAGCCTTTTGTGCTTTTTTTGGGTTGGAGAGGAGGGTTTGTGCAGGGGTCGGAGAGAGAGAGAGAGAGAGAGTGAATGTGTGCGAGCGCGCATCCACATGCTTATTGCAGTCCACATAACCTAGAAGAAGGGGGAACAGGCACTTTTCAAGGAGAGCAGAAAGAATGATAGAAAAGCAGTAAGGGCCAGTGGAAAGATCACAGCCAAGAATCAGGAACTCTGGGTTTTAATCCCAGCTTTATTTATATTAATATCTGTCTCCCCCTCTAGTGTGTCACTTAGTATGGTGCTCTTCACACAGTAAGCACTCAATAAATATGATTGACTGACTGACAGCTTTGCCACCTGCCCTCTGGGTAACCTTGGGCAAGTTGCTTAACTTTTCTGTGTTCCCTCATCTGTAAAATGGGGATGAAATACCTGCTCTCCCTCCCCGCTTAGCCTGTGAGCTCTGTGTGGGACAGGGATCATGTCCCATCAGTCAGTGGTATTTATTGAGCCACTTAACGCTGTGCAAAGTGTCGTACTAAGTGTTTGGGAAAGTACAGTTTGATAGAGCTGGTAGATGCAATCCCTGCCCTTAGAAGTGTAGTATCTACAGGGGGAGACAGAACTTAAATTATAAATAAATAGATATAAGGATATTTACGTAAGTGCTGTGGGACTGGGGCGAGTATGAGAGTGATTAAGGGTAAGCTCATTGTGGGCAGGGAATGTGTCTGTTTATTGTTGTGTTGTGATCTCCCAAGCATTTAGCATCATGCTCTGCACACAGTAAGCTCTCACTAAATACAATTGAATGAATTAATGCAGAGGGGAGGGCAGATAGGGGAACGCAGGGCATATTCAGAGAAGGCGTTTTATGATTTTAAGAGGGCTTTGAAGGTGGGGAGAATGATAGACTGTCAAATGAAGAAGGGAGTTCCAGTCCTGAGGGTGGACTTGGACAAGGAGTCATCCGCGGGGTAGACGAGATTGAAGTACAGAGAGTAGTTTGGCATTAGACAAATGGAGTGTCTGGCTCGGATTCTAGTAGAAGATTAGCGAGGTAAGTAGCGGGGAGAGAGCTTGACTATGGGCCTTAAAGCCAATGGTAAGGAGTTTGTTTACTATGAAGGTGGATGAGCAACCACTGGAGGTTTTTGAGGAAGTGGGGAGCTGTGAACTGAATGGCTTTTCAGAAAAATGATCTGGGCAGCAGAGTAATGTACAGATTGGAGAGTGGAGAGACAGGGTGGTCAGTGAGGAGGCTGCCGCAGTCATCAAGGCGAGATAGAAGTGCTTGGATCTGTGTGGTAGCAGCTTGGATAAGGAGTGTGGAAGCAGCGTGGCTCAGTGGAAAGAGCTCCGGCTTTGGAGTCAGAGTTCATGGGTTCGAATCCCGGCTCCACCAATTGTCAGCTGTGTGACTTTGGGCAAGTCACTTAACTTCTCTGTGCCTCAGTTACCTCATCTGTAAAACGGGGATTAAGATTGTGAGTCCCCCATGGGACAACCTGATCACCTTGAAACCTCCCCAGCGCTTAGAACAGTGTTTTGCACATAGTAAGCGCTTAATAAATGCAATTAAAAAAAGAAAAAAAAAGGAGGATGGTGTGTATTCTAGAGATGTTGTGAAGGCAGAATCAACCGGATTTGGTGAAAGACCGAATATGCGGAATGAATGCAAGAGATGGGTCGAGGGTAATGCCTAAGTTTCGGGCTTGTGAGACAGGGAGGATGGCGGTCATGTCTACAGTGATGACAGGGTCACGGGGAGGACAGAGTTTGGCTGGGAAGATGAAGAGTTCAGTTTTGGACATGTTCAGTTTGAGGTGTCGGTGAGACATCCAAATAGAGATGATGTCCTGAAGGCAGGAGGAAATGCAAGACTACAGAGGAGGAGAGAGGTCAGGGACACGTAGGTAGATTTGGAAATCATGGGCATAGAGATGATCGTTGAAGCCATGGGAGAGAATGAGTTCTCCACGGGAGTGGGTGTAGACGGAGAATTGTGTTTCTCATTTATTCCAGCACTTGGCCCACAGTAGCCCTTAGCTGATATCACAATTATTATGAGTTAGAAGCTATCATGGCCACAGTTGGCTACAGTGTCGCTGAGTTCTGAAACATTGGAACTAACCAGCCCCCTTATTCGAGAGCAGGGACAAGGGTTGGCAGGCGTGGGCAAGAGACAGAGAGAGAGAGATATGTGGAAAAACACAGTTAGACCTCCTCTAGATTGTAAACTCGTTGTAGGCAGAGAATATGTCTACCAGCTCCGTTGAATTGTACTCTCAAGTGCTGAGTACAATCCTCTGCACACAGTAGACATTCACTAAATATGACTGATTGATTGAGCCAGTGGCTCTGGAGGGTGGGAACACATCTTGCTGCCACGACTTCTCTGGTCATTTGATTTTGCCCAAACCCCACAATACTTAGGTACATATCTTTAAATTATGTTATAAATTACTTATTTATTCATATTAATGTCTGCCTCCCCCGTACAGCAAGCCTGTTACAGAAAGGGAACATGTCTGCTAATTATGTTATGTTATATTGTACTCTTCCGAGAGTTAGGTACAGTGCTGTGCACATAGTAAGCGTTCCATAAATATAATTAATATATGGTAGTCTCCCAAGTGCTTAATACAGTGCTGTACACATAGTAAGCACTCAATAACTTTGATTGGAGAAGGAGCTGGCAGACAACAGCTTGCATGTTCCCCCCCCACCGCAAACTCCCCCATTGAGGCCACCATCCTTCAAGCCCATCCCCGCTTTTCTTCACAGAGCTCTCCGATCAGATCCAGAAGGCCATCCAGCTGGAGGAGGAGAGGAGACGCGCCCAAGAAGAGGCCGAGCGCCTGGAAGCTGATCGCATGGCCGCGCTCCGGGCCAAGGAGGAGCTGGAGAGACAGGCCGTGGATCAGATAAAGAGCCAGGAACAGCTGGTAGGAGCTGTCCGCTAAATTATAGAGGGGAAGGCAAAAAGCAACACCTGCAGCCCAGTCGTGTTTATCAGGGGCTTTGTTGGGCCATAGGCCCCAGGGGCTGGAGCTTAATGAGAAAAAGAGTGAAAATGGAATCAATCTTGCCCAGTGACACCTGAGCCGATCTCATCCGTGATACCAATGTGTGTGTTTGGGAGGGTGCCGGGTGGGGAGACATGGCCTGTTATGGGGCAACTGGTTCTCACTGTGGCAGCTCTTGACCAGAGTCCATCACCCTGGTCAGGAAGTTCACCTCTTCCATTGAAGCAGTTCTAGAGTTTCACTTTGTCTGCCCTCCTCCCGCAGGCCACGGAGCTGGCGGAATACACGGCTAAGATCGCTCTTCTGGAAGAAGCCAGGCGCCGCAAAGAAGATGAGGTGGAGGAATGGCAGCACAGGGTGAGTGTGGCTTTCTCTCTTTCTCCTCTCTCTCTCTCTCTCTCTCTCTCTTTCTCCTCCACAGCATCCACCTTGCCAGCAACTCCTGTGCCCAGTTCATGGTTGGAGCGTGGGTGGCCGAATGCTGGAGTGTGGGTATTGCAGGGCTGGGAGTTCCCCTTGAGGAAGCAGCAAGGCTTAGTGCCTAGAACAGGGGCCTGGGAGTTAGAAGGACCTGGGTTCCAATCCCTCATCTGCCACTTGTCTGCTGGGTGACCTTGAACAAGTCATTTCACTTTTATGTACCTCAGTTACCTCATCTTTAAAAGGGGATTAAGACTGTGAGCCCCATATGGGACAGGGACTGTGTCCAACCTGATTAACTTGTATCTACCCCAGCGCTTAGAACAGTGCTTGACACATAGTAAGCACTTAACAAATATTATTGTTATTACTATTATTGGATAGAGGGAGGGACGGGGACCATTCAGAGTTGCTGTCTTTGGCAGGACTACTAAGTAGACGTGATCACCACGCTGGGCTGTCGGAAATTACAGGATGGGTGGACAAATGGGGAACTTCGTGTGCTAGCCCCACCCCTTGGGGTCCTTGTTAATGATGATAATAATAAATAATAATAATGGTATTTTTCAAGTGCTTACTATGTACCAAGCACTGTTCTAATCATTGGGGTAGATACAAGGTCATCAGGTTGTCCCACAAGGGGCTCGCAGTCTTCATCCCCATTTTCCAGATGAGGGAACTGAGGCCCAGAAAAGTGAAGCGGCTTGCCCAAGGCCACCCAGCAGGCAAGCATTGGCGCTGAGGTTAGAACCCACGTCCTCTGACTCCCAAGCCCGTGCTTTTCCCGCAAAGCCACATTGTTCTTCTGAGTTTCGGGGGTGAAGAGAGCTTCCTCAGCAGTGAACCCAGGCAGTGTGGCCAGAGCTTGATGCCTGGTTTGGGCCTCATGGTCTCGAGCACTGTGGCCTGCTCCTGGGAGAATGATCTCCCTCACTCCCAGGCCCCCAAGGACCTCCCCCTCCAAAGCCCGGGTAGCACCTAAAGACTATGCTCATTGGGACCAGGGAAGGTGTCATCTAACTGTGTTTCATTGTAGTCTTCCAAGAGCTTCGTAAACTGCTGTGCTCACAGTAAGCACACACTTACTCTATATTCATTAATATCATTGACTGATTGATCAATTGACTGGGACCTAGAGCCCCAGCAGGATCCCTCGAGGAGGGCTTTTTGGCTGTCTTCTAGTCCATCAGTATTTATTGCGCCTGTACCATGTGCAGAGCACTGTACTGAGCAGTTGGGAGAGTACAATACAACAGAATTAGCAGATGTGTTCCCTGCCCCTAATTAGCTTACAGTCGAGATGGGGAGGCAGACATTAGTATGAATGAGTAAGTATAACATAGAATTTAAAGATTTCTAGGAAAACTCACTTCCTCCTGCCTCTCGTCGATAAAATGGGTATCGTCTGGAGCCGGGCCGCTGGGAACAGACCAGGATTGAAAATCTTGGAAATTTTAGAAGAGCAGTACATACCTCAGCAGTCCTAATTCATCCTGAGACTGACTTTGTTTCAGGTTGCCCCCTTCCCCTTTCCCTCATCATTACTCTGATGCTGGAAAAGTTGGGAAGTGCTGATAGATCCAAGAAAATGGTCTTCCAATTGTGGCATTAGTTAAGCGCCCAGCTCTGTACTCAGCGCTGGCCTAAATCCAAGGTAATGAGATGAAAAGCAGGACTGCGGCTGACCACTTAACCTTGTGGAAGGTAAGGGGAATGCTTAGGAAAGGGTCTCCTTCCTGAGGTGTGGTAAGAGGTTTTTCTTTATTCTGGAAACAAAATGTTTAACGGTGAGAGAGCCCAACCTAAACCCTCCCCCCCGGGGGCCATCTTTCCCAAAGGCCAAAGAAGCCCAGGACGACTTGGTGAAGACCAAGGAAGAGCTGCACCAGGTGATGACGGCTCCGCCGCCCCCACCCCCGCCCGTCTATGAGCCTGTGAACTACCATGTCCAAGAGAGCCTGCCGGAGGAGGAGATGGAGTCCCCGGACTACAGTGCTGAGTTCTCCAGCGAGGGCATCATGGACGATCGCAATGAAGAGAAGCGCATCACCGAAGCAGAGAAGAACGAGCGCGTGCAGAAGCAGCTGCTGGTGAGGGGCAGTGGGTGGGTGGGTGGGAATGTAAAGCGCTTAGAACAGTGCTTTGCACCTAGTAAGCGCTTAACAAGTACCATCATTATTATTATTATTAAAGGGGAGGAGGTATGCCCATCCTCCACTCTGTCAACTTCAGCAGTCATTGTGGACAAGGGAACGTGTCTGCCGACTCTGTTGTGTACTCACCCAAGTGCTCAGGACAGTGCTTTGCCTAGAGTAAGCGCGTAATAAATACCATTGAACGAATGATTGCTGGAAGTGGCTTGGCCTAGTGGATAGAGCAAAGGCATGGGAGTCAAGAGGACATGGGTTCTAATCCCAGCTCTTCTGCTTCTCTGCTCTATGGCCTCGGACAAGTCACTTCACATCTTTGGGCCTCAGTTGCCTCATCGGGAAAATGGGGATTAAGATTGTGAGTGCCAAGCACTGTTCTAAGCACTGGGGTAGTTACAGGGTCATCAGGTTGTCCCACGTGGGGCTCACAGTCTTCATCCCCATTTTCCAGATGAGGGAACTGAGGCCCAGAGAAGTGAAGTGGCTTGCCCAAGGGCACCCAGCAGACCAGTGGCAGAGCCAGAATTAGACCCATGTCCTCTGACTCCTAACCCCGTGCTCTTTCCACAAGGCCATGTTGTTCTTCTGAGGGTGGTGGGGGAGGAGAGCTTCCTCAGCAGTGAGCCCAGGCAAACGGGACAAGGACCACGTCGAACCTGACAACCTTGTATTTACCCCAGAGCTTAGTACAGTGCCTGGCACACCGTAAGCAATTAATAAATGCTTTGAATAAAAAAAAAGAATGATTGAAAAGCAAAATGGCCAAAGGGAAAAGAGCACAGGCTTGGGAGCCAGAGGACCTGGGTTCTAATCCCAGGTCAGCCACTTGCCTATTGTATCACCTTAGGCAAGTCACTTGTCCGTGCCTCAGTTTCCTCATCTGTAAAATGGGGGGAAGATTGTGAGCCCTGCAGGCAAGCCAATTATCTTGTATCTACTCCAGCACTTAGTACAGTGCCTGGCACTTACTGAGCATTTAACAAATATCATTTAAAAAAAAAATTCAGTAGCATTTGAGCACTCACTGTGGGCAGAGAGCGTTTGACAAAAAACAAAGGCACGGCTCTCCTCTCTCGGGTTAGCGCAACTCTCCTGGGAATCTGCCTCGATCTGATCGTGTCCTGTTTCTTCCCCGGCCAGACTCTTACCCAGGAGTTATCGCAAGCCAGAGATGAGAATAAGAGGACCCACAACGACCTCATCCACAATGAGAACATGCGGCAAGGCCGGGACAAGTATAAGACCCTGAGGCAGATCCGCCAGGGGAACACCAAGCAGCGGATCGATGAGTTTGAAGCTATGTAAACGGTATGCCCCTGGGCAGCTAGGGAGGGTAGTGTCTATGGGAAAAGGCAGAGCGGTAGTTTAGAACCACATTGACTTTGAGGAGTCACTGTATGACACAACCTGTTCAGTATATATATATTTTTTTGGAGTATTTTCTAAATCTTAGAACCGTCCACCTCCCCCATTAATGGTCCTCCAGTTCCTTTGGCTAAAGGGCCATAGTTATTGCTCACTGGGAATCTTTGGGGAGAAGCGGGAGTGGGGAATCTCTTCCCATCTGTCTCCGAGTGCCAAAAAGGCCCAATGGGTGTCTGGCATCCCTCATCCCTGTTGGGGCTTGGAGCAGTAGCCGGCCCCCCGGAGTAAGGAAAACTTTTGTGTCTGCGGAGGGATGTGCCCTTCAAGATGGTGTGGGTGATGTGGGCAGTGAAATCAGCCAAAACCAACCATGCTGTGACTGTGTTCGGTGCCATCCTTTTTTTTTTTTTTTTAAGTACCTTGTGTAAGTAGATTTAAAAACGCCCAACTCTCGTTTTTTACTGGATAAAATGCAAGACAAGGATGCACCAACCATTCTGGGGGGATCTAAAGGATGGCAACAATTTAGAAAAAGGCTGGTCCCTTAAAACCATAGGGTGGGGTTATCTTTCCTCCAGTTTCATTCCTCTTGCAATGATCACATGGAAGAAATAGAGGACATTCTTTGATCCTTTTTTTCCCCCATAAAGCCTAGGTGAATAATACTTTGTTGGACTTCTTATCTAAGACCTATGAACACTCAGTATGTATTACTCCAGCTTAATTAATGATCAGCTGTAGAGTAGTATTTATATACATAAGTGATAAATATGGGTTATAATGCTAGTTTTAAAAAGGGAAAGTTTTGTTCTGTATATTTTGTTACCTTTTACAGAATAAAGGAATTACAATGTAAAACACTTGCATAAGCAAGATCCATAATCAGAGGCATGGTGCCAGCAATAATGAAATTGATTACTTGCTCAAAAAAAATCACATTTGTAATGTTTTTTAATTGAGTGTTATTGTTGCTTGTGATAAAGTATATACACCCCTCTTCCTTCAGCCTTTTCTAACCGCTTCTAATTTTTTAAAAAACAATGTTTGATTGAATAACGTTTCAGACTCCAGCCATGAAGGGACCGTCTAAAGCTGTGTTGATCAACTCTGTATTCTGTCACAGAGAGCAGTGTGTTCTAGTACCTTTCTCCTCCCCACCTCTGAAGGGCCATGAGGACGTCAGCTCTGCTCCTCCTCCTCCTTCTCCTCGCTGCTCCTTCCTTTAAGTTAAACCTTTGTCTGCAGATGAATTGTGCAACCCTGCGTAGAAAATAAAAGTTCTGCAAGGTGATTCAAAGCATTGGATTTTTAATTGAATGTTGGGAATCCCTAAGTGTAACGCACAAATAAAATATTGCAGTAGGGCTGGGCCTGGGGTCTCTCTGAAAAGAGCTCTCTAGAGTAGGGCCTATTCAGGTTGAAAGTTTTGCCTTTAGAAGAGGTACTTTTCAATCCGGTATTTCACTGTGAAATGTTTATTAGAGTGCTGCCTCTCCACAAGTAGCCTCCTCGGAATGTGTTTGCTCAGATTTTCCCTGTGCAAACTGAGCTCTGAGGGACAGTCAGCCCCTGCTGAGTGAGCGCTAAAACTCCAGGGATGAAAGACCCGGTGGCTTTTAAGGAAAAAGAACAGATTACATCACTCGTAATTACTTAACTTATTTCTTTACACAGCACTTACCCTCAATTTAACTTATTAGATACGAGCGGATATACATTAAATAGATCATTGGCGACATCGAATGGCCATAGTATGTTTTCCCAAGTGAAACGTTTGGGAGGGGAGAGAGGGACAGAAGATGGGTGCTTCCACTCGATGATCTGTTGGCTGTGGGCCATTTGAGTCTCTGACTGGCCCTGGCAGAGATGAAGCCCCTCCTCTGCCTTCTGCTAGGTAAGACCAACTGCCTTTTTTCCCCAGTGGCCCCGAAGCTGCGTGGAATAAGTGAAGCCCTTGATTTAATGCAGTATAACAGTAATATGTGTCCACACGGATTGGGGCGGGCAAGTGTTTTTTGCCACTTTTGATTGTGCGTAGGGGGGGTCCGATCTGTCAGCTGGTTCCTCCTCTGTAAATTGAAAGAAAAGCACAGAGTACTGTTATCAAGACACTTGATACTTTCAATTTTCTTATTCACTGTTTGGCCCTGGCTTCATTTAATTTCTCATGTTTTTCTTAATGGTATTTAAGTAGTTACTATGTGTCAGGTGCTGTATTAAGGCTGGAGGAGATACAAACTCATCAGGTTGACACAGTTCCTGTCCCATATGGGGCTCACAGTCCTAACCCCCATTTTACAGATGAGGTAACTGAGGCTCAGAGGAATTAAGTGACTTGCCCAAGGCCACCCAGCAGACAAGCGGTGGAGCTGGGATTAGAACCCATGATCTTCTGACTTTCAGGTTTTAACACAAAAGCCCAAAGCAGCATGGCCTAGTGGGCAGAGCCCAGGCCTGGCAGTCGGAAGGACCTGGGTTCTGATCCCAGCACTGCCACCTGTGTACTGGTGACCTTGGGCAAGTCTTCTCTGTGCTTAGTTACCTCATCTGTAAAATGGGAATCAACCCTGAGTCCTGTGTAGGACAGGGACTGTGTCCAACCTAACGATCTTGTACCCACGTCAGTGCTTTGTATAGTGCCTGGCACATAGTAGGCACTTAGCAAATACTGTTAAAAAAATGTCTAGTTTCTCAGCCTATCACCTAGTTAAAAGCATCTTTGGCATAAAGCAACAGATGGACTTCAATTAAGAAAGGGGCAACTCCAGCCCTTTGATTCTGGTCAGGAGCTTGCTGGGCAGGAGTGTCATAGAGGTAGGCCACGGGGGCTGGGGGAAGCCCAGACTTGTCAGTCTTAGGGGATGGTTGGGGGAAGGGGGAAAACGTGAAAATTTCCACTGGGACAAGAATTTGCAAAAAAAAGCAAATCCAGCTTGCTCCAGTTAAGTGGCACTAGACCAAATGGCTTGCTAGTGGCCACGTGCCAATATTCCACCACCGTGGTTTCTAGGGGATGGGGACTTCTCTATAAGAAATAATCCTCTAGATCTAGCAAATTTTGCCATAGACCAAGGTCCGCTTCTAGGACAAAGGAAATGTCAGTTAAATCCTACTCGGAAGAACGCTCAAATTGAAATGGCTTGAATATTTTGAAGTATTACCTCCCCAGCAGTAGGTACTGAGCTCCTTAACACCACTGCTCAAAGAAGCTTCCCCAATGCAAACCCCTTCCACTAAAATCTGATGGAGATCCAGGCGGGGCTGCGGTTAAGCATTTACTCTATGTAGAGCACTGTTGTAAGCGCTGGGGTAGATACAAGTTAATCAGGTTGGGCACAGTCCTGTCTCCCGGTAAAAATCAGGGTGACAACCAGCTTCTAATCCCCGTTTTACCGATGAGGTGTGGTCCATCCCCGATAAAGGGGAATAACCAACAACAGTGCTAATATACGAAGGGCTTACCTGGCCTCCCACCCAGCCAGGCGGTCATTCGCTCCAAAGGTGACTTGGTGCCACTCTGAATGGGCCTGCTGCAGGTGGGAAGGGGATCACGCCTCTGAAGATGAAGTAGTGCTTCCACTGAGGGCAGGCTTGCTACTTTGGCAAGGGAGATTACGACCAACTCTTGCTGGCCAGGAAGAGGGACATAGCCACCCGAAAGAAAACGAAACGCACCCTTCATGTAGTCCGGTCCCACAAACGTCGTCACCCAGCACAGCCTCCTGACCCCTCTCTGGGGACACTGGGAGTACTGAGCCTTAGTGTCAACGGTGAACCCTTTTTTTTGATTTTATGGTATTTAAGTACTTACTGTGTACCGGGCACTGTTATAACCACTGGGATAGATACAGAGTAATCAGATTGGCTGCACTAAGTCCCCCATGTGGCTTAGGGCATTAATCCCTTACAGATGACAGAACTGAGGCCCAGAGAAATGAAGTGACTTGCCCACAGTCACAAGGCAGACAGGTGGCAGAGGTGGCATTAGAACCTAGGCCCTTCTGACTCCCAGGACTTCAGTTGGTGTCCTGGTTCTACCAGTGACAGGAGCTTGAGATAAAAATCAGGTGAAATAGGGTACAGTAATTGCCGATGGTGGTAAAGATCAACCTGCTCCTAACTCTATGGAAAGATGATCTAGCAGAGAAATCATTTTTGGTAGAATAAAGGGAGTGAGGCGGCGGTTGTTTCAGAAGCACCTCAGCTGGGTACAGAGACCATATCTAATTGCCACCTGTGCAGCCTCTCCCCAGCACTTAGTACAGTGCTCTGCACATGATCAGGGCTTAATTATACTACTACTACTACTGATGATTATTCCATTTTTTCAGGGACGACCACACCTTGTCTGTAGAATGGGGATTACTTCGACCGGGAGCCTGCCATGTGGGACAGGGACTGTATCCAATCTGATTAATTTGTAGCTACCCCAGCGCTTAGAACAATGCTAGACACAGAGTAAATGCTTGAGAAGCAGTGTGGCCTAGTGGATAGAGCACAGGCCGGGGAGTCGGAAGGACCTGGGTTCTAATACCACCTCTGCCACTTGTCTGCTGTTTGACCTTGGGCAAGTCACTTAACTTCTCTGGGCCTCAGTTAACTCATCTGAAAATAGGTTGAGACTGTGAGCACCATGTGAGACGTGGACTGTGTCCAAACTGACTGACTTGTATTTACCCCAGTGCTTAATACTTTTAGACTGTGAGCCCACTGTTGGGTAGGGACTGTCTCTATATGTTACCAACTTGTACTTCCCAAGTGCTTAGTACAGTGCTCTGCACACAGTAAGCGCTCAATAAATACGATTGATTAATACAGTACCTGGCACATAGTAAGCACTTAAATACCATAACAAGAATAATGCCTCGTGCAGCAGCCTGCCTGAGAGGTGAATTCGGATACACATTTCCTTCCCTGTTGCTGTGATTTGGAAATTTGGCATTTCAGGGCAAATTAAATTAAAGTTTACTTGAGCCTGGAAAATAACCAGCTGAGTAGCAACATATGACAGAGGTGGTGAAAATGGTGTTGATTGGCTTCATTTTACTGTTTGTTAACCCCACTCAGAGGTTAGTCAGTGAGTTGAGCTCATAGTTTCAATACTTACTGACAGGCAGTTACATTTGGTTACAGGGGAAGGGAAATTTAAATTTGGAATAAGTCTTCTAAATAGCATCCATATGTACCCAGAGCCCTTCCAGTGTTTGGGATCAACAAGGTTTTAATTTATACTTCCCGCTGCAAAGCATACCATCACTAATGGTATGAGTACTTACTGTGTGCAGAGTACTAAGTGCTTAGAGGAGTACAATACAACAGAGAAGCAGTGTGGCCTTGTGAATAGAGCCCGGGACTGTTCTAATCCCACCTCCTCCATTTGTCTGCTCTGGTACCTCGGGCAAGTCACTCAACTTCTCTACACCTCAGTACCTCATCTGTAAAATGAGGATTATGGTCATTAGCCCCATGTGTGACAGGGACTATGTCCAACCTGATTAGTTCATACCTACCCCAGTGCTTAGAACAGTGCCTGACACATAGTAAATGTCTAACAAATACTATCATTATCATCATTGTTAATATTAATAATAACAGAGCCTGTCATTACAGCAAAAGGAAATGAGGGAACATGTCTACCAAATCTGAACTCTCCCAAGCACTTAGTACAGTGCTGTACACATAGTAGATGCTCAATTAATACCAGTCAGTCAGTCGTATGTATTTATTGAGCACTGTGTGCAGAGCACTGTCCTAAGATCTGGTGAGGGTACAATATAACACATTACCTGTCCACAATGAGCTTAGTCTAGGCGGTGATGGAATGATAAGATGAAAATCATGAAATCATAGCATTCAAATCATTGTTGCATACATACCCCTTAAGTGAGTTTAGAGTACATTCGGACCTCGTGGGTACATTCCTGGCACCTAGGGTCACCAGGCACAGTTGTCCATCGGGAGGGGGTGGGCGGTCACTTCCTATGAGAGAAATCAAGACCGACTGTGAGGAGCCACTCATTCTCATCAAAGACTTGTCATCCTGACCCTCGCTCTGCCTGAGATGCAATGATCGAAGCTGTCAATGATCGAAGCTGTTTCCCAGGACACCGGTCCAGGTCGCGGAATCCTTCCCCACACTGCCCACCCATCCCAGCGCTGGACAGCCTGAGAGTTCTGGGGGACGTAAGGCAGAGCAGAGCCAATGGGTGATTCCAAAGGCCCCAATACGCAGACCGTTGCTCCCTCTCTTAATATACCTTTCTGGAGAGATATTTAAGTACATACATGATCACATATGGATCGGCATTTTAAGAAGGCAAATTCTAATGAAAATGCAAGCATACAACTGCATATCATGATATTCACATCATCATGCATTTAACATCAATATGGGAGAAATTTAAATTATAAATGTAACCATTTTATACACAACTTTACCATTTATTCTATTAAGGGGTGCCAGAACTGGGTCAGACATTCACAGGGGAGGGGCCCCAAAAAAGATTGTCACTAGGCCCCCCTACTAACTCATTCAAAGGGCTCCACTGTGATTTCTGAATATAGAAACCAGGGTAGTTCAGGGATTCCTACTACACCAACCACTCAAGATGGGGAAAACATGGATGGGGGGCAGAGCGGGGAACCGGAACCCTGACAGAATGGGAATCGGTTCAGCTGCCCTGCCTGCACACACAGCCCAAGCGGACTTGGGTACTTGGGAGGTGCAGCTTCACAAGGAAAGAGGAGAAGAATTTCTGAGTGGGACAGACATGATGCCTGACCAACTGCCACTGTAACTGGGCCCTTTCTCAGGCTGACTGGGAGACCGGATGACCAGGGAACACAAGAAACACTGAAACAAGGTGAGAGTGCACTGGTCTGGACCTGTTCCATTCATTCAATTGTATTTATTGAGCACTTACTGTGTGCAGAGCACTGTACTAAGTGCTTGGAAAATACAATTCAGGCCCTGCTTCCATCTCTCCTGGTCCCCCCTCCCCGGTAGGCAGGCTAATCCCTGGGGGGGCAAGGGGTGTCAGGGGGGTTCCTACCTCCTGGCCCTTGCTTCTCAGATCGGGACTTGCTGCCCATAGCCAGGGTGATCGGTTTCGCCCATGGAGTCAGCTGTCCGGGATAACGATCTGGGTCGTCGTTACACCTCTCAGCCTGAGGGAGACAAAGAGGCCGCTTACACAGGGACTTCCCGAATTCTCCGAAGAGGCAACTATGCTCCTCATCCCACTCCCCACAGATATCCCCCCCCCCCCCCCAAGTCATCAGGGGCCCCAGCAGCTGAAGCAGAGGGTGCAACAGAACTTCATCTTCTAAAGGTGGATGTGGGGGCTGTATCTGTGGTTAGGGAGTTGCACCCACTCCTCATTTCTCGGCTGAAAAACATGATGGGTTGGGTGTGTGGGTGTTGAGGAGATTAGAAAGGCCCAAAAACCTGGACAGTGGATTGGGAACAGCACAGCACTGAGGCTCCTGGCATAATCGTGGCTTCACAGGATGCCTCCCTTCTAGAAGATAGAGAAGCAGCATGGCCTAGTGGATACAGCACAGGCCTAGGAGTCAACAGGACCTGAGTTCTAGTCCTGGCTCTGCCACCTGTCTACTCTGTGACCTTCGGCAACTCACTTTGCTTTTCTCTGCCTCCATTCCCTCATCTGTAATATGGGGCTTAAGACTGAGGCCCCAGTTGGGACATGGACTGGATCCAACCTGATTAACTTGTATCTACTCCAGCACATAGTACAGTGCCTAGCACATAGTAAGCGCTTAACAAATACCATTTTTTTTTAAAAAAGTAGCTACCATGGCATAATATATCTCACAATGGCCTAATTCCACAGTACAAAATGAGTCGGCAGAGAGGGGTGACCAAGGAAATAAAATTGCCTTTCCCTGAGAAGGGGAGGTAAGTGAGACCTGGACTGGGCCGAGCACACTCCAGCGATAGCAGGCGGGAGTCCCCTGGATCAGCCTCTTCCAGGTCAATGGCTGCCTCGGGGAAGAAAGATGACGTAGCTGGCATGGGAAGGCAGGGAAGCTCCATTTTCCTCACCAAACAGTCATAAGCAAATGGGCAAACAACATGAAGCCAACCAGGGGCTTGTAGGCTGGGCCTGTGGTATAGGAGGATTGATTAACCAGGCCTGGCTGTCCTGGGCAATGCCAGACCCTCCTGCTATTCCTGTGTGCTCCCTGAGGATGTCGGGGGCGGGAAGTACAAGTGAAGCATTTTTTGTTGGGGGTGGGGGTGGAACTTGTGGAAGGACGGGTCTTGAAAAGGCTTATGGGACATGGGGAAAAGAAGAGAGTCAAGCTAGGATTTGGGGGACTTGATTGGTCCACCCTCCCTGGCTTCAACCTCCTTCCTGCATCTGCTCAAGATGGATGGCAGTAGAAGGGAGCCCGCCTGAGGAAAATGGTCAGAGTGAGCAGATGCATGATTCAGGTCACTAAGAGTTTCTGGGCGTGAGGCCTCTCTGCCGTTCGACTTGAAGCCATTAGGTCACTGGAATGGTTTCCAAAGAGACGCAGGCTTGACCGGCAGCTGCCCTGGAAGAGGCTTGCTTCAATCAATGGTATTTATTGAGTGCTTAATGTATGCACAGCACTGTACAAAGCACTTGAGAGAGTATAATAAAACAATTAGAAGACATGTTCCCTGACCAGAATGAACTTACAGTCTAGAGTGGGAGACAGACATTAATATGAATAAATATTTTATAATATATAATTTAAAACTATGTACATAAGTGCTGTGGGGTTGGGGGCTGGGTGAACATCAAACGTCTAAAGGTCACATATCCAAGTCTAGATGATGCAGAAGGGAGCTGGGGAAAGAGGGGTTAATCGGGGAATACTCTTTTTTTATGGTAATTGTTAAGCTCTTACTATGTGCCACACACTGTTCTAAGCACTGGAGTAGATACAAAGTAATCAGGCTGGACAGAGTCTTTGTCCCACCTGGGGCTCACAGTATCAACCTCCCTTTTACAAATGGGGTAACTGAGGCACAGAGAAGTTAAGTGAATTGGCCAAGGTCACTCAGCAGACAAGTGGCAGAGTCAAGATTAGAACCGAGGCCCATACTCTATCCACTAGACCTTGCTGCTCCTGGAAATGTGACCTTAATGATGCTTTAAAGGTGGAGAGAGTAGTATTCTGATGTACATGGAGGGGGAAGGAGTTCCAGGCTAGGGGAAGGATTGGAAAAGGGGTCAGCAGCAAGATAGACAAGATCAGGGCATAGTGAGTAAATTGGTTCTAGAGGCGCAGGGTGTGTGGGCTGGGCTGTAGTAGAAGATTAGTGAGGTGAGGTAGGAGGGGCTGAGCTGATTTAAAGCCAATAGATGGTAAGGAGTTTCTGTTTGGTGAGGAGGTAGATGGGCAGCCACTGGAGATTCTTGAGGAATGGGGAGACCTGGACTGAACGTTTTTGTTGATAAATGATGTGGGCAGCAGCAGGTTCAAAAAGAGGGAAGATTTGCTGGCAACAAGAGCAGCTGGCTAACTCCCTGGCATGGAGACAGACACAATCTGTGCAACCCTTTTGCTGCCAGGAACACTCCCTGAGCCCCTGGCAGAGTTTCCTATCACCACCCCCCCGCCACCCTCCTTCCAAGAGTGGACGCCCAAGCTGGCCCGGGCCTGACCCCGAGAGATCCCAGCCAGGGCCGCGGGCTGAGGTGAAGAGACTGATGGTGTGAGGTGAGAGGGAAGCCAAGGCCACCCCGGCTTCTCACTATCAAATGGGAGCTCAGTACAGAGGGGAACGAGTCCCTGTCCTGGACCCTGGACTGGGAGGGCGATGCTCGGCCTGCCCCGCTCCCTGCTGGCTTCTCCGGGCCCCATAATCCCTCAAGAATGCCCTGCCCACTCCCAGCTTGGCCAACGGGAACACCTCCCCTGAGGCGGTCGCTGTTCCTTTCACCTTTCCCCAGGCTGGAGAACCCAGGAGGGATTGCTCTCAGAGTCAGCACTGCTTAGTTTGTTGATTTACTCTCAGTGGGGACAGGAGGAAGTGTGAGAGAGCCCCAAAAGAGGCATCAGACACTGGACCCACTTAGTACGGTCAGCCGGGTCATGCGCCTCTCCTCACAAAGTTAGTCCTCACTAGAACAAGTGGATAGAAGATAGGCCTGGGAGGTCAGAGAAAATGGGTTCTAATCCCAGCTCCACCATTTGTCTGCTCTGTGACCTTGGGGAAATCACTTCTCTGTGCATTAGTTACCTCACCTGCAAAATGGGGGTTAAGACTCAGAGCCCCATGTGGGACAGGGACTGTAACCAACCCAATTTGATTGTATTTCTCCCCACCACAAAAACACAAGCTTAGTACAGTGCCTGGCAACTATTAAGCACTTAAATACCACGATTATCACTATTATTCTTAACAAGGCACTCTTAAAACAAAATTAAGGACCCTGGAACTGGGGGGGTGGGCGAAAGCAGCTGGCAACAATCTTTGTGTTCACAATAGGTGGTTTCCTGGAAAGAACCAGGGCTTGGGAGTCAGAGGATATGGGTTCTAATCCCAGCTCTGCCACTTGTCTGCTGTGTGACCCTGGGCAAACCACTTCACTTCTCTGTGCCTCAGTTACTTCATCTGTAAAATGGGGAATAAGACTGTAAGCCCCACGTGGGACAACCTGACAGTGTCCAACCTCATCAACCTGTATCTACCCCAGCACTTAAAACAGTGCTTGGCACATAGAACTTAACAAATACCATCATTATTAGTAGTAGTAGTAGTATAACAGATTATCACCTGAAGCTGTTTCTAGCCTCAGCTAGAAAGGCACTCCTAGTGCACGGCCTAAGCAGAAAGAGCAGAGGCTTGGGAGTTAGAGGACCTGGGTTCTGATTCTAGCTCTGCCATTTGCTTGCTGGTGACCATGGTCAAGCCACCTAACTTCCCTAGGCCCCAATTTCCTCATCTGTAAGATGGGGACTCAGTACCTGTTCTCCCTCTCCTCTAAGATTTGAGTCCCATGAGTAACAGAATTTACCCATGAATTTATCCAAACCTCTCTTTAACCTGCTGATCTGAGGCTCAGCAGGAAAAACCAAAGGAAGGATGGCAGCCCTCCAACTCCTTTTTGAAATGGTTTTTGTTAAGCGCTTTACTATGTGTCGAACATTGTTCTAAGCGCTGGGGTAGATACAGGTTGATGAGGTTGGACACAGTCCCTGTCCCACACAGTCTAAGTGGGAGGGACGTCTTTTCAGGCTTTTTGATTCTGACCTAGGTGAAACACCTGCTCCAGAACTGAAAGGCGAGGTTGAGGTGCCTGGGAACCCAGATTCGATCAAATCAAGGATTAAGTTGGACGCACCATTTTTAGCCACCCAGGCCTGGCAAGATCTAGAACTAATTTTTTGCCCACTGCGTTGTATTATCAAATGAGTTAACCAGGAAGAGTTAACCTGCTTTTCCCTCTCTCTGGCTGTGTTATCAACTGAGTTAACCAGGGAAGAGTTAAATTGTCTTTCCTTCTCCGGCTTCCCCCCATCAAAATGTTTCTTTCCCCTGAGTCCTTCCGAAATGATTTACATTTTATAGGTTCCCTTTCCCATTACCCCGATCTTAAATAACAACTCATTTGCATGGCTTGACTCAACAGGCCCCAGGGCTTGGTGAGAGCAGCTTAAAACGGTTCTAAAGAACAACCTGTCCCTGGGAGCCTCGGGTTTTGACTCTATGGGTTTCATTCAAAGAACAACCTGTCCCTGGGAGCCAGGGGTTTTGACTCTATGGGTTTCATTCAACGTAAAGTCCCTGGCCTGCTCTGGGATGGGAACCGACTTGGTCAGTCAGTCATATTACTGAGTGCTTACTGTGTGGAAGGCACTGTACTAAGCACTTGGGAGAGAAGAACATAACGATTTAACAGACACAGTCCCTGCCCATGAGTTTAAAGCCTAGAGGAGATGGAGTGCACTCTGGGCATAATAATAATAATAATAACTGTGGTATTTCTTAAGCGCTTACTTTGTTCCAGGCACTGTTCTAAGCACTGGGGTAGATACAAGATAATCAGGTTTTGCACAGTCCCTGTCAACAGTCTTAATCCCCATTTTGCAGGTAAGGTAACTGAGGCACAGAGAAGTGACTTGCCCACGGTCACACAGCAGACGAGTGGCAGAGCCGGGACTAGAACCCGGGACCTTCTAACTCCCAGGCCTGGGCTCTATCTGCTACGCCATGCTGCTTCTCTCATTAGGAATTTAAGGTCCACTAAACCAAGACCTTCAACTGCTCCACCACCACTCTGTTGTTCCCGCTGCCCTGGCTCTGTTCCAAAGGCTTGTTGCCAAGTCTGTTGGCCCAGAGGGGCCATTTGAAAAAAAAGCTCTTGTCCACTCTAACCATGAAACCCCTTGTTCCCACTAAGCTGGAAGGAGCAGACAGTGAAATACACTGCAATATCACCGGTGGCACAATCCTGATCCAACAAATTGTCTCGGAGTGCATCTGTCCTCTTTTTATATGGTACTTAAGTGCTTACTATGTTCCAGGGACCGGTCACAGTGCTAGGGTAGATGCAAGCTAATCAGGTTGGACACGGTCGCTGTCCTACATGGGGATTACAGACTTAACAGCCGTTTTACAGATGAGGAAACTGAAGCCCAGAGAATCTAAGTGACTTGCCCAAAGGCACCCAACAGACAAGTGGCAGAACCAGGATTAGACCCCAGGTCTTTCTGACTCGAAGGCCTGTGCTCTATCCACTAGGCCATGCTATTTCTCACTGCTCTTTTTCACTTCTCCACCTCATTTCTATTTCCCCTTTCTCCTAAAGCAGGCAAAAACCCGGACGCTTGTTGAGGGCAGGGAATGTCCAGGCCTCCAGGAGGCCTTCCCAAACTGAGCCCCTTCCTTCCTCTCCCCCTCGTCCCCCTCATCTTACCTCCTTCCCTTCCCCACAGCACCTGTATATATGTATATATGTTTGTACATATTTATTACTCTATTTATTTATTTTACTTGTACATATCTATTCTATTTATTTTATTTTGTTAGTATGTTTGGTTTTGTTCTGTCTCCCCCTTTTAGACTGTGAGCCCACTGTTGGGTAGGGACTGTCTCTATATGTTGCCAACTTGTATTTCCCAAGCGCTTAGTACAGTGCTCTGCACACAGTAAGCGCTCCATAAATACGATTGATTGATTGATTGATTGTATCTGTTTATTGTTATATTGTAATAATAATGATGGCATTGTTCAGCGTTTACTATGTGCCAAGAACTGTTCTAAGCACTGGGGTAGATACAAGGTCATCATGTTGTCCCACATGGGGCTCACCTCATCTGTAAAATGGGGATTAAGACTAAAACAGAGAAGTGAAATGGCTTACCCAAGGTCACACAGCTGACAAGTAGCCAATTTGTACTTCCCAAGTGCTTAGTACAGTGCTCTGCACACAGTAAGCGCTCAATAAATACGATTGATGATGATGATGAAGTAGCAGAGCCGGGATTAGAACCCACGACCTCGTACTCCCAAGCCCGTGCTCTTTCCACCAGACCATGCTGCTTCTCAAGCCACTCTCCCAAGCTCTTAGCACAGTGCTCTGCACACAGTAAGCGCGCAATAAATATGAATGACTGACTGAGTCCAGAAGGATGAAGTGGCAATCTACCTAAGGTTACTAAGGTGTCTTAGCTGGCAGGTGGGAGGGGGTGCTTTTCCTGGCTGCCTTGTTAAACGTGGGCACATTTTAAGGAGAGGAAAAAAAAAACACTTTTCTCCTCCCTCCACCACCTCATCCCCTCAAATCACTTTCCCAGGGTCAGGAATATTTTATATTTCTGGGAATAAGTTACTTGAAATTGTAAGTTCCTCCCCAAACTCATCTTTTCAGTTTCTGTGATCTAGCAATTTCAACTCTGAAATCTCCACTCAGCCTTCAGGCTCCCTACGCTACTCTGGCCACTTTCCTGGACTAGATACACAGGACAAGACATAGGCTGCAGTTGTTGCAGGGATATGGGGGTGGCTTAATGGATAGACCATGGGCCAGGATGTCAGGAGGACCTGGGTTCTAATTCCAGCTCAGCCACATTTATGCTGTGTGACCTCGGGCAAATCACTTCACTTTTCTGGGCCTCAGTTACCTCATCTATCAAATAGGGATTAAGAGTGTGAACTCCATGTGGGACAGTCACTGTGTTCAACATGATTAACTTGTATCTACTCCAGTGCTTAGAACAGTGCTCGGCACATAGTAAGCACTTCACAAGTACCCCTTTTAGACTGTAAGCCCACTGTTGGGTAGGGACTGTCTCTATATGTTGCCAATTTGAACTTCCCAAGCGCTTAGTACAGTGCTCTGCACATAGTAAGCGCTCAATAAATATGATTGATGATGATGATGATGAAGTACCATAATTACCATTATTATTATTATTATTAACATGAAATGTTCCCTCAGCTTAGGACACAGCGCTCCCCTAGGCTGTAAGCTCACTGTGGGCAGGGAACACGTCTACCAACTTTGTTATATTGTACTCTCCCAGGTGTTTAGTACAGTACTCTGCACACAGTAAGTGCTCAATAAATACCATTGATGGATTGTTTCCTTTTCTAGGCACCTGCACTAATTTGTTATTCTTACCATTTTTTGCTACTTTTGCTAGAATGCAAGTGAATTAGCAGCAAATTGCACTATTGGCTTTGGGTATCGTCTCCCTCCTTTCTCCCACACCTATTCTCTGTCCAGATCATCATCATCATCAATCGTATTTATTGAGCGCTTACTGTGTGCAGAGCACTGTACTAAGCGCTTGGGAAGTACAAGTTGGCAACATATAGAGACAGTCCCTACCCAACAGTGGGCTCACAATCCAGATAAGACTCGTGCCCAGTTCAATGGGAAACAAACGACTCCCCAGGAGCCAGCAGGCTTCACGGCCCCCGGCCATGCAGTCCAGAGGTGCATTCCGGGGTCCATGATGGGGAGAGCCCAGTGGCCATGATTTTGGGGGTCGTCCGTCTGTGCTTGAGCACAAGGTGATGGGTCTGCCTGGTGGGTCAGTCAGTCGTAGTTCCAGAGAACTGTTACAGTTGGCGGTCAGTTGTAGCTCATTGTGGGCAGGGAATGTATCTGTTTATTGTTCCACTGCACTCTCCCAAGGACCTAGTACAGTGCTCTGCACACAGTAAGTGCTCAATAAATACAACTGAATGACTGAATAAACATTATTGAGTGCTTACTGTGTGCAGAGCACTGTACTAAGCGCTTGGCTGAGTACAACATCACAATGTAACAAACGTCTCCCTTGGTTTAGTCTTCCCCACTGCAAGGGATGGAACCAGGCTTATTTTGACACTTGGGTAGCTACTGAAAGAACATGGGCTCAGGAGTCAGAGGTCATGGGTTGTAATCCCGGCTCTGCCACTTGTCTGCTATGTGACCTTGGGCAAGCCATTAATTTCTCTGTGCCTCAGTGACCTCATCTGTAAAATGGGGATTAAGACTGAGCCCCATGTGGGACAACCTGATTACCTTCTTTCTACCCCAGTGCTTAGAACAGTGCTTGGCTCATAGTAAGGACTTAAAGAATACCATAATTATTATTATTATTACCGCTGGTGCAGTCCTGGGGACTGCGGGGTGGGGGGCTGGAGAGGATGGCAGTTGAGACCCCCATATGTCCCCAAATTTTGTCTTTCCAGTCAGTGAAAATCAGCATTCCAGGAGAAGGTTGGCACAATCGTCTGCAAATATTTACTGGCACACATGGGATTAGATGGGTAATTTGGGAGCTGGAATCAGAGGATCTCATCTGGCAGAAAGCATTTGGTATCTACTGCTATAGGCCTTGTTTTCCTCAATCAACCATATTTATTGAGCACTTACTGGATCCGAGCACTGTACTAACAGACACATTTCCTGCCCACAATGAGCTAACAGTCTAGAGGGGAAGGTAGATATTAATATAAATGAGTAAATTACAGAGATGTGCATAAGTGCCGTAGGGCAGGAGGGGAGAGGGTGAATAAAAGAAGCAAGTCAGGGTGACTCAGAAGGGAATGGGGAAAAAGGGAAATGAGGGCTTAGTCAGGGAAGGCCTCTTGGAGGAGGTGTGGCTTCAATATCCTCCTACTCAGTAACTCCAATAGAACCCCTCAAGGTGTTTGCTGGGACTGTCCACCACAGAGATTAGGCCCATATTGTTTCAGTTGAAGTTCCTACCAGAGTAATAAAGCTGATACCAGAGGACTTAGGGAAATCTGAGCAGCAGGTAAATTGTCATAATTTACCTCACATTTATATCAATGGCCAAAGCCATCTGTTTCTCTCTTTCCCATTTAACGTTTTCCCAATCAAATTCAAATCAAATCCTATACAACCATGCCCTTGTTTCAGTGTTTTCTATTCTCTAGCCCCTGAAGAACAACATATGTGGATTTGGTTACGGGGTAGATTTTTCTTCTAGAGAAGCAGCGTGGGTCAGTGGAAAAAGCACGGGCTTTGGAGTCAGAAGTCATGGGTTCAAATCCCAGCTCCATCACTTAGCTGTGTGACTTGGGGCAAGTCACTTCACTTCTCTGTGCCTCAGTTACCTCATTTATAAAATGGGGATTAAGACTGTGAGGCCCACGAGGGACAACCTGTTCACCTTGTAACCTCCCCAGTGCTTAGAACAGTGTTTTGCACATAGTAAGCACTTAATAAATGCTATTATTATTATTATTATTATTATTCTAAATCCAGGAGTTTGCACGCTTTATTCAACCTTCCTTCAGCCCCACAGCACTTAGGTAATATAGGTGCATTTATATTAAATGTCTGATGTCTGTCCCTCTCTGGACTAAAAGCTCCTTTTTTATGTCATTTGTTAAGCACTTATTTGGCGCCAGGCACTGTACTAAGAGCTGGGGTGGATTCAAGGTTGGACACAGTCCATATGCCACCTGGGGCTCACAGTTTTAATCCCCATTTTATAGATGAGGTAACTCAGGAGCAGAGAAGTGACTTGCCCCAGATCATAAAGCAGACAAATAGCTGAGCTGAGATTAGAACCCAGGTCATCTGACTCTCAGGCCCAAGTTCTATTAAATAGACCATGATCCCTTGTGATCGGGGATCCTGTCTACCAACTCTGTTGTGCTGTATTCTCCCAAGCGCTTAGTAGAGTGCTCTGCCCACTGAAGCACTCAATAAATACCACTGATTGGTGGAGTTACCTTGGCTTTGAGCTGATACCAGTGGAATGCCTGAGTTCTGTGGTCTTCGAAGTTCCAGGAGGCCAGAGGAATCAACACCTCTCCCAGAAACACCCTTCGCGTGAGAGTCCCTCGGTGCCACACTGAGATCTGCAACAACCGCGTCACTAGCTGGGCATGATCCACGAGATACTGCAATGAGTCAAACACAGTGCCTGGTGAAACAGCCTTTTCTTTCTCTCTCGCTCATTCTCTCTCTCTCTCTCTCTCTCTCTCTCTCTCTCTCTCACACACACACACACACACACACACACACACTGTCTCTCTCAGACTCAGCATATGCACTAGATGAGTTCTGCAAAGTGTCAACAGTTTTGCTGTCTCCTACTAGGTCTTTTTTTTTTGTTTTTAAAGAATCTTCCACCCTAAGTGTCTGCCCTCCCTGGGGAACGATCCTCTATTAAAATTTGGTTGCACATGGAACCTGACAGATAATGAACAGTGGGCTTACCAGATGCTCCACTCTGCAATTCCCTGCAAACATGCAGGTGCTTTCATTTTTTTTCTTATGGTATTTGTTAAGTGCTTACTATAATAATGATGGCATTTATTAAGCTCTTACTATGTGCAAAACATTGTTCTAAGCACTGGGGTCGGTACAAGTTAATCAGGTCAGACATGGTTCCTGTCCTGCAAGGGCTCACAGTCTAAGTAGGAGGGAGAACAGGTGTTGGATTCCTCAGTTGAGGAAACTGAGGCAGAGGGAAGTTAAGTGACTTGTCCAAGGTCACACAGGAAGCAATTGGAGGAGCCGGGATTAGAAGCCAGGTCCTCTGACTTCCGAGCCCATGCTGTTACCACTAGGCCACGTTGCTTCCCCAGATCTTAGTGGAGCTTCTTTACCACCACTCCCTTTGGTGACTTGAATCTGAAGCCTTCAAAGACAGAGCTAGCCAGTAGCAGACCTCACAAAAGTGTACACATGTGCATGCGCATACACACACACTACACACGCACACAAACACACACACAATGGCCATTCCGCTCAACTATCCCAACTACCCCTCTCCCCACAGAGCAAACCATCAGCTCTGAAACAATTTACATTTCTTAATGCTCTACAGTGGAAAAAAAAACACCACCACAAAACACAGTTTTTTCTTTAAAATATCAGGATGGCTGGTACCCAGGACCTGGGCCCTGGAGGAAAACTGCCTTGGGCAGGGAAAAGGTCTACTATCTCTGCTGTATTATGTTCTCCCAAGCACTTAGTACAATGCTCTGCATAGAGTAAGCACTCAATGAATACCACTGATCGATTGATTGGCTGAGCTTCATTCATGGGGTGCCTTGTTCGAGACACCCCTGAGCCAAATGCCAAGGTGGAGCAGGACAGGCCAAGGAAAGAATGAGTTCTCCATGGCCCGGGGCTTAGATGGAGGAAGAGAACATCTCTCCCTCTAGACTATAAGCTCGTTGTGGGCAGGGAATGCGCCTGCTTATTGTTACACTGTACTCTCCCAAGTGCTTAGTACAGTGCTCTCTGCACACAGTTAACGCTCAATAAAAATGATTGAATGAAGGAAGAGACCCAATCAGATTGTCTTTTCATCATTTTCCAGAAATCGCGAGTCAAGCCCCATTCCCAAGTTCAGTTAACGCGGCAGTTTTCCTGGGCGAAAGCTCAAAGTTATTTTCTACCAACTAGCAACTGATTAACAGGGCTCTGCCGAAGTGTCTCGGGGTCTTCGCTGGAGGCTTTGGACTAGATATCACTTGGACTTCGATCTTTAGATCTGAGCACCTCACAGGAAAGGCCCATTCTGCCCAGTTTGCTTACTTGGTACCTTTAAAGTCTCATGGAAGGCAGGATCCACCGTGTTCTTTTTGACACTTGTCTTCCGTTTTCCTTGAGATGATTTGTCGGGTAGCAAATAAGACTTTACATACCTAGTGACCAAAGACAGAAAGGCCAAGATCAAAGCTTCGAACTGACCTGTCCCAGATGGGAAGGGTTGGGGCTGAGGAGGAAGAGTACACTGAATAAAGGAACATTCCCTCCCTTCTGCTCCTCGAACTCTTTCTCATCTCGTGGTGCATTTTCAGCTGGTGAAAAGGGTGTGTTGATCATCCCTGCAGGTTAATGGGCTGTGGTTTATAAGACACGTCCAGGATAAACAGGGGGAGTCTGAAGTCTGTTTACTTTCCAGTTTTTCTGCCAACTTTTTTAGACAGCTGACTGGCAGAGCCCTTTGGGCTGTTATGCTTAATTCTCCTCCCTACTGAGGTGTTGTTTCCCAGTTCTTCCAGGTCCTGCTCCAAAAGTCCTCCAGATTATCTCCTCCCAGTCCATTTTTTTTAATTTTCATTTTCTGTGGTATTTATTATGTGCTTACTATGTGCCAGGCACTGCACTAGGCATTGGGGTAGATACAAGGTAATCAGGTTGGACATAGTCCCTTTCTCACATGGGGCTCACTGTCTAAATCCTCACTGTACAGATGAGGGAACTGAGGCCCACATAAGTGAAGTGACTTGTCCAAGGTCACACAGCAGGCAGGTGGCGGAGGGAACAAGGGGGCTGCATTTTCGCTGATCCAGACAGACCCACACTGCTGGGGGAACTTTCGTCACCCTGTTATCACTTTCGACCTGCTTCGAAACATGCCTTCGGGCAATCAATAGGCGGGGAACTAATTCTGCTGTAGGGTACTCTCCCAAGAGCTTAGTACAGTGCTCTACCACAGTAAGCCCTTAGTAAATACAACTGAATGAATGAATCCTTCTAGGCCAGTTTTCAAGAGGAGACCTCCACCTGCTCTCACCTGCTTTTGAAATCCACTCCCTCCATCTGCACCTCCCATCCCCATCCCTTCTTTCCCCATAAAAACACTTATGCCCACTCTTCTTCCCTTCCTGACCATCATCTTCAACTTTCCACTCTGTGTAGGCTCCTTCCCTTCTGCCTTCAAACACACCTTCATCTCCCTTAACCTAAAAACACCTTCACTTAATCCCACTGCACCTTTGAGCTAGAACCCTTCTCCCTCCTATCATTTCCATTCAAGCTCCTCAAATGGGTCCTTTACACCTGCTGCCTTCCATCTTGTCTACTACAAGGAGGTCTCTGCTTGACCTCTACAATTCTGGTTTTTACACCCTTCCCACCACTGAGACTGTTCACTCCAAGGTCACCAAACCCAAACTGCCTTTACATTGTTATTCTCCACCTACCTTTTCCATCATTTTGACATCAGTCTCCTCCCTGTCTTTCAAGCCTATAACCATGGCATTATTATTACTGGCTTCCCACCCCTCTCTTTTAAACCCCCACATCAAGTCTGTCACCAAATCCTGTCACTTCACCCTCCCTAACATCTCCGGAGACCACCGCTTCCTCTCCAAACTGCCACCAAGCTGTTCTAAGCACTTGCTAGATCCTGACTCGACTGTGACATCAGCCTCCTCACTGACCTCCCTGCCTCTAACCTCTCCCCTTTCCAGTCCATACTTTGCTTTGTGCCCAGATTAAGCCGCTACATTCCCCTCCCAGGTCTCTGTTCACCCAGGCTGGGGCTTTCCCATGTATAACAGCCTCCACTCCACAGTGGCTCCATCTTCTGATGTTGCATATCCATATGCCCAAACACAGTGTGGCCTAGTGGATAGAGCACGGGCTTGGGAGTCGGAAGGATCTGGCTTCTAATCCCAGCTCTGCCATTTGTCTGCTGGGTGACCTTGGGCAAGTCATTTCTCTTTTCTGTGCTTCAGTTACCTCATCTATCAAATGGGGATTAAGACTGTGAACCACATGTGGGACACGGATTGTGTCCAACCTGATTTGCTTGTGCCTACCCCTGCACTTACTACAGTGTCTGGCACATACTAAGCACTTAAATACCATAAGAAAAAAAAACAAACACGGCACATCGTGGGGTGGAAGACAACAAGGTTTGTGTACCTTTGTATGCTGGTGGCACTAGGGATAATGAGCCCTGTGGTGTGGGTCTGCCTTAACATTGGGATTTTGCAAGGATGCAACGCCTGTCCATAAGAGAAATGTGGGGACCACAAAGGCATCCAAAGAGCATTAGAGGATTGTTCTTTATGACCATCTTTGGGCAATCTCCATGGTAAGAAACAGTGGATTCGTTAATAGCCTTGACAAGGTCTCTTGGTACCCTATAATTCTAGGGATTTGATGAATTAGGGGATGTGACGGCCCCTACTCTCCTTGAGATAATATTACAGGCAAGTTAAATTTCTTCCCATTTCTCAGCTGAAACAATTTATATGCTCAGAGACACCCCCTGGTATTTTCAAAATGCAGAACCACTGCTCTGTTTGAAAACCCCATTAAAAACTCCAAAAAAGCAGATAACCCCCACCCACAAGCCTTTAATGGGGAGAAAGACAAGATGGGGAGGGTGGGAAGGGATAATTTTCCTTTTCCTTTCAATAAAAAAGAAAAGCTTACGGGTTGCACTTCTTTTTCTTTTCTTCTCCGTAGGCCAGGTTCTTGCAGGCCTTGACGCAGACTTCCAGAGTGCGGGTTTTGAAGATGTAGCGGATGGCAAATTCTATTTCTCCAGTGACGTCAGCCTTGTCGAAGTTGCCCGCTTCGGTACAGGTGCTGTTAAGGCTGATCAAACTACCCTGAGAGGTTTGACAACAGGAATCGATCAATCAATTATATTTATTGAGTGCTGACTGGGAGCAGAGCACCACACTAACCGCTTGGGAGAAGACAATTTGACAGAGTGGTACACTACAACAATCAACAAGAAATAGAAATAAATGAATTTGCAAGTATTCGGCAGTCCCTATTTCCTCCCTGTCAAAACTTGATGTCTGTCAAACAGTCCAAAATCAACACAAGCCACCACTAAAATAACATTTATGTTAGATGCATGTGTACAGAATAACATAAGTTGCGGATTTTCAGGTGACTCTTTATGAGTGGTTTTGGGCTCGGTTACATTCAGGATGACTCTCAGATCAGCATTTCCTTCCTGGCTCTGTTTCCAGTACAATACCTCCTTGGAGTCATATGGAAATGCTAGCGTTAGGTGTTGAGTAGACTCCCAGTTTGATGACTGAACTATGCAACGTCCCCCTCAGGAATGCCTGGTTGGGACCCCAGAAAATGTTCTTGGTGGGTTGTCAGGGGGCGGAGTGGGAGGAACCTGCAAAGCCAGGCAATGCTGAGCTACATGCCACAGCAATCAATCAATAAATCAATCGTATTTATTGAGCGCTTACTGTGTGCAGAGCACTGTACTAAGCGCTTGGGAAGTACAAGTTGGCAACATATAGAGACAGTCCCTAGCCAACAGTGGGCTCACAGTCTAAAAGGGGGAGACAGAGAACAAAACCAAACATACTAACAAAATAAAATAAATGGAATAGATATGTACAAGTAAAATAGAGTAATAAATATGTACAAACATATATACATATATACAGGTGCTGTGGGGAAGGGAAGGAGGTAAGATGAGTGGGGGGGGGGACAAGGGGAGAGGAAGGAAGGGGCTCAGTCTGGGAAGGCCTCCTGGAGGAGGTGAGCATCTCGTAACCTCCCCAGCACTTAGAACAGTGCTTTGCACATAGTAAGTGCTTAATAAATGCCATCATTATTATCTCCCTCCACACACCCCCGGCCCCTACATGTGAGCACCAAGACAATAATAACAACTCCGGTAATAGGTGTCTACTATATGCCAAGCACTATTTGAAGCACTGGAGTAGATGCAGGATAAACGGATCCCACATGGGGCTCACTGTCTAAGTAGGAGACAGAGCAGGCATCGAATGCCCATTTTGCAGATGAGAGAACTGAAGCACAGAGAATGGTAACAATAACAGCAATGATGAAAATATTAATTGTGGCATTTCTTAAGGACCTACTATGCGCCAAGCATTTACTAGGTGCTGGGGTAGATACAAGATAATCAGGGCTCACATGAGGTTCACACTCAAAGTAGGAAGGAGAAGAATTTGTGAAGCCCCATTTTCAGATGAGGGAATTGAGGGACAGAGAAGTGAAATGACTTGCCCAAGATCACATAGTAGGTGAGTGGCAGAGTAGGGATTATAACCCAAGGGCTTTGACTTCCAGTCCCCTGCTCTTCCCACTAGACAACACTGCTTCTCCTCATGACAATGTACTTAATATTGAGCAATGGGGTTCAATCGGCTCCCAGCATCATCAACCTGAATATATACAGCCTCTGCAATCTGTTACTGGACAAGAAAACTTTGAACTGCAAATGCATCCCACATGCACACACTCATGTAAACACATACACACACACAGACACTCTCACCTGAAGTCATCGCATCGAACTGACCAGTTACCCAAACTGAGATTAATTCAGATAATCGAGCAAAATGAGCAGGGGCTAATTGGGTTTCATATCTGCATTTTGGATTACCCGAGCTAGCCTTGGCTCCAATAAGTTTGGATTAAATGGGATATCGGTAAAACACATGCACCCTTATATGAGTATTTCTACTGCTTGGACACAAGCCTTATCTCCATTTTTCAGATAAATAAACGGAGACAGAAAGGGTTAAACAACTTGGCCAAGTGACCCAGAAAGTAGCATTCCAGGCCCAGATGCCTTTGGCCTTGTAAAATGGTGCAATGGACACAGGACGGGCTGGGAGTCAGGAGACTGGGGTCCAGCTCTGCCACAACCTGCTGTGTGACCTAGGACAAGTCACTTATCTTCCCTGTGCCTTCCTTTCCTTATCTGTAAAATGGGGACAGTAGCTCTTGCTTCTCCCTAACCTCACATGGGTATTAGACGGATAAGATAACTGTACATTCACTTCCAGGGATCTAACCTTTGGCCCGAGTATCATTACCACATCACCCACCACCCTCATAAAGTTCAATGTCCATGCTCTTCCTTACAGCTCTGGGGGATCAGGGCAGATGGGTGAAATTCTCTCAGTGCCAGACCTAGGGGTTTGGGCAGGCTTTGCTCTCCCTCACCACCCACGGCCTCCCTCTCAGCTGAGGCCCTTCGCCCCCTTCTACTAAAGCTGAACCATCACACCCATCTCTTCAGTCCCCTGAGCGCTCTGGGAGTGGAGCTGAGGTGAGCAAATCAATCAATGGCATTTATCGAGTGCTTAGTGTGCAGAGCCCTGCACTGAGCATTTGGGAAAGGGTTGATAGACACGTTCTCTGTCCACAATGAGCTTACAGTCTAGAGGGGGTGTAGTCAAGGAGGAAGATAGCGGCTGACATTGGTCCAGGTTAGCTCAGGAAAGTGGTGTGGCAGGACTGATATTTCTGGGCCTGTGGTGGTATTTCCCAGTCAGAAACAGAACCAGGGCTAGAATGTAAACTCCAACCTAACCAGTCTGGGGATATCGCTATTGAACTCCTGGCTTCTCTATACAAAAGAATAATGATGATAATAATAATAATGGTATTTGTTAAGCGCTTACTATGTGCAAAGCACTGTTCTAAGCACTGGGGAGGTTACAGGGTGATCAGGTTGTCCCACGGGGGCTCACAGTTTTAATCCCCATTTTACAGATGAGGTAACTGAGGCACAGAGAAGGTAGGTGACTTGCCCAAAGTCACACAGCTGACAGGTGGTGGAGCCAGGATTAGAACCCATGACCTCTGACTTCAAAGCCCATGCTCTTTCCACTGAGCCATACTGCTTCACACCCAAGTTTTTAGGGGCACCTCCTGCCCTCCTTCAACTCTTCCTAATAATAACTGTAGTCTTTGTTAGGGACTCAATCAAGCAATCAATCAATGGTATTTATTGAGTACTTACTAGTGAAGATCATTGTACTAAGCACTCAGGAGAGTACAAAGCAAAGTTAGCAGACACGTTCCCTGCCCACAGTGAGCTTACAGTTTAGAGGTACCAACTCACTGGGCACCAAGCACTGTACTAAGCACTGAACAAGGAGTAGACGTATTCTCAAAAAACTCCAGTGGTTGCTCATCCACCTTCACAAACAAAAACTCCGCACATTGGCTTTAAAGCACTCAATCACCTTGCACCCCCAAAACGTAACCTCCCTACTCTACTATAACCCAGCCTTCACACTTCACTCCTCTTATGCTAATCACCTCACTGTGCCTCTCTCTCATCTATCTCGCTGCCCATTCCTCTCCCATGTCCTAGCTCTGGCCCAGAATGTCCTCCCTCCTCAAATCTGACAGACTCACCTCCCCCTTCAAAGCCTAATTGAAGGCGTATCTCCTCCAGGAGGCCTTCCTTGACTATGCTCCCCCTTTCCCCTTCTCCTACTCCCTTCCGCGTCACCCTGACTTGCTCCCTCTTCTTTCTCCAACCCTGATTCCCTAATTTTCGGAAGCCGTAAGTGACCTTTCAACAGGAAGGGACATGGGCAAGCGGGTTTCAAGGATGAGATAGTTGCTTTACCGGAGTCCATTTTTCTCCAACAAAAACAAGCAGTCCTGCAATTTACAGATGCAGGTGGCAATTAATCCCATCCATAATAATCAATGACACACCTATAAATCACAAAGTCTCAGATTGTGAGACAGTAGAGACAAGCAGTAGTATTAAGCACTCGGGAGAGTGAGAGTTCAATATAACAAAGCTAGTAGACCTTTTCCCTGCCCACAAGGAACTAACATCTTAGATAGGGAGACAGAAATTGAAATGAATAATGGATATCTATATAAGTGCTTGGCCTGGGATTCAAATTCCCTAACAGTTTAGTCAAGGTTGAATTTTCCTGGGCTCCAATACATAAGTAAAGCCTTTATCCCTTTTTAATTCAGTCTATAATCCACCCAGCTGGTTTTTCAAAAATCCATAGCACAACCCTAATACTTCCAACTCACTGGTGGGCTATCACCTCTATATATGTTTATCAGCCATCAACAAAACCAGTTCCAAACTTACATGTTTCTTGCCTCCCGAAAAGACGGTGCTGTGAGTAGGGCTCGATGACCCATCTTCTTTCCTCTTCGAAGTGATGCTGGTAGAGGTTTTAGGATCCTCTTGATTTATAAGTTGGAGAAGTTTTGGTGAAGCCTCTATCTGTAAAATAGAATACTACAATAATTTGCTTACCTGGTTGGTTTCTGTCAATTGTCCGGTGACTTCAGGAAAGCAAACAGTAAGACACCAATAATTCATGTAATCCATTGTGTCATTTTCAGGTCCATGAATGAACATTAGCTATCATATCTTTATACTTTTTAACAGACATAAGTACTAGGAACATTCAGACTTCAGTGCAGGTGTGCCAGTGGGGATTTCTTCAAACAAAACCCAAACTGCAGACTATACACCAGGGCATTTGGCTTCTAAGAAACGCAATGCTGCCTCAAAGGGCAGCATCAATATTGCTCATGAAGAGAAAGATACTGCATTAACATATGAATTAAAATTGATTGCCCTTTCTACTTGTAATGGATGCAGCCTCATTCATCCAGCCTTTTACCCAGCTCTGGCAAAAATAAGCAGAAGAGTTGCTAACTCCTGATGCTCTCTTATCTGAGGCTCTAAAGGTTTTTCATCAACTTAGAGAAACCACTGGCAGAGCTGCTCCAAAAATCCCAAACCCCAGCACTCACAAAACCTATGCATTTTCCTGAGTAAAATATTGTGAGGGGAGAGGAGGAGGAGGGGGAGGAGGATGAGGGAAGAGGGAGAGGAAAAGATAGGCAAAGAAAGAATAACTTAAGCTGCCCTCCCTGATGCCATCCTCCAGAAGGCCTTCCTAGACTGAGCCCCTTTTTTGTTCTCCTCCCCCTTGCCCCCCGCTCTGCCCTACCTCCTTCTCCTCGCCACAGCACTTGTATGTATTTGTACATACTTATTACTCTATTTTACTTGTACACATTAACTACTCTATTTTATTAATGATGTGCATATAGCTATAATTCTATTTATTCTGATGGTTTTGACAACTGTCTACATGTTTGTTTTGTTGTCTGTCTCCCCCTTCTAGACAGTGAGCCCACTGTTGGGTAGGGACCGTCTCTATATGTTGCCGACTTGTACCCAAGCACTTAGTACAGTGCTCTGCACACAGTAAGCGCTCAATAAATATGATTGAACGAATGAATGATCAATCAGTTGTAATTATTGAGTGCTTACTTGTGTGCAGAGCACACAAGTAAGCACTTTGGAGAAGACATTATAACAGAGTTAGTAGACATGTTCCTTGCCCACAATGAGCTTACAGTCTAGAGGGAATACCACACTTTCCCCAAATTTGGCCCTGGTCTTGTTTCTTTTTTAATTATTTTTTTCCTTTCCAAATAGGGAAAGGAGACTGGTTTGAGTCCATGCACCCTGAGAATGATCAATGAATAATGATTTAATTCGATTTGGTTCCCTGCTTTGGAACAGACAACTATTCATAAGCATCAGGTGATGGAATCACCCACCAAGGAGAGACAGGGGCAGCTTTGCTTCAGAAAATGCACAGCCTTCCTGACAGACATTCTGGGAACAGTATGGGGTGTTAAGTACCTTAAATATCTACTCTTAGTAAATGGATTCATGACAAGCAGATTGGCCTACTGGAAAGAGTATGGGCCTCGGAGTTGGAGGACTCAGATTCTAATCCCAACTCCTCCACATGTCTTCTGGGTGACCTTGGGCAATAACTTAACTTCTCTGTGTTTCAGTTACCTCATCTCTAAAATGGCGATTAAATCCTACTCATACTCCCTCCTACTTGGACTGTGAGTGACCCCCATGAGGGACAGGGACAATGTCCAATCTGGTTACCTTATATCTACCCCAGTGCTTAGAACGGTGGTTGGCATATAAGTGCTTAACAAGAACCATAATTATTATAAATTGAATGAAAGATAGTCTCCATTCTAAAAAGGCGGGTGGCAGGGGGGGCATGAAGTCTAAACCTTATGTAATTCTCCTGTTTGTTCATCAAAATCTCATAATCAATCAATGGTATTTTTTGACCACTTACTGTGCGTGCAACTGTACTAAGCACTTGGGAGAACACAATAATGAAAAGTAAAGAGAGACTGAAAAAATCTACACCAAAATGTCCCAGAGTCTTTCCTTTCAACAACTCTTCAGAGTTAGGGGTACCAATGGGGATTCTGGTAATTACAGGGGTGACTTAAGGTCTCAGGAACTCTGTACTGACTCACACTGCCTCTCTTTATTAAAATTACTTAACTTTTCTACACCTACCCACCTATAAAATTCTGCCTACCTCACAAGAGCCCATTAATGTGTAACTAATGTTTGATGAATGCTTTGAGAAACTCCAGGAACAGTAGCTGTATAAGTGAAATATACCTAAGTAGCTGAAGAACAACACTGAAATGGCAGTGCTATCAGTGCCCTATTTAAAACCATCCTCTTTTGCCTTTGATAATCAATAATAACTACTCAGCATTTATATCTCCTTTTATATATAGTTCATTTTATAGATCCTTTCATATTTACCAGCTTTTGGTAAACTGTTGCCTGCCACAAGTGGGAGAGACTGGAAGCAGCAGGGCCTAGTGGATAGCACATAGGCCTAGGAGTCAGAAGGACCTAGGTTCTAATCCCAGTTTCTCCATTCTTCTGCTGTGTGTCCAGGGGCAAATCACTGAACTTCTCTGTGCCACAATTCCCTAATCTGTAAAATGGGGATTAAGACTGTGAGCCCCACGTGGGACAACCTGATTTTCTTGTATCTACCCCAGTGCTTAGTGCAGTGCCTGGCATATAGTAAGCACTTAGCAAATGGCATTCAAAAAAAAATGACACAATGAGAAGAAAATAAGAGGGCAGGGAGGAGAAAGGGGTGCTTGGAAAGACCAAATTAGAGCAAAAACACATGGCTAAGTGATTTAGGGGAGGAGTTAGAGATGCTGCTTGGCCTAATAGATAAAGCATAGGCCTGGGTTCTAATGCCTGCTCCATGACTAGCCTGCTCTGTGACCTTGGGCAAGTCACTTAACTTCTCTGTGCCTCAGTTACCTCATCCGTAAAATGGGGGTTAAGATTGTGAGCCTGTATCCAACCTGATTAGCTTTCATTTACCCCAGAGGTTAGTACAGTGCCTGGCATAGAGTAAGAGCTTAAAAAAAATAGGAGTTAGCAGAATCTCCACTGCTGCCCATGGTGGTCTCCTTCTGTACAATTCCTAATCCTTGTTTTTAAGAGTGGTTAGGCTGGGTCCCTTTGGCTTGAAATCTCTGTTTGGTTAATCCTCTGGGCTACCCTGAAGGAGAATATTTCAACCATTCATTTATTCTAAGTGCTCAATAAATACGATTGATTGATTGATTGATTCAATCAATCGTGCTTACTGCTTACTAAGCGCTTGTGTGCAGAGCACTGTACTAAATGTTTGGGAGACTATACGAGAACAATGAACAGACATTCCCTGCCCACAATGAGGTTACAGTCTAGAGGCGGGAGGACAAAAATTAATATAAATAAATAAATTACAGATCTATACATAAGTGCCATGGGGCTGGTGGGGGCAGGGGGAAGCGGAGTGAACAAAGGGAACAAGTTGGGGCATTGCTCCCAATGGTTGCAGTCTTGACAAATCTGTACATTAACAAAACAAAAAAAATGACCCATGAACCACAGTGTCAGGAGTAAAGGAAAAGATGACTGGGAAATAAATGAAAGTGTTTGGAAGGGGTGGGAGGTGGCAACCATTGTATTTCTGCATTGTATTTCTTATATCAGAAATATTATCAGTTCATTAACATTTTACAGGGAACTAATTCCTTACAGGTTAAAGGTCACTGTATCTAGTTAAAGCAGAGTAACAGTGAACTTTAAATACTTACAATTAGTCCCCACTTCAACACTATTGAACTGATACAGTGTTTCCAATTCAGCCGCCAACGCCATCTATTTGAAGGCCTTCTGGCGTAACAGAGCCAATTCATACCTGCATTACGGCACTAGGATCTCCTAACCTTACAACACTTTCTATCCAATGGTGAACTTAAAAAGCCAGGTTCTGGAAATGCCAACGGCCAAATTTGTAGATTCTAAGAATGGGCCAAACGAAAACTTGTCTGCTGCGTGACCTTGGGCAAATCACTTCACTTCTCTGTGCCTCAGTTACCTCAGTTGTGAAATGGGGATTGATACGATGAGCCCCGTGTGGGACAAGGACTGTGTCAACCCTGATTAGGTTGTATCTGTCCCAGAGCTTAGCACAATGCCTGGCACAGACTAAGCTTTTAACGAATAAAATAAAATCTTAAAAAGGCCCCAAACCAGTGTTAGAGAGAGAGAGAGAGAGAGAGAGAGAGAGAGAGAGAGAAAGAGAGAGAGAGAAAGAGAGAGAAAAAGAGAGTGCTATGGCAGCCTGGGAGGCATCTGATGGGCTTCTTCCTCTGCTCTTCGCAGCAGCCTTCCCAATTTCTAGAACAAGCAGCAGAATTACAACTTCAAGAAGCTCTAGAATTTTGTGAAGCAGCATGGCCTAGTGGATAGAGCACGGGACTGGGAGTCAGAAGGATGCAAGTGTTCATCCTGGCTCCACCACTTATCTGCTGTGTGACCTTGGGCAAGTCACTTCACTTCTCTGGGCCTCAGTTCCATCATCGGTAAAATGGAGATTAAGGCTGTGAGTCCCATGTGGGACAGTGACTGTGCCCAACCAAAAGATCTTGTATCTACCCAAGTGCTAGTACAGCACCTGGAACATAGTATGCGCTTAACAAATGCCATGGAAAAATAGGTGAGGCTTCCAATTCTGTTGTATTGTACTCTCCAAAACACACAGTACAGTGCTGTGCACGCAGTAAACTCTCAATAAACATGATTGATTCTCAAGTAGGCTTCGGCCCCTTGGGATGAATTGGGGCAGTTTACATCTGACTTTACTGTGGCAGTGATCAATCAGTCCTCCACTGTCTGCTTCACTGGCTGTCCTTTCTCCCCCCTCATTTGCGTAAGGGGTATCCCCACCACCCCATCACCACTTTCTTTCCCAGTCACTGGGGTGACCATCACGTCCATGGGACCAGTGGTTGAGCCCACTCTCTACTCACCATTTCCTCTTATTTTTCCTTCTTGCTGCCTCCGTAAACCAACACCTGAGTCTTATCTCATGCATTCCTCATCTCCACACCCTATTCTCACTCCCCCACTCCCTCAGCCCTACCAGGATCCGCCCTCTATAACCCCCGCACTATCCTGAGCAAACTCATGAGAAGTAGTGAGGCCTAATGGAGAGAACAGGGCCTGGGAATCAGAAGGAACTGGGTTTTAATCCCAGCTCTGCCACTTGTCTGTTGTGTGACCTTGGGCAAGTCACTTCACTTCTCTGTGCTTCAGTTGCCTCAACTGCAAAACGGGGATACCTGTTCTCCCTCCTAATTAGACTGGGAACTCCCTGAGGGACAGGGATTCTGCACAACCTAATTAACTTGTACCCACCCAGGTGCTTAGAACATTTTTTGGCACATAGTTAATGTTTAACAAATACCACAAAAAAACCCAGAAAACAAAAAACTGCCTTATCATCAAGAATGCTGCATGCCTACTCCTGTGGGAAGAACATGACATTAAGTGCTTGGGAGGATAATAATAATTAATAATTATGGTACTTGTTAAGCACTTACTATGTACCAAGCGCTGCTCTAAGTGATCGGGTAGACACAAGTCAATCAGGTTGGACATAGTTCCTGTCCCACATGGAGCTCTCACTCTTAATCCCCATTTTTAAGATGAGGTAACTGAGACACAGAAAAGTGACTTGTCCAAGGTCACACAGCAGGCAAATGGCAGAGGCAGGATTAGAATCCAGGTCCTGCTGACCCCCAGGCCCACACTCTATCCATTAAGCCACGCTGCTTCTCATTCATTCATTCAATCATATTTATTGAGCACTTACTGTGCACAGAGCACTGTACTAAGCACTTGGGAAGTACAAAAGACGCAGTCACTGCTCCAAGGAGCTCACGATTGAATGGGAAAGACACACAGAGAAAGACTACGAATACTGGGAGCTGGACGGAGGACAAAACTACAGCTACAAAAATCAAGGAAAAAATAAAGCCAGATAGTATATATACATTAATATTTGCATTTGCCAAGGATGGGACCTCTCCTCTTCTCACTATAAACTCACTCCACTGGGGATCTCTTACGGTCTTGGAACTTAAGCCATCACACCTACATAGATGCTAACCCTGACTTCTCACTTGCTGCACAATCTGCTCTTTTCTCTGGCCTCCAAAACGCTGTACATGTATTCAGTGCTTACTGTATGTAGAGCACTGTACTAAGCACTTGGGAGAGTACAGCTCAACAATATAGCAGACACACGTGGACATTCTGCCCGTACCTTACACTCTATCAAACTGAATTCAACTTCCCTCACCAACCCACTCCTCTTCTAAAATCCAACTTGTTTTTCCTCAGCATTTCCCAGATCTGCCCCTTGCTCCCTAACCAAATGGACCCCACCCTGGTCTAGAATCTCACGTCCCAATTCTGATCACTGTATAAGTGCCCTCTCCCATCTCCCCCACCCAAGCTTGGCCCTCTTCAGCCTACACTCTACTGCCCAGACTGTTTTCTAAACAGACTCTCCTCACATGTCCAACACCAGCTCAAAAATTATCTGCTTATTGTACCACATTCCTATCAGCAGTTATAGCATCATTCTTTCTCCAACTATTTGTAAATAATTTGGGTCTGTCTGTCTCCTCATTAGATTGAAAACTCCTTTGGGTGCAGAGATCCTGCTTCTTATTCTTGGTCTACTTTCCCATGCAGACTAATGTCCTTTACACCTAATCATTTAGTACTGTGATCTGTACATTGGTGGTGCTCAATAAATACGACTGATTGATTGAATGCTAGCCACATCAATCTCCTAGTCTTTGCTTCTGCTTTTTCCTTCTATAGTGCCCTACAGGGATGGAAGTTCATCCTTCTTAATGGAATTTTTTAATAGTTTTTGTTAAGTGCTTACTACGTGCCAGGCACTGCAAGCTAATCAGGTTGGACACAATCCCTGTCCCATATGGGGCTCACAGTCCAATTCCCATTATACAGATTAGGTAACTGAGGCACAGAGAAGTGAAGTGACTTGCCCCAGGTCACACAGCAGACAAGTGGAGGAGCTGGGATTAGAACCCAGGTCTTTCTGACTCCCGGGCCCGTGCTCTATGTACTATTCATTCTGTAGTTTCACTCCTTGGTGTCTTTTACTCAACCTTCATAAAACCCAAGAAATTCTTTCAGCTTTGACTTAGGCCAATCATGCCTTAGGAAACTGCTTATTTCTTTTTGAGTCTCCTGGGCAGAGGGTCGATGAAGCATTCGTCTGTAGCACTGGCAACAGTGTAGAATGAAAAATGCAAGTGATCAATTAGATGGTTAGGGCTACTTTTGTTTTTCTCTAAACAGTATTTGTTAAGTGCTTACTAAGTGCCAGGCACTGTCCTAAATCCTGGAGTAGGTACAAAGTAATCAGGTTAGACACCATCTATGTCCCACAAGGGGCGCACAAAGTCTCAATCCCCATTTCACGGCTGAAGTAACTGAGGCCCGCTGTTGGGTAGGGACTGTCTCTATGTGTTGCTGACTTGTACTTCCCAAGCGCTTAGTACAGTGCTCTGCACACAGTAAGCGCTCAGTAAATACGATTGATTGATTGAGGCCCAGAGAAGTGAAGCGACTTGCCCAAGATCACACAGCAGACAAGCAGACAAGAGAAGCAGCGTGGCTCAGTGGAAAGAGTCCGGGCTTTGGAGTCAGAGGTCAGGGGTTCAAATCTCAGCTCTCCCAATTGTCAGCTGGGTGACTTTGGGCAAGTCACTTGACTTCTCTGGGCCTCAGTTCCCTTATCTGGAAATTGGGGATAAAGACTGTGACACCCCCCCCCCCCCACCAATGGGACAACCTGATCACCTTGTAACCTCCCCAGAGCTTAGAACAGTGCTTTGCACATAGTAAGCACTTAATAAATACCATTATTATCATTATTATTACAAGTGAGGGAGCCGACATAAGAACCCAGATCCTTCTGACCCTCAAGTCCAGGCACTTTTCCTCTAGGCTACGTGGCTTCTCTCTGGTCCATTTTATTCATCTAATTTACAGACTTTACAGCCTGGTTGAACAGGGAAAGCTGGATGGCTCTCCAAGGCTGCATTAGCCGGGATCTTGCTGATGTGGATACCAGCTGCCTCAAACCCCAACTGCTTCTTTCGGATTCTAGGCCAGCTTTCTCTCCGCAAATGTGTGCCACAGCAGAAGCAGGCAGGCAAGCCCCTCCCAAGGGGCAGCAGCTCTTTGGCTGCATTGTTGGCAAACTGAACAGACCATTCACATCCTTCTCCTCAAAGCCTGAATCACAGCCAGATGGAACATTTGCGCAATGGCCATTGACCATGCATTCCCTGCTGGTCACCAGAGAGATCAGTTTCATTCCTCCCACCCTGTCCCTCTTAGAAATCTGCCCCAAATCCTTTCTTCTTCTCTTTGCTTTGTTGGAAAGGCTCAGAAACACTCAACCACAAAAGAAACAAGCTGAGGCGTAAAGCAAAGGAAATTCCTCCAGTGATCCCCTTCCATTGCTAAGACAACCCAGCTCACAAAACCCCAGGTCCGGTTTCTTGCCTACCTGCTTGGTCAAGTTGATGGCCGTGTCAGATTGACTTCTCCTCTCGTTCTGCCGGTCCAAACTCCTCTTGTAATTGGTGGTTAGTAGACCTCTGCTGGTTGTCATGTCATTCTGAGATTGGGAGACTTCTAAAAATAACCAGGAAGACAACTGGACATAGTATGGCCAAGAGTGGAGGTAGCTTTCTCAAGACTTTCCAGCTGCCCAAGAAGGGCTAAGAAGAAGAGGGGAAGGGGAAAAATCAAAGGTTGGGCCATTCAGCTACAACCCATCAGCAAGATATCTCGGGCTGGGGGAAGTTAGATGGAACTGTGTGGGAAGTTAGATGGAACTGTGTGCTCTGCACACAGTAAGCGCTCAATAAATACGATTGATGAAGAGTCAGAAAAAATTACAAGTGTAGTGTGGTCTAGTGGAAAGAGCATGAGTCTGGGAGTCAGAGGACCTAGGTTCTAATCCTGGCTCCACGACTTGTCTGCTATGTGACCTTGGGCAAGTCACTGGCTTCTTTGAGCCTCAGTTATCTTATTTGTAAAATGGGGATTAAAGCTGTGAGCCCCATGTGGGACATGGACTGTGTCCACTCTGATTAGCTTGTATCAACCTCAGCACTTCGTACAGTACCTGGCACATAGTTTAGTGCTTAACAAATATCATAAAAAAACCAACAACTGCTTACAACAACAAGCAGCTTACAATCTAGAGGCAGTAAGAGCTCAATCCATTGTCTTTCAGTGCTTACTGTACACAGAGGACCGTAGTAATAATGTTGGTATTTGTTAAGTGCTTACAATATGCCAAGCATGGTTCTAAGCACTGGGGAAGATACAAAGTAATCAGATTGTCCCACAGTCTTCATCCCCCTTTTCCAGATGAGGTAACAGGCACAGAGAAGTGAAATGACTTGCTCAAGGTCACCCAGCTGATGAGTGGAAGAGCAGGGATTAGAACCCATGACCTCTGGCTCCCAAGCCCATGCTTTTTCCACTAGGCCACATTGCACTCTGTACTATGTGCTTGTGAGAGTACAATATAACAGACTTGGTAGACATGTACCCTGCCCACGACAAGCTTACAGTCAATAAATACAATTGATCGATGAACTGATAGCCTCTGTTGCTGCAAGGCACCTTGGGTTGGGCAGGGTTAGGGGCCAGCACCAGTCATTGGACTTCCCAGTAGTCGCTACCCCAGGGACTTACCCCTAAATTTTGCCCAGGTCCCCAAGCTTGGGAGGCTAGAAGCATGAAAAGCAGCAGTTCATGGCTCTCTGGTGTACACCTGAGGCAACTGCCATGTCTGTGTACCGGCACAGGGGAGCACATATATGCAGCAGGACAGGAGGCTACATGGAAGCATGGGATGCTTACGTATGAAAGAAAACAAGAGGAGAAAGATAGATTCCCTGACTCTCTCTGAGAGACAGATTGAGTGTGTGTGTGTGTTTGTGTGTGTGTGTGTGTGTGAGAGAGAGAGAGAGAGTGTGTGTGTCTATGTGTGTAGCTAGGAGGGGTTAGAAAAACTGGGTTGAAGGAGAGGTGAGGGGAATGAATAACTAAGCTCATCCTCTGAACTGTAAGCTCGTCCTCTAACTGTACGCTCGGTGTGGGCAAGGAATGTGCCCATTTTTTGTTGTACTATATTCTCCCAAGGGCTTAGTACAGTACAGTGCTCTGCACACAGTAAGTGCTCAATAAACATGATAAAAAAACAATAACTAAGACTGGCTGACTTGGGTGGCAAGGAGTTGCATGGGGGAGGAGATTCATTCATTCAATCGTATTTACTGAATGAATAAATCTTGAATGAATAATACTGAGGAGATGACGACCAAGAAGATATTAGGCATCACGGCCTGGCACCAAAGTTTATGGGCACCCTTCCAGGATGCTGGGAAGTTCCAGGAACCCAAGTTTATGACCCGTATCTCTCCCAAACTCACAAACACACCCCAACGCAGGATGAATGTTAACCATATACAGAGGGAAGGGAAAAACGGTTATTTTTTTAATTTTTTTTTTTTTTTTTAACAAATCCTACCAGCAGGAGGGCAGTCCCAAAAGGTCAATCCTCCACCTGGAGGAACATCCAGAACACACTGTTTCAGGGTCCGGTATCTGTCACTGCCCATCTGAGTAATGGTGTTCTGATTTCAGTGACAGATTAGATTAGGAGGAAGAAAGATAATGAATTAAAATAATGCAATGAAATGACCAGTCAAGGTAGAAACTAGGGTGATAGGTTCCATGTGGTGCCCCAGACAGAGGAAAACGAAAGGAGATCAATTTCACAAATGAGGAAGAGTCTGAAATGGCGTCTGCCTCCAAATGTTATTATTTGCGAGGAGTGCTCTACTATCCTGGCCCCAGTGTCAGACTAGACTAAATGCACAGTTTAATCCCCAGGGACTTGGCGCTATAAAGCAAACAAGCCAAAACACTGCCTAAGCTCTCGGGGACAATTTTCCAGGCATTTCTATTTCTGGGATCTTTGCCTTTTCAAATCACACCATTGGTGCCAATTTCAGGAAGCATAAAGTTTGAGGGAGAGGGGAGTAGAAATGAGAAACAAACTAAAGAGAGGCTCAAACCATCCCGAGTTAGGTCTGACAGGCTCATATTTTACATTCAAGTATCAACTCAGTTTGGAATGCTTCTTTGATTTTAGAATAGTCCAAAGGAAGCTTAACACTAGTCGTGACACACATTTTGGGGACCTAACCAAACTGAATGGCTTGGGGCAGCGTTCTTCTTTGTGCACAAATTCATTTAATCGTATTTATTGAGTGCTTACTTTGGGCAGAGCACTTTCTAAGCACTTGGGAGAGTACAATAAACAGACACAGTCCCTGCCCACAATGAGCTTACAGTTAGAGGGGAAGACAGACGTTAACATAAATAAGTAAATTACAAAGATGAGCAGTAGAGGACTCGGTCACAGTGGCTGGCAGATTCATTTGTCCACATCAATCAATCAGTGGTATTTTTTAAGTGTTTACTGTGTGCAGAGAACTGTATTAAGCTCTTAGGGGAGTACAATACAACAAGAGTTGGTAGACCAATTCCCTGCCCACAAGGACCTTACAGTCTAGAGGAGGAGATGGCCATGGAGCCCTCATGGATACCCTCATCAGTTCCAGATGCCAGGGCAAGTACTAAGGTGTGCTCAGATCCACCTTCAAGGATTTTGCAAGGGTGGTTCTGACAGCTGTTACTAACTGGTGCCCGGAATGGTGACCTTAGATAGGCCTGGTGTAATATGACAAGTCAATGAAATGTACTTACTTTTCATGTGTGTGGTAAGAGAAAGAAATAAATTTTCGATGGACTTATTAAATCCTCTGGTTTGGCCAAGTTCCTGTTAAGAGAGAGAGATATGAGAGATTGTGATGGGAGAGAAGAGAGAGAGGGAGGGAGAGAGAATAGAGGAGGGAAAAAAATGATAGATAAGGTGTTAATATATGCAGTTCTATGAGTGACACAAACATCTTTAAACAGCCACAAAAACATGTACGGGGGCATTCAACTTGGTTGGGTAGAATTGGAAGATTATTTTCTGAAGCAAAGTATTTTTAAGTGCCTGGACATGCAATACCTAAAAAAACACCCAGTGAGAGGGTGACTTGTAAATACAGCAAACTCCCTCATAGCAGAAATGAATGAGATCAAACATTTCAGATAATGCACTTCAGGGGTACCGGGGCCCATTTCTTCCCCAGAGACATCCCCAAAATCCCATCCCAGAAACCCAGGTCTTGTTTCTGACTCTGGGTTGGGATTTAGAGGATCTCTTTAGGTCCAAAATGGGCCGTGGCACCCCCTTGCCCTGCCCAAAGCCTTAGGCCAGGAGCCCTAGGCAGCAGGAAAGGGAATACCAATATACACATGGCAAATTCATGCCATTTGATCCTGAGATACGAGAGAGTTTTCTGCACATGGGCATTTTAGGGACATTTCCTTCTTGGAACCTTGCCTGAGTGAGAGACTGACTCCCAAGGGGAGCCATAACACCAAACCTCGAAATGCTCTGTCTTGATGGGGGCCTCCCAACCCTTCCTCCACTCCCCCCTGTAATTCACTCAAACCACAATTCATTCATTCACTCATTCATTCAATCGTATTTATTGAGCACTTACTGTGTGCAGAGCACTGTACTAAGCACTTGGGAAGTACTAGTTGGCAACAAGTTGGCAACGGTCCCTACCCAACAGCGGGCTCATAGTCTAGAAGGGGGAGACAGATAACAAAACAAAACATATTAACAAAATAAAATAAATAGAATATGTAAATATGTACAAGTAAAATAAATAGAGTAATAAATCTGTACAAACATATGTACAGGTGCTGTGGGGAGGGGAAGGAGGTAGGGTGGGGGGGATAAAGAGGGGGAGAGGAAGGACGGGGCTCAGTCTGGGAAGGCCTCCTGGAGGAGGTGAGCTCTCAGTAGGGCTTTGAAAGGAGGAAGAGAGCTAGCTTGGCAGATGTGCAGAGGGAGGGCATTCCAGGCCCGGGGGAGGACGTGGGCCGGGGGTCGACTGCGGGACAGGCAAGAATGAGGAACGGTGAGGAGGTTAGCGGCAGAGGAGCGGAGTGTGCAGACTGGGCTGTAGAAGGAAAGAAGGGAGGTGAGGTAGGAGGGGGCGAGGTGTTGGAGAGCCTTGAAGCCAAGAGTGAGGAGTTTTTGCCTGATATGTAGGTTGATTGGTAGCCACTAGAGATTTTTGAGGAGGGGAGTAACATGCCCAGAGCGTTTCTGCACAAAGGTGATCCAGGCAGCAGTGTGAAGTATAGATTGAAGTGGGGAGAGACAGGAGGATGGGAGATCAGAGAGGAGGCTGATGCAGTAATCCAGTCGGGATAGGATGAGAGATTGAACCAGCAGGGTAGCGGTTTGGATGGAGACGAAAGGGCGGATCTTGGCAATGTTGCGGAGGTGCGACCGGCAGGTTTTGGTGACGGATTGGATGTGAGGGGTGAACAAGACAGCAGAGTCGAGGATGACACCAAGGTTGCGGGCTTGTGAGACGAGAAGGGTGGTAGTGCCGCCGTCAACAGTGATGGGAAAGTCAGGGAGAGGGCAGGGTTTGGGAGGGAAGATAAGGAGTTCAGTCTTGAACATATTGAGTTTTAGATGGCGGGCAGACATCCAGACGGAGATGTCTTGAAGGCAGGAGACACGAGTCTGAAGGGAGGGAGAGAGAGCAGGGGCAGAGATGTAGATTTGGGTGTCATCAGTGTAGAGATGATAGTTGAAGCCGTGGGAGCGAATGAGTTCACCAAGGGAGTGAGTATAGATGGAGAACAGCAGGGGACCAAGAACTGACCCTTGAGGAACCCCCACAGTAAGGGGATGGGAGGGGGAGGAGGCGCCTGCAAAAGAGACTGAGAATGAACGGCCGGAGAGATAAGAGGAGAACCAGGAGAGGACAGAGTCTGTGAAGCCAAGGTTGGATAGTGTGTTGAGAAGAAGGGGGTGGTCCACAGTGTCGAAGGCAGCTGAGAGATCGAGGAGGATTAGGATAGAGTAGGAGCCATTGGATTTGGCAAGCAGGAGGTCACTGGTGACCTTTGAGGGGGCAGATTAGAAGTACTATGCAATTACACACTATGGGGACCACAAAACAGCTGGTGGCCTAATAGAAAGAACACGGGCCTGGGAGTCAGAGGACTTGGTTTCTTAGCCCAGCTCTGTCACATGTCTGCTTTGTGACCCTGGGTGAGTCACTTCACTTCTCCAGGCCTCAGTTCCCTCATCTGTAAAATGGGGATTCAATACTTGTTCTCCCTCCTACTAAGAATGTGAGCCCCAGGTGAGACCTTATTATCGTGTAGCTACCCCAGCGTGTAAGCAGCGTGGCTTAATGGAAAGAGCCTGGGCATGGGAGTCAGAGGTCGTGGGTGCTAATCCCAGCTCCGCCACTTGTCAGCTGTGTGACTTTGGGCAAGTCACTTAACTTCTCTGTGCCTCAGTTACCTCATCTGTAAAACGGGGATTAAGACTAGGAGCCCCGTGTGGGACAACCTGATGACCTCTTTGGAAAACGGGGTTGGAGTATTAACAGACTGAAGATGCCCTAATCTTGAGGGTGCTATTGAAAAGCTTTGAAAGGAAAGATTTGGGAAAAGTGTCTTCTTAAATGTCTCCTTTCAAACCCAGCATGTGTTTTAAGAGTTTGGTCTTGTGCACTTTATAGGACGGTCACTAATTTACTTGCTTACCACCTATCCCTATGTCAACTGAAGAGAAGCGGCCTGGCTAAGTGGATACAGCACAGGCCTGGGAGTCAGAAGGGCCTGGGTTCTAATCCTGGCTCTGCCACATGTCTGCTGTGGGACCTTGGGAAAGTCACTTAAATTCTCTGTGCCTCAGTTACCTCATTTGTAAAATGGGGATAAGAGTGTGAGCCCCATGTGAAACAGGGACTGTGACTAACCTGATTAACTTGTCTCTATCTCAGCACGTAGAACAGTGTTCGGACATAGCAAGTGCTTAACAAGTACCATTATTATTATTATGTAATATATAATTTGTATAATATTATATACTATAATGTATTATTTTTCAGGAGTTATTATTATGTAATATATAATAACAATAATAACTCCTGAAAAATTAAAAATTGAACTAACCCAGGGGCTAAGTTGTCTTCCAGAAATCCTTTCTATCTTTACAGTGTAACCCCCTACATTCTAGGTATTGACATGTGCTAACATCCCTTTCATGGGGAGCAACGACCAGAGCCGACCCTGGCTCAGAAACCCCTATATTCATTCATTCATTCAATTGTATTTATTGAGCGCTTACTGTGTGCAGAGCACTGTACTAAGCGCTTGGGAAGTACAAGTTGGCAACATATAGAGACGGTCCCTACCCAACAGTGGGCTCACAGTCTAGAAGACTAAATCAATCATAGACGCACACAGGACAAAAGGATACATTACCCCTTGGTTGCAGGCACCATACTGAGTTTCACTGAAAGGAGGTGGCGTGGGAGGAACCACTGAAATTTTGCTAGAGGTAGGAAGAGAAACAAATATAAGAAAGGCTACAAGGTTGGGGTGGATGGGGGAAGGGAGTTTAATTACATACAACTTTAATATGAGAGTTCTCAATTTTCCTCACTACTTTTCTCTTCTCTAAAGGAAGAGACACACCTTTGCCTTGAGCTAGGTTTGTGTGTCCAGGCTAAAAATTCACCCCTGGATTAACGAAATCTCTCATTTGATCCTACTCCCCGAATGATGAAAGTGAAATTTCCAGTAGCTAAAATGAAAATATAACCCTTGGCTACATATTTTCTTCATTGCTTGAGGTCTTTATTGTAATAATTAGGATTAATCGATTACTGACAAAAGAGAGGTCAATTATAGTCACACTACTGCCTGCTTCCTAGAGTTCTGGGAAACTACAGTAGCAAGGTCAAATCTTTGGCCAGAAAGTAGCAGACAGTATACTTGAGCTCGCTTAAGAATATATTAGAGGAATATCGCTTACGGTGTGTAAATATTTTTTCAAGACTTATCCGAAAGCAGTTCCATTCTAAATGTTTTGCATTCGGAAATCTAATGAGCCAACACTGGTAATCTGCTGTTTTTCCAGGTTCCCCACTTTGCAGTGTTTTGGGCAGCTTGGCCTTTCAAAAGACTTACCTTAGTTTCTGATAAGATTTCAACAGTTTTGCGCCAGTTGTTTCATGTTTGCCTGAGCAAAGAGAAAAAGTGGCATTGACTAGAGGGCATTTCCTAATGAGGTCATAATTCCCCAAAGACCAATACAGGAAGTAATAAATACAAAAATACAATTTTGAAATGCAGCATATTGTAAGTAACAGAGATCAAAAAGCAATCTAACAAAATTAATGTGAACAGAATCCTAAGGGATATGGAAATTGGAAATGGAAAATAAGTTATAACTAAATGCTTAGGTTAATACTATTCCCTGCTTTGCTCAGTTTGTTCTTAAATGTCTCTGTGTAAATGCAATTTATACATATGCCACGTATGTTCAAAACAGAGAAATTCCAGAACAAGTACTAAGATCAAATGAGATTAAAAGTCAATCCATAATATGTATTAAACATTGACTAGGTGTAGAGGACTGTACTAAACCCTTAGGAGAGGACAACAGAGACAAACGATACTATCTTTGCATTCATTCCTTCATTCAATTGTATTTACTGAGCACTTACTCTGTGCAGAGTACCGTATTAAGCCCTTGAGAAAGTACATTACAACAGTAAACAGACACATTCCCCGCCCACAATGAGCTTACAGACATCAATACAAGTAAACAAATTACAGATGATAGGTACAATGAGCATGCCCTGTAACATAGGATGCACAAAATAATTTGCACCTAGGAAAGAAAAGAGACCGGAAGGTTGGATAGGTGCTTAAATAGCAGAGCATGTAAATCAATGTGGACAAAAGCAGGATGTGTGGTAGTGAGGGTATGAAGGGCTGAGGTGAGAGTTGGGGAGAAGAAAAATGAATCAGGGAAGAGGAGAATTCAGAATGGCAGTGGTCTGTCAGATGTGAAGGAAGAGAGAAATTTAGAAGGGTGAGGGCAAGAAGCCGCATGGGCCTGCAAATCAGAAGGACCTGGGTTCTAATCCAGGCTTCGCCATTTCTCTGTTGTGTGACCCTAAGTCATTTCTCTTCTCTGTGACCTCATCTGTTAAGTGGGGATTAAGACTGTGAGCCCAATGTAGGACAGGGACTGTGTCTAACTTGATAAGCTTGTATCTACCCCAGCAATTAGTACAGTGCCTGTTACACATACTAAGTGTTAAACAAATACCTTTACAAAAAACGGGTCGGAGGTAATGGGAAAAGAGTGGAAAAGTAAGGGTTCAGTATTCTGAATGTGATAGAAAACCAAGGAAAACTCTTACTACAAAAGTTTCCACAACAGCCTAGTGGAAACCACTTCAAAAGGATCTGAAGTTGAAGTAGTTTCCACCTTTGCAGCTTCGACAAGTCCCTCCCTGCTCTCATAACAATAATACTAATCATGTACCAAGCTCTAAATTAAGCACTGGGGTAGATGCAAGATTATTAGCTCCACCTGAGTTTACAGTTTAAGTAGGAGGAAGAACAGTATTGAATCCCCATTGCGAGGTGAGGAAACTGAGGTGCAGAGAAATGAAGTGACTGCCTAAGGTCACAGACAAGCACTTAAATACCATCATCATTATTATAACAAGTAGTGGAGTCAGGATTAATCAATCCATCAATCAATCGTATTTGTTGAGTGCCATACTAAGCGCTTGGGAGGGTCCAATATAAGGGAGTTGGTAGACACATTTTCTGCCCAAAATGAGCAGCCTGGTACCTGAAAATCAGAAGAAGGGTGGCTCGCTGTAGGCAGAGACATTAGTAAAATCAGGACTCCCAACAGGCAGCTTCTAAAGTAATGACAGGTGTTGCAAGGTGACAAAGTTTTTACACCAGTTCACCACACAGTGGTCTTTCAACATCATCAGTGGTATTCATCCATTGCCTGTGGAGTGCAAGGCACTGTACTATCAATCAATCAATCAATCGTATTTATTGAGCACTTACTGTGTGCAGAGCACTGTACTAAGCGCTTGGGAAGTACAAGTTGGCAACATATAGAGGCAGTCCCTACCCAACAGTGGGCTCACAGTCTAGAAGGGGGAGACAGAGAACAAAACCAAACATATTAACAAAATAAAATAAATAGAATAGATATGTACAAGTAAAATAAATAGAGTAATAAATATGTACAAACATATATACATATATATACAGGTGCTATGGGGAAGGGAAGGAGGTAAGATGGGGGGATGGAGAGCAGGGGTGAGGGGGAGAGGAAGGAGGGGGCTCAGTCTGGGAAGGCCTCCTGGAGGAGGTGAGCTCTCAATAGGGCCTTGAAGGGAGGAAAAGAGCTAGCTAATAAATACTTGGCTCATTATGGGCAGGGAACATGTCTGCTAATTCTGTTTGTCTATACTCTCTCAAGAGCTTAGTACAGTGCTCTGCACATTGTAAGTGCTTCTATAAATACCACACTGATTGATTAGGGGTGTACAACTTCTGGAAGCAAGCACAGTCTCCGTTCTCCAGGGATTTATGATATGATAGAATGAAGATAGGGACCAAAATGATTCACAGAGAGTGCGAGGAAGATGGCAGTTATATCGGTATGCAGGAATAGGATGAATAGGATTTCACTGTCAGTACCGTCATCATCAAATATGAGGGATAATTATATATGGAGGTTAAATATATTTGTACAACATCAGTGTGCTTCCCAAAGAGAGTCTCCTTGGGTCAGATTATGCCCCCTTGTGGACTAACGGGAAGACTGAGAGGGAGAAGTGTGTGACAGTGGGGGAGTGAAACCTTTAGACTACAGGGATAGAATTTCTAAAAAGAATTAGAGGAATGTCGTGAGGATTACTAAGAGAACTGCCCTGGCAAGGTGAAATACAGGAAGCATGAGGTAATAGTAATTATATTGTATTTGTTAAGTGCTTACTATGTGCTAAGCACTTTTCTAAACACTGGGTAGATACAAAGTTGAACACAGTCCCCATCCTGCACTGGGCTTACGGTCTAGGTAGTAGGGAGTAGGGTTTGAAGCAGCATGCAGTAGTGGATAGAGCACAAATTTGAGAGTCAGAAGGTCATGGGTTCTAATCTCAGCTCCGCTATTTGTCTGCTGTGTGACCTTGGGCAAATCACTTCTCTGGGCCCCAGTTCCATCATTTGTAAAATGGGGATTGAGACTGTGAGCCCCACCTGGGATAGGGACTGTGTCCAAGCTGATTTGTTTGTATCCCCTCCAGCACTTAGTACAGTCCCTGGCACATAGTAAGTACTTACCAAATACCACATATTATTATCCCCATTTCATACATGAGGAAACTGAGACACAGAGAGGTTAAGTCTTGCCCAGGGTCACACAGCAGACAAGCAGTGAAGCCAGAAGCTCAAAGGCCTGGGCTCTTTGCATTAGGCCATGCAGTTTTCCTGTTAAGCACTAACAATATTCAATCGTATTTATTGAGCACTTAATCAATCAATCGTATTTATTGAGCACTTACTGTGTGCAAAGCACTGTACTAAGCGCTTGGGAAGTACAAGTTGGTAACATATAGAGACAGTCCCTAACCAACAGTGGGCTCACAGTCTAAAAGGGGGAAACAGAGAACAAAACCAAACATACTAACAAAATAAAATAAATAGAATAGATATGTACAAGTAAAATAAATAAATAAATAAATAGAGTAATAAATATGTACAAACATATATACAGGTGCTGTGGGGAAGGGAAGGCGGTAAGATGGGGGGGAGGGAGAGGAGGGGGGAGAGGAAGGAGGGGGCTCAGTCTGGGAAGGCCTCCTGGAGGAGGTGAGCTCTCAGTAGGGCCTTGAAGGGAGGAAGAGAGCTAGCTTGGCGGATGGGCAGAGGGAGGGCATTCCAGGTCCGGGGGATGACGTGGGCCAGGGGTCGATGGCGGGACAGGTGAGAATGAGGTACGGTGAGGAGATTAGCGGCAGAGGAGCGGAGGGTGCGGGCTGGGCTGGAGAAGGAGAGAAGGGAGGTGAGGTAGGAGGGGGCGAGGTGATGGACAGCCTTGAAGCCCAGGGTGAGGAGTTTCTGCCTGATGCGCAGATTGATTGGTAGCCACTGGAGATTTTTGAGGAGGGGAGTAACATGCCCAGAGCGTTTCTGCACAAAGACGATCCGGGCAGCAGCGTGAAGTATGGATTGAAGTGGGGAGAGACTCGAGGATAAGAGATCAGAGAGAAGTTTGATGCAGTAGTCCAGACGGGATAGGATGAGAGCTTGAACGAGCAGGGTAGCGGTTTGGATGGAGAGGAAAGGGCGGATCTTGGCAATGTTGCGGAGCTGTGACTGGCAGGTTTTGGTGACGGCTTGGATGTGAGGGGTGAATGAGAGAGCGGAGTCAAGGATGACACCAAGGTTGCGGGCTTGTGAGATGGGAAGGATGGTAGTGCCGTCAACAGAGATGGAAAAGTCAGGGAGAGGGCAAGGTTTGGGAGGGAAGACAAGGAGTTCAGTCTTGGACATGCTGTACTAAGCGCTTAATAATGATGGCATTTGTTAAGCACTATGTGCCAGGCACTGTTCTAAGAGCTGGGGAAGATACAAGGTAATCAGGTTGTCCCACAGGGGGCTCACAGTCTTAATACCCATTTTACAGATGAGATAACAGACACAGAGAAGTTAAGTGACTTGTCCAAAGTCACACAGCTAACAAGTGAAGGAGCCGGGATTAGAACCCATGACCTCTGACTCCCAAGTCCAAACAATATGCCAGGCACTGTACTAAACACTGAGATACATACAAGCTAATAATGTTGAACACAGCCCCTGCCCCCATAGGGATCACAGTCTTCATCCCTCTTTTACAGATGAGGTAACAGGAGCAGAGCGAATAATAATAATAATAATAATGATAATGGCACTTGTTAAGCACTTACTATGCGCAAAGCACTGTTCTAAGCGCTGGAGGGATACAAGGTGATCAGGTTGCCCCACGTGGGGCTCACAGTCTTAATCCCCATTTTACAGATGAGGTAACTAAGGCACAGAGAAGTTAAGTGACTTGCCCAAGGTCACACAGGAGACACGTGGAGGAGCCGGGATTAGAAGTGACTCACTCCATTTAAGGCCCGCTGCTTCTCTTGCTCTTCCCAATTCAAAGCCAGTGATGTCTGGTCAGGCTGGCCCATAAGGCCAATTCAGGCAGAAATAGGGCCTCTTCCGCTGCCACTAAGGACGATGCTTCCCTGGGATTCCTTTGTTCCAACTTCCCACTTCCCTTTTAGACTGTGAGCCCACTGTTGGGTAGGGACTGTCTCTATATGTTGCCAACTTGTACTTCCCAAGCGCTTAGTACAGTGCTCTGCACACAGTAAGCGCTCAATAAATACAATTGATTGATTGATTCCCACTCCGAGAGCTTCCCTATACTGGGCCACAGCTCACTACCACCCATAGCAAAAGTGGGTGCTTCAACACTCAATCCCCTCGCCCCCTCCTACCTTACTTCACTGCTTTCCTACAACAACCCAGCCCACACACTTTACTCCTCTAACGCTAAGCTACTCACTGTACCCCGATTTCATCTATCTCGCTGCCAACCGCTCGCCCCACCCTCCTGCCTCTGGCCTGAACCACCCCCCCCCCCCCCCTTCATATCCGACAGACTTTTCCCACCTTCAAAGCCACATCTGCTCCACGAGGCCTTCCCCGACTAAGCCCTCTTTTCCTCTCCTCTCACACCCTTCTGTGGCACCATTGCACTTGGATTTGCATCCTTTATTTACCCTTCCCTCAACCCCACAGCACTTATGTACATATCTGTAATTTATTTATATTAATGTCTGCCCTGTCTCAAGACTGTAAGCTCAGCGTGGGCAAGGAATGCGTCTACCGACTGTTGTATGGTACCCTCCCAAGCGCTTAGTATAGGGCTCTGTGCACGGTAAGTGCTCAATAAGTATGATTGAATGATAGGAGCCAGGAATTTCCCCAGCCCAAAGGATAAGAGTTTGTGGTAATCACAAGGTTCTCGGCCTCCCACTGTCCCTGAGATTATGCTGGTAAATCACTGCCACCATCTCGTCTTGTCACTCCTGCACTCTGTCCCAGCTTCATGTCTGTCCTACCTCCTCCCTGACAGTTTGGTTCCCAAATAGGATGAGGGCTCCCATAAGCCATGACCCACAGGCTTTCCTGCTTTATGGGACACATACACAGTGTTTTACTAAAGCTAAAAATAGATGAGTCAATCATGATATTTATAACAATGGCATTTTTAAAAATGGTATCTATTGAGCACTTCCTATGTGCCAGGCACTGTATTAAGCACTGGGGTAGATACAAGTTAATCAGGTTGGACACATTCCCTGACCCACATGGGGTTCAACTCGATTTGCTTGTATCTACTCCAGTGCTTAGTACAGTGCCAGGCACTTAGTAAATCCTTAGGGCTCAGTGGAAAAAGTACGGGCTTTGGAGTCAGAGGTCATGGGTTCAAACCCCAGCTCTACCAAGTGTCAGCTGTGTGACTTTGGGCAAGTCACTTCAATTCTAGACTGTGAGCCCACTGTTGGGTAGGGACCGTCTCTATATGTTGCCAACTTGTACTTCCCAAGCGCTGAGTACAGTGCTCTGCACACAGTAAGCGCTCAATAAATACGATTGATTGACTGATTCTCTGGGCCTCAGTTACCTCATCTGTAAAATGGGGATTAACACTGTGAGCCTACCGTGGGACAACCTGATCACCTTGTAACTGCCCCAGCGCTTAGAACAGTGCTTTGCACATAGCGCTTAATGTCATTATTATTATTATTATTATTATTAATAAACACCATCATTCGTATAGCAGGGCTGACCAGCTCCTTGTCCTCTTGGCTTCTCCCTCTACTCAGAGAAGTAAAGCTACTTTTCCACTATTAACTGGCTGCTTAAATATCAACTGTGGGTAATTCCATAGTGTCTTTTTCAAAAAATTTTTATAGTATTTGTCAAGCACTTACTGTGTACCAGGCACTGTTCTAAGCACGGCATAATGGATAGAGCATGGTTTTAATCCCAGCTTTGCCACTAGTCTGCTAGGTGACCTTAGGCAAGTCACTTCACTGGGCCTCAGTTAGCTCACTTGTAAAATGGGGATTGAAACTGTGAGCCCCACTTTGGGGAAGGGACCATGTCCATCCCGATTTGCTTGTATCCACCACAGTGCTTAGCACAGTGCCTGCAGCATAGTAAGCACTTAAATACCACAGTCATTATTATTGTTATTATTACTGTGCGCTGGAGTAGATTCAAGGTAATCAGGTTTGACACGGTCCCTGACCCACATGGTTCACAGTCTTAATCCCCATTTCATAGATGAGGTCACTAAGGCTCAGAGAAGTTAAATGATTTGCCCAAGATCACACAGCACATCCTCTATCCTCTATTCTCTATCCTCTAGGCTACACTGCTTCTCTATTACTACTGGTGGTGATGGGATTGACTCAAATGAGAGCAATACACTATACTGAATATTGTACAACAGATGACAAAATGAGCAGCGTGTCTTTGATCAAATGAAATCCTTCCTCTTTCAGGGTGAGCCCCAAGCTCGGGGAGTTTGTGGAATAGCTACCCATCGGGATCCCTGATCCTCCAACAACACAGCTAAAACTCCCCAGGCCCATGCCTCGACAACTGCGTGTGTGGTCAGGCTCTCGGACATTGGAGCGGAGTCCATTTGAGCGGTCAGTAATGCCTTACCCACTTTAATCATGAGTTCTGGCTGCAGAAGGGGCAAGCTATCCCCTCCAGGATGGGAGAGATGAAGCGCATGACTGAGGGCAGTAATCGATTTCTTGAAGGGGTGGAGAAATGAATAGTAATGGACTCATTACCCTGCTGGCACACAATTTCTCTCACCCACTGTCCTCCTGCAGTGAAAAGAAATGTTTTTTTCCCTTTAATTGAGCTACATAGATCCTGTCTGAGCAGAGAACCTGGATGGCTTCCCAGCTAGCAATTACCATCCAGGCCCCAGTCTTCCTCCTTTCACCAGGCCTATTATATCATAAATCCCTGGAGAACGGAGAATGTGCTTGCTTCCAGAAGTTGTACACCCCTAATCAATCAGTGTGGTATTTATAGAAGCGCTTACTATGTGCAGAGCACTGTACGAAGCTCTTGAGAGAGTATAGACAAACAGAATTAGCAGACATGTTCCCTGCCCATAATGAGCCAAGTATTTAGTACAGTGCCTTGCACTCCACAGGCAATGGATGAATACCACTGATGATGTTGAAAGACCACTGTGCGGTGAACTGGTGTAGAAACTTTGTCACCTTGTAACACCTGTCATTACTTTAGAAGCTGCCTGTTGGGAGTCCTGATTTTACTAATGTCTCTGCCTAGAGTGAGCCACCCTTCTTCTGATTTTCAGGTACCAGGCTGATCATTTGGGGCAGAAAATGTGTCTACCAACTCCCTTATATTGGACTCTCCCAAGCGCTTAGTATGGCACTCAACAAATATGATTGATTGATGGATTGATTAATCCTGACTCCACTACTTGTTATAATAATGATGATGGTATTTGTTAAGTGCTTGTCTGTGACCTTAGGCAGTCACTTCATTTCTCTGCACCTCAGCCCTCAGCTCTAAGGCATTCAGTCTGCTGTTTTCTCCCCACTTCTTCTCTTTGATTCACTCCCACTACAACCTAGCCCACCTGCTTAACTCCTTTTAAACCAACCTACTGATGTACTTCGCTTTGGTTTCCTGTTATCAACTCCTTGCTCCTGCCTGGAGCCCCCTCTCACCTCCCACCGAACTGATCACCACTCACCCATCTTCAAAGTCCTAAAATCGTCTCCTCCAGGTGGCTTTCCCTGATTAATGTCTCATCTCCACACCCTATTTCCCACCCAGCTCCCCTCACCGATACTCCTGCATTACCACCATCTAGATATGCACTTACCCGCATATCTTTTCACTCTGTTGTTGCCTCCTGTTACATTAATGCTTTCACCCCCAGCTAGATTGTGAGCTTCTTGAAGGTAGGGATCATGTCTACTAACTCTAGAGATCCCTCCAGACATTAAGCCCCTCACAGTCAGGGAACATGTCTACAATAAGCATGGAGTAACGGATAGGGCATGGGCCTGAGAATCACCTGGTCATGGGTTCTAATCCTGGCTCTGCCACTTGTCTGCTCTGTGACCTTGGGCAAGTCACTTCATTTCTCTGTGCCTCAATTCCCTAATCTGTAAAATGGGGATTAAGACTGGGAACCTCATGTGGGACACGGACTGTGTCCAACCTGATTTGCTTGTATCTACCCCAGCGCTTAGTACAGTGCCTGGCACGTAGTCAGCACTTATCAAATATCACAATTATTAGGAGGAGCAGTGTGGCTTAGTGGCAAGAGCATGGGCTTGGGAGTCAGAGGAAATGGGTTCTAATCCCGACTACGCCACTTGTCTGCTGTGTGACCTTGGATGAGCCACTTAACTTCTCTGTGCCTCAGTTACCTCATCTGTAAAGACTGTGAGCCCCATGTGGGACAACCTGATTACTGTGTATCTACCCCAGTGTGCTTGGCATGTAGTAAGTGCTTAATTCCATCATTATTATTATTATTACCAATGCTGTTGTATCATACTCTTCCAAGTGCTTAATACAGTGCTCTACAGACAGTATTCATTCATTCAGTCATATTTATTGAGCACTTACTGTGGGCAAAGCACTGTACTAAGTGCTTGAGCGAGTATAACATCACAACACTCACATTTCCTGCTCACAATGAGCTGACAGTCTAGAGGGGGAGATAGTAAGCACTCAATAACTACCACTGATTCCCAGGGGCTCAGCAGAGTGTTCTATACAATGTAAGTGCTCAATAAATATGATGGAGAAGCAGTCTGGCCTAGTGGAGAGAGCATCGGCCTGGGAGTCAGAAGGACCTGGGTTCTAATCCTGACTCCTCCGCTTGTCGGCTGTGTGACCTCGGGAAAGCCCCTTCGCTACTCTGTGTCTCAGCTACCTCATCTGTAAAACGGGAATTAAAACTGTGAGCCCCATGTGGGGCAAAGACTATGTCCAAACTGATTACCTTGACTCTACTCCAGTACTTAGTACAATGCCTGGCACATAGTAAGCACTTAAATACCATTTAAAAAATAGTTAACATTCAGAATCTGAATAGCCCTAGCTGAGCAGTGAATAATCTCAAACTCTGCTCCTTTATCCACAAAGTTATTTTATGCTTGTACACATTACTGTCCTTGTCTTTTTCTAGCATTTCCATCTTTCTGCCCATCCTTTACCAATTTCTCCCCTTGCGACTGTTCTTAGATGGTGACTTCCTTGGAGAATAGGAACTGGGCTAATTTTTATTCTTGTTTTTTTCCACAGCTTTTAGTACTAGTGCTTTGCACTCAGAAGGAACTTAATACCACTGAATATGAGAAAGAGAGAGAGAGAGAGAGAGAGAGAGAGAGAGAGAGAGAGAGAGAGAGAGAGAGAGAGAGAGAACGAACACATGCATGATGTGTGCAATACTGGCTCAAAGATATCTACTGTCCACGTAATGTTTAATTCATGTTCATGTGTGACTGACAAGCCCTTTCAGTTGTGTGAAAAGATTATCCCTTGCTTAAGTGTTGCATTTGTTCCCACACAATCTGCTGCCATCTTCATTTGTCTCTCGGAGTTCTGATGGTCCTGAAGCTTCTGCTCCTATGGAAACCCCATTTCTAACTGCTGTGCAAGAGGCTGATTTGTATTCCGTACTGTGTACCCTATGCATCCATTACCTTGCCACCTCATTTGAAGTCTGACTTTATAGCATTGCTTCTGTTTATGATTACCCTATTTTGGCTCCCCATAGAGCAGCTATTTGGGTATTCACATAATATTCATTATCCTCACCCGTCTCACCTAATAATAATAATAATGATGGCACTTGTTAAGCACTTACTATGTGCAAAGCACTGTTCTAAGTGCTGGGGGGGGACACAAGGTGATCACGTTGTCCCACATGGGGCTCACAGTCTTAATCCCCATTTTACAGATGAGGTAACAGGCCCAGAGAAGTGAAGTGACTTGCCCAAAGTCACACAGCTGACAAGTGGCAGAGCTGGGATTAGAACCCATGACCTCTGGCTCCCAAGCCCGTGCTCTTCCCACTGAGCCACGCTTATTGCCATTTTTAATGGTATTTGTTAAGCGCTACGTGCCAGGCACCATACTAAGTGCGGGGCTGGATACAAGATAATTGGGTTGGACACAGTCCCTGTCCCGTATCGACTCACAGTCTTCATCCCCATTCTACAGGTGAAGAAATTGAGGAACAAAGAGGTGAAGCGTCTTGCCCAAGGTCACACAGCAGACAAGTGATGGAGTAGGGATTAGAACTCGGGTCCTCCAATTCCCAGGCCCGTGCTCTTTCCATTAGGCCACGCTGTGAAACACTATTATCTCAGGATCTCATATATTTTGAAAATTGTCTTGCCATCTGCTTACTTGCTGCAGGTGGTGCTGGTGGAACAGCTCTAACAGGCAGAAGTGACATATCCAGGACATACAGACACAAAAGTTTTATGTGCTTTGGGGAAGCGGTGTGCCTTAGTGGAGAACGGGGCTGGGAGCCAGAGGACCTGGGTTCTACTCCGGGCTCCTCCACTTGTCTGCTGTTGACCTCGATCAAATCCTCCACTTCTCCGTGCCTCGGTTATCTCATCTGTAAAATGGGGATTAAAACTGCAAGCCCCATATGGGACATGGACTGTGTGCACCCTGATTATCTTGTATCTACCTCAGTGCTTAGCAAATACCATTTTTTAAATGAGTGAACACCAAACAGGGAATCAACTTGAAATATAGTTGGAATCTTGATGCCATGTTAGTATTTACTCCGTCAGTTTCCCAAAGGACATATCAATCAATCGTATTTATTGAGCTCTACATACCAATTAATAGCATTTATTACGCGCTTACTGTGAGCAGAGGACTGAACTCACCATTGGGAAAGTACACTATAACAGAATACAGTAGACATGATCCTTGCCCACAAGGAGCTTACAGTCCACGGCCTACAGTCACATTAGCCTTCTTGATGTGACCTGTAGTACGTACTACACACTTAGGGGAATACGATAACTCAAGAATAACTCAAGAACACAGTTTAAGATGATCTGGGCAGCAACATGTAATGTAGTCTGACAGCTGAGAAGCAGTTGAGAGACCAGTGAAGAGCTTTTTTTTTTTTTTGATATTTGTTAATCGCTCCTATGTGCCAGGCACTGTACTAAGCGATGAGGTAGATACAAATTAATTATGTTGGACACAGTCTATGTCCCCCAAGGGGAATCACAGTCTTAATCCCCATTTACCAGAAGAGATAAGCGAGGCACAGAGACTGTTGGCTGGATTGGTACCAGTGGCCCTCATCTCCATGAATGCCGGAGCTGAGGAAAGGGGAGATCCAGGATTAGGGTTTGGTGGCACCAGAGAGATGGAGGAACAGTGGACAGGATGTTCCTGAAGAGATGGATGTATCTGCCTTACTGATGGCACATGTTCTCAAAGAGACCTTCCCCAACTACGCCTTTATTTTCTCTTCTCCCACTCCCTTCTGCGTCACCCTTCAACTTGGATTTGCACCCTTTATTCCCCCTGCCTCAGCCCCCCAGGATTGATGTACATTTCCATAGTTAATTTAATGTTTCTCTCCCCCTCCATTCATTCAATCATATTTATTGACCACTTACTTTGTGCAAAACAATGTACTAAGCATTTGGGAGAGTACACTATAACAACAGACATATTCCCTGCATAGACAGTAAGCTCTCTGTGGGCAAGGAATGTGTCTATCAACTCTGTTTTATTGTACCTCCCCAAGCACTTAGTACAGTGTTCTGCAAGCAGCAAGCGCTCAATAGATATTGACTGATTGATTGATTAGTTGGGTGTCAATGGGATGGACACAGAGATACAGGAGGAGGGAGTCCATGTCACAGAGGGAGATGAAGTCGGGTTCGGAGGGTGAGGATGTGAGGGCGCAGTCACTGTAGTTGCATAGAGGTACAGGAGGTGAGGAGGTTAGAGACAGTTCAGTGCTCAGGATGGGCTAGAACATTTGATGACACAGATGTGTGGCTGAAGTGGGATGGGGCAAGAGGTCAGCAAGAAGCCTCAGGCCTGGTATTATGCAGTGGGACAAGGCAGGAGAGGGCCCTCTCTCTCTGCCTATTTCACACTCCTTGTTCCTATGCTGGTTTAGCCCTGGTAATAACAATAATAACTGTGGTATGTTTTAAGCACTTACTATGTGATGATGATGTTGGTATTGGTTAAGCACTTACTATGTGTCAAGCACAGTTCTAATTGCTGGGGTAGATTAAAACAAATTGGGTTGGACATACTCCCTGTTCCACAAAGGGCTCAGAATCTCAATCCCCATTTTCCAGATGAAGTCACTGCAGCACACAGAAATGAAGTGAACTGGTCCAAGGTCACACAACAGACAAGTGGGGAAGCTGGGAAAAGAACCCAGGCCCTTCTGACACCCAGGCCCGTGCTCTATCCACCAGGCCACACTGCTTCTTGGAGAGCATGGTTCCCCTGCCCTGTGCCTCCTGCCCATCACGCAAGCTGACTGTGTTCACACACATTGCATAGATGTCTCCTCACCACCTAAGGGGATGGGGGAAACCACCTAAAATAAATTTTTTCATGACAAAGACATCGTGCTCAGGACAAATCACCTATTTATGTTTATATTAATGTCTGTCTTCCCCTCTAGACTGTTAGATTGTTGTGGGCTGGGAATGTGTGTTTGTTTTGTTTCTATGGTACTTGTTAAGCACTTACTATGTGCCAGGCACTGTGCTAAGTGTGGGAGTAGATATAAGATGGTCAGGTTGGACCCAGTCCCTGTCCCACAAGGGGCCCATAGTCTGAATCCCCACTTTACAGAGGAGGTAGCTGAAACACAGAGAGGCAAAGTGACATGTCCAAGGTCACACAGCAGACAAGTGGGGGAGCCAGGATTAGAACTCAAGTCCTTCCGACTTCCAGCCCTGTGCTCTATCCACTAGGCCACGCGGCTTCTCTACTTAATTATATATTCAACTATCATGATTACTCCAAGTGAAAATATTTTTATGTTTGTCTTCCCTGGCAGAGTATAGGCCCCTGGTGGACTGGGAACATGTCCCTTCCTTTTGTCAAACTTACCCAAGCTCTTAGTAGAGTGCATTTCATTCAGTGGGTACTCAATAAATAGCATCACGAACTACTACTCTGACCAGTTCCATAATTCTCTAAGTTCCTGTTCAGCCACATTAGATGCATATTCTCTCTGCTCCTGAAGACTTGTTGTAAGCCTGAAGATTTTTTGGTTTGTATCTGAAACTTTGATCTAAATTCAACTTTTTGGATATTAGCTGGCTAATTTTGTTCAGGCCTCAAGTGGCACAACAGCATCAAGCAGCTAAAACATAAACCCCTTTTTCACATCCTGTGGTTTTAGACTTTAAATACAACAAAATGTGCAAGGTACTGTGAACTGAGGTGGCAAACAGAATTGGCAGCAATCTCTCCCACATCCCTCCCCCCAGGCTCGACTGGAAACTGGCTAGGTTTAGGTTCACAAGGGCATTTCAACTAAGCGTGCCACAAGGCTCTAAGGAAACACCCTATGCTATTATTTCTTTGATTGGAAGAGGGTGCGTTAAGTCATTTTCTTTGCTTCACTGGCAAGGATGCTGAGAACTTGCTTTGACATAACAATACCCCTGAGATCTTCATTTCAAGCAATCAGATTCAGAATCAGCATCAAACGTTGAACATCCTGATCAAGTGTCGACTTATTGGCAAGGCACTGAGCAAAGCAACTAGAGAAACACACCAAAAATACAGTGTGTACATCCATGCTCTTGCAGGGCTTATGCAGAGAGCTTGGGACAAAGCAAATAGAAGTTGAGAAACAAACCATAGTTTAGAACCGGAGATTAGCCATAAACCACTCATAATAATTATGGTAATAAATATGGTATTTTTTGTAAGTGCTATGAGCCAGGCTCTGTTCTAAGCATTAGGGTGGATACAAGCAAATCGGGTTTGACACAGTCCCTGTCCCACGTGAGGCTCACAGTGTCAATCCCCATTTTACAGATGAGGTCACTGAGGCCCAGAGAAGTGAACAGACTTGCCCAAAGTCACACTGCAGACAAGTGGCAGAGCCAGGATTAGAACCCATGCAACCTATTGCCCCCTTTTCTTCTGTTCCTCCTCCTCTCCCCATCGCCCCTACTCCTTCCCTCTGCTCTACCCCCTTCCCCACCCCACAGCACTTGTGTATATTTGTACATATTTATTATTCTATTTATTTTATTAATGATGTGTATATATCTATAATTCTATTTATCTATTTTGATGCTATTGATGCCTGTCTACTTGCTTTGTTTTCTGTCTCCCCCTTCTAGACTCTGAGCCCACTGTTGGGTAGGGATTGTCTCTATCTCTTGCTGAAATGTACTTTCCAAGTGCTTAGTATAGTGCTCTGCACATAGTAAAAGCTCAATAAATATGATTGAGTGAATGAATTCCCCATTTTACAGATGAGATAACAGGCACAGAGAAGTGAAGTAACTTGCCCAAGGTCACACAGCAGGCAAATGGCAGAGCCAGATTAGAACCCATGCAACGTACTGCCTGATTCTCCCAGATCCACCCCACCCTCTCCCCTCAATCAATCAATCATATTTCTTGAGCACTTACTGTGTGCAGAGCACTGTACTAAGCGCTTGGGAAGTACAAGTTGGCAACATATAGAGACAGTTCCTACCCAACAGTGGGCTCACAGTCTAAAAGGGGGAGACAGAGAACAAAACCAAACATACAAACAAAATAAAATAGAATAGATATGTACAAGTAAAATAGAGTAATAAATATGTACAAACATATATACATATACAGGTGCTGTGGGGAAGGGAAGGCAGTAAGATGGGGGGGATTGAGAGGGGGACGAGGGGGAGAGGGGGGAAAAGTATCCCTCAAAAGTCTCCCATCATGGAACAAGCAAGCTCTTGACTAGACGATGGCATTAACCTCCTGGCCGGTCTCCCAGCCTCTGCCCTTCCAATCTACACCAAGTGCTGCCACACAGACCGCCTTCCTGAAACTCCGCTCAGCCAACATCTCTTCTCTCTTCAAAATCCACCCCGGCTTCCCGTGTCTCCTTTCATCAGGTAAAAACTCCTCAGAATCAGCTTCAAGGTTCTTTTCCATCTGGCCCCAACTCCCCTGTAATCCCCCAACTCACTGCCTTTCTTCCTCCCAGTGGGCTAATTTCTCTACCCAAAACTGCATTTTTCTCCCCAGAATAGACATCAATCGAGCTCTCCCCCTTTTAGACTGTGAGCCCACTGTTGGGTAGGGACTGTCTCTATATGTTGCCAATTTGTACTTCCCAAGCCCTTAGTACAGTGCTCTGCACACAGTAAACGCTCAATAAATACGATTGATGATGATGATGATGATGACTTATCCCACCTTCTAGACTGCAAGCTCCCTACAGGCTGTAAGCTTCCCTCTAGACCGTAAATTCATTATGGGCTGGGAACATGTCTGCTAATTCTGTTGTACTGTACTCTTCCAAGAGCTCAGTACAGTGCTCTGCACATAGTAAACACTCAAGAAGTACAACTGATTATCTGTAATCAATCAATGGTATTTATTGTGCACTTACATTATGCAGAGCACTCTACTAAGTGCTTGGGAGGGTAGAATAGCCTTATTAAAACCACATCTCTTCCAAGAAGCCTTTTCCAAATAAGCCCTCATTTCCTCTTCTCTCAAACCTTTCTGCATCACCCTTGCCCTTGGATTTGCACCCTCCATTCACCCTTCCCACAACCCCTCAGCACTTACGTACACATCTAAAATTTACTTATACCAATGCCTGTCTCCCCCTCTAGACTGCAAGCTTGTGGTGGTTAGGGAATGTGTCTATTAACTCTGTTCTATTGTACTCTCCCATGCACCTAGTATAGGTCCTGCATACAGTGAGAGCTGAATAAATATGATTGATTGAATAGTACAACCGATTTGGTAGACATATTCTCTCCCCACCAGGTAAAGAAGAGGCCTGCCTGGGTTCCTTACATCAAAGAATGTCATTTTCCCAATCAGAGATCTTAGGGAAAAATAATTACAGACCCTCTTGTGGGGCTCCTAGCCTGTTTTCGATTTCCCTCTTCCCCACTCCTGGGAAGACTGCCGAACTTAATATTTTTACTAGGACATCTGCAAATCTGCCGTCCATTTAGGTCTCGCCTTTTGTTTTAACTCACCACTCCAGATGCCGTTCTACCATTAAACAACCTGCCAGTTTTTCCATGGCTTTCTGTTTACACAGCTTCGGCGGTTATAGAAGGTTTTGTTAATATTTACAAGCCAAAGGCCCACAGATGGAAATCAACATAGATGGCCATTCACTCATTGTCAGCTACACTCTTTGTCTTATTGGAGCTCTTATAAGCGTTATTAGGTGCTAGGCACTGTCCAGTATATATTTAGAAGCACTTACATTCTCAAGTCTTTAAAACTTAATGTGTAGGTTAAATAAAGAAGAAATGGTACATTAACTCTATGCCCAATGGCAATATGTTGGTGTGGCCTAGTAGGAAGGGCACAGGACCGGGAGTCAGGAGACTTGTGTTCTAACCTTGGCTCCACCACTGCAATACCGGCTCAGTTTGGGCAAATTATTCAACCTCCTCGAGCCTAAGTTTCTTCATCTGTAAAATGGGGAGAAGATAGATTGTGAGCCCCACATGGAACGGGCAGCATGGCCGACCTCGTAACCTGTTTTCTGCCTGAATGCTTCACCCATAAGAGGGCTTAATAAATAACACAACAATAAGTATTAATGCTCATTAGGGTTACCTTCAGTCGGAAATTTCTTGGCCCGCTCCTCAAAAAACCATTCTCCGGTTTTGGCTTTCACATCTCTGAAAAACAAAAGAAAAAAAAAACCTCAGAGAGTTGCAGGTGTTTTTGCAATTTCACAGGGTGGATTTCACCATGGGCTATTCATAGCCAAAGCCAAAAAAAAAAGAAAAAAAGCTGACTCAGAAATGTAAACACAATTTAATTGGAGTCGTGATTGTCAAGGCATCTCTCCTGAGTCACGTTTCTGCCCCAACCTCCCCTAGTGGAATTCCTCCAGAACCCCCACTTCCTTACCTACCATTCCCAAAACTGTCCTTACCTGAAAGTCTGCTTGATTTTTGTCAAAGAGGTTCTTGGGTTCAAGGGGCAATTTGTAATTTTACAAAACTCAAGTTGAGTGTGTGGCAATACCACTGTCATACTGACAGTTCAGCAGCATTTTCAGGTGAAGCAGAATTATTGCAAAGAGCACCATACTAGCGTAATACTGTTGGAGTGTTGGATATTTAATTCCTCTAAGATATTTAAAAATATAAACTATAGGCTTTCTTTTAACTTTCATAAGTGTCATGGCAAGTATAGAGGCCCCGGGGCTAAATATATACAGGTACAATTTTTTTTAATGGAATTTGCTAAGCGCTATGTGCCAGATACTAAACACTGGGGTAGATACAGGCTAATCAGGTTGGACACGGTCCCTGTCCCACATGGGGCTCACAGTCCTCTAGACTGTAAACTCATGGTGGGCAGGGAAGATGCCTGTTATATTGCTATGTTGTACTCTCCCCAGAGCTTAGTACAGTGCTGTGCACATAGTAAACACTCAATAAATGATTGGCTGAATTTCCATTTTACAGATGAGAAGTTATGTGTCTTGCCCGAGGTCACACAACAGATGAGCGGCAGTGATGGCGATTAGAACTCGGGTCCTTCTGACTCCTATGTACGTGCTCTATCCACTAGGCCTCACTGCTTCAATGTAACACTGACTCTCACGGGGGCTGAAAGCCATTGCTAACGTAACCCAAGATTCCCCATTCCCACTCTTTTCTATATTACCAGCTCTCTGAAGACAGGAACTGAGTTTTCACATAACTGAAAGCAGCCATGAAGATACTCTTTCCCTGTTTTGACAACCACCCCAAAATACGGTCACCCACTTCGCAGCTAAGATGAGCCCCTACCCAGCCCCCACTCTTCTGTGAACCACCTCTATTCCTCCAGAAGCAGTGGAGATTTCGATTAACTGAATGAATGAATGGTCAGTTATTCATTCAGTCAGTCGTATTTATTGAGCACTTACTGTGTGCAGAGCACCATATTAAGCACTTGGGAGAGTACAATATAACAATAAACAGACATTCTCTGTCCACAGTGAGCACTCAGTCTAGACAGGGAGACAGACATTAATATAAATAAATGAATTACAGAGATGTACGTAAGTGCTGTGGGGCTGGGAGGGGTGGATAAATACAGGGAGCAACTCAGGGCAACGCAGAAGGGAGTGGGAAAGGAGGAAGGGAGGGCTCAGTGGGGGAAGACCTCTTGGGGGAGATGTGCCTTCAATAAAGCTTTGAAGGCAAGGAGAGAAATCGTCTGTGGGATTTGAGGAGGGAGGGTGCTCTAGGACAGAGGCAGGACATGGGAGAGAGGTAGACAGTGAAATAGACGAGACTGAGGTACAGTGAGAAGGATAGTGTTAGAAGAGCGAAGTGCGCAGGTTGGGTTGTAGTAGGAGAGCAGTGAGGTCAGATAGGAGGGTTGAGGTGATTGAGTGCTTTAAAGCAAATAGGAGTTTGATGCAGAGGTGGCCAAGTGGAAAAAGCACAAGTCTGGGAGTCAGAGAACCCAAATTCTAATCCCATCTCTGCCACTTGTCCGCTGCATGACCCTGGGCAAGTCTCTTCACTTGTCAGTGCCTCAGTTACCTCTTCTGTGAACTGGAGATGAAGACTGTGAGCTCCATGTGGGCATGGACCGTACCCAATCTGACTAGCTTGTATCTCACCCAGCACTTAGTAAGTGCTTAAATACCATAAAACCCCCAAACTAATAATTTGGCAATGTTCTGTAGGGGAAGTAATAGGTTTAGACTCCACAAACCAGTCTGATATCTCAGCTTTCCAACCAAATTGCTGAATGGCCCAGGCAAGTTCTAATTCTCTTTGTGCTTCTGTTTCTTTACGAGTGAGGATAATATTGTGCGGAGACACTGTAAATTCTGCTATAAATGCTTTAATATAAGATGGATGAAGACCATAAAAGGGGAAGATATCCCTGGCTATATTACCATGACAAAACACTGAAGCAATAATGTCTGTCAGAACACATTTTTATTTTACATCTGAATTCCTACTGTTGGCGGGTGGGTAAGAGATCAAATGATACTTCATGCTCTAAAGAGAGTCAGCACTTTGTTCCTGTGGCTCCGTAATATATTTCCAGCATTTATTCTGCAAAAGCAACAAAGCTGCTTTGCAAAATTGGCCTTCCTTAAAGGCTAAAGTCACAAATCTGTCTGGTGGATTTGCTCTTCAACTAGTGTTCCAACAAGGGAGCTCTGAGAGATGAAGCAGATAATCTTTTTCTGTCTCCTCAGCTAGACCTTAAGTTCCGTGTGAGTGGGAATGTGCCTACCAACTGTGCGCTATTGCATTCTCCCAAGTGAGAAGCAGTGTGGCCTAGCAGCGTGGCTCAGTGGAAAGAGCCCGGGCTTTGGAGTCAGAGGTCGTGGGTTCAAATCCCGGCTCTGCCAATAGCCAGCTGTGTGACTTTGGGCAAGTCACTTAACTTCTCTGGGCCTCAGTTACCTCATCTGTAAAATGGGGATTAATACTGTGAGCCCCCCGTGGGACAACCTGATCACCTTGTAACCTCCCCAGCGCTTAGAACAGTGCTTTGCACATAGTAAGCGCTTAATAAATGCTATCATTATTATTAGTAGTAGTAGTAGTAGAAAGAGTACAAGCCTGGGAGTCTTAGGACCTGGGTTCTAATTTCAGTTCCACACTTGCCTGCTCTATGATCTTGGGTGATTCACAACTTCTCTGAGTCTCAGTTAATACCTGAAAGTTCGGGATTAAATCCTCCTCCCTTTGATTTAGATTGGGAATCCGGTGTGGGACAGGGACTGTGTCCAACCTGAGTACCTCGTGTCTACTCTAACGCCTAGTACAGTACTTGGCGCATAGTAAGCACTCAAGTATTAAAAATAACAGCATTAATAACAATACTATACATGAATGCTGATGCGACTAAGTGCATGGGTGAGGCAGGAGGGAAAATACTGGTGGGGAGAATAGGAGGATGAGAGGCTAATCAGGAAAAACTTCCTGGAGAAGATAAAATTTCAGTAGGGGTTTAAAGTGGTGGTCTGTAGAGAAGCAGCATGGTGTAGCGGATAGAGTAAGGGTGTGGGAGATGGAAGGTCATCGGTCCCGGCTCCACCACTTGTCTGCTGTGTGACCTCGAGCTATTCACTCCACTTCACTCCTCTGTCCAACAGTTACCTCATCTGTAAAATGGGAATTGAGACTGTGAGTTCTACATGGAACAGGGATTGTGTCCAGCCCAATTTGCTTGTATCCACCTCAGCATTTAGTACAGCGCCTGGCACATAGTAAGCACTTAAATACCATAATAATTATTAATTATATTATAAGTAGGTGGGGGGGGGTTGCAGAGAGGAGGGAGGTCATGAACAAGGGGTCAATGACAGATGAGGTGAGACTGAGCCAGTGAGTAGGTTACCATTTGAGGAGCCAAGTGTGCCGGCTGGGTGGTACTGGGAGAGAAGTGAGGATAAAGGGGAGAAAGCAGATTGAGAGCCTTGAATCGGAAGCGGGTAAGGAGTTTCTTTTTGATGTGGAGACTGCTAGGTAGCCACTTGAGGAGTGGGGAGACAAGTGCAGAACTTTCTTTAGAGCAATGATCCCAGCAGTGGAGTGAACTATGGACTGGAAAGGGAAGAGGCTACTGGGATATAACAATGATCATATTATTAATGCATATAATATATAATTACAATATCCTATCATTATTATTATGGTACTTGTTAAGTTTTTACTATATGCCAAACACTGTTCTAAGTGCTGGGGTACATACAAGGTAATCTGGTAGTGCTGGGGTACATACAAGTTAATCTGGTAGGACACAGTCCCTGACCCATGTGGGGCTCATACTCTAATCCCCATTTTACAGATGAAGTAACTGAGGCACAGAGAAGTAAAGTGACTTGCTCAAGGTCACACAATAGACAATGGGGTAGAGCCAGAATTAGAACACAGGTCCTTTTGGCTCCCAGGCCCGTGCTGTATGGTAGCAGTTTGGACAGTGACGAAAGAGTGGATCCTGGAGACGGTGTGGAGATGGACTGGACAAGATTTAGTGCTTGGCTGAACATGCGGGTGACTGCTCAAAATGGGTTTAAGGAGAGAGATAAATCCAGGTTGCAGGCTTGAGTAGCAGTAAGGACGGAGGTTTGTCAACAGGGATGGCAAAGTCAGGAGGAAGGGTGAGTTTGGGAGGGAAGATGAGCAGTTCAGTTTTTCCAATATTGTCATCCTTCCCTAATTTGCTAAAGGTGAAACAAATATTTTTTATAGCATTTGTTAAGTGCCCACTACATGCCAGGCACTGTACTAAGCTGTGGGGTAGATACAAGGTTGAATGCAGTCCATGTCCCACATGGGACTCACGTTCTTAATCCCCATTTTACAAATGAGGTACCTGAGGCCTAGAGAAGTTAAGTGACTTGCCCAAGGTCACACAGCAGATGAGTGGTGGAGCCAAGGATTAGAACCCAGGTCCTCTGACTCCCAGGCTAGGTCACGAGTATTTTTTGAGGTCCTACTGTGTGCCAATCACTGTAATAAACACCTGGGGGAGTATAGAGAGAAGACATGACACCTGCAAGAGGTTTATAATCTAGCAGGAGAGGCCAAAACAAGCTAATTACAGATAGGGGGGTAAATAAAGAGAAGCAAGCATGTTTATTGAGCACTTACTGTGTGCAGACCACTGTACTAAGCACTGGGAAGAATATACTATAACATTCCCTGCCACAAGGAGCTTGCAGTCTATAAGGAGACAGACCAACATTAAAATAAATTAATGATATGCACATAAGTGCTGTGGGGTTGAGGATGGATACGTGGATAAGTGCTGAAATAGGCATTTATCAAGTCAACAATGATATATGTAGTTGTGAATACCTAAGGGATGCAGAGAACTGGGGTGGGAGATGGAAAGTTGCGACCTTAGGAGAACAACAGTCAGTTGGGAAGTGTGATTTCATAAAGGCTTTGAATATGACGGGAACTAAGCCCTATAGTATGGAATTTCCCCAAGAGTGGAAGGAGATCTGTGAAACCAAAGGTTATCTATCTATAGTCTCATTTAGACTGTACGTAACTACCTGTAGTAATAACAATAATGTCGGTAATTTGTTCAGTGCTTACTATGTGCCAGGCACTGTTCTAAGTGCTGGGGTAGATAAAAGGTAATCAGGTTGTTCCACATGGTGTACCCTCCCAAGTACTTGGTACAGTGCTCTGCACATAGTAAGTGCTCAATAAATACCATTGATTGATCAATCTCTGGATGATGTTCCCATTCTCTGGCTTTCTTTCCTAAGTGAAAGTCCTAAGTGCAATGACTCCATTGAAACCCAATAGATTTATGGCTCTGAACGGTCCTAGACAGCTTGGTGTGGATCTGGAGACGAAGCTCTCCTCAACTGATTCCAAAAGTATTATGCAATGTCATTAATATTTCATCTGGTCTGGGACCTAGGTCACCCTGGAAACCATGATTACTTCAGTACTACAGCTAATTAGGCCTGGATTGAAATGTCTTGGGGTTTCATGCCATGAATTTTTTCTTAAAGGCCTCACTTTATCAATTCTGAACACTTTAGGTGATCTGACAATAGTCTGCTGTAAAACCAGTGTTTTGGACAGAATACTGGGGGAGAATTAGAGAAGGTTCTTCCACCAACACATGTCTGCCTGAGTAAAACACACTGTCATATAGGATGAAACAGTTGGGTGCATGTACGTAATTTTCCTCAGAATAAGCATCTTCAAAACCACTCGTTCTAGAACAGACTGTATGTAGCTTCATAAATTGTGTTCTTTAAAAGCAGGGTATTTTGTTCTCATTTTAACAATCTGACTAAAGAAAATTTCCAAAGAAAAAATAAGATTTGGAGATGAATTAAGTTTAATATAAAATAGTTACTCCATGGGAAATAAAATTTGTGTATCCATGCTGCCTTCTGTTTCAGCCTGCGTTCAGTGTCTCTCCAACTGGTTAACATTTCTGTCTCCATTTCTAGATCTCTAAATTTAAAATAATTTTGTACTTAGCTGCATGAGGAAATTCTAAGGACGGCCAACCTCCAAAGTGCTCCTGAGGTTCCAGGTCTTCGAAAGAGCACATATTTGAATCATATGGCAAAATGGGCAGCTGGCATAGTGGCTTAAAAGAACCATTAACTGCATAGTACCCAATCCATATCTATTACCCAGGACAACTGGCCAAGAATGCTAGCAAAATCTCGGGCCTGGCCCCCAAAATGTTAGATCTGGCCACCAGTTGTCCTTCTCCAACTCAGCCTGTTCCACGTCATTGAGACTTCCTCAATGAGGCAGCATGATCTAGCGGTCAGAGCACCTGGGCTCTAATCCTGGCTCCACCACTTGGCCGCCGTGTGATCTTGGGCAAGTCACTTCTTTTCTCTGGGCCTCAGTTACCTCATCTGTAAAACGGGGATAAAGACTCTGAGACCTATGTGGGACGGGCACTGTGTCCAACCTGATTACCTTGTAGCTACCCCTTTGCTTAGAACAATACTTGACACATAGGAAGTGCTTTAGAAATACCATCATCAAACAGTCATGATCACCCACTGCCTCCACAATCCAGTCCTAGTGGGGAAGAGCACTAGGAGTCAGGAGGACCTGGGTTCTAATCCCACTTCACCCCTTGCTTGCAATATGATCTTGGGTAAGTCACTTCACTTTCCTGCACCTCAGTTCCTTCATCTGTAAAATGCAGATTCAACACCCATAGTCCCTCCTACTTAGACTGCAAGCCCTGGGTGGGACAGAGAAGGTGTCCCACCTGATGATCTTATATCTACCCTAGTGCTTGGCACATGGTAAGCCCTTAAATATCACAATTATTCACTCCTATACACCAACAGTAGTGGGAAGGGGACAGATCAGCTGAAATCCAGACTTTCTAGTCTAAAACAGGAATAATGACCACATTTTTTTTCATGGTATTTGGTAAGTGCTTATTATGTGTCAGGCATTGTCCTAAGCACTGGAGTAGATACAAACTACTCAGGTTGGACAAAGCCCCTGACCTACATGGGTCTCACACAATCTTAATCCCCCTTTTACAGATGACATAACGGGAGGCACAGAGTGGTTAAAGGTCTTACCCCAGGTCACAAAGCAGACAAGTGGTGGTCAGGATTAGAACCCAGGACCTTCTGATTCCCAGGCCCATCCTCTATGCACTAGGCCTCACTGCTTCTCATCCGTGAGGTGTGGAGGCCTTTGGAATTCACAGTGGTGTCACTTAGCACTTTTGTACCTGGAAGAAGAGCAGCTGAGCTCCCCCTGTGCCCCAATCTCCCACCCGTCCCCTGATTTCAGAGGGACCATGTCCTAAGTTCCCTGAGAAAAGGCGCTCTGGCTCACCTACTCTTTCTCATGGGCTGCTGATCAAGTCAATCAATCAGCAGTATTTATTGAGTGCTTACGGTGTGCAGAACACTCTCCTGAGTACTTGGGAGAGTAGAAAATAATGGACACTTTCCCTGCCCACAACAAGCTTACAGTCTAGAGGAAGAGCTTACAGTCTAGAAGTGGGGAGTTTACATCTGTCGAGACATATGCGCTCTAGGGAAGAGGCAAAAAAATATATTTCCAAACCTATTTTCAAACCAAAATAGTGTTCTACTCTGTGATCTTGGTTTTGAAATACGGAAATTTGGAAATCGAGAATTCTCTAGTGTATTTAGTGAATATACTGAATTTTACCCCTCCCTCTAAGAGCTTGAGAGTGCCTGGTAACCTACAAAACATTCAAGAGAACCTAGATTGACTTATAGAAGGGGAAATGGACCCAGTAAAGCAGCCCCGGCTTAGCCATCTGATTTCAACCAATCAACCAGTTGTATTCCCCGAGTGCTTAATGTGTGCAGAGCACAGTACTAAGTCTTTGGGAGAGTCTAGAGAGGCGTTTCAGGAAAGGAAGATGGGATTGGAGGGTGGGACTGGCAGGGCATATCTCCCACCCACAAATGCCACATCAAGCCTGCTTCCCCCCTACGCTTGTTCCCACTCATCTTTTTCATTCATTCATTCAACAGCATTTATTGAGCGCTTACTGTGTGCACAGCACTGTACTAAGCGCTTGGGAAGTACAAATTGGCAACACATAGAGACGGTCCCTACCCAACAACGGGCTCACAGTCTAGAAATGTGATTTTAGTAAGGCTTTGAAGATGGGGAGAGTGGTGGTCTGTCATATATGAAGGGGGAGGGAGTTCCAGGTCAGAGGGAGAACCTGGACAGGGGTCAGTGGCAGGACTGAATATGGCACAGCACAGGCCCAAACCCAAAAGGCAATGTGGTCAGAATGTGTAAAGCACTGAGGAGGAAGACAATGACTTTTAAAAGGTATTGTGAGTATAGGTGAACTGAAAGGCAGAACAGATTTTTCCACACAGAAGTTTGGATTCACCAATGAAGAGACTATGAGATGGCTAGAGGTGTAAGCTTGCAGGGGAGATGAATGAGGCATGGAAGTGAGATTTTATTAGACTTATTTCCCTCTCTTGCCCTTGAAATCTAACTTCTGCAGAGCTTCCCTGATAAACTAGAGTAAAATGATGATGCCCCTAACCATCCTATCTTGATCTAGCTAGCCATGCAAACACTCACTTGCTTCAAGTCTTCCAATAGGCACTAATGAATACCTAATAATCTTACACCTCCCTCAGTAAAGGAATTTACCCCTACTGCAGTGCCAATTCTATGTGGGTAGGGAAAATGTCACTTGTTTTGTATTTCCAAGCACTTAGTACAGAGTATTGCACTCAGTGGTGTTCAATAAATATGATTACTAACAATGCTCCTACAATATGTGTATTTTTGCCTCCATGACTGACATCATTGGAAAGTAGCATGGCCTAGTGTATAAAGGATGGGCCTGATGGCCAGAGAACCTGGGTTCCAATCCCAACTCCATCACCTGCCTGCTGTGTAACTCTGGGCAAGTCACTCACTTTCTCTGGGTCTCAGTTTCCTCAACTTCAAAAAATGAGGATTAAAAACCTGTTGTCTCTCCTACTTAGGCTGTGAATACCATGAGGAAAGGGGACTGTATTCACCCCAGTGCTAGAACAGTGCTCATAGTTTCACCTCAGAGGCAGGAAAGGAACAGGGTGATCGAAAGCCCGAAATGACCTCCAATTCACTCTCCATATTCTTTCTTTCCTACACCATCATTTTTTCCTCTATCCAGTCCTGCTTCTCTTGGGTTCTGTAATAATTTGCACAAATGCTATAGTCTGAGCCCCTCTACACTTAAACTCCTTGTGAGCAGGGAACTCTGTTCTGGTGTACTCCCCCGAGCACTTAGTACAGAGCTCTGCACCCATGAAGCACCCGATAATAATCATGATGGCATTTATTAAGGGCTTACTATGTGCAAAGCACTGTTCTAAGCACTGGAGCAAAATACCACTGATCGACTGACTGATCTCACTGGCCTTTGAAAATGTACACGTATTTTTGGAAAATGTGTCCTCCCCAATCAGCTCTTATCTAGGACAGTTAGAGCTGTTTTTCCACTGATTATCTGATCCATTATCAGTGCTTTGCAAGCAAGACATGACTGTCCTGATTAAAGCCGAAGAAACCGTGACATGAATCAGAGAATCAAAAGGAAGATAACAGTGATTTTAATCAAGCTAACACCAAAACATTCTGCAAAACAATTCACCAGTCCCTGCTTGACACGATGGAATATGCCTTTGCTGGATCAGATATGGACCAAAAAATTCATATTGAATTCGGTCCTCTTCTCATCAGGGCCACTGCTGAAGCAGCACTACAGTGGAAAGTGGTCGGGGCTGGGCGCCGGACCACCTGGGTTCTCATCCTGGCTCTGCCAACTGGCTGCTGTGTGACCTTAGGCAAGTCACCTAGCTTCTCTGAGCCTCAATTTCCTCAACAACATAGGGATGAAATAAATATCTGTTCTCCCTCTCTCAGACTGTGAGCCCCATGAGGGGCAGTGACTGTGTCTTATGACTGTATTAGATCTATCCCAGAGCTAACCATGGAGTTTGGCACATAGTAAGCACTTGAATATCACAATGGAATGAAGAAGCAGCGTGGCTCAGTGGAAGAGAGCATGGGCTTTGGAGTCAGAGGTCATGGGTTTAAATCCCGGCTCTGCCAATTGTCAGCTGTGTGACTTTGGGCAAGTCACTTAATTTCTCTGGGCCTCAGTTACCTCATCTGTAAAATGGGGATTAAGACTGTGAGCCCCCCGTGGGACAACCTGATCACCTTGTAACCTCCCCAGTTTTTTGTTGTCTGTCTCCCCCTTCTAGACTGTGAGCCCATTGTTGGGTAGGGACCGTCTCTATATGTTGCCAATTTGTACTTCCCAAGCACTTAGTACAGTGCTCTGCACACAGTAAGCGCTCAATAAATACGACTGAATGAATGAATGAATAGTAAGCACTTAATAAATGCCATTATTATTATTAACAAACTCCATTATGAAAAAGAAGTGTGGCCTAGCGGAGAGAGCCCAGGCCTGGAAGTTAGAGGACCTGGGTTCTAATTCCAGCTCTGCCACTGTTCTGCTCTGTGACCTTGGGCAAGTCATTTCACTTCTCTGTGCCTCAGTTACCTTATATGTAAAATGAGGATTAAGATTGTAAGAGCCCCATGTGGGACAGGGACTGTACCCAACCTGATTAGCTTGTATTTACCCCACCGCTTAGCACAGTGCCTGGTACGTAGTAATACTTAACAAATGCCATTAAAAAAATTTAAAAGTAAAGCTCATATGTTCTTGAGCATCGAAAAATATTAAAACTAAAATACTCTAAGTGCCTTCTCAAAAAGCAAATATTCAAAGTTAGTTGACAAGTTCATAATTTCTACAGCCACAAACCCCTCATCTCTAAGTCATGTCTTATGTGCTCAAGGGAAATACATAAAAATCTATTTCCAAACCTCGTTCCACACCAAAACACTGTTCCACTATGTGATCTTGGTTTGAAAATAAGGAAATTTGGAAATTGAGAATTCCATCATGCGTTTAGTGGCTATACTGAATTCTATCCCTCCCTCTCAGAGCCTGAGCATGCCATATAACCTACAAAACTTAGAGAAACTAGATTGAAGCAAAGAAGGGGAAATTGACCTATTAAAACAGCCCTGGTTTAGCAATCTGATTTCAACCAACCTATCATATTTATTGAGTGTCTACTGTGTGTAGAGCACTGTACTATGTGCTTGGGGAGAGCACAACACAACAATGCACCAGACTTCCCTGAATTTAATCTTTGCATCCAGTGAACCAAGCTTCAAGCAGAGGGGTCTATAATTCTTTCTAGAATTCCCACCACCACTAACCCCAGATCTCTGGCCCCAGAAGGATGACTTTTAGAGGAAGACCACCTAAACAACCTTCAGGTGGGGGAGAAGGAGAAGGATATGGGAAAGGCTAGAAATCCTGCCCCTTTCCAGTTTGGAGAACATCCCTCTAACACCAACCTCTAAATTTCCCCTGTGGGTACTTCCACATAGGGTAGAGGTTATTATGGCCATGAAATTTAGGCATCCCACTAGACTACCAATTGAGGTGAAGATTTCAAGGTCCTAGTAATAATAATAATAGTAGTGTTAATTAAGCACTTACTATGTTCCAGGCACTGTACTAAGCACTGAGGTAGATACAAAGCAATTGGATTGAATACAGTCCCTGTCCCACATGGGGCTCACAGTCTTCATCTCCATTTTACAGATGAACTGACCGAGGCACAGAGAAGTGAAGTGATTTGTCCAAGGTCACACAGCAGACAAGTGGTGGAGCTGGGATTCGAACACAGGTCCTCCGACTCCCAGGTCCCTGATCTTTCCACTAGGCCGCTGCTTCTCTCCCACCACGGACAGGACAGCTTCAGAAACCCAAAGTCGGGGGAACTGCTAACTCCATTGTCCTCTCCCAAGCGCTTAGTACAGTGCTGAGAAGCAGCGTGGCTTAGTGGGTACAGCACAGGCCTGTGAATCAGGAGGATCTGGGTTCTAATCCCGGCTCCTGCACATGTCTGCTGTGTGACCTTGGACAAGTCACTTAACTTTTCAATCATTCAATCGTATTCATTGAGCACTTACTGTATGCAGAGCACAGTACTAAATTCTCTGTGCCTCAGCTGTTAAATGGGGATGAAGACTGCGAGCCCCACGTGGGACAAGGACTGTGTCCAACCTGATCAACTTGTATTTGCCCCACCAGTTAGAACAGTGCTTGGCACACAGTAAGCACTTAACCAGTACCATAATTATTATTACTACAGGGCTCTAAGCATAGTAAGTGCTCAGTAAATATCACTGATATCTGTACATTGCCGATTTGTACTTCCCAAGTGCTTAGTACAGTGCTCTGCACACAGTAAGTGCTCAATACGATTGAATGAATGAAGGAACTGATTGATCGAACTGGCGCAGGTAGCTGCAAATGTAGCAAAAGATTTTTTAAAAAAATCACCTGCAGCTAACATAGTAATTTAGGAGCAATTATTGTCCTGGAAGTGGAAAGTGGTTTTTTTGCCTTTCTGTAAAGTCCTTGAAACATATTCTTGCCAATCAGTTTGAATGTTTACTTAGCATAATGCAATTATCTTTGGCATTTTGAAAAGCATCCTTAGTTCAAATCAGGGAAGCTGGCGTTTCAGAAATTACATTTCATGGGTGTGTAGGGTAACATTTCAATATTGTTCACAATAGAGAACGCTGATTACAAAATGACAGCCTTCCTGAAAGATTGCCCAAGTTATGATTCTTCTGTTTTGAGCCTAACATACCAGTGCTATAAAAACACACAGCTGTGAACAAAAATACTTAATCCTTTACACTACTCAACCACTGCATTTCCAATGACTTGTCCCCATTGCTTTCAAGCATGCTTATATATCCTCTATCCCAAGCCACCCCTCCTCCCCACAGCACCCTCCAGTTATTGCCCCAACTCCCTCCTACCATTCCTCTCCAAATGCCTTGAGAGCTGTCTATACCTGCTGCCTCCACTTCCTCTCCTCCAATTCTCTCGCGATCCCCTCCAACTCCCCTTCGCTCCATGGAAACTGCCTTCTCTGAGGTCACCAGTGACCTTTTTGCCAATCTGACGGCCTCCACTGCACCCTAACCCTCCTCGACCTCTCAGCTGCCTTCTGGAAACATTATCCAACCTTGGCTAAACTGACACTGTCCTCTGCTGGCTCTCCTCCTAGCTTTCCAGCTGTTCCTTCTCAGTCTCTGCTAATAATAATAATAATAATAATAAACACTTATTATTATTATTATTATACACAAGTGCTTAAATACCACAATAATAATAATAATAATTATTATTATTATTGTGGTATTTAAGCACTTACTGTATGCCAGGCACTGAATTAAGTGCTGAGGTGGATACAAGCAAATCAGATTGGACACAGTTCCTATCCCACATTGGGGCTCACAGTCTCAACCTCAATCTCAAGTTATATAGTTTCCCATACTCTGATAGCAAGGAATCTCTCAAGGCTCAGCTCTGGGTCCCCATCTACACCCACTCCCTTGAAGAACTCATTTTCCCCCCTAACTTCAATTGCCATCTCTACCCAGATGATTCACAAATTTACTCTCCAGCCCTGACCTCTCTATAGTCTTGAATCTTCTTCTGTCTCCAGACCATCTCCACCTGGATGCCCTGCTGACACCTCAAACTGTACATGTATCAATCAATCGTATTTATTGAGTGCTTACTGTGTGCAGAGCACTGTACTAAGTGCTTGGGAAGTACAAATTGGCAGCATATAGAGACAGTCCCTACCCAACAGTGGGCTCACAGTCTAAAAGTATATTATAGAACTTCTCATCTTCCCATCCAAACCCTGTCCTTCCCATCACTGTACACAGCATGACTAGTCTCCCTGTCTCACAAACTCATAACCTTGGCATTATCCTCAATTCCTCTTTCATTCAACCCCATGTTCAACCTGTCATCAAATCCTGTCAGTTCTACCATCACACCACCATCAAAATCCGCTCTTTCCTCTCCATCCAAACTGCTACTATGATGATCCAAATACTTACACCCTACCTTGACTACTTACTGTATCAGCCTCCTCACTGATCTCCCTGCCTCCTATCTCTCATTCATTCATATTTATTTATTGAGCATTTACTGTGTACTGAGCACTGTACTAAGCGCTTGGGAGGATACAATACAAAAAGATTCATTCCCTGCCCACAACAAGCTTACAGTCTAGAGTGGAGGAGACACACATCAATATGAATAAATTACAGTTATGTACATAAGTGCTTTGGGGCTGGGGCCAGGAGAAGAAGAGCAAAGGGAGCAAGTCAGGTTGACACAGAAGGGAGTGGGAGATGAGGAAAAGTGGGGCTTAATCTGGGAAAGCATTTTGGAGGAGATGTGCCTTCAGTAAGGCTTTGAAGAGGGTGAGGGTAATTGTCTGTCAGATTTGAGGAGGGAGGGCATTCCAGGCCAGAGGCAGGACATGGGCTAGAGATTGGCAGTGAGACAGGAAAGATTGAGGTACAGTGAGAAGGTTAGCACTAGAGGAGTGAAGTGTGCAGGCTGGGTTGTAGAAGGAGAGGGCAAGGTGGTGGAGGGCTTTAAAACCAATGGTGAGGAAACCCCTAGAGTTTTTTGAGGAGTGGGGTGACATGTCCCGAACGTTTTTGTAGAAAGACGATCTGGGCAGCAAAGTATGAACTGAAGTGGGGAGAGACAGGAGGCTGGAGGTTAGCAAAGAGGATGCTGTAGTAATCCAGGTGGGATAGGATGAGTGATTGTATTAACATGATAGCAGTTTGGATGGAGAAGAAAGGGCAGGTTTTAGCTATGTTGTGAAGGTGGAACCGACAGGATTAACGATGGATTGAATATGTGGGTTGAATGAGAGAGAGGAGTCAAGGACAACACCAAGTTTACGGGTTTGTGAGACAGAAAGGATGGTGGTGCCATTTACAGTGGTGGGAAAGTCGGGGGAGAACAGAGTTTGGGTGGGAAGATAGGAGTTTGAGGTGACGGGAGGATATCCAAGTAGAGACACCTGACTCTGCTGCCCAGATCACTTATCTCAATAAGTGTTCCGTCCACATCCCCCACTCCTCAAGAACCTCCAGTGGTTGCCCATTCGTCTCTACATCAAACAGGAACTCCTTACCATCAGCTCACCCCCTCCTACCTTATCTCGCTGATTTTCTACTTACAGTCCAACCCACACACTCCGCTCCTCCTGTGCCAGCTTGCTCACTAAACCTCAATCTCATCTATCTCGCCTCTGTCCCCTTTCTCACAACCTCCCTCTGGCCTGGAATTCCCTCATCCTTCCACATGACAGATCACCACTCTCCCAACCTTCAAAGTCTCATTAAAATCCCAACTCCTCCAAAAGGCCCTCCCCCCCATTAACCCCTCTTTTCCCTTCTGTGCCACACTTGCACTTAGATCTGTATCATTGAAGTACTTCATAGTCACCCCACCTTCAGCCCCATAGCACTTAATGTATATATCTGTAATGTATTTATACCAATGCCTGTCTCCCCCTCTAGACTGAAGGTCATTGTGGGCAACCAACTTTAGTCTCCCAAGAGCTTGGTACAGTGCCCTGCAGACAGTAAGCACACAATAAATACTACTAATTGATTGAGGTATTACTTTCAAAAATAAGAATATTTTTAGGCACAAAATAGAGAAAGGAAAAGAATTAAGTCTCATGATGCTTCCAGACATTACTCATCAAGCTTAAAGACTTCCTCTGGATTACCTTTGCCCCACTTTGTCTTTCCCCTCTCCTCTGTCCCCCAAATATTTACATGCCTGAAAACCTATTACAATAGTCTAGCCATGATTCAACCAGAATGACAGCTTCTGGGTGGAGAGGAAGGGATGGATCCAGGAGATGGACAAGCTAATTCCTTAATCTGAACACCATATTTGGAAGAATATTTCTTGATCAAGTGAGAAGCAGTTTGACCTAGTGGAAAGAACATGGACCTGGCAGTCAGAGGTCCTGGGTTCTAATTCTGGCTCCACCACCTATCTACTGTGTGACCTTAGGCAAGTCACTTAACATCTCTGGGCCTCAGTTACCTCATCTTTAAAATGGAAATTAAGACCGTGAGCCCCACATGGGCCATGGACTGCGTCCACACTGATGTCTGGCAGCACAGTAAGTGCTTAACAGATACCATCAGAAAAAAACCCTCCAAAACAAACTTCTGAACACACCGAGTAGGTAAACAGAACCAAATTTTCAGAAATATAAGAGCAGTTTTTAGTTCTTTGATAGTATTTCTGTTATCTTTCTTGATATATCTGCAGGTGACCTTGCTTGGCAGATCCTGAAAGGGCCCATGTTACCACTGAATGCTTTTGTCTGTTCAAGAATCCACATTCTGTCAATTCAATCATTCAATCATATTTATTGAGCACTTACTGTGTGCAGAGCACTGTACTAAGTGCTTGGGAAGTACAAGTCGGCAACATATAGAGACGGTCCCTACCCAACAATGGGCTCACAGTCTAGAAGGGGAAAACAGACAACACGTAGACAGGTGTCAAAATCGTCAGAATAGAATTAAAGCTATATGCACATCATTAGCAAAATAAATAGAATAGTAAATATGTACAAGTAAAATAGAGTAATAAATCTGTACAAATATATATACAGGTGCTGTGGGGAGGGGAAGGAGGTAGGGCCAGGGGGATGGGGAGGGGGAGAGGAAGGAGGGGGCTCAGTCTGGGGCTGCTATTGCTCTGCTCACAACCTTAAAATTCAACTGGACAGAAGGGCTCATACCCCTATGAAACATATTCCTAACCTCACTCCAACACTGTCATTAATGAAATTAGGTGAGAATTGATCAACCATCATGTTCATCTCATAGTATCTTTTAACCCTTGCAATGAAACCTGCATTCCATAAATCCTAAACCCTATCTGATCATCACATTACACCTGTAAGACATAATCTGTCCCTTGATTTAGCAGAAGCATGACTATTAGCTCTTGTTTCGGCATTTTTCCTTTGAATCAGTCTTTCATTTTTCATTTAGCAAAGGCTGCCTCATAAGTTGTGAACTTACATTCTTATATTAAAAGAAAACTGTACACACTCTGAAAAGTCACTGAAGTGATTCGTGAACTCCGGTTCTACAAAGCAGGATTTGAAAGTCAAAGTACATAGCCCAGAAGACCCAAACACCTCTCCTCCCCTCCCCTTTGCCCCTACTCCCTCCCTTTGCTCTAACCCCTTCCCCTCCCTACAGAACTTGTGTATATTTGTACATACTTATTACTCTATTTTATTAATGACGGGTATATATCTATAATTCTATTTATCTATTTTGACGGTTTTGATGCCTGTCCACTTGTTTTGTTGTCTGTCTCCCCTTTCTAGACTGTGAGTCACTTGTTGGGTAGGGATTGTCTGTTGCTGAATTGTACTTTCCAAGTGCTTAGTACAGTGCTCTGCACACAGTAAGCGCTCAATAAATACGATTGAATGAATGAATGAACTTGCAAATGAAATAAATCTTTTATACAGAGAAAAAGAGATTAGAGAGAGTTTAGCTCAGTAAATCCCCAATAAAATTAGGTTGTGGTGGCTTAAAGGAGTTGCACCTGTTTTAAAATAGACTCTTCCGTGCCCTGAAGCTGCTTCACCTCGGTTCCACTACCTTCACCAACGGTCCACCTTGTCCCTCAAACTCTCCAACTAGTTCCTCATACCACACTTGGGCAAAGGGAAGAAAAGAGCAGGAAATGAAACAGCATGGATGGAGAGAGAGACAGAGAGGGTGGGAGGGGTCCAGAGCAGGAGGGGGATTCAGAGATAGAAAGAGATGTAAAGAGAGCAGACACACAGATGCAGAAGGAGACAGACAGTTATGGGCAGGGAACATGTCAGCTAATTCTGTGTATTGTACGCTCTCAGCACTTAGTACAGTGCCCTGCTCATAGTAAGCACTCAATAAATGTCATTGATTGAGTAGAATCAAACACAGTGAGGAGGCAGAGGCAATACTTCCCCTTGGTATCAATACTTTATTTACCCCCACTGCACTTATTCCATGGCTTCAAACTCGTCTTCCATTGACTCTCCCCTCCCTGTTTTCACTTTAATTCTTTGGGCCTCAGTTACCTCATCTGTAGCTGTAAGCTTGTTGTGAGCACGGAACATGTCTAACAACTCTGTTGCATTGTACTCTCCCAAGCACTTAGTACAGTGCTCAATAAATACGACTGATTGACCAATTGGGGAATATGACCACGAGCCCCATATGGGACTGGACTATGTCCATCCAGATTTGCTTGTATCTACCCCTGCACTTAGTACAGTACCTGGCACAAAGTAAATGCTTAATCCCATTTTTTAAAAAGTTTAGTTTGCTTTTATGGTCACTTAAAATGACAGAGACGGGAAAACTGAAATTGGCAGGGAAAATAAGTAGGAGTGTGAGACTTTAAATGAGAAGCATTGTGGCCTAGTGGACAAAGCACGGGCCTGGGAGTCCGAAGGACTTGAGTTCTAATTCTGCCTTTGCCCCTTGTCTGCCGTGTGACCTCAGGCAAATCGCATCCCTTCTCTGTGCCACAGTTCCTTCATCTGTAAAATGGGGATTAAGACTGTGAGCCCCCCATGGGACAAACTTACAATAATAATAATAATAATAATGGCATTTATTAAGCGCTTACTATGTGCAAAGCACTGTTCTAAGCGCTGGGGAGGTTACAAGGTGATCAGGTTGTCCCACGGGGGGCTCACAGTCTTAATCCTCATTTTACAGTTGAGGGAACTGAGGCCCAGAGAAGTGAAGTGACTTGCCCAAAGTCACACAGCTGACAATTGGCAGAGCCGGGATTTGAACCCATGACCTCTGACTCCAAAGCCCGTGCTCTTTCCTACTGAGCCACGCTGCTTCTCATAGCCATGCTGCTTCTTATATCACCTTATCACCTTGTAACCTCCCCAGCGCTTAGAACAGTGCTTTGCACATAGTAAGCGCTTAATAAATGCCATTATTATTATTATTATTATTACTACCCCTGCGCTTAGATCAGTGCTTGGCACATAGTAAGTGTTTAACAAGCACCATATTATTATCATCACCCCAGAGTTTAGAACAATGTTTGACACATAGTAAGTGCTTAACAAATACCATTATTATTATATTGTACTCTCCCAAGAGCTTAATCAGCACTCAATAAATAGGACAGAATGAATGAGTGACCAAATACCATTATTATCATCATTATTATTAACTGTATTTAACAAGCATGGCCTAACAGCCGATGCATACCTCCCGGACATATTACAGGGAATAATCTGTGGAGCTTCCTCGGCTCCCAGTTTTCATTTTTTCCTTGCTATCGCATTACCACCATCCCCCTGGGACAGGTGCCTGTCCAAAGACTCACCCATCGGCGAAGCATACGGTGCACTTCCACAGCCGGGTGTTCTCCAGGAACAGGCGGCACTGGGAGCAGACACGGTGGCTGCAGCCTTGGCACACGGCCCCTCGGTTCATCAGCAGTCCCAGCGCCCCGTGGCAGCGGGCACAGGAGCTCTGACGGTAGTTCTGGCTGGCGCTCTTTGCTCCTCTCCATCGGAGCTGTTGCAGCTGCAGTCTCAGCTTCCTTCGCCCCACAACCCCAAATGGTAAATGTGAGATTTGATTCGATTTGACCCTGAGGCCTATTCTGCTTCCCAGAGGCAGTTCCTCCCAGGCCCACCCGGAGATCAGAGGGACGGGTGAATGATGATGATACAACTTGTTAAGCACTGGGCTAATCAGGTTGGACACAGTCCCTGTTCCACAAGGGGCACACAGTCAATTTGCATTTTACAGATGAGGGAACTTTGGCTCAGGGAAGTGAACTGACTTGCCCGAGGTCACACAGCAGAATGGTGGCAGAGCCGGGATTAGAACTCAGGTCCTTCTGACTCTCAGGCCCGTGCTCCGTCCACTAGGGCATGTGGCTCGGAGAGACACAGAGCAGCAGGAAGTGAGATGGTGAGATGGTTAAGGTCTAGCTTGGCTGTTCTCAAGTTTCTGTTCCAAATCTCAGGAGACTTCCCCCATTTTATCATAGCTGGGACACTTCATACTTCATTTTGAGAGAATCATAACAAAACCAGTTCTTGATTCACCCATTTTTTGATGGTGTTTGTTAAGTGCCTACTACGAGCTAGGTACTAAGTGCTGGGTTACATAGTTAACTCTTTGACCCTTGGACACTGGACATTTGTCCCAATCCCCACCCTAAAGCCCTTATGTACATATCTTTAAGTTATAAATTATGAAATTTTTATTTACACTGAATGTCTGTCTCCCCCTCTTGACTCTAAACTCTACAGTACAGTAAACTGTAAACTTGTTATGAGCAGGGAACGTATCTGTTCATTCTGTTGCACTGTACTCTCCCAAGCAGTTAATAGTGTGCTGCACATAGTAAGCACTTAAATACCACTGATTAATGAATTGATTTAAACAAGTTAATCAGGTTGGACATGGGCCATATTTTACATGGTGTTTGCAGCCTTAATTCCCAATTGCAGAAGAGGGAACAGCACAGAGAAGTTAAATGGCTTGCCCAAGGTCACACAGCAGACCTGTGGTGGAGCTAAGATTAGAACCCAGTTCCTCTCACTTTCAGGCCCATGCTTCTTCCCACTAGGCCACACTGCTTCCTGTTTTCTTCTCTTTTATTGGCAGTATTTATCTGTTCTGCCATGGTAAAAAGTCTATGAAAAATGGATTAATTTTCTGGTGATTTAAAAAGTTCAAAACAAAATGCTTCTCTCCAGCACATTAAAAACAGACCAAAAAAAATCAAGTCTCAACATTCAACAGAGAAGCAGCATACTGAATCCTCATTTTAGAAATGAGGTAACTGAGGTACAAAGAAGTTAAGTGATGTGCCAAGGTCACAGTAGACAAGGGGCAGAGCAGGAATTAGAACCCAGGTCCTCTGATTGCCAGACCTGTGCTCTTTCCACTAGGCAACACTGCTTCCCAGCTGGTACCTCTCTCCATTGCCCATGCCCAGCAGTTAGTACAGTGTCTGGCACATAGTAAGTGCTGAATAAATATCACAATTATTATTATTATTATTAAGCCCATCATGGCCACTGTGAATTCCAAGCATTCTCCAATCAGCAAGCAAAAGACATGCCTTTAAATGGCATTAAAGAAGAGGCACCCAGTTTATCTCCCACCCAAGAGGTCCCCCTCTCCACAGCAGTTAGCCTCCAAAGGGGGCATCCCTCCCCATGACCTTCCGCCACTGACAGCCAACTCAGAAGGAGCCTTAAACGAGGAGGCTGGAAAGACTGACATCGTACAGAAATGACAGAGTACCTTATCCGTTCTTCCTCAACCTTCTGGACCAGCTGGTCACGGTACAGGACCTGTAGGACTATCTCTCGTTCCAGTTCCTGGAGGAAATGTAGGTTGACCTCCTCAGTCATCTTTTTCCGCTTCTTCCACCAGCTTCAGATCCTCAGGCTGTGAGGGTCGAGCTACTTCATCCAACCAAGCAGCTCCAATGTCTCGGGGTGCTTTTATTTTGCTGATGATTGTTGGGTTTTGTTGGTTTTTTTTTTTTTACACTGTCTTGCTCTTCAAGATGAGAAAACACTAAGACTTCACCCCTTCTGAAGGGCCTCTTGTTCTCCTAAATGCTTGCCGAGTCCTGTCAAAGCAGCTGCACTCCCATCTGTTTCAAGACCATTTCACTTCCTGCCTGCTGAGATCGCTCCAAAGGTTGTGGTAGACAAAGTGTGATTTCTAGTTTCTGCACAGCAATCGCAGTTTTTCAAGCCGTGGAGAGCTTCAAAGAACCACGACAAGAAGAAATGGCTTATTTTACTTGAGTCCTCTTCAGGAAATTCCTGTTGGTAACGATAGGAATGAAACTGCCATTAGGTTTGAAACCTATGGGAAAGCAGAGACAACATTATTTTGTCCTTATCTTTTGTTGGTTTTCAACTCCAGTCTCCCGCTAATGCTACTAGATGGAAGACCAGGTGCTCCAGATGAACATGGACCTTGTCTTTCCAATTTGCTAATGCTAGACGTTTTTAGATTTACTATGAAGGAAACCCTTTCCTTAGAAACCCTCACCTTACAAGAGGCTGCTTGAGATGATTTTGATGGGCAGAGCACTGTACTAAGCACTTGAGAGAGTACAACACAGACTAGGGGATAGAACATGGGCCTGGGAAACCAGACCTGGGTTCTAAACCCGGCTCTGCCACTTGTCTGCTGTGTGATCTTAGGCAAGTCACCTCACTTTTTTGTGCTTCAGTTCCCTCATTGGTAAAATGAGGTTCAAGACTGTGAGCCCCATGTGAGATATGGACTGTGTCCAACCTGATTATCTTGTATCTACTCCGGTGCTTAGTAAAGCATCTGGCACAAAGTAAGCACTTAAGAAATACTGTGGAAACAAATCAAAACCAAAACAGAGTTAGCAGACATATTCCCTGCCCACAAAGAGTTTAATAATTTGAACCTATCAAAAGAATCTGCTAGAGACTGTGATAGCCATTGCTGTGGCTTCTGGTATGCCGTGGACTCAATCTTGAGGAGCCTGAAATTCTGCTCCTTCAATTACAACTCCCTACGGATTTTCATTTACTTTGCTGTAGAAGTCCACCACACTTACATACACATCTGTAATATATTTATACAGTGCTCTGCACACAGTAAGCACTGAAATCTGAATGAATATTAATGCCTGTCTCCCCCTCTAGACTGTAAGCTTGCTGTGGGCAGGGAATGTGTCTGTTTCTTGCTATAGTGTACTCTCCCAAGCATTTGGCACAGTGGTCTGTACACAGGAAGCACTCAATAAGACTGACAAATTATTTGACCTTGTATCTTATGCTGTTTTAATATTTTATTACTTCACTATTCCTGATGTGTCTATCACCCCTCTCCTCCCCCACTTGTATTCACAGGTTGTGAGTTTCTTGATGGGTGGGGGTCTGTGCCTAATTCCCACCTCTGTACTCTTACCCGGCACTTAGTACAGTGCTCTGCACAATGTAAGGGCTCAATAAATACCATTACAAGAGGACATCTGAGGCATGAGTTAAATTAAATATGATCAATTGTTCTTCCCAACTTACTAAATACTGGATTTTTTTTTTTTAAAAAAAAGGGTAAGTGAAGTTGGAGGCGGCAGCAGAACAGCAGTTTTATCATTTGTTCATGTGCTTTAAACGACCTTCGTAAGCTGTCATATGAGCCATATCTATGTTGTTTCTGTTGGGGCTAGATAAAAGGTTTGGCTCCCATCCTGCTTGTTATCTTCTCTAATAACGAACTGGATGTCCACAGCCCCCTCCCACCTAAGATTCCATTTAATTGATAGTACAATAGGGAAGCAGCATGGCCTAGTGGAAAGAACACGTGTCTCAGAGTCAGAGGACCAGGGTTCTAAACCACGAGCAAGTCACTTAACTTCTCCATGCTTCAGTTCCCTCATCTGCAGCATGGGAATTTGATACCTGTTCTCTGTCCTACTTAGATTGTGAGTCCCATGTGGAACTTGATTATCTTGTACCTACTCTAGAGTTCTTGTCACATAATAAAATGCTTTACATATAACACAATTATTAGACTGTAAACTCCTGGAGAGCAGGGACCGTATATCCCAAACAGTGCTTGTCACATAATAAAATGCTTTACACATAACGCAATTATTAGACTGCAAACTCCTGGAGAGCAGGGACCGTATATCCCAAACTCTCCTAAACTGTTCTCTCCCAAGTGATTAGTACAGGGCTCTGCACACAGTAAGCGCTCAATAAATACCATTCACTGACTGAACTGTGGCTTGATGACTTTTTTTTGTGAATGTGTGCAATTAATAGGTACCAAAAAGGTAAAAAGGTGAAATTCATTCATCCAGTCGTTATTTATTGAGCACTTACTGTGTGCAAAGCACTATGCTTGGAAGGTACAATTCAGCAATAGAGGCAATCCCTGCCAACACTGGGCTTACAGTCTAGAAGCGGAGAGACAGACATCAAAGCAAGTAAACAGGCATCGGTATAAATAGAATTATACACATCAAAACAAATTAACAAGCAAAACTACCACAATACCACTGCCTAAAGAAAAGTGCAGCCACACAGGAGTCAGAGCTCAGAAATTCTACTTTGTCACCGTAAGCCTGATGAACTCCCTCTGTAACTTGTTCAGCCTTAGCATCAATGTGCCATGAGGCAACATTAGGACATAGTGCAATTTTGTGGTGACGGGGCTGGTCGTCGTCCAGTTTAACGATGTAGCAAATCAACTCTAGACTGTAAGCTTGTTGTGGGCAGTGCCTGCTTACTGTTGTATTGTACTCTCCCAAGTGCTTAGTACAATGCACTGCACACAGTAAGCATTCAAATACAACTGAATGAATCATGGTCCTCCACAGTAAGAACTGTTACTGCCGCCTCCGTTGAGGGTATTACTTAACTGCACGAGTTTCTGTTTTGGTTTTTATGGTTTTTGTTACGTACTTACTATGGGCCAGGCACTGTACTAAGTGCTGGGGCAGGTACAAGCTAATCAAGTTGGACATAGTTCATGTCCCATATGAGGCTCACAGTCTTCATCTCCATTTTGCAGATGAGGTAACTGAGGCCCAGAGAAGTGAAGTGACTTGCCCAAGATCACACACTAGATAAGTGGTGGAGCCGGGATTAGAACCCAGGTCCTTCTGACTCCTAGGTCCATGCTCTAGCCACTAGGCTGTACAGCTTCTTGAAAGGACAAGTTGAAAGGATTTTTTTTAATGGCATTTATTAAGCGCTTACTATGTGCAAAGCACTGTTCTAAGCGATGGGGAGGTTACAAGGCGATCAGGTTGTCCCACGTGGGGCTCACAGTCTTAATCCCCATTTTATAGATGGGGTAACAGAGGCACAGAGAAGTTAAGTGACTTCCCCAAAGTCTCACAGCTGACAATTGGCAGAGTCGGAATTTGAACTCATGACCTCTGACTCCAAAGCCCGTGCTCTTTCCACTGAGCCATGCTGCTTCTCTATAATAATGATGGCATTTGTTAAGCGCTTTCTATGTGCAAAACACTGTTGTAAGCGCTGGGGAGGTTACAAGGCAATCAGGTTGTCCCACAGGAGGCTCACAGACTTAATTCCCATTTTACAGATGAGGGAACTGAGGCACAAAGATGAAAGGACAATTTTGAAAGGACTAGTAATAGTAACAGCATTTATTAAGTACCTTCTGCAAACAATGCACTGCACTAAGTGTTAAGAACAAGATATATGGGAGAAATCATTGTGGCCTAGGGGAAAGAGCATGGGTCCTGGAGGTGAGAGACCTGGGTTCTAATCCCAGCTCTGTCACTTGCCTTCTGTGTGAAGCCTGCTGTTGGGTAGGGGCCGTCTCTATACGTTGCCAACTTGTACTTCCCAAGCGATTAGTACAGTGCTCTGGACACAGTAAGCGCTCAATAAATACGCTCACGCTGTGAGAAGCAGCGTGGCTCAGTGGAAAAGAGCCCGGGCTTTGGAGTCAGAGGTCATGGGTTCAAACCCTGGCTCCGCCAATTGTCAGCTGTGTGACTTTGGGCAAGTCACTTAACTTCTCTGTGCCTCAGTTACCTCATCTGTAAAATGGGGATTAAGACTGTGAGCCCCACGTGGGACAACCTGATCACCTTGTAACCTCCCCAGCGCTTAGAACAGTGCTTTGCACATAGTAAGTGCTTAATAAATGCCATCATTATTATTATTATTATTATTATTAAATACGATTGAATGAATGGAAAAAAAAAAGTGTGACCTTGGTCCAGTCAACTGCTCCATACCTCAAGTATCTACTCTGAACTTCGGTTTCAATCAGTGGTATTTACTGAGTGCTTACTATGTGTGGAGCACTGTACTAAGCACTTGGGAGAGGACAATATAAGAGATGAATAAAGGGAACAAGTCAGAGTGATGCAGAAGGGAGTGGAAGAGGAGGAAAGGAGGGTTTAGTCAGGGAAGGCCTCTTGGATATGTGGTGCCTCAATAATAACAATTAATAATTATGGAATTTGTTAAGCACTTACAATGTGCCAGGCACTGTACTAGGGGGCAGGAAGAGTCAGTGTCTGTTGGATATGAAGAGAGAGGGCATCCTAAACCAGAGGCAGGATGTGGACAAGAGGTTGGCAGTGAGATAGACGAGATCGAGGTAGAGTGAGAAGGTTAGCATTAAGAGGAGTGAAGTTTGAGGGCTGGGTTGTAGTAGGAGAGTAGCAAGGTGAGGTAGAATCAATCAATCATATTTATTGAGCGCTTACTGTGTGCAGAGCACTGTACTAAGCGCTTGGGAAGTACAAACTGGCAACATATAGAGACAGTCCCTACCCAACATTGGGTTCACAGTCTAAAAGGGGCCAAGGTGATGGAGTGCTTTAAAGCCAATGGTGTGGAGTTTTTGTTTGATGTGGAGGTGGATGGGCAACCACTGAAGTTTCTCGAGGGGTGGGAAAACATGGCCAGAACATTCTCTGTAGAAAAATGGCAGCAGAGTGAACTATGGACTGGAGTGGGGAGAGACAAGAGGCAGAGAGATCAGCAAAGATAAGATAGGATGGGGTAAGTGATCATGTTTGATAGTTTGGATGGAGAGGAAAGGGCGGATTTTAGTGATGTTGTAAAGGTGGGAATGGCAGTTTTTAGTGATGGATTGAATATGTGGGTGGAATGAGAGAGGGGGGAGTTTCAGGTTTGTGCGACATGAAGGATGGTGGTCTATTTCATTTACCGAGCATGCCCTGGTACCTCCATCCCCAACAAGTTGACCAACTGCTGGCTATCAGCACGCATTCAGTCCTTCAGCTGTGATTTACTGCTCAGCTCCATAGCAGGTCGATACGGAGCACTGGGCATATAACAAGGAAATACAGTCCCTTTCCTGAAGGAGCTTGCACTCAATTGTATTTATTGAGCATTTACTGTGTGCAGAGTATTAAGTGCTTGGGAGGGTACAATAAAACAGAGTCGGCAGACAAGTTCCCCGTGTGCACCGAGAAGCCTTGCGGTCTAGTGGATAGAGCGAGGGCCTGGTTGTCAGAAGAACCTGGGTTCTAATTCCAGTTCCACCACTTGTCTGCTGTGTGACCTTGGGCAATTCACTTCTCTGGGCCTCAGTGACTTCATTCACAAAATGGGGATTAAGACTGTGAGCCCCATGGGGGACATGAACTGAGTGCAACCTGATTAGCTTGACTCTACCCCATTGCTTAGAACAATGTCTGGCACATAGTAAGCAGTTAAAAAAAATGAGCTTACAGTCTTGATGGGGAGACAGACATTATCATAAATAAATTCCAGGTATGTACAGAAATGCTGTGGTATGGTATGTATGTGGTATGTACAGGCAGAGAGTGTGTCTGTTTATTGTTGTATTGTTCTCTCCCAAGTGCTTAGTACAGGGCTCTGCACAAAGTAAACAATAAATATGACTGAATAAATGAATGAATAAGTGCTCTGTAAGTACTCTAAAGTGGACATGTGTGAGAACAGTCAAACCAATAGACAATATATCATAGCAAAGTACTGACCAGCTAGAAATGAGCCTTAAGATGCACTTGGAATATATTAGCCTAGAGCTGGGCCTGAGTCTAAATCAGGAAATACTTCCTGTGGGTAGTGAACTCAGAGTTGACCAGCTGGTCAGCGGCCATGGCAATTGACTCTGGGAACAATGACTGTAGAAACATAGAACACTTTGCTCATAAGGGCCATTAGGGGAATCCCCAGTTCAACCACTTGTGATGAACTGATTGATGTGAAAAATCCTTTATGAACAGTCTCTTTCCTCCTCCCCATCAGCATTCAATTTGGGAAGGAAAGATTGACCCACAGGGTCTAGAATCTCTCTCTGAGGAAGTGGACATGAGAGAGCATGTCTTTCCGTATGTAGGCACCCTAGGGAATACCGGTAGAGATGGAGCTTGGCCTACTGGAAAGAGCACTGGCCTGGCTCCACCACTTGTGTAATTTGTGACTTCGGGCAAGTCACTTCACTTCTCTGTGCCTCAGTTACCTCATCTATAAAATGGGGATTGTCAGTCCAATCACATTCATTGAGTCCTTACTGTGTGCAGAGCACTGTACTAAGTACTCAGGAGAGTACAATATAACAGATTCATTCCCTGCCCACAGTGATCTTATGATCTGGGAGTGGGGTGAAGGGGAGTGAAGACAGACATTAACAGAAATAAGGTACAGACATGAATATTAGTGCTATGGGGCTGAGAGGAAAGATGAATAAAGGGAGCAAGACAGGGTGTCGCAGAAGCAAGCTGAAGAAAAGGAAAAGAGGGCTTAGTCAGGGGAGGCTTCTTGGAGGAGTTGTGCCTTCAATAAGGCTTTGAAGGGGAGGAGAGTAACTGCCTGTTGGACATGAGGGAGGGCGGGCGTTCCAGTCCAGAGGCAGGACGTGGATAAGACGTCAGCAGTGAGATGGATGAGATCAAGGTACAGTGAGAAGGTTAGCATTAGAGGAGCAAAGTGGGCTGGGTGTAGTAGGAGAGTAGTGAGGTGAGGGAGGAGGGGGATTAAGGCTGTGAACCCCATATGGGATGTGGATTTAGCCCAACCTGATGCGCTTGTGTCTACCCTAGCGCTTAGTACAGTGTCTGGCATATACTAAGCGCCTAACAAATACCATAAAAAGGAGACCCTGTCATTATTAAGTGGTCTCCATCAATTCCCCATTCCTGCGAGACTATTTTCCTGTAGCAAAAATGCAGGCAATCAATGCTGCTGCGGTATGGTATGTATGTGGTATGTACAGGCAGAGAATGTGTGTTTATTGTCATATTGTACTCTCCCAAGGGCTTAGGTACAGTGTTCTGCACAAAGTAAACACTCAAATACGATTGAATAAATGAATGAGTGAATACGTGCTCCACGAGTGCTCTGAAGCGGACAGGACATGAGTTAGAACAGTCAAAGCAATAGACAATATATCGTGGCAAAGCACTGACAGATTAGACATAAAGGCAAAGCTATAGGTCTCAGAATGCCATCCCGGCCCTGTTCCACCGCTGATTTTGTTAGCCTGCCTGGTATCATCTATGGACTCAGAGGCACCCAAAATACCACGACTGATTTCCAGAGTCTCATGCTTCCCTCTGAAATACAAAAGCCTCCATGGTTCTGGGTGGGCGGTGGCAGGGAAGAAATACAAGATAACCCATTACATGATGGAATTTCAGAAATGAAACCTGGTCAAACATCCATTCAAGACTCAGGTTACTGTTGCAACGAGGGGGAAAAAGAACTTGGGGTGGGGTGGGGGGTCGAAAGTAAAGTGTGATGGCTGGGAATTGGAAAAGGAGGTGAAGGGGGGAGTGAAGAATAAAGTCCTTTCATTTCCAGGTAGTAGCTTCTTATTCGTTTCACCCAGTGGCCTATTTTAATCTGAGAACAAGTCATCAGACCAAACCATCAGAACAGTTCACCACAGCAATGTGGAAAAAAAAAAAAGACTGCAGAGTGGAAACAAACCGGGCAGTAGCAGGCCTATGTGACTAATCACATTTCACTGACATCAGACTTTCAAGGGAAACTACCAGAACGATCTCAAAATCTGAAAACCCACAGCATCTTATGAGTGCACATCACAAGTCATTTCAAAGAAACAGACACCCTCCCCTCACACTGCTCTTTTACCGCACTTACATCCTTGAAAAGTTGTATTCTTTCAAAACTCTGCCACAATAATTGCTGACCACTGCTCACGTGACCAGTTTTAATGCATACATTTATTGGTCTTGAGATTTTGACAGAGTTTTCCCATGCTTCTATTTCCTGGAAACAATTGCAATTTTATGTTTCCTCTTTCCCCAAGAATACCAGACCAGTAATATCTCTTTCAAACCAATAGCTTCTAAAGTCCCTAAAGCTCTACCTACATGAGTTCATGAGAAGCAGCACGGCTCAGTGGAAAGAGCCCGGGCTTGGGAGTCGGAGGTCATGGGTTCTAATCTCAGCTCTACCACTTGTCAGCTGTGTGACTTTGGGCAAGTCACTTAACTTCTCTGTGCCTCAGTTATCTCATCTGGAAAATGGGGATGAAGACTGTGAGCCCCATGTGGGACAACCTGATCACCTTGCATCTACCCCAGTGCTTTGCACATAGTAAATGCTTAACAAATACCATTATTATTATTATTATTTCAAATCAGGGGGAAAGGGGGATTTATTTTGTATTTCACACATTTTATAAGCGAGGGGGAGGAAGGAGCAAGTCTTTTTGAGGGCTCTGTTAGCATATATAACATTTTGTAAGGATTCTGGTATGAATGTATTTTCAGTTGCCCATTAATTCAAGCTAAATATATTTCACAGTCATCTAGAATGGAAATTAAAATTCATAAGGTAAAAATTCACTCGTAACTATTTTCTGGAATAAAACCTACAACTGCAAAATGCTGGAATTGGTAGGAAATCAGACCCACTTGCTAGCTAGTCATCCCTTCGCTGGAGGAATTTCATTTCAAATGCCCAATACAGGCCAAGTTCTGTTTTTTCAACCTTTTACTTCCCTACATTCCCTAAGGTTTAGAGGGCAAATACACATTTCTTACTTTCTCAATCAGATTCTTCAAATACATGCTCTTTCTCTGAATGAGGGAGAGAGCGAGAGAAAGAAAAGGTTTCTAACTTTCATTACTACTTGTAATACTACAGTAGTCAATTTATAAATACGATTGATGATGATGATGATGATGATATGGGAAAGCAGGTCACTGTAATAAAAGCCAAGGCTGCCAATTCGGCAGTGGGGGAAATTGAGGAGTGAACTCTTCAATCCCAATAACATCTACCCAGTAGATCTCTAAATTCCAATCTCAATAACTCCATCTACTCTCTCACCTTCTTCCCCATTATCTTTATTTTTAGCAACAAAGCAACATTCAGAGAATTGTCTTGAGACAAGCCCCTTAGATGGTTTATAAATCCTTGCTTTTTAAATATTTTTCTTCTAAAACAACATAGTGCTTGTCTCCTTATTGGCTGGAGGGGGAACATGATTGAGAAGCAGCGTGGCTCAGTGGAAAGAGTACGGGCTTGGGAGCCAGAGGTCATGGGTTCTAATCCTGACTCCACCACATGTCAGCTGTGTGACTTTGGGCAAGTCACTTAACTTCTCTGGGCCTCAGTTACCTCGTCTGTAAAATGGGGATGAAGACTGTGAGCCCCACGTGGGACAACCTGATCACCTTGTATCCCCCCCAGCGCTTAGAACAGTGTTTTGCACATAGTAAGCGCTTAACAAATGCCATCATTGCTATTATTATTATTATTATTATTATTAATGATCAAGCCTACTGAAAGCTTGGGAAGTGGCTTCAGAGCCAAATGACCATCAGCTAAATGCATGGAGGCTCAACTCAGTAAATCAGAGGAGAATGTAAACAACACTTCTCCCTGATGCATTTGTCATTTTTCTACAAACTTTGGGGACAAAAAAAAAAAAGAAATCAAAGCTCAACAGTTACTTCCCCATGCCATTTTTAACTTGATCTTTGCCCATCATACCTTCCGCTTCCTACCTCCTATTTCATTAGAGAGAACCTCTTCCACTTGACTCCTTCTAATTCAAATTCCCAGGTTAGGTTTGGATCTTGTCCCCCTCCAATCTCAGCAGCTGGCAGGACGACACAACTGTAACCGCAAGTGCAACAAGGATCCTTACCCCTAAACAGGTAGATGAGATGGAAAACATATCTTACCTCTTTCTTTGCCCGGGGAGGATTGAGAAACCAAAGGACACACAGCTCCGGAGAAGAGAAAGTTCCTCTTCTACTTTCTGCCAGAAAGTCCAGCTCCTTGCTTCCTGCTGGGCCCAAAGAAAGCACAGATGAGTTGGGCAGCAGGGTTTCAGCTCCTGGGGGTTGTGACTGCTGACACATATGCTAAGTACGCTCTCTTAAAGAGCTGCTACTGCCCCTGGGAACAAACCAAAGACGTAGCAACCACAACACGCTTTACAAGCACAGCCTAGTAAAACAAAAGTGGAACTGGAAGAAATGCAAAGCTGACTCTAGCAAAATGATTTGCTATGACCAAGGAGGTTTGGGAGTTGTCCACTTCATAATAATAATAATAATAATAGCATTTGTTAAGTGCTTACTATGTGCAAAACACTGTTCTAATTGCTAGGGAGGATACAAGGTGATCAGGTTGTCCCACGTGGGGCTCACACTCTTAATCCCCATTTTACAGATGAGGTAACTGAGGCTCAGAGAAGTTAAGTGACTTGCCCAAAGTCACACAGCTGACAAGTGGCAGAGCTGGCATTTGAACCCATGACCTCTGACTCCCAAGCCCGTGCTCTTTCCACTGAGCCACGTTGTTCTCCTCTATAGAAGAATAAGAGCAAGGAAACTGCAACAAACTAAGCCAAAATAAACTCCCAAATGTTTTGTACAGAAATAAATACTTGTTGCCAAAAATTGAAGGTTTTCTTTGCCATATGTAAACACATTTTCCTCAATACCCCGCCAATAAAATTCCAATTCTAACCCATTTTGTGCAAGGTCAATAAGGACTAAATCCTTTTCTAGAAGGACAACCACAGCATACGGCTCTTGAAAATCATTTGGATACGGTGTTCATACACCTGCACCTTTAACGGGACAGCAGTAACACTTTCCTGGCAGTGCCATATGGAAAAACCAACCAACCACCTGGAACTGGGCTTCCTTCCTAGACCTATTTCAGCTTCACAAAGATTACTTTTAAACACTGAAGCCAGCTAGAAATGAACATGCACAGGGTACAGAAGTCTGGGGACCAGACAGAGGGAATGGGAATGTGTTTGAGGGCTCAGGGTAAACCAAAATAGGGATGGGGAAGGGAAGGCAGAATGGGCAGGGAGGAAGAGAAGGGGGATGAGGGGAGGTAAAGGCAGGGGCTTCCACTGCAGGGGCTTGGGAGATGATTAGAGGCAAAACCATAGAGCTGAACCTGAGAAGCGAGACAGTGAGTGAACCAGGAGGTGGGGATTAACTGGATTGAACAGGAGAGGAAGGACGGGGGAGGAGGAGGATGGCAGCAGAGGTAGCAGGATGCCTTCAATTAATTTTTGCGTATTTGAAAGCCTGTAGCTGTGATTCTGGTAAGGAGTCTGAAAATGGTTCCCTTAACCACAGCGTTTTTGAGCCTTTACCAGGTTCCTCTAGAATGTAAGCACCTGGTGGGCAGGGAACGTGTCTGCTAACTGTTATACTCTCCCAAGGACTTAGAATAGTGCTCTGTACTTTCTATATCTGCAACATTTATATTAATGTCTGTCTCTCCCTATAGACTGTCAGCTCTTTGTGGGCAGGGAATGTGTCTGCCTATTGCTATATTATACTCTTTCAAGCTGTTAGTCCAGTGCTCTGCATGTCGTAAGCACTCAATAAATACGACTGACTGACTGTTCCGCACATAGCAAGCTCTTAATAAATACAACTGATCGATTGACCATTGTTCTTGTATTCTTACATTGCTTTTATATTTGTCATAAAGACAAATCTTTATGAATTTCAGTCTTTCATGTGCCCAGGGACAACATCCCAATTCTCCCCTAGTGGCATGGCATTGGTTAAGTGCTTACTATGTGCAAAGCACTATCATCATCATCATCAATCGTATTTATTGAGTGCTTACTATATGCAGAGCACTTTACTAAGCGCTGGGGAGATACAAAGTAATCAGGTTGTCCCACGTGGGGCTCACAGTCTTAATCCCCATTTTACAGATGAGGTCACTGAGGCACAGAGAAGTTAAGTGACTTGCCTAAGGTCACACAGCTGATAATTGGCAGAGCCGAGATTTGAACCCATGACCTCTGACTCCCAATCCTCTGCTCTTTCCATTGAGCCACGCTGCTTCTCTAGGTTGTGAACCTCTGAGGGTTAGGGAAGGGTGACATAGGTCTTGTTTACCTTTTATTGTATTCTTACCCAGTGTTTTAGTATAGCTCTTTGCACAAAGGTGGTGCTTAATAAGTACCAGTTAATTGTATTTATTGAGCACTTCCTGTGTGCAGAGCACTGTACTAAGTGCTTGGGAGAGTACAGTATAACAAAAGATGTATTCCTGCCCACAACTCCTTTACAGTCTAGAGGAGGAGACAGGCATTAATATAAATGAATTACAGATCTGTACATAAGTGCTGAGGGGCTGGGAGGGGGGAGAAAGAAAGGAAGCAAGTCAGGGTGATGCAGAAGGGAGGGGGAGAAGAGGCAATGAATGAATTGGGGGTGGATTCAATTGGCAAGGGGTGGCCAGAAGAGCTGGGGTTCAACTCCTTGAACCCTACTCTGAAGGAGGGTCTGTAGTCTCAAGGTGTACTTATCTATACTTATAAGTATATGTGTACACACACATATACATATATATGCACTTACATATATGCAGCTGTATTCATTCATTCAATCGTATTTATTGAACGCTTCCTATGTGCAGAGCATTGTACTAAGTGCTTGGGAAGTACAAGTTGGCGACATATAGAGACTGTCCCTACCCAACAACGGGCTGTATGCACTTGGGCCAGCATTAGTGGGGCTGCAGTTGCTTCAAACCACCTGTTTGGCCAATTACTTTACAACACTGATGCCAGCTGAAATGGCACTTTGCTGTTCAGGCCAAAATCAGTGCTCCCAAAATTGTTTCTCTGAAATTTTTCTAAAAAAATTTCAACATCACACTTGTGGACGAGGATTTGACACTGCTACCAGGTTCCATCTTGGGTCTCAATTTCCTCCCTTCTTCCCTCGCTCTTCAAACAAGGACCCCCCACCCTCCATAAATGGATTCTAATCCCTGCTCTGCCACTTGTCTGCTGTGTGACCTTGGGCAAGCCACTTAACTTCTCTTTGCCTCAGTTACCTCATCTGTTAAATGGGGATTAAAACTTTGAGCCCCTCTTGAGACAACCTAATTACCTTGTACCTACCCCAGTGTTTAGTGTTTAACAAATACCATCATTATTATTACTAAATGTAAAGTCCCAGTTTTAGGCTCTTGCTTCCCAATTCTGTCAACTTTTCTGTGATTTTTCAAAATGACAAACAGCATTGGTCTTTCATTTTTTTTCCCCTTTAATAGTTTAGTATGTCTCCACAACTTAGCCCTATCATTCATTTTCAGTCTCAGAGGAAGAATTAAGAGGAAAATTCTTCCTCAAGGAACTAGGATCTAATTGGGAGGGGCTGTAGATTACTGTCAGCAGGGCAGGATTATATTACCGAACTGTTTATTACTGCTGGTATTATTCTTTAATGTAAGAAAAGCTTGAATTATTGAGAAAAAGCAGTCCGATAACCCTTTTTTAATGAAAAGTAGATCTTAAGGATTAAATAGTATGAACCAAAATGAGTACCAACAGTTATCTTTTAAAACTGGAATGCTTAAGTACCAACTTAATTACACCTGCCCTATAAACTCCAAAAACTCTTCTGATCAAAGTGACTGGCAAATTGGGCTTCATGCCCTCAGTGGAATTCAAAATGACTTGAGACATAGGATTTAGGGAAGGAGAGAATTATCAGTTTGCCCAAAGATAGTCATATCCTACTCATCTTGAATGTGAAACACAAGGGAGATTAAAACAGTCTCGATATGCACCAAATCTTACTGTATTTTTAAAGAAGTTATGGAGTGTGCATTCTGCAATTACCAAACTGATGTTTTCAACTAAGTTGAAAAGTAAACTAGTACAGAAACTAAATCATCAATTAAAAATACTGTAGAATATTTGTGATTTGACATCTTGGTGTTTCCCAAAGACATTATTCTTTAACAAACTCATTTGCTTGTAACCTGTCCACCAATTCTACAAATATCTGTATTTATATAATAATAATAATTAAAAAATAATAACTGTGGCATTTGCTAAGCTCTTACTATGTGCCAGGCACTGTATTAAGCGCTTGGATAGCTACAAGTAAATCTGGTTGGACACGGTTCCCTGTCCCACATGGGACTCACTGTCATAATTCCCATTTTACAGAAGAGGTAGCTGAGGCATAGAGAAGTGAAGTGACTTACCCAAGGTCACACAGCAGACAAGTGGCAGAGACAAGATTAGAACCCAGGTCCTTCTGACTCTCAGGCTTGTGCTTTTTCCACCAAGTCATGCTGCTTCTCTTAAAGACATTTACATGAATATTTGTCTCTCCCATTAGATTGTAAGCTCATTGTGGGCAGGAAATGTGTCTACAAACTCTGCTGCATTGTACTTTGCTCAGTACAGTGCTCTACCCATGGCAAGCTCTCAATAAATATGATTGATCTATCATATTGGACTCTGCCAAGGCCTCAAGTACACTGTTTTTCATACAGTAAGTGATCAATAATTGGTCACTGGTCAAACATATGACCAAATCATAATTTAAAATAGACTGCACACTCCTTAGCCTGATTATTAAGGCTCTGAATCACAGTGGCATATTGTTAGAGAATTCAAGTCTTCCCATTTTCTTGCCCCAGTTTAAAACGGGGTCTGAAGATAAATGGATTAATCTATACATTGGTGCCAACTTTTCATTTTGTGTGCAGGGCAAAGAGGGAGCAGGAGATTTTAGGGGTGCAGCCTGGAAGAGACAGGTTTTCCATTGGAAACTCTCTGGTCGTGACCGATAAGAGCCCAGCTCAAAACTCTGTGGAGACAATCACTGCCATGGGAGTTGGCAACTCTGAGTTTACTCATCCTGTGCGAGAAAGTCATTCTAAAAGAGAAAGTCAACAAATGCCATCAATGGACATAACAGTAAGCCAATTGAAATACTAGTTCTGTATTAAGCCATTTGCACCTTACATCATTCTGAAAATTGGCAGTCTGGATAACTGAACAAAATAAAGTTTGGCCATTTTGGACAGAAATATGAACAATTTTGCTCAGGTGTCCAACATAAAAAAAAACACCTCAGTCCTGGCTAGGGTAGCAGATTTCGGATAATCACCTGGAAACATTTCTGACACAACAGGCTGAGACCATCATTGAAATCTATGAATCAGTCACACTTAAATGTCTATTCACTGATGATTCTGCTTTAGAAGTACCTGCCTCGTCCCCCGCTCCCCTACATAAACACACACACACATGATTACGAATAGTTTTTTGAACTAGCAAAGTGCAATGTTCCTGAACAGTATGAAATATATATATATATATATATATATATATATATATATATATATATATATATATATATATCAGCCTACACTGTAATTTAACCTAGACTGTAAGCTTGTTGTGGGCAGGGAATGTGCCTACCAGCTCTGTTGTACTGTGCTCTCCCAAGTGGTTAGTACAGTGTGCTGCACATAGTAGGTGCTCCATATAGACCACTGACTGATCAGCCTGCATCTGGCAAGTCCTACACATAACAAAGGATTTCCTTCAGTTACACAAAGCAGATTGCACTCATTCAATTACACCATCTAGACATCACACTGCCCAATGATGCAAGGAAGATGGAAAAAAAATGCCAACAAAAACAAATGCTTACATTAAAATTAAGAAAACCAGTGTACTTTTTGGAAGACTAGCGGAAAGTGGTTTCAGACGCTACCTAGCACATCCATATGAAGGTCGAAAACGCAATTGTAGCATCTGACTCTAAGCCCCTTGTGGGCAGGGAACACGTCTACCAACCCTGTTGTACTGTCCTCTCCCAAGCACTTACTGTGTGCAGAACTCCATACTAAGTGCTCAGTAAATACCACTGATGATGATCTGACCACCTCCACAGCTCTGAGGACTGAATCTTCATAGATAACACATTCAACTTCCAGAACAGTTCTGTCTACACTAATTAAATGCCATAGTTAGCAGCAAGTGACCTGCAGCATCAAAAAACAATGGGATCCTGAAATGCCCTCAGTTGACTAGAATTTAGGCCTAGTTTGATTACATAAGCAGACCACCATTCTCCTTACCAGCCAAGTCTACTAAAAATAATACTAATAATAATAATGATCACATCTTCTCCAAGAGGGCTTCCCTACCTAGGGCCTCATGTCCCCTATTTGCCCTACTTTGTGCCCTAAGCACTTGAATCTATAACACTTAAGCACTTGACAGTCACCCTATCCCCAGTTACATAGCACATATGTACATAACCTTACACGCTCCCATTTAGCCTAGCTGTAATTCATTTTAATGTCTCCCCATCTAGACTGCATGCTCACTGTGGTCAGAGAACATGTCTGATAATTCCGTTGTACTGAACTTTCCCAAGCATTTAGTACCTTTCTCTGCTCACTGAAAGCACTCAATAAATAGCACCAACAGGGGTTTTTCATCTCCTCTGGGTGACAACATCAAAGCGGTGTCCCCCCTTCTAGATTGTGAGCCCATTGTTGGGGAGGGATTGCCTCAATTTGTTGCTGAATTGTACTTTCCAAGCACTTAGTATAGTGCTCTGCACACAGTCAGCGCTCAATAAATACAACTGAATGAGTGAAGGGGAGGGGCACGGCCTAGTGGAAAAAGCACAGGCCTGGGAATCAGAGGACCCAGGTTCTTATCCCCACACCACCATTTATCTGCTGCAAAACTTTCGACAAGTCACCTAACTACTTTGTGCCTCAGTTACCTCATCTATAAAATCAGAATTAAATCCTCCTTCCACCAACTTAGACCATGAGTCCCATGTGGGACGGGGACTGTGCCAACTTGATCAGCTTGTCTTTACCACAGCACTTGGAACAGTAAGCACCTAAATACCATTAAAAAAAAGCAGTAGGATACCCAATTAGCTACCCTATGGAGATAGAAGAAAGTTTTTGAAGACTCAGAGAAATAAAACAACAGGCAATGAGAACTCAATCACCTTGCCCCTCCTACCTTCCTTCATTGATGGCAGCCAACTTTCTCGTCTACCTTGCCACAGACCTCTCATCCACATCCTGCTTCTAGCCTGGAAGGCCCTCCCTCAGCCTCACAGCACTTGTATCTGCAATTTATGTTTTTAATATTATTTTCAGTCTCCCCCTCTAGACTGTAAGCTCTTTGTGAGCAGGGAATGTGTCCACCAACTCTCTACTATACTCCCAAGTGCTTAGTACAGTGCTCTGCACCCAATAAATATGACTGATTGACGTAGGAGGAGCAGGAGAGGAGAGCTTAGCTTGGGAGCCCCATGCAGGACAGAGACTGCATCCAACCTGATTATTTTTTATCTACCGCGGAGTTCAGAACCGTGTTTGATACTTAAGCGCTTAACAAATACCATAAAAAAAATTGGAGCAAAGACATCAAGACGACTATGACTCCAAGAGACAAGAACTGCATCGCACACTGCAGACACCAAAACTTCAGCACAGCAACAGGCCAATATTTACAGGCTCGTTTATGTGGAAAGAGCACAGCCTTGGGAATCTAAAGCCCTGGGTTCAAATCCCAGCTCCACCCCTTGCCTGCTGTGTGAACTTGGGCAAGTTACTTAACTTCTCTGGGCCTGCTTCCTCACCTGTAAATAGAGATTCAACACCTGTTCTTCCTCCTGCTTAGACTGTGGGCCCTATATGGGACAGGATCTGTGTCGATCAATCAATCGATCGTATATATTGAGCGCTTACTGTGTGCAGAGCACTGTACTAAGCGTTTGGGAAGTACAAGTTGTCAACATATAGAGACGGTCCCTACCCAACAGTGGGCTCACAGTCTAGAATACAGAGATAGGACGTGAGCCAGGGTTCGACAGCGTGTCGTATCTGATTACCTTATACCTGTACATCGTACAAGGCTTTGCACATAGTAAGTGCTTAAATTCCATAACAAGTATTTACTGATGTCAAAAGGATTGTTGACCACACTCCCACTCATTAACATTTCACCATCATCCTTTAATGTCCTTAAAGCCATCTTTAAAGGCACAGAATAATAATAATGGCATTTGTTAGGTGCTTACTATGTGCCAAGCACTGTTCTAAGCGCTGGAGTAGATACAAGGTGATCAGGTTGTCCCACGTGGGGCTCACAGTCAATCCCCATTTTGCAGATATGGTAACTGAGGCACAGAGACGTGGCTTGTCCAAGGTCCCCCAGCAGACAAGTGGCAGAGTCAGGATTAGAACCCACGTCCTCTGACTCTCAAGCCCTGCTCTTTCCATTATGCCACACTGCTTCTAAAGTGACTTGCCCAAGGTCCCACAGCAGAATACAGTTGAATGGAATGGAGGCAGGATTAGAACCCAGGTCCTTCTGACTCCAAGGCCCGTGCTGTATCCACTAATTCACACGGCTTCTGCCTTACATCCCAATATTGCAGTTTCCTTGGTTGTGACATAGTATCTCACCTGCCCTCCAAAACTCACTCCCCCTAGCTTTTCCATCCCCATCTTTCCTGTCTCTAGGTCACCCTCAAATTCTTCCTGTCCCACAACGCTTACATTCGATTCATTGCTAAATCCTGTCGATTCTTTCCCCACAACACTTCCCAAATCCTCCTCTCCCTCCCCACAGGCTGTCGTATCCCAGATAGACAACTGTTTAGGACAGACATACAGACAACCCCTTTCCCACCTCTTCCCCTTGGCCTGGAACTCCCGCCCTCTCCATAGATGCCAGACTACCACATGCTCCATCTAGAAAGCTTTATTAAGGTCACATTTTCAAGAGGCCTTCCCCTTTGGCCCTCTTTTCCCCAGCACCCTCTCCCTTCTGGGTCATAATAATAATAATAATAAAGGCATTTATTAAGCACTTACTATGTACAAAGCACTGTTCTAAGTGCTGGGGAGTTTACAAGGTGATTAGGTTGTCCCACGTGGGGCTCACAGTCTTAATCCCCATTTTACAGATGAGGGAACTGAGACCCAGAGAAGTGGACTTGCCCAAAGTCACACAGCTGACAAGTGGTGGAGCTGGGATTTGAACCCATGACCTCTGTGTCCTATGGGCTTCTAATATTTGTCCCACAGCACTTACATATACATCTGTAAATTATCTATATTAATGTCTGCCTCCCCCTCTAGACTGTAAGCTCACCGTGGGATGGGAATGAGTCTGCCAACTCTGTTATAGTGTAATCTCCCAAGCGTTTAATACAGTGCTCTGAACACAGAAAGCATTCAATGAATACCACTGATGGATTAATAATAACAATAATTGTGATGCTTGTTAAGGACTTACCATGTGCCAAGCACTAAACACCGAGGTAGATACAAGTTATTCAGGTCCCATATGAGACTGACAGTCTAAGCAGGAAGAACCAAGGGAACACAAGACAGATATATATGCACATGTAACTACTTCCTAATTTTACCTCACTCCCCACTATTCCACCTCTGTCCCCTTGATCATGCTGTAGCCCCCCCCCCAAATTCCCTTCTCCCCACCCAAATCAATCAGATGAGCAACCCAACACAAAATTGTTTTTTGTATACCTCTGAACTCAGCAGGTGCTCCAAAAGCCTAAGAGTATCCTGTTGTTACTTCCTACAATTTCCTTCAATTATAGCCATACACTCACTCTCCCTTCCGCATTTCCATGCACTTGGATCTGACCCCTCTAAGCCCTTGATATTCAAAATACCTTTAGCACCACAACACTTATGTACATACCACCATTTATTTTACTCTCAGTTTCCCCCTCTAGACTGTTAAGTTCGGTTTGGGCAGGGAACGGGTCTACCAACTCTATTATATATTGTATTCTCCCAGGTGCTCAGTACAGAGCTCTGCTCACAGTAAGCACTCAATAATTCTTCCCTTTATTTACTATTGTCTTTTCTCTTCCTCCTTTTTGTTGTGGAAATTTCAGGCCTCTTCTCCCACCCAGCCCTACCCCCACCAGCTCAAAGGTTTGGGAGGTCTGTGTTTGAAGCAGGGGAAATTCTGGTGACAAGGATTAAAAAGCCTTTTGGGTGGGTTTGGATTATGGGGCACGGACTTGGGTTAACATTTGGTCACACAGCTGTGCCTACTCAGTGCTCTGATTTACTCTCCCGAAGTACATTTTAACAGCACGTGGGCTGGGGCAGGTTGGAAAAGATGAGTGTATGTGTGTGAAACGGCACTAGAGAATCCCGGGGAGGTAGACAAGGAATGGGAAAGTGGTAGAGGAAACGTAGAAAAAGCTTAAAAACAAATAAGTTCTTTGTGGACAGGGCAACTGTTACATTATACCCTCCCAAGGACTTTGTACAGTGTCCTGCCAACCAACTTGTACTTCCCAAGCGCTTAGTACAGTGCTCTGCACACAGTAAGCGCTCAATAAATATGATTGATTGTTCTGCCCAAAGTATGCGCTCAATAAATACCATCGATTGATTGAAGTAAAATTAGGTTTAACTGGTCAATAAGTGAGGATGTCCTTTAGAATTATACAATGTCAGGCTGTTGTGAAGCTGTCTGATATAATGGGCTGGTATCTTTTCTCAGCTCTTGGCACAGTGCTTGCACAAAGACAGCACTTAAATGTAATAAACAGTTGAACTCAAAATATTAGCCCACTCAAAGCATTTTTACATGTCCTTAAGTCTTCCTGGTAAAAATTCAATTTGGGATTGAGAAGACAACTAAGAATTGAGAGAAGGTGTTGTGTATCTTAACTGAAAATTAATCCACTCTTTACATGTTTTATAATCAATACATATTTGATATTTGATTATATATTTTACATTCACCCCACCCCCAACCCAACCCCACAGCACTTACCTTGAAATTATATATTATAAATTCCTTATATATTCATAATGCCTGCCTCCTTCTCTAAACTAGGAACATATCTGCTAATTCTGTCATAGTGTACTTTCCCAGGCAGTTAGTCCAGTATGGTACACACCGTAAACACTCAATAAATATTACTGATTGATCAATTTTATGAAGCAACCAAGTTAAAACATGTAACTAGGCAAGTTCTTTACAAAGCACCATCTCTCAAGGTCTGATCTGCTCTTACAGAGTTCAATGACTTTTCTTCACCAATGAAAGCATTTAGTACAGAACACAGTAAACATTCAATACATACCACAGATGAAATGTAGACTATTCTTCTGGGAGAAGGGCAGTAATTCAGTTCACAGATTCCAGAATAACTGAGAAGAAACCTGCCCTAGCCCACGTGCTGTTTCAAGTAGTCACGGAGACTAAATCAGAGCACTGAATAGGTACAGGTGCATTTGGTAATGCACCTGTAAACACTTGATCCTAATTAGCTCAACTATTTCCTCCCCCGCCCTCCTCCATGGCTTCTATTAAGCACTTACTAAGTGCCAGGCACTGTTCTAAGCACTGTAGCAGATAAAAGCTGATCAGGCTGCATACAGTCCTTGTCCCATATGGAGCTCACGGTCTCAACCCCCATGTTACAGATGAGGTAACGGAAGCACAGAGAAGTGGAGTGACTTGCCCAAGGTCACACAGCAGGCCTGTGAAGAGTTAGGATTAGAACCCAGGTCCTCTGATTCCCAGGCTTGTGCTCATTCCAATTAGGCCATGCTAATTCTCTACTTGGCTTTGCCAGCCCTTGTAAATTAGCTCCACTTCAACCCTGTTATGGTTTAAGACAGGCCAACCTTGGGGAAACCCTCGCTGTCCACTTGAACATATGAAGTTGCAGTGAGTTTGGCTATATACTCTTAGAGGGCTTAGAAGCCACATCCCAAACTGGAAGCCAAGCATTACAAGTCCCCATTCCAGGATGCTTGATAATAATGATGATGATGATGACATTTGTTAAGCACTTCACAGTGTAGCCTAGTGGATAAGAGCATGGGTCTGGGAATCGGGACCTGGATTCTAATCCCATCTCTGCCACTTGTCTGCTGTGAGACCTTGGGCAAGTCACTTCACTTCTCTGGGCCTCACTTCCCTCATCTGCAAAATGGGGATTCACTACCTGTACTCCCTTCTCTGTGCCTCAGCTCGTCTGTAAAATGGGGATTAAGACTGTGAGCCCCACGTGGGACAACATGATTACCTTGTACCTAAATCAGCACTTAGAACAGTGCTTGGCACATGGTGCTTAACAAATACCATTATTATTAGGATGTGAGTCCTATGTGGGACCTCGTTATCTGGCATCTATCTGAACTCTTAGTACGGTGCTTGGCACATACTAGGGGCTTAACAAACACCCCAATTACTATGTGTCAAGCTCTGTTCTAAATGCTGGGGTAGATAAAAGTTAATCAGGTTGGACACAGTCCCTTTCCCACAGGCTGCTTACCATCCAAGTAGGAGGGGCAATAGGTATTGTAACCCCATTTGACAGATGAAAAGATTAAGTCAGAGTAACTTGCCCAGAACCATATGGCAGGCAAGAGGTAGAGCCTGGATGATGATGATGTTGGTATTTAAGCGCTTACTATGTGCCAAGCACTGTTCTAAGCGCTGGAGTGGATACAAGATTATCAGGTTGTCCCTCATGGGGCTCACAGTCTTAATCCCCATTTTACAGATGAGATAACTGATGCACAGAGAAGTTAAGTGACTTGCCTAAAGTCACATAGATGACAAGTGCTGGAGTTGGGATTCGAACCCAGGACTTCTGACTCCCAAACCCATGCTCTTTCCACTAAGCCACGCTGTTTCTCTACCCAGGTCCTCTGAGCCCTGGTACTGGGCCCTTTCCAGTAACCCTGATGCTGTATCACCGATGGGGGTGGTCAGAGGTTTCCCCCCATCATCATCATCATCAATCGTATTTATTGAGCGCTTACTATGTGCAGAGCACTGTACTAAGCGCTTGGGAAGTACAAATTGGCAACATATAGAGACAGTCCCTACCCAACAGTGGGCTCACAGTCTAAAAGCCCCCAGACTTTCAGCCTTGGTGACCACACCTCACTGGCCACATGACTCCCTTTCCTTAACAGGCTGTATTGCCTCAGTTTCCAAACAAGGCAGAAACTCAAACAGAAACTCCTCACCATTGGCTTTAAAACACTCAATCACCTTGCCCCCTCCAACCTCACCTCCCCACTCTCCTACTGAAACCCAGCCTGCAAATTTAGCTCCTCCTCACTGTACCTCAATCTCACCTATCTCACTGCTGACCACTTGCCCACGACCTGCCTCTCGCCTGGAACGACTTCCCTCCTCTTATCCATCAGACAGTTCCTCTCCTACCCTTCAAAGTCTTATTGAAGGCACATCTCCTCCAGGAGGCCTTCCCTAACCCCTCTTTCCTTTTTTTCCACTCCCTTCTGCATAGCATTGACTTGCTCCCTTTATTCATCCCCACCACCCAGCCCTATAGCACTGATGTACATATCTATCATTTATTTATATTAGTGCCTGTCTCCCCATCTAGTCTGAAGCTCGTTGTGGGCAAGGAATGTGTCAGTCAGATCGTTATACTGTAGTCTCTCAAGCGCTTTGTACAGTGCTCTGCACACAGTAAGTGGCTGACAAGGTGCGAAATGGAGCTGTTTGCACATAGGCAGGCTGCCCCTGTGCTTTTTATAATAAAAAGCTTCCAGAGGGGAGGGAAGGATGCGGGGAGATGCGGGGCCGGGCTGCATGTATATATGTATATACATGTATGTGTATGTATATGTGTACATATATGTATGTATGTGTGTACATGTATATATGTATAAACATGTATATATGTTTGTACATGTTTATTACTCTATTTATTAATTTTACGTGTACATATTTACTATTCTATTTATTTTATTTTGTTAATGTTTTGTTTTGTTGTCTGTCTCCCCCTTCTAGACCATAAGCCCGCTGATGGGTAGGGACCGTCTCTATATGTTGCCAACTTGTACTTCCCAAGCGCTTAGTACAGTGCTCTGCACACAGTAAGCGCTCTATCAATACGATTGAATGAATGAATGAATGAATGAATGAATGAATGAATGAGTGAATGAATGAATGAATGAATGAATGAAAATGAGGCGGGGCCTCGGAAGAGAGCACGCAGGCGCAGTAGTGATCCTCAGGGCAATGGGCCCGGAGGTGAGCACGCATGCGCAGTAGCGGTCTCCCGGGCAACGGGCACAATGGGTGGGCGGGGCCTGGGCAGAGAGCGCGCAGGCGCACTCGCGCTCTCCCGGCAACGGGCGCGGAGGGTGGGCGGGGCCTTGGCGAGGAGCACGCAGGCGCAGTCGCGCTCCCCCGGCAACGGGCACGGAGGGTGGGCGGGGCCTTGGCGAGGAGCGCGCAGGCGCCGTCGCGCTCCCCCGGCAACGGACACGGAGGGAGGGCGGGGCCTGGGAGGAGAGCGCGCAGGCGTAGTCGCGCTCCCCCGGGCGGAGAGGCGGGGCCTCGAGGGAGAGTACGCAGGCGCGGCAGTGTTCCCCCGGGCAACGGTCTGGGCGGCGGGGCGGGGCGCGCGCAGGCGCGGTCGCGCTCTCCCGGGCCACGGGCGTTGTAGCAGCGGCGGCTCCCGGGCAACGGGCGTTGTAGCCGCGGCGGCTGTGGGTCCGGCGGCATGGACGAGTTCCAGGGGCCCGACGAGGTAACGCCGCGCTCTTCCCAGCCTCCCCCTTCGTTTCCAAGGCCTTTCTGAGGCGCTTCCTACGTGCCGGGCACTGTACTAGCCGCTGGGGTGGCTCCCAGCTCATCCCAGCCCGGGAGGCCTTCCCAGACTGAGCCCCCTCCTTCCTCTCCCCTTCTTCCCCCTCGCCTTACCTTCATTCATTCAATCAATCGTATTGATTGAGCGCTTACTATGTGCAAGCACTGGACTGAGCGCTTGGGAAGTCCAAGTCGGCAACATCTAGAGACGGTCCCTACCCAACAGTGGGCCCGCAGTCTAGAACGGGGAGACAGAGAACAAAACAAAACATATTAACAAAATAATGGATAGGGATTGTCTCTATCTGTTGCCAATTTGTACTTCCCAAGCGCCTAGTACAGTGCTCTGCACACAGTAAGCGCTCAATAAATACGATTGATGATGATATTAACAAAATTCATCTCCCCCTCCTCCCCCTCCGCCTTACCTCCTTTCCTTCCCCACAGCATCTGTATATATGTATATATGTTCGTATTTATTACTCTATTCTACTTGTACATATCTATTCTATTCATTTTATTTTGTTAATATGTTTGGTTTTGTTCTCTGTCTCCCCTTTCTAGACTGTGAGCCCACTGTTGGGTAGGGACTGTCTCTATATGTTGCCAACTTGTACATCCCAAGCGCTTAGTACAGTGCTGTGCACACAGTAAGCGCGCAATAAATACGATTGATTGATTGAAATAGAATAAATATGTACAAATGAAATAAATACATAGAATAATAAACACGTGAAAACATATAGACATATATACAGGTGCTGTGGGGAGGGGAAGGAGGTAAGGCGCGGGGGGGTCACAGCACCTGTATATATGTTTGTACGTGTTTATTACTCTATTTTATTTGTACATATTTATTTTATTTATTTTATTTTGTTAATATGTTTTGTTTTGTCGTTTGTCCCCCCCCCCCCCCCTTCTAGACTGTGAGCCCGCTGTTGGGTAGGGACCATCTCTCTATGTTGCCAACTTGGGCTTCCCAAGCGCTTAGTCCAGTGCTCTGCACACAGTAAGTGCTCAATAAATATGATTGAATGAATGAATATTTATTACTCTATTTTACTTATACATATTTATTCTATTTATTTTATTTTGTTAATATGTTTTGTTTTGTTGTCTGTCTCCCCCTTCTTGACTGTGAGCCCGCTGTTGGGTAGGGACCGTCTCTGTATGTTGCCAGCTTGGACTTCCCAAGCGCTTAGTACGGTGCTCTGCACACAGTAAGCGCTCAATAAATACGATTGCATGAATGAATATTTATTACTCTATTTTACTTATACACATTTATTCTATTTATTTTATTTTGTTAATATGTTTTGTTTTGTTGTCTGTCTCCCCCTTCTTGACTGTGAGCCGGCTGTTGGGTAGGAACCGTCTCTGTATGTTGCCAACTTGGACTTCCCAAGCGCTTAGTACAGTGCTCAGCACACAGTAAGCGCTCAATAAATACGATTGAATGAATCAATATTTATTACTCTATTTATTTTATTTTGTTAATATGTTTTGTTTTGTTGTCTGTCTCCCCCTTCTTGACTGTGAGCCCACTGTTGGGTAGGGACCGTCTCTGTATGTTGCCAACTTGGACTTCCCAAGCACTTAGTACGGTGCTCAGCACACAGTAAGCGCTCAGTAAATACGATTGAATGAATGAATATTTATTACTCTATTTACTTGTACATATTTATTCTATTTATTTTATTTTGTTGATATGTTTCGTTTTGTTGTCTGTCTCCCCCTTCTAGACTGTGAGCCCGCTGTTGGGTAGGGACCGTCTCTAGATGTTGTCAACTTGTACTTCCCAAACGCTTAGTACACTGCTCTGCACACAGTAAGCGCTCAATAAATACGATTGAATGAATAAGGAGGAGGAGGACCGTCTCCATATGTTGCCAACTTGGACTTCCCAAGCGCTTAGTACAGTGCTCTGCACACAGTAAGCGCTCAATAAATACGATTGAATGAATTGAATGAATGAATTAGGCCACACTGCTTCTCCCCTGGTCCCATTTTCCACCTGGCCGGGCAGTCGCTGCTCCCTCGAATTAAAGCCCATTGCTGACCTCCCTGGGCCTGGTTGTTGGGTAGGGATTGTCTTTGTGGCTGTATTCTACTCTCTCAAGCGTTTAGTACAGTGCTCTTCACGCAGAAAGCTCTCAATAAATACGACTGAATTTATATATTTTACTGAATATATTTATTCAGTAAACTGAATATATTTATTTTATTTCGGCTAAGCACGAAAGCTTGGCCATCATTTCACGGATAGGGGTTGATTGTTCTATTTATTTCTATTAATGAGGTGTCTATATCTCTAATTCTATTGATTTATATCGATGCTGTTGATGCCTGCTTACTTGTTATGATGTCTCTCTCCCCCCTTCTAGACTGTGAGCCTGCTTTTGGGAAGGGATTGTCTCTGTTGCAGAATTGTACTTTCCAAGCGCTTAGTACAGTGCTCTGCACACAGTAAGCACTCAATAAATATGATTGAATGAATGAGTGATTGACTGGTAGGCCTAGTTCACAGACAGGGATTGATCGATTATTGAAATGAGGCCTAAGCTATTCCAGGAGAATGGGGATTGATGGGATTCCTGTTGGTTCGTCTAGGGCATCAGGATGTGTATAGATCTATAATTCCATTTATTTATTTTGATGCTACTGATGCCTGTCTACTTGTGCTGTTGCCCATCTCCCCCCTTCTAGACTGCGAGCCCGTTGGGGGTAGGGATTGCCTCTATCTGTTGCCGAATTGTATTTTCCAAGCGTTTAGTCCACTGCTCCTCACACAGTAAGCACTCAATAAATACGATTGAATGAAATGAATGGATTTGATTTTTGCCTTGCCAGGATGACAGCCCCTTCACGCCATGGTCCTCCTTTGTCTCCCATCCCTGCAGCTTGTTCTGCCTCGATTCCTGCATCCTCTCCGCCCAGCTCGGATCGTTTCTGAGACTTGAAATGGACCATTGTTACTGTAATGGTTTCTTGCTGTTTCACCCAGAAATGCCAGGCTAAAGCCGACATGTAATTGCATTAATTCCCAGGAAGCGTTGATCCTGCAACCGTGGTGGTATACCGCGGTGTCTTTGATTCCTTCTCTAATAACCATTTAGGGAAATCGGGGAAATGTATGTAGTACTGCCCTATGAGGCACGTTTGGCAATATAACAGAGTTTGATGTTTGTGTACATTAGTTCAGATGAGTTCAGTTTTAACTCATCTGGTCTAATCAAGTTATGACCCTCCCCTCAAGCAGAAAATTGTATTAATAATCAATCCACGGCATTTGAGCACTGGACTCTGCACTTGAGAGAGTACAAGGTGATAGACATGATCCTTGTCCTCAGTAATACTAATAATTGTGGTATTTGTTCATCACTTTACACTGAGATAGATACAAGATAATGAAGTCAGACACAATCCCTTACCCCACAGGACTCAGAGTCTAAGCAGTAGGGAGAATACCTATTGAATCCCCATTTTACAGATGAGATACAGAGGCGCAAAGTGACCTGCCCAGTGTCTCACACAGCAGGGATTAGAACCCAGGTCCTCTAACTCCCAGGCTCATACTCTTTACCCTAGGCCAAACCGCTTCCACAAAGAACGCAAAGGAACTTATTAGGTTGTTAGGTTAAAAACAGTAACCAAATTGCTGGCAGATAATGCCCGTGGTTTAACATTATTTAATAAGGTTGCTATCACATGACTTACCAGTGGTCAAAACTTACTGTGAAGTGGCCACAGTTTCTTTTAGACAGCTAACGTAGTTTTAAAATAGTTTTGACCTGTTGTCCATTATGCATTGCCATCTTTAAAATCTCCATCCCCGGATATGATACAGTATCAATCTTCTACAGTGCCACAAGTTAAGTAAGCCCTTTGGCTGCTTGATCTGGTCAGTATAGGTCTGTTTGTAATAAGCAGTAAGAATAAAGAAGATAACTGACTTAGGCTAAGGCACTATTTGAGAAGTCTTTGCCTCAATTTAAGTAATCTCTTACAGATTACACACCTACAGAGTGTGAGTGTGTTTGGGTACACTTATTCAGTAAGTGCTCCTTGAAGGCAAAGATTGTGTCTGTTAATTCAGTTGTAGTAGCCCAAGTTGTTATCACAAAGTTCTGCACACAATAAGTGTTGAATAAATGCTAGTATAGTATATAGTATTTGTAGACTTCCATTAAATTGTCCCAATGCCTTTGCTTTTGAGTTTTGGGACTAATTGGCAAACAATAAATTTAGCATCTATTAATTGGATAGCCTTCATTATGTCATATTTCATCCACAAACGTGCAATTTGAATTAAACTGGCAATTTCAGTAAACAATTCTAAGGTAAAATTAAAACTATTCTTCTCTGAAAAGGGATCTAAATAAACTAAATTAAAAAAAGGCTAGAGTCTGAGGCCAAATCACTTCTTAAATTTTGTTTTGTAATAAAATTATTTTCCCAGAAATGAACAGATCAGTGAAAATAGATCTAGATGTTGTTAATGAATTCTGTCTATTCATGATTTATGGTTTTTTAAGTTAATTGAACCGTCCTTATTTAAACTTCCTTTTAGTCTGGTCTTACCATTTTTTTCCCTTTATTGTAGAGCTCTTTTGTTGTTGATGAAGTCAGTAACATCATAAAAGAGGTAAGCGATGCAAATCTTGTTTTTGTTTAGAAACTTTGTATACAGACTAACTTGAAAATGTATTGCAAAAATTGTTTTTAGGAACTATTTCAAGTTATGATTTTGCATGGTTAAGCAGTGACTTCCAAGTTTATATCGGATGGGCAGTTTAGATAATGGAAATGATATAGTGACCTGGGCATATGTAAATCAGGTGAGGCGCTTGACCTTTCTCAGTCAGAATCTTTATTTCAGGACAGACAACAAAGAATTTGGGATGAATACTACACACCTTCTTTGGTCCAGTGGAAAGGTCTTGAGCACCAGAGGACCTGGGTTCTAATCTTGGCTCTGCTTACCAACCTGCTGTGTGACCTTGGGCAAGTCGTAACCTCTCTGCCTCAGTCTCCTCATCCGTACAATATATCCCATTTCCCTCCCTCTTAGACTAATGAGCCTCATGCTCGTTGTGGGCAGGGTATGTGCCTACCAACTGTGTTGTACTGTACTGTCCCAAGCGCTTGGTGCCCAGCGCTTAGAACAGTGCTTGACACATAGTAAGCGTTTAACAAATGCCACTGATGATGATGTGGGCCAGGGACTATGTCCAACTTGATTATCTTGTATCTACCCTAGTGCGTAATACAGCAGTTTGCTCAAAGTAACCCATTAACAAATATTATTGAGTGTCGCCAAGGTCTAATCAAACATTCTTTTGTGTTCACAGACATTTTTGGCACACAAAAACCTATGTTTCTACCAACATATCCTAATATGAAAGTTAAGTGGAAATAAGAAGAACAATAGCTATAGTAAACAGAGGTAGCCTCCATAGTTACTGTCTCTATCATAAACCATTGGTTACTTCCCACTATTCAGAGATGGATTGCCCAGACTCCTTTTGTCTTCACAAAAGTTGCCCTCCTTTTACTCATTCTTTCATTCAATCGTATTTATTGAATACAATTTTTAGTTAATACTTTTAGTTAATTGGTTATGCATTAGCATTTCCTTTAAAGTTTTTGATTTCAGGGGACCAGATACGACTTGTAAAAATGCAGTCAACTGAATTTATCTTGTCATCAATGTAATCCTCTCCCAGCCCTCCTCCTCCCACTCTGTCCGTCCTACATATATGGTGAAATCCTGTTGTGGGCAGAGCAGTCAATTAATGGTATTTATTGAGCACTTACTGTGTGCAGAGCACCGTACTTAGCGCTTGTGAGAGTACGGTATAACAGAGTTGGTAGACACGTTCCTGGCGCACAATCAATCAATCAATCGTATTGATTGAGCGCTTACTATGTGCAGAGCACTGTACTAAGCGCTTGGGAAGTACAAATTGGCAACACATAGAGACAGTCCCTACCCAACAGTGGGCTCACAGTCTAAAAGGGGGAAACAGAGAACAGAACCAAACATACCAACAAAATAAAATAAATAGGATAGAAATGTACAAGTAAAATAAATAAATAAATAAATAGAGTAATAAATATGTACAACCATATATACATATATACAGGTATATACGAGACCAGTCGGGGGAGACAGGAAGTAATATAAATAATATGTCATGTAAAGATGTGCACGCTGTGCTAGATGCGGTTCCTTACCTTCCCAATGGGTGACTCTTCCTTGTTTCCCCGGGCGGGGTGGGCATTTTCCACTTCTTCCGTTCTTCAGGTTCCACTCCCGTTTCTTATTCTGGCCTCATCATTTTGTCTTGTATGCTGTCGAGTCGTCCCCAACTCATAACGACTCCATGGACACATCTGCTGTAGAACACCCCACCCCTATCTGCAACCATGCTGGTAGGGGATCCATAGAGTTTTTTTGGTAAAAACTTGGAAGTGGTTTACCACTGCCGCAGTCTGCGCAGTAAACCTGAGTCTCCGCCCTTGACTCTCTCCCGGGCCGCTGCTTCCCATCATGGGTGAGTTTTGACCTGTAGCAGATTGCCGTCCACTCGCTAGCCACTGCCCAAGCTAGGAATGGAGTGGACAGGCCTCTCTGCTTGACTCTCCCTCCCATAGCCGAGACTGGTTGAGTATGGGAAACTCTCCAGGAGTGACCCTGAGACGGGGCCTCATCATTTTACTCCCACTCTTCTGGAACTGTAACGTTTTCCCTTGAGAGATTGTGAGACTGTTATTATTATAAATATTATACATTATATTAATGTCTGTCTCCCCCTCTAGACTGTAAACTCGTAGCTCTGTTGTAGCGTAACCTCCCAAGCACTTAATACTTATTATACTTATTTATTACTTATACTTAATACTTATTACTCTATTTATTTATTACTCTATTTATTTTACTTGTACATTTCTATCCTATTTATTTTATTTTGTTGGTATGTTTGGTTCTGTTCTCTGTCTCCCCCTTTTAGACTGTGAGCCCACTGTTGGGTAGGGACTGTCTCTATGTGTTGCCAATTTGTACTTCCCAAGCGCTTAGCACAGTGCTCTGCACATAGTAAGGGCTCAATAAATACGATTGATTGATTAATACTCTGCTCATAGAAGGCACTCAATAAATACCACTGATTGACTGAATGTTTGAATGGAGATGAGGAACTATGGTTGAGATAGGGAAGAGGGAGAAGCTGGGAGACTTATGGGTGGGAACAGGAGGGAGGAAGTCTGGGTGGGAAGCAGCAGGGGTTGGGGGAGGCAGTCAGGGATTGGGGACAGGAAGAGTGAGAGGCGAGGAGTGGCTGTTTGGGGGCCTTGGGGCACTCTAGTAACCGCTTGGCTGTGTCAGATGCTGATCTGAATAATAATCTGAATCATAATAATCATAATAATAATGGTATTTGTTAGTACTTACGGTGTGTCAAGCACCGTTCTAAGTGCTGGGGTAGATACAAGCAAATCGGGTTGGACACAGTCCGTGTCCCACATGGGGCTCGCAATCTTAATCCCATTTTACAGATGAGGGAACTGAAGCCCAGAGAAGTGAAGCAACGTGTCCAAGGTCACCAAGCAGACGAGTGGCGGGGCCAGGATTAGAACCCAGGTCCTTCTGACTTCCGGGCCCGTGCTCTATCCATTAGGCCATGTTGCTGCTTGTTGTATCATTGGGCTGTTGTCCGATCAGACTACCAGTGATTTAACAGCCAATCAGTTCAATTGCCTAAATCACTTTTTCAACTTTTCAGCCTCTCAGTATATGCCCAATGGGGAAATAAGAGAAGATCAAACTCTTAGTAGTTTTATAAAAGCTTACAAGACTTAAGTACATTTGGTAAGAGTGGAAACAACTTATGAAATGTTTGAAAGCTTCTAAGATCGTTTTGAGCATACTGGAAAGGCTCCTTTGGCATTACTGAAATCTCGTTCACTTTGGTAAGAGTACTGACTCAGATTCATTTGTTCACAAAGCAGTTGAGTTACAGTGTTGAAGCCCCCTGAAACACGTTGATTAAATATCAAAAATCCATTTAGACTATACATATACCTTGAGCAACACTCAAATATTTAGGATTGCCAGGTTACAGTTCAGGTGTATTAGTTGCTGTAGCTGACCCTGGTATAGTCAGTTTTTCTCGTATCCAAGAAAGTTGTTCGTTCATATTTGTCTAGGCCATTGAAAGTTCAATCGGCGGCAACGCGTATCAACACAGCAAAGTGAACCAGTGGACCACTAATGTAGTGGAACAGACTTTAAGTCAGCTCACCAAGCTGGGAAAACCATTCAAGTACATCGGTGAGAGTTTTTGAGCTTGCTTCTCCTATTCGCTTGGTGTTTGAGATTTACTGGAAGGACGTGAGATTAGGTTCGGGTCCTGACAGAATATCAGCCCCAAGCCCCTTCAGTTGATAAGTTTCCCCATGGTGAAAGTCACCTCCTTACTTGCCGTCAGTCCCCTGCCCCAGCGGAGTGTTTAGCAGATGGGTGGGGTAAGCTAAATCAGAAAGCTTTTTCACATCCTCTCCCCAGCATTTGTCTCAATAAATAGCGCTGTGTCCTCAGTGAGAGGGAGAAGGGCACATGGAGATGGGGAAGACCCCCTAATTGGGGAGGGGGCTTATAATGGTGGGGAGGAGTCTAAAGGGGCACTGGAAGAAGAGCCCAAGGGTGTCGGGCAGCTCTGTAGTCAGAAATGACCCCAGAGATGGTGACTCCTATGGGTGTATGTGTGGCTACTAGAGTGCTCTGAATAGTATAAAGCGAGACGTCAGTCATGAAAGTCAGCCAGAGAGATTTGTGTGGTGAGTAGATTGTGGCTTTCGCTAACCAAGTGTACTTTTCTGTAAAGTCACCTGCGTGATTATGCAAAAGAATGGAGCTGGTCTGCACACTGCCAGCTCTTGCTTCTGGGACAACACCAGTGACGGTATGAGATGGTTTTAATTTTCTTCATTCAATCATATTCATTATGCACTTACTGTGTGCAGAGTACTGTACTAAGCACATGGGAAAGTACACTACAACAATAAACAGTGACAATCACTGCCCACAATGAGCTCACAGTCTTCAACAAAGAACAAGAATGGACATGAACGACCTTAGAACATTAGATTGTAAGATCCTCGAGGGTAGGGAAAGTGTGTTTCACTTCTCTCAGTCTCCCAAGTGCTCCGTACAGTACATAATTAAATACTATTAGTTGACTAATGAAAGACCAGGGTCAAAGAATTTTTAAAAGTAAATAGATTTTGACCTTTCTAGCAACATTCTGAAGTAACATGCTAGCTCAGTGGAAAGAGCATGGGCTTGGGAGCCAGAGGTCTTGGGTTCTAATCCCTGCTCCGCCACTTGTCAGCTGTGTGACTTGGGGCAAGTCACTTCACTTCTCTGGGCCTCAGTTACCTCATCTGTCAAATGGGGATTAAGACAGTGAGCCCTATGTGGGACAACCTGATCACCTTGTATCCCCCCCAGCGCTTAGAACAGTGCTTTGCACATAGTAAGTGCTTAACAAATGTCATTATTATTATTATGTTTCACTCTTTGAAATGAAAGTAAAGTATGCATAATGCAGCTTTGGCATCTGTTCTGATTTTATACAAGTTGAGTAAAATAATAATAATGATGATTGTAGTATTTGTTAAGTGCTTACTATGGGTCAGGCACTGTTCTACGTGCTGAGGTAAATAGAAGGTAGTTGGGTTGGATGCAGGCCCTGTCCCACATAGAGCTCACAGTCTTAATCCCCATTTTCCAGATGAGGTAGCTGAGGCCCAGAAAAGTGAAGTGACTTGCCCAAGCAGCAGAGCAGCAGACATGTAGTGGAACCAGAATTAGAACCCATTTCTTCTGACCCCTAGGCCCGTGCTCTTTCCATTATGCCATGCTGCTTGATGATGAGATTTTTTTTTTCCCTCCATAACATGAGGCTCTGCCAGAACGAACATCACTTAATACTTATCTATATTCAGAATTCTTTGTTGTCACTTTACTGTGATGGTGAAAAGTACATTTCCAAGCCATTTCTTCCTAGGGTAAACTCAGAACTGGTGCTTAAGTATATTCTGACATGCTCCAAATGAAGTTAGTATAAAGGTGATTAATACAAAAATCTGGTTGTGTAGAGTGTGCTCTGTCTTAGGGCTAATGCTGGTCATTTTGTCTTTTTCCACAGGAAGCTGTACCGTGAGATGGGAGAACAAGACTATGTACTGTATAGTCAGTACCTTTGGATTGGCCATTTAACTTCCTTGAAAAGTTTTCCCTACTGTTTCCAACATTTCCATTCCATTGCTGTGAATCTTCAGAACATCAAGTGTTGGGGTTTTTATTTTGTTTTGCTACTTTTTGATGCGGAAAGAGAAAACCAAAATATTCACCTTTTACATGGACTGCACACTTCACCTCGTTCATTTGTAGAAACAGAAAACCAAAGTTGCCGTCTTTGGGCTTATGGCACACTCCTGTTAGCCAGGTGTAATCAGAACACCAGTATTGCCACCTTGTCTTAACTGATTTCTTCTAGGTGCTAAAATCTGCTGCAATGAACTTTCTTTACTTTTGAATATTTGAAATGATTTACACACCCCACTACCTTTTCACACTTTGTACTCCGGTTAATATAATAAATTATTGAAGTTCACGATTGAAGTGGTGCCTTAAAAATGGAGGTGAACGATTAAGCTAACATCCCCTGATGTCGTCACAAACTCCATTTATCCTTTTGAGTACTATATCTCCAAATGAACTTGTGCTCCTCTAAAGAGCAGGACCTGCTACTGCCACACTCCAGTCGCAACTTCCACTTTCCTGCGCTATTCTCCTTCCCACTTGAGGCTACGCCTGCCTAAGTACTAGGGAGGAATGGGTTGCCTTGAGATATGTCGGGCAAACTGGCCATAACCACACCCTCCCACATAACCCTCCTCTACCAGGGTTAAAACCTCAGACCTATTTCCTACCTGAAAATGCGTTTGCTGAGGCAGACAAGGTTGATAAATATCCTATCATGGGCGATTTAAGCGCTAGGGAAATTCCAGGTTAATGAGATCTGAGTCAGTGGGCCCCATCTCACCTGGGACCCACAGTCTTCGAGGAAGGAGGCTGTGGGCAGACTGGAAGTAGAATCGGGGCCACGCTACCACCAGCGGATGCCCCAGCTCCACGGGAGCAGCGGGGAGTCTACACCCCCAAGGGTCCTCCAGCCGAGGGTGAAGTCGTCGTCTAGGCTGGACTGCCGACCTCATTCATCTGGGAGTCCTGAGCCACTCCATTGCACAGGACGCTGTAACCATGACTGCATCACTTTGAGCCTCACAGGTAGCTGATTGGTTGGGATCCAGCTGTGAGCAACGACTTAATAATAATAATTATAACAACTGTGGTATTTGTTAGGCGCTTACTAAGTGCCAGGCACTGTATTTAGTGCTGAGGTGGATACAAGCAAAACGGGCTGCACACAGTCCCTGTCCCATGTGGAGCTCACAGTCTCCCATTTTACAGACGATGTAACAGGCACAGATAAATGAAGTGACTTGGCCAAGGTCACAAAGCAGACAAAGTGGTGGAGCTGGGATTGGAACCCATGACCTTCTAACTCCTAGGCCCGTGTTCTATCCACTACGCCAGGCTGGACATTATTGCCTTGCCAAGTAAATGGAGAAGCAGTATTGGCCCAGTGGAAAGAGGCCAGGCTTGGGAATCAGGGGACACAGGTCCTAATCCCAGCTCTACCAATTGCTGGCTGGGTGACCTTGGACATATCATTTTACTTCTCTGTGTCTCAGTTTTCCTGTACTCCCTCTTAGTGAGGCCCATGTACAGGAAAAGCAAAGACGTAAGGGCAAATAAAATACATTTACAAGTCCAAAGACAGTATAAAATTTTATTTATGAACATATTTACCAGACTGATCCTAGGGTACATGTCTTCCCCAAAATCATGCAAGATTTGCTGAAATTAAATATTAACCGGGTTCGTCTGATTTGACACAAATGACTACTAAACATATATTAAGAATCTCATGCACACTACCTCAAAAGCAGCACTATATTTACAGCTCATTAATATAATTCTTATCTTACACAATCTATACCCAGTCGGTATACAAATTGAGCTATTTCATTTAACAAATATTTACAGCTTATTAAAAAGTTGCAGTAGCACATATCACTAGATGGATCCTATGGCTAGGGTTATTCATCCACATGGAACACATAAAAGAAGAGGTCGCCTTTCATTTAAAGTAACTTCCCTTTGGTTTAAAAATTGCTCATTAGAAGAGTCTCTTCAAAAATTTGGTTTTCACTTTCAGCGACCTCCAAAATTCAAACAATTATAGATTTCTGCCGCTGTGAGTTATATTGCTTGCCTTTGGTTGTTCACAGAGAACTACCCCTCCACAGAAGTTATCCACGGCCTTATTAAGCAAAAGAGTGCAGAAGGGGATAACAAGACTACTATATGGGCAGTCAAATCTGTGAACTTACAACATGCAGTTTCTGAACCATTAGATTCAGGGACATTTACCTTGTTCGTTCCCCACAGAATGGATTTGGGAAAATTCTCTGAACATGCCCTTTAAAGAAATAATCTCAAATGCAGTAGTAGGCTGGGAAATATTGGCTAGATCCTACTAGGTTACTCCAGGAAAACTGTTACAGAGGTCTATCGCTGTGTCTGTTTCTCCATGAATAACAGCTCTGTCTGCACACCCAGAATCTCCCCATAAAACTTACTAGAGTTGGTTCAGCCGAAAGGTGTGTTTTCACTAGGCATTTGGATGGAAGGCTGCTGAGGAATTAGGGAATGTTCTTCTAACAACACACACCTGCCTGGGTGGAATGGAATGCATGCAGTGTCAAAAGAAACAGTTCAGAGCATGTGCAGAGCCTTGATCAAGGCTCACATCCTAAAATGTGAGTTTTCTGTAACTAGGGAGGTCGCCTGTCCAGATTAATATCTGACAGACCAGCTGAAAGCCATCCCCCATCTGGCATTGGTACCACAATTGTAAGCTCCTTGAAGGCAGGGGTGTTATCTAGCGACTGTACTGCACCAAGCTCTTGGTGGGTTCTGTCCAGTGCTCTGGATGGAGTAAGCTGCTTATTTAAACACTACTGATTATGTTGGGAGTTTTGTTTTAAACCCCCGGCCTCCATCTGCGTTGGGCCCCGCAGCTCGGAAATGGTGTCCGTGTTTAAGAGCGAGCACAGTGGCTAGCGAATCTATGTGGGTTTGTGTAGGTGTTTTGGAGAAAGTGGGGAGAGGCAGGAGTCCTCCTGGGGACAAGCTGCAGGCTCTGAGGATCTCCACAAAAATCACTTTTGTGACATATCACAACGAACATAATGTACTTCTGTTGCTTCAGGATGGGGCACGGAGTCATCTCGTATTCTCTTAGGGTCATCACTGGCCACCCTACCTAAAATGGGCGGTTCTTCAAGAATGTCACTCCTGCATTAGAGGAGGACTGACTGAGCTCAGTTCCCTGCCGTTGAAAAGCCCAAATTTACGAGGCTTGAACTTGCTGAGAATGCCAGAACTTTCCTGCTGCCATTAATTTCCTGGCCAGTTTTCGTGTTTCAGTTTAGGAACTGTGGCAATTAACATAACGAAGCTCTGGGCAAGTTTCTACATTTCCCTGGAACACTTTGGAATATGCAAGATAGAGAAAGTTCAAAGTGCATGATTTACAAAATGGGTGTTTTCAGAATGAAATATTTTTACTCAAGTTGAAGAAAGAAAAAAATGCAAGCCAAGCACATATCACACTTGTCTGCTGTGTGACCTGCGGCAAGCCACTCAACTTCTCTGTGCTTCAGTTACCTCATCTGTAAATGGGAATTAAGACTGCGAGCCCCACGTGGGACAACCTGATTACTTTGTATCTACCCCAGTGCTTAGAACAGTGCTTGGCACATAGGAAGCGCTTAATAAATAACAATTATTTTATCTATTCTCTATTTTTCATTTAAAGGGAGCAGGTAGGCTTTCCAAAACAAAGGCAGGCAAATTGATAATCACATGATAGGGCAGAGATGCCTCTACAGAAATATCTCCAACAGTAAGGAGTCGAAATTTCCCTTATGCTTTTGTTTTTTAAAAAAATGAATTGACCCACAAAAAAAGGTTCCTCTATTCACTAACAAAAAGAGGTAAAACTAATGTCCTGTTACAGACACACTCTGGAATAAGTTAACAGCAAAATTAAACCTTTGGTCTCTCACACCAACATGTTTTTTTACATGGAGGAGACCTGTTGGAAGTTGTGATGCTATATTTCACAGCATTCATTCATTCAATTGTATTTATTGAGCACTTACTGTGTGCAGAGCACTGTACTAAGCGCTTGGGAAGTACAAGTTGGCAACATACAGAGATGGTCCCTACCCAACAGCGGGCTCACAGTCTAGAAGGGAAAAAAAGGATTTAATATCAACGCCCTTAAGTGCACAAAATCGATGCGAAGTAACGACTCTTCAAAATTCAGTGTGTAAACTTTGAATTATCCTTAAAGTTTGATGATAAATTCACTGATTTGTACAAGATTTTTAAAAAATACAGAAATCTAAATGGAAGTCCGTGTTAAGCTGCAGAGTCATTAAAGCCACAACCACATCACCAGAGTGTACATTAAAAGGAAAAATCATATTAACTTATCACAATGAGCAGCGTTTCCATAGACATCTCTGAGGCTTTGAATCACCCTATTCTAAACCCTGTCTGGAAGGGAATGTCTTCAACTGCGATGACAGGTTTTTCAATTCTGTAAACTCGTCCTCTAGACTGTAAACTCGTTATGGACAGGGAACATGTCTGTTAAATTTTTTTGTAGTGTACTCGCCCAAATGCTTAGTACAGAGCCTCTGCACCATAGTAAGCACTCAATAAATATCACTGATCGACTGGTGCACCTATGAAGGAGAGGGATATCAGTCCTCAGCAGGCTAAGGGTAGAGTTAGTTTCTTTACCTGTGTTCTTCTACACGTTGTTAAAGCAAATGCAAGGGGAAATATTCTTGTAAAAAGAAAAGCTCTTGTCTATGCTAGCCTTTGTAAAACAACAACAACAAAAAATCAGCCTTCTGGGGGAACAGGGGATTTGGTGATCTTACGTGCCTTCTATCTCACTTCAACTCTGGCAAAATGAAATCAAATGCCTCTTCTCCGTCACCGGTGGAGAAACCCATTTGTTTCCACTCCGGTCCTCTTGAGACTTCTTTTGATGGGGAAGAGATCATTTGAGAAAACACTTGTCTTTGGCACAAAGAGGTTATTTCATGTATCATTTCCAAAAATAATAATAATAATAATCTTCAGTCAATGTTCTGTTTGATTCGAGTTCGGGCTTCATTTTAGAAAATGCAAATGAAATGAACATTCGGGGAATGTCGACAGATGTAATCATCCGCTTGGCTGCTGCTTTAAATTGAGTCTGCAGAAAAGCTGCAACCCTGCCATCCTTTGCTTTACAAGGAGCATGTGCATTAACAACCTCGCATTCCCCACACTGAAGAAGCCAAATCGAAGCCCCTGCTCATTTCCTGATGGGCTACGGTGTACATACACACACCCTCACACAATCACACCCCCTCCCCCAGCTTCAGCCTGAAAGCTGCAGAGTATTGTGTACTTTGTGATGAAGCCACCGGCCTTCCAAACCCTTCTTGACATTTTCACTAGGCATTTTGACCCCAGAATAACTGCTGGAAGGCCCGAGACCAGGGGCTGTAGGTTGGGGGGGCAGCAGGAGAACAGCCAAAGGGAAATTTGACCTCAACGGCACATTAGAAAACCCCCAAAGGTGGAGGTGCTCCCAGAGACTGAACCTCGTGTGTTTTTGCTTTGGGTTTGATGAACAGGAACGGATGGAGAGGGAAAGGGCAGCGTGTTGCTCCATCTATGTGGTGGGCATGTTTGTACGGGCTTAGGGTGCTTGCGGAAGCATTAACGTAATTTCCTTCCCAACAGTAATGACAGTTTGGGGCAGCGGGGACTCAAGCATCCAAATGAAACAAGAGTTTGGAAGGATTTCGAACGAAGGCAGCCTGTCTCCCTGCTGAAAACTGGCTTTAATGCAAATATAGATTTTCCTCAGACCTAGGCCAGAGCATTCGGCTTTTTAGAGTTTTACTAACCTGCCCCTGTCCCTCCTCCACGGCTCCCTCACTCCGGCAGGACGTTCATCCAGGCATTTCTTTCCATTTGGTCCCTTCGCTTTTCACTTCTCTTTTTTGACGCCATAAAGAAAAATACACAAAACAAGGAAACCCTCCCGGGAGAGTAAAAGTTCAGTTTTAAGGAGACAAGTGAGGTGGCCAGGAAGAGGTGCATGAAGGACAAATTTCCAGGTCCCTTTTCATTCCTGCCAAACGAACCTCCTCGGCCGGGTCAGTCGCTGTCGGTCTCTTCCTTGTACTTTGCTCTAATGGCCTGGCCATTCTGCAGGGGCATTTCTTCGTAGTCACTCCTGTGAACAGAGGCACTTTAAAAACCATCGTACCCCAATAGCTATAGGTATCTGCCTTTCCAGTTGGCTCCACATTCTACACAGGGGGTCATATCCAAGTTATCAGGAATGCAGTTATTTATTCCCTCCACCCTCCTGCTCATTCCCAAGCCCACACCTTCTGGAGAGTATTTTCCAGGGGGTCTGCCATCGTCTTCCACCCTCTTTAAGTAGGAAGCAATGGCAGAGGCAGTAAAGTTTCTTCCTCAGGAAGTGAAAGGGCCGGATTCAAGTCCCCGCAACCCAAAGGGGAAGATGACCACATCACAGCAACCCTCTGGAAAATGAAGTAATAATAATAATAATAATGTTGGTATTTGTTAAGTGCTTACTATGTGCCAACCACTGTTCTAAGCACCGGGGTAGATACAAGGTAATGAGGTTGTCCCACGTGGGGCTCATAGTCTTAATCCCCATTTTCCAGATGAGGTAACTGAGGCACAGAGAAGTTAAATGACTTGCCCAAAGTCATACAGCTGACAAGCGGCAGAGCTGAGATTAGAACCCACAACCTCTGACTCCCAATCCCGGGCTCTTTCCACTAAGCCAGGCTGCTTCTCTAACACCCCTGAAGGCATCTGGAGGTGACAGGTGCTCAAATGAGGGACGATACTCGTTCTAGCCTTGAACTGTCCAAGGAGTTTTCTTCACTTACCCATAAATGACATCGTCGTCAGAATCATTCAGCATGGAAAAAGCAGGATTATCTTTCAACTGTGATTCTGAGACAAAGGATGCTTCATTTAGTCAGAAAGTCACAATATTGCACAAATAAATCACCCCAGGGACAAAATGCTCTTTCAAGGAGATTGATCATTTTAGACACATGATAGGGGAGATTCCTCACTTACACTCCCTCCCTTAACCCTGAAAGCAAGCAAGCGGTATGCCTATGTCAGGGGTTGGATCTGAGGGATTTTTTTTAAACAATAAGTGTTTCATTCTAACAATTTTACTTTACCAGGACCCCTCCCCACCACCTCCACTCCTTGTTTGTCTCCAGCCCTTTTTCAAGTCAGATGTCCAGTTTCTAGACAATAAGTCAGTGTAGGGGCTGTCATAGGGCTTAGTGACCCCAAGATTGCCCTACTATTTGCTGCCACCATCTAAATCAACCAAGGGTATTTATCAAGCGCTTCCTGTGTGCAGAGTCCTGTACTAAGCACTTGGGAGAGTATGATACAACAGAATTAGAGAAGCGGTGTGGCTCAGTGGAAAGAGCTCGGGCTTTGGAGTCAGAGGTCAGGGGTTCAAATCCTGGCTCCGCCACTTAGCTGTGTGACTTTGGGCAAGTCACTTAACTTCTCTGTGCCTCAATTACCTCATCTATAAAATGAGGATTAAGACTCTGAGCCCCCCGTGGGACAACCTGATCACCTTGTAACCTCTCCGGCGCTTAGAATGGTGCTTTGCACATAGTAAGCACTTAATAATGCCGTCATCATCAATTAGCAAACGTTCTCATGGCTCTTAGATTTGGAACCACCAAAAGGCACGGGAACCATCCAAGTTTCAACTAGCCATCCCTGCAGTTTCAGTGCTGGCTACTACGGTTTGGAGAGCTGACCTTACCATCGGAATCGGAGCACTCAATCACCTCGCCCCCCACGCCCCATCTCGCATCGCTGCTCTCCTACTACAAACCCAGCCTGCACACTTCGATCCTCTGATGCCAACATACCCCCTGGACCTCGATCTCGACTATCTCAACACCGACCTCATGCCCACGTCCAACCTCTGATCCGGAATGCCCTCCCTCTTCATATCCGACAATGACTCGCCCTTCCTTCGAAGTCTTATTGAAGGCACATCCCCTCCAAGAGGCCTTCCCTGACTAAGCCCTCCTTCCCTCTTCTCCCATTCCCTTCTGCATTGCCTTGACTTGTTCCCTTCATTCATCCCCCACTTCCAGCCCCACAGCACTCAAGTCCATAACTGTAATTTTATTTATATTAACGTCCATCTCCACCTCTACACTGTAAGTCATTCATTCATTCAACTGTATTTACTGAATGCTTACTGTGTGCAGAACACTACTAAGCGCTTGGAAAGTACAATTCAGCAACAAATAATAGAGACAATCCCTACTCAACAACGGGCTCACAGTCTAGAAGGGGTGAGACACACAACAAAACAAAACAAAGCAAGTAGACAGGCATCAATAGCATCAATATAAATAAATAGAATTATAGATATATACACATCATTGATAAAATAATAAATAATAAGTACGTGCAAATATACACAAGTGCTGTGGAGCGGGGAGAAGGGTAGAGCAGAGGGAGTCGGGGCGATGGGGAGAGGAGGAGGAGCAGAGGAAAAGGGGGGCTCAGTCCAGCTGTGAGCTTTCCCATTTCTACTCGACTCAAAGAACAAAGAATGTTTCCCCTCTTTCTCAGTATTAGGCATGTATCTATTTATTTATATTGACACTATAGATGCCTGTCTACTTGTTTCGTTTTGTTGTCCGTCTCCCCACTTCTAGACTGTGAGCCCACTGTTGGGTAGGGATTGTCTCTGTTGCCAAATTGTACTTTCCGAGCACTTAGTTCAGTGCTCTGCACAAAGTGCTCAATAAATACGATTGAATGAATGAATGAATGAATAGTAAGCACTCAATAAAGACCGACCAAGTGCCCAAATCCCTCCCTCTGATAGTGCAGGTTTCACACACACGTAGATCATTCTAGCACACTCTTTGATGGAAAAAGAGAGTTAGTATTTACATGAAGGTTTCATCAACAAATGCACCTGGGATGTTCTCAGGGACTGCCACATTATCGGTAAGGAACAGTACCAGATATTGGTAGGAACAGAATCTTAACTAGTACATGCTACCAACTCTGTTGTAGTGTCCTTGCCCAGGAGCTTAGTACAGTGTTTTGCACATGGAAAGCACTCAATAACTATCAGTGATCGATTGACCCAAGAATAACAGCCAGCCCCTGATCTGATACAAGTTCCTAACTTAAAATCCAGGAGTGGGTGCCCTCCCGTATGGCGAGCTGAAATTGGGAAACCGAAAGGAAGGCGGGCATAGGAAGTGCTTTAAGGATGCTGCATTACAAAGTCTTAGAACAAAGCTGCATCCCAGCGAAAAAATAGAAGTCAGGTTCTCAGGCCAGACCTCCAGCTCACTGCCATCAAGAGGGGAGCGGTTCTCTTTCAGCAAACAGCTTTGCATGGAAAGAGCCAAAGGAGGAAAAAGAACATACAGCACCAAGTGCTACAAACATTAATAGAATGACACAACAGGTGCTTTGTGTGCCTGATACAGTCATTACTGGGGTTCCCATATCAGCCTTTTCAGCCACACCTTGCACTCATAGGTGAAATTCACCGTCGAAGAACGGGCAATTTTTTTCCATGCTCCCCGTCCACTGGTCATTCCCTGCTACATCACCTTGCTGACCCTCAGCTTTCCTGGTAAACACAGGTTTCCCATGTCCATTCTCTTCGGACATTTTGCAGGGACTTAAATCGATTGATTAATGGAATTTACCCAGTACTTACTGTGAGCAAGACATTCATTCAGTCAGTCAGTCATATTTATTGAGGGCTTACTGTGTGTGGAGCAGTGTATTGGAAGAGTACAATATAACAAGAAACAGATACTCTACCAGCCCACAACAAGCTTACAGTCTAGAGGGGGAGACAGGCTTTAATATAAATAAGTTACAGATATGTCCATAAATGCTGAGGAAGAGTGAATAAAGGGAGCAAGTCAGGGCAATGCATAAGGGAGTGGGAGATGAGGAAAGGAGGACCTAGTCAGGGAATTAAGGAATTTGGACTAAGCCCTTGGGAAAGTACACTACAACAGAGTTGGTAGACACTTTTCCTGCTTACAAGGAACTTAGAGTCTAGATGAAGCTTACAGTCTACGGGACTTCTCCCTCCTTGTGGCTCTGGGGGTTTCTCCCCATTTTCCTAGCCCATCCTTCTTGTCCATTTTCACTCCTGGAATTAGCTGAGTTCTACCTGGCATCACCACTGATGGACATCCCACATAAACTAGCTTCCCCCTTAGGACAAGTCATCATCATCATCATCAATCGTATTTATTGAGCGCTTACTGTGTGCAGAGCACTGTGATAAGCTCTTGGGAAGTACAAGTTGGCAACATATAGAGACAGTCCCTACCCAACAGTGGGCTCACAGTCTAAAAGGGGGAGACAGAGAACAAAACCAAACATACTAACAAAATAAAATAAATAGAATAGATATGTACAAGTAAAATAGAGTAATAAATATGTACAAACATATATACATATATACAGGTGCTGTGGGGAAGGGAAGGAGGTAAGATGGGGGGATCGAGAGGGGGACGAGGGGGACAGGAAGGAAGGGGCTCAGTCTGGGAAGGCCTCCTGGAGGAGGTGAGCTCTTAGTAAGGCCTTGAAGGGAGGAAGAGAGCTAGCTTGGCGGATGGGCAGAGGGAGGGCATTCCAGGCCTGGGGGATGACGTGGGCCGGGGGTCGATGGCGGGACAGGTGAGAACGAGGTACAGTGAGGAGATTAGCAGCAGAGGAGCGGAGGGTGCGCGGTGGGCTGTAGAAGGAGAGAAGGGAGGTGAGGTAGGAGGGGGCAAGGTGATGGAGAGCCTTGAAGCCCAGGGTGAGGAGTTTCTGCCTGATGCGCAGATTGACTGGTAGCCACTGGAGATTTTTGAGGAGGGGAGTAATATGCCCAGAGCGTTTCTGGACAAAGATAATCCGGGCAGCAGCATGAAGTATGGATTGAAGTGGGGAGAGACACGAGGATGGGAGATCAGAGAGAAGGCTGATGCAGTAGTCCAGACGGGATAGGATGAGAGCTTGAATGAGCAGGGTAGCGGTATGGATGGAGAGGAAAGGGCGGATCTTGGCAATGTTGCGGAGCTGAGACCGGCAGGTTTTGGTGACGGCTTGGATGTGAGGGGTGAATGAGAGAGTCCTGAGGAACAAACTATTTCTCTATTCTACAAACTTCTGGGCCTATTATATGCGTGAGATTAGCCTAGCTTGGATCAACATACACCTATAGCTTAACAATGTTCAGATGTTTTTCCTGTATGCTAGTTATTCTCTGTTCTGTTCTTATTTGGAGAAAGGCAGTGAGTAGCAATCAATCACTCTTAAATGAGCACTTACTGCCTGAGGAGCACTGTACCAAGCTCTTGGGGGAGGACAATGTAACCCAGTAGGAAGATATGTTCCCTGCCCACAAGGAGCTTACATTCTAGAGGTAGCCAGCAGTCTTTAATTGATATATGGATGAATGTGTCATTTGGTCCACAGTCCATTAATAAACCACATTCCCAAAGCGGACCATCATTTTAAACACACATCATGTTGAAGCACAGATGCTTGTTTTAAGTGGAATCCTGCTTGGCATTTAATTAGCTACTTGAAAGCTCAGTCCTGCCTGGAAAATATCCCATGCTCACTCCATCTAATTACCAGGAAAGGAATAAAACATAAAAAGATTTACATATTTAAATACACTACATAAATAATGACACAGTAGGCTGCCATCTGGACTCCCTAAAAATGGAGAGAGAAACAGGGGTGCCGGGTCTTTTGTGCTGAAAAACCAATAGCGATCAAGTTGTTTCAAAAGAGACTTGTGACAGCCCCTTTGTATTTTTAACAAAAACCGGCTAATAGTCATGAAAATGTGAAACATTTCCATGGCACTTCCTGTCCCAACAAAACCATACAATACTACTACTACTAATACTAATTGTGGTATTTGTTAAGCTCTTATTATGTGCCAGGGTCAGTACTAAGCACTGGGGTGGATACGAGCTAATCGGGTTAGACACAGCCTCTGTCCCAAGTGGGGCTCACAGTCTCAATCCCCATTTTTCAGATGAGGTAACTGAGGCCCAGAGAAGTGAAATGACTTGCCCAAAGTCACACAGCAGACAAGTGGCAGAGCTAGGATTGGAACCTACGACTTTCTGACTCCCAGCCCCATTTAAGGGGCTTTGAGAATGACTCTGATCACTGTGGAACTGGACTGAAAGATAACTCTCGCCCCTTCCCTCCTTCCCTCTGTAACTACCACCTTCATCCGTTCACTCTCCAATGGCTTCTTCCCCACTGCCTTCAAACATGCCCACGACTCCCCCATCCTCCCAAAAACCCTCCCTTGACCCCACAGCCCCCTCCAGTTATCACCCCACCTTCCTCCTATCTTTTCTCTACAAACTCCTTGAGCGAGTCTTCTACAATTGTTTCCTTGAATTCCTCTCCTCCACTCTCTCTTAGACTCCCTCCAATCTGGCTTCCACCCCCTTCACTCCACTGAAACCGTCCAAACATTACCAATGAACTCCTTTTTGCCAAACCCAATGGCTCCTACCCCATCTTAATCCTCCTCGACCTCTCAGTTGCTTTTGACAATGTGGACCATGCCCTTCTCCTAGATACGAGAAGCAGCGTGGCTCAGTGGAAGGAGCACGGGCTTTGGAGTCAGAGGTCATGGGTTCGAATCTCGGCTCCACCAGTTGTCAGCTGACTTTGGGGAAGTCACTTAACTTCTCTGTGCCTCAGTTACCTCATCTGTAAAATGGGGATTAAGACTATGAGCCCCCCGTGGGACAACCTGATCACCTTGTTACCTCCCCAGCACTTAGAACAGTGCTTTGCACATAGTAAGTGCTTAATAAATGCCATTATTATTATTATTATTATTATTATTATTATTATTATTATTATCATTATTAAACGTTATCCAACCTTGGCTTCATTGACTCCGTCTTCTCCTGGTTCTCCTCATCTCTCTGGCCATTGATTCTCAGCTTCCTCCATGGGCTCTTCCTCCCCATCCCATCCCCTAATTGTAGGGGTCCTTCAAGATTCAGTTTTTGGTCCCCTGCTATTCTCCATCTATACTCACTCCCTTGGAGAATTCATTTGCTCCCAAGGCTTCAACTATTATCTCTAAGCAGACGACACCCAAATCTACATCTCCTCTATTCCTTCCCCCTCCCTCCAGACACGCATCTCTTCCAGCCTTCCGGACATCTCTACTTGGATGTCCTCCCGCCACCGCAAACTCAACTTGTCCAAGACAGAGCTCCTTATCTCCCCTCCCAAATACTGTCCTCCCCTAGACTTTATTGTCACTGTAGATGGCACAACCATCCTTCCCATCTCACAAGGCCGTAACTTTGGTGTCATCCTTGACTCCACTCTCTCATTCAATCCACATATCCAATCCATCACCAAATCCTGTCGGTCCCACCTTCATAACATCGCCAAGATCAGCCCTTTCCTCTCCATCCAAACCGCTACCACGTTAGTACAATCACTCATCCTATCCCGACTGGATTACCACATCAGTATCCTTTCTGACCTCCCAACCTTCTGCCTCTGCTCACTTCAGTCCGTAATTCACTCCATTGCCCAGATCATCTTTCTGCAGAAACATTCAGGGCATGTCACCCCCACTTCTCAAAAATCTCCAGTGGTTGCCTATCCACCTCTATATCAAACAAAAACTTCCTGCTATTGGCTTTAAAGCTCTCCATCACCTTGCCCTCTCCTACCTCACCTCCCTTCTCTCCTTCTACATCCCAGCCCACACACTCCGCTCCTCTGGTGCTAATCTTCTCACTGTGCCTCAATCTTGCCTGCCTCACTGCTGACCCCTGGCCCACATCCTACCTTTGGCCTGGAAGGCCCTCCCTCCCCCTCAAATCTGCCAATCACTCTTTCCCCCTTCAAAGCCCTATTGAAGGTGCACCTCCTCCAAGAGGCCTTCCCAGACCAAGCCCCGCTTTTCCTCGGCTCCCCTTCCCTTCCGCATCACCACGACTCATTCCCTTTGCTCTTCTCCCCTCCCCACGGCACTTATGTATATATGTATACTTCTATAATTGTATTTACTGATATTGACACATGTTTACTTGCACTGATGTCTGTCCCCTCCCTCGGCAGACTGTGAGCCCATTGTGGGCAGGGATATGTATATATCCTTATATGTACATCTGGATATATGTATACATATATACATAAGTTCTGTGTATATATACATATATATATGTATATGGCTGATGAAACCAATGTGGACCAGTCAGCCATCCCTTCTGTATCAGGGGCTGGTAAACATCACCCCTTGCTGCACTGTGCAAAAGTGGCACAGAATGAGCCCTTACTTGGTGAGCTTCTTGCGGGCCTTGGTCTAACCTGTTTTTATTTCTACCAATCTTAGCCCAGAGCTCAATTGATCAGCCAATGGTATTTGTTGAGCACTTACTGTGTCCAGGGCACTGTACAAAGCACTTGGGAGAGGACAATACAACACGTTCGTTGCCCACAATGAGCTTAAAATCTTAGAGTTTACTCTGTTCTGTTCAGATCATTTTTCTCCCAAAATGTTCAGGCCATGTTTCCCCACTCTTCAAGAACTTCCAGGGTTTTCCCATCTACCTCTGCATCAAATAGAAATTCCTCACCATTGGATTTAAAGCACTCAATCGCCTCACCCCTTCCTATCTCCCTTGCCCCTCTCCTATGACCACCAAGCCTGCACACTTTGCTTTCTGAAGCGAAGATACTCTCTGTACCTTGATCTTGACTATCTCACCACTGACCTCTCGCCTATGTCCTACCTCTGACCTGGAATGCCCTCCCTCTTCATAATCCAACAGACAATGACTCTGCCCTCCTTCAAAATTGAAGGCACATCTCCTCCAAGAGGCCTTCCCTGACTAAGCCCTCCTTTCCTCTTTTCCCACTCCCGTCTGCATCACCATGACTTGCTCCCTTTATTCATCCACAGCACTTATGTATCTGTAATTTATCTATAATAATGTCTGTCTCCCCCTCTAGACTATGAGCTCATATTGGGTAGGTAATGTTTCTATTATATAGTTTTATTGTACTCTCCCAAGAGCTTAGGACAGTGCTCTGCACAGAGTAAGAGCTCAATAAATTGCCGACTTGCACTTCCCAAGTGCTTAGTACAGTGCTCTGCACACAGTAAGTGCTCAATAAATATGACTGACTGAATGAATGAATAAATATAACTGACTGACTGAGTGCCCAGCACTAAGTGCTAAAATACCCAGCTCAACCAGACTGAAGGAGCTCTTTTGCTGTCCAGTTTTGCTACACTGCTCTGGGTGTTTGCTTCACTGTGTCTCTAAATCATTTCTCCAGTCCACCCTGTTTGTGATGATCCAGTTTTAGCTATCACTCTGCCCTGAATGAGCTTACCAAGTGTAACACGGTAGGCCCCAGACAGCTGGTGGCTAGACCACATCAATCTCACGCATTGATTTATTTGTTTTTAATGGTATTTGTTAAGCGCTTTCTATGTGCCAGGCACTGTTCTAAGCCCTGGGGGGAGATACAAGCTGATCACGTTGGACCCAGTTCACGTCCCACTTGGGGCTCAAGACTGTAATCCCCATTTTACAGATGAGGTAACTGAGGCACAGAAAACTAAAGTGACTTCTCCAAGGTCACACAGCAGACAAGTGGCAGAGCTGGGGCTAAAGCCCAGGTCCTTCTGACTCCCAAGCCTGTGCTCTATTTTCAGGAGGGTTTTCTGAAGACCCACATTGTTCAACGAGATAGCGCTCCAATTTTTATCGTTTCAACTCATCATCATCAATCATATTTATTGAGCGCTTACTGTGTGCAGAGCACTGTACTAAGCGCTTGGGAAGTCCAAGTTGGCCACATCTAGAGACAGTCCCTACCCAACAGCGGGCTCACAGTCTAAAAGGGGGAGACAGAGAACAAAACCAAACATACTAACAAAATAAAATAAATAGAATAAATATGTACAAGTAAAATAAATAGAGTAACAAATATGTACAAACATATACATATATCAGGATAAAGAGAATTATAGCTATATGCATATTAGGGACCATCTCTATATATTGCCGACTTGTACTTCCCAAGTGCTTAGTACAGTGCTCTGCACACAGCAAGCACTCAATAAATACGATTGAATGAATGAACAAAAAAATAATGAACACGTACAAAAATACAGAAGTGCTGTGGGGAGAGGAAGGGGGTAGGGTAGAGGGAGGGAGGGGGCAATGGGGAGGGGAGGAGGAGGAGAGGAAAAAAGGGGGGCTCAGTCTGGGAAGGCCTCCTGGAGGAGGTGAACTCTCAGTAGGGCTTTGAAGGGAGGAAGAGAGCTAGTTTTGCAGATGTGTGGAGGGAGGGCATTCCAGGCCAGAGGTAGGATGTGTAGGGACCGTCTCTATATGTTGCCAATTTGTACTTCCCAAGAGCTTAGCACAGTGCTCTGCACACAGCAAGTGCTCAGTAAATATGATTGAATGAATGAATGAATGTGGAACTCAAAACTGGGGACTTCATTTAATGGGAGTAGGTCAGGAACTCAGATAGCTGGCATTTGCTAATGACACTGTTGAGAACAAAACAGAATGTTAACGACCTTTCCCAGACACGGATATTTTAATCTTACCCTGACTTCTGGGTTAGCTTCGTAGCTAAGTATTAGAACTGGAGTTTACTTACCATACAGAGCATTTTTGGAAGGGGAATACACAAAGGCCAAAGTGTAGAGGTAAAAGTTCAGCAATCCATAGAAAGACAAGAATTCCGCTGGTGAGCTAAGTCAAGGGTAATCAATCAGTGGTATTTACTGAGCACTAACAGTGTATAGAACACTAGACTAAGCACTTAGGAAAAGTTGGTAGACATGATCCTACACAACCAAATATCTATTTTGTAGGTCAAGGGCTTGATTCCTGGGATAACTGACAGGTGCTCAGCATTACTCAGGGCTGGACTGGTTTCAAAAATTCAGAAATCCTGAATGACATTCACCACCCCCACAACCTCTTCTTTCCCCTATGTTATTTGTTAAGCGTTTACTACGCGCCAGGCACTGTACTAAGTGCTGGGAGAGAGACAAGATAATCAGGTTGGACCCAGTCCATGTTCACCATGAGGCTCACAGTCTTAATCCCCATTTTCCAGATGTGGTACCTGAGGTCTAGAGAAGTGAAGTGACTTGCCCAAGGTCCCATGGCAGACAAATGGTAAAGCCAGAATTAGAACCCAGATCCTTCTGACTCCAAGGCCTGGGTTCTGCCCACTGGACCACACTGCTTCTCTGAAAGTCCTGATAAGAGGGGCCTTGCAGAGATCTGTTAGCTGCAGCAGTACCGTCTCCCATAGGATGGAAGTTCATAATTCTGCTCAGAAATCTAATTTTAGTGGGAGATACTCTGTGGATCAACTTCCACTCTGCACCGGACAATGGGAGCACTGTTTCGGGCAAGTTTTCCGTGCAGCACAATGAAGAACGTGCCGTTGAAACCGATGCCCGGGAAGGAAATGCTGAATTCCACAAGGCGGAGCGTCCAAACCAGTGATCTAAAATCAGTTCCTTCGCGGTTTCCCAGGGATCACGTCCAGAGGAAGGAATTAGACAGAACAGATCCCACACTGTGTGCAGAGCGGGAAAAATGATGACATTATCCTGCCCTGCCAGCAAGGTAACTTATGCCACTGGCTCAGCAGGGAAGAAGCGAGACGTGGTGACTTCATTGGCCTTTCTTCTCCCTCTAGAACACCAGGCTTGAAATGTAAATGATGATAAGGCAGGCTGGCACAGAGAAACAATGCATCTGGATGCATCTAAGTAAAAACCAGGAAAACAATGCAGTACTGGCATCTTGAGGGTGTTCTCTCCTCCTTCACACTGCACTGACCTCCTAACCTCGGACCAATTCACCGCTCTTATTCACAGTCTCATACGTTCTCTCCTCCTTGGTTTTTTTTTTAAAACGGTATTCGGTAAGCACTTCCTACGTGCCAGGCGCCGTACTAAGCAGTGAGAGAGGTACAAGCTAATCAGGTTTGGATCATCCACGTGGGGCTCCCAGTCTTAATGCCCATTTTACAGATGAGGGAGCTGAAGCCCAGAGAAGTGAAGTGACTTTCCCAAGGTCGCACAACAGACAAGTGTTGGAGCCAGGTTCAGAACCCACAGGCCCATGTTCTTTCCACTAGACCATGCCCTTTTATTTATTTTTTTATGATATTTGTTAAATGCTTACTCTGTATCAAACTGTTCTAAGCGCTGGGATAGGTTAGACTGTGAGCTCGTTGTGGGCAGGGGACGTGACTGTTTATTGTATTGTACTCCCAAGCACTTGGTACAGTGCTCCGTACATAGTATGCGCTTAATAAATATGATACGAGGTTGGACACAGTCCCTGTCCCGCAAAGACCTCTTGGTCTAAGTAGGAAGGAGAACAGGTGCCCCCATTTTACCGTTGAGGAAACAGAGGTGCAGAGAAGTTAAATGACATGCCCAAGGTCACACAGCAAGCAATTGGAAGCGCCGGGATTAGAACCCAGGTCCTTCCAAGTCCCAGGACTGTGCTCTCTCCACTAGGCCACGCTGCTTCTCACTTGCCCACTCTTATGGGGCCTTCACTTGCCTCATTCCCAGATTTCTCCCCTTTCCCTGATAATAATAATAATAATGATGGTATTTGTTAAGCGCTTACTATGTGCAAAGCACTGTTCTAAGCACTGGGGAGGTTACAGGGTGATCAGGTTGTCCCACGGGGGGCTCCCAGTTTCAATCCCCATTTTACAGATGAGGGAACTGAGAGCCAGAGAAGTGAAGTGACTTACCCAAAGTCACACAGCTGGTAATTGGCGGAGGCAGGATTTGAACCCACGACCTCTGACTCCAAAGCCCGGGCTCTTTCCACTGAGCCACGCTGCTTCCCTGATCTTTTGGAGGGGTGCATATGTACTGCCTGAGTGTGGGTAAGGGGCGTAGGGGTGCACCAGGGGCTGGGAGAGCAGCCATCTATTCAGTTGGGGTTATCTATTCAGTCTTTGCTTCTCCTCCTTTTCTTTCTGCTACCGCTGCTGCTGTTTCCCACTGCCCTGATGGCTCCTTAATATGCCTCCACCCCGCAGTGAGCAAGGAGAAAGGAGAGGAAGACAATCTTTTCTGCTGTTTGCCAGCAGCTCTGGTAAAAGATTTGATGGTGGGAGAAGCTGACTCTATTGCCTATAAGAAGCCACTTGGGACTGTTTATTTCACTTGTCAATGTTATTTCTGCCGCCATCAAGGTGAACAATCAAGAGGTGGCTCTATCTGAATCAAACTCTCTCTGTCTCTTGCTCTCAGCACTTGATAAACTCCAAAGGTACCAGCAGGTATAAAACGGTAAATTATAATAGTGAGCATGGATTGTCCGCTACACAAATATGCATGTGGGGATGGTAATTTCCTAAAGAAGGGAAATAGAAGCCTCTACCAGTAGCTATAGAGAAGCAGCAGGGAAGCAGCAGGGCTCAGTGGAAAGAGCCCGGGCTTTGGAGTCAGAGGTCGTGGGTTCAAATCCCGGCTCTGCCAACTGCCAGCTGGGTGACTTTGGGCAAGTCACTTCACTTCTCTGTGCCTCAGTTCCCTCATCTGTAAAATGGGGATTAAGACTGTGAGCCCCCCGGGGGACAACCTGATCACCTTGTAACCTCCCCAGCGCTTAGAACAGTGCTTTGCACATAGTAAGCGCTTAATAACTGCCATTATTATTTATTTTATTTATTTATTTATAGGCTGAACGAAACTCCAACTGGCCTCTTAACACAGTATCCCAGGGATAGGAGGCTTATGTAAAATAACGTAGATGTAAGTCATCACTCCTACAAAAATTCACCCTTAAATTCAGTTCCCAGTTCTAGCCAGGAAATAACCCTATCTTATCACTGGAATTGCCTTTGAATATAAAGCAAGCACACACACGCTCTTTAGGGTTTGAACATGGCCCTTCTGACACAAATACACACACACACCCTTCCTTCCCACCCCCCGTTTAGGGTTTAAAGATGGTGCTTCTCAAACACACACACACACACACACACACACACAAACACACAAACAAACTCTTCTTTAGCACTAGCAGCGTGCTTTAGTAGAGAAGCAGTGTGGCTCAGTGGAAAAGAGCATGGGCTTTGGAGTCAGAGGTCATGGGTTCAAGTCCCAGCTCCACCAAGTGTCAGCTGTGTGACTTTGGGACCAGTCACTTAACTTCTCTGTGCCTCAGTTACCTCATCTGTAAAATGGGGATGAAGTCTGTGAGCCCCCGTGGGACAACCTGATCACCTTGTAACTTCCCCAGCGCTTAGAACAGTGCTTTGCACATAGTAAGCGCTTAATAAATGCCACCATTATTATTATTTAGGGTTGAAGATGGTACTTCTGACACACACACACTCACTCACTCACTCACTCACCACCCCCTTCTTTAGGGTTTGAAGATGATGCTTCCGCCACCCACCAACCGATGCAGGACAGAAATCCCTTCCAACAACCACATGCTTTTGCTCCTTGCAGGAGTTGGCTGCATTTTTCTTTCCGCCTCTTTCTGTCACGATTTTCTCCAAACCTCTGCTCTGAGTCACCCCATTTCTTAGCGCTGAGCTGTCTCCTGCTGCTGTCATCTCTCACCATGATGCCCAGTTGCCTGAATTTTTTGCTTCGTTGTGTCTCTACTCCATTTTGCCATCCTACTACTGTTTAATATGTGCGGGTGCACACACATTTACACAGACTCACATGCACCCACACACCCTTTGACAAACCCGTTCCTACTCACAATATCAGACATCAGGTACTCTACAGTGTACAGCACGCTTTCTGGTATTTTAGGGGCTAGGAGCTGAGAGAAGGAAGATGTAGTATTGGTGAGAGAATAGGGAGGGCAGCTACTGGAGATTCCAAAGTGGTTGCAGCAATTCCCGGACTAACCCCGTATACCGAAATGACAGCCTGAGAATAAGGACTCCTAATTCAAAGGATATAATTCTGGTAATGAGTCGACAGTTCAGCAACAAAGTTGTCTTGCAAGACTTGTGCTCCAAACCTTAAATAAAGTATAGCAATGCTGTAAGAGAAGAGAAGGGGAGAAAATGAAGGGTGTGAACATATTTGAAAACACCAAATTAAATTCAAATTTTCATCCTAAGGGACTTGGATTGGGAGCTCCATGTGGACCAGGGACTAAGTCCAACCAGACTGTAGGCTTGTTAGGGCACGGGACATGTCGGCTAATTCTGTTGTACTGAATTAGCCACGTGGGGCTCACAGTCTTAATCCCCATTTTACAGATGAGGGAGCTGAAGCCCAGAGAAGTGAAATGATGTGCCCAAGGTAATGCAACAGACAAGTGTTGGAGCCGGGTTTAGAACTCAGGTCTTCTGGCTCCCAGGCCCGTGTTCTTTCCACTACACCATGTCCTTTTATTAATTTTTTTTATGATATTTGTTAAGTGCTTACTACGTATCAAACACCGTCCTAAGCGCTGGGATAGGTTAGCCTGTACGTTACTTGTGGGCAGGGAATGTGACTGTTTATTGCTGATTTTAGAAATTTTGTGATGTTGTAATGTTCTCTCCCAAGCACTTAGTACAGTGCCCCGCACACAGTAAGAGCTTCATAAATACGATACGAGGTTGGACACCGTCACTGTCCTTCAAGAAGCTCTCGGTCCAAGCAGGAGGGAGAAGCGGTAAGTGCTTAGTACAGTGCTCTGCACAGAGTAAGCGCTCAATAAATTGTACTTTCCAAACACTTAATACAGTCCTCTGCACACCGTAAGCACTCAATAAATACAATTGAACGAATGAATGAATAAATACCATGGATTGATTGTATCTGCCCCGGTGCTTTGTACAGTGCTTGGCACAGATAAGCACCTCACAAATACTACCATAATGGTGATTATGTAGGAGAGTTAACATCTGGTCAGTATGGCTTTAGCAATAAAATGTTTTCCTCTCCAGATACCATCTCGGCGTGGCTCAGTGGAAAGAGCCCGGGCTTGGGAGTCAGAGGTTGTGGGTTCTAATCCCGCCTCCGCCACTTGTCTGCTGTGTGACTTTGGGCAAGTCACTTAACTTCTCTGTGCCTCAGTTACCTCATCTGTAAAACGGGGATTAAGACTGTGAGCACCATGTGGGACAACCTGATTACCCTGTATCTATCCCGGGGCTTAGAACAGTGCTTGGCACATAGTAAGCACTTAACAAATACTACCATTATTATTATTATTATCTCCTCTCTACCCTGGAATTTATTTTTGTGTCTTCTCCCTGGCTAGACTGTATGTATGCTCCTTGAAGGCAGGCATCACCTATGGGCAGGGAACATTCATTCATTCAATCATATTTATTGAGCGCTTTCTGTGTGCAGAGCATTGTACTAAGTGCTTGGGGTTGGATGTCTATCAACGCTGTTATACTGTCCTCTCCCATGGGCTTAGTTCCTTGCTCTGTACACAGAAGGCACTCAATAAATACAACTGATGGATTGATTGATGTACAAATTCAACTGAACTCTCCCGAGGAGGTAGTACAGGCCCCCACACATAAATGTGGCTGACTGATCTACCACTAATCAATCCACTGCATTTAATGAGCGCTTACTGTGTGCAGAGCACTGTACTAAGCACTTACCTCTTCTCCCTCCTATTTATTCAGAGCTTACTGTGCTAACCTATCATAGAAGATTTTGCTGCACCTCTACCTCAGCCTGCCCCTTTTCAGAGATTGCACAGCCCGCCGAAATGATGCAAAACGATATCGCCTCGCAGGGAGGTAGGACTAGCAAAACCACCGACTCTGGTTCGCCAATTCCCTCCCCGGGGTCAGTCGGTCATATTTTCAGTGCCTAGTGCAGTGCCTCAGTGCTTAGTACAGTGCCTGGCACATAGTAAGTGCTTAACAAATACCATAATTATTATTACTGAGTGCTTGTGGGGTGCAGAGTGCTTGGGAGAAGATGGTAGAACAATATGATGGACCCATGTCTGTGGGCCAGCTGCGCTTGAGAACTCAATCAATCAATCAATCGTATTTATTGAGCGCTTACTGTGTGCAGAGCACTGTACTAAGCACTTGGGAAGTACAAGTTGGCAACATATAGAGACAGTCCCTACCCAACAGTGGGCTCACAGTCTAAAAGGGGGAGACGGAGAACAAAACCAAACATACTAACAAAATAAAATAAATAGAATAGATATGTACAAGTAAAATAAATAGAGTAATAAATATGTATTATTTATAATCCTGGGGGAGTTCCTGGGGGAACTCTGCAAGGAGTCTGTGGAGCTGTTCCATTCAGTGGACTTGTATATGTTTGTACATATTTATTACTCTATTTATTTATTTATTTTACTTGTACATATCTATTCTATTTATTTTATTTTGTTAATATGTTTGGTTTTGTTCTCTGTCTCCCCCTTTTAGACTGTGAGCCCACTGCTGGGTAGGGACTGTCTTTATATGTTGCCAACTTGTACTTCCCAAGCGCTTAGTATAGTGCTCTGCACACAGTAAGCGCTCAATAAATACGATTGATGATGATGATGATGACTTGGGATGAGGATCTGGGCCATGACCTCTGGTCTCCCCTGGAGCCACGGAGATGTAGCCCAGGCTTGGGGACAGCAGGCGAAGAGGGATGGACCAGCCTACACAGTCAGGGATGTCTCAGAGTGGATTCTCCCAAGTGCTTAGTACAGTGCTCTGCACAAAGTAAGGGCTCAATAAATACCACTAATTGATTGATGTCTCACTAATTGAAATACCTCGGGTTCACCGCACACGGTAGCAATCAACTGCTCAGTCAATAGTATTTCCCAAGCACTTACTTTGGGCCGAGCCTGGTACTAAACATTTGGGTGAATAAAACACCTGGGTGAATATAACAGCGTTGGTAGATACGATCCCTGCCCTCAAGGACCTTCAATCTAGAGAAGAGGCAGTGTGGTTTAGTGGAAAGAGCCCGGGCTTGGGAGACAGAGGTCATGGGTTCTAATCCTGGCTCCGCCACTTGTCAGCTGTGTGACTTTGGGCAAGTCACTTAACTTCTCTGTGCCTCAGTTACCTCATCTGTAAAATGGGGATGAAGACTGTGAGCCCCATGTAGGACAACCTGATGCTTAAAACAGTGCTTGGCACATAGTAAGTGCTTAACGTGGGACAACCTGATCACTTTGTAAGCTTCCCAGCGCTTAGAACAGTGCTTTGACAACAGTAAGCACTTAATAAATGCCATTATTATTATTATTTATTATTAACAAATACTATTATTATTATTATAATAAAATAAATTACAGGTAGGGGAAGCAACCAATATAATGATGTGACCATAAGTGCTGCGGGGGTGAGGATGAGGTTAATTAATTAATTCATTCATTTATTTAATCATATTTATTGAGTGCTGACTGCATGCAAAGCACTGTACTAAGCGCTTTGGAGGGCACAACATAACAAACTGCTAAGCATTAGGGGGTGGGCCCAAGTGAATAAGTGAGGCAGCAGAGTGGGAGGATGAGAGTTTAGTCACAGAAGGCTTCCTGGAGGAGATATGATTATAACAGGGCTTTGCGGTTGCTTTCCCTAGTCCCCTGATGGATTCACACCTCCCCCCAGAAAATGGCTTAACACCCACACTTGGCTTCTGGTTGGGCCCTCCTGGACAAGAGAAGCAGCCACCTATATTTCCAGGAAGACAATCTCCCCCCTTCCTGAGTCGAAGGAATTGTTTCCTTTCCAAATTAGGGCAGAGACATCATCCTTGCCTCCGACTCAGCAGGACCAAGGGAGGCGAGGACCCTCCAACATCAGGCGGGGACACGTGAGATAGTCTGATTGTCACTAAGGTTCGGACAAGAGCCCTGAGGGTTTCATATTTACCAGCTAGCAAAGGTTCGTACCTGATGATGAGCACCACGAAGGTCAATGCAGTTAGGAATTTTAACCTGAGATCTACAAACAAGACAAAAATGACCACTTAAGCCAGGCTTGGAGGCCAATGTCTGCCACACCATCCTCCCCCAAGTCTCCCCGGCACCTTTGCTCTTATTTTCCTTATCCCCGCTGGAAAGACAATCCCATCTGGTCCCTAGTGGTCCCACAAGTAACCTGGAAGGAACATGAAGGGGATGAAGAGAGGGACAGGTGTCCTTTCCCAGGGAACTTGGGGAAACCTCTCTCACCCAGCTCCCATGCCCAGCAAAAATCAGAGCAGCAGCAGAAGGCCAAGGTGGTAGAGGTCACACCGGTGAGTACCTTGCCCTCCTTTTCTCTCTCTTCCTCCTCTCTTCCTTGCTTCTCACCTTCCTTTTTCCCTGTTCTTTTATTCTCTTCCCCCATTCTTTTCCTCCCGCCCCTCCCTTCCTCCTCTCTTCCCTCTAAGCCCTGCCCCAAATCCTCCCCCGTGCTTAAAATAAGAAGTTAGCACTCCTACTTCTCCCCAAGTCTCTCCCTTTCTCCCCTCTCTCAAAACCATCTGATGAAGTGCTCACCCAAACAAGTGATATTTTGGGGAGCTTGAGGCTGGAAGAGCCCTAGAGAGTACCCCCCAAAATCGTTGAAAAATGCTGCTTACCGATATAAGGCATATGGCGAAGTTCTGAACATGCTCGCACTATCAAGAACAAAAGATATAAAATATACACTGCTCCCACCACCAGAAAGAAAACCTTCATTCCCTAGAATGAAATAAAGCAAAATTATTACCAAAAGGCAGACATTCCAATATTTCTTCTTTCATCAGCTCCTCCAGAGGCCCCAGACTACTTCAAAGAGAGACCCTGCTTGAATGAAGCCAACACTGGAAATGTTTTTATTTATTTTGTTGCTCAGATTCTATCCCTGATTCAGCTTCACATTCTCAGTGTGACCTTCACGAAATGACTCCTTGTCCCTGAACCTCAGTTTGCTCCTCTGTTAAATGGGACAGTAATGCAATGAGACGGAAGGAGGCGGACAAGGTGGAATGACAAGTGTAAAAGAAAATACGAAGCGTTAAGCACTTAATACAATGTTCGGAATTGATTATGGTGAACTAGATGAAACGTGCTCCAAGACCAGATTTGGGAAAATATAGGCACAAAAGTGGAAAATGAAGCAGAAGTTTGAAATATGATAATAACATATGAAAAAGGGCATGATCCATCAATCAGATGAATTTATTGTCGACTACCTGCCGAGCATCATACGCAGCATTTGGAAAGGTACGATGAATGGAAAAAACCACGGTCCTTACCCTTGAAGTGTTTATGATCAAACATGAGACAGGTATTTGATTTACGATCTCTTATAATTTCCCCAACAAAATTTCCACTGAAAAAACTTGGGAGGGCAAGTGTTGGTCAGGTGAAAAATGCCCCTTCATTTTCAAACGTGTATTTTTTTCAACAGGCATCAGCTCTTGGCCAAAGAAAACGTTCTGGCGATGTTCTGAACCCTGTTGCTGGAAGTTCCACTCAAGTTCCCAACAGGTGGAAGCCCAGTAGCAGTCAAGACAGAGTCAGTCAATTGAATTTGTTGAGCATTTACTGTGTGTGGAACACTGTACTGAGCGCTTGGCAAAGTATGATATAACAATAAACAGACACATTCCCTCCCCACAGTGAGCTTAGAGTCTAGATGGGGAGACCTAAACCGAAGGGACCTAGAGTGGGGGATGGAGCTCCTTTATGGTTGCAGGCAAGGCCTTGGGAGTATGGCATCTCTGCTTTCAATGAGAGCATTTGGAGACTGAGGCACAAAACAGCCAACCAAACCAGGCCAGGGCACTACCTAGGTGGCTCTGAGGTCCCCAGAAAGGTGGCTAGTATGTAAAATCCAGCTATTTGCTAATGGGCTGGTACCCCAAACTCCCTTGGGAACCCTGAACCACAGAGGCCATCTCTGCCTCCCCAGCAGGCCCCACTCTACAGAGCCGGGGGTTCCCCCGGGATTAGGAGAGAGCCAACTGTCCCTGGAACACCCTCAACCCACTGGGACTCTGGAGGAAGGAGGAGAAAAATAACAATAATTGTGGTATCTGTTAAGCACTTACTATGTACCAGGCACAGTAGGGAGGAAAGGGGTGGAGGACAACACAACCCAGAAGCCACACCACTGAATGGAAAAGAAGCAGCGTGGCCTAGTGGAAAGAACACAGGCCTGAGAGTCAGAAGATCTGGGTTCTAATCCCGGCTCTGCCGACTGCTTGCTGGGTGACCTTGGGCAAGTCACTTAACTTCTCTGTGCTTCAGTTTCCTCCATTGTAAAATAGGGAAACCTCCAAAAACCTCCAATGGCTACCGATCAATCTGCGCATCAAGCAGAAACTCCTCACCCTGGGCTTCAAGGCTCTCCATCACCTCGCCCCCTCCTACCTCACCTCCCTTCTCTCCTTCTACTGCCCAGCCCGCACCCTCCGCTCCTCCACCACTAATCTCCTCACTGTACCTCGCTCTCGCCTGTCCCGCCATCGACCCCCGGCCCATGTCATCCCCCGGGCCTGGAATGCCCTCCCTCTGCCCATCCGCCAAGCTAGCTCTCTTCCTCCCTTCAAGGCCCTGCTGAGAGCTCACCTCCTCCAGGAGGCCTTCCCAGACTGAGCCCCTTCTTTCCTCTCCCCCTCGTCCCCCTCTCCATCCCCCCATCTTACCTCCTTCCCTTCCCCACAGCACCTGTATATATGGTTGTACATATTTATTACTCTATTTATTTATTTATTTATTTATTTATTTTACTTGTACATTTCTATCCTACTTATTTAATTTTGTTGGTATGTTTGGTTCTGTTCTCTGTCTCCCCCTTTTAGACTGTGAGCCCACTGTTGGGTAGGGACTGTCTCTATGTGATGCCAATTTGTACTTCCCAAGCGCTTAGTACAGTGCTCTGCACATAGTAAGCGCTCAATAAATACGATTGATTGATTGATTGATTGATTGATTAAATCCCACTCCCTCCTACTTAGACTGTAAAGCCCATGTGAGACAGGGACTGTGTCCAACTTGATAAACTTGTATCTACCCCAACACTTCAAATGGTGCCTGATGCGTAGTAAGCACTTAACAAATGCCATGAAATAAAACAAACAAAATGATGCGTTCCACCTGACTCCTCATATTGGACGATTAAAGGGCCTGAGAACGGATAAGCCAACCTCAGCACGTGTGTCCACTGGGGCAGCCAGCCTGCTTCTGGGCTTCCACAGTCACCCCCAGCGGGACTCAGATCAACCACTGATAATTTATTACTCTATTTATTTATTTATTTTACTTGTACATATCTATTCTGTTTATTTTATTTTGTTAGTATGTTTGGTTTTGTTCTCTGTCTCTCCCGTCTAGACTGTGAGCCCACTGTTGGGTAGGGACTGTCTCTATATGTTGCCAACTTGTACTTCCCAAGCGCTTAGTACAGTGCTCTGCACACAGTAAGCGCTCAATAAATATGATTGACTGACTGACTGATGGCTGACAGAGATTAAAGATGAGGAGGCGTTACTTTCCGAACAATGAACAAACTCTCAGATTTCCTCTTGGCCGCCTGGATCAGAAATCCCAGGGGACATTCCTTAGGCAGGCAGCAGTGGGTGCTGGTTACGATCGGCTGCTCCCGGGAAATGAACGACTCCCTTGCTTCAATTTGTAGCTGGCCAACGGTTCAACTCCCAGGAAGTCGCGGGTGACTCTTGGCTGGCTTTGCTTTTGGCCTGATTTGCCATTGAAACCCGGAGCCTCATCTCTCAGTCGGGGGACAGAGAACACGGTCACTTATCTTCGAGGAAGGTGATTAAATTCTGCATGGAAGTAAAGTTTTGGTGTGGCCCCTGATAGCCACTGACCTCATCAGGGGAAAAGGGAAAAAGAAGAATGAAAGGACGATCGAATCAAGTGGTCCTCAGCCAGATGAGGAGAGGAGTTCTCCCCACTGAAATTTTTTTTATGGTATTTGTTAAGTGATTGCTATGTGCCAGGCACTATACTAAGCACTGGGGTAGATACAAGCCAATCAGCTTGGACACAGTTCCTGTTCCACATGGGGCTCACAATCTTAATCCCCAGTTTCTAGATGAGGGAACTGAGGCATAGAAAAGTGACGTGACTTGCCCAAGGTCACCCAGCAGACAACCGCAGAGCCAAGATTAGAACCCAGGGCCTCTGCCTCCCAGACTCGTGCTCTATCCACTAGGCCATGCCGCTTCTTCTACTGCTGCTCCTTCAAATTTGCGATCCTTTGTTCCATGGGGAGTCTCAGAATCTAAGGGGAAAGCCATTGCATCACAAACAGAGCAGCTTTCTTCCAGTGGTGGGGAGGGAGGTAGGTAGAAGGGGAGAAAGGGAGAGGCTTCTCTGCTCTCTCCTTTCTAACATGAAATCTTTTGGAGGGCACCAAATCTGCTAGAAGATGTGTCAGTCTGGAGGGTTTTCTTGAAAAGATGTTTTGCAGTTCTGTTCTTATCCCACTTCAATCTATACTTCACACTGCTGCCTGGATCATCTTTTTGCAGAAACGCTCTGGGCATGTTACTCCCCTCCTCAAAAATCTCCAGCGGCTACCAATCAACCTACGCATCAGGCAAAAACTCCTCACTCTCGTCTTCAAGGCCCTCCATCACCTCGCCCCCTCCTACCTCACCTCCCTTCTTTCCTTCTACAGCCCAGCCCGCACCCTCCACTCCTCTGCTGCCACTAACCTCCTCACTGTACCTCCTCACGGCCCACGTCATCCCCCGGGCCTGGAATGCCCTCCCTCTGCCCATCCGCCAACCTAGCTCTCTTCCTCCCTTCAGGGCCCTACTGAGAGCTCACCTCCTCCAGGAGGCCTTCCCAGACTGAGCCCCCTCCTTCCTCTTCCCCGCCTCCCCCTCCCTCCCGCCTTGCCTCCTTCCCCTCCCCACAGCACCTGTATATATGTCTGTACAGATTTATTACTCTATTTATTTTACTTGTACATATTTACTATTCTATTTATTTTATTTTGTTAATATGTGCTGTTCTGTTGTCTGTCTCCCTCTTCTAGACTGTGAGCCCACTGTTGGGTAGGGACTGTCTCTGTATGTTGCCAACTTGTACTTCCCAAGCGCTTAGTACAGTGCTCTGCACACAGTAAGCGCTCAATAAATACAATTGAATGAATGAATGAATGCACCTTTGCATGACCCCACAATACTAACAGCATTAAATGCCAATATTCTCCCATCCTCTCAAAGACACTTCAGCCCACATTCAGACAGCATGGGAGCTGAAAATGCAGCTGGCAAGAAGCAGACTCAGGAAATAAAAATCTCATTTTGCACTCATGAAGAAAACTCAATGTCATGAATCTCTGGCTGCTGAGAGAAAACAAGGTGCAGGGAATACGAATGCCTTTCTATTTTCAGACTTCGGCCCATCTAAGTTCAAATTTCACATTTGAGTTGTACAAATGCATTAAATAATCAGATCACGAGAAGCAGTTTTGGCCCACTGGAAAGAGCATGGGTCTGGGGTCAGAAGGACCAGGGTTCTAATCCCGGCTCCACCACCTGTCTGCTGGGTGACCTTGGGCAAGCCACTTCACTTCTCTTGGCCTCAATTACCTCACCTATCAAATGGGTATTAATAATAACGATGGTTTTTGTTAAGCACTTGCTATGTGCCAAGCACTGTTCTAAACACTGGGGTAGATACAAGGTGATCAGGTTGTCCCACATGGGGTTCATAGTCTTAATCCCTATTTTACAGATGAGGGTAACTGAGGCCCAGAGAAGTTAGTGACTTGCCCAAAGTCACACAGTTGACAAGTGGCAGAGGCAGGATTAGAACCCACAACCTCTGATTCTCAAGCCCATGCTCTTTCCACTAAGCTACGCCGCATCTCTTAAGATACTGCTTCTATTAAGATTGTGAGCCCCTTGTGGGACAGGGACTGTGTCCAACTTGATTAGCTTGCATCTATCCCAGCATTTAGTATAGTGCCCGGCACACAATAAGCACTTAAATTAAAAAAAATCATTCTGGACTAGGCACAAGATACACCCAAGTCAAGTTTATGCTAAGTAAAGTTTGGCAGGTGACATTTTTGGACCTAACTATGTAGATGTTTCTTGTTCCTGGTAACTTTGTCTCTGACCCCCTTCTGTTCATTCATTTATTCATTCACTTATTCACACATAAACACACACATACACACCCACATACCCCTCCCCACACACACACAGATTCTTCCCTGACCACACTATGCAAACAACTCACTCTCAACGGTACAGAGAAGAAACGTACAGGGGATGAAGCAACTTACCTGAAAATTGCCTGTGTCAACCCTGTACTGGTATGTTGGATCATGTAACTCATTAACTCTGAAAAGGATTAAAGATAGATTCAGTGTCAGATTTTCCTCCTGCTAATTTGTTTACCTAACAAACTGGTGATTTGACAAAGAAAAAATGCAAATATTGAATCCTTTTTAAAAAGCATCATATGACCCGGTAGTGAAGAAAGCTGTCGCTTATTTACATTAGAAACAGGTAATTTTGCTAACTCCCTCATTAGATTTACAAATTAGCTTATTAGGATGTGGTTCTTACAGACACCAGAGAGACAGGGTGCAATCCACTGAGGCTGACAATTTTAATTAATTTCTTCTAATAATAATCATGGTACTTGTTAAGCGCTTACTGTGTGCCAGGCACTGTACTAAGCACTGGGGTGGATAAAATTGAGCTGGACACAGTACCTGTTCCTTATGGGGTTCACAGCCTCAGTCGGATTAAGACTATGAGCCCCATGTGGAACAGGGACTGTGTCCAACCTGATTATCTTGTATCTACCCCAGTGCTCATTATAGTGCCTGACACATAATAAGCAATCAATACCATTCAAAAACTCAATTACTAAAAGTAATTCACTGGAAGGTCTACACCTAATGAGAAAATATTTATGGTATCTTGAGTGAAAGGCTAAAAAGAATAGAAGTAAATATTTGGATGGGTAAAGTACACAAAGATCCCCAAGTGCAGAATAATGTCTTAAAAAATGTCCATCAATACAGCCTAAACTTAGAGGATCTAATTTAACTACTATAAGTCAATAATCATCATTCAAATAAGACAGAAAATATAACTTCCCTCACAGCCAATGTTAGAAAGCTGAAAAAAGATCAAACATATTCCAAGTTCTGTTTTCTTCTCTCTCCCAAATGCATTTTGGAATAGCTTAGCACACAAAACAATGACTTACGTTTGCCAAATGCCTAGGGTCACAGAAGCCAACCACAGGAGCCCAACGATAAAGAATTTGGGAAAATAGAAAGTTAAACATTTTCTTTCTCCCTGTTGAGAGAAGCAAAATAAAGAAAAGCAGTTACTTCTAGCAAGACTATCGTTTTTGTTATTCTCTATAACTCCTGAGGCTAAATTTCAAATCAACTGACTTAAAATCTAATTAACGGAGCTCACAGCTTTTATTACTTAATTGACCATGTTCCTTCTGTGTATTGGGTAAGATAGTTAACATTCATCCTGTGGCATTAAAATCTTTGTCATATTATGTACATATTTCATACACAAACACACACATTCTCACACATGCATTCCGTAATACTCCAGGTCCCAGTAGATTATAAACTTCTGAGGGCCAGGGACGCACATATCTTGAGTCTACTGTACTGACCCAAGCACCTAGTAGAGTGCTTTGTATACAGTAGGAGCTCAGTAAATACCATTGATGGATAAATATGTATTTAATGGCAGAAATGAATAGCTGACTTCCTAAGACACCTCTTGTAAAATGTATGCTCCTTGTGGGGAGAGAAGCAGCATTGCCTAATGGATACAGCATGGGCCTGGGTTCTAATCCTCATTCCACCACCTGTTTGCTAGGTGACCTTCACCCTTCACCTTCACTTCACTTCTCTGTGACTCAGTTACCTCATCTGTAAAATGGCAATTGAGACTAGGAGCCCTATATGGGACAGGGACTGTGTTCTTATGATTATTATCATCATCTACCAACTCAGCTATACTGTACATTCCCAGTACCCAGTAAGTGCTCAATAAATACCACTGACTGATTTCCCTTGATTTCACATGGCAAACATATAGCTTCTGCTTACCTGAACTCGTATTCCGTGGTACACACAAAGCCAGAAGAGCAGCAGTGCACACAGGAATACTGACTGAAATAGGTCATCTAGCATTCCAGGAAACCAACTGTTCACCAGGAAGGAGAGTGGGAAAAATGGATCTGGAATGGAATGGTGAAGAACCCAGAGTCACCACAGAATTTTCAGGCTTCCCTGGTATCATCCACCACCCATTTTCTTTTAGCCAGCTTCAAAAGAAAGGTAGTGAATAAAAGGCCACCTTATTGGTTAAAACCTAGACTATAAGCTTGTTGTGGCTAGGGAATACGGCTGCTAACACTGTTGTACTGTACTCGCCCAACCCCTTAATACAGTACTCTTCCCACAGTAAATGCTCAATCCATACCATTGAATGAAATACCACTGATTGATGTGTTAAGGACAAAACCGGTTTGCTACACTTTGGCAATGCTACAGGGAGGCAGGACTCATTGTAGCCTTGTGGATACAGCACAGGCCTGGGTGTCAGAAGGATCTAGCTCTCTTCCTCCCTTTAAAGCCCTTCTGAGAGCTCACCTCCTCCAGGAGGCCTTCCCAGACTGAGCCCCCTCCTTCCTCTCCCCCTCCCCATCCCCTCGTCCTACCTCCTTCCTCTCCCCACAGCACCTGTATATATGCTTGTACAGATTTATTACTCTATTTATTTTACTTGTACATATTTACTATTCTATTTATTTTGTTAATGATGTGCATCTAGCTTTACCTCTGTTTATTCTGATGACTCGACACCCGTCCACATGTTTTGTTTTGTTGTCTGTCTCCCCCTTCTAGACTGTGAGCCTGCTGTTGGGTAGGGACTGTCTCTATGTGTTGCCAATTTATACTTCTCAAGCGCTTAGTACAGTGCTCTGTAAGTACAGTAAGCGCTCAATAAATACGACTGAATGAATGAATGAATCTGGGTTCTAATCCTAGCTCCGCCACTTGTCTGCTGTGGGACCTTGGGCAAATCACTTAGCTTCTCTGTGTCTCAATTCCCTTATCTGTAAAATGAGGATTAAGACTGTGAGCCCCGGGTGGGACACGGACTGTGTTCAACCTGATTATCCTGTACCTACCCCAGGGCGTAGAACAGTGCCTGGCACAAAATATGTGCTTAACAAATAACATTAAAGAAAGAGGGAAGTCGAATTGGCCCAACAACCTGTCCGCAGCTCTAAAAGCTCAAAAACAGTTGATAACTGTTGGGGAAAGCCCACCAATATTAGCAAAGGCACTTACCGTTATAGAGCAGCAGCAGGGGAAGCAGAATCGACATCCACTTCTGTTCAATCCCCCAGTCTCGCATGGAGAATTTTCGGAGGGAATGTGCAAACAGGCACTGCAAAACGGAGCAACAATTCAAGGTAACTGCAGGAGAGTAACACTGTTCCCTAGTGGATAGAGCACAGGCTTGGGCGTCGGAAGGGCCTGGGTTCTAATCCTGGATCCATCGCTTCATTTATTCATTTGTATTTATTGAGCACTTACTGTGTGCAAAGCAGTGTACTAAGTGCTTGGGAGAGTATAATACCACAACAAACAGGAACATTCCCTGCCAACAATGAACTCAAAGTCTAGAGCTTGTCTGCTGGGTGAACTTGGGCAAGTTATTTCACTTTCTGTGCTTCAGTTCCCTCACTTGTAAAATGGGGATTAATAATAATAATAATAATAATAATAATGATGGCATTTAAGCACTTACTATGTGCAAAGCACTGTTCTAAGAGCTGGATTAAGACTGTGAGCCCCATGTAGGGCATGGACTGTGTCCATCCTGATTATTTTGAATCTATCCCAGCGCTTAATAAAGTGTCTGGCACATAGTAAGCGCTTAATACCATAAAGAAAAGACAAAAGGGACAGGCCACCTTTTTTGGGAGAAGTCAAAGAAAATGAAACCTTTGAGCAGCTGGGGGGCAAAGAGTCCTACAATTTGTGGCCTCTCACATGCCACGCAACGTCATTACATGATGCTGTGCATGGCACACGGGGATGATGTCACAGCCAAACTGCTGCAAGAGGGGATGGAAAAGACAAAGGGAAGGGAAGGGATGAGAAGGAGAAGGAAAAGAAACAAGAGTGGAGGGGGAAGGCCGGAGTACTGGTGCACGGCTCCAGGTGAATCCTCTGGTACAATGTGATGAAGAGGGGGAGCCGCGACCCTGCAACATGCAGAGGAGACGGGACCTGATGGCCCACAGCTGAGGCCAAGGATGGCATTGCTGTGGCTCCAATTTGAAGGCTGGCACTTCCACCCCTCAGACTGGCCTGGGGAGGCAAAGCTGGGAAGCACACAGACCCCCTCCTTCCTCCTCCTCCAAGAAAACGAAGCTGGTGGTTTTCTGCCTTTCCCTGGGCAACCGCGGCCACCCTTTGTGTGCCCAGAGCAGCCCGGTTCCACTCAGGGAAGCTGCTGGGCTGTGGTGGAGAGCAAATGGGATTCTTCCTCCCACTCTCCCTTGTATTTATAAACAGTGAAGTCCTTGAGTGGGCTGCCTGGGAATTCAGGGATGGTTGGCTACCCTGTCTCCGATCCATCCGCCCCCTCCAGCTCTGAAACACCGCTGAGGAAGATGATTCAGGAGAGAGAGAGACAGAGAACTGAATGTCCCACCCCACTCCTCCTCCTCATCCTCCTTCTCCTCCTCCTCCTCCACCACCACTGATTAATTTGTCAGCGTCCAGCCCCCGGTGCACATAGGAACCCGTGGTAAGTGACCCTGGCCCCTGGCAGTGGCCAAATTTGCCCCCTGCCAGCACTTAGCCCCCAACCATGGCCATGCCCAGCATCAAGCAAGGGGGCCGCTCTTGGCCCCTAGGCCTGTGGGAGGTAAGTAGTCTCCTTCCCTAACCGGCTTGGCCTAGTGGAAAGAGCACGGGCCTGGAAGTCGGAAGACCTGCATTCTAATCATGACTCCTCCACTTGTCTGCCGTGTGACCTTGGGCAAGTCACTTCACTTCTCTGGGCATCAGTTTACCTCATCTGTAAAATGGGGATTAAGAGTGTGATGCCCATGTGGGATAGGGACTGAGCCCATCCTGATTAATTTGTATCTACCCCAGCATTTAGAAAAGTGCTTGGCACATCATCATCATCATCATCCTCAATCGTATTTATTGAGCGCTTACTGTGTGCAGAGCACTGTACTAAGCGCTTGGGAAGTACAAATTGGCAACATATAGAGACAGTCCCTACCCAACAGTGGGCTCACAGTCTAAAAGGGGGAGACAAAACCAAACATACTAACAAAATAAAATAAATAGAATAGATATGTACAAGTAAAATTAATGAATAAATAAATAGAGTAATAAATATGTACAAGCATATATACATATATACACATAGTAAGCCCTTAACAAGTCTGCTCTTATGCTGTTGAGTTGTCTCCGACCCAGAGCGACGCCATGGACACATCTCTCCCAAAATGCCTCACCTCCATCTGCAGTCGTTCTGGTACCTTACCTTACCTCCTTCCCTTCCCCACAGCACCTGTATATATGTATATATGTTTGTTCGTATTTATTACTCTATTTATTTTTTTATTTTACTTGTACATATCTATTCTATTTATTTTATTTTATTAATATGTTTTGTTTTGTTCTCTGTCTCCCCCTTCTAGACTGTGAGCCCACTGTTGGGTAGGGACCGTCTCTATATGTTGCCAACTTGTACTTCCCAAGCACCTAGTACAGTGCTCTGCACACAGTAAGCGCTCAATACGATTGACTGATTGATTGATTTGTAGTGTATCCAGAGAGTTCTCTTGGTAAAAATATGGAAGCGGTTTTCGACTGCCTCCTTCCACACAGTAAAGTTGAGTCTCCACCCTCGACTGTCTCCCATGTCGCTGCTACCCAGCACAGGTGAGTTTTGACTTGTAGCAGATTGCCTTTCATTTGCTTGCCATTGCCCAAGCTAGGAATGGAATGGGTATGCCTCTGCTTGACTCTCCCTCCCATAGTCGAGACTTGTAGAGTACTGGACTCTCTCCAGGTGAAACCTTGTGAAGCCTTAACAAGTAACATAATTATTATTGTTATTATTATTATTACTCACTGCAGCAGGTGGGCAGTGGCACTGCCCAATGGTGAGGCAGGGGATGAGAACAATGCTGGGGTAAATACAAGCCAATTAGGTTGGATACAGTCCATATCCCATGTGGGGCCCAGAAGTCGTCTTCCCATTTTCCAGATGAGGGAACTGAGGCACAGAGAAGTTAAGTCACTTGCCCTAAATCACAAAGTAGACAAGTGGCGGAGCCACGATTGGAACCTAGGTCCTTCTGATTCCCAGGCCCGTGCTCTATCCACTAAGCCATGCGGCTTCTTCCATAGATTGATCTCTATGGAGGGAATCTTCTGCTTGGGACTACAAAAACTAATAGTCAGGTAGGTAACACTTACAGTGACCATGAAGGTAAACACCACAAAGACGAATCGAAACCAAATTTCCACCTGGGAAAACGCTGGGTTGTAAGTCTTCCACTGCAAAAGAACAAAGTTGAAAGCCTCGGTTTAGCTGGAACTGGACAGTGGATGTTAAATATTAAATTTCTAATGATTTCTTCAGATTCCATGTGAATGTAGATTGAGTAAACAGTTGGAAAGCTTCATCTTTTACACTTGTGGCACCAAGGACTGCAACCTGTCCCTTTTTTCTTAATGGTATCTGTTAAGAACTTACGATATACCAGGCATTGTACTTAGCCCTGGAGTAGATACAAGCTAATAAGTTTGGACCCGATTCATGTCCCTTTTCTTTTTTAAATAGCATTTGTTAAGTGCTTACTATGTACCAGGCACTGTACTAAGCCCTGGGAGAGTTACAATAAAAATGATTATAGTATTTGTTAAGCACTTATTATGTGCCAGGAACTGTTTAGTCGCTGGTCTCCTGGGCTTCACAGTTGTAATCCCAATTTACGGATGAGGGGACTGAGGCACAGAGAACTTAAGTGACTGCCCAAGGTCACAAAGAACGACCTGGGTTCTAATTCCAGCTCTACTACTTGTCTGCTGTGTGACCCTGGGCAAGTCTATGAACCTCTCTGTACCTCCTGTTACCTCGGCTGTGAAACGGGAATTAGTTCTGCGAGCCCCACGTAGAACATGGACTGTGTCCAACCTGATTAGCTTGTATCTACCCCAGCACTTAGTTCAGTGCCTGGCACACAGTAAGCACTTAACAAATGCCACAGAAAAAAAGTGGCAGAGACAGAATTAGAACCTAGGTCCTCTGACTCCTAGGCACATGCCCTTTCCACAAGGCCGAGCTGCTTCTCTTTAAGGGAAAGACCCCGCTCCTGGAGAGAGTCACTGGGTGATTCTGAATAATCCCTCCAGCTTGAGTTTCTAGGGGACGCGACTTGCTTCCTTTCAAAAGGACAGGAAAATCACCCCTCCTGCTACGTTGTATTTGGCAGGCATGCCTTAGTGCAAGAAAGGAGACTCGGCCCTTCAGAGAAGATACATCTGCTTGCCGAGAAAGGTTACGCTCACCTTTTAAAAACTCCTTTTGCCTCTTAATACCTTACCTCCCTGTCACTATCACATCCCTTTTCATTTGACATTTTACAATCCCCACAGTGTGTGACGCTCTTAAAAATAGGAAGCTTCTCTACTTCTAACATTTAGCTGTTCAAAGAAAAGTTCTGCATTCAAAAACGCTGAAGGTTACTAATTTCTTTGCACTGTTCTCCTTCCTCTGGTTTCCCCTCAGAAAACGTGCAGGTGGGAAATTTATAAAATTTGGTACCCTGGGAGGTTGTGCAAGATGAAAATATTAGTGAGATCAGGAGGAGTTCAGATAACTTCATGCCGAGAGGAACATAATGGATCACCATGGGGCAAGTTGGGGATGTTGGATGGTACAACCCCAGCCATTAGGACAGGAGAAGCAGCATGGCCTAGAGGAAAGAGCATGGTCTGGCGGTCAGAGGACCTGGGTTCTAATTCCGGCTCCACCTCTGGACTGCTCTGCGACCTTCGGCAACTCCACTTAACTTCTCTGGGCCTCAGTTCCCTCATCTGCAAAATGGCAATTCAATACCTGCTCTCCTTCCTTAGACTGCGCACCTCAAGTGGAAACGGGACTGTATCCAACCTGAAGAGCACGTATCTACCCCAGCACTTAGAACAGTGCTGGACACGTAGTAATTGCTTAACAAATACAATAATAATAATAATAATAGTAATAATGTCCAGTAGGAAAACCATCACAGTGACCCTTCAAACATTCAGATGCCAATCTGAAAGGCAGGAAAGCAGCATGGCCTAATGGAAATTGCAAAGGCCTGTCATTCAAAAGGCCTGGGTTCTAATCCCAATTCTTCCATTTGCTTCTAATCCCAGCTCTGCCACTTGCCTGTTATATGACCTTGGGGAAATCACTTAACTTCTCTGTGCCTTATTTCCCTCATTTGTTAAAAAGGGGATTCAGTACCTTTCCTCCAGAATAGACTGGCACCCCTTGGGGGACAGGGACTGGGCCAATTCTGACTTGATTATCACGTATCTACCCCAGCTCTTAGTACAATGCTCGGCCCATAGTAAGCACTTAGTAAATACCATGCTAATTACTATTATTATAGAACCCTGGGCTGGGTGGACTTATGATTTGGCTTCAAGGCTCTCCATCACCTCAACCCCTCTTGCCTCACCTCCCTTCTCTCCTTCTCCAGCCCAGCCCGCACCCTCCACTCCTCCGCCGCTAACCTCCTCACTGTGCCTCGTTCTCGCCTGTCCTGCTGTCGACCCCCAGGCCACGTCCTCCCCCTGGCCTGGAATGTCCTCCCTCCGCACATCCACCAAGCTAGCTCTCTTCCTCCCTTCAAAGCCCTACTGAGAGCTCACCTCTTCCAGGAGGCCTTCCCAGACTGAGCCCTCTTTTTCCTCTCCTCCTCCTCATCCCCCCTGCCCTAACTCCTTCCCCTCCTCACAGCACCTGTATATATGTTTGTACAGATTTATTACTCTATTTTACTTGTACATATTTAGTAGTCTATTTATTTTGTTAATGATGTGCATCTAGCTTTATTTCTATTTATTCTGATGACTTGACACCTGTCCACATGCTCTGTTTTGTTTCTGTCTCCCCCTTCTAGACCGTGAGCCCGTTATTGGGTAGGGACCGTCTCTATATGTTGCCAACTTGTACTTCCCAAGTGCTTAGTACAGTGCTCTGCACACAGTAAGCACTCAATAAATACGATAGAATGAATGAATGAATGATCCAGTAATAGCACTGCCTATGTTCACACACCTAATAATAATAATAATTGTGGTATTTCATTCAATCATATTTATTGAGCACTTACTGTGTGCAGAGCATTGTACTAAGCACTTGGAAAGTACAATTTGGCAACAAATAGAGACAATCCCTTCTCAATAATGGGCTCACAGTCTAGAAGGAGGGAGACAGACAACTAAACAAAACAAAACAAGTAGACAGGCATCAATAGCATCAATATAAATACATAGAATCATAGATATATATATACATCATTAATAAAATAAATAGAATAATAGCTATGTACACACATACGCAAGGGCTGTGGGGTGGGGAGGTGGGTAGAGCAAAGGGAGTGAGTCGTGGCGATGGGGAGGGGAGGAGGAGCAGAGGAAAAGCGGGGGGGCTCAGTCTGGGAAGGCCTCCTGAAGGAGGTGAGTTTTCAGTAGGGCTTTGAAGGGGGGAAAGTGTGTTAGTTTAGAGGATGTGAGGAGGGAGGGATGGCATTCCAGGCCAGAGGCAGGCTGTGGGCCAGGGGTCGAAAGCGGGACAGGTGAGAACAAGGCACAGTGAGAAGGTTAGCGGTGGCAGAAGAGTGGAGTGTGTGGGCTGGGCTGTAGAAGGAGAGAAGGGAAATGAGGTAGGATGGGCCAAGGGGATGGAGAGCTTTGAAGCCAATAGTGAGGAGTTTCTGCTTGGTACGGAGGTTGACAGGCAACCACTGGGGATTTTTGAGGAGCAGGGTGACATGCCCAGAACGTTTCTGTAGAAAGATAATCTAGGCAGCAAAGTGAAGTAGACTGAAGTGGGGAGAGACAGGAGGTTAGGAGATTTGTTAAGCACTTACTCTATGCCAGGCACTGTACCAAACGCTGGAGTAGATACCAGCAAATTGGATTGAATATAGTCCCCGTCCCACAGTGGGGCTCAGAGTCTTAATCCGCGTTTTACATATGAGGGAACTGAGGCCCAGAGAAGTGAAGTGACTTGTCCAAGGTCACACAGCAGACAAGTGGCAGAGGCAGGATTAAAATGCAGGTCCTTCTGACACCCAGGCTTGGGAGCTATCGTCTAGGCCAAGCTGCTTCTCTAAATAATAGCCGCTTGAAGGAGTCTCCCATGGCATACAATGGGTGAGCCTTGGTTCTCTCATGCAGACATCATGATGAAGATCATCATCAATCGTATTTATTGAGCGCTTACTGTGTGCACAGCACTGTACTAAGCGCTTGGGAAGTACAAGTTGGCAACATATAGAGACAGTCCCTACCCAACAGTGGGCTCACAGTCTAAAAAGACGAAGATGCTGTACGTGGGCAGGGAGCGTTTCTGTCAACTTTGTTATACTGCCAAGTATACTCCCAAGTGCTTACTACAGTGCTCTGCACCCAGTAAGTGCTCAATAAATACCACAGATTGATTGAAGTGTCCCTCTATAAACTGTAAACCCCTTGAGAGCAGGGAATGGGTCTACCAACTCTTATCATATTGTACTCTCCCAACCACTTAGTTCAGTGTTCTGCATGCAGTAAGTGCTCAACAAACACTATTGATTGATTGAGGAAATGCTCTTTTTCCACTAGGCCACGCTCCCTCCCTTTTGCAATTAAAAAGGAAAGTCAAAGTCTTGCAGTCAGTATGACATGCAAGGATCAGAAAATCATCGGTAGATTAAATGGATAGAGGAATAGGTCGGAATCAGTAAATCCTGTGCCTTTACCAGAGAAATAGCATGGACCAGTGCAAAGAACATAGGTGCGGGACTCAGAGGACCTGGGTTCTAATCCCACTCTTCCACTTGTCGGCTGTATGATCTGACCAAGTCATTTCACTTCTCGGTGCCTCAGTTCCCTCATCTGCTAAATGGAGATTCAATGTCTGTTCTCCCTCCTTTTTGGATTGTGAGCCCCAAGTGGGACCTGATTATTTCATATCTACTGTAGTGCTTAGTACAGTGTTTGCTATGTAGTAAAATCTTAACAAATACCACAATTATTATTATTATCATCATCAAATGCAAGCACATCACAAAGGAAAACTCAGAGAAGCAAAATAAATTCACACACCAGTTATTAACTTGGACTAATATCAAGTCTCAAAGCATCGCTCATCAAAGCTGCCTCTTAGTAGTCAGGCTTACATTTGGTTTTGTATACTGAATAATTCGAAAGGACACTAGAAATTATTCTGTGTCTTTCCTGGTTGTTTCAGGACAAAATCAATTAAAACGTCTCATTAAAGAGGCCCGCAAAGGACCCAGGATTCAAGGGTTTTTTTTACAACTTTTCAATTTGCTGGCCTACTTACCGTGAAGGTCACATCCTTGATGGGCATCTTCAAAGATTTCAGGTCCTCAAAGCCGACCGTAACAGCATACTGAGTATAATTCAAGTAGCCAAGATGAACCACAATAATTTCAGCACATTTCTGCAATGTGGGAAGGCAGGAAAACAATGAGAAGACACAGTATCAGAGCTGAGCTCCCAGGGAGCTTGTCAGAGGCAGGACAACATTTTCTCAATGACCTCTGAGGAGTGTCGGCTCTCTGGGTACTATGAAGGGTTATGGAAGCCAGGCAGGAGAGTAGCTAAATCTAATTTTCATAATCCCATTTCCTTTTATTCTGAGGTTGCTTGGTGAGTAGAGTATGGAATGGGGAAAGTAGGAACCGGTGGTTTATACTGGTTTATAATACTAGCCTAGCCCAGAGTCCTGCTCTCATTAGGCAGGCCCAGCAACTGGTCACAATTTGGAATGGGCACAGAATATCTCTGCAGACTTTCCAACTCTCTTTCCTATTTTCAGTGCTTACATTATGTGTTTGATGATCAGCACATCCCTGCAACAATTCACTGAACAACTCCATTACACTTCTGTTGTCTTCTCTCCTTTGGTTACTTCCTTAACAACATCTATTAATTACATGTGTCCTAGGTCGTAATTTGCATTGATTATTCCTACAGTTCACAGAAATCCCTTTCGTTTTACATTGATCACACCAGTCCTGTGGTTTATCTTTTACTTTGGATACATTTTTTCCTTCAGTGCCATATTTCACTGATTTTTGCTCTTCACCCGGTTCACCTACTACAACGAGAATGGTTCTTAGAAATTAAGGTGAGGATAGTTTCATCAACCTCACTTAGGCTGAGGTAGTTGGATTTGCTCTTTGGAGTTTTTTCTACCTCTAAAGACTTCCAATACATCATTTGCATTTTAAAAAGATCGAACACTGCAAGGGCAGTCGGATATTTCATTTTATAAGTGCGTAGGTACATTGGGTGAAGAAACGGAAGACAGTGAATCCGGAAATCAGACAGCTGCAGGAGCCTGTCAGAAAGATCATATTCCCAAACCATAACCCACCCAAATTTTGGCCAGGCTAAAGAAAGTCTTGTCCTCCTAAGAGGTAAGACTAGGGCCATTAATCACCTCGGGATGGCTGAGCCTCAAGAGTCCAGGGACTTCTGATAGCATCAGAAACTATTTAACCTTTTTAAGCATTTTTGTTGTTTCAGCTCCTGTTTCTAGGGAAACAGAGATGAATCCACAAAGATAGGGTTAAAGTAGAGGGAAGCTGGAGGTCAGAGAGAGGGAATGGGACAAAGGGAGTCAGAATGACAACAGGTTAAGTACTCTCACTGTCAGCCACTGTTCCCTCATGTTCCTTCACAGCTCCCTCACTGTTCCTTGGCAGTGCCAAGGTGGGCTCTGTGACTCGAAAACAATTCTTGGTAACCTCTTCCAGCCCACCAAATGTGGCCAGAAGGGAGCAAGTTATAAGGGAGTGGGAGATGGAATATATGCTCACTGCCTCTGTAAGCTTGTTGTGGGCAGGGACTGTGTCTGCCATTTCTGCTGTATTGTACTCTCCCAAGCGCTTAGTACAGAGCTCTGCACATAGTAAGCATTCAATAAATGCCATTGATGATGACAACAACGGTGCAAATTTTCTCACAGCCCGTCAAAGCGAAGGGGTAGGACCAGAGTGGGGGACGAAGTAGGTCATGGGTTCTAATCCCCGGCTTCGCCACTTGTCAGCTGTGTGACCTTGTGTGAGCCACTTCACTTCTCTGTCCCTCGGTTAGCTCATCTGTAAAATGGGGATTGAGATTGTGAGCTCCACGTGGGACAGGGACTGTGTCCAACCCGATTTGCTTGTATCCACCCTAGCACTTAGTACAGTGTCTAGCATTTAGTAAACACTTAACAAGTACCATAATAATAATAATAATAATTATTATTATTATTATTATTATGTAGAGGGGATTTTTTTTACCTATCTGAAAGGCTGCTTTAAATATTGAGAATGGTTTGGCCTCTCCTTCAACGCCTGCCACGGTTTACAGAACATGGTTCACAGGTAAAGAATGCCAAAATCCCAGCTCCCTGAAGTTTATGGAGAGCAGGGAGGACGAGGGGGTGACTTCCCACAAAGACTGTTCTGTGTCCACTTCTCCTCCCCCAGCTCTGTTCCCCTTCTTCCAGCCCTTCCCTCTCTGCTCCAGCCCTATCAAGCAATAATAATGATAATAATAATAATAATAACAACAATAATAATGATATTTGTTAGGCACTTACTATGTGCCAGGCACTGTTATGGTGCTAACTGTTCAAACTTGTCCCTCGGGCAAAGATGTTCTACAGGTCACAAGGAGGGTGGGGTGGGGTATTCATTCATTCATTCATTCAATTGTATTTATTGAGTGCTTGCTGTGTGCAAAGCACTGCACTAAGCCCTTGGGAGAGTACAGTGCTTAGCACATAGTAAGCGCTTAACAAATACCATAATTATTATTATTATTACAATAGAACAATAAACAGACACATTCCCTGCCCACAAAAAGCTTAGAGTCTAGAGGGAGTGCAAGGAAGGGCAAGAATAAGTCACAGAGGCATAGGAAAAAAATCACTGTGTAGTTCAGGTAGCTGTTCAGGGCAGGCAGGGTGGCTCAGTGTATGAAACAAACCGGCTTATAGACAATGCCATGAACCTCCTACGAGAAAGCACATCTAGTTTGGTCTTTGTTCTCATATTTTACTATGAGTTAGCATTAAAAACCAGTTCCCCTTTCTCATCTGTTTTCCTTTCTCGACTGCTATTGCAATGCTGCTCATCATACATAAAAGATCCCACCCGCTTACTTAATGGGCTCCTCATAAGAAACCATTTTAGAAAAATGCAGCACGATCTACAATCCACAGATATTTAAAAATCACCAACCCCTGCACAATTAAAGGTCCTTGTCCGATTATGAACTTTGTTATTGACAAATGTCCTGCTCCCGTCTTGCATCACGCCGTCTACTTTGACCGTCATGAGAAAGTTTGTTCGGATAATGGTTTCTGTAAGAGAGAAGAGGACCGGGAAAGAGGGGTAAACTACAAACTGCCAGACACCAATGCCGACCCTGAGCCCATCGACTTTTCTCCCGGGCTCTTCCCCTTCCCTCGTCAATGCCACTGGTTCCACTCTCCTTCCCAGGCCTCTTGCTCAAGATCTTGGGGTCTTGATTTAAACTTTCACATAGTTTGTACTTAAACACCATAATCAACCAACACAACCTCTCCATTTACACAGCCGCTGCTCTAATCCAAGTCCACTAACCACTATGGTCAGCTTGCTGGTCTCCCAGTGTCCAAGTCTCTTTCTACTCCAGGCTCTACTATTCACAAAAGCAAGGAAATTTTTATTTCCAATGCCTTCCTCAAAGCCCTATTCCAAAAGTTGCCAGGGCTGGTTTCACCACCTTTGCCTGTTCAGCCACTGTGGCACTGCTAACATCTGGAATTGCTTCTGCCACCACTGCCCCCATATAGACTACTCTATCATTCCTCTGTACAGTACCATTTTCTTGTGAGCCTCCATCCTTTTCTACAAGGCCTTTCCAGGTTCATCCCACCTGACAGAATTCTGGTCAGTCCTCCCACCCCTTCAGCCCTTGTTCACTTCTGTAGATAGGCTTCTGTCACTTACACCTAGATATCCTGAATTTCAGTTTAATCATTTACAATTTCGGCTCACTTGCCTACTGTACATTTGGGTTAATCTGGTCTCTTTCCCCACCCCACCCCATATCAAAATCTCCATGAGGACAGACACGGAGTTTGCTGTTCTCCTTTGTAATTCCCCTCAGTGCAGAGAACAAAGCTCAACAGAGGATCCCTGAGGACACAAACAATGTCTTTTACTTTTATTGTGCTTTCTCTAGGGACTAGTACAGTATTCTGCACAGACTAGGTGCTCAATAATACCAGGGGAATGTAGCCCTGGGGCTTCCCCTCCCTTAGGGAGAGGTAAGAGGTTGTTGTTCCCCAAAGCTGCAAGGTCTAGGGGAGGGGAATCATATCAGGTTACAAAAGACTTCACTTGGGTGACAGCCTTCTTTATTCCCACTCTAACGAGTCCTTTGGTACTAATTACCATCTGCACTCCCACAACAAAAGACACACAAATTAAGGAACAGAAATCGAGAAGCATGATGGAAAGAGCCTGGGCCTGGAAGACAGAGGACCTGGAGTTCAATTCCGGATCTGCCGCTTGTCTACTCTGTGACTCAGAGCAAGTCACTTCACTTGTCTATGCCTCAGTTATTTCATCTGTCCAGTGGGATTGACTATCAGCCCTATGTGGGGCAGGGACTGGCTTCAAACCAATTATCTGTATCTACCCTAGTGCTTAGTTCAATGTTCTGCACATAGTAAGAACTCAATGAATACTATTGACTGATAGTAAGCACTTAACAAAGACCACTAAAATAGAAAAGGAACCCTCAGAGCCGGTGGCTACCATTCCCTCATCACCTGAGGCTCAAGTATCCCCCAACATCTACCATCTCAGGAACAAGAAAGTGTTTCACGGACAGGGAAATTACACAAACATGTTCTCCAATGTAATTTTTTCCCCGCTAAATCCCTACAGTCAGAACACAAGTATATATATATTTTTAGAAGAAGAAAGTATTCCATGGACAGTGAAATTGCCCCCCCCACACACACACACACCAAAAAAATGGTATTTGTCAAGCACTTACTATGTGCCAGGAACTGTTCTAAGCGCTGGGATAGAAAAAGGTTATCAGGTTGTCCCATGTGGGGCTCACAGTCTTAACCCCCATTTTACAGATGAGGTAACTGAGGCACAGAGAAGTTAAGTGACTTGCCCAAAGTCACACAACTGACAAGTGGCAGAGTCAGAATTAGAACTCACGTCCTTTGACTCCCAAGCCCGTGCTCTTTCCACTAAGCAATGCTGCTTCTCAAGACATCCCCCAATGAAAAATGTTCCCTCTTTACATCCCTAGAGCAATCAAATGGATATTTTTAGGAAGAAAAAAAAACCCCAAGAAGCCAGACTCCTTACCATCCGATAGATCAAGCTGAACAACACAAGTCAACCACAGTTGCTGATTGTAGGTAGATAGGGATTGTGATCGTAAGTGAAATGGTTGTATCTGAAAGGGGGGAAGAAAGAAAAAAATCATGCAGCATTTCTCTGATTCAAATGAACAAATCTACTTAACATGCAGGGCTGGCATTTGGCAAAGAAAGGTTTCAGCTATCGCTTTTCTGAGACTTTCAAACACACAGTCTTCCTCATCAGCATGAATTAAATTATGTACCTATTTCTGATAGTGCTGGAGACCTGACAAGAAAACTACCAATTTTGCTTCCCATAGCAAAGCCGCTGATTATGTGGCTCCTTTAAGCCTTAAGTCGAGGGGTGGGAGAGAAAGAGAAAATGTGAAATCCACGGGGAGAGAAAAAAAGGGAAAGGGAAAATATAGTTAAGAGATGAAAGACAAATATGATTAAAAGGACAAACAGGAAAACACATCAAACAAATAATTTTCATAACGGCTTGTTCATCCATTATGGTATTAGCATGGTATTTATCAAGCAAATGTATAAAGAGGCTAAGATTTCCCTACATGAAATCAATATGGGATGCTCAAAGTCACATGACCCAGGGCAAGTCACGTAACCTCTCTGAGTCTCAGTTTCCTCCTTTCAAATTGGGATAAGATACCTTCTCTACCTCCCCTTTAGCCTGTGGATCCCATGTGGAAGAGATACCTTGTTTGGTTTGCTTATATCTGCTCCAGTGCTTCGCACAATGTTTGGCACACAGTAACTGCTTAATAAATCTCGCAATACTGTAACAGTCATGAAGATTATTTCCTCGATGGGCTTTCCTGCTTGTCTTTTTAATCATGTTTGGCTCTAATCTCTTTACCCAGGTTGGAACAACAATAGGATTCAGAGATTGGTAACATCAACAATACAGTTCTTCCGAAGGTGTGCACTTTGGATCCGTGGAAGGCACAGTGGAAATGCAAAGCCACCAGGACTCCAGAGTAACCATAGGTCCAGGTACGCTCAACGTTTCCCAGCATGAATCAGTGTCCTCTCATCTTCAATGTGAGAGCTTTCGAAAGTACCATATACTTGATGTTACTATTCTCAATATCCTACGCACCCGGAGAAGCAGCGAGGCTTAGTGGATAGAGCACAGGCCTGGGGGTCCGAAGGGCATGGGTTCTAATCCTGGTTCTGCCACATGTCTGCTGTATGATTCTGGGAAAGTCACTTCACTTCTCTGGGCCTCAGTTACCTCATCTGTAAAACGGGGGTTAAGGCTGTGAGCCCTTTGCGGGACAGGGACTGTGTCCAACCTGATCAACTTGAATCTAACCCAGTGCTTAGAGCAGTGCTTGGCACATAGTAAGCACTTAACAAATACGATAATTATTATTAATTATTATTATTACCTGTGGTCCCAAACTGGTAGGCATATATTTAGCATAGTCAAACCAGATTCCACAGGGGCTTTACCCAGCTTGCTAACTGAATTGGAAAAGCTGGGTGGCTTTTACCAATAAGCAGCTGGTCTAATAATAAAGTCTGAGCCTGGGATCCAGAGGACCTTTATTTGATTTTTTTAATGGCATTTGCTAGGCATTTACTATGTGCCAAGCACTATACTAAGTGCTAACCTGGGTTCTAATCCTGGCTCCACCACTTATCTATGTGGCTCAGTTTCCTCAACTGCAAAATGGGGATTCAGTACCTGTTATCCCACCTACTTAGACTATGAGACCCTTGTGGACAGGGACTGTGTCTGATTTTGGACCTACTCCAGTGCTTAGAACAGTGCTTGACACATAGCACTTAACAAATATCATAAAAAAAAATTTGGGACTGTCTGGAGAAAAAAAGCACGGGCCTGGCAGTCAGAGGACTTGGGTTCTAAACCCAGTTCTGCTACTTGCCCGCTGCATGACTTTGGGCAAGTCACTTAATAATAATAATGATGATGGCATTTGTTAAGCACTTACTATGTGCAAAGCACTGTTCTAAGTGCTGGGGAAGTTACAAGGTGATCAGGTTGTCCCACGGGGGGGCTCACAGTCTTAATCCCCATTTTACAGATGAGGTAACTGAGGCCCAGAGAAGTTAAGTGACTTGCCCAAAGTCACACAGCTAAGTGGCAGAGTTGGGATTTGAACCCATGACCTCTGACTTCAAAGCCCGGGCTCTTTCCACTGAGCCACACTGCTTCTCAACTTAACTACCTCAGTGTCCTCGCCTATAGAAGGGGATTAAATTCCTGTTCTCTCTTCCATGTAGACTGTGAGCCCCATGTGGGACAATGACAGTGTCTGATGATTATTTTGTGTGTATCCCAACACTCAATACCATGCTTGGGACACAGTAAGCACTTACTAAATATTACTCTTATTATCATCATCATCATTATTAAGTGACAGACTGTCCATGCCCTTGGATTTGCCCAGGAACCAGAGACTGATGTCTGACTTTATTTCCTATAAAAGAAATGTATTTTGTCCTTTTGTCCTTTTCTTATTTTAAATGGCTTCTGTTAAATGCTTACTATGTGCCAGGCACTGAAATAAGTCCTGGGGAAGCTACAAGCTAATCAGTTGGAAACGGTCAATGGGCCCCATTAAACCCCATTTTACAGATGAGGGAACTGAGGCACAGAGAAGTTAAGTGACAAGTGGACACAAGAGACAAATGGCGAAACGAGGATTAGAACCCAGGTCCTCCTGACACCCAGGTCTATGCTCTTTCCAGTAAGGCACCCTGCTTCTCCTTCAAAGTTTAATATCACCATCTAGTGAACTTTGTAGCATTGTCCTTCAATTCAAAGGAGATGCTGCTGACAGTAAGACTACATCAATCAGTAGATGGTATTTCTTGAGCGCTTCCTGTGTGCAGAGCACTGTACTAAGCACTTGGGAGTGGACAATATAACAGCGTTGGAAGACACGTTCCCTGTCCACAATGAGCTTACAGTCTAGAGGAGGAGAGTCTCTTGCATTCTGTGGGTCTGAAAATACCATAGTGGGCCTTTCTGCCCCCCGACCAGTGTCTGTCGGGTTAAGGGACCCTGCAGTTTCATAAATCAGGCAGGCATCCAACTCCTACGCAGATTCAACATAAAATTATTTTACAGGGAATAAAATCCCTTCCCAGAAAATGCTGCTGTTTAAATAAAGCTTCCTTTAAATACAGGAGTCTCAGACAGTTTCAAGGTACACATGAATATATGTGCAGTTAAAATTTCTATCATATTCCTCAAGAAGTTTCTATTGTCCTGGGCTCCCAAGAGGGCAGAGAAGGAAACTTTCATAATGTGATATATAAGTACATGTTTTTCCTTCTCCTGTCTCTCCCAAGCTCTTAATACAGTGTTCTGTACACAGTAAGCGCTCAATAAATTTGACTGACTGATCCACTGGAGAAGCAGTCTGACCTAGTGGATAGAGCATGGGCTTGGGAGTCAGAGTACCTAGCTGGCTCTGCCACTTGCCTGCTGGGTGACCTTGGGCAAGTCATTTAACTTCTCTGTGCCTCAATTTCCTCAACTGTAAAATGGAAATTCAATACCTGTTCTTCCTCCTGCTAAGAATGTGAGTCCCAGGTGGGATAGGGACTGTGTCCAACCTGATTAATTTGGGGCAAGGACTGTGCCTGACACAAACTAAGCGCTGAACAAATACAGTAATAATAATTAGAATTTCATTATTATTATTCCTCACATCAAATTACTTTGCAAAAGAGGTGTGGGGGGAGGGAGTGGGGGAGTAAACTAGCTAGTAAACCTGAGCTCTCTGTACTAGTGTCAGAGCTATGCACACTAAACTTAGTTTTCAAAATAAAATTTTATGTTTGACATTCCGAATGGGAAAAAAAACCCATTTCACAAAGCACACAGTAGGCACTCATTCAAGACATTCTGACTGACAAGTAGTCTTCACTGGTGCCAGGTATCAGTATAAAAAATGGCTGCTTTCGCGATCCTAGTCAAAATAACACCATGATTCCAAGATGCAGGAAATTGTACCGGGAACCTATCCAGTGTGTATAAGTAAAAATTTTGATCACCCGCTCTTGACCCTGTGGGGAAGCAGAGTGTTGTTAACTAAACCATCTGTGAATGAATCTCCCTCCACTGAAGGGCAAATATATTCCTTCAGGTGTTACAAAAACTGTGGAGGAAATTATGGTCTTGTTCTGCTCTGAATGAGATTATCTATTACACAGTAACCATAATTCAGAGTGAGTTTCCTTCACAGGAATAAGAAATGAGTAGCATAATGAAAAATCATAGCACAGCTCAAGATCTACCCACACTTTACCATCCTCAGTTACCATGACGATCAAACTATCGCTTCGAACACCCAGAGAGGGCCATACTAACATCCCGCTCTGTTGCCTTACCTTCAAGCTGCTATTGGACGGAGATTCCACCCCAACACACTGGATTGCTTTAGGACCTAAATGCAACAAAAAAGGGAAGGGAAGAAAACAAAACCAGGTTACTTAAAACAGAATTCATTTTGATTAGCCAAAATCTTAACTAAGACTCAAAGATGAAAATAAAAAGAAATGATGCCTGGGAGTTGGGGGAGGGGAAGGGGGACTGAATCCCTTTAAAAAATCAAACAATTAATCAATCATGATTATTGACTGATGACAGTGTGCAGAGCACTGTACTGACTGCTTGGGAGAGTACAAAATAATATAGTTGGTGGACATGTTCCGGGCCACAAGGAGCTTACAGTGTAGTTGGGGAGACAGATATTACCAATATGTATATAAAGTGCTTTGGGGCTGAAGGTGGGGTGAATAAAGGGTACAAATCCAAGTGCAAGGGTGACACAGAAAGGAGAGGGAGTAGGGGAAATGAGAGCTGAGTCAGGGCAGGCCTCTTGGCGGAGATTTGATTTTTAAAAAGTTTTGAAGGTGGGGAAAGTGTTGCTCTATAGAGAAGCTGGATGTGGGTGAGGGGTCAGCAGCAAGATAGAAGAGATTAACGTACAATGAGGAGGTTGGCATCAGATGAGCTAAGGGTTCTAGTAGGAAATCAGAGAGGTAAGACAGGAGCGGGTGAAGTGAGTGCTTTAAAGCCAACTGTAAGGAGTATCTGTTTGATGTGGTGGTGAATGGGCAACCCCTGGAGGTTCCTGAGGAATGGGAAAACCTTGACAACTATTTTTTTTAGGAAAAACAATCCAAGCAGCAGAGTGAAGCATTAACTGGAGTGGGAAGAGCCAGGAGACAAGGAGGTCAGCAAGGAGGCTGATGTAGTAATCAAGGAGGGATAGGATAAGTGTTCAGATTAATGTGGTAGCAGTTTGGATAGAGAAGAAAGGGCGGATTTTAGCTATGTTGTGAAGGTTGAACCAACAAGATTTAGCGACACACTGAATATGTGGGTTGAATGAGAGTGCTGAGTTGAGGATAACGCCAAGATTAAGTACTTAAGAGACAAGGAGGTTGGTGGTACTGTCTACAGTAAAGGGAAAGTTGCGGGGAGGAGAGGGCTAGGTTTGGGTGGGACGATTAGTTCTGTTTAGGGCATGTTAAGTTTAAGGTGTTGGCAGGACATTCAAGGAGAGATGTCTTGAAGGCAGGAGGAAATGCAAGACTGCAGAAGAATCGCTTCACAAATACGATAATGATTATCATTATTATTATTATTATTATTATCAGGGCTGGAGATGTAGATTTGGGAATCATCTGCATAGTGATGGTAGTTAAAGCCATTAATTCCCCAAGGGAATGGGTGTAGATGGAGAATAGAATAGAATTGAGCCTTGAGGGGCTCCCACAGTTCAAGGGGGTGGGAGGCAGAGGAGAAGCCCACGAAAAAGATTGAAACTGAGTGGTCAGAGAGATAAGAGGAGAACCAGGAGAGGACAGTGTCAGTGTCACTTTGGGCAAGCCATGGTTGGATAACGCTGCCAGGAGAAGTGGGTGGTCGACTGTGGAGAAGTCAGTTGAGAGGTCGGGGAGGATTAGGATGGAGTAGAGGCCATTGGACATGACAAGAAGATCACTGGGAGCCTTTAAGAGGGCAATTTCTGTGAAGAGAAGGGAGTGGCAGCCAAATTAAACGGGGTCAAGGAGAAAACCAGAGGAGATGAAGTGGAGGCAGCAGGTTTAGACAACTCGCTCAAGGAGTTTGGGGAGGAACGGTAGGAGGGAGACAAGGAGATAACTGGAGGGTCAAAGGGTAGGGGAGACATGAGCATGTTTGAAAGTAGGGGGGAAGAAGCCACTGGAGAGTAAACGGTCAAAGATGGCAGTCCTGGACGGAAGAAGGGAGGGGAAAACTGTTTTGATAAGATGTGAAGATATGGGGAGAGAGGCACCTATGGAGGGAGTAGATTTTAGAGAAGGTAAGAGCCTCTTGAGAAACTCCTGGGAAAGACGGAAGGGACTGGAGAGAAGCAAGGCAGAGTTTAGGGAGATCACAATTGATGTTTTCAATTTTCTCAATAAAGTACGTGGCCAAGTCATTAGGGGCAATAGATGGGGAAGGCAGGGGGACAGGGAGCTTGAGGAGGGAGTTACACATCTGAAAAAACTGATGAGAGCAGTCGGGTATGGGTGTCAATAAGGATGGAGAAGCAATATTGTCAGGCAGAGGAAAGGGCAGAGTAAAAGCAGGCTAGGTTGAATATGAGACGGACGGCATCATTCTGATATCTAGATTTCCGCCATCAGTGCCCTGCGGTTCAGGCACAAAAGAGAAGGAAGCAGACTGAGGAGGTGAACCGGGGCTGTGGCTTAGTGGCACAAGATCGATGAAGGGATAGGAGAGCGAGTGAGTTGAGTTCAGTAGAGAGGATCGTGTGGACAGCGTCAATTTGGTCATCACGGGAAGGAAGTTTGGGTATGGAGATTTGATGGAGCAAGATGACTTTAGAAAATTGGTGGGGGGGGGGGGTCAAACAATGGGAGGGCAGGACAGGACAGATTTATGGGGAGGGAGTATTTGGAAGAGAAAGCAGGTGAGGAGGTTGCCATCAGACAGAAGGATTTCAGAGGACTTTGTGTTCAACTGAGTGGATTGGCTTTTTGTAGGAGGCAGGGATAAGCCTCTGGAGGGCAGACAACTTCTCATGTCTATTCTACTCTCCCAAGCTCTGACTACAGAGCTTGGTATTTAGTAGACACTCAGTAAATACCACTGATTGATTGCCAGTATCAATGCTGAACAGTCAACAGAATACTTGAGAAGCAGCGTGGTCTAGTGGATAGAGTACATGCCTGGGAGTCAGAAAGACCTGGGTTCTAATCACAGCTCTGACACTTGTCTTTGGTGTGGCCTTGGGCAAGTCATTTCACTTCTCTGTGCCTCAGTTATCTCATCTTTAAAATAAGGATTAATACTTTGACCCCCATGTGGGGGCCCCATTACTGGGGCTTAGTACCATGCCTGACACATAGTAAATACTTAAGCACATACCATTTAAAAAAAAAACCCAAAAAGCTCTGCTGCTCCTCAGATTGTCCTCAGACTTAAGGGAGCTGAGGAAGGCATTACACACCTTCATTTAATGCAGATATTGTGCTAAAATTGTATAGGAATGATGAAATCTTGCAATGGGGCACTAAGTCATATTTTCTTTTCCATTCAATTGAGGCCTCACAATGAAGCTAACATTGCTGGGAAACCCACATTAACAGAAAAGGCTATTTTGCTTTGAAAAGGTAAATGGTCAAACGGTCAAAAGACGAAATGTAATTCAAACCTATTTCTGGCGGAAAAGACAGTCAAGACTAGAAAAATAGCATATTATGTATAGGTAGCTGTTACAATAACTAAGCGAGCAGAAAGGGCTTCAGCGGTGGCCTTGAAAAATTACATTTATGTTTAAGATTTTCTTTGTTTAAAGGTAAAGAAAAGTAGCAATAAATGTACCCCTTTCTTATTTTCAAGGGGAAACTTTTAGGGAAAATAAAGGCACATTTCAAAAGCCTACATGTTTGTTATTGTCATAATTATAGATCAATTGCCTTATCCACTCTCCAAGGGCAAGTACTCAAATTTTCAATTGGGCAGACTCTTCAAGTCAAAGGATCTTATTGGGAAGGAAAGCTATTTCCCCATCCTGGTGGTCTTCAATGTGGCGTCCTTGTGGCCAAGGAATGTGTCTACCAGCTCTGTTATATTGTCCTCTTTCAAGTGCTTAGTACATTTATGGGGAAGCAGCATGACCTAGTGGATAGAGCACAGGCCCGGGAATCAGAAGGACCTGGGTTCTAATCCCAGTTCTACTACTTGTCTGCTGTGTGACTTTGGGCAAGTCACTTAACTTCTCAGTACTCCAGGTATCTCATCTGTAAAAGGGGGATTGCGACTGAGCCCCATGTGTCTGAGTGGGAGAAGAGGAAATGAAGTCCTAATCAGGAGAGGCCTCTGTATATAGTCAGTGCTCAATTTTTTTTAATGGTATTTGTTAAGCGCTTATTTACTATGTGCCAAACACTGAACTAAGCGCTGGGGTAGAGACAAACTAATCAGGTCAGACACAGTCCATGTCCCACAGAGGGCTCCCAGTCTTAATCCCCATTTTTCAGATGAAGTCACCGAGACAGAAAAAAGTGAAGTAACTTGCCCAAGGTCACACAATAGAGCTGGGATTAGAACCCAGGTTCTCTGACTTCCAGGCTCGGGCTCTTTCCCCCGGGATACGCTGCTTCTCCGCTGCTAAACACATACCACTGATTGATCAGCAAATAGCACTGATCAATCAGTATATTTGCAAGGTGCCCACACTGGGGTGACTGAACCCAGGCTACACCTGAGCAAGTGCCATTCCCTTATCCAACTCCTTGAACGAGTTGTCTACACGCGCTGCCTCGAATTCCTCAGCACCAACTCTCTCCTCGACCCCCTCCAGTCTGGCTTCCGTCCCCTACATTCCACAGAAACTGCCCTCTCAAAGGTCACCAATGACCTCCTGCTTGCCAAATCCAACGGCTCATACACCGTCCTAATCCTCCTCGACCTCTCAGCTGCCTTCGACACTGTGGACCACCCCCTTCTCCTCAACACGCTATCTGACCTTGGCTTCACAGACTCCGTCCTCTCCTGGTTCTCCTCTTATCTCTCCGGTCGTTCATTCTCAGTCTCTTTTGCAGGCTCCTCCTCCCCCTCCCATCCCCTTACTGTGGGGGTTCCCCAAGGTTCAGTGCTTGGTCCCCTTCTGTTCTCGATCTACACGCACTCCCTTGGTGACCTCATTCGCTCCCACGGCTTCAACTATCATCTCTACGCTGATGACACCCAGATCTACATCTCTGCCCCTGCTCTCTCCCCTTCTCTCCAGGCTCGCATCTCCTCCTGCCTTCAGGACATCTCCATCTGGATGTCTGCCCGCCACCTAAAACTAAACATGTCCAAGACTGAACTCCTTGTCTTCCCTCCCAAACTCTGCCCTCTCCCTGACTTTCCCATCTCTGTTGACGGCACTACCATCCTTCCCGTCTCACAAGCCCGCAACCTTGGTGTCATCCTTGACTCCGCTCTCTCATTCACCCCTCACATCCAAGCCGTCACCCAAACCTGCCGGTCTCAGCTCCGCAACACTGCCAAGATCCGCCCTTTCTTCTCCATCCAAACCGCTACCCTGCTCGTTCAAGCTCTCATCCTACCCCGTCTGGACTACTGCATCAGCCTTCTCTCTGATCTCCCATCCTCGTGTCTCTCCCCACTGCAATCCATACTTCATGCTGCTGCCCGGATTGTCTTTGTCCAGAAACGCTCTGGGCATGTTACTCCCCTCAAAAATCTCCAATGGCTACCAATCAATCTGCGCATCAGGCAGAAACTCCTCACCCTGGGCTTCAAGGCTGTCCATCCCCTCGCCCCCTCCTACCTCACCTGCCTTCTCTCCTTTTCCAGCCCAGCCCGCACCCTCCGTTCCTCCGCCGCTAATCTCCTCACCGTAACTCGTTCTCGCCTGTCCCGCCATCGACCCCCGGCCCACGTCCTCCCCCGGGCCTGGAATGCCCTCCCTCTGCCCATCCGCCAAGCTAGCTCTCTTCCTCCCTTCAAGGCCCTACTGAGAGCTCACCTCCTCCAGGAGGCCTTCCCAGACTGAGCCCCTTCCCTCCTCTCCCCCTCGTCCCCCTCTCCATCCCCCCCATCTTACCTCCTTCCCTTCCCCACAGCACCTGTATATATGTATATATGTTTGTACATATTTATTACTCTATTTATTTATTTATTTTACTTGTACATATCTATTCTATTTATTTTATTGTGTTAGTATGTTTGGTTTTGTTCTCTGTCTCCCCCTTTTAGACTGTGAGCCCACTGTTGGGTAGGGACTGTCTCTATATGTTGCCAACTTGTACTTCCCAAGCGCTTAGTACAGTGCTCTGCACACAGTAAGCGCTCAATAAATACGATTGATTGATTATCCAACCTGTCACGAAGTTCATTTCTCTAGACTGTAAACGAGTTCTGGGCAGGGAACATGTCTGCTAATTCTGTTGTATTGCACTCTTTCAAGAGCTTAGAATAGTGCTCTGCACGTAGTAAACGCTCAATAAATATCACTGATTGATTGATTATTATGCATATTGGCAAATCTGAGGATTTGCGATCAACACAGTTCCAATTAACTCTTGGATTGAGATCTATAACAAGTGGAGTTCAAACACCTGTTTCTTCAAGATCTTCCTTTGGATCCTGACCTCATCTGACCCTGCAGAAGGTGGAGAACTTGACAGGCCAGGTGAAAGACACCCGACAATCACAGGCAGGGGAGCCGAACCCTTCGGGATGGTTAGCCCCCCTCTCCTCTCTCCCACTTTTAATAACAATCAGGTTGGACACAGTCCCTGTCCCACATGGGGCTTACAGTCTCAATCCCCATTTTACAGATGAGGGAACTGAGGCACAGAGAAATGAGTGACTTGCCTAAGGTCACACCGCAGACAAGTGGCAGAGACGGGATTAGAACCCTCATCCTTAATGAGACAGTGAGATCTGATTTGCTAGGCACCTTCCGCTCCCATATTTCTCCCAGCTCTGACTTGCGTGCAGGTATGATAGAAATCAGGCAGAACGAACAGAGGTAGCTTTGCCTGCAGATCTCAACTTAATTAGCATCAGACTCAGCTCTGACGTCAGCTCCCCCATTTGAAATTCAGAACTCGCGAATGTCGTGATGGATGCAAACTGTCAAAGGCAGATGGAGTCCATGGTCAGATTTACGCAGAACCTCCAGAGGCCCCAAAGACAGCGGTGAAATCGAGGAGGAATGAATCGGGAAGGGGAGGGTGTTGCAGTTAAGGTAAGAGTATGGGGAGACAGGGGGGCGGAGAGGGGTTAAAGAAAATATTATTTTAAGAAATACCTCACCTGCAATTCCGATGAAGACCGTCAGGCCAAAACAGAGGAAGAAGACGACAAAGACGAGGACGAAGTGGCGCTTAGACAGTGTGTACAATCGCATGGGGGCCAACCTGCAAGAAGGAGTGGCATCTAATTAGTAGTCAGTTGTATTTATTGGGTGCTTACTGTGTGCAGAGCACTATACTAAGTGCTTGGGAGAGTACAATATAATGGACACATTCCCTGTTCACAATGAGCTTACTGTCTGGGGGGGGGAGAACTCAAGTCAGCTGTGTCTGAGCAAGGAACTGCAAATGCATAAGCAGATGCCGGCTACTTATTCCATCCGATCTTGAAACATTAGGGATGTGGTGTACTTATTGTTGTGGGGTTTTTTTAATGGTGTCTGTCAAGCGCTTGCTATGGTCCAGGCACTGGACTAAGTGCTGGGGTAGATACAAGCTAGTCAGGTTGAACATGGTCCCTGTCCACACGGGGATCACGGGCTTAACCCCACTTTACAGATGAAGTCACTGAGGCAAAGAGAAGCGACACACAAAGAGCAGACACGTGACGGAGCAGGGATTGTTGTTGGTAGTGGTTTGGCTACAGACAATTGCCCCTCAGAATCTAGTGGAGGTGGTCTTACACAACTGGGTAACTTTTCCTGGTACATAAAAGAAATGGAGGCAATCTCTGGAACACAAGTCAACTCAAAGGACTCCCTGTCAATCCAGGAGTAATGAAAACAGTCTTCCCCTCAGTCATTCTTGTCAACGAAGGAAACCTACATTGCAGCTCAACTGCCTCTGGTCATGTCAAAATTACAAAAATTAGACACCTCTTACCCAGTACTCAACAGGATAATACACAACAGAAACTCCCTGAAAAAGGAAAGTCTGTGACTCTCTGGGCAGTTTGGGACAGGAAAAAAAGGATTTGGCTGTTTTCCTCATCATTCCTTCAGCTGATACCCCATCTGCTCATGGCGGTCTTGCTTGTTGACACCTCCTCCCCTTCTTCCTCCTCCTCATCCTCCCTAATTCTCACTGGTCTCCTTCACCAGCTCATACTCCTTCTCTAACTTTGCCACTTCTACACCATCCTCTGCTGACCAGATCCTTATTTTCTCTTCCTGGGCGCTACGCCTCCTAACCTCAGTAATGCCTTTGGACACCTCAGCCCAATGGGACTAACACAAATCCCCCCTACAATCCTGACAACATCCTCCCACCAAACTACCTCATTTAGACGTGGTCTCCGGAACCTCCAGCCTTATCGTTCAGTAAACTTTCCTTCATCCCAAAGCTCCTCCTACTCAACTCTTTCCTGCCACCTGCCATTAATGAGGCACTTCTGTATCCCCTGTGGCCCTTTTCCAAGGTGACCTCACCTTCTCCCATTCTTCCTGACTTAAAAGGAAAGGAAAATAATACTAAAAATCTGTGTGGCCTAGTGGGTAGAACACAGACCAGGGACTCAGAAGTGAGTCAATCATATTTATTGAGCACTTACTGTGTGCAGAGAACTGTGCTAAGCGTTTAGGAGAGTACACTATAACAGATATATTCCCTGCCCACAATGAGTTTACAGTCTAAAATGACCTGGGCACTAATTCCAGCTCCTCTGCATGTTTACCGTGTAATCTTGGTCAAGTGACTTCACTTCTCTGTGCTTCAGTGACCTCATCTGTAAAATGGAGATTAAGACGGTGAGCCCTATGTGGGACACGAATTTTGTCCAAACTGATTAGCTTGTATCTACCCCAGCACTTAGTACAGTGCCTGGTGCATAGTAAGTGCTTAACAAATAAGTAACAAATAACAAACATCTCCATCTGGATGTCTGCCCGCCATCTAAAACTCAGTATGTCCAAGACTGAACTTCTTATCTTCCCTCCCAAACCCTGCCCTCTCCCTGACTTTCCCATCACTGTTGACAGCACTACCATACTTCCCGTCTCACAAGCCCGCAAACTTGGTGTCACCCTCGACTCCGCTCTCTCGTTCACCCCTCACATCCAATCCGTCACCAAAACCTGCCGGTCTCACCTCCGCAAGATCGCCAAGACCCATCCTTTCCTCTCCATCCAAACCGCTACCCTGCTGGTTCCATCTCTCATCCTATCTCGACTGGATTACTGCATCAGCCTCCTCTCTGATCTCCCATCCTCCTGTCTCTCCCCACTTCAATCTATACTTCACGCTGCTGCCCGGATCATCTTTGTGCAGAAATGCTCTGGGCATGTTACTCCCCTCCTCAAAAATCTCCAGTGGCTACCAATCAACCTACACATCAGGCAAAAACTCCTCACTCCCGGCTCCAAGGCTCTCCATCACCTCGCCCCCTCCTACCTCACCTCCCTTCTTTCCTTCTACAGTCCAGCCCGCACCCTCTGCTCCTCTGCCACTAACCTCCTCACTGTGCCTCGTTCTCACCTGTCCTGTCGTCGACCCCCGGCCCACATCCTCCCCCTGGCCTGGAATGCCCTCCCTCCGCACATCCACCAAGCTAGCTCTCTTCCTCCCTTCAAAGCCCTACTGAGAGCTCACCTCCTCCAGGAGGTCTTCCCAGACTGAGCCCCCTCCTTCCTCCCCCATCCCACCTGCCCTAGCTCGTTCCCCTCCCCACAGCACCTGTATATATGTTTGTACATATTTATTACTCTATTTATTTTAGTTGTACATATTTACTATTCCATTTATTTTATTTTGTTAATATGTTTTGGTTTTTTGTCTGTCTCCCCCTTCTAGACTGTGAGCCCGCTGTTGGGAAGGGACCATCTTTATATGTTGTCAACTTATACTTCCCAAGGGCTTAGTACAGTGCTCTGCACACAGTAAGCACTCAATAAATACAACAATGAATGAATGAACAAAGTGCTTAGTACAGTGCTCTGCACACAGTAAGCTCTCAATAAATATGAATGAAAGAAATACCATAAAAACACTGAAAGAAAATAAGTAAATACCATTGATCGACTGATTTAGTAACTCGCCCAAGGTCACTCAGCAGGCAAGTGGTGGAGGTGGTATTTGAACCTGGCTCTCTGACTCTCAAGCCAGTGCACTTACCAGTAGGCCATGCTGTTACCTAGTAAATTTCTCCCCCTTTTCGACTGTGAGGGTACGGTAGGGACTGTCTCTATATGTCTCTACATGTTGCCAACTTGTACTTCCCAAGCGCTTAGTACAGTGCTCTGCACACAGTAAGCGCTCAATAAATACGATTGATTGATTGAAATTTACTATGCCACTTCTGGATTATCTTGCTCCCTTCAAGCTCACCTATTCTTCATTCTTCATTCATCCTAGTTGCCATCGTCTTCTAATGCTGGCTCAGTCAGTCAGTCAATCATATTTATTGAGCACTTACCGTGAGCAGAGCACTATACTAAGTGCTTGGGTGAGTACAATATAACAATAAACAGACACGTTCCCTGCCCACAGTGAACTCACAGTCTAGAGGGGAAGACAGACATTAATATAAAGAAATAAATTACGTGAGATGTCCATAAGTGCTGTGGGGCTGGAAGGGATCGATAAATAAACGGAGCAAGTCAGGCCGACGCAGAAGGGAGTGAGAGAAGAGGAAAGGAAGGCTCAGTCTTCTACTGCCCTCCTGTCCTCACACCACATCTCAGGGATTTTGAGGCCCTCTCAACTCTCACCCCTCTAACTTAATCCTCGAGAACTCCAACACCCACATCGAAAATCCTGCTGACCACTGGGTCAAGTTAAAGTGATTTGCCCAGGGTCAGCAGACAAACAGCAGAGCCGGGATTAAAACCCATGTCCTTCTGACTCACAGGCCCAAGCTCTAACCACTAGACCACGCATCTGATGGACCCGTGGGGAGATGATCAACCAGGTACCTTGTAAGATGAATCTTCTGGGCTCTTGGTTTCTCTTTCAAAAAGTCCCTAGGATTTTGCTTTCTAGGGAATTTTGGAAGATGCGCTTTAGATATGAGCATGGGAAGCAGAGAGCCCTAGTGGAAAGAGCATGGACCTGGGATTAGAGGACATGCCGTTTGTTATGTCTTGTTGTCTATCTCCCCCTTCTAGACTGTGAGCCCACTGTTGGGTAGGGACCGTCTCTATATGTTGCCAACTTGTACTTCCCAAGCGCTTAGTACAGTGCTCTGCACACAGTAAGCGCTCAATAAATACGATTGATGATGATGATAATCCTGGCTCTGCCACTTCCGGCTCTGTGACCACGGACAATTCACTTCACTGGGCCTCAGTTTCCTTATCTGTTCGATGGAAATTCAATACCTCTTCTCCCCCACCACTTAGACTGTGAACCCGAGGTGAGGCAGATACTGTATCCAACCTGGTTATTTTAGGACAGTGTTTGGCACATAATAAACACTTAAATACCCTAATCATCATTACTATTAAGTACATACATATTCTGTCTAGGAGTCAAATGACTATTGAACTCTCCCAAGCACTTAGTACAGAGCTCTGCACACACTAAGCACTCAATACAACTGATTGATTGATTCTTTTGAAAAAAACATCTGTTACTTAACCATGAAATTAAAGAGAAATGTCACATGGCCTAAGCCATGACCAGGAGGCTCAGATGTTTCCAGTGCTCTCCTGAGTCTTCCTGTCTGCGGTTTTTTATGATACTTTTTAGACTTCCTAAACTGAAATGTAGCATTAATACTTCTCTGCTCACTTCCTGGCTGTCAGATAGGAGGGCAGGGATCAATCAATCAATCATATTTATTGAACATTTTCCATTTGCAGAGCACTGTACTAAGCACTTGGGAGTGTATAACAACAGACACATTCCCTCCCACAACGAGCTTACAGTCTAGAGGGGGAGACTGACATTAATAGAAATCAATAAATTACACATAAGTAAGTGCTGTGGGGCTGGGGTGGAGGATGAATAAAGGGAGAAAGTCAGGGTGACATAAAAAAGAGTAGAAGAAAAGAAAATGAGGGCTTAAATCAGGGAAGGCCTCCTGAAGGAGATGTTCCTTCAGTAAGACTTTGAAAGAGGGGAGGGAACTGTCTGTTGGAAATGAAGAGGGAGGGCGTTCCAGAGGGGTGGAGAAGTGTTTGCAAAATGCACTTTAAACTAAACTACTTTTATAAATGGTTCATTTATTTTTGCCATTAGGATAAAGGGAGCACAAGCAAATGAATGTGGGTTAGTGCTGGAGATTTTGAGTGAGTCCCACAAGAAGGAAAAAAAAAGTTATGTAACTACTTCTGATCTCAAATTTTCCAGAGCAATACAAAGAAAGGGAAGACAGGAAGGGTAGAAACAAGAAACTAACCTGAGACGGGATTCAATCAATCAATCAACAGTATTTGCAGAGAGCTTACTGTGCTCAGAACACTGTACTAATTGCTTGGGAGAATACAATATAATAGAGTTGGTAGACAGGATCGCTGACCACAAGAAACAGTCTAGTGGAAAGAGCAGAAGCCAGAGAATCAGAGGACCTGGGTTCTAATCCCAGCTCTGCCTCATCATCGTCATCATAATGGGTTTTGTGAAGCATTTATTGTGTACTAAACATTGGGGTAGATACAAGATAATCAGGTCCCACATGGGCCTCACAGTCTAAGTAGGAGGGAAAAGGGGTATTGAATCCCCATTTTAAAGATGGGGGAACTGAGGCACAGAGAAGCTACAATACATAGCCATTATCTGCTGTGTGACTTTGGGCAAGTCACTTAACTTCTCTGTGCCAGTTTCTTCAACTGTAAAATGGGGATTCAATACCCATTTTCCCACCTACACTGTGAGCCCCACGTGGGATGGGGACTGTGTCTGACCCGATTAATCTGTTTCTACCCCACACTTAGAACAATGCTTGACACACAGTATATGTGCTTCACAAATCCCATTTTAAAAGGAGCATACAAAACTAGAGGGGAAGATGGACATTAAAATAAATTACAGAGGGGGGAATAATAATGATGGCATTTATAAAGTGCTTACTATGTGCAAAGCACTGTTCTAAGTGCTGGGGAGGTTACAAGGTGATCAGGTTGTCCCATGGGGGCTTACAGTCTTAGTCCCCATTTTACAGATGAGGTAACTGAGGCCCAGAGAAGTTAAGACTTGTCCAAAGTCACACAGCTGACAATTGGTGGAGCAGGGATTTGAACCCCTGACCTCTGACTCCAAAACCCATGCTCTTTCCACTGAGCCATGCTGCTTCTCATAATGGAAATGGGAGCAGAGAGGAAATTTAAGTGTAAAGTATCAAACTGTTCAAGGGGTACAGATCCAAGTGCACAGATGAGGCAGAAGGGAGGGAGAAGAGGGGAAATGAGGTCTAATAATAATAACAGAGATGTTGTTTGTTAAGTGCTTACTATGTACCAGGCACTGTACTAAGCACTGAAATGGATACAAGCAAATCGAGTTGGACATGTTCCCTGTCTCACGTGGGGCTCGCAGTCCCAATCCCCATTTTACAGGTGAGGTAACTGAGGCCCAGAAAAGTGAAGTGACTTGCCTAAGGTCACATAGCAGACACGTGGCGGAGTCAGGATTAGAACCCATGACCATCCAACTGGTAGGCCTGTGCCTATCCACTATGCCATGCTGCTCTCTAAGTCAGGGACAGCTGCTTGACTAGTCTTTCATTCATTCAATCATATTTATGGAGTGCTTACTGTGTGCAAAGCACTGTACTAAGGGCTTGGGAGAGTACAATGTAACAATAAACAGACACATTCCCGCCCACAATCCAGCTTGCAGTCTAGAGCCTAAAGTCTACAGTCTAGTCTTATACAGGGACCGTTTCTATACGTTGCCAACTTGTAATTCCCAAGCGCTCAGTACAGTGCTCTGCATACAGTAAGCGTTCAATAAATGCAATTGAATGAATGAATGAATGAATGAATTCGGAAAAAAATAAAGCCACCAGATTTCTTTCCACCAAGAACGTCACTTTACCATGATGGTTTCCAAACCTTTCTCTCATGATTTACAAGGAGCTTTCTCCACACCCTACCCTAACCCTAGCCCCCTCCATACAAACAACCAACCCCCCAAAATACACTTTGTGTCCCACGTAGCAATACAAAAGGTCTTAGAATCTAACAGGGCAAGAAGTTCAGGAGGATGACCCAGGGAGATGTGACCAGTTCATCGTGTTCATAAAGCTCATCTCTCTCCGCCAAACTCCTACCACACAGACTCAAGCTCTCGGCATAACACAGACTACTGCACTGGCTTCCTCACTGGCATCCCTGCCTCCAGCCTCTCCCTTTTCTCATCTACAACTCCCGGGGCTGCTTTGAGTCTCTTCACTTCTCTGGGCTTCAGTTCCCTCATCTGTAAAATGGGGATTGAGACTGGGAGCCCCACATGAGACAGGATCTGCGTCCAACACGATTTGTTTGTGTCCACCCCAGCTTGCCACATAGTAAGTGCTTAACAAATACCACAATTATTATTATTATTATTGTTACCTTCCTGAAGCGGCATTCAGCCCGCACCTCTCAACTCCCCCAAAACCTCTAATGTCTACCCACTTCCCTCCCCATCAAGCACAACCTGAGAAGCAGCGTGGCCTAGTGGATAGAGCACGGGCCTGGGATTCAGAAGGACCTGGGTTCTAATCTCGGATCCGTCACTTGTCACCTTTGTGACCTTGGGCGAATCACTTCATTTCTCTGTGCCTACGTTACCTCATCTCTAAAACGGCGATTAAGACGGTGAGGTCCAGGTGGGACGTGGATTGTGTCCAACCTGATTAGCTTGTACCTAACCCAGCGCTTAGTACAGTCCTGACACATAGTAAGCACTTAATACCACAAAAACAATCCTTTCCATTACTTTCAAGGCTGGCCACTAGCTTTCCCTTTCTCACATATCAGCGCTTATGACTCACCTGTATCTAACCCAGTGCTTAGAACCATGTTTGACACATGGCAAGCATTTGACAACAATCATTTTTTTTTAAAAAAAAGGTGGCTTTTCCAAGCTAGCTGAAGATGAGAGCAGGATGAGGTCCTGTCCAATGTTCTGTTCCACATATAGAAAGAGAATGGAACAGACAAGTGGCAAAGCATATCAACATACCCCAGCTATACTGACATGCTTTGTCCAAGAAAGACTGGACTCCATTATCTGAGGAAACTGATGAAAAGGTCACTTTTCTCTATGGCATGATTCCACGTACACCCACATCCCGGTTCAAGGATACCGGCTGCAGCATGAGAACAAAGACTCAGCTCTGCCAATTCAGATTGTTCTCTGTAGACATAAGGAGGAGTTCCCTAGAGTCAGCCTCTCCCCTTGGGTGGCTTTGTTTGTTGAGTCTAACTTGGCCAGTTCCGGGAGCATACTGCACACAGGGAGACTAGTTGTGGATCCTGCTGACAACTCCCGCTTTCTACCTTTTCAAGAAGCCAATTTTTATGAGAATGAAGGCTGTACATCTCCAGTGTTGGGTATTTTTCAGCCCTAAGGGAAGTTAGGGCAATCGTGAGGAGGCAGAACCTGATGTGGATCAGAAATAAAAGCTTCCATTTTTCCACCAAACAAATGACCTAAGACCCCTTGGCAATAACTCCTCTTCTCTTCCATTAGGAGCCCGGGACTGGCACGGGTCAGGGCAAGGCAGAGGTGAGGTGGTTTAGCCAAACTGGTGGGTGGCGGAGGTGGCAAAGAGGTAGGGGTTAGCCTAAAGACTTGTCTCTTGACAAGTCAATTTTATTCCTTTTATTTTCCCCCAGGTATTAAATGGAGTGCTCCATTGCAACTGGTGAGGGGGTGGTTAAAAAAGTATGGTTTTACCTCTTGGTAAGGAGCAGAAATTTAGTTATGACCTCCCACCCCCCACCCTCCAGCAGTACGTCTAACAAAGATATGGGCGGCCAACTCTTTTTCCCCCTCTGCCTGTATTACATTATTCTCAGGGTACCCTGTGGTCTGAAGCGGAGAGTGTTCCAGGGTTCAGGCAAACCCCAAGGGCTCCCCACTGGGAAGCTGAAAGGTAGAGGAAGACGTTATCGCTTGGTGACGAACTAGAAAATGAATATGTATTTAAAAGCACAGCCTCCATTTTGGAAGTATGCACATCCCTTATCAAATACAGAGGAGGAGGAAGGGAATGCTGAAAGGAAGGGAAGCAGTGTTGCCTAATGGATAGAGCCCAGGCCTGAGAGTCAGAAGGACCTGGGTTCTATTCCCGGCTCCGCCACTTGTCAGCTGTGTGACCTTGGGCAAATTGCTTAACTTTTCTGTGCCTTAGTTACCTCATCTACAAAATGGGGATTAAGACTGTGATCCCCATGTGGGGCATGGACTGTGTCCAACCTGATTACGTTGTAACTGTCCCAGTGCTTAAATACCATTAAAAAAAGGAAGAAAATGAGGTGGACACGGAACTTCCTTTATGCTCCTTGGGACCTGTCCCTCATATTTGAAGTCGGCCAACTCTGTTGTTTTGTATTTAGTACAGTGCCCTGCACATAGTAAGCATTAAATAAATACCATTGATAATGATGATGATGCTAAAATAATCTCCCTCTATGATGTCTCACTGAAATTGGTCACCACCCCTCACTCAAACAGATCTCCAATGAAATCACAACTCTGAATGGTTTCCCCGGCTTTTCGACTACATCCACTGATTTCACCCAGTGATTGCAAGGAAAAGCTTTTACAGTTTACACAGAGTCCTGAATAGCAATAAGAGAAACTGTAGTATTTGTTAAGTACTTACTATGTGCCAAGCTCTGGTAAAGGCTGGGGTAGATACCATAAATACAATCAGATTCAGTCCCATGTGGGACTCACAGTCCAAGAGCAGCATAGCGTAGTGGATAAAACCTGAGCTTGGGAGTCAGAAGGACGTGGGTTCTAATCCAGGCTCTACCACTGGGTAACCTTGGGCAAGTCACTTCACTTCTCTGTGCCTCAATTATCAGCTGCAAAATGGGGTTTCTGGCTGTTCTTCCTCCTTTCAACTAGGCCAGCTCCTATTATAATAAAATAATAATAATAAAATGGGACTTTTTACTTAAGCGCTTACTATGTGCTGGACACTGGGGTAGATACAAGATAATCAGGTTGGACACAGTCCCTGTCCCACATGGGGCTCACAATATTAATTCCCATTTTACGAATGAGGGAACCGAGGCCCAGAGAAGTGAAGTGGCTTGTCCAAGGTCACACAGCAGGGATGGGACCGAGCCAGGCTTAGGACTCAGGTCCTTCTGACTTGCACTATCCCCCTCGTCCCCCTCTCCATCCCCCCCATCTTACCTCCTTCCCTTCCCCACAGCACCTGTATATATGTATATATGTTTGTACATATTTATTACTCTATTTATTTATTTATTTTACTTGTACATATCTATTCTATTTATTTTATTTTGTTAGTATGTTTGGTTTTGTTCTCTGTCTCCCCCTTCTAGACTGTGAGCCCGCTGTTGGGTAGGGACTGTCTCTATATGTTGCCAACTTGTACTTCCCAAGTGCTTAGTACAGTGCTCTGCACACAGTAAGCGCTCAATAAATACGATTGATTGATTGATTGATTGATTGATTGATTGATAGACCACGCTGCTTCTCAGGGCTTCTAGTTGTTAGCCTTGGCATGTTGAAGAGGCAGGGCCTGACCATGCTGGTAGCGGCTATCAATCAATCAACGGCATTTATGGAGCTCTTACTCTGTGCAGAGCACTGGACTAAGTACAGAGCTCATCTCAAAGATAAATGGACTGGATGACTGCCCAGTGCCTTCAACTTCAAGGATCTGTGCTCTAGGGAGACCCCTCCTCTCTGAGGACAAGAAGCAGGCAGAGTTCCCTCTGTGGGATAAAATCAGCCAGTGAGGGAACCCTACTCCCCCCTGAAATGAGCTACTCTGAGATCAGGGACAAGGGAGTGGGCTAAGGTGGAGAACCACTACACCCCATTCACGTCCTTTCCAGACGCCTCTTGCCCACTCCCAAATCAAGCCCAGAAGTGATCCCCTTATTGCCCAAAGACCTTTCCTGGGACCAGTGGAAAGAGCACGGGCTTGGGAGTCAGAAGACGTGGGTTCTAATCCCGGCTCTGCCACTTGTCTGCTGTGTGACCTTGGCCAAGTCACTTCACTTCTCTGTGCCTCAGTTACTTCATCTGTAAAATGGGGATTAAGACTGTGAGCCCCACGTGGGACAGTCTGTTTACCTTGTATCTACCCCAGCACTTAGAAGAGTGCTTGGCCCATAGTAAGCGCTTAACAAATAATATCATCCTCACCAAATCGCTAAAACGAGGTGAAATGCTCCTGCACTGTTCTCTGGTTAATCCCTCTAGACTGTATACTCACTGAGGGCAGGGAATGTGTCCGTTTATTGTTCTATTGTACTCTCCCAAGTGCTTAGTACCATGCTTTGCACACAGCAAGCTCTCAATAAATGCGACTGAATACAATTGACTGACTGCCTCCTCAACCAAATCACTAGCAGGTTTATATGGGTAGGCAGCTCTATAGTGGGGAAGAGGAAAAAAAAATCAGTGCTGCGGTTTGTTCGGTCAGCCTTAGGTTCTCAGGATCGTCAAAAATCGAGTGCCCGGGTTTGTTCAAATCCATACTCTTACAGGCTCATTAAAAACGTTCTGATCCTTTCCTGCATATGGCACCTGGAATTCAATCTTTCTTTCCAAAAATACTCTCCCTTTCAACCTCAAGCCATCTCAACATGTTGCCGAAACCCTTATCCAAATCAGATATCTACTCCGTTACCCTCTTCTTTCAGGGCACCATGGCCGTCTTCCTGTTACTGAGGGTTCTCAGCTCCTGACGTTCACTATAAAGAGTTTGGATGCTTAGGAACATCACAGATGAGTGACTCCTGGCAAGGCTGCATCACATAGATAAATCTACCTAGCTGGATATCTATATAGTCTTTGTAGTTTGCTTGCAGCCTTTCATTTACAGTCTATACATGAAAATGCTCAAAATATTAGCAGACATCTCCTCACTCACTGTATCCTTTTCCAGATGGAAGGCATTTACGTAGCATCTAATCATTCATTCATTTAATCACATTTGAGTTCTTACTGTGTGCAAAGCACTGTACTAAGTGCTTAGCACTGTACTAAATGCTTAGCATCCCTTTAATGAAGAACTCAGCCCTGAAACTCACCTGAACAACATTCTCAGGAGCCAGGCAAGAGGAAGATTGGAGGAAACTACAGAGCAAGCCAGGGGAAGAACCAGTTAGTGAAGTCAGGTTTCTAAAATTCCAATCCAAGATTCCTTCCAACAGTAATAATAATAATAATAATAACTGTGGTATTTGTTAAGTACTTACTATGTGCCAGGCACTGGACTAAGTGCTGGGGTAAATAAAAGGTAATTGGGTTGGACACAGTCCCTGTATCACGTTGGGCTCACAATCTTCATCTCCATTTTACAGATGAGGGAACTGAGAAGCACAGACAGGTTAAGTGACTTTGCCCAAGCTCACATAGCAGACAAGTGGAAGAATCAGGATTAGAACCCAGGTCATGCTCTATTCACTAGGCCACACTGCTTCCCAAGATTCTGCACTTGAATTTGTGTCCTTTATTCATCCCGCTCTTAGCACTTGCGTCTTGCCTTGTCTTATGCTGTCAGGTCATTTCCGACCCACAGCGACACCATGAGCACATTCATTCATTCAATCATACTTACTGAGCGCTTACTGTGTGCAGAGCACTGTACTAAGCGCTTGGGAAGTACAAGGTGGCAACATATAGAGACGGTCCCTACCCAACAACGGGCTCACAGTCTAGAGTCTCACATCTCTCCCAGAGTGCCCCACCTCCCTCTGCAATCATTCTGGTAGCATGTCTTTAGAGTTTTCTTGGTAGAAATATGGAATTGGTTTACCATTGCCTTCACCATGTGGTAAGCTTGAGTCTCCACCCTCAACTCTCTCCCATGCCACTGTTGCCCAGCACAGGTGAGTTTTCACTTGTAGCAGATTGCCTTCCACTTGCTAGCCACTGCCCATGCTAGGAATGGAAAGGGTAGGCTCCTGCTTGACTTAATTATCTAAGCCAGCACTTAAAACAGTGCTTGACACAAAATAAATGCTTAACAAATGCCATTAAAAATGCTGTGCCCTACAATACTCTCCCAAGCACTTAGAACAGTGCTTTGAACACAGTAACCCACTCTAATATGATTGATTGATCTGAATAATGATAATAATGATTAATAAAGCCTACAAGGCTAGGCAGAGCATGTGCTTTTCCAAAGGAATTATTTTACCACCTGGCCCTGGAACAGGTCACCCCTCTACTTTTGTAACATACTCCCCCAAGCTCTCTGCGCACAGTAAGTGCTCAATAACTACCATTGACTAAGCAATGAAAACTATGATCTCTTCCACATGACAAGGGACCTCAATCGTGGTCGATGTTGTTTCACTTCCAAAGCCAACAGTCAGAGACCGCTTCTCTTCCCTAGACAAGGAGCTCCCCTGGCTTCCCAAACCAGGATTGGCGGGGCTCGAGGGGAAACAAAAGAGGGCAAGCAAAGCACTCGAAATGGCATGAAGTCAGAGGTTTCAAGAGGTAGCCCTAGGAAATCCCTCCCATAGAGGGCAAGGGAACCAACTGGGAGGAAAAGGTTGACCTTGGGCCAGCCCCATGAAGTGGCCCACCATAGTATCTTGAATACTATGGAAAAAAACCCCAAAACCAGAGGGATAGAAGGCAGACAAACCCCAAGCTCAGCTCTGATCCCAGGGTAATCTAGTGAGTCGCGGAGTCCATTCACTCAGCGATAATAATAATTGTGGTATTTGTTTAGTGCTTACTATGTGCCAGATTCTGTGATAATAATAATAATTAATAGTAATATTTATGGTATTTGTTAAGCACTTACTATGTGTCAGGCAGTGTTCTAAGCACTGGCGTGGAGATGAGCAAATTGGGTTGACACAATCCCTGTCCCACGTGGGGCTCTCAGTCTCAATCCCCATTTTACAGATGCGGGAACTGAGGCCCAGAGAAGTGAAGTGCCTTGCCCAAGGTCACACAGCAGACAAGCGGCAGAGCCGGGATTAGAACCCATGACCTTCTGATTCCCAGGCCTGGGCTCTATCCACTACACCATGCTGCTTCACAGTCCCTGTCCTACATTGGGTTTACAGCTCCTCCCTTTCCACTTCAAATCCCTCTGGAGGGTGGGCGCCATGGGGTTGACAGAGTTTTTGATGACACATTCTATGACACTTTCTGGGAAATGGAGCCCAGTTTTCCTGTTTCACTGCCCTCACCCTTGCCCGCGACCAATACTAAGACAACAACCATCACATCACAAAACAATAAGAACAAAAACAGGCATCACCCAGAAAGAACAGTGCTTACTGCCACCTTCACTAGTGATGGAGCTGACAAGAAGTCATGTGGCTTCATCGAGTGATGATGAAAGGAAGGAATCCCACTGAGAAGGTGGTAATTCAATAACAATTTTTTATTTACGGTACTTGTTAAAAGCTTACCTTGTGCCAAGCAATGTATTAAGCACTGAGGCAGAGCCAAGATAATCAAGTTAATCAAGTTGGACACAGTCCCTGTTCTATAAGGGGCTCGCTGTCTAAGTATATATATATATATATATATATATATACACCTGTATATATGTATATATGTTTGTACATATTCATTACTCTATTTATTTATTTTACTTGTACATATCTATTCTATTTATTTTATTTTGTTAGTATGTTTGCTTTTGTTCTCTGTCTCCCCCTTTTAGACTGTGAGCCCACTGTCGGGTAGGGACTGTCTCTATATGTTGCCAATTTGTACTTCCCAAGCGCTTAGTACAGTGCTCTGCACACAGTAAGCACTCAATAAATACAATTGATTGATTGATTGATTGACCAGAGGAGCCATTAGGGGCAGAGAGAGGCAGAGCAGAGGGATTTTTGCTCCTCAAACACCCTCTCCCTTCTGCTCTTACTAACAATAATAATAATGATGACCGTGGTTTGTTTAACACTTGCTATGTGCCAAGCACTGTTCTAAGCACTGGGGTAGGTACAAGGAAATCAGGTTGGACACGGTCCCTGTCCCACCTGGGGCTCACAGTCTTAAGGAGGTAACAGAGGCATAGAAGTTAAGTGACTTGCCTAAGGTCACACAGCAGACAAGTGGCAGAGCCGGGATTAGAACCCACATCCTCTTGACTTCCCCAGCCCATGTTCTTGCCACCCACCTTGACCATGAACGTCTACACATATTCAATAATTCATCTGGTCACTTCACCCCAGTATACTGGTGTTACTAACCATGACATCCTTATTCTTGGGCCTGCTTTTCCATACACTATTGACATCTGCTGCCCCGCTCCGCCCACAGCAGGGATCATGGTTTTGGCACACGGCGGTGCTTACCAGAACGGGAAGCGCAAAAATACCATCGACTGATTCGACTAATAATTCAACTCAATACAGACCGGTGCAGCCGGAAGGTCCTGCCTGGTTAGAACTTGGCTTAAGAACCTAATCTTTAAGAAGTGTGTCCTAGATAAGACTGTAGCATGACTTATAGCCACAGCTGATTTTCTCTTGACCATTTTTTGGCACCGAATCCCTGGGTTTCTCTTCATCTAATAATGTAGTTCATCAGCGGTTTTGAATGAGCCCAAGTTCAATAGTCCTTCTATTCAAAATAACATCCCAGTCATCCACCTGATGAAAATTGGAATTTCACGAGGAGACCCAGTCCTCCCGTCTGTGAAGCCCACTATGTTCAGCTCTTGGGTTTTATGCAAGTAGCATTACAGAGCTTCAGACCTGACCTAAACTCCAGGTGTCTGCTGCAATGAGTATCTTCTTGCTTTAAAGGACTAAGACGCAGCCTCTGATGATGGGAGCTTTATTCGATTGCCAGAAACAGCCTTCCAACATGGCTACACGAATTCCACCACCTGATAACAGGAGCGTGACAACCTGCTGAAATAGCATACCACTGTTTTGAGAGGATAGATCCCTGGAAGATGAGAGCAAATCAGACACTGGGCGACCTTCCTACTGGTGTCGGACCCATCGTCCTTCATTCGGAGGACATGCGGGGAGAGTCGAGTCGGCTCCAGAAAACCTCTTCTTCCCAAGTTCCAATGAAAGGCGTGACACCATTGCCTGGAACTGGTTCCCAGTCACTCAATGAGTGGCCCAAGCTGGTGACCTGACGCAGCCAACTGATGGCCCAGGGAGTTGGCAAGGCTCTACACCTCTCGATATAAGGTTTGAAAGGAGCGTAACCCTGCCCAAGTAATTTCTCCCCAAAGAGCAATGTAGTCTGGCAGCTAAAGCAGTATTGATACTGACAAACCTCAACAGTCATTATGACTAGTGTACACGACTTTACACTAACCCAAACAAAAAACAAAATGCAGCATTGATACTGACAAATATCAGCAGTCCTTATGACTATGGTACACAGCTTTACACTAACCCAAACAAAAACAACACCACAACCTATGCCTGGATTGCAGATCTAGCCTAAAAGCTAACGCCCAAGAGTGGTTGGGTTAATTTGAGTTATCTGACACAACACACCAGAGGTCACAGTGGAACTTGGGAAGCAAAATGACTTAGCTTAGTGGCAGACAATGGATTTCTTCATATTATATTTTATTGAAACCATAACATTATCCACAGGGTCTCATAATTTGATTCAAGCAGTACAAGAGAAGGCCTGCCCCTCCAAAGAAGTACAATTCACTTCACATAAGGGCATATGTTAGGGAGATCAATTGGTTTCCAAGCATACTTCATCTCTGGTGTGAAAGCACCCTTAGGTTGCCATTACTATTACTAATAATTATAGTAGTTGTTAATAGCTCATTATTTACCACTGTATTAAGAGCTGGGGAAGATACAAGATAACTCAGTTGGACATATTTCCTTGTCCCACACAGGGGCTCACAGTCTAAGTAGACGAGAGTAGGATTTAATAATCATTATGGTATCTGTTAAGTGCTTACTATGTGCGAGGCACTGTACTAAACACTGGTGGGGATACCAGCAAATCGGGTTGGACACAGTCCCTGTCCCATGTGGGGCTCACAGTTTCAATCCCCATTTTACAGATGAAGTAACCGAGGCACAGAGAGGTGACTTGCCCAAGATCACACGGAAGACAAATGGTGAAGCCAGGATTAGAACCCGTAACCCCCGACTCCCAGGCCAGTGCTCTATCCCCTAGGCCATGCTGCTTCTGTAAAATGTCCACTAGGCCATCTGTAAAAAGTCCATTTTACAGATGAGGAAACTGACACCCAGAAGTTGTGACTTGTCCACAATAGACAAGCAATGGAGTCAGGATTAGAACCCACATCCTGTGACGTCCAGATTCGTGCTCTTTCCATTAAGGGATGCTGCTTAAACAACTTGAAAAAATACAAAATTTGAGAGTCAATTCCATATAACGGGGACTCAACCTGCATGGAACAAGAGCATCAGTTATTGCTCCAGCTCCCTATAGCTTTTAACTGCAGAATTAACTTCTTCAGTTATCTGCCACATTTTAACATCTTTCAGCCACAATCCCCAATAATAACAATAAAAAATAAATAAATTACAGATATATACATATGTGCTGTGGGGCTGGGAGAGGGGATGAATGAAGGGAGCAAGTCAGGGTGTCACAGAAGGGAGTGGGAGAAGAGGAGAGGAGGGTTTAATCAGGGAAGGCTTCTTGGGGGCTGGGAGAGGGGATGAATGAAAGGAGCAAGTCAGGGTGTCACAGAAGGGAGTGGGAGAAGAGGACGGCTTAGTCAGGGAAGGCTTCTTGGAGGCTTCAGTAAGGCTTTGAAGTGAAGGAGAGCAATTATCTGTCTGATATGAGGAGGGAGGGTGTTCCAGGCCAGAGGCAGGATGTGGGCGAGAGGTCGGCGGCAAGATAGACGAGATCGAGGTAGAGTGAGAAGGTTAGCATTAGAGGAACGAAGTGTGCGGGCTGGGTTATAGTTAGGAGAGTAGCGAGGTGAGGTAGGAGGGAGTGAGGTGATTGAGTGCTTTAAAGCCAACGGTGAGGAGTTTCTGTTTGATGCAGAGGTGGACGGACAACCACTGGAGTTTCTTGAGGAATGTGTGCAAAACACCACACGCGCACACACACACACACCCACGCACACACACACACATCTGTTAAGCACTTACTGTGTGCCAAGCACTGTTCTAAACAGTAGGGTAGATTCAAGTTAATCAGGTCTCCTGATGGGGCTTCGCAGTCTAAGTTGGAGGGAGAACAGGCATTGAATCCTGATTTTACAATTGAGGAAACTGAGTCATAGAAAAGGGAATTGACTTGCCCAAGGTTACACAGCAGACAAGTGGCAGAGCCAGAATCACAACTCAGATCACATTAATGAAAGTACTTCTCCTATCCCGCCTTGATTATTGTATCAGCCTCCTCGCTGACCTCCCTGCCTCCTGTCTCTCCCTACTCCAGTCCATACTCTCTATGCTGCCCAAATCAATTTCCTTCAAAAATGTTCAGGCCATGTTTCCCCATTCCTCAAGAAACTCCAGTGGCTGCCCATCCATCTCAGCATCAAACAAAAACTCCTCCCAATTGGCTTTAAAGCACTCCATCACCTTGCCGCCTCCTACCTCACCTCACTGCTCTCCTGATACAACCCAGCCGACATAACCTAGCCCTCTAATGCTAACCTACTCACTGGACCTCAATCTCGTCTATCTCGCCGCCGACCTCTCACCCATATCCCACCTCTGGCCTGGAACACCTTCCCTCCTCATATCAGACAGAAAACTGCTCTCCTGCACTTCAAAACTTTATTGAAGGCACATCTCCTCCAAGAAGCCTTCCCTGACTAAGCCCTCCACTCCTCCTACTCCTTCTGTGCTGCTCTTATTTGCTCCTTCATTCTTCCACCATCCTATCCCACAGCACAAATGTATATATATGTAATGCATTTATCTTTTTATTTACTATATATTAATGTCTGCCTCCCCCTCTAGACTGTGAGCTCTTTGTGAGCAAGGAATATGTTTGTTGTTATATGGTACTCTCCCACACACTTAGTACGGTGCTTTGCACACAGTAAGTGCTCAATAAGTACGACAATGAAAGAATGAAGGCCCTCTGATTCTCAAACCCAACATCTTTCACCGGGGCTTGGCTGCTTCCTTAGAAAGCCAGAGTTTAGCAATTGTCCTTACCATCCAAGACAGGCTGTGTGTCAAACTTGATTTCTACTCAGGCCTTGAAAGGCCCATCTTCAGCATCTGTTCACAACCTGTAAACCCCTCAGCCCAGAGCATCCTTAGAACGCTTTTTCCCACTGCTCACGGTGTCATACACTTTGCACTTGCTATTTCTCAGAGCTCACCTTTTGGCGCTAACATGGTGAGGGAACTGAAGCTCTGAGAGGTAAAGTAACTTTGCCCAAGGCAATGGATCCTCAATTTTTCTGAGGACCCCCTGGTCAGATCAAAAGCCTACCCTCTGCTACTCCCTCCAGGGGAGGGTAGCCGAAGAATGGAAAGAGGAAGGAGACAGGGTTCTCCAAATTGAGAGGAGGCGGGTCCTCTCTCCACTCTAAATTGTGCCCCATCGCAGAGCAATATAGTTTTAGAAAACCACCACTTTTGTTTTTTAAACGAAAGCCACCCCGATGTTCTAGACAATGGACACACTCGGTGAAGGAGCTAAAAGACCACAGCAAGGCTATTCTGGGATCAGTGTACTGGTCCACCCAGCTCCAATATTCTGCCTCTGGCACTGGGAACAGGATGTCTGGTGTACAAGTGCCGCGGCTACCTTCCTGGAACACCGGACCCACTTACCTTTCCTCTAGGAGCCCAGTCAGGACCCTTCATCAATTAATTTAGCCTCAGGAGGAAAACTCAGAATTAGGGGAGCATAGGAGGAGCTCTGGACTGTAAGTTCAGTGGGGATAAGGAAGGTGTCTACCAGCTCTGTTGTACTGTCCTCACCCAAGCACTTAGAACAGCCCAGCTCACACACTTTCCTCCTTTAATACTAACTTTCTCACTGCATCTCGATTTCTTCCATCTCATCGCCGACCACTCGTCCACATCCTGCCTCTGGCCTGGAAAGCCCTCCCTCCTCCAATCTGACAATGACTCTCCCTGCCTTCAAAGTCTTATTGAAGGCACAACTGCTCCAAGAGGCCTTCCTTGATTAAGAGCTCCTTTTCTCTTCTCCCACTCCCTTCTGCACTGCCCTCACTTGCTCCCTCTATTCATCTCCCCACCACCACCACCACAGCACTTATGTACAGATCTGTAATTTATTTATAATAATGTCTGCCTCCCCCTCTAGACTATAAACTCACATTGGGCAGGTGTGTCTATTATATTGTTATAGTGTACTCTCCCAAGCGCTTAGTACAGATCTCTACACACAGTAAATGCTCTATAAATATGATTGGATGTCTGACTGAGCCTGGGCGCTGTACGCAGTAAGAGCTCAATAAGTACCACTGGTTGATTGACTGAAGGGCAGCAGTGGCATCAGGGGGTCCCAAATGACAATTTCCAAAAGGCAGAACAGGAGTGAGAATTCCGGCCCCCTGAGGTTCCCCTCTTAGATTACTAACCCATAGTGCCTCTGCATAGTCCACTGCAGGCAGGGAATGTGTCTGTTAATTGTTATATTGTCCTCTCCCAAGTGGTTAGTACAGTGCTCTGCAGTACAGTAAGTCCTCAGTAAATAACACTAACTGACAAGCTGTAAGCATTTGGAGGCCTGGGAGATTCTCCTTCACGATTAAGTAACCCTTGTCAATTCCTTCCTCCTCTGATATTTCCCTTCACTTTCTTTCCGGTTCCTGATCTAATCTGACATTCTCCCCGTTGTCATAAATTGCCACCCATCAAATGACAGAACTTGACCAGCTGTTTTTTACGGGAGTTTCTGACCTCTGGCATTTTCCATCTGATTCTCCCCCACAGACTCCAGCACCGAAACACACCTGGTCACGTCCTCTTCCCTAACAGTCTCCTTCATTCAACTGTTTGCTTTCTTCAGGCAAAAGATGTCCTGCCACTGTTCACAGTGCCGTGAATTACTAAATTGTTAAATTTTAAAATCATCCAACATTTCAGGACACACAGAAGGGGATGTACACAACTCCTCTCCCCTCACTCCCTGCCCCCTGAAACCAAATTTCCAACAAGGAAACAACATCATCATCAATCGTATTTACTGAGCGCTTACTGTGTACAGACAGTTGTACCAAGAGAAGAGCAACACACTCGGGAAGAAAAGTCAAACCAAATGAAGGCGAAATGAGCAAACAAGTGCTTAAGAGAGAGAAGATGCAGAACTGGAACACGTGGAAGACCAGGGAGTTGGTGCCTGGGAAATGGGAGTGGGAAGAGAAGGTTATCCAAGTTTTGGCTTTCAAAACCCTCCATCAACTTGCTCCACTTTTCCTCTCTTCCCCGCCTCCCTGTTCTCCAACTCACCCCCGTCACACCACCCAAGCTAGCCTCCTAACTGGACCTATCTCTCGACTCCCCTGCCTCCATCCACTCACTGATGCTATTCTCCCAGGTTGGAATTCCATTCCTCCACGAATCCAACATCTACAGCTCTCCCCACATTCAAAGCCCCAGCTCTCCCCACATTCAAAGCCCTCTTAAAATCCCACTTCATCCATCCAACAAGCCTTCCTTGATTAGTTTCCAAGTACTCAATATCGTTTGAACCATCATCATCATCAATCGTATTTATTGAGCGCTTACTGTGTGCAGAGCACTGTACTAAGCGCTTGGGAAGTACAAATTGGCAACATATAGAGACAGTCCCTGCCCAACAGTGGGCTCACAGTCTAAAAGGGGGAGCCATATGAACTTATACCCATCCTCAGCACTTTTGGATAAACGTTTATTCCACTGAACTTCCAATTATTTAACATAATAATTGGGTATTTGTTGGTGCTTACTATGTGCCAGGCACTGTACTAAGTGCTGAGGTAGATACTGCTAGGAACTATTAGCCTAGATGACTCCATTTTGCTCAAGGCCTTAGCCTACGTGACTCCATCTTGACCAAGGACTACCTCTTGTCAGTATTAAGCAAGAAGTTCCTATAAACAAGACATCTTATCAGGAGTTCCTGCTCAAGCAAACCGAGTAAACAAGTAAACAGGACGTTGCTGTTAAACTGTTACATTCCCTGTGAGTCTGATTGTTTGAAGCTGTAATAAAGGCTGCAGTGAGAGATGGGATTGGGGCTGTTCTCATTCCTACCCCACTGGGGTGAACAGGAGGACAACCACTTTCCTGCCTTTCTGCTCTGGTGACTTGTCCCTTTCAAGTCTTCCTTCCTTTGACCCCACCAGGGTCTTGGGATACCCTTGCTCACAACTCTGTCCTCTATCCTCCGACTAGTCACTCGTACCCCACTGGGGTGAACGGACTAGTCAGGACTTCACATTTCCAACAATTTTTGGCGACCACGAGGGGACCCTGTAGGAGGTCAGGAAGACAGGCTCAGTGAAGGATCCAGCAAAAACGCCTCTCCCGTCAAGCCAGCTATGTGAGTAACAACCCCCGTCTTTAGGGAAGGGGGAAGTCTTTTCTGAGTTCTTCACCCACCAGAAAGGGAGACCAGGAAACCCAGGAAAGGTCCAGATATAGGATGACAATTAGGAGTCCCAGAATAGGGACAGCATCTCCCAGTAAAGGGGGAGGATAGTCCTGGAATAGGGATGGAAGCTCCCCCGGTAAAGGGAGGACCCCCGTATAAGAGGGGAAAAGTGGGGGACGCCCCAGGAAAATTTATTATGGGTAATTGATCCTCAAAACCTAATGGCTGCCTGAATACAGTCTTACAATCCTGGAACCATGGACATCTGCCTCTAAAAAAGGGAATATCTAAGAATCAATTAGCATGGTGTCATAAGTTTTGGTTAAAATTAAAAGATGCCTCGGGCAATATGTTCTGGCCTGAAGAAGGGATGTTTGACCCTCACATTTACAAAAATTAAAAGAGATAGTAGTGAAGATCAAACCCAATCAGATTTGTTATTGGTAATGCTGGGCACACCATTCTGAAACTCTGCCAGGGCTCCAGGAGAAGGAAGAAAGATCATTAATCGACCTCAGTCCGAGTCCCAGTGTGTATCCTATTACGCAGACTCCCGGGACCTCTCCTAGGGTCCCTCCACCGTATTTTCAACCATGGGAATTTCCTGTCATTACCCCGTCATTAGTCCCTGGGGTAATGGCTCCAGTACCTACTTATCATCAGACCCAGGGGGCTAAAGGACCGGTATTAGTTCCCATTAGACAATGTGTTCCCTTTGACCCCCAGATTCTGATCTTGTGGCAACAAAATACGCCCCCTTTTCAAAGGAATCTGCGGGAGGTAGAATGACAGCTGGCTGGAATTATTTGCACCCACCAACCTACGTGGACAGATCTGGTTGACCTGTTAGAATTATTCTTCACTGCAGATGAAAGGGCACAGGTCTGAGCCCAGACTGTTTAACTGCAGAATAAGGGTGGAGCCAATGTGGCCTGGCCCCTTAATGGTCCGGGATGGGATCTGAATATGGACCAGGGACTGGCCCGTTTGGATCGGGCCTGTCAGACTTTACTGATTGCAATAAAGGAAGTGGGGGAAAAAAAAAACCAGATTGGGCTATGTTCCACAGACTCGCAGAGGGAAGGAGAACATCTCGATGAGTTCTATTGGCGCCTCTCGGAGGCAGGAGAGACCATGGTTCATCTTAACTTCGAGGAGGATAGGGATAGGTGTGTTCTTGCAGCCGCCTTTGTCCAGCAAGGACTTTATCAGGATTACTTTGCGAAATATTGTCCGGGATGGCAGACCAAATCTATGAGTGAATTGAGAACTATCGCTCCACGTGTTCGTGGCCTACAAAAGGACCAACAGGCCAAAGTGTTAGTGGTCAGATCCGGGGACCTAAGGAATTCATCAGATGCTCGTAGGTGTCTCCTTTGTAATCAGGAGGGCCATTTTAAGCGAAATTGACCTCGAAGAAAACTGTTTAACCAAGACCACCCCCAGGCAAACAGCAACAAAGGTCCTGGGCTCCACAACCCCCGGGACCCCAGAACAATGGATGTGATTTTGGGCCAATAGGAGCTTGGGATCCTGAGGGGCCCTAATGACTAGGAAATGCTCAGAGTACCCCGATAAAGAAGAAAACCCTGGTTTGTGGATCGGGGTAGATGTTCCCTATTTGGGGCCTGAGGACGAAGAGTATTATGAACCATATGATAGGGCCCCTTTGAAGTTATCCTTGGTTTCTGAACCCTTATGCGAGGTACTTATAAACCATAAGACCTATAGGTGTTTGATACAGGACCCTCCTGGTCCCCGATCCCCGATTTCCCCCCTGGGGCAAAGGAAAAGAGTCGGATAAGTATTGTAGGGGTGGGAGGCAAGGCCCAAACAGTGCCACAGACGCAACCCTTGCAGGTTTAGATAGAAGGGATTGGATTTCATCATCCTTTCCTGATGATTCCCTCCACACCTTCACCCTTACTTGGAAGGGATTTGCTTTGTAAACTTAGGGCCACTATCATGTGTGTACCCCAAGGATTACCTTTGATAATTGAAGGCATGTTAGGTAAACCAGATCCGATTGCCCGGTGCCTTCTGGAAGAGCCCAGGGCCTTCTGGAAGAGGCCGGTGTTGAAGGGTGGGGTGGGAGGAATTAGGTGAAGATTTAAAGAGCTTACCCTCCGACCTTTGGAGTCAGGGGCCAGCTGATGTCAGCCTCCTGCGGCAGGCAGAACTGTTTCTGTATTCGGCAATATCTTATGTCCCCGGAAGGACGTTTGGGCCTAGAACCTACAGCTCAGCAGTTTCTTGCACAGGGTATCCTCTGGGAGTGCCATTCTCCTTGCAATATGCAGCATGGCTCAGTAGAAAGAGCACAGGCTTTGGAGTCAGAGGTCAGGGGTTCAAATCCAGGCTCTGCCAACTGTCAGCTGTGTGATTTTGGGCAAGTCACAACTTCTCTGTGCCTCAGTTACCTCATCTGTAAAAATGGAGATTAAAGCTGTGAGCCCCCCGTGAGACAACCTGATCACTTTGTAACCTCCCCAGTGTTTAGAACAGTGCTTTGCACATAGTAAGCACTTAACAAATACCATTATTATTATTATTATTATTATTATTATTAATGCCCATAGGAAAACCAGGCAATCCGCCAACCTACCAGTTCGTGCAGGATCTACAGGCAGTTAACGCCTCTGTGGCTCCTTTACATGCTGTGGTCCCTAGTCCCACCGTAATCATCAATAGGATTCCCGCCTCGGAAGTAAGCTTTACTTGCATCGATTTGACTGGTGCTTTTTTCACAATTCGAGTCTCTCGGAAAAGCCAGTATCTGTTTGCCGGTACATGGGGAACCAGGCAGTTGCCATGGACTCGGTTCCCCCAGGGCTTTGTCCATTCTCCTACAGTTTTTTCTAGAGCACTATATAAGGCCCATCTACCCCTTCATTTGCCAACCGGGGTGGGGTTAGTCCAATACATCGACGACCTTCTTATTGTTGGGGATTCCCCAGAGCTCTGTAAGCTTGGCTTTTTGCTGGTGTTACGATTCTTACCTTCTTTGGGATTAAAAGTGAGCTGAAAGAAATTGCAGTATTGTAAAGATGAGGTGAAGTATCTAGGGTTTATTTTGCACTCTGGTGAGCAGGCCATAGCCCCTAGTCGCGCTCAAGCTCTCTGTGCAATGGCACACCCCCATTCTAGAACGAGCGTGGCTTAGCGGAAAGAGTATGGGCTTGGGAGTCAGAGGTCATGGGTTCTAATCCCGGCTCTGCCACTTGTCAGCTGTGTGACTTTGGGCAAGTCACTTAACTTCTCTGTGCCTCAGTTACCTCATCTGTAAAATGGGGATTTAGACTGTGAGCCCCATGTAGGACAACCTGATTACCTTGTATCTACCCCAGTGCTTAGAACAGTGCTTGGCACATAGTAAGCACTTAACAAACACAAACATTATTATTATTATATTCTTATTCTAAACGTGAATTACATAGATTCTTGGGTGCAACAGGATTTTGCCGCCCTTGGATTCCTGAGTTTGGGCTAAAAACCAAACTGTTTAATCTGTTGAAGCAGGATGCCCCTGATCCCTTTGCATGGTCTCCGGATGCGGAGACCGCCTTTAATACACTGCGACAGCCTAACAACAGCCCCTGCACTGGGTCTGCCGGATTATGCTAAACCCTTCCAACTGTATGTACGTGATTGGCAAGGCGTAGCCTCCGGCATTCTCTGCCAGACTCTAGGTCCTTACTGTCGACCGGGCTATTACTCAGCCTAGTGGGACCTCGTCATCCAGGGACAGGTTCCGTGTATATGCTGTATACGGCTTTGCACAAGACCTTTGTGATTCAAGGAGGAAATTCCCTTTTCTGGCCTAGTCTCATTGCTGGACCAGCTCTGTGGGTGGTTTCCAGGTTGGCTCTCGGGCTGGTTGAGTCCTGCCTTCATTATGATCGGAACTTCGCTCGTCACCGGTCTACTGTCCTGTTGCCTTTTCTGCCTGCGATGCTGCATGGAAAAAATGTTCGTGATTACTACTACTGCTGAGGAGTTCGAGGGCCTGTTACACATGAACTACCTCTTGTGATCTATGAGGGGAGGAGCGACCCTCAGGATCAAAGAGGGGAATTTGTTAGGAACTATTAGCCTAGATGACTCCATTTTGCTCAAGGCCTTAGCCTACGTGACTCCATTTTGACCAAGGACTACCTCTTGTCAGTATTAAGCAAGGTGTTCCTGTAAACAAGACATGTTATCAGGAGTTCCTGCTCAAGCAAACAGAGTAAACAGGTAAACAGGCCATTGCTGTTAAACTGTTACATTCCCTGTGAGTCTGATTGTTTGAAGCTGTAATAAAGGCTGCAGTGGGAGATGAGACTGGAGCTGTTGTCACTCCTACCACACTGGGGTGAACGGATGAACAGCCATTTTCCTGCCTTTCTGCTCTGGTGACTTGTCCCTTTCGAGTCATCCTTCCTTTGACCCTACCAGGGTCTTGGGACACCCTTGCTCACAACTCTGTCCTCTACCCTCTGACTAGTCACTTGTACCTCACTGGGGTGAATGGACTAGTAGGGATTTCGCATTTCCAGCAATACATGCAAACAGCGTTGGACACAATCCCTGTCCCACATGGAGCTCGCAGTCTCCATTTTAAAGATAAGGTAACTGAGGCCCAGAGAAGTGGAGTGACTTACCCATGGTCATATAGCAGACAGGGGGTAGAACACATCCTCTGACTCTCAGACCATGCTCTTTCCACTAGGCCATGCTGCTTTTTGTACTACGCGCTTGGCACATAGTACGCACTTACTGAATACCACATTTATCAGTTAAAGAAATGCAAGAGAGTTCAGATTTAATGTCAACATTTGATCTGTCAACTTGGTGTGGGGCTAGTCATGCACTGTTTTTGCCCCCATAGAGTGTAATGCCTCTGTGAGAAGCACCATGGCCTAGTGGCGAGTCAGAGGTCGTGGGTTCTAATCCCAGCTCTGCCACTTGTCTGCTGTGGGACCTTGGGCAAGTCACTTCATTGGGCCTCAGTTCCCTCATCTGTAAAATGGGGATTGAGAATGTGAGCCCCATGTGGGACAGGGACTGTGTCCAACCTGATTACCTTGTAACTACCCCAGTGCTTAGAACAGTGTTTGGCATATAGTAAGCGTTTAACAAGTACCATCGCTATTAATCCCATGCTAACCTGCAGACCTTGCCACCTTTTCTAAAGCGACATCCTTGTCTACAGTCTCCGCAAAAATTTCCTGAGATGAATAATATGTGATGTCACAACCTGGGGCTAGCATTCCTTTTCCCACCATGGGACCACTTCCCTTCTTCCTGCCTCCAATGGGTAGGGTGATCGGCAAAACTGGGAAAGGGGTGGGGGCCAGCATCAGGCTCAGAAAAAGGAGAGGAGGGAGCTACAGATGTGGCAGAGGTGGCCATGGCATGAGGAAAAGGGCAACAGGAGGAGGAAGCTGCAGTGACAAGATGAAGAAGTGTCGGTTATATCAAGGAGGCAGAGGTGAGAAGAAGGTGTATAAGAAGCGGGTAATAGCAGCAGGAGAATCAAATCAGTGGTATTTATTGAGTGCATACTCTGTGCAGAGCATTGCACTCAGCACTTGGGAGAGTACGATACAACGAATTTGGTAGACGCGTTCCTTGCCCATGGTGAACTTACAGTCTAGAGGGAGAAGAGGAGCCAGAGGGGAGGAGGAAGAAGTGGAGGAGGAGGAAATGATGGTGGTGAAGTCAGCTTCTGTTAGGAATACTGAAAAAATAACTCGTAGTACTGGCCTTTAGACTGTAAGCTCACTGTGGGCAGACAGTCAGTCAACTGTATTTACTGAGCGCTTACTAAGCACTTGGGAGAGTACAATATATTATTATTAATTGTATTAATTGAGCACTTACTGGGTGCAAAGCACTGTACTATAACAGACACATTTCCTGCCCACAGGTTTAGAGTCTAAAGGAGTGGGGAACTGTCTACCTGCTCTATTGTAGTGTACTTTCCCAAGTGCTTAGCTCAGTGCTCTCCACTCAGTAAGCATTCAGTAAATAGCACTGACTGATTGATCCTCGCCCCCGAAAGTGACCCCCTCAACTAGAGTGATGTGCACTTCTCAGTCCCTTTGAGAGTCGCTGTAGCCAGAGCCGCCGATGAGAACTGTGGAGGACAGAGCCGACCGTGAGAGCTGTGGTGACCAGAGCCACTGCCCAGAGGCCTCAGGTTCAAATATCGCTGACCCTAGCCAAATTCTCCCTTTAGAGAAGCAGCGTGGCTCAGTGGAAAAGAGCACGGGCTTTGGAGTCAGAGGTCACGGGTTCAAATCCCGGCTCCGCCAATTGTCAGTTGGTGTGACCTTGGGCAAGTCGCTTAAATTCTCTGTGCCTCAGTTACCTCATCTGTAAAATGGGGATCAAGACTGTGAGCCCCCTGTGGGACAACCTGATCACCTTGTAACCTTCCCAGAACTTAGAACAGTGCTTTTCATATAGTAAGCACTTAATAAATGCCATCATCATTACTACTATTATTATTGTTAAATGAAAGCTTGGGGTGTACCCTGTAACACCTGAATACCCTTCCGCAGCTCAACAAAGGACATATGCTCTTTGGATGAATCCAAAGTCTCTTATTGAAATATGAATCTCGGCATAACAGGTCACATGCCAATGGCTAACAGGCAACAATCTAAATCAATCGTTCTCAAACACAGTCAGCTGATAAATCTGCACCTACTGCCAAAAGAAACAACAACAACAAAAATCCACACAAATGTTCTTACTCGGCTCTTATTTGCCTATATGCCTTCTATCTAAAACTCCCGCTGATTAGTTGACCAATTTTCAAAACTCAGCCCCCAAAATGCTAGGGTGGCTCAAATAACAGCCCAGTAAAATATTCTGGGTAAACCTCTCTGGTCAGTCCGGTACCACGCAGACAATGCTGATGCACATGATTATCCTTCTTCCCACAGAAGAAGAATTCTTCGTAAGGCAGACTGAAAAGTCATTATGAGCGGAGGGAAACAAGGCTAGGCGGCCTATGGAGATGGCGCTTCTTCTCTAGTAGAAGCCAGGGGCACCGATTTTTCTTTCTGAGTGTGGCAGAGGGGGCGAACTTGGGGGGTGGGGCAGGAAGAAATAGAAAGGAAAGGGAGGAAAAGGGGAAGGAGAGGAAGAGGGAGGAAGAAAAGGAGAGTGGAAGTAAAAAGATGCTAAAGGAGGAGCTAGCTCTCTTCCTCCCTTCAAGGCCCTACTGAGAGCTCACCTCCTCCAGGAGGCCTTCCCAGACTGAGCCCCTTCCTTCCTCTCCCCCTCGTCCCCCTCTCCATCCCCCCCATCTTACCTCCTTCTCTTCCCCACAGCACCTGTATATATGTTTGTACATATTTATTACTCTATTCATTTATTTATTTTACTTGTACATATCTATTCTATTTATTTTATTTTATTAGTATGTTTGATTTTGTTCTCTGTGTCCCCCTTCTAGACTGTGAGCCCACTGTTGGGTAGGGACTGCCTCTATATGTTGCCAACTTGTACTTCCCAAGCGCTCAGTACAGTGCTCTGCACACAGTAAGCGCTCAATAAATACGATTGATGATGATGATGATGATATGTTGCCAACTTGTACTTCCCAAGCACTTAGTACAGTGCTCTGCACACAGTAAGCGCTCAATAAATACGATTGATTGATTGATTGATTGATTGAGGAGGGTTCTCCTCCTCTGCCTTCTGATCCACCTCCTCCTTCGCCTCCTCCTCCGCTGCTGCCACCTTTCCTACAGTCCTCTATGGGCATCGGGGCCGGGCAACAGTGCCCGATGTAAGTAGTACCCCCTGCCCTGGATGCTAGAATCATTCCCCATTCCCCACTCCGCTCCCCCTAGTTTGCCTCACCCTGCCTAACTGTATTCCCCTCGTGCCCGCACCAACCCCAGTGCTGCTGAGCTCTGTCACCTGGTCGCCCCCCGGCCTGGGACCAGCCCCGAGGACCCCAGTCAGGGCTCGCACTGCAAAGACTGCAGCTGCTCATGACTCCCGCTCAGCCTGGGCAGACCCACAGCTCCGGTTTGCGCCACGAGGGCCCAAACCCACCCGTGTGCCATCCTCCACAACTCTTCACCCCTCGGAGCCCCCAGCTCGGGCTCGCCCTGCGAATGCTCCATCACATTCTCCCTTGGAGTGGGTGCCTAGTGCCGGGAGGCCCAGATGCAGGTCCTGCCTGGGATTCCGCTGCTCCTTTTCTGCTGAACTGATCTGCAATTCACCCTCTCCATCTCCCAAACGGGATCAAAAGCAATTGCTCCTACATTTCGTTAAGCGCATTAAGAAAATAAAAGTTGCTAGGTGAAAGAGTAGTTCGTTTCTGTTGAAAGCCATCAAACGCTTGCCAATTTATCAACAGTAAACCAAAGGCAAGTCATTCCAAATCAGGAGGGAAATCCTACAGCAGAATATAACAGAGCAGTTCCTAGATTTTAGCAAGTAGGGAAAACTGGTACCAACAGACCTCACCCCTTGGAACCCTTCCCAAAACTTTCCTCTTCTTAAACCCTTTCCTCCTTCCTAAATAAATTTAAAACTTGTCTCTTACTACCTCTTCTTGGACGGGGTCTTGTCCACTCCAGTAACCCTAGCTTCCCCAGGTGAGATCGTTTCGGAAGAGATTATTTGAAACAGGGCTAGAGTGGGTTTGAGCCATCTTTCAACAGGGAGAGAGTTCAAAAAAGATTCAGCATCCTTCAGGTCACTTTTTAAGTTCTCTCAAGAAGCACTTAGACACTCTCTCCCAGAGCACAGTACAGTGCTCTGCACACAGTAAGCACTTAATAAGTATTACTACTGCTCCTCAAGAGTGACCCGTACACTTGTGTCCCTTCTGCCTGCCTGTCACTGTGCCCATATCGATCTTTTCAGTGCTTAGAGAAAGGGGCGAAAAAGTGACTCTTCAACTGTGACGGCTGGGGACACATGAGGATACGTCACTTTCCAACTTCAATACTGCATTATCGAGAGCCCCATTCTGCTGATGATTTTTATATTCAGTCAACAGGAGAAGCAGCATGGGGCCTAGGAGTCAGAAGGTTGTGTGTTCTAATGCCAGCTAAGCCACTTGTTTGCTGTGTGACCTGAGGCAAGTCGCTTCACATCTCTGGGCCTCATTTACCTCATCTAGAAATTGGGGATTGCGACTGTGAGCCCCATGTGGGACCTGGCCTGTGCCCAACCCGATTTGCTTGCCTCCACCCCACTGCTCAGTACAGGGCCTTTCACACAGAAAGCGCTTAACAAATACCACAATTATTATTAGCCAAATCAGCTATGCTACACCGGACATCTCCTGCAATCAGGGTAGAAGCAGCGTGGCTCAGTGGAAAGAGCATGGGCTTAGGAGACAGAGGCTCCAATCCCGGCTCCGCCACTTGTCTGCTGTGTGACCTTGGGCAAGTCACTTGATTTCTCTGTGCCTCAGTTCCCTCATCTGGAAAATGGGGATTAAAACTGTGAACCCCACGTGGAACAACCTGATTACCTTGTATCTATCCCAGCGCTTAGAACAGTGCTTGGCACATAGTAAGCGCTTAATAAATGCCATCATCATCATTTATTGAGCCCTCACTGTGGGCAAGGCACTGTACTAATCAATCAATCGTATTTCTTGAGCACTTACTGTGTGCAGAGCACTGTACTAAGCGCTTGGGAAGTACAAGTTGGCAACATACTAAGTGCTTGGGAGAGTACAAGACAACGCCATATAAGAGACACATTCCCTGCCCACAGAGAGCTCACGGTCTAGAAGGAGCTGACCGCCCTGTAATGGTCTGGGCTGCATTGGTACACTTGGATCTCAGAATTTAGTACTGTTGTAGGCTGATGCAATAGCCCAATTAAGAAATACAACAGCTGAAAATAACACAGCTCAAAGTGCAGGGCCTGAGACCACAACTAATTTGCAGCTTTCGGAAGCTCCGTTTATCACAGCCTTGGCAAGGCAGAGTTGGCCCCATTCCCCCTGCGCACTCCACTGCCTCTCCAGAATCGTTGGGGTCTGACCATCCTCCCGTAGATTAATCTGGTTGGAAACAGTCCCCGTCCCACAGGGGCTCACGCTCTTAATCCCCATTTTACAGAGAGGCTTGGCCTAGTGGGAAGACCACGGGCATGGGAGTCAGAGGTCCTGGCTCCTAGTCCTGGATCTGCCAGTTGCCTGCTGTGAGACCCGGGAAAGTCACTTCACTTCTCTGTGTCTCAGTTTCCTCATCGTAAAATAATAATAATAATAATAATGACATTTATTAAGCGCTTACTATGTGCAAAGCACTGTTCTAAGCGCTGGGGAAGTTACAAGGTGATCAGGTTGTCCCATGGGGGGCTCACAGTCTTAATCCCCATTTTACAGATGAGGTAACTGGGGCACAGAGAAGTTAAGTGACTTGCCCAAAGTCACACAGCTGACAATTGTGGAGCCGGAACTTGAACCCATGACCTCAGACTCCAAAGCCCGTGCTCTTTCCACTGAGCCACGCTGCTTCTCTTAAAAATGAGGATTTAAAAAATGAGGATTTTAAAATGAGGATTTAGTGCCTGTTCCCACTCCTACTCGGATTGTGATTCCCACATGGGACAGGGACTGTATCCAACCTAATTAACTTGTATCTACCCCAGTGCTTGATGCATAGCAAAGCTTAACAAATACAATAATAATAATAATAATAGATCGTTCGGTCCTGGTAGCAGGAATCATTTCTAGTAATTCTTTTGTACCCTTCCAAACACTCAGTTCCCTGCCCTGCCCAAAGTAAGCAAGCAATGGAATTTATTGAGCACTTACTGTGTGTACAGCGCTGTGGAAAGAGCACAGGCTTTGGAGTGAAAGGTCCTGGGTTCAAGTCCCAGCTCTGCCAATTGTCAGCTGTGTGACTTTGGGCAGGTCACCTAACTTCTCCGTGCCTCATTTCCCTCATCTGTACAATGAGTATTAAGATTGTGAGCCCTCTGTGGGACAACCTGATCACCTTGTAACCTCCCCAGCGCTTAGAACAGTACTTTGCACATAGTAAGCGCTTAATAAATGCCATCATTATTATTCAGAGAGGAGTTATTTCACTATGACACTACAATACAACCCGCAGACGCCAAAGAAGACACGGGCAGTCCCAAACTCAGCTGTAATTTGTTGCTGCTTGTAGAAGCTAATAAAAGTCAACACCCCCCTAACCTCTGTGCTACCTGTGTAAGCTAGTTGGCTTCTTTATAGAGACCGAGGTCTTAATCACCACTTAAAACAGTGACAAGGGTCAGAGAACAAAGGAGACAAACGGGAAAAGATTAGATGAAGCATAAGCTGTGAATTTCTTCTCAACCCAAGTGCCCCTTTGGGTTGAACCAATCGACAGGGTTTGGGTGGAAAGAGTATGGGGCTGGAAGTCAGGAGACCTGGGTTCGAATCCCGCTCGAGTGTTTGGCACAGAATAAACCCTTGAATATAGAGCAGGGACCCGTGAGTTGGGAGGACCTGGGTTCTAATCCGGCTCTATCACTTGTCAGCTACGTGGCCTCTGGCGAGCGACTTTGCTTCTCTGGGCCTCAGTTCCCTCATCTGTAAAATGGGGATTGCGACTGTGATCCCAACGTGGGACAGGGAGTCATCATCATCATCATCAATCGTATTTGTTGAGCGCTTACTATGTGCAGAGCACTGTACTAAGCGCTTGGGAAGTACAAATTGGCAACATATAGAGACAGTCCCTACCCAACAGTGGGCTCACAGTCTAAAAGGGGGAGACAGAGAACAAAACCAAACATACTAACAAAATAAAATAAATAGGATATGTACAAGTAAAATAAATAAATAAATGGAGTAATAAATATGTACAAACATGTGTCCAACCTGACTTGCTTGAATCAATCAATCGTATTTATCGAGCGCTTACTGTGTGCAGAGCACTGTACTAAGTGCTTGGGAAGTACAAATTGGCAACATATAGAGACAGTCCCTACCCAACAGTGGGCTCACAGTCTAAAAGAATCCACCCCAGTGCTCAGTACAGTGCCCGGCACATAGTAAGCGTGTAACAAATTCCACAATTATTACTATTACTAATAATATTTTGATGACAAATTTGCTTCTCAGAAATTTTTGGCAGGTCTAAAGCCAGCACTGAAAAAGGACTTTCCACTAATTGAGAGCTAAATTTTGCAACCCCCGCCCCTTGGCCCTAAATGGAGATGACCAAGAGGTCACATTACCCTGACCTCACCTTTGTGATGTGAACAAAAATCATCATCCCCTTTACACGGACAGAGGCAACTCCAGCAGAAGCTCATTATGGGCGGGGAATGTGTCTGCTGATTCTGCTGTGCTTGCCCAAGCGTTTAGCACAGTGCTCTGCCCATAGTATGTGTTCAATAAATCCCACAAACTGATAAAGCACACCCCCATAGTCAGAGGATCCCCACGCCTTATGCTCTGATTACACTTCTCTGATTGAGAAACAACATGGTAAAGTGGATACAGCATAGGCCCGGGAGTCGGAAGGTCATGGGTTCTAATCCCGGCTCTGTCATTTATCTGCTGTGTGACCTTGGGCAAGGCACTTCACTGCTCTGGGCCTCAGTTCCCTCATCTGTAAAATGGGGATTGAGACTGTGAGCTCCACATGGGACAGGAACCCTGTCCAACCCCATTTGCTTGAATCCAACCCAGCGCTTAATACTGTGCCTGGCACATAGTAAGCGCTTAACAAACGCCATCATCGTTACTATTATTACTTCCCCGCTCCCGGTTTCTGGTTATCCGGGTGATATCCGGCACCTGTGCTTCCAGAACCACCCCAGCCCACACTTTACGTGGGTCTACCAACACCAACGTGCCTCCCAACTCTGCTGTACCATCCTCTCCTAAGCGCTTAGTACAGGGCTCTGCAAAGCACCATGTGTAGTGGATAGAGCATGGGCCTGGGCACGGAGCATGGACCCACAAGTTGGAAGGACCTGGGTTCTAATCCGGCTCTATCACGTAATAATAATAATGATGGTATTCATTAAGCGCTTACCATTACAGTCTTACCATCTGTGCCAAGCATTCATTCATTCATTCAATCGTATTTACTGAGCGCTTACTGTGTGCAGAGCGCTGAACTAAGCACTTGGTAAGTACAATTAGAGAACTGCTTAGAGAAGCAGCGTGGCTCATTGGAAAGAGCCCGGGCTTTGGAGTCAGAGGTCATGGGTTCAAATCCCGGCTCCGCCAATTGTCAGCTGTGTGACTTTGGGCAAGTCACTTAACTTCTCTGGGCCTCAGTCACCTCATCTGTAAAATGGGGATTAAGACTGTGAGCCCCACATGGGACATCCTGATCACCTTGTATCCTCCCCAGTGCTTAGGACAGTGCTTTGCACATAGTAAGCGCTTAACAAATGTCATCCCCCCATCTTACCTCCTTCCCTTCCCCACAGCACCTGTATATATGTTTGTACATATTTATTACTCTATTTATTTATTTATTTTACTTGTACATTATTCTATTTATTTTATTTTGTTAGTATGTTTGGTTTTGTTCTCTGTCTCCCCCTGCTAGACTGTGAGCCCACTGTTGGGTAGGGACTGTCTCTATATGTTGCCAATTTGTACTTCCCAAGCGCTTAGTACAGTGCTCTGCACATAGTAAGCGCTCAATAAATACGATTGATGATGATGATGATTATTATTATTACAATTTGGCAACAGATAGAGACAATCCCCACCCCACAAGGGGCTCACAGTCTAGAAAGCACTGTTCTAAGCGCTTGGGTAGATACCAGGTAATCAAGTTGCCAGCTAAGTGGCCTTCAGCATCACTTCACTTCTTTCATCCGTAAAATGGGGGTAAAGACCGTGAGCCCCACATGGGACGGGGACCGCGTCCAACTGGATTTGAATGGCCCCACCCCAGCGCTCAGTACAACGCCCCGTGCATAGTGAGCGCTTCCCCGATACCATGGTGGTTCTTAAATTCATTCACTCATTCCATTGCATTTATGGATTGCTTACTGTGTGCAGAGCGCTGGACTAAGCGCTTGGAAAGTACAATTCGGCAACAGATAGAAACAATCCCCCCCAACAACTGGCTCACAGTCTAGAAAGCACTGTTCTAAGCACTGGGATAGAACAAGTTAATCAAGTTGCCAGCTAGGTGGCCTTCGTCGAGTCACTTCACTTTAGTACAGTGCTCTGCACACAGTAAGCGCTCAATAAATACGATTGATTGATTGATTGATTGATTCTCTCCTCTGTAAAATGGGGATTGAGACCGTGAGCCCCACAGGGGACGGGGACTGCGTCCAACCCGATTTGCTTGGCCCCATCCCAGCGCTCAGTAATAATGATAATAATAATAATGATAATGGCATTTGTTAAGTGCTTACTGTGTGCCAAGCGCTGTTCTAAGCGTTGGGGGAGATACAAGGCAATCAGGTTGTCCCACGTGTCCCAGTCTTAATCCTCATTTTACAGATGAGGGAACTGAGGCACAGAGAAGTGAAGTGACTTGTCCCAAGTTACATAGCTGACAAGTGGCGGAGCCGGTATTAGAACCCACGACCTGTATATATATATATATGTTTGTACATATTTATTACTCTATTTATTTATTTATTTTACTTGCACATATCTATTCTATTTATTTTATTTTGTTAGTATGTTTGGCTTTGTTCTCTGTCTCCCCCCTTTTAAACTGTGAGCCCACTGTTGGGCAGGGACTGTCTCTATATGTTGCCAACTTATACTTCCCAAGCGCTTAGTACAGTGCTCTGCACACAGTAAGCGCTCAATAAATACGATTGATTGATTGACCTCTGACTCCCAAGCCCGGGCTCTGGCCACTGAGCCACGCTGCTTCTCAGGACAGCACCCGGCGCGTAGTGAGCACTTCCCTGATACCAGGAGGGTTCTTAAATTCATTCACTCATTTCATCGCATTTATTGAGCGCTTTCTGTGTGCAGAGCACTATACTAAGTGCTTGGAAAGTACAATTTGGCAACAGGTTGAGACAGTCCCTTCCCAACAGCGGGTAAATGCCCCGGCCGGATGGGTCTGTCTTCCCCTCCTAGACTGTGAGCCTGTTGCTGGGTAGGGACCGTCTCTATCTGTTGCCGACTTGTACTTCCCAAGCGCTTAATACAGTGCTCTGCACGCAGTCAGCACTCAATAAATACGATGGAATGAAAAGATCTATAATTCTACTTATCTACTTGTTTTGTCGTCTGTCTCCCCCTTCTAGCCTGTGAGCCCGTTGTTGGGTAGGGACCGTCTCTGTTGCCGACTTGTACTTCCCAAGCGCTTAATACAGTGCTCTGCACGCAGTCAGCGCTCAATAAATACGATGGAATGAAAAGATCTATAATTCTACTTATCTACTTGTTTTGTCGTCTGTCTCCCCCTTCTAGACTTTGAGCCCGTTGTTGGGTAGGGACCGTCTTTATCTGTTGCCAACTTGTACTTCCCAAGCGCTTAGTACAGTGCTCTGCACCCAGTCAGCACTCCGTAAAAACGGCTGAATGAATAACCAGATCTCTAATTCTACTGGAGAAGCAGCGTGACTGGAGAAGCAGCGTGGCTCAGTGGAAAGAGCACGGGGTTTGGAGTCAGAGGTCATGGGTTCCAATCCCGGCTTCCCCACATGTCAGCTGCGTGACTATGGATAAGTCAGTTAACTTCTCTGTGCCTCGGTTCCCTCATCTGTAAAATAGGGATGAAGACTGTGAGCCCCCGTGGGACAACCTGATCACCTTGTAACCTCCCCAGCGCTTAGAACAGTGCTTGGCACATAGTAAGCGCTTAATAAATGCCATTATTATTATTACTGATCTACTTGCTTTGCCGTCTGTCTCCCCCTTCTAGCCTGTGAGCCCGTTGTTGGGTAGGGACCTTCTCTATCTGTTGCCGACTTGTACTTCCCAAGCGCCTAGTACAGTGCTCTGCACCCAGTCAGCGCTCCGTAAAAACGACTGAATGAATGACTAGCTCTCTAATTCTACTGGAGAAGCAGCGTGGCTCAGTGGAAAGAGCACGGGCTTTGGAGTCAGAGGTCATGGGTTCCAATCCCGGCTCCCCCACTTGTCAGCTGCGTGACTATGGGTAAGTCACTTCACTTCTCTGTGCCTCGGTTCCCTCATCTGTAAAATGGGGACGAAGACTGTGAGCCCCCCGTGGGACAACCCGATCACCTGGTAACCTCCACAGCGCTTAGAACTTCTAGACTGTGAGCCCACTGTTGGGTAGGGACCGTCTCTATATGTTGCCAACTTGGACTTCCCAAGCGCTTAGTACAGTGCTCTGCACACAGTAAGCACTCAATAAATACGATTGAATGAATGAACAGTGCTTGGCACATAGCAAGCGTTTAATAAATGCCATTATTATTATTATTATTATTACTGATCTACTTGCTTTGCCGTCTGTCTCCCCCTCCTAGCCTGCGAGCCCGTTGTTGGGGCGGGACTGTCTGTATCTGTTGCCCATCTGTCCTTCCCCAGCACTTGGCCCAGTGCTGTGCACACAGTCACCGCTCCAATCAAATTTATTGAGCGCTGACTGTGTGCAGAGCACTGTACTAAGCGCTTGGGAAGTACAAGTTGGCAACATATAGAGACGGTCCCTACCCAACAGTGGGTTCACAGTCTAAAAGGGGGAGACAGAGAACAAAACCAAACGTACTAACAAAATAAAATAAATAGAATAGATATGTACAAGTAAAATAAATAGAGTAATAAATACGTACAAACATATATACGGGTGCTGTGGGGAAGGGAAGGAGGTCTGGAATGCCCTCCCTCTGCCCATCTGCCAAGCTAGCTCTCTTCCTCCCTTCAAGGCCCTACTGAGAGCTCACCTCCTCCAGGAGGCCTTCCCAGACTGAGCCCCTTCCTTCCTCTCCCCCTCGTCCCCCTCTCCATCCCCCCATCTTACCTCCTTCCCTTCCCCACAGCACCTGTATATATGTATATATGTTTGTACATATTTATTACTCCATTTATTTATTTTACTTGTACATATCTATTCTATTTTATTTTGTTAGCACGTTTGGTTTTGTTCTCTGTCTCCCCCTTTTAGACTGTGAGCCCACTGTTGGGTAGAGACCGTCTCTATATGTTGCCAACTTGTACTTCCCAAGGGCTTAGTACAGTGCTCTGCACACAGTAAGCGCTCGATAAATACGATTGATGATGATGGTAAAATGGGGGGGATGGAGAGGGGGACAAGGGGGAGAGGAAGGAAGGGGCTGAGTCTGGGAAGGCCTCCTGGAGGAGGTGAGCTCTCAGTAGGGCCTTGAAGGGAGGAAGAGAGCTCCATACGATGGAGTGAATGCACGGACCCGTCCCTCCCCTCCTCCCCCGGGCCCTCGGACTCACGGCTCCATGGTCGGTGGGTTGGGAAGATTGCGGGCCCGGCCGGGAGCAGGAGGGCGGGGAACCGGGATGGGGCGGGGATTCGGGATGGGGCGGGGACCCTTGGACTCATCAGCGCTCGCCCCCGCCCATCGGCACCACCACCGTGCCCCGTTTAGGACCGACGCGGTACCAGCCCCGTCCTGGCCCGGAATGCCCTTCCTCTGCCCATCCGCCAAGCTAGCTCTCTTCCTCCCTTCAAGGCCCTACTGAGAGCTCACCTCCTCCAGGAGGCCTTCCCAGACTGAGCCCCCTCCTTCCTCTCCCCCTCCTCCCCCTCCCCGCAGCACCCGTATATAACAATAATGGCATTTATTAAGCGCTTACTATGTGCAAATGTTGCCAACTTGTACTTCCCAAGCGCTTAGTACAGTGCTCTGCACAAAGTAAGCGCTCAATAAATACGATTGAATGAGTTCATGCATTCAGTCCCCATCATAGTGATGGCGCGCTCACTGTGTGCATAGAACTGCGCTAAGCGCTTGGGCGACTACCATACAGCAACAGATAACAATAATAAAAATTATGATGGCATTTGTTAAAAGCTTACTAGGTTCAAAGCACAGTTCTAAGCGCTGTGGGGGGGATACCTGTAATCAGGTTGTCACACGGGGGGCTCACAGTCTTCATAGTAATAATAATAATAATAATAATAATGGCATTTATTAAGCGCTTACTATAGGTGCAAAGCACTGTTCTAAGTGCTGGGGAGGTTACAAGGTGATCAGGTTGTCCCATGGGGTGCTCACAGTCTTCACCCCCATTTTGCAGATGAGGGAACTGAGGCCCAGAGAATAATAATAATAATGGTATTTGTTAAGCGCTTACTACATGCAAAGCACTGTTCTAAGCACTGGGAAAGTTACAAGGTGATCAGATTGTCTCACTGGGGGCTCACAGTCTTCATCCCCATGTTACAGATGAGGGAACTGAGGCACAGAGAAGTGAAGTGACTTGCCCAAAGTCACACAACTGACAATTGGCGGAGCCAGGGCTTGAACCCATGACCTCTGACTCCAAAGCCCGTGCTCTTTCCCCTGAGCCACGCTATATGCAGAACAAAGTGAAGTGACTTGCCCAAGGTCACACAGCAGACAAGTGGTGGAGGCGGGATTAGAACCCACGACCTCTGACTCTCAATCCCGGGCTCTTTCCATTGAGCCATGCTGCTTCTCTAATAATCATCATCATCATGGCATTTTTGCTTAATACAGTGCTATGCAGATGGTAAACACTCAATAAATACGATGGAATGAATGAATGAAGCACTACTATGTGCCAACCACTCTTCAAAGCGCTGGGGTAATAATCATCATCATAATAACAATGGTATTTGTAAAGCGCTCACTATGTGCCAACCACTCTTCTAAGCGTTGGGGTAATAATAATGATCATGGTATTGGTGAAGCGCTATGTGCCCAACACTCTTCAAAGCACTGGGGTAATGATAATAATCATGGTATTTGTGAAGCGCTTGCTGTGTGCCAACTGCTTCTAAACGTTGGGGTAATAATAATTATGGCGTTTGCGAAGCAGTTACTATGTGCCAATCACTCTTCTAACCGCTGGGATAATAATAATGATCATAATCATGTTGTTTGTGAAGCGCTTACTATGTGCCAACCACTCTTCTAATCACTGGGGTAATAATAATAATCATGGTATTTGTGAAGCGCTTACTATGTGCCAACTACTCTTCTAAATGCTGGGATAATAATGATATAATCATGGTATTTGTGAAGCACTTACTATGTGCCAGCACTGTTCTAAGCACTGGAGTAGATACAAGATAATCAGGTTGGTCCCGGGGCTCCCAGTCTTAATCCCCATTTTTCAGATTAGGTGCAGAGAATAATAATGGTAACAATAATAATAATAATGGTATTTGTGAAGCGTTTATAATGTGCTAAGCACTGGGGTAGATACAAGGCAATCAGGTTGTCCCATGTGGGGCTCCCAGTCTTAATCCCCATTTTACAGACAAGGTAACTGAGGCCCAGAGAAGTGAAGTGGCTTGTCCAAGGTCACACAGCAGGCAAGTGGGGGAGCAGGAATTAGAACCCAGGTCCTCTGACTCTCAAGCCCGGGCTCCAGACACTAAGCCACGCTACTTCCCAAGCGCTTAGTACAGTGCTCTGCACACAGTAAGCGCTCAATAAATACGACTGATTGATTGATTGTTTCTCTGTACTGAGGGTTTGGGGAAGGACGATGCCACACAGGTGGGCAGACACATTTCCTGCCCACAACGACCTGACAAGCCCCTCGTCCTTCCCCCAGTCGGTCAATCAGTCAGGGGTATTTATTGAGCGCTTCCTCCATGCCTAGCTGTGTCCTGTCCTCTAGGGAGAGCTTGTGATGGCCTGGGACTGTCCCTCTTTATTGCTGGATGTACTCTTTCAACTGCTTACTACAGTGTAATGCACAAAGTAAAGGCTCAGTACATACTACTGAATGAATGAATCAGTCAGGGATATTTATATATAAATATATATATATTTATATGTATATATGTTTGTACATATTTATTACTCTATTTATTTATTTTATTTGTACATATCTATTCTATTTATTTTATTCTGTTAGTATGTTTGGTTTTGTTCTCTGTCTCCCCCTTTTAGACTGTGAGCCCACTGTTGGGTAGGGACTGTCTCTATATGTTGCCAATTTGTACCTCCCAAGCGCTTAGTACAGTGCTCTGCACATAGTAAGCGCTCAATAAATACGATTGATGATCGATTGATGATGATTTATTGAGCGCCTCCTCGATGCCTAGCAGTGTCCTGACCCCTAGGGAGACCTCGTGGAGGGCTGGGAGTGTCACTTTATTGTTGTAGGGTGGTAATAATAATAATAATAATAATAATAATAATTAATAATAATAATAATAATAATGGTATTTGTTAAGCACTTACTATGTGCCAAGAACTGTGGTAAGCGCTGGGATAGATAAAAGGTCACCAGGTTTTCCCTAATCCCCAATCTTAATCTTGTGTAGGATGGCCATAAAAATAAGCATAGATCCAAAGGCCCATAGCTGGAAAAAAATTAAGACAAAGCCTAAAATAAATAGAAATATAGGAACGTCAAGTTAATAAATATTTCAAATATGTCTCAGGCTTTACAATCTTAATCCCCATTTTACAGATGAGGGATCGGAGGCACAGACAAATTCACTGATTTGCCCAAAGATTAGAACCTAAGACCTCCGACTCCCAAGCCCGGGCTCGTTCCACTAAGCCACAATGCTTTTCGTGGTTCTAGTGTAATAATAATAACTGTGGTATCTACTAAACTCTTACTATGTGCCAAGCACTGGTCTAAGCGCTGGGGGGGATACAAGGTAACCAGGTTGTCCCATGTGGGGATCACAGTCATCATCCTCATTTTACAGATAAGGGAACTGAAGCCCAGAGAAGTGACTGGCCCAAAGTCACACAGCTGACAAGTGGTGGTGTCGGGATTAGAACCCATGGCTTCAGACTCCCAAGCCCGTGCTCTTTCCATTGAGCCACACTGTTTCTCTCCCAAGCACTTAGTAATAATAATAATGGCAATTGTTAAGCGCTTACTATGAGCAAAGCACTGTTCTAAGCACTGGGGGGATACAAGGTGATCAGGTTGTCCCACGTGGGGCTCACATTTTTAATCCCCATTTTGCAGATGAGGTAACTGAGGCTCAGAGAAGTTAAGTGACTTGCCCAAGGTCACACAGCAGGCATAATAATGACGGCATTTATTAAGCGCTTACTATGTGGGTTCTAATCCCGGCAGCGTGGCTCAGTGAAAAGAGCACGGGCTATGGAGTCAGAGGTCCGGGGTTCAAATCCTAGCTCTGCCAATTGTCAGCTGTGTGACTTTGGGCAAGTCACTTAACTTCTCTGGGCCTCAGTTCCCTCATCTGTAAAATGGGGATGAAGACTGCGAGCCCCACGTGGGACAACCTGATCATCTTTTATCCTCCCCAGTGCTTAGAACAGTGCTTTGCACATAGCGCTTAACAAATGCCATCATTAATTATATTCTAGACTGTGAGCCCACTGTTAGGTAGGGATCGTCTCTATATGTTGCCAACTTGTACTGCCCAAGCGCTTAGTACAGTGCTCTGCACACAGTAAGCACTCAATAAATACGATTGAATGAATGAATGTATATGTGCAAAGGTTGATCAGGTTATCCCCAGGGCGGTTCAGAGTTTTAATCCTCATTTTACAGATGAGGGAACTGAGGCACAGAGAAGTGAAGTGACTTAGCCCACTGTTGGGTAGGGACTGTCTCTATATGTTGCCAACTTGTACATCCCAAGCGCTTAGTACAGTGCTCTGCACACAGTAAGCACTCAATAAATACAATTGATTGATTAATTGATTGATTGACTCGCCCAAAGTCACACAGCTGACAGTTGGCGGAGCTGGGGCTTGAACCCATGACCTCTGACTCCCAAGCCCGGGCTCTTTCCACTGAGCCACGCTGCATGTCTCAGTACTGTGCTCTGCACCCAAAAAGCGCTTCATAAATGGGGCTAAATGAATCAATCGTATTTATTGAGCGCTTACTGTGTGCAGAGCACTGTACTAAGCGCTTGGGAAGTACAAGTTGGCAACATATAGAGACAGTCCCTACCCAACAGTTGGCTCACTGTCTAAAAGGGGTAGACAGAGAACAAAACCCAACATACTAACAAAATAAAATAGAGTAGATATGTACAAGTAAAATAGAGTAATAAATTCGTACAAACATATATACATATTAATTGCATATTGTGTGCATCATCATCATCATTACCAATGGTGTTTATTGAGCATTTACTGTGTGCAGGGCACTGTTCTAAGCACTTGGGAGAGTACAATATAACAGCTGCTGGACACATTCCCCTCCCACAACAAGCTTACAGTCTGAGTGGAAGACAGACATTAATATAAATGAATATGTTTACATTATTATATCCTCAAGCACTGTAGATTGTTTCCAATAGGTAGTGACTCCAGGGACACCCCCTCTTCGGAACATCCAATCTTCTCTCCTAAGACATTTTGGTATGTGTATCCATAGAGTTTTCTTGGTAAAGATGCACAAGTGGTTTACCATTGCCTTCTTCCACACAGTAAAAACTTAAGTCTTTGCCGTTGTCTTTGATCAATATTTGGATCAATTGATTATCCACCTTGACTCTTTCCCATGCTGTTGCTGTCCAGAACAGGTGAATCACTTTCATTTTGGCATAATAATAATAATGGCATTTATTAAGTGCTTACTATGTGCAAAGCACTGTTCTAAGCACTGGGGAGGTTACAAGGTGATCAGGTTGTCCTACGGAGGGCTCACAGTCTTAATCCCCATTTTACAGATGAGGGAACTGAGGCCCAGAGAAGTTAAGTGACTTGCCCAAAGTCACACAGCTAACAATTGGCAGAGCCGGGATTTGAACCCATGGCCTCTGACTCCAAAGCCTGTGATCTTCCCACTGAGCCAAGCATAGACCTTTCCATTATGGGTAGACCCATGTGGCACATCATCATCATCATCAATCGTATTTATTGAGCGCTTACTATGTGCAGAGCACTGTACTAAGCGCTTGGGAAATACAAATTGGCAACACATAGAGACAGTCCCTACCTAACAACGGGCTCACAGTAGTCATCATCATCATCATCAATCGTATTTATTGAGCACTTACTATGTGCAGAGCACTGTACTAAGCGCTTGGGAAATACAAATTGGCAACACATAGAGACAGTCCCTACCTAACAACGGGCTCACAGTAGTCCAGAGGGATGGGTACCACCACTACCCATCCCCTCTAACCCCACCTTTGTTTTAATGTAATTAAAATAATTAATTGAAATGATTTGCATTAATTTCTTTGGTTTTTTGGGGGGGATTTGCACCGAGAAGCAGCGTGGCTCAGTGGAGAGAGCCCGGGCTTTGGAGTCAGAGGTCATCATCAATCGTATTTATTGAGCGCTTACTGTGTGCAGAGCACTGTACTAAGCGCTTCATGGGTTCAAATCCCGACTCCGCCAATTGGTCAGCTGTGTGACTTTGGGCGAGTCACTTCAATCAATCAATCAATCAATCGTATTTATTGAGCGCTTACTGTGTGCAGAGCACTGGACTAAGCGCTTGGGAAGTCCAAGTTGGCAACATACAGAGACAGTCCCTACCCAACTGTGGGCTCACAGTCTAAAGTCAAAGTCGAAAAACTTCACTTCTCTGGGCCTCAGTTCCCTCATCTGATTTCCAGATGAGGGAAATGCGGATTAAGACTTGTGAGCCCCCCCATCATCATCAATCGTATTTATTGAGCGATTACTATGTGCAGAGCACTGTACTAAGCGCTTGGGAAGTACAAGTTGGCAACATCTAGAGACAGTCCCTACCCAACAGTGGGCTCACAGTCTGAGTGGGCTCACAGTCTAAAAGGGGACAATGGGGACAACCTGATCACCTTGTAACTTCCCCAGCGCTTAGAACAGTGCTTTGCACATAGTAAGCGCTTAATAAATGCCATCATTATTATTATTATTATTATAAAGAGAGTCTGAGGAAATCGACAAGCACAGCCCCCGCCCAATATGGCGCCCAGGGCCCCGCCTCCGCCCGCCACGTAGGCCTCAGAGGAGGGCGGTGAGGGGCTGGCTGACGCACTGACGTGATGACGCACGCACGCACGCTGGGGCACGCCGGCCTCCCTCCTCCACACGGCCCCGCCTCCCGCCTTTACGTAAGGTGGATACGCACGTACGCACGTCCGTACGTCGTGGCGCCCCGCCCTCCCCTGGGCGCCGCGTTGGCCTCTGAGGAGAGTTGGGCCCTGCTGCTCAGGCCCTAAGCCCTCACCTGCTGCTAAGCGCTCTGCCACTCCTTAGTCATTCACTCACTCATTCATTCAGTCGTATTTATTGAGCGCTGACTGTGTGCAGGGCACTGTACTAAGCGCTTGGGAAGTACATACAACATATAGAGACAGTCCCTACCCCACAACGGGCTCACAGTAATCCAGAGGGATGGGTACCACCACTACCCATCCCCTCTAATCCCATCTTTGTTTTAATGTAATTAAAATAATTAATTGACATAATTTGCTTTAATTTCTTTGGTTTTTTCGGGGCGGGATTTGCTAAGCATTCACTCAGTTGTATTTATTGAGCGCTGATTGTGTGCAGGGCACTGTACTAAGCGCTTCGGAAGTGCAAACGGGCAACAACATCAATCAATCATATTTATTGAGCGCTTACTGTGTGCAGAGCACTGTACTTAGCGCTTGGGAAGTACAAGTTGGCGACGTGTAGAGACGGTCCCTACCTAACAATGGGCTCACAGTAGTCCAGAGGGATGGGTTCCACCACTACCCAACCCCTCTTCCCCGCCCTTGTTTTAATGTAATTAAAGTAATTAATTGAAATAATTTTCTTTAATTTCTTTGTTGGGGGGGGGTATTTGCTAAGTATTCATTCACTCAATCGTATTTATCGACGGGCTCACAGTAGTCCAGAGGGATGGGTACCACCACTACCCATCCCCTCTTCCCTGCCCTTGTTTTAATGTAATTACAATACTTAATTGAAATAATTTGCTTTAATTTCTTTGTTTTTTGGGGGGAGATTTGCTAAGTATTCATTCACTCAATCGTATTTATTGACGGCCTCACTTAGTCCAGAGGGATGGGTACCACCACTACCCATCCCCTCTTCCCCGCCTTTGTTTTAATGTAATTAAAATAATTAATTGAAATAATTTGCTTTAATTTCTTTGTTTTGGGGGGGGATTTGCTAAGCATTCATTCAATCATACTTATTGAGCGCTGACTGTGTGCAGGGCACTGTACTAAGCGCTTGGGAAGTACAAACGGGCAACAACATACAGAGACGGTCCCTACCCAACAACGGGCTCACAGTAGTCCAAAGGGATGGGTACCGTCACTATCCATCCCCTCTTCCCTGCCTTTGTTTTAATGTAATTGAAATAATTAATTGAAATAATTTGCTTTAATTTGTTTTGGGGGTGATTTGCTAAGTATTCATTCATTCATTCAATCGTTTTTATTGAGCTTTTACTGTGTGCAGAGCACTGTACTAAGCGCTTGGGAAGTACAAGTTGGCAACATATAGAGACGGTCCCTACCCAACAGTGGGCTCACAGTCTAGAAGGGGGAGATAGACAACAAGACAAAACATATTAACAAAATAAAATAAATAGAATGAATATGTACAAATAAAATAAATAGAGTAATAAATACGTACAAACATATATACATATATACAGGTGGTGTGGGGAGGGGAAGGAGGTAAGGCGGGGGGATGGGGAGGGGGAGAGGAAGGAGGGGGTACCTATAGAATAAGTACCTATTCTGTGGTAATAATAATGATGGCATTTATTAAGTGCTTACTATGTGCAAAGCACTGTTCTAAGCTCTGGGGTGGATACAAGGTGATTAGGTTGTCCCACATGGGGGGCTCACAGTCTTCATCCCCATTTTACAGATGAGGTAACAGGCACAGAGAAGTTAAGTGACTTACCCAAAGTCACACAGCTGACAATTGGTGGAGCCGGGATTTGAACCCATGACCTCCGACTCCAAAGCCCGTGCTCTTTTCCACTGAGCCACGCTGCTTCTCTGGTAGGCACTGTACTAGGCACTGTACTAAATGCTGGGGTAGATACAGAGAAGCAGGGTGGCCTAGTGGAAAGAGCACAGGCTTGGAAGTCAGAGGTCGTGGGTTCTAATCCTGCCTCCATGGGGCTCACAGTCTTCCTCCCCATTTTACAGATGAAGGAACCGAGGCACAGAGAAGTCAAGTGACTTTCGAAAGGTCACACAGCAGACAAGGGGCAGAAGGAGGATTAGAACCCATGTTCTCTGACCCTGCTCTATCCACTAGGCCACGTTGTTTCTCCCTGCTGAAAACCCCACCCTCTTCCCTGGGCCCAGGTTATGTCCAACATCCAGGTGTCTGCTGTGTGACCTTGGGCAAGTCACTTCATTTCTCTGGGCCTCAGTGACCTCATCTGTAAGGCGGGGATTAAGAGTGTGAGCCCTATGTGGCTCAGGGACTGTGTCCAACCTAATGTCCAACCTAACCTGAATCTACTCCAGCGCTTAGAACAGTGCCAAGCACATAGTAAATGCTTAGCAAGTACCATAATTATTATTCCTGCTTGTTTCATTTTACTTCTTGGCTCTCCTCACCCATTCATTCATTCATTCATTCATTCATTCATCCATCCATCCATCCATCCATCCATTCAGTCATTCAATCGTATTTATTGAGCACTTACTGTGGGCAGAGCACTGTACTGAGTGCTTGGAAAGTACAATTCAGCAATAAAGAGAGGCAATCCCTGCCCACACCAGGCTTACAGTCTAGAAGGGGGAAGACAGACATCAAAACAAGTAAACAGGCATTAATATAAAAAAATAGAATTATAGACATGTACATACATACACAAGTTCAGAGCACTGCACTAAGCACTTGGGAGAGTACAATAGAACAATAAACAGACACATTCCCTGCCCACAAAGCTTACAGCGAATAAAGACTAACTCTCCAATTTGGGGACCTGTCATTGCACAACCGCAACTGAGGTGTCCATTTCCAAAGTCTGAAGCCTGGGATACCAAGTGCTTAGTACAGTGCTTTGCACACAGTAAGCACTCAATAAATGCAATCGAAATGAATGACCATAAAACCGTTCCTTCCGACTCGGGAGAATTGACCATGATTTGGGGACCATGGACCATGTCAGTCTCTCTCAGCTGTGCTTTCTAGGCCTGCAAGGATTTCAACTCCGCTCACTGTGGGAAGTGCATCTCATTTTCCTTCCCATCGTGGTTTCATTCAGATCCAGTAGGAACATTTTAGAATTAAAATATTAGTCTGTCATGTCTATTAGTGGGAGTGAATAAAAGAAGTGGCCCGTTTACCCTCCTCATTTCCCGTGCCCTGATCGCTCTAATCAGCCCCGGTCCATCTATCTGCATTAGAGCGGGAGCACTGAATTAATGTTTTTATATGATCAGATGATTAGTCCCAGTCACGAGGTCCAATATCTGCCACAGAATGCTCCTTCTCAGAGCGTTCCCTTGTAGTTGGAAAGGAGCGTGGCCTAGTGGAAAGAGCACAAGCCTAGGAGTCAGAAGAACTGGGTTCTAATCCCAGATCTTCCCATCTCCTGCTGTGGGACCTTGGGCAAGCCACTTCACTTCCCTGGGCTTCAGATTCCTCATCTGTAAAACAGAGATTCGATGCCTGTCCTCCCTCCTACTTAAACTGTGAGACCACTGTGGGACAGGAACTATATTCGGCCTGATTAACTCTTATCTACCCTAGTGCTCAGAACAGTGCTTGACACCATACTAAGTGATTAACAAATATCATCATCATCATTATTATTAGTTAGACACTAATAATAATAATATAATAATAATGGCATTTATTAAGCGCTTACTATGTGCCAACCATTGTTCTAAGCGCTGGGGAGGTTACAAGGTGATCAGGTTGTCCCACGGGGGGCTCACAGTCTTAATCCCCATTTTACAGATGAGGTAACTGAGGCCCAGAGAAGTAAAGTGCCTTGCCCAAAGTCACACGGTTGACAATTGGTGGAGCCGGGATTTGAACCCACGACCTCTGACTCCAAAGCCCAGACTCTTTCCACCAAGCCACGCTGCTTCTATAATAATGTGTCTTGCTTTTCTTCTGCCCAAAGTAGAAGCAGCAGCAACAGCTAAAATTCTGTATTTAATCTTAAAAATAATAATAATAATGATGATGATGGTATTTGTTAAGCGCTTACTAAGTGCCAAGCACTGTTCTAAACAGTGAGGTAGATACAAGGTAATCAGATTGTCCCACATAGGATGGCCATGAAAATAAGCACAGATCCAAAGGCCCACATTAAGAAAAAAAATTAGACAAAGCCTAAAAGAAACTGAAATATAGGAATGTAAGTTAATAAATATTTCAAATATAAGTCTCAGCCCTGATGTTCCCCGAAAAGTGTGACTGGTGACAATTTTATATGATGGAAATCATATAAAACTAGGGCAATCATATAACTAGGGCTAGTTATCTCATTTTGTTTGTCTTTTGTTTGTTTTAGGGTATTTGTTAAGGGCTTACTATGCGTCAAGCACTTTTCTAAGCACAGGGGTAAATACAAGTTATTTAGGTAGGGCACAATCACTTGTCTGACGCAGGGCTCACAGCCTAAGTAGAAAGGAGAACAAGTATTGAATCCCCACTTTACAGTTGAGAAAACTGAGGCTCAGAGAAGTGAAGTGTGTCACCCAACATCACCCAGAAGCCAAGATGTGGAGCTGGGATTAGAACACATGTCCTCTAACTCTCAGGCCCATGCTCTTTCCACTAGGCCAAGCAGCCCCTGAAATGTAAATCCTTGATATGTCAACTTTCTCCTGAATGCGTTTCTAACAATATTTTAGGATCCTTATCCCACTACAGCTAAAAACTTTCACACTTTTTAATATGTGAAATGTTTTGAATCAGTTGCCATTTCGACCTCCTGGTGTTGGATCCTACATCTCCTTTAGAAGCAAATTAGAATCTATCTTTGCTAATCATATTTATTCTGGCAGCCCCTCACAGGTTTCCCATGCTGACCACAAGTATGAATAGCCAATCTTAAAATTCCATATGCCATTATACCATGTTGGCTCCCGGAGCATATCTCTTTTCCGGGCTCCTCCTCCCCCTCCCATCCCCTTACTGTAGGGGTTCCTCAAGGGTCAGTTCTTGGTCCCCTTCTGTTCTCTATCTACACTCACTCCCTTGGTGAACTCATTCACTCCCACAGCTTCAACTGTCATCTCTATGCTGATGACACCCAAATCTACATCTCTGTCCCTGCTCTCTCTCCCTCCCTCCAGGCTTGTATCTCCTCCTGCCTTCAGGACATCTCCATCTGGATGTCTGCCTGCCACCTAAAACTCAACATGTCCAAGACTGAACTCCTTATCTTCCCTCCCAAACCCTGCCCTCTCCCTGACTTTCCCATCACTGTTGACGGCACTACCACCCTTCTCGTCTCACAAGCCCGCAACCTTGGTGTCATCCTCGACTCCGCTCTCTCGTTCACCCCTCACATCCAATCCATCACCAAAACCTGCCAGTCTCACCTCCGCAACATTGCCAAGATCTGCCCTCTCCTCTCCATCCAAACCACTACCCTGCTGGTTCAATCTCTCATCCTATCCCGACTGGATTACTGCATCAGCCTCCTCTCTGATCTCCCATCCTCCTGTCTCTCCCCACTTCAATCTATAATTCACGCTGCTGCCCAGATCGTCTTTGTGCAGAAATGCTCTGGGCATGTTACTCCCCTCCTCAAAAATCTCCAGTGGCTACCAATCAACCTATGCATCAGGCAAAAACTCCTCACTCTCGGCTTCAAGGCTCTTCATCACCTCGCCCCCTCCTACCTCACCTCCCTTCTCTCCTTCTACAGCCCAGCCCGCACCCTCTGCTCCTCTGCTGCTAACCTCCTCACCATGCCTCATTCTCGCCTGTCCCGCCGTCGACCCCTGGCCCACGTCCTCCCCCTGGCCTACGTCCTCCCCCTGGCCTGTAATACCCTCCCTCCGCACGTCCGCCAAGCTAGCTCTCTTCCTCCCTTCAAAGCCCTACTGAGAGCTCACCTCCTCTAGGAGGCCTTCCCAGACTGAGCCCCCTCCTTCCTCTCCCCCTCCTCCACCTCCCCAACCCCTCCGCCTTACCTTGTTCCCCTCCCCACAGCACCTGTATATATGTATATATGTTTGTACATATATATTACTCTGTTTATTTATTTTACTTGTACATATTTATTCTATTTATTTTATTTTGTTAATATGTTTTGTTTTGTTGTCTGTCTCCCCCTTCTAGACTGTGAGCCTGCTGTTGGGTAGGGACCGTCTCTATATGTTGCCAACTTGTACTTCCCAAGCACTTAGTATAGTGCTCTGCACACAGTAAGCACTCAATAAATACGATTGAATGAATGAATATAGCTTTGAATAACCATGATATTTTTGGCCCACACTTTGGCCTGCCACTTGACGTGAGCCATCCACATTTTTGCTCACCATTTGGGAGCTCTCAATAATAATAATAATTATGGTATTTGTTAAGCATTTACAGTATAATAACAATAATGATTGTGGCCTTTGTTAAGCACTATGTGCCAGGCACTGCTCTAAGAGCTGGGGTGGATATGAGTAAATTGGGTTGGGCGCAGTCCCTGTCCCACATGGGGCTCACAGTCTTCATCCCCATTTTACAGAGGAGAAAATGGAGGCACAGAGAAGTGAAATGAGTTGCCCAAGGTCATACAGCAGACAGGTGATGCAGCCAGGATTAAAACCCAGGTCTTTCTGACTCCCAGGCACATTCTCTATCCACTAGGCCACACTCCTCCTCAGGGTATTGAGATGTGCTGGGCATCTTTTCCAGATGTCCCTGGATAATAATAATCATAATCATGTATGCCAAGTACTGGACTAAGCGCTGGGGCAGATACAAGATGATAAAGCCCCTCACGGGACTCACAGTCTAAGCAGGAGGGAGAACAGGCACTGAATCCCAATTTTGCAAATGAGGGAATTGAGGCACTGAGAGGTGAAGTGACTTGCTCAAGGTCAGGGAGCAGGCGAGTGGCTCAGCCAGGATTAGAACACAGGTCCTCTGATTCCCACGCCCATGCTGTTTCCACTAGGCCATGCTGCCATGTTGTGCAGTATTGAGCTGTGCTCCACATCTTTTCCAGAAGTCACTGCCATTAATCACCGTCCTTACACAAAATATGAGTGAGCGGTCTGTGAAGTGGACCAAGAAAGAGATGCCCTTGAAAAAGGAAGTGGAAATGGTGGGTTGTTTAGCAGTAGGTGGGGCATGGTAATTGTTAGGAGGAATTTGGCGTGGAGGTCACTGTGAGAAAAGCGAGGCTCTTAGGACTGAAGTCTTGGCGGGGATGTCCCCATATCCCCTTTATCTCATAAACCTTTGGTTTTACCAACTGCAACTCTTGGCATTCCTGGGGAATTTCAGGAACCCACCCCCAGTAGCTGGGGAGGATGACATGTGCCCACTAACGCAGAAAGAGCATGTTGCCTCCACGTCGAGAAGCAGCATGGCCTAATGGATAGAGCCGGAGCTTGGGAGTCAGAGGACCTGAGTTCTAATGCCAGTCCTGCCAGCCAATTGTTTGCTTTGTGAGCTTGGGCAAGTCACTTCTCTTCTCTGTGCCTCAGTTTCCTCAACTGTAAAATGGGGATTAAATGCCTGTTGTTCTACTTAGACTGTGAGGCCCATGTCAGACAGGGACTGTGTCTGACTAATTAGCTTGTAGCTAGCCCGGCACTCAGAATGCTATTTGACACACAGGAAGTGCTTACCAAATCCATAAAAAATAAAAATGTACCAAAATTTGCTCCCTGGTAGGTTCCCATGGTAGCACTCACCAACCATTCTTTTGTACCCCATCCCATCCCTGCAAAGCAAGTCTATTTATCCAACCCAACCCACTGGAAAAAATACCGGCATTAATACCCAATACTGCCATTTCGGAAAAGTGCTTAAAGAAGAGCACACTCATGGGGACTGCAATACCCTGAAAAGAGTGATGAAGTGGCCAGGGCAGAGAATTAGAAAGCAGGGCACTGGGATTTCATTCCCAGTCCCTTGGTCAGCTCACGTTTCTTGTGCCCATACTCCTCCCAGGACCTGGTTTTCATTAGTGTTTGCAACGTCAAAATGCCATGATGAAAGTTACCACCAACAAACTAAATTTCTTCACAGTAAAGGCAGCTATTTAAATGATATCAGGTGTTCTCATTATTTTACTTTTGCAAATTGCAAATCGTGTTCAAGGTGTTGTAACTGCAGCAGCTCTCTAAATTAGACAAGAAAATATCAACTATGTTCCACTTTGAAAAAGGATTGATGGAAATGTTTTTTTTTTTTTTCCCACTGTCTCCAATGTCTTGGATGTCTATGTGGTGCAAGAAACCAGGCTTCTTGAAGAAAGCCCCCTGTCCCCCGCTTATTTTTTGTGTGTGGGGGGGGGGGGCGGTTATGATATTTGTTAAGTGCCTACATATGTCAAACACTAGTCTAAGCACTGGGATAGGTACAAGTCAGTGAGGTCAGACACAGTCCCTTTCTCACACGGGCCTCACGGTCATGGAATGTCATTGATTACTGTTGTATTGTACTTTCCCAAGCGTGCAGTACAGTGCTCTGCCCACAGTAAGCGCCCAATAAATATGACTGAATGAACGAATGAAGTAGGAGGGAGAACAGGTATTTAATCCCCATTTTACAGTTTAGCAAACTGAGACACAGAGAAGTTATTGTGCCACACTCCTAACTTTTGTTGTTCTTATTACCGCTGCCACCAATATTAATGATAAAGGCAATATGGGCAAGGGGACAGCTTTACAGAGCCACGGGACTCAGGGATGGGAGAGCAACTTCCACCGAACCCTCCCTTTTCCACTGTTTCAAAATAACAATTCATTCATTCATTCAATTGTATTTATTGAGCGCTTACTGTGTGCAGAGCAGTGTACTAAGCACTTGGGAAGTACAAGTCGGCAATATATAGAGACGGTCCCTACCCAACAACGGGCTCACAGTCTAGAAGGGGGAGACAGACAACAAAACAAAACATGTAGACAGGTGTCAAAATCGTCAGAACAAATAGACTTATAGCTATATTCACATCATTAACAAAATAAATAGAATAGTAAATATGTACAAGAGAATAGTAAATATGTACAATCACATAGACAATCACTGTCTGGGCCCAGCTGGCCCTTTAGCTACCCCCCATCTGCTCTCCCCACTGTTGGCTTCCAATCACTTGGGAGACGACAAGCAAAATTTCCTAATACTTGATAATAATAATGGTGGCGCTTGTTAAGTGCTTACCCTGTGCCAAGCACTGTCCTAAATGCTGAGGTAGATACAAGATCATCAGGTTGGACACCATGCCTTGTCCAACATGGGGCTCACGGTCTAAGTAAGATTGAATCCCCATTTTACAGATAAGGAAACTGAGGCCCAGAAAAGCTGAGCAACTTGTCTAAGGTCACACAGCAGACTAGGGGTGGCAAAGGCAATAGAACACAGGTCCTGGGACTCCCAAGCCAATACTCTTTCCACTAGGCCATGCTGCTTCTGCAAGATTATGCACTGAGCTCAGTCTTACTGACAAAACAAATTCCGCTTCTTTTTTCCCCAGTCGATTTTTGAGTCACCACTATGGCTTCAAACTTTGCTTTTCAGTACTGGGTCTGCTCTTTCAAAGATTATCTTTGTACAGAAATGCTCCAGTGGTTCCCTGTCAACCTATGAATCAAGCAAAAACTCCTCACTCTCGGCTTCAAAGCTCTCCATCACCTCACCCCCTCCTACCTCACCTCCCTTCTCTCTTTCTACAACCCAGCCCGCACTCTCCGCACTTCTGCCGCTAACCTCCTCACTATACCTCGTTCTCGCCTGTCCCGCCGTCGACCCCTGGCCCACGTCCTTCCCCTGGCCTGGAATGCCCTCCCTCCACACATCCGCCAAGCTAGCTCTCTTCCTCCCTTCAAAGCCCTACTGAGAGCTCACTTCCTCCAGGAGGCCTTCCCAGACTGAGCCCCCTTTTTCCTCTCCTCCTTCCCATCACCCCCCTGCCCTACCTTCTTCCCCTCCCCACAGCACCTGTATATATTTGTACAGATTTATTACTCTATTTATTTTACTTGTACATATTTACTACCCTATTTTACTAATGCTATGCATATAGCTATAATTCTATTTATTCTGACGGTTTTGATACCTGTCTACATGTTTTGTTTTGTTGTCTGTCTCCCCATTCTAGACTGTGAGCCCATTATTGGGTAGGGACTGTCTCTATATGTTGCCGACTTGTACTTCCCAAGCGCTTCGTACAGTGCTCTGCACACAGTAAGCGCTCAATAAATACGATTGAATGACCCTGACTATAATTACAACAAAATAATAAAAAATGGCATTTACTAAGTGCTTGATATCAAAAGAGCTAATAGAGATTTCTTGTTTGCTTTGTTTTGATGGTGTTTCTTAAATACTGATCTATGTGCCATTTACTGTACAAAGCACTGGGGTAAATACAAACCAAGCAGGTCGGACACAGTCCATGTCCCACATGGGGCTCACAGCCTTATTGCCCATTTTACAGATGAGGAATCTGAGGCACAGAGAAGTAAAGTCACTTGCCCAGGGTCAGACAGCAGATCGGTGTCAGAGCCGAAATTAGAACCCAGGTCCTACTCCACTAGGCCATGCTGTTACTTGTGGCAGTTATACTGGGGAGTAGATGATGTATTAGAATATACATAATTTCACCTCCAAAGGACTGACAAGTCTTGAAGCGAGGTGTTTTGGATAGTAATAATAATAATGATATTTGTGGTATTTGTTAACTGCTTACTAAGTGCCAGACACCCTCCTAAGCACTGAGGTAGATACAAACAAATCGGGTTGGATACAGTTCCTGTCCCACATGGGGCTCACAATCTTAATCCCCATTTTACAGAGGAGGTAACTGAGGCCCAGAGAAGTGAAGTGACTTGCCCAAGGCCACACAGCAGACAAGTGGCGAAGCAGGGATTAGTCTGAGAAGCAGCCCAACTAGCTTATACCTGTGATCCCCGGGCACATATGCAGCAAAAAAAGGCCTTCTACGGCAGTGTGGGGGCTAAAAGATCACATCTGTCAACGGCCTATGGCTTCTTTCCCCCCAAAACACGTTTATTTCTGTTTACTTCATCGCCTAGGAGACAAGACTGAACAATGGTTCCCTTGGATCTGCCCACCCACAGCCCTTCCGCATCATTTAGTCAAGGCAACATTCATTATTCATGTGTTTGCCCTACCACAGAAAGACCTGCTTCAGAAAACTGCTTAGTCCATATGGGACAATGGAGACCCATCTCCTGACTGGAGGCTCTGTCCTTTCCCAATCTAATGGTCCTCAAGGCCTAGTGGAGAAGCAGCATGGCCTAGTGGAAACAGCATGGGCCTGGGAGGTGAGGACATGGGTTCTAATCCTGGTTCCACTACATTATAATAATAATACTTGTGGTATTTGTTAACTTACTGTGTGCCAGGTACTGTACTAATCACTGGGGGAGGCGAGGGAGGGAAATACAGGCAAATTAGGTTGGACCCAGTCCCTGTCCCACATTGGGTTCAGTCTTAATCCCCATTTTATGGATGAGGTAACAGGCACAGAGAAGTGACTTGCCCAAGATCACACAGCAGGCAAGTGGCGGAGTCAGCATTAGAACCTATGACCTTCTGACTCCCATGCCCACGCTCTATTCTCTAGGCCATGATGCGCTTCTCTAAGCCTTAGTTACCTCATCTGTAAAATGGGGATTCAATCCTATGCCCTCCCACTTAGACTGTGAGCCCCATGAGGGGCAGGAACTGTGTCCAACGGGATTAACTTGTACCTATCCCAGTGCTTAGAACAATGCCTAGCACACAGAAAGTGCTTAACAAGGACTATAATTATTGCAGGACTGAAAGCCTTGACAGGAGCAAACTAGGCCCGGGAAAGGCAAGCCACGTACAGGTCTGGGTTCACAAATCGGATCTCCGGCAATGGGCGCTCACTTTGGCCCTAAATGGGTTTTGTGCAGAAAATGCTTATGCCCACTGTGCCCCATGTGGGACCCTTGCCCGCCTCTCTGCCTGTTGCAGCCAATCCAAACCAGGAACACAACTCGGAATGGGTGAGGGAGAGTGTGGCAGGTGCTGGGCTAATCAGTGGCACTCTATTCAACTCCTCCATGCAAGTTCTTTGTCCCAAAGTCATGAGCAATGGGGCTGAGGCTCTTTTTTTAAAACCGTATTTGTTAAGCACTTACTAGGTGCCAGGCACTGTACTAAGCACTGGGATAGATATAAGCTAAACAGGTTGGACACAGTCCGCGTCCCACATGGGCCTTGCAATATTAATCCCTATTTTGCAGGTGAGGTAACTGAGGCACAGAGATGTGAAGTGACTTGCCCAAGGTCACACAGACAAATGGCAGAGCCAGGATTAGAACCCAGGTCCTTCTGACTCCCAGGCCTGCTGCTAGGGAAGCAGCATGACTCAGTGGAAAGAGCCCGGGCTTTGGAGTCAAAGGTCATGGGTTCAAATCCCCGCTCTGCCAATTGTCAGCTGTGTGACTTTGGGCAAGTCACTTAATTTCTCTGGGCCTCAGTTACCTTATCTGTTAAATGGGGATGAAGACTGTGAGCCCCCTGTGGGACAACCTGATCGCCTTGCAACCTCCCCAGTGCTTAGAACAGTGCTCTGCACATAGTAAGTGCCTAATAAATGCCATTATTATTATTATTATAGGCCCTGCTGCTTTTTGAGGCTCATCCCTCCTTCACCACAAGAAACCATCATCATCATCATCCAGGGCTTCAATAGCTCAGATAATTTGAGCATGTCCCCTTTGCTTCTGCCTCAGTCTTTCAAATGTCTGCTCTAAATTATCTGCAAGATTATGATTTAGTAGGTTTGATCTAGACCTGAATAATTCAAGCAAGAGCCAGGACTTTATGACTAGGCCTAAACTAAGAATTCAGCACTCTGCCCCAAATACAACATGGTCTGCAACCTTAGGAACCAAGGTTTTCTAAGGTGGAGGGAGGAACTTGCAGCGCTAGGGTATACCAGGGGTGGGGAGGGAGGAATCAATCAATCATTCAATGGAATTTGTTCATTCATTCATTCATTCAATTGTATTTATTGAGCACTTACTGTGTGCAGAGCACTGTACTAAGCGCTTGGGAAGTACAAGTTGGCAACATATAGAGACGGTCCCTACCCAACAGCGGGCTCACAGTCTAGAAGGGGGAGACAGACAACAAAACAAAACAAAATATATAAACCAAATAAAATAAATAGAATAAATATGTACAAGTAAAATAAATAAATAGAGTAATAAATATGTACAAACATTTATACATATATACAGGTGCTGTGGGGAGGGGAAGGAGGTAAGGCTGGGGGGATGGGGAGGGGGAGTAGGAGAAGAGGAAGGAGGAGGCTCAGTCTGGGAAGGCCTCCTTTTGTTGAGCTCTTACTGTGTGCAGAGCACTATGTTAAGGGCTTGGCAGAGTTATAATGACAATAATGATCATTATTAAGCACTTACTATTTGCTAATCTCTGTTCTAAGCACTAGTACAGTGCCTCACACATAGTAAGCGTGTGATACCATTATTATTCTCTTAATAATATTATTATATACAGGCTAATCAGCTTGACCTCAATCTCTGCCCCACTTGAGGCTCACATTCTCCACCCCCATTTTACAGGTGTGGTATCTAAGGCCCAGAGAAGTGAAGTGACTTGCCCATGGTCACACAGCAGACAAGTAGCAGAGCCAGGTTCAGAACCCAGGTCCTCTGACTCCCAGGTCCATGTTCTTTCCGCTAGGTCACACTGCTTCAATATAACCGAGTTGGTAGGCCCAGTCCCTGTCCACAATGAGCTTACAGTCTAGATGGACGCATAAAGTCCAAGTTTCTGCCTATTCTGAACTTGACATTTAGGGAATGAGAGTACTCTCCCAAGTTCTTAGCACTTGACAGTACAGTCTAGTTCTCAGTAAGTACAATTGAGTGTATGACACATTGGAAATTAGCCAATCGAATACATCACAATGTGCAAGCAGTGCCTGTTCTGTATAAACCAAGGCCCTGCTTGCCTATATGCAAACCCCTCAAAAGCTTAAACATGGGAAGGAAAGAAAGAAGGCGAGTCGGGGCCACCTGACAAAAAATAAATACTGTAGGATACTGTCAAAAACCTAGGATTCGGTTGTACAGACAGGTGAGCACGCTAAACCACAATCGAGAAAGGAGACAAAGAGGCAAAAGTGAAAACAGTGCCAGATGCTACATACAAAACATGCAATGACAATGCAAGGAACAATCTCTGTTGGCAGAATGGAGAACTTGGAGCCCTGCACTGGCCCATTCAGTCACTCACCCACCTGGAGGTAAATTTCACCACCAGCAGAGTCCTCTTCAAGTAGGAAGGGCATATACAACACATCTCAATCAATCAATGGCATTTACTGAGCACTTACCGTGTACACAGCACGGTACTAAGTGCTTGGGAGAATCCAGCACATCAGAGTTGGAAGACTGGATCCCTGCCTACAAGGAGCTTACTGTCTCAAGGGGAAGACGGACACTTGAGTGGATTAGAGACAGGGGAAATAGTAAAGTAGAAGGATGTGGACGTATGTGGGGCTGTGGTGAATATTACAAGGTTAAGGGGTCCTCCGGAGACAGGGAGGAGAAGAGGCGGTGTTTCTAGGAGGGGGAAACCTTACTGCTCCTCTCCCGTCCTTCCCTCCTCCTGGCCCTTCAAATCTCCCATCTTTCCCAGGAGTATATCAAGAGATCTCCTGCCTTCTCTCAAAATCCAGTCTCTCCACCTGTGCCTCTGACCCCATCCCTTCACATCTTATCAAAGCATTTGCCCACCTCCCTGACTGCCATCTTCAACTATTTGCTCTCCAATGGCTTTTTCCCCACTGCTTTCAACCATGTTCATGTCTCCCCATCCTAAAAAACCCTCCCTTGACCCCAGAACTCCCTCCAGTTATCGCCCCAACTCCCTCCTACCATTCCTCTCCAAACTTCTTGAGCGAGTCATCTACAGCCGCTGTCTCCACTTCCTTTCCTCCGATTCTCTCCTTGACCCTCTCCAATCTGGCTTCTGTCCCCTTCATTCCATAGAAAGTGCCTTCAAAGGTCACAAATGATCTGCATCTTGTCAAATACAACAGCATCTACTCCAACTTAATCTTCCTTGACCTCTCAGTTGTCTTCAACACTACCACCCCCTTCTCCTGGAAACATTCTCCAGTCCAAACTTCACCTTGCTGCCCAGATCACTGTTCTACAGAAAGGTTCAGTAGACACTCCTCAAGAACCTCCAGTAGTTGCCCACCCACCTCCGCATCCAGCGGAAACTCCTTACCACTGGCTTTAAAGCAGGCGATCATCTCGTCCCTTCCTTTCTTACCTCGCTCCTCTCCTACTACAATCCAGCCTGTACACTCTGCTCCTCTAAAGCCAACCTCCTCACTGTACCTCCATCTCATCTATCTCACCTCCAACCTCTCACCCACCTTCTGCCTCTGGCCTGGAACGCCCTTCCTCTTCATACCTGACAGACAGTTACTCTGCCCATCTTCAAAACCTTATCAAAGGCACATCTCCTCCAAGAGGCCTGCCCCAACTAGGCCCTCATTTCCTCTTCTCCCACACACTTCTGTGTCACCCTTGCACTTGGATTTGCTGCCTTTATTCATCCCTCCCTCAGCACCACGGCACTTACGTACATATTGGTAATTTATTCATTTAGATTAATGTCTGTTTTCCCATCTAGGCTGCAAGTTAGCTGCGGGTGACCTTGAGCAAGTCACTTAACTTCTCTGTGTCTCAGTCACCTCAACTGTAAAATGGGGACTAAATCCTCCTCCTTCCTACTTAGACTGTGAGACCTACAGAGGACAGGGGCTGTGTTCAACCTGATAAACTTGTATCTATCCCCATGCTTAGAACAGTCCTTGACAAATAGTAAGTACCTAGATACCAAAAAACAAACACAGAACTGGGCAAGCTGGAGTTGGGATAATTCAGGGAGAATTAATTCAGGGAGAAGCCCCTCCCTTGGCCATTTTGGGCCAGATGCTTAAGGCCGCAACCCCAGAGGGACACAAGGTGAAGGAAGGGATCTGAGATGTGCAGGGAGGCTTGGGAGTCACAGGATGTGAGTTCTAACTGGCTCCGCCATTTGTCTGCTGTTTGACCTTGGGCAAGTCACTTAACTTCTCTGGGCCTCAGTTCCCTCATCTGCAAAATGGGGATTAAGAATGTGAGCCCCATGTGGGGCAGGGACTGTGTCCAACTTGATTACATAACTACCCCAGTGCTTAGAACAGTGCCTGGCACATAATAATAATAATAATATTGATGGCATTTATTAAGTGCTTACTATGTGCAAATCACTGTTCTAAGCTCTGGGGAGGTTACAAGTTGATCAGGTTGTCCCACGGGGGGCTCACAGTCTTAATCCCCATTTTACAGATGAGGTAACTGAAGCACAGAGAAGTGAAGTGACTTGCCCAAAGTCACATGGCTGACAATTGGCGGAGCTGGAATTTGAACCCAGGACCTCTGACTCCAAAGCTCGTGCCCTTTCCATTGAACCACACTGCTTCTCTCTTACTATGTGTTAAGCGCACAGAGTAAGTACTTGTATCATTATTATTATTATTATCATTATCTGAGATGTGCAGGGAGGGATCTAAGACATGGCCCTGGAAAGTCAGGACACCCAGAAGGGTTGGAGGTCTAGTGGTGAGAGTGCCAGAGGAGTAAAACTCCTACAGCTTCCTTGCTTGGGGGGGAACAATTGCGTGGAGAGCAGAAGATCTACACTGGCACCCCAAGATCCTAAAGGGAGGAAGGGATTCTGGGAGGAATGAAACTAGAATCTGAGGATACCCTGGGAGAGGAATGGATCAGAAGAACGTGGACAGCAAGACACCTACAGGAAAGTAGAAAGGTGTCCTGAGAAAGGGAAGGGTGCTTTGGATTGGAATTCTTTTCTATTCATTACCTAATTGATACCTGAATAATTCTTGAAATTTGCTGGCAGACAACATGGCCTAACGGAACGAGCACAGGTCTGGGAGACAGCAGACCTGGGGTCTCATCCTGGCTCTGCCACTTCCTGATGTATGACCCTAGGGAAGTCACTTAACTTCTCTGTGCCCCAGTTTCCTCATCTGTAGAGTGGGGTTGAAATCCCCATTCTCTCTCCTACTTAGACTGTGAGTCCCGTGAGGACAGGGACTGTGTTGACTGGATCAACTTGTTTCTACCCCAGGGTCTGACATATAGTAAGCACTTAATACCACAAGTATTTATGTAGAAGTAACATGGCCTAGTGACTAGAGAACATGCCTGGGAGTCAAAAGGGCCTGCGTTCTAATCCCTGCTCCACCACTTGTCTGCTGTGTCAAGTAACTTCACTTTTCTGGGCCTCAGTTACCTCATCTGTAGAACGGGGATTCCCTTCAAAGCCCTATTGAGAGCTCACCTCCTCCAGGAGGCCTTCCCAGACTGAACCCCCTCCTTCCTCTTCCCCTACTCCCCCTCCCCATCCCCCCAGCCTTACCTCCTTCCCCTCCCCACAGCACCTGTATATATGCTTGTACATATTTATTACTCTATTTATTTATTTATTTTACTTGTACATATTTATTCTATTTATTTTATTTGGTTTATATATTTTGTTTTATTTTGTTGTCTGTCTCCCCCTTCTAGACTGTGAGCCCGCTGTTGGGTAGGGACCGTCTCTATATGTTGCCAACTTGTACTTCCCAAGCGCTTAGTATAGTGTTCTGCACATGGTAAGCACTCAATAAATACGATTGAATTGTGAGCCCCATCTGGGACAGGGATCACATCCAACTTGATTTACTCGTATCCACCCCAGCATATAGTACAATGTCTGGCACAGACTAAGAGCTTAAAAAATACTATAATAACAATTATTATTATTTTATTATCATTGTCTATTCAGAACCTTTTTAGAGCTCTACCCTCTGTGTCAGCCTGCAGTACTGATCCAGGCAGTTCCAGGGTGTTGGGAAGACTTGTTTATTTGGGAAGCTGAGGGGGTGAGGAGGGGAGAGGAAGTCTTTTCTCCCACTCGCTTCATGCAGCCCACCTCAGGAGAGAGGAGACACTTGCCTACATTCCAAATGATCCAACTGTCTTGGAGGAGTTCTTGTTTGGAAGACAAGGGGTGGTGGTGGCCAAAGGGGGTTCAGAAGTGGAGTTCATTAAGGCAGGGAGCCCCACTCCTGTCCACTCCTAGAAGGGAGTGTCCCGCCATCGACCCCCAGCCCACATCCTCCTCTGGGCCTGGAATGCCTTCCCTCTGCCCATCCACCAAGCTAGCTCTCTTCCTCCCTTCAAGGCCCTACTGAGAGCTCATCTCCTCCAGGAGGCCTTCCCAGACTGAGCCCCTTCCTTCCTCTCCCCCTCGCCCCCCTCTCCATCCCCACATCTTACCTCCTTCCCTTCCCCACAGCACCTGTATATATGTATATATGTTTGTATATATTCTTCCCAAGCGCTTAGTACAGTGCTCTGCACACAGTAAGCGCTCAATAAATACGATTGATGATGATGATGATTACTCTATTTATTTATTTATTTAACTTGTACCTATCTATTCTATTTATTTTATTTTGTTAGTATGTTTGGTTTTGTTCTCTGTCTCCCACTTCTAGACTGTGAGCCCACTGCTGGGTAGGGACTGTCTCTATATGTTGCCAGCTTGTACTTCCCAAGCGCTTAGTACAGTGCTCTGCACACAGTAAGCGCTCAATAAATACAACTGATTGATTGATTGATTGATTGAAGAGAAGGGCTGGAAGACTTTAGAAAATACCAGAGGGCCTGGAGTCTCCTAAGAGACACCGAGGTCTACTTCGGCCATAATCAGGGCTGAACTCTTCAAATTAACTTCTGTCTTCATATTAGACTGTAGTCTGTAAGCTCATTGGAGGTAGGGAATGTATCTGCTATATTGTTCTAGTGTACTCTCCCAAGTGTGTTGTACACTGCTCTGCACAAAGTAAGTGCTCGATAAATACCATTGACTGACTGACTAATGTCTGTCTCCCCCTCTAGACTGCAAGTTCATTATGGGCAGGGAATGTGTCTGCTAATTCTGTTGTATTGTACCCTCCTGAGTGATTAGTACAGTGCTCTACATGCAGTAAGCACTGAATTAATATGATTGATTGAGAGGCTCCGGCCTTTCTCAATGGACAACTCCCAAATCTGCCTCGCCAGTCCTGACCTCATGGGCTTCACAATCTCGAATTTCCTCCTGCCTCAAGGAGAGTAAACAATAAAGCCCATTGCTATTGATAATCTCATCTTTCCCTGCTATGCCCCAGATCATCCCAATCTCCCCCAGCTAATCTTCTAACTGGAACTTGCTCGTGACTCTCCGGGATCCAACCTGTAACTCACGGGTATCCCCAGGAACTCAACTCTGTCAAATCTGTTTTCCTCCGCTCCTTCAAAACCCTCTTGAAGAATCTCCTTTTCCAAGGAATATTTCCTGATTATTCAACCCTTTTCCGTCCATGTCATCCAAATGGCTAGTTTAGCGCCTCTGTTCGTGAATGGATTCAATGAATTTCTTAGATTGTAAACTCGTTGTGGGAAGGTAACATGTCTAGCAACTATGTTGTACGCTCCCAAGAGCTTATTACAGTGCTCTGCATACAGCAAGTGCTCAATAAATACCATTTATGATGATGATGCTTTGGATTACTGTACATTAGGCCAGTAATCCTCAGAGAGAAGACAGGGATGCTTGACGGGGAAATTCAATAGTTCTCACCAGAAAGTGAGTGATCTCTGCTCTTTTTCAGCAGCTCAAGTAAAAATAAACTTGGTGTGGAAGAAGATGACACTATGGGCTAAAATATGATGGGATTGTGGGAGGATTTCACTTAGTTCCCACAGCCCCATTAGCGCACAGACAATTGAGTGGTGCCTTAATTGGCAATCACAGAGTGAAATAGAATGTCGCTGAAACAGTATTTTAAAATTCCAAACAAGATATATCCTTTCGATGCCATTTTGGCAGAAGGGCCTATTTTGGACGGCTGACAACCTTCAGAAAGGGTACTTTGATGATTTCCGGCTGAAACGTTTGGTAACGGCTAGTAGCTGCATTCTTTTATTGCTTCGACGTAGATACTGTTTCTGCCATGAGCAATTCAGAGTGCAGTGTTGACTGGAAATTTATTTCTCCTCTGATGACTGGCAAAATATGCAATCCTCATAATGAAAACCACTGTCTTGGAGGATGCCTACTCTGTCTCTCTCATCTCCTACGTATTGTAGTACCATGTTAATATACTCATCCTATCCTGCCTGGATTACTGCATCAGCCTCCTTGCTGACCTCCCAGCCTCCTGTCTCTCCCCACTCCAGTCCATACTTCACTCTGCTGCCCAGATCATTTTTCTACAAAAACGTTCAGGACATGTCACCCTGCTCCTCAAAAAACTCCAGTGGTTCCCCATTCACCCACATCAAACAAAAACTCCTTACCATTGGCTTTTAAGCACTCCACCACCTTTCCTCCTCCTACCTCACCTCGCTACTCTTCTTCCACCATCCAGCCCGCACACTTGGTTCCTCTAGTGCGAACCGTCTCACCGTGCCTCAGTCTCGCCCATCTTGCTATCAACCCCCAGCCTATGTCCTGCCTCTGGTCTGGAATGCCCTCCCTCCTCAAATCTGACAGACAATTACTCTCTCCACCCTTTAAAGCCTTATTCATTCAATCATATTTATTGAGCGCTTACTGTGTGCAGAGCACTGTAAAGGCACATCTCCTCCAAGAGGCCTTCCCAGACTAGTGCCCCCCTTTTCTCTTCTCCCACTCCCTTTTGCGTCACCCTGACTTGCTCCCTTTGTTCTTCCCCACTCCCAGCCCCACAGCACTTAGGTTAATGTCTGTAATTTATTTAACTGTATTGATGTCTGTCTCCCTGCCTCCAGACTATAAGCTCACTGTGGGCAGGGAATGTGTCTGTTCATTGTTGTACTGTACTTTCCCAAGTGCTTAGTACAGTGCTCTGCACACAGTAAGCTCTCCATAAATACGAATGAATGAATGAATCTCCCCATCTTCATCGCCAAAGATTTCACAGCCGAGAATTTCTAAATGCATAAAACAGGGCATTTATTCCCATGATCCAAAGTTGTTTCTATATATTAATGTTTAGTAGCACTTAAAAAATGTCCTTTGTAATTTATCCCCACAAGCTCCACTCCCCTACTCATTAAGATGGAATAATCAGTCGGCTGTACCGATTCGCCTTCTAGACATTAGTGTAAAGTAATGAGGTGCTGCAGTCGTTATCCTTTTATTTCATCCAGTTGAGCTCATCCCCATGTCTCACTGAGATAATGAGAAAGTTCCTGGAAGATAGATGAATACCCCAGGCAAGAGAGTCATTATCCGATGAATACCACCTGAACTCTTTTAGTGACAATGAAGAAATTGCTGGAGAGTGAAAGCAACGAAGGGGTTTTGAATGAGCCATTTCACTTAGCTGGAGACATTTATGTATCTTCACATATGCCCACTATTTGATTGAATGCAGTACCTATTCAGTGCACTGAGTGCTATACAGTTCTTTTCCTCAAGAACCTTCAGATCAATAATGCCTACTAACAACTGTGGTTTCTGTTAAGCGCTTTCTATGTGTCAAGCACTGTACTAAGCCCTGGGGTAGATACAAGTTAATTAGGTCCCACATGGGGCTCACAGTCTAAGTAGGAGGGAGAACAAGTACTGAATCCCCATTCTGCAGACGAGGGAACTGAGATATGGAGAACTGAAGTGACTGGCCCATGATCACTTGGCAGGCAGGCAAAACAAACTTACAAGCATTTTCCCTTTAGATTGTAAGCTCACTGTGGGCAGGGAATGTGTCTGCTAATTCTGTTATGCTCTCCCAAGCCCTTAGTACAGTGCTCTGCACATAATAAGCATTCAATAAATGCTATTGACTGACTGGCAACTGTTTCTCCCAACGTAGTAATTGTGATCTCTCCATATTGGTGTTGAAGGTGATTGGGAATGGGTTAATGCTTGGCTCAGGTAAAGGAAAAAGTCCTGAAAAGGCCACTTCTCCCTGGAAACTCTCCCAGCCCAGTGAGGACTGAACACTTGGAGAGCTTCCTGTTTGCCCATAACTCCCAATGACCACCACTAATGGGGCTATTAGCACATTCTGCCACCTAGTATTATTATTATCATCATCATCATCATCACCATCACAATTATTATAGTACTAGGTAAATGCTCATTTCCCCCTCAGGGTCACACCTGCAGAGTTTCCAGTACCTTACCAGTCTTGACTATGGGAGGGAGAGTCAAGCAGAGGCATACCCATTCCGTTCCCAGCTTGGCCAGTGGCTAGTGAGTGGAAGGCAATCTGCTACAAGTCAAACCTCACCTGTGTGGGCACCTCATTTCCCCCTCAGGGTCGCACCTGCAGAATTTCCAGTACCTTACCAGTCTTGACTATGGGAGGGAGAGTCAAGCAGAGGCATACCCATTCCATTCCCAGCTTGGCCAGTGGCTAGTGAGTGGAAGGCAATCTGCTTCAAGCAAAACTCACCTGTGTGGGCAGCAGCGGCATGGGAGACAGTCGAGGGTGGAGACTCAAGTTTACTGCGTGGAAGGAGGCAAACAGAAACCACTTCCACATTCTGACCAAGAAAACTCTAAGGATACACTATGGGAATGATTGCAGATGGAGTTGGGGCATTCTAAGAGATGCATCCAAGGCATCACTATGGGTCGGAGACGACTCGACAGCATAAGACAAGAAGAGTGCTTATTTATGTGCCAAATGCTTGTGTGGATTCTCGGTAATCAGGTTGAACCCAGTCCCTGTCCCTCAAGGGGCTCACAGTCTAGGTAGGAGGTTGGGATGGGGGTTGGAAGCAAGGGAAGAGCTTAGAACAGCGCCTAGTGCTAGACCAGTGCTTGACACACAGTAAGCGCTTAAATACCATTTGAAAAATAATTAAAAAGGAGAAGAAGAGAGAACAAGTGAGAGCTGATCTCTCCCTGGCTTTTCTCCTGCAGTTGTAGAGGCTGTCTTCCCTTCCCCAGCCAGGGAGTTCTAAGCAGAAATGGCTCACAGACTTGGCTCCTGCAACCTCCTATACGCTGCTCCCTATTTAGGCTGTTTAACAGCCCAGGCCTGGGTTCTAATTCTCACTCTGCCACTTGCCTGCTGTGTGACCTTGGGCAAGTCACTTCAACCAATCATATTTATTGGGCGCTTACTGTGGGCTGAGCAAGAAAGAAAGTACAGCATGACAGAGTTGGAAGACACATTCCCTACCCACAATGAGCTTATAGTCTAGAGGGAGGGAGACAGACATTAAGATAAATCATTTGCAATAAATCATTTATAATATGTAACTGATATTACTTGATGTAAGTTCTACAGATAAAACTTAACATCTCTGGGCCTCAGTTTCCTCCTATGTAAAAGGGGGATTCAATCTCTGTTCTCCCTCCAATTTAGACTGTCCCCATGGGGAGAGGAACTGTGTCTGACCTCACAAACTGTACCTACCACAGTGCTTAGAATATTGCTTGATGCATTGTAAGTGCTTAACATATTCCATAATTATTAATTAATGACTATTACCTCCCCAAGCATAATAATTGTACCAGAACTTCCTGCTCCAGTCTTGGTGGACTAGCTCTATTCGAGGCTCCAAAATTTCCTAATGTGGCCTGATTCTGGGTTATACAAAAAAAAGGGAGGAGGTCAAAGGTAGAAGGAGAGCCAAACTGTCCTTAATGGTTAGCAATAGCTTGATAAATTATTAAATTTCAGAACAGAAAGTCTAAGAAAGAATGGAGGGCCATCCTTAACATAGCTCTTGATCAGAATTCATTTGTGATGACTTCGAACTGCATACCTAAAACAGACAGCTGGACAAAAATAGGGAGCAGGCCTGGAAAAAAAAATCACATTTTGTAGTGAATTTTTGATTCCAACGAAAACCACGATCCACCTTTTCACAACACTGTTTGTCTTCCTCTGTTGGTACTGGGAGGTGAATACTGAAATGACATAATCGAATACTTACTCTCACCTGGCAAGATAGGCCAGCTCTGCTCACATCAATCAATCGATCGATCAATGGTAGTTACTGAGCCCTTACTATGTGTGAGCATGCTACTAAGTGCTTGAGAGAGTACAGTACAACCGAATTAGCAGTCACTTTCCCTGCTCGTAATGAGCTTTCACATCTCTAGCAAAGGTAGCCAGCAAGAATTACCAGCTATTCACTGGAGCAGAACACAACTCCACAAGAGGAAACAAGCAGCAGTAAACCACGCCAGAGAAAGCGCAAAACACATGCTGCAAACCGAGAAAGCCCTTCTCTTTGCAAACACTTGCTCCCACTCAGCCCTTTTAAAATTTCTGACATTTCTCAAAACATCTGATCGAAACCTACCAAGATGCAACACTTGTTAGAAAGAAAAATTAGGCTGGTGAACATAATAATAATGATTAAAATCATATTTTTTAAGCACTTACTACGTGCCAAGCATTGTTCTAAGTACTGGGGGACACACAAGGTAATCAGGTTGGACACAGTCCCTACCTCACATGGGATTCACGATCTGAATCCCCATTTTACAGATGAGGTAACTGAGGCCCAGAGAAGTGAGATGACTTGCCCAAGACCCGCTAAGAAACAAATTTTAAACTTCCTACTTTAGAAAATCTCAACCCTGGCAAACAATCCTGGAACAGACCCAAAATAGTCCAGCTAAATAAAAGGCAGCAAGAGGAGAAACAAGTCCCCAAACTCATCTTTGGAACTCTCCTCTAGACTGTAAGTTCATTGTGGGCAGGGAATGTGTGTACCGACTCTGTTGTATTGGACTCTCGCAAGTGCTTAGTACAATGCTATGCACATAGTAAGTGCTTAATAAATACGACTGATTAATTGATTGACTGTCTGAAGAGATGAGAGAAAGAGACGAGAGAGAAAGGCCGGCCCATCCTGAGCCCAGCCCGCTGCCTGGGAAAGCCTGACTCAGTCAGTCAGTCAATCGTATTTGTTGAATGCTTAATGTGTGCAGAGCACTGTACTAAGCACTTGGGAGAACACATGACAATAAGCAGATACATTCACTGCCCACAGTGAGCTTACAGTCTAGAGAGGGTGACAGACACGAATATAAATAAATACATGACATACATGTCTATAAGTGTTGTGGGGTTGGGAAGGGGGATGAATAAAAGGAGCAAGTCAGGATGATGCAGAAGGAAGGAAAGGAGGGCTTAGGGAAGGCCTCTTGGAGGTGATGAGACTTTAATAAGGCTGTGAAGTGGGAGAGAGTCATTGCTAACTCGTGTGTCAGATGAATGGGTGAAAGGATCTTCCCCCTGTCACTTCTTCCTTTCCTTTCACAATTCTGGTGGAGCAATTAGCTTCTGCTGGGTCTGGCACCATTCTTTCCCAGAACAGCTGGGCTCTTCCTTGGAAGCTCAAAGTGTTTCCCAAATGATCTTTGTCATCCTTTTACACAGTCCCGTGAGGTAGGAATGGTGACAGAGAGGGGCAGAGGAGAAAGAGAGGAAGAGGAGAAAGAGGGAGGGAAGGAAAAGATGAAATGGGGAAAGGGAATAAAAAGAGGAAGAGGGGAAAGAGAAGCAGCGTGGCAGAGTGGCTAGAACATGGGGCTCGGAGTCAGAAATAATGATGATGATATTTGCTAAGTGCTTACTATGTGCCAAACACTGTTCTAAGTGCTGGAGTAGATACAGGGTAATCAGGTTGTCCCATGTGGGGCTCACACACTTAATCCCCATTTTACAGATGCAGTGACTGAGGCACAGAGAAGTTAAGTGACTTGCCCAAGGTCACACAGAAAGACCTGGGTTCTAACTGTGGCTCTGCCACTTGTCTGCTGCGTGACCATGGGCAAGTCACTTAATTTCTCTGTGCCTCAGTTACCTCATCTCTAAGATGAGGATTCCGACAGTGACTCCTATATAGGACCTGGACTGTATCCACCCTGATGAGCTTGTATGTACCCCAACTCTTAATGCAGTGCCTGGCACATAGTAAGTGTTTAAAAAATACCATAAAGAGGGTGGGGATGGAGGAGGGAGGGAGATGGGGACTACCATTCCTGTTTTGCAGTGACCAATCCATAACACCAAGAGATTAAGTGATTTGGTACAAGCTGGACCAAGTCAGAGGCAGAGCTGGAATCAGAATCTCCAATTTCCCAACACCCAGGCCATTAAAATATTCAAGACTGAACTATTAATGACCCTCAACATCACCATTCACCGATGAGGATAAGATACTGAATGTGAAGTGGGATCTTGATAGTCATCCCAGAGCCAAAATCAGGAATTTGGGGATTTAGAATGAGATGTCAGTGAAACAGAACAAATCTCAATGAAGGAGCACTGCCAGCAACACAACTCAATTGTCCAGAGACGGTTACTGCTCAGTGGTATTTACTGAACACTTCCTGTGTGCAGAGCACTGTACTAAGCACTTGGGAGAATATACTACAACGGAGTTGGCAGACCTGTTCCCTGCCCAGAGTGAGCTTGCAGTCTACAGGACAAGCTGATTAATCACTGTACTAAATGCTTGGGAGAGTACATTAAAAATAAGGGGGCCTTATAATTTTTGTCATGGAGTCTGCTTTCAACCAATTTACCTTCTCCCATTGGCACAGCATGGTCTAGTGGTTGGAGCACGGGCCTGGGAGTAAGAAGGACCTGGGTTCTAATCCCACCTTTTCCACTTTTCTGCTGTGTGACCTTGGGCAAGTTACTTCACTTCTGAGGGCCTCAGTTACTTCATCTGTAAAATGGGGATTAAGACTGTGAGCCCCGTGTGGGACAGGGACTGTGTCCAAACTGATAACTATGTATCTGCTCCAGTGCTCAGTACAGCACCTCTGTACATATCTGTCATTTATTGATTTATATTAATTCCTGTCTCCCCCTCTAGAATGTAAGCTCGTTGTGGGCAGGGAATGTGTCTACCAACCTTGTTATACCATTGTCCCGTACTCTTCCAAGCGCTTAGCACAGTGCTCTGCACACAGTAAGCACTTGATAAATACGATGGATTGATTGAAGGCACCACCTTTACTCTTACCACCTACAGCTGTTCAGAGGTGAGGGCAATACCCGGACAAAGTGAAGTGTGGCTAGTTGTCATCTGCGTTGCCTCAGTCTCAAATGGGTCTCACTTTACATGTGGCACTTGACCCAGTGACTAGGGCATGGGCCCGGGAGTCTAAAGGATCTAGGTTCTGATCCCGGCTCCACCATCTGCTGGCTGCGTGACCCTGAGCACTTGTAAACCAGAAAATAAGAAATCCAGAAATAAGAAAACCAGAAAATAACAAATCACTTTGCAGATTCAGCATAAACCTAGCAATCAACAATAATAATGAGGAAAACCAAAATTGTTTTCTAGCCTACATCCAGAAAACCCAACATACAACAAGATATCTTTATTGCCAACAAGAACTTACTTCCCTTGAAATCTCATATTTCACTCTGCCTCTACGACAACTCAACATGGATGTCTCGACAGAACCTCATGTTTAATTATATCCAAAATTGAACTCCTCAGCTTCTTCCAAATCCCCTCCTTTTAACTTTCCCATTAGAGTCAGAAGCATCATGGCTTCATGGAAAGAGCACAGGACTGGGAGTCAGAGAACCTGGGTTCTAATCCCAGCACCACCACTTGCTAGCTGTGTGATCTTGGGGAAATCGCTTAACTTCTCTAGCCTCAGTTTCCTCAACTGTACAATGGGGATTATATATTTGTTCTCCCTCCTGCCTAAGATCGTGTCCAACCTGATGAACTTGTAGCTACCCGACACTTAGAATAGTTCTTGACACATAGTAAGTGCTTATTACCACGGTTATATTAACACCTCTTCTCTCCCTGTCCCTGAGGCCTACAAACCTCGGCATTATCCTTGACCTCATCTTCTCTTTCATCCCCCCTATTCAGTTGGATGCCAAATCCTCCACAACATTTCCAGTATCTACCCTTTTTCCCTCCATCCAGTCATTTTGCTAGCCCAGGCACTTGTCATACTGGGGCTTTCCCACTGCTTGAGCCTCTGCTCAGATCTCCCTGCCTCCAGGCTCTCCCTTCTCCAGTCCGCACTTTACTCTGCTGCCCAGATCACTTTTCTAAAACATCATTCTGCACGTCTCCCCTCTTCAAAAACCTTTTGTTTTTCCCCATCCATTTCTGCATCAAGAGGCAGAAGAAGAGAGGAAGAGATGGGAAAAATGAGAGGAGAGTGAAATGGGAAAAGAAGAGGGGGAGAGGGAGAAGGGGCTGAGACAAGGGAGGGAAGGAGAGGAAGAGGAGGAGAGGGTGGGAGAGAAGGTGTGGAGTTTGTTTAAGCCCCACAGGACTGGACAGGTTCCTTGCCCGTTCCCAGCACAATGCCACTGTGCCACAGCAGGTGGGCAATGTGGTGCTGCACAATGGTAGGGCACCCACATTAGCCCAGCAAGGCTGGCCGACCATCTCGGGGAAGCCGGCAAAGTGGCCAGAAAAAGGGGGATTGCCTCTCACCCGTCACGCACCACACATTAGTGGGGAACCTGGTGCTAAATCCTTCGTAGACGACCCCTTCTGGGTCAGGATTTGGTATGTAGCAGAGCAGCTCCCTCGCTGACATCTACTGAAAGCCAGCCCTCGACACAAGCTTTTGTCACTCGTCCTTCCACATGGTCCTCGCTCTCTCAGGGTGTAGTGGTGGGGGGGAAGGGTCACGCTCCCCTCCTCCGGGAAGGGGGTCCTTCTTAGAGTACGGCCCCTAGAGTACAGGCCTGGGAGTCAGAAGGTTGTGGGTTCTAATCCCAGGTCTGCCACTTGTCTGCTGTGTGACCTTGGGCAAGTCACTTCACTTCTCTGTGCCTCCATTACCTCATCTGGAAAATGGAGATCGAGACTGTGAGTCCCACATGGGACAGGGACTGTGTCAACATGATTTGCTTGTATCCACCCCAGCGTTTAGTACAGTGCACATAGTAAGTGCTTAATAAATAGCATAATTATAAAAATAATAATTATTATTATCATGATTATTATTAAACAGCCTCTGTAGTAAATTTTTTTAATGCTATTTGTTGAGCAATTGCTATGTGCCAGGTACTGTATTAAGTGCTGTGACAGATACAAGCTAATCAGTCCATGTTCCACATGGGGCTTTTACAGTCTTCATCCCTATTTCACATTGAGGCCCAGAGAAACGAAGTGACTTGCCCAAGGTCACCTACCAGACAAGTGGCAGAGTTGGGATTGGAACCCAGGTCTGTGCTCTATCCACTTGGCCATGCTGCTTCTCAGGTTCTGGATGATACAGTGTCCTGGGGTCCAGGGTTGAGGCAAAGATGAGCTCTGGCCCGGCCCTGGAACCCACAAGAGGGGACTGTGATACCAGGAGGCAAGAGGGAAAGCCACCATCTTGGTTCCGCGGCTTGTCTGCTCCTAATCCTGCCCAAGAAGCTATGGAGACAGGGCTAATGACTTCATCTCCTCAGTGTCAAGTTCATGGGGAAAAGGGTTCATTCATTCATTCATTCATTCAATCGTATTTATTGAGCGCTTACTGTGTGCAGAGCACTGTACTAAGAGCTTGGGAAGTACAAGTCAGCAACAAAAGGGTCTCAAACCATCTCCCCATGGAGCTCTTGCCCTTACTCCTTGGGTGTTTGTTTGTTTTGCTTTGTTTTGCTTTTTATGGTATTTGTTAAGCACTTACAATGTGCCAAGCACTGTACTAAGGGCTGGGGTAGACTACAAGCTAATCGGGTTGGACACAGTCCCTGTCCCACACGGGGCCCTCAGTCTTAATCCCCATTTTACAGATGAGGGAACTGAGGCACAGAAAAGCAAAGCAACTTGCCCAAGGTCACCCAGCAGACAAGCGGCAGAGCCGCAATCTTCAACATTTGTTGACGATGATTCTGTGTAAAATGGATAAGACATAAAGGAAAGGTTGCATGGCACTTATTTTCCCCTTTAAATGAAGTGGTACGCACCCTACCAAATGGATTCTTCTCAGCGTCCGGTCACCTCACTTATTGGTCACCCTTAAGCTCAAGAGTACATCATTAATTAATAGTTCAGAGCCCAGCATGAACTTTCTCCCCGCATAAACACTAAACTGAAAAATGGTCTGGCTGTATACATCTGGGAGCTGCCCAGAAATTCTCACTTGGAGCCCAGCACAGGATGAGTTTCCACCATGAGGCCTGAACCCAGTCGGCCAATGAGTGTGGCCAAAAGATGCCAATCCCAGAGGGGCAACGGGGCCGTCGCCCCTATTAGTTTCTAGCGGCAGATGGGGTGTCACTGTTTTTAGCCTTCTTTATTACGCCACTAGATACCCAGCCCCACTCACCCCAGGTCTCTGACAATCACTCAATGGTATGTATTGAACGTTTACAATGTGTAGAGTGCCATACTGAGCTCTTGGAAGACTACAATACACCGAAATTAGCAGACGCGTTCCCAGCCCATAACGAGCTTACGGTCTAGAGGAGGGAGCCCTGAGAACTGACAAGAGAGGAGAGCTTCCAAGCAAGCTTTGGAAAGATGCCCTCATGTTTATAAGTGGGGCTAAGATGTTTGGCAGTTATGTGTGTTTGTGGGGAGGTGGATGGGGTTGGGAGGGGATGACAGCCATCCCAGGCCTGGATGAAATCTTTCTACTGTCTGGGACGGTCCAGACAAGACAGAAGGGAAGCGAGGGCTCCGATTTCCAGAAGCGCCTACGTACTGGACAGTTGATGGGCACGTGCGGTAAGCCAGCTCTGGGCTCTCCTTCCCAGGCCAGACCTCAGCCCATGTCTTCCCAGCCTCTCTAGTAATCCCTCGAGTGCTTAGTACAGTGTTCCACATGCAGTAAGTGCTTATTAAATATGATCGAATGAATGAATGGAAGAGCAGGCCATACCCTCAACTCTAGGCCTTCACACCCTCTCTGCCACCGCTAAGGTTTCCTGGCACACACAAGCCTCAACCGTGATTTCAGAAAACCGGGGCGACCAATAGTCACCCAACTCGTTAAATGGGGCACCGTGCATCCCTCCCGCTTCCTGGGGACTCCTCGCTCCCAAGACTTTGGGTGCTCGGGGGCAGGGGGGAGGCTGAGGAGCCCGGACACTGGCTCGCAACAGGATGTGGGTGAGGATGAAGGCAAGGACCTCCTACGGAAGCTCCATCTCCCGGGAAGGATTGGGCTCTGGCTCGGGGAGGGATATAGGGATTCACCAAAATGGGATTCAAAACCGCACTGAAGGCTCACCTCCTCCCAGACTAAGCCCCCATTCTCCTCAGCTCCCCCACCCTTTTGCGTCACCTTGACTGTCTCCCTTTACTCTCCCCCCCCCGCCCCATGACACTTATGTATATAATTTATAATTCTATTTATAACGATGCCCATTTACTTGTTTTGATGTGCATATATCTATAATTCTATTGATTTATACTGATGCCCGTTTACTTGTTTTGATGTGCATATAGCTATAATTCTATTGATTTATACTGATGCCCGTTTACTTCTTTTGATGTGTATATAGCTATAATTCTATTGCTTTATACTGATGTCCATTTACTTGTTTTGATGTGCATATATCTATGATTCTATTGATTTATACTGATGCCCATTTACTTGCTTTGATGTCTGCCTCCCCGCTCCTAGGCTGTAAGCCCAGTGTGGGCCGGGATTGTCTCTCTCTGTTGCCAAATTGTACTTCGCAAGCGCTTAGTCATTCATTCATTCAATCGCATTGATGGAGCGCTGACTGTGTGCAAAGCACTGGACTAAGCGCTTGGGAAGTACAATTTATTTATTTTATTTGTACATATTTATTCTATTTATTTTATTTTGTTAATATGTTTTGTTTTGTTGTCTGTCTCCCCCTTCTAGACTGTGAGCCCGCTGTTGGGTAGGGACCGTCTCTATATGTTGCCAAATTGTACTTCCCAAGTGCTTAGTACAGTGCTCTGCACACATTAAGTGCTCAATAAATATGATTGAATGAAATCGGCAACAGTTAGAGACGATCCCTCCCCAACAATGGACTCCTAACCTAGGCCAGGGCTCTGCCCGCAGTCGGCGCTCAATAAATAGGATGGAAGGGATAGATGGATGCAGCGTGGCTCAGTGGCAAGAGCCCGGGCTTGGGGGTCAGAGGTCGTGGGTTCTAATTCCGCCTCCGCCACTGGTCAGCTGGGTGACTTTGGGCAAGTGACTTCACTTCTCTGGGCCTCAGTTCCCTCATCTGTAAAATGGGGATGAAGACTATGAGCCCCCCGTGGGACAACCTGATCACCTTGCAGCCTCCCCAGCGCTTAGAACAGTGCTTCACACATAGTGAGTGCTTAATAAATGCCATTATTATTATTATTATTATTCTAATCCCACCTCCACCACTGGTCAGCTGGGTGACTTTGGGCAAGTCGCTTCACTGGGCCTCAGTCCCTCATCTGTAAAACGGGGATGAAGACTGTGAGGCCCCCGTGGGACAACCTGATCACCTTGCAGCCTCCCCAGCGCTTAGAACAGTGCTTCACACATAGTAAGCGCTTAATAAATGCCATTATTATTATTATTATTCTAATCCCACCTCCGCCACTGGTCAGCTGGGTGACTTTGGGCAAGTTGCTTCACCGGGCCTCAGTTTCCTCATCCGTCAAACGGGGGTGAAGACTGTGAGCCCCCCGCGGGACAACCTGATCACCTTGCAGCCTCCCCAGCGCTTAGAACAGTGCTTCACCCATAGTGAGCGCTTAATAAATGCCATTATTATTATTATTATTATTCGAATCCCGCCTCCGCCACTGGTCAGCTGGGTGACTTTGGGCAAGTCGCTTCACCGGGCCTCAGTTTCCTCATCCGTCAAATGGGGGTGAAGACTGTGCGCCCCCCCCCCCCCCCCCCCCCCCCGTGGGGCAGCCTTGATGATCTTGTATTCCCTCCCTGCCGCACCCCGGGCTTGGCTTAAAACAGTGCCTGGCACGTAGTAAGCGCTCAACAGATACCCCCATGGCTGTTATTAGTATGGATGGATGAGTCTCCCCCCGCTGGTGTCCCCCGGGGTCCGGGGGTCGGGGGTCCCGACCTGTAGTAGCGTTGGTCCGCGCAGGGGGCCAGGTCCTCCTTAAGTTCCCGGTAGGCCCGCCGCAGGCCGGACCACAGCCGCTTCAGCTCCCCGCACAGGGGCCGCTCCAGCCCCGGGTAACCCGCCGCCATCCCCGACACGCTCCTGCTCCTCCTCCTGCTCCTGCTGGGGAGCCGGAGGGCACAGGGCACGGGGCACGGGGAGGAGGAGGAGGAGGAGGAGGAGGAAAGAGACGGGGAGAGAGGATGCGGGGAGGGGACAGGGTGGGGACAAAGCTGGGGGTGGGGGCAGAGGGGGAGATGAGCGGAAAAGGAGGAAGGGAGAGGAGAGGATGGAGGAGAAAGGTGGGGATGGGGGGAGAGGCGGAGATGAGCGGAAAAGAGGGAGGGGGATAAAGATGGGGATGGGGGAGAGGGGGAGATGAGCGGAAAAGAGGGAGGGGGGAGATGGGGCGACGGGGAGGGGAGAGGATGGAGGAGAAAGGTGGGGATGCGGGGAGAAGGGGAGATGAGCGGAAAAGATGGAAGGAGGAGTAGATGGGGAGACGGGGAGGGGACGGGGGATAAAGATGGGGATGTTTAAGATGGGGATGGGGGAGAGGGGGAGATGAGCGGAAAAGAGGGAGGGGGAGGAGATGGGGCGACGGGGAGGGGAGAGGATGGAGGAGAAAGGTGGGGATGGGGGAGAAGGGGAGATGAGCAGAAAAGAGGAAGGGGAGAAGATGGGGAGAAGATGGGGAGACGGGGACGGGGGATAAAGATGGGGATGGGGGAGAGGGGGAGATGAGCGGAAAAGAAGGAGGGGGAGGAGATGGGGTAAGGGGGAGGGGGTGGGGAGGGGGGAGATGAGCGGAAAAGGAGGAGGGGAGTGGAGAGGAGATGGGGTGACGGGGAGGGGAGAGGAGGGAAAGAGGGGGGCGAGCAGGAAGAGGACGGGGGAGGGAAGGGGGCGAGAGAGGAGGGAAAGGGGTGGGGGGCGAGAGAGGAGGGGGCGACCGACAGAAGGGGATAGGGAAAGAGGGGGGGGAGGTGGGAGAGAGGGAGAGAAGGAAAAGGAGGGGGGAGAAGGTGGAAGGAGGAGCCAAGCTGTTGCGGGTCCGGTCCGGCCTGGCCCGTGGTGCTCGGCCTAGGCCCGGCGCCCGTCCGGTGGGCAGCCGGCCTTAGCACCCTGGACAGGGCCGCACCCGTCCCCAACCAGGGCTCGCTCCCGGGCCCGCCCGCACCCCAGCCTAAAACCGGGAGGCTCCGCAAGCCCCCGCCCGCTCACGCAAGCTCTCCCTCGCTCTTTCGCTCGCTCCACTCATCCCAGGCTCGCCCCACTCATCCCAGGCTCGCCCCGCCCCCTGCCCCACAGGCCACGAGCCCCGGCCGGGCCAATGACTTGAGGCCTGGCTAAGCCTTTTTAAGAAAACCCTGGAGGTTCGGCATTCATTCCGTCGTCCTTATTGAGCGCTTACTGTGTGCGGAGCACTGTACTAAGCGCTTGGGCAGTACAAGTCGGCAACACAGAGAGACGGTTCCTACCCAACAACGGGCTCACGGTCTAGAAGCAGGGATCCTCTCGCCCCTCCCCACTTGATAAAGCGGCTTCTGACTGAAATCGACCTAAGCCCAAACTCTCCCTTCCCTCAGTGCAGTCCTGAAATCCCACCTCCTCCAAGAAGGCCCCCCCCACCCCTCAAACCGGTCACACCAATCCAACAACTACGCTTAGCACTTTACCATTTATAATAATAGTAATGATAATTGTATGTGCCAAGCACTGCTCTAAGCGCCGGGCTAGTTACAAGGTAATCAGGTTGTCACACGTGGGGCTCGCAGTCTTAATCCCCATTTTACAGATGAGGTAACTAAGGCACAGAGAAGTTAAGTGACTTGCCCGAGGTCACACAGCTAAGTGGCGGGACAGGATTAGAACCCATGATCTCTGACTCCCGGGCCTGTGCTCTACCATTCATTCAATTGTATTTATTGAGCGCTTACAGTGTGCAGAGCACCGGACTAAGCGCTTGGGAAGTACAAATCAGCAACACATAGTCCCTACCCAACGGGCTCACGGTCCAGCAGTATGGCTTTCCACTAAGCTATTGAATTCAGCTCATTCAGGGAAGCATCACAGTCCAGTGGAGAGCAAACGGGCCTGGGAGAGAGAAAAACCTGGGTTCCAATTCCGGCTCTGCCACTTGCCTGCTGTGTGACCCTGGGCAATTCACTCCACATCTTTGTGTCATTTTCCTCCACTGCAAAATGGGGATTAAATACCTGGTCTCCCTCCTGCCTCAACTGTGAACCCCATGTGGGACAGGGACTGACTCCTGTCTGATTAACCTGTATCCACCCCAATGCTTAGAACAGCTAAACAAATAAGTACTTTGGTCCTGGCCTATTGCGGGGTAAAGCAGGGAGAAAAGGCCCCACCTCCCTCCATGATCTGCCCCCAAAGGCCAGCAACCACCTGTCTCAGGTAGAACCCACCGGCCTTCACTGGTCTCTTCCTTGTTGTTGTTCACAGGCTCACAAACAGTCACTAAGGTAACTTGTTGTGGTCTCACCACATACAACGAGCTGACAGTCTACTCTTGCCCACAGTTCAGGACTCCTGCAACTTCTCCCAAGCCTTGCTGCTCCAGAGGAAGGGATCAGGGCCTATGCTCCCAAGAGACCCTTGGGAAATGTTTTTTTGGCTGTTGGTGGCCATCCCCAAAGGGCATCTGCACAGCAGAGAATAACAAATCCATCCCACCAAGAGTGGGGCTCTTCATTACCCAAAAGAGGACTGGAGACATTGTCACCCATGCACAGCCCAATTGTGGGGGAGAAAAACTCTGGAGAGAAAGAAAAGGAAAGAGAAAGAAAAGGAGAGAGAGAGAGAGAGAGAGAGAGAGAGAGAGAGAGAGAGAGAGAGAGAGAGAGAGAGAGAGAGAGAGAATATGAGAACATCTGCATGTGTGTGATTATTCTCACACTGACACCCCAAAGTGTCATGATGGGGATGACCGTGAGGGTTGGGATTGTAGACCTGCCTGATTTCTCCCTCAGGAGAGTGACAATGGTCTCCCAAAGGAGCTGCACAGGAAACTAGACAGAGACACCTGTACTAAACCTATGTGGCCAGTGGGAGCTACACCCTGGGTTTCATCATTAAACGGACGGGGTTTTTGGTTTGTTTTTTATATTTGTTAAGCACTTACTGGATGGCAGGCACTGTACTAAGTGCTGGGGTAGGTACAAGATAATCAGGTTGGGCACAGTCCATGTCCCACATGGAATTCACAGTCTCAATCCCTATGTTACAGATGAGGTAACTAAGGCCCAGAGAAGTGAAGGGACTTGCCCAGGATCACAAAGCAGACAAGTGGTGGAGCCAGGATTAGAACCCAGGTTTTTTCTGACTCTCAGGACCATGCTCTATTCACTAAACCAAGCTGCTTCTCACACTGAGTTCCAGTGTTCTGGAATGAAAACATTCATTCAATCATATTTATTGAATGCTTACTGTGTGCAGAGCACCATTCTAAGCCCTTGGGTACGTACAATAGAATGATACATTCCCAGCCCACAACGAACAAGCAAACCTCAACTTCCTGCCTGTTGGGTTAGTAATTATAATAATTATGGTACCTGTGAAGTGCTTACTATGTGTCAAGCACTATTCTAAGCACTGGGGTAGTTACAAGTTAATCAGATTGGGCAGAGTCCCTGTCCCACATGAGGCTCACACTCTTACCTCTATTTTACAGATGAGGTAACTGAATAACAGAAAAGTGACATGACTTGCCCAAGGTCACACAGCAGACACGTGGCGGAGCTGAGATTAGAACCCAGGTCCTTCTGACCCCCAGGCCTGTACTCTATCCACTAAGCCACGCTGCTTCCAGCGTGTGGGAAGAGGAGGCTCGATCTCATTGTTTCATCATCGGTTCTCGATAGCCCCCGTCCTCCGCTTACATGCCAACTCTGCCAAACTATTACCAGAATACCATGCTGACACAAACACGCCCTCTCTTCATTATGCTATTTCCATGCCTTCCTCCAGTTCGGGGAAAATTACATCCTGAAATCACTGGCCTGATGAGACACAAAGCTGGGGTAATATGTGCTGAAGGCAAATTGTTCACTTTCTGGTCAATTCCAAACCAAGCTACACAATCAACCTCATTTCGTTCAAAGTAGCTCTCGTTGTGGGCAAAAACTTTCAAGAAGATTTCTAGACGTGGTTGCTGGGGCGGGTGTGGTGGGGACAACTAGACGTCTTTTCTTGGCCTCCGATTAGGGGAAGTGACTTAGCAGGGATATCATTACTCTGCATCAAAGTGGTCTTTAGGGAAGAAAGATGAAGCCTGAGTGCTATTTCTGAATCTGTTACTGGAAAGTGGCAGATTGGATGTTTGATTTCCTTCAGCCAGAGAGAAAGGGAAAATAGTTACCCACTTCATAAATACATGGATTGACAATTTTAAAATGGTATTAGTTAATGAATCAATGGATGGAATTTCCTGAGCACTTACTATGTGTAGAGCACTGTACTAAGCACTTGTGGGGGAATACAATATAGCAGAATTAGCAGACATGTTCTCTGCCCATAACACACTTACAACTAGAAGATGTGCCAGATACTGCACTAAGTGCTAGGGTAGATACAAACTAATCAGGTCAAACACAGTCCCTGTCCCACATGGGGCTCACAGCATTAAAGCCCATTTTACAGATGAGGTATCTGAGGCCCACAGAAGTTAAGGGACTTACCCAAGGTCACTCAGAGGACAAATGGCAGAGTCAATGGAGCTCAATCAATTGCAATGTATACAGAGACAGCCTGGGGATAGAGGGGCTGCATTAGTTTTCCTTTGACTGGCTGCCCACATCAGAGAGGGTAGAAAGATACCAGTCTCTGGACACTAAAGGAGAAGAGGATCTTTCCTTTCCAGGAAAGCCATTAATTAGAGAATCAGCACATTCATTGTGGGAAGGGAGTTCTCAGGTATGTCTCCTACTTAGACTGTGAGCCCCATATGAGACGGCAACTGTGACCGACTCGATTAACTTTATCTACTCCAGCTTTTAGTACTGTGCTTGGCACATAATAAACACTTAATAATATTCTGCCATCTCTTAAAATCTCCTGCCTTCTCTCAAAACCCACCCCTTCCACCTGCACAGCTAACCCCATCCCTTTGCACTTATTAAAACAGTTTCCCCCTCCCTTCTTCCTTCCCTGACCTCCAACTTCAACTGTTAGCTCTCCAATGATTTCTTCCCCATTGCTTTCAAACAGGCCCATGTCTCCCCAGCCTAAAAAATACCCTCCCTTGACCCCATGGCTCCCTTCAGCTATCGTCCCATCTCATTCCTTCCATTCCTCTCCCATCTCCTTGAACGCGCTGTCTACACCCGCTGTCTCAAGTTCCTCTCCTCCAATTCATTCCTTGACCCACTCCAATCTGGCTTCCGTCCCCCTCACTCCCACAGAAACTGCCCTCTCCACAAATGATCCCCTTCTTGCCAAATCCAATGGCCTCTACTCCCTCCTAATCCTCCTCCACCTCTCAGTTGCCTTCGACACTGTAGACCACCCCTTCTAGAAACATTATCCAACCTCTGCTTCGCTGACACTGTCTTTTCCTGGTTCTCCTTCTGTCTCTCTAGCTGCTCATTCTCATTCACAGGCTCCTCCTCTGCCTCCCACCCCCTACCATGGAGGTCCCTTAAGTTTCAGTTCTGGTTCCCCTTCTATTCTACATCTACACCCACTCCCTTGGAGAACTCATCCACTCCCATGGCTCCAACAACCACCTCTTATGTGGATGATTCCCAAATCTACATCTCCAGCCCTGATTTTTCTCCCTCTCCGCAGTCTCATATTTCCTCCTGCCTTCAAGACAGCTCTATTTGCATGTCCTGCTGTCACCTCAAGCTTAATATGTCCAAAACAGAACTCCTTATCTTCCCACCCAAATCCTGTCCTCCAGCTCACTTTCCCATCACCGTGGACGACACCACCATGCTTCCTGTCTCACAAGTCCTTGGCTCCTCTCTGTCGTTCCACTCACATATTCAAGCCATTGCTAAATTTTGTCAGTACTACCGTCACAACGTCACCAAGATCCACCCTTCCTCTCCGTCCAAACTGTTACCACATTAATGCAAGCACTTATCCTAGCCCACTTTGATTATTGTATCACCCTCCCTGCTGACCTCCCTACTTCCTGTCTTTCTCTCCCCACTCCAGCCCACACTTCGCTCTGCTGCCCAGATCATTTTTCTACAAAAATGTTCAGTCCCTGTTTCCCCATTTCTCAAGAACCTCAATGGTTGTCCATCTACCTCCGCATCAAACAGAAACTCTTTACCACTGGGTTTAAAGCACTCGATCACCTTGCCCCCTCTTACCACATCTCACTGCTTTCCTACTGTAGCCCAGCCCGCACACTTGGCTCCTCCAATGCCAACGTACTCACTGTACCTCAGTGTTGTCTATCTCCTCGCTGACCCCACGTCCTGCCTCTGGCCTGGAATGCCCTCCCTCCTCAAATTTGACAGACACTGACTCTCCCCCACTTTAAAGCCTTTAAAAGCACATCTCCTCCAAGAGGCCTTCCCTGACTAGGCCCTCAATTCCTCTTTTCCCACACCCTTCTGTGTCACCTGACTTGCTCCCTTTGATCACAATCCCCACCAGCCTCACAGCACCTATGTACATATCCATAATTTCTTTATTTATATTGCCCGCCTCCCCCTCTAGACTGTAAGCTTATTGTGGGCAGTCATTTGGTCAGTCAGTTAATCAATGATATTTATTGAGCACATATTTTGTGTAGAGCTGTACTATATTAAGCGCTTGGGAGAGTACAATTTAGCACTAAACATATTCCCTGCCCACAATGAGCTCAGTCTATAGGGACGGGGAGTGTGTCAGTAATACTTTTGTGCCATACTCTCCCAAGTGTTTAGTACAGTGCTGCACACAGTCAGCACTCAATAAATGTGATTGATAGATTAACAATCCATCCATCCAATCAACTGTATTTATTGAGTGCTTTCTGTGTAACAATAATGATATTTTCTTACTTGAATTCCTTGAACTCACGTTTGGCAGAGAAACAGGAACCAGCTTCCACTGATCAGCCTCAGAGTTGAATGATGATGGGCACACAGCCTTGAACTAGGTCTAAATCCCTCATTCCGTCTTGCTACCTTCTTTGCTGCAGACTTGCCCCGATCTCTTCAATCATCCCCTTTATTGATGTAGACCCTCAGGCTAATAGTTTTCTGCAGCAAAACTTGATTTCTTTTGATGACTTATTGGCAGGAGGTTGAATCATGGCAAACTATAATTACCAAGCACTGGATTTAGTCTTGTCTTACTCTGTCGAGTAGTCTCCAACCCATAGCGAAGCCATGGACACATCTGTCCCAGAACGCCCCACCTCCATCTGCAATCGTTCTGGAAGTGTATCCATAGAGTTTCTTTGGTAAAAATACCGAAGTGGTTTACCATTGCCTCCTTCCACGCAGTAAGTTTGCATCTCCGTCCTCTAATCACTCCCATGCCACTGCTGCCCAGCACAGGGGAGTTTTTGACTTGTAGCAGATTGCCTGCCACTTGCTAGCTACTGCCCAAGCTAGGAATGGAATGGATATGCCTCTGCTTGACTCTCCCTCCCATAGCCGAGGCTGGTAGAGTACGGGAAACTCTCCAGGTATGACCCTGAGAGGGGGACTGGATTTAGTAGTGCTACCTAATCACCAGGTTTGCCCATTTTTAAAACTGTAGGAATGATGGGAATTGGTAAGCATTCACTGGCTAATCCAGTTGCCCAGAAAGGTAGAGAACTGTGATCTGTCTCTATGTCCCAAAAGATATGTGATGCAACAAATTTTGGAGCTTGAAAGGCCGATCTCCTTTTCTCTCTTTATGCACAAATAAAGCTGTCTGGGCAGGCACAAAAACAAATACTCACTTAGGGGGCAAGTCCACCTGGAATTTCTATCATCATCGATGCTATTTACTGAGTGCTTACTACATATGGAGCACTGTAATAATAATAATAATAATAATAATAATAACAATAATAAATAATGTTTGTAGTATTAGGCACTTACTATGTGCCAGGCACTGTACTAAGTGTTGGGAGGGAATGCAAATTGGGTTGGACACAGTCTCTGTTTCACTTGGGGCTCACGGTCTCAATCCCCATTTTGCAGATGAGGTAATTGAGGCCCAGAGAAGTGAAGTGACTTGCCCAAGGTCACACAGCAGACAAGTGGTGGAGCCAGGATTAGACCCCAGGTCCTTCTGACTCCCAAGCCCATGCTCAATTCATTAGGCCATGCTGCTTCTCTGTATTGTATTAAGTGCTTAGGAGAGTACAGTACAGTAAAGTTGGTAGGCACATTCCCCACCCACAACAAGCTTAGTCTATATAGAATGTGTACTAAATTAGCCTCAACAAACATTTGCACACAGCTTGAGAAAAAAATCTTGCTCCAATATGTTTTTTTACAAGTTACAAGGAACTGCCAACTGGCTGAGCATCTATAAGATGTTAAGTGCTGTGCAGAATATACAAAAAGCCCTTCCAGGAATGTTTTATGGTATTTGTTAAGCACTTACTATGTATCAAACCCTGTTTTATACACTGGGGTAGACACAGCCCCTATCCCGCATGGGGACTCACAGACTAAGTAGGAAGGAGAACAGGTATTGAATCCTCACTTTACAGTTGAGGAAACTGAGGCACAGTGAAGTTAAGTGCTTGATGCATAGTAAGGGCTTAACAAATACACTTAGTACAGTGACTGGCACATAGTAAGGGCATAACAAATACCATCATTATTATTAAGTACCAAGCAACTGGTCTAAATGTTGGGGTAGATACAAGTTAATTAGGTTGGACACAGTCCCTGTCCCATATGGGTCTCACAGTCTAAGTTTGAAGGAGAACAGATATTGAATCCTCATTTTACAGTTGAGGAAACTGAGGCACAGAGAAGTCAAGTGTTTGATACATAGCAAATGCTTAACAAATACCATCATTATTATTAAATACCAAGAAACTGATCCAAGTGCAAGGGTAGATACAAGTTAATTAGGTTGGACATAGTCCCTACAGTCCCTCACAGCCCCAGCAGGAGGGAGATTAGGAGAACTGAGGCACAGAGAAATGAAGTGACTTGCCCAAAGTCACAAAGCAAGTAACTGGCAACCCAGGTCCTCTGACTTCTAGGTCCACGCTCTTTCCACTAGGCCACACTGCTTCGACCTACTGACAAGTGTCTGTCAGAGCCAGATGGAAGTGGGCAGAGAAGAAGGCGGGCAGACATACAAGTTACCGGCTATGGAGCCTGAACAATCACGATGAGGGGGCGGAGAGCAGAAGAGAACACCACTGGTGGGAAATTCAACCCTCTCCATTGGAGATCAGTGACCCCTTGGCAAAATGGTTCCCAACCTCAGCTCGGCAGCTGAATTCTGCGCACAAGTAACTGAATTTTCTAGTCTGCAAAATTTTATTAGGCAACAGCTGGACAACTCTTACAACTCAAGGTCATCAAGGGGAAAAATAAAATAGGGCAATCAATCCATCTCCAGCATATAGACAATAAAAAACAGGGGACAAAACACATTGTTTAAAAGAGAACCCGCGGATGTTTCCTTCCTCGGTGGCTCCTTCACAAACTAACGCACAAAATACATCATGAGGACAGGAAGGTCATGGCTGGGTCATTCCAAGGTCATCCTGGGGATGGGGCAAGCTCGCTTAGAACCTCAAACACTGCCAGAGGTTTGTTTGTTGTTTGAAATCCTGGGGGTACCAAAAAGCAACCATATCGCTCCCCATCTCCCAAGGGATAGACAAAGGGTCGGTCTAACTCAGGCCACAGCCTTAGGCACCTGCATAACTGCAGGAGGCTTAAAAAAGGAAAGGCAAAACCAGTGGTCATAGCCAGGAATAAAGTTCAAAGTCACAGTACCAAAAGAGCACATTTACAGATAAATGTGGAAAAAAACCCTCATCAGTGAATACCACCCTTTTCAGTCAAATGCATATCCCATGCTATTCCACAGCACTTTTATTTTTAAACTATAATAAACAACAAGACCTTCAAACCCCAACCCCTTAAAAAGAACACATAAAGAGGAATAACAGATACAGGAAGAATAGAAAGTCAAATGCAGGGGGAGAAAACTAAAGAAAAAGGAAAAACTTGAAGAATGTTATTCACCAGAGGCAAGACGATTCAAATGCTGACTCAGGTGCTGTGTCCTGCTGCTACTTAACGCAATCTTGGAAACGCAAATGACCAAAACCGTGTTTTTTTTCTCTAAAATTTAAACATCGGGGGACATTTCTGGAGGATCCTCTTCAGAGTTATTAGACTAAATGACAAATGATCTTCAGGTATGCGATGTGTTGATGTGTTCATTCCACATTGCCCCTTCGTAAAATTTCTTTGGAAAAAAAAAAAAAGAAACGCTCTTCATTTGGAAAGAATGGGAACCCAGGGAGCAGAGCTTAGCAATTGACATTGGCTTGAACGAAACATCTCCTAGCTGACCGCTACGGCCGTGATTTTCTAGGGCAAATGGTTTACCTAAGCAAGTGCCTTTTATTTCCATTTTTCTAGGTTCCCAAGTACTGCCTGATTTCCAACTGAACCAATTTAAAAATCCAAATCAGTTCTCCCCAAAAGAGGCAATGTTTACAGATCTCACCCCTTATCGACGGCTCCGATCGGTAGTCAGTTATTAGCGGTGGGGGAAGTGGCTTTTCCCTTTATAGTGCCTCTGTGGTGAATGGTCTCACTTATAAAGATTGAAGACTAAGACCCCCAAAGTGGTTATTTTTTATTGACAGCCTCCAAATAATGGAAAAGTAAAGCTTCAATCCAGGGTGTACAAATAGCAACCATCTAAAGCAAAAAAAAAAAATAACTCAAAAACCTTGGTTCCTGATCCCCTCAGAACTTTTCAAGAGTTCCCTATTAGCCTTGGTCTCCAAGAGACAGGGACTGATATATTGAAGGGTTACGGCATCCACCCTTCCCTTTATTTTATTTTGGTGATGAGTCCTGTGTCTGATTTTCTTCAACAGAGGAGTTGATTTCATCTCGGTGATTTTTACTCCACCCTACTGCTGGGTTTTCTTAGGGTCTTAATGTTCTTAAGAACTTCATTACCAATGAAAGGTTTATGTTGGTATACTCAACTTCTCAACTACTGTCCAAAAAAGACACTCTAAGTAGAATGAGTGATACCTACCTGCTTGGGCTTTATTTCTCACTTTTGCTTTTTCTCCACAATTCTCTCGGGCAGAAGATTGGTGAGGTGGTTGACTTCAGTTCTGGGTTACCCTGACACTGATATCCAAAATCAGAAGTAGAACCGGGAATGGAAAAATGGGACAACCTGGGCCCACTCTGGGAAAAATCTACAGAAGCAGCGTGGCCTAGTGGATAGAGCATGGGTCCAGAAGCTAGGAGACCCTCTATTCCCAGCTCCACCACTGGCCTGCTGTGTGACCTTGGGCAAGTTGCTTCGCTTCTCTGTGTCTCAGTTCTCCCAACCTCAAAATGGGAATTCCTGTCCTCCCTTCTTCTTAGATTGTGAGCCCCATGTGGGCTGGAGACTATTCAGCCTGATGAACTTGTGTCTACCCCAGAGCTTAGAAGAGTGTTCGACAACTAGTAAGCACTCAACAAATGCCATAAAAACAAAACCAAAAAAGTTCTAGGAGGTGTGGCTCTGATTATCTTGGCTATCAGATACCAGGCCCCCATTCCCACCTGTGTTTCTAGCTATTCTTCTAAGGATTTCCTTGCACAGTGGACGTAATTTTTAAAAAACCTTCCTCTTGAATGTTCTTTAGTCTATATTTTCATGTTGGATATACCTCAAAGATCACAGATCGCTTTACAGACCCGGAGGCAGATGAAGCAAGCACTCCTTCCCCAAACTCTACACCACATATTCACTAGCAAAGAAAGTGAAATAGAAGAGGAAAATATCTTTGTAGGTTGTATCACTGCAGGGAACAACCTCCACAGCATCTAATCGATTCCCGGCACAAAGTGTGCTTTTCCCATTGCCCGATTAACAAGATCCTTCCCCAATTACAAAAAGTTGCATATTGTCCAGCAGAAACAAAAATCTTTCTGTACACATTCTTTAATTCTTGCAGCAAAACATATTGCTACGAAATAATTAGTTACAAGGATGCTCTTTTTATATAAATAAGTGGGTATAACTCACCAGTACAGAGTAATAAAATAATTCCCCCAAACACTTATTACATTAAGCAAGATAAATAATTTGTCTCTTGGACAACTGGGAATTTGCATTTAAATTACTTTTAAAAAAACCAACAAAAAAACAAAAAGAAACTAGGCCGTTACAATTATTGCACAACTAAAAATAAGCACTGAAAAAACATATCAGGCTACAGAAAACTAATGAATGTATAAAAGAATTCGATAATTCAAAACACATTGCTAAATTCTTCCTAGAAGAACTTATCTACCAAAAACTGGTTTATAACATTTAAAATAGAAAATGTGGAACTCTGGGTGCAGCTGGCAAACCGTAACTTTCAGAACTTTAGTAAATGCATCAGTGTTTCTGAGGGATCTATAGCTACTAAACTCATCTTGTTTTGAGTGGAGCAGCTAGATAGGTCAAGGCGGACCTGTTTCTAGTTTTCAGGCTTAAACCGATGTTGTCCTGGAAGGCTAAACTGAGCAGGGAATTAAAAAATAAAATGTTTTTGAAATGACAGAAAATGCTTCTTTGAACGATTCTTCTTCCTCCAGTAGATCTTCCACCAGAATGCACTGAGGATCCAAGCCTAGCAGTCGGGTGACATGACGACATCTCACAAATTCTTGGCGTTCCCCTCTCACCAACAATATCACGTGTTACATGCACAGAGAGAAATTCATTGGCTTTCAAACTCCTGGGGGCGTTCAGAATACAACCTGAATGCTTGGTTACATATACACTTCAAATATATATTCGTAAGAGTTCCACTTTGTATCGTACATCACTTGGCCTTCTTCCCATTCCATAAGTGGTCATCCAAGAGAAAATTCCAGTTATACAAACAAAGAGTAACAACAACAACAACAAAAAACAAGTTATCCAACCAGATAGCAAGATTAGCTGACCTTTACTTACGCTAAAAAAAGTCTCGAGTCCATTTACCTTCTCAGAAAACACTCTACACTGTGTGTCACCTTGTGGATTGGAGACACCCACCAAACCGGGATTAGAGAGAGACCCGATAAGAGTGAATTTTTTCATAGAAAGCTACAGTCACATTTTCCCCATCAGTGCAAAACTGGGCTGCTGGAACAGGGTCAAGAAAGGAAGGTTCCTCTGTTTTCAAATCAGAGAGCGGTGGAGACACACTTGAACAGCAGTTGTGAGGACGGTGGCCATTAAACCATTTAAACCAGTTTTATCTGGACCTAACAGAACAGAGGATCGATTCCCAGTGGGCTGCTGGGTAATTAGACTCACCACCCCAGCTGGCTTCAGAAAACTCTTCTACACCTTTGGGACAATCTTGTGACTCCCCTTAACCAAAAGCCTAACGGCAGGGATAATCCTCTCGGCTTTTATGGAACTCTGATATACATGTAACGAGCAAAATCACTTCCCTTAAATGTCCCAACAGGAAAAACGTAGCCCTTCTACGTATCTCGTGCACGGGTAAAAAGATCAGGCAGCTGAATGATGGGCTAATCAGCAGGGTAAAGGGATGCCCTTCCCCACATCTACACTGATGGAATACAGTCCCAAGGAAGCAGAAGCTTAGTGATTTTTTCCAAATGCCCTCCACTGAATTCTCCTCCTCGGCAGAATCTGCCGCGTCCGTTGTGTCTAACACCTCTCACCCTTCCCACTCCACAAAGTCCCTGTTGTCATGCCCTGCTTTTAACACACAAGAGAACTTGGCTCTTTGGGTATCTTGTGGTTGGGATTTTGTTTCCCACTGTATCCATGTTACAGGGTAGTAGTAAAAGCTGGATCCAGAGGAAGGTGAAAAATAAATGTGCCCTGTTTTTGAAAGACTTAAAATGAAGGAAGTAAGGCCACCTACCAAAAAAGTTTGTCTTTCCCCTCCCCACGCCCCACTAACTCACGTTAAACACGCACAACCGTCACCACAAGTCGAAAGCTACACGTCCCAACAGAACACTGAATGGCTCTCACCCCTTGATCTCTCAAACACCCAGCACTATGTGTTTGTTTGTTGGTTTGCTTCAACAAAAGAGAGAGGAAAGAAAGGATTACTCAAATCAACAATAAAACCAATAACGATCCAAGTTCAGGGCCCTCTTTTGGGGGGGCCTGAGAGACATTTCCAGTTTTAATGCTGTCTTTGTGTCCTGGCAGGTGGGTGTGTCAGAGCGTCCACGACAGAGCGCCTGGTATTTTCTTCAACCATGCCTCTCTGAACTGGGCACTTGTGTTTCTTCCCCTTCTAGTCACTGACCGTATCATTTCAGGCGCTGAGTCACGTTAGCCAGAGCAACTGCAAAAGCTTGAACGGCTGAGAAGGGGTACTGAAAGTCCAAAATGTAAGCATTTCCATCAATCCTTCCAAACTGCATCACCTATGGAAAGGGTTTGGGGTTGGATGGGGGGAGCAGGAGGAGGGGGAGAGAAGGAGGAAGAGGGAGGAGGCAGAAGGGGAAGGGAGAAAAGAAGCAAGGAAAAGTCAAAAGGGGAGGTAGAAAATAATAGTTATTATCATCATTACTTAACTGCTTACTGTGTGCCAGGCACTGTGTTAAGCACTGGGGTAGAAACAATACAATCCGATCACACCTGGGGATCACAGTTTAACGGGAAGGGAGAGCAGGTATTTTAATCCCCATTTTACAGATAAGGAAACTGGGGCACAGAGAAGTCAAGTGAATTGCCCAAGGTCATGCAACGGCAAAATGACAGAGCCAGGATTAGAATCCAGGTCTCCTGCCTCCTAGACTTGCGTTCTTTCCACTAGGCTGTGCTGCTTTTCACTAGGCTAGCAAAGTATGCTGACAACACTGCCCATGGGAAGGTTTATGAGATCTGAGCCTCAGTCTCTCTCTCTCCCTCTTCCCTCCCCCCTCCACCCCAATCCACCTCAGAGAAGTCTGCGCTCTCATAGACAAGCCCACTGAGCAGCAGATCTTCCAGCAAAGGGAGAGCAGCAGGGATCTCAGAGGAATTCATTCATTCAATTATATTTATTGAGCGCTTACTGTGTGCAGAGCACTGTACTAAGTGCTTGGGAAGTACAAGTTGGCAACATATTGCCTGCAGAGCCAGTTAATTTTGGCAGTCTCTTAATTTCCCAAGTCACATAAAACTGTGTTTACAAATAATGCGTACAGACTCTGCAGTGTCCATGCAGGATGGATGAGAAGTCGTTTTAAAAAGACATTTCTGTGGCTGAACCCAGGGACATGCAATCACGGAACCATGTCATTTTGGGTTGGGGTGAGATCCTTATTTGGCTTCACTTTGGTCCCTTAACCAGGAAGCAGCATAGCCTAGCGGATAGAAATTGAGCCTGGGAGTCCAAAGTAGCTGGGTCTGCCATTTGTCTGCTGGGTGACCTTGGGAAAGTCAGTTCCCTTTTCTGGGCCTCAGATCCCTCATCTGTAAAATGGGGATTAAGACTGTGAGCCCCATGTGGGAGAGCGACTGTGTCCAACCCGATTATCTTGTATCTACCACAGCACTTAGAATGGTGCTTGACACATAGTAAGGGCTTAACATACCATCATCATCATCAATAAATGCTGTTTTGAACTGTTCATCATCAATCGTATTTATTGAGCGCTTACTGTGTGCAGAGCACTGTACTAAGCGCTTGGGAAGTACAAGTTGTTTTGAACTGTTTCCTCAATGGGATAAATGCAGGTATTTGGCTCCTTAAATCTGTCATTAAACTCGACAAAATGGCAAAAATTGGAGGTAAACGACTGCCAGAAAATTACACGATGTATCAGAGGCTCACCCTAGTCTTCTGGCCTGCCTCCTCAGGCTCAAAAGTCTTGAAATCTGGACAGAAGTACCTCATTCATTGCAAACTGGCATTTCTCTCCCTGCTTGAAATTTAGTAAAGAATGTGGCAAAATCAAATGTTTAACAAGGAAAATAAAGGTCACTAAGAATTCTGGAAACTGAAAAAAGCTTAGTTCCAGGGTTGGGTGAGGTTTGGGCCGATTTTCCTTCTTGCTGACAGGGTTTCCCTTTCCCAATTTTTCATTCTGAAGTGGACTCTGTTCCAAGAGGTGCAAGGGCTATTGCCTCTGTTCTCTTCCTGATGCTGTGAAGGCAACTTCCCACAAGTGGGAGAGGCAACAATGCCACATTCAACCAGTCTTCAAGGAAGAAGTCCAGGAAAGTTTAATTGACAGCCCCCTCACCGCCCCCCACCAAAAAAAGAGATTTTGTCATTTTTAAGGCCTAAATTATGGGTGGACCACCTACATTCCACTCCACTCCACTCTAAGAGGCCTTCCCTGACTAAGCCCTCATTTAATGATAATAATAATAATAATGATGATGATGATGATGGCATTTATTAAGTGCTTACTATGTGCAAAGCACTGTTCTATGCGTTGGGGAGGTTACAAGGTGATCAGGTTGTCCCACGATGGGCTCACGGTCTTAATCCTCATTTTACAGATGAGGTAACAGGCACAGAGAAGTTAAGTGACTTGCCCAAAGTCACAGAGCTGACAGTTGGCGGAGCTGGGATTTGAACCCATGACCTCTGACTCCAAAGCCCTTGCTCTTTCCACTGAGCCACACTGCTTCTCCCACTCCTTTCTGTATCTCCCTTGCACTTGGATTTCCATTCTTTATTCACTCCTCCCTCAGTCCCACAGCACTAATGTACATAGCTGTAATTTATTTATATTAACTTTTGTAATGACTGTAAACTTGTTGTGGGCAGGGAACGTGTCTACCAACTCTGTTCTAGTGTACTCTTACAAGCACTCAGCACAGTGCTCTGTGCAGAATAAGAGCCCAATAAATTTGGTTGATTGATTCCACTGGCTTGCAACCTTTTGTGTAATAATAATGTTAATTATGGTATTTGTTTAGTGCTTATTCTGTGCCAAGCACTGTTCTAAACGCTGGGCACAAAGCCCTACCTCTATACCTAACCAAATCTCCCTTCCCAATCAGCCCATTTTCCTGAAAGACACTGTCAAGTCAAAGATCGGTTCTTGTGTACCGTGAAGGACTGAGGCCAAAGGGCTTTGGAGAGGCTGGGATTTTGGTCACAACATTGGCGTTTCCCTTCTGAAGCTCGTTTTATTATTTTTTCGGCTTCCGGAATTAACAAAACCCCTAAGGCGTGTCTCGGCCTAAGACTTCACCAGTTATCGGAATTACAAATGATCAAAAGGCAAAGTAATGAACGAGTACTCTCCCAAGAGCTTAGTACAGTGCTCTGCACACAGTAGGCCCTCAATAGATACCACTGATCGATTGCCTGAACTAAAACCTGTGCTCTGAAAGCAGGGCAATGATGCAGCTAGGCTGAATCAGCCTCACTGCTGATAAAGGACTCAGAGGTGTAAACTGCGCTGGACACCCCGATTCCCCATCACCTTTAGGTTCTCAGGCCCTCATGTTCGTGCTTGAAAGTTCCAAACAGATAATAATAATCATAATTAATACTATTTATCATACTTGTGGATCGTTTACTATGTGCCAGGCATTTGTTCTAAGCACTGGTGTAGCTACAGGCCAATCAGGTCGGACCCAGGCCCTGTCCCACAAGTAACTGAGGCCCAGAGCATTGAAGCGACTTGCCCATGGTGTCTGTCTTCGTCTCTGTCTCTCCGTCTCTCTGTCTCTCTGTTTCTCTCTCTCTCTCTCACACACACACACACACATGCGCGCACGTGCCAAGTGGAAGAGCCGGGATAAGAACCATGGTCCTTCAGCTCCCACGCCAGCGCTCTTTCCACTAGGCCACACTACCGCGCTTAGAACAGTGCTCAGCACTTAGAACAGTGCTCAGCGCTTAGAACAGTGCTTTGCACATAGTAAGCGCTTAATAAATGCCATTGTTATTATTATTATTACTCCTCAGCTCCACGCCAGGCCACTCCAATGGGCTTTCCCACCCAGGCGGCCGACGGTCTCGCAAGCGAATCTCACCTGTCGCCCTTCCAACTCAATCTGGAAATTTTTGGCCGATTCCTGGGTCACCCGCCCTCCAAAGTCCAGCTGGTACACCTGCGTGGCCTCGTTCCACAGAGGCTGCTTGTTAGCCATGACGTAGACGAACCCCTGACTCCCCAGCCTGCCGTCCTCCTTCTCGTTAGCCTTGCGGCATTTGAACTCGTCCAGCTCGCTGGCCGTCCTCAGGTTCCTCTTGGTCTTCCAGCCCTTCTTGCTGCCCTGGCTCTGGTTCATCAGCTCATCCCCGCTGATGAACAGTTCCGGCTCGCTCTCCGAGCTGTCCTGGAACTCGTTGGTCTTGTTCAGCTTCTTGGCCTTCAGCTGGTCCTTCTGGCTCTTGGCTTTCTTCTTCTCCCTCCCAAGGCGAGGGCTGGCGATGAGCGAGTTGAAGTCGCTCAGCGTCCTGGCCTCCTTCTTGCCCTTGCCCTCGGTGACGGCCTGCACGCTCCCTTCCTCTGCCCGGCCGTCCAGGTGCTTCCGGCTCTTCTTCCCGAACTTGTCCGTCCGCTGGGGCGCGGGGCTCTCGCTCAGAGACAGGACCTCCTGGAAGGCGTCCGCCGCCTCCACCACCACTTCCGAGCCCCCGTGGCCGGGGGGCTCGGCCGGCGGGGGAGGGGCCGGCGGGGCGGCCGGCTTCTCCCCGCCTGGGTGGGGCCTCGGGGGCAGTGGGCCCTGGCCGGCTGGCACGGGCGGCGGACAGGTGGCGTAGGCATTCCAGGGGTGCAGGGTGAGGGACGGGTGCTGTAAACTCGAGCAGGGACTGCTCCCAGGGTACATGGGGGGCAGGGGGCAATAGGCCAAGTTGGAAGGGTAGCCCGGCTGGAACAGTCCGGCGGGCTCCTGCTGGGAAAACTGGGGTGGTACCAGGGCGTCTTTCGGCGAGCAGGGGGTCGGAGGCCCGTGCAGAGCGGGGTTCCCGTAGCCGCCCAGGTAAGGGAGGCCCAGCCCATAGCCCGCCTGGAAAGTGGCAGTGGGGCTGGCCGGGAGCTTGGAGGAGACGAAGGGCCCGCGGGCCACTTCCAGGTGCTGGGCCTGGCCCAGCAGGAGAGGCGGCGGGGGCGGGGGCTTCAAGGGGTTGGCCGCCCCGCCCTGCCCTGTCCTTTCCTGAGGGACCCATATCTCCTCCCCTCCCACAGGGTCCCACTGGTAAGGCGGGGGCCTCTTGGCCCCAGAGGCCGCCTCGCTCGCTGCCAGGTGCCTGAGGGGCTTCTCGGCCTGACGGTGCGGCGAGAAGGCCTCGTCCTCCGTGAAGGCGGAGTTGACGTAGTCCGTCCGGTCCCGGGAGCCATCGGGGGCGCTCAGCAGGCTGTACGATGACTGGGAGGCCAGAGGGGAGGCGCTGATGGAGTGCGGCACCACCGAGCCATGCTGGGAGCTCAGATCCGGCCGTGGGCCACCGCAGGCCAGGCCGCCGCTCGTGCCAGCCCCGCTCCCGCCACCCCCGCTGCACTGGCTGCAGGTGTACAAGGCCGCAGGGGTCCTGGGGGGCTGATACTGGGCCGGGCCCACCCCGTTCTTCGGCTTCGGCGGGAGCTGCAGCGTGGCCCGCTGTCCGTCGGCTGCCTGGGCCATCTTCAGGGCCGCCTCCCGGCTGTTCCTCCGCAGCGTGGCGTGGACCAGGACGCCGTCCAGCCTCTGCGCCGCCCCCCGCCCCTGGCCTAGCTGGCCGGCCATCTCCGGGTATGGGGGCGGGTCCCCGGTGGGGATGGAGTAGCGGGGCACCGTCAACCGGTTGAGCGTGGCGCTGGAGCCGGGCTGCAGGACCTTCTTCTCGGTGGCTGTGAGCCTCAGGGTGGCTGAGCTGCCGGGGCCGCCCAGGGGGTACGTGTTCTGGGCGCACAGCATCCGCAGCCGGGGCCGGCACACCTCCTCCACGTTGCCGCTGCTGTCGAAGGTCGTGATCCTCTCGTAGCCAAGAGGCGTCTGGTAGTGCCTGGGGGACGGGTACAAGGGGAAGTCTCCCTTCTTCAGGCAGAGGTCCGTCGGAGGCGGGGGCGGAGGCGGCAGAGGAGGCAACGGAGGGGGCGGGGCCGCCGTGGTGGGAGCCGCCGGGATCGTGCCCGGGTAGGGAGGGGGTGGGTTCATTTTGGTCAGCGGGAGCTCTTGGGTGGCGCCGAAGACCACGGCGTCCCCCTCGGCCGCCAGCTGTGGCGGACGCGGCGCCTTCGGGGCCTTCTGCAGGTGCTCGTGCTCTCGGTCCCCGTGGTCCATCGCGGACAGCTGCATCGGTCCCTGGGGCGGGAGAGGCAGCGGAGGGGGCACCTGTACAATGCGCCCCACTTCTACTCCTCCAAAAATCACCTGTCCGGGGTTGGAGTACCTGCCAGGGGCCGGGTACGGGACGGTGCCGTCGCCCGCGCGGTCCGCCACCCCGCCGGCCGTCGTCTGGTTAGTCAGGACGTCCAACTGAACGTTCTGATTGGCCAGCAAGGACTGCACCAGCCCTATGCTCTGAGTCGGGGACATGGACTGGGCCGAGCTGTGGATGGGTGCGATGGGGATGTTCACGGTACAGGGCGGGTTGTTCTCGGGAACTCCGGACGCTCCGGTCACTGCGGGGGCGACATTGGAAACAAAACAGGAGGCTGCGTGAAAACGGGGAAGTGAAACCCAAATGGAAAAAGGAACCATCCCGATCCCACACCGGGGGCAAAAAACTTCTCGTGAGTCCCGAAGGCAATGGGGACCGTCTGGGAAACACTGAAGGGCGCGGGGACTGTCTGAGGGAGTAACCATAAAAACAAGAAAAACCCTCTTACAGGCTGGCCCAAGGGAAATGATCTCATGCTCTGTCCCAGAGTGGACAGACTGGAGTAGAAAAGTAGGATATCATTTCTGCTGAAAACCCAAACATAATAATAATTAATTATGGTACTTCTTAGGCACTCTTCTAAGCACGGTGGTGGATGCAAGTTAATCGGGTTGGATGCAGTCCCTGTCCCCCAGGGGGCTCCCACTCTGAATCCCCACTTTACAGATGAGGTAACTGAGACTCAGAGAAGGGAAGTGACCTGCCCAAGGTCCCACAGCAGACACCAGGACCTGAATTTGGGCACCTTTCTCTTCCTCCCGTGGTGATGGGGAGAAAGGGGAAGTCCGTGGGGGATGGTTCAAAGCATTTGCAGGCAGTCTTACCAAGTTCCAGAATGTCATGTACCATAAAGTTAACAGACCGGGACATCTCCCTTCTTCAGGAAGAGGTCTGCAGAGGGCCAACGCTGCTAAAATCTGCCCTTTCCTCTCCATCCAAATTGCTAGCACGCTGATCCAACCACACATCCTATCCTGCCTTGCCTATTGCATCTGCCTCCTCACTGACCATCTGGCCTCCTGTCTCTCCCCACTCCAGTCCATACTTCGCTCCGCTGCCGGGATCATTGTTCAAAAAAAAGTTCAGTCCATGTCTCCCCACTTCTCAAGAACCTCCAGTGGTTGCCCATCTGCCTCTACATTAAAGAAAAACTCTCTACCTGTGGCTTTAAAGCACTCAGTCAGCTCTCCCCATCCTACCTCATCTCACTCATCTCTTACTACAGCCCAGCCCCGACATTCTGCTCCTCTAGCGCCAGTTCACTCCCTGTGTCCTGATCTCATCTATCTCACCACTGACCCCAATCCCACATCCTCCCCCTGGCTTGGAACTCCCTCCTCCTCCAAATCAACCAGACCACCACTCTCCCCACGTTCAAACCATTAGTAAGGTCACATCTCCTCCAAGAGGCCTTCTCCAATTAAGCCCTTTTTTCCCCAGCTCGCTCTCCCTTCTGCATCGTCTATGCACTTGGATCTATGACCTTTGGGCACTTGGTATTCACCCCACCCTCAACCCCATAGCACTTACATACATTCTTTAAATTATTTATGTTAACGTCCACCTCCCCCTGTAGACTGTAGGCTCGTTGCGGGAGATGAATGTGTCAGCTAAGTCTGCTGTACTGTACTCTCTCAAGTGCTTAGTACAATGCTCTGCACATAGTAAGCACTCAATAAATATCACTGATCAAAATCTAAACTACTTGTAAGCACGAGCAGCTGGAGGATCCAAGGAAAGAGCCCTGCTTAGTCAGAGCTTCCCCATTTCTGGAATATTTATAGATTTTTCTCCAGTTGCCTGGGTAAGGCTATAAGATCCTAAGACTGACCTGGCTGAACTGGAACATACGGTTAGGCTACCTGAACTCAAAGTTTAGAGCCCCAGCTGGCTCTCTATCTTTCACCTACCTGGCCTTCCAATCTGTCTCTCTTTGCTTTGGTTTGCCCTATTCACAGAATGGAAGGGGTGTCAGTCATCGGTCCGTAAAGGCCAAAGTCTCCAAAGTGCTTCAAGACAAACTGCGGGGAGAGCAGGGTCGCAGGAGGTTAAGGAAACCTAGGACACTGTGAACAAGTCATTAAACACAACCAAATTAGGGCCAAAAGGCAGTCACATCCCAGTGGTCTGGCAAGAGAGGGAACCTGACATTAAAGACGGAGCGTTGCAACCCCAATGACTGATTCTCATTAAACACCACCTCTCTGAAATTAAGCCAATTTTGTGTTCGGGTGTGGTGTCACGTTTACATCCCACATTCTTTGTCTATGTGTCTTTTTGGTAAAACAAGACTTGCTGATTTGCATTTCTCTTTCCAAGAACAAGGGGACTTTTTTTGCGGGGGGCTTGGGGGAGGTAAATACCACTGTTGTTTCAGATTTGGGGCAGTAACCTACTGGATAACAGGGTGATGAAAATTGATATTTATTGCTCTAATTTCTCCTTGAATTCTGCAGTTTCTCCTTTGCTTTATAAAAAGTACCGGGAAAAGACTGAAATAATCAGATAGTGATTTGTACCTCTAAAGCCCAATCAAATCACCTTATCCTCAATTATTGGATATCAATAAAAACAAACAAGTTACTATATCAAATAAGTTGCTGCTTGTTTTATTCCAAAACAGCCTCTGGCAGAAGCCAGAACCTTTCGCTTGGGTGCTAGAGAAGGGTAACAGTTATTGTTATTATAATTCCCCACATATTTTACTCAGCTGAGCAATAAAGAGAAGCAGCATAGCTTAGTGGAAAGAACACAGACCTGGGAGTCACAAGACCTGGGTTCAAATCCCAGCTCCACCACGTGTCTGCTGTGTGGCCTTGGGCAAGTCACTTACCTTCTCTGTGCCTCAATTTCCTCATCTCTAAAAAGGAGATTAAATCCTACTCCCTCCTACATTGTGAGCCTCAAGGTATCCAACCTGATTATCTTGTCTCTATTCCAGTGCTTAGTACAGTATTTGGCACACAGCAAGGGCTTAACAGATACCACCATTATTAAAGCACATGGAGGAAATTGCTTATGTACCTTAGCAGGCGATATAATAGTAATGACAGTATTTGTTAAGTGCTTACTATGTGCCAAGCTATAGTTATTTCTTGCAGATGGCAATTTGTTCCCTTACCACTGAAAGTACAGTTCTAATATCATTAGCAGCCACAGACTTTCCCTGCCTGTGAGAAGAAAAGGCAGCGGAGAACAGTGAATTAACAGGTAACTCAGGGATTGTGTCGAATCCTATTATCTTGTATCTACCCCAGCACTTAGTAAAGTTCCTGGCAAATAGTAAGAGCTTAACAAATACCGTTAAAAAAAATGAGCCCTTTCCGTGCACAGAACACCATACTAAGTGCTTGAGAAAGTATAACAGAGTTGGTAGACACGTTCTCTGCCTACAATGAGCTTACAATCTAGACCCTTGAGTTCTGATTTAATTTTTTAATGTGAATTTGAACCTCTCTAATTTCCTATGTCTCCGTGCAAGTACGTTCATAAGTGAGCATGTGCAGGTGCATGGAGAGATGTGTTTATGTACATATATTGTGATTACTTAGGTAAAGTCTACCAGTTGGGTTTCATTACACTCATTCATTCAATCATATTTATTGAGCGCTTACTGTGTGCAGAGCACTGTACTAAGCACTTGGGAAGTACAAGTCGGCAACATATAATGACGGCCCCTACCCAACAATGGGCTCACAGCCTAGAAGGGGGAGACAGACAACAAAACAAAACATGTAGACAGGTGTCAAAATTACACGATTTGGACCCGATACATGGAAGAATAGGGAAACATAGTTACCACAAGGCAACTGCAAACTGGCTGTGAATTGGTTTCTTGGTTTATGGGGCTCGGCTAGCAGAAGTGTGAAAAACCTATTACCATTTATTCATTAGCATTTCAGAGGGAATCAAATGCAAGTGTTTAAATTCAATGTTCATTGAGAAATGGATTTAAAACAGTGCAAACTGGTGCCTGGATGCTAGTGCCTACGGATTAAGTGTCACAGAAATGTCACAGAAGCGATTGAAGTGCAATGGTCCAAGCCTTATCAAGTTGAAACTTGAAGTAAAATGAGCTATATAAGGCTTCTTTGTCTTTCATAAACTTCTTGAATTTCATTGGGTGTAACAGAAGTCATGTACCATTTCTGTTGTTTTCAAATCATCTTCCCCCAACCCCTCTACTTCTCATCGAAACTATTGTCTCAACACGATTTTTAGATAACTTGGGCATTTATCAGAAGGCAACTACCACTTCGTGGGAGGAGAGACTATGCAAAGATGCTGGAAAGTAGTTCCATTGCAGGAGCATGTGAATGGAACTGAAAATATCTCAAGAGTTGAGAACTAGGCAAATTGGGAAAGTAGAAAGGCAGGAACAGGACAAGAGGGATAAGGGAAAGAGATGGGCAAAAAATGGTAAGAGAAAGAGGAAAGGGAGAGAGATGTAAAGTGATGGGAGAAGGTGGATCCTGAAGAGAGTGAAGAGACTGGGAGAGAGACACAGAAGAGAAAAGGGACAAGTGGCAAAGGAAGAAAAGACAAGGGACAGGAAGAAGGGGAGAAGGGGACAGATTGACTAAGTGGGGAATAGAGTTGGCAAGATTAAGGGAGGAGAAAAAGAAAGAGTAGGCAGAAGAAATTAGAAAAGGAAGGAAAGAGAAGGGGAGGGGAGAAAAATCCTAACATGCTCATTATTATGGGCATCCACTACTATATACGATATATAATTACATCCAACAATGCCGTACACAATAAACGTGCAGTGAGCTCTTCAGCTATGGGCTTTTTTTGTTTTATTTTCAATGCTACTTGTTAATTCCACTGTACTAAGTGCTGGAGTAGATACAAGACAATCAGGTTGGACACTGTCCCATGCCCCACATAAGGCTCATAGTCTTAATCCCCATTTTACAGATGAGGAAATTGAGGCACAGAAAAGGTAAGTGATTTGCCCAAGGTCACACAGCAGACAAATGGCAGAGCTGGAATGAACACCCAGGTCCTCTGACTCCCAGGCCCAGTCTCCTTCCACTAGACCATGCTGCTTCTCGACATTAAGGCAACATGCTCTTTCTGCATTAGTGTGGTATTTAGCTGTGGTTTTTGTTAAGTGCTTACTATGTGACAAGCACTGGAGTAGATACAAGATAATCAGGTCAGACACAGTCCCTGCTCACATAATAAGCTGGGGGGAGGACAGGTAATAAATCCCCTCTTAAACAATAATAATAATAATAATTATGGTATTTGTTAAGCACTTACTATGTTCTTGTGGTATTTGTTAAGTACTAATTATGTGCCAACTGCTGGAATAGACACAAGATAATCAGATTGGGCACAAACCCTGACCCACATGGGGCTCATGGGAAATCCATTCCTTCAGCTTCTCTCCCAACCCCAAAGTGGTAGAGGCCTTCTAGACCATAAGTTCTTTGAGGGCAGGGGATATGTTTACCCACTCTCTTGTATTGTGCTCTCCCAAGTGCTTAGGACAGTGCTCTTTACACAGTAAGTGCTCAATAAGTACCACTGGTGATGACGACTCTGCCAGATGCCTACAGACTCGAAGCACTTGTGCACGTGTGTGGGTTTGTTCTTTCCTTGCTCTTCCCAAGTTTGACGTACTTCCGGATCCTCACATGTGTTCCATATGCATACCCATCCCACTGTATTCCTTACAGGTTTCACAGCACTTCCCATCTTTTCTGAGTACAAAACAGTGGAATCTGTGTTTAATGACAAAGCCCCAAAGGAAAAAAAAAATGGCAGCAGAATCAATGAGCTACAGTTGGGCTTACCTGGTAAATCATCTTCATCTTCACTGAAAACATTGGGGTTGAAGACGGGCAAGTTAATGTAGTCCATGGAAATTTTCCGTACTTCGGGGAGATATATGGTCATCTGTCTAGGCTGAAGGTGCAGTAGGCTTGTTTTATAGATGACTGGAGGAGAGAAGGAATAGAGGGGAAAAAGCGATGAATCGGGTGTATCAAGGGGAGGGGGGCTCTGGCAACATTCCTACCACACCAAGGGCCACTCCCCAGTTTGAGAAGTCAGGGAACCAAGGGTCCCGATCCAGGCTGTTTGAAGCGGCCGTCTATATCCAGCTGGTTCTGAGTCCAGCTGCGTCCTTTTACCAGGGGGTGGAATTGAATAGCTTCAAATCCAAAGAGTCACACAATGCCTTAACTGCATCTGAACAACGTAGATGGAGGAACTTAATACAATCAGATCCTCTCAAATCATTTGTTTTGCAGCCTTTAATTCAGCCATCCATATAGCAACAATCCTTTCACAGGGCGTAGGCTTGCAAATCACACTGCAGAAATAACTGGCTCAAGGCAACCTATCAGGGATGACAGATGTCAGCAGTGCTCATGAGAAGTGAGGAAACATTGGCTAGGCTGGACTTCAAAGCAGAGTTTCATATTCTTGGAGCATTGGATGACTGCACAAAAACAGGACTACGGGTAGAAGCAGCATGGCCTAATGGAAAGAGAACAGGCTAGGGAGTCAGAGGTCAAACAGCAGAAAAGCGGTGGAACCAGGATTAAAACCCAGATCTATGTGACTCCCAGGTCCATGCTCTTTCCACCAGGCCTCACTACTTCTCAAATCGGAAAATTGTCAGCAAATTCTGGAATCAGGGCCACAAAGCCAACCAAGATAGTGCTCCCAGACAAGGGTCACAGGAAACCTATTGTATATCTGATCAAGCTCAATACATGGGTCGGGAAGCCTAAGAAACAATCCTGTCCATCACCTGAACAAGCAGGCTCACCTCTTTTACCCATTGAATATTTGCCAAATTACGGTAGTCTGATCCCCATTAGATGGTAAGATCCTTTTTCATTTCTACTGAAAGTTCTCAAGGAGCCCATTACATGCTGCTGATAGAAATGATATCATTTTCCCCTGAAAGGATTACTACTAAGAAAGAACTCTTTTTGATGACTCCTCAGGAAAGAGGGCTTTTGGCCTAGAGTTTTGACCACCCAGATGCCAGGGCTCTACCCAAATGCTGACTCCCTAATGTTTAAAAAGATAAATTCAATATCGAAAAGTGAATGGGTTTAAGTGTTATCCTTTTTCTGTTTTAATCAGTCAGTCAATTGAACTTATCGAGCACTTACTGTGTGCAGAGCACTGTACTAAGCACTTGGGAGAATACAATAGAACAATACAGCAGAGGCATTCTCTACCCACAGGGAGGTTACAGCCTAGCTCTTAGTAGTTTGTTTATGGTATTTGTGAAGCGCTTACTGTGTGCCAGGCATTGTACTAAGCACTGGGGTAGATACAAATCAATTAGGTTGGACACAGTCTCTGTCCCATATTGGGCTCACAGCCTTAATCTCCATTTTAAAGATGAGGTAACTGAGGCTCAGAGAAGTGAAGTGACTTCCTCAAGGGCACACAGGAGACAAGGGGAAGAGTTGCATATGGGAGTTGAGTTCTGAAATTGGAGCTCTAGTTAGAACTTAATACAGTGCTCTGCACATAGCACTGTGTCTCAGTGGATAGAGCATGGGCCTGGGAGTCAGAAGAACCTAGGTTCTAATCCCAGATCCACCACTTGTCTGCTTTGTGGCCTTGGGCAAGTCACTTCACTTCTCTGTGCCTCAGCTATCTCTTCTGTAAAATGGGGGTTCAGACTTTGAGTCCTATGTGGGACAGGGACTGTGACCAGTCCAATTACCTTGTATCTACCCCAACTCTTAGTACTGTGCCTGGCACTTTTTAAGCACCTAACAAATCCCACAATTATTATCTTTACTATTATAATTAATAAATACAATTGACTGATTAAAATGGGAATAGGTTAAGAAGTGAGTTTTACCAGAGGCCATCTCAAGAGAGACATCTCCGTTACCCATTTCTGGCACACTTCGCTCCCTCCCAGAGCACTCCGGAAGGCATTCTTGAGTATGGCTTGTTCCAAGGGAGGGTTTTACAAGCAGAAAACATAAGGAGCTTTACCTGCACCAAGGTTAGTTGGCAGGAAGGTGGCCAATCCAACAATCTTAAACTTGGTTCCCCAGATATTAGACGTGACCTGAGCAAGGTAGTTGTGCTGCAAGAGAGACAAAAGAAAAGTCTCAATCCTCTTCAAAAAAACATTTTTCATACCAGACTAAATGATGACTAAGCTTTTGGGTTTTTTTCAAAAAAAGGACTCACAGAGCATGAATGAATGAATGAATGAATGGTATTTGTTGGAAGCTTACTATGTGCCAGGCTCTGTACTAAGTACTGGGCTAGTACTGACTACGATATGGAGGGTTTTGAAGCATAGTTTGTTTACCAACATGAATATCTTGACATTCTGAATTGAGGGGAAAAGTGGGGAGCTTATTAACTTTATTTTTCTAGGCTTCTGTCCTTTTTCCTTACAGCAGTTTAAAAGAAAGCTGCCTGGTGGCAGACAGCAGAGACAGTGCTATTAAAAGGCTAAGTGCTGGGTAGGTACTGACTATGATTATAGTTGGTTCCGAGGCATAGTGCTTTAGTGTACATGAGAAGCAGTGTGGCCTCATGGATACAGCACGGGCCTGGGAGTCAGAAGGACCTGGGTTCTAATCCTAGCTCCACAGCTTGTCTGCTGTGTGATCTTGGGCAAGTCACTTCACTTCTCTGTGCCTCAGTTCCCTCATCTGAAAAATGGGGATTAAGACTATGTGCCCCGTGTGGGACAGGGACTATGTCCAACCCGATTAGCTCATATCTACACCAGTGTAGTGCCTGGCACATAGTAAGTGCTTAACAACTATGATTAAAGAAAAAAACAAAAAAAAACAAAAGAAGCCAAAGATATTTATATTCTGAATTGAGAGAAAGGGTGGAGCATTTGTTAACTTTATTGTTCTAACCTTCTGTCCTTTTTTCTCACAAAAATGTAAAAGGACCAAGGCATCTAGTGGCAAAGACAGCAGAGACATAGTGCTATTAAAAGGCTATGGAATTTTTGACTCACCCAGCTGAAAAACAAATTGACCCATGATGTCTGATATTACTGCACCACCTTTGTCACAAAGCATTTTACTTTTCAGAACCCAGGGGCTGACTATAATTCTGTTGACCCCTCAAGACTTTAAGGTCCTCCCCCTAGACTCTCAGCTCTTTGTGGAGAGGGAACATGTCTACCAAAATGATGTCCTCTCCCAACTTTTGCATACACCCCTCTTACTCAAGCACTCACTTCACCTAAATAATTACCTGCCTTCTTGCTCCTAACTGTAAATCGTAGTGCTCTTCACACAGTAAGCATTCAATAACTGCCACTGATTGATTTTTGTGCTGATCTTGGATAGATAAAAAGAATGGAAACCAAAAGCTGAGAACAACCAAGAAAGGGTAAGTCCTACAGCCTTTGAAAGAAGATGTGCAATACTGACCCGTAAATAAACAGAAGACTATCTGGTGACCCTTTTGGAATCCAGGATCAAAACGGTACCTGAGTGATATCTTCCAGTGGAAACTCTCTGCGAGTTAGGCTTGGTGAGCCAATTGAGGGTTTCCTTATCGGTAACCGAGGTGACCTGGATATCTCCTGAGCGGCTCGAGAAAGCTTTGGAGACTTGCGGGCTTCAATGTTGATTCTGCACAAAAAACAAGGTAATGGGCCATCAAGCATACATAAATAAAATCAGTTAAAAAGTTCATACTGACTAGCAGCTAATGTTCTCTGACCTACAAATGGTCTTTCTGGGTCTCTCTTCTCTGTGAATGATGGGCTGAAAGTAAGCGGGAACGGGTCGGAGTTTGGCTCCGCTGAAAGAAAACGTCCTGGAAGGGGCATTCTGGGGCAATGAGGAGAGGTGGTCACCAGCAGCCAGAGCCCCATCTTCCCCCTTTAACTTTGCCTCAAGTCCCTGGGTTGTACATCTCGTGACGTCTTCAGTGTTTTCCCTAGTCACAGTTTTTCTCACCTGTGGCCACTGTACCAAACAGTTCTGAATGACCAATTTCCTTATTTCAAAGTATTTTGGTGGCTCGGTGTCCCACTGCTTTGGCTTTGAGGATGAGGAAAGGAGTTACTGAATTATGTCAAAATGTGTGGCATCTATAATTCTATATAAAATGTATGAGGATGAGATCACTGTCCTGTCCATCTGTATAGGAACACATAGGCCAATGGGTATCCCAGCTGCTAGTGGATACTGGTTAAATATGTTAGGGTTATCTCACTGGGATTATGTGTCAGTTTCTAAGATTATCCAAAGGCATGGCTCTATGGGGATGTGAACTACTTGGGAACTACAAAAACTTGGATTGGGGTAGAGGAATGGGAGTTTGGGAAAGGCACATGCATAGAAAATAGTACTCGTTTACTCAAAACCAGAAAGGCCAATGACTTTGTCATTGCCCAGAGTTCCTTTATGCAAGCATTTTTTATTTTGACACAGAATGACACAGACGGGTCCCCAAGCAAGGGTCATTCTGACCCCGTGCTCACCGTCTTTCCCCTGCTGAGAAATCCCTCTTCCTATCTTTGAAGCCCACTGAAATTTCATCTCCACCAGGACACCATTACCTATGCATTTCTCCTCTCTTGGTGATTTTTATCCCTCTACCCAGCACTCCGCGCTAATCATGCACTAATGCACTCGTAATCACCTGTATACACCCCTCTTACTCAAACGCTCACTCACCTAAATAACTGCCTTACTTCTTCCCCCAATTGTAAATTATTTTTGTGTATCTCCCTGACTTGACAGTAAGCTCCTTGAAGGCAGGGATCATCTACTAGCAACTCAACTGTACTCTCCTGGGGCCTCAGTAGAGTCCTCTTCACACAGAAACAGCTCAAGAAATACTACTGATTGACTGACATAATAGTGAGTTGCCAATCTTGCATGTTCCTGTGCCTCAGTTTATTCAATATATATGTATAATATATATATAATATATATATGCAATATATATGTGTACATATATACATATATATTGAATAAACTGAGGCACAGGAACATATTATTTTACATATAATTTTGAGCAGCTGATTTCCTCAAAGAAGATATTATGGAGAACAATTAATCTTATTTGTTGAGCACTTACTGTGTGCAGAGCACTGCACTATACTGTACTTGGGAGAACAGTCAGTCCATCATATTTAGTGAGCACTTACTGTGTGCAGAGCACTGTACTAAGCTCTTGGGAAACTACAATACAACAGTAAACAGATACATTCCCTTTCCATAATGAGCTTACAGTCTAGAAGATGTAATAGAGTTGGCAGATACGCTCCCTGCCCAAAAGGAGCTTACGGTCTCCATGAGGAGCTTAAAGTCCAGGGAAGTAATGATCGATAGGATAATGTTTCAAAATCATTATGAAATGTGCTCTGTGTCCAATACTTTTACAAATTTGGAGAATATGATCTTTAGGATTCCATTGGGAAAATGATGATACCATGGGAACTTGTAAAGGGCCAACTGGGTGGGGGGGGGGTATATCTGTTCTAGACTGTAAGCTCATTGTGGGCAGGGAATGTGTCTGTTTATTGTTATAGTGTACACTCCCAAGCACTTAGTACAGGGCTCAATAAGTGCTCAATAAATATAGCTGAATAAACTGAATGAATGAATGAGAGGGCTTTCTTGCCTGCATCATAGAAGCTTGCACCGAAGCTGAGGAAATATCTTACATTTCTTCTACAATTTCGTTTGACATTGTTGCATTAAGTGCAGAGGGGAATTAGTTTCCTAGCAGCTAGGCTTTTACCAGCATTTAAGAAAATGTTTCAGAGAGCCAGTAGGCCCCTTTTTCCTTTGTTCTTCACTTAGTGCTTTCAATTGCAGACTTTGAGACATTTGCTTCAAACTGGACACTCAGCATGCTGCAGCTGTGTTTTCAATTGAATGAGGCATCCGGGAGAGTGAAAGACAGAAAGAGTCAGGGGAACATAACTACATTATTATTACCCATGCTCACCACAGAGATGAATTTCAACGGCTTGATAGGTAGCCTACTGAGTAGCTTTTCCTTTCAGGGAGCAAAGCCTCCATCTAGAAAGCTGAAACTGCTACCGGCAGACTTCTAGATGGAAAGTCTCTGACCCTCCTCAATTTAATTATAGGGGTGTCAATGACAGTCTGTCAGTCATTCGATCACATTTGTTGAGCGCTTACTGTCTGCAGAGCACTGTACTAAGGGCTTGGGAAAGTACACTACAACAATAAACAGACACAATGACAGAGACACAATTACGGAGCAGATAAGCATGAGCGTAACCCGCACACACTCAATGTGAGCATGGGTAGGGATAAACAATACACTCCTTTCCCCTCCTCCCCCGGGCCCGCCCCCCAGAATGAAATTACCTGGGGAGTTTGGGTGATTTGCTAGCTCTAGTGATTTTGGGAGACTTCTTAGCAGCCCAGTCGTCACTCAGTTCGATATCACTGGAATCCGAGCAGTTGCAGCTGTCAATCACGGTAGAAATCAAGCTGTTTCCATAGATTTCATCTGGCAAGACAGGTACCCGTACCCGCCATAAAAAATTTAGGATATGTTGCATCGACTTGGGCCCGAGCACAAGTGTCCCATTGCTGGAAGACAAGGCTAACTCAACCAGCAAAGGGCAAACTTCGTACGGCTAAGGGTGTGGCAGGAGACATGGGGGGCTGTATTTTGTGGCATGACCTTTTAGTCTGGAAGATGAATTCTGCCAAACCATTTGCCATCCTTTCCCTATGGTCTGTATGCCATGGGTCAAAGTCCACAGGCCTGGAGCCCACTGTCACAGGGCTAATTCAGGCCACAGGACCAGAAAAATGTGGATCCAAGTAATTAATTTGGTTTGAGATGGACCCCTACAGATCTTCAGGAAGAACAGGCCCGTAAGGACACAAGAACTCTCTTCTCCTTCTCCTCTCCCGCCACCCCCCAATAGGTCATCTGTATTATTAGGGCAAACCTAGGCCCCCCTATGCCTGGGATGATCCACTGGGTTCTCGTGGCCCAAACTGCCCAAGGTTCCAGGGTATAAAGCAGGAACACCAAGAGTCTGGTGGGAATACAAAGACCATGTAAGACCCTCATCAACCAGGGTCTACGTGTGGAAGCAGCTCACCAATGTCAAGGTAGCATAGCTGTTGGCATGGTAGATGAATTCAGGACTGGCTAAATGGAGGCCAATTCATTCACTCATTCATTCAATCGGATTTATTGAGCACTTACTGTGTGCAAAGCACTGTACCAAGCACTTGGGAGACTACAATATAACAATAAACAGACACATTCCCTGCCCATAACGAGCTTATAGTCTTAAGAAGGCCAAAGGAAGGAGCAGCAGGTGGTAGGCCTAGGATCCTGTCCAGAGACTTTCCAAATTCATTTTGCTTGCTGATCTTACCATGCTAATTAGATTCCACATCCTCAGATTTACTTCTTGATTCAGAATGCACGCTGACCAAGACAGTGTGCTTTATCTCCATGAATCTTGTGTGAAATCAATCTGAAAGTTCAAACCCGAAGATCTAGCACTTTTCCTCACTTAATTTGAATTCATCAGGTAAAACTATTATACAGTTAACCCAATCCTTTTTTAAAAAATTGTATTTGTTACGCACTTACTATGTACCAGGCACAGTACTAAGCGCTAGGGTAGCTTCATGATAATCAGGTTGGATATCATCCCTACCCTAAATAGGGCTCACAGTATTAATCCCCATTTTTACAAATAAGGTAACTAAGGCACAGAGAAGTTAAGTGACTTGCCCAAGGTCACGCAGCAGGCACATGGCAGAGCTGGGATTAGAACCCAGTTCACCTGACCCCCAGGACTGTGAGCAGAATGCTCTTTTAGCACTATTTTAGCTTATAATGCTGTTTTAGCACTATTGTGACAGTTCTACAGAATCTAATTCTTATATTACTTAAAGGTTATGCTCTCCTACTTGGAATTATGACTGAAAAGTTGACCTAGGTTTAAGTACTTCCCTTTGAGGTATTTTGACTAACTTGACTGGAGTAATTTAAGCCTACTTCAATTCAGCACTAGATAATGGCATCTATTTAGTACAGCTAATGCCAGATCGAGAAGCAGTGGGCGCTTTGGAGTCAGAGATCATGGGTTCAAATCCCGGCTCCACCAATTGTCAGCTGTGTGACTTTGGGCAAATCACTTAACTTCTCTGTGCCTAAGTTACCTCATCTGTAAAATGGGGATTAAGACTATGAGAACCCGTGGGACAACCTGATCACCTTGTAACCTCCCCAGCACTTAGAACAGTGTTTTGCCTATAGTAAGTACTTAATAAATGCCATTATTATTATCTGTTAGCACAAGATTTTTTTTGCTGAGTAGGATGTGAAAGGTAACACTTTGAAAATTAATTACTGTATATGTGTTCCCCCAGACCACTAATTCAAAAATCTTTCATTTTTGGCATGCATTAACATTGCCATTTCATCAGGTAACTATACTGAATTTTTCAACACTCATTTAATGTTTGTATTGTTTGGGGAACTCATTAATGCACTTTACATTATTTCTGTAGGAAAATAGTCTTCCCTATGTGCACTTTCTTTTGACAGTTGAGTTTCATGGAACCAGTTAAGAGCACTGACAATGATACAGCAACACTCAATCTTCTTGTGAGGGTAAAGAAGATTGGTTTGGCTTCTTTTTCAAAGACTGGTTATGTACACAAAAGAGGGGTAAATTCACTGACCAGAGGAAATTCAATATTATATTTCATTCATATTCAAACATGGTTAATCTTAGGTTCTGTCATTAATCTGGGGAACCAAAAGACATGTTACCATAAATAGTGCCAATCAAGGAAGAGTGGGAAATGGTAGACAGGGGAAGCAGCATGGCCTACTGGAAAGAGCCTGGGCTCTGGAGTCAGAGGACCTGGGTTTAATCCAGGCTTTACCACTTGCCTGCTGTGTGACTTTGGGAAAGTAACCACTTCTGTGTGCCTCAGTTACCTCATCTGTAAAATGAGAATTAAATCCTCCTCCCTTCAATTTAAGATGGCGTGCCCCACGTGGAACAGGGACTGGGTCTGACCTGATTAGCTCATGAACAGTGCTGGACACATAGTAAGTTCTTAACAAATACTATTATTATTATTGTTATTATTGACTACAACAGAAATCAGATCTCCTAAAGTCTGTGGAAGAGGAAAGTGTATATGTGTGCATGTGGGCAAACTACTACAGTGTTTTAAATATTTTTTTATGATATTTAAGTACTTACTATGTATCAAACATTGTTATAAGTGCTGGGGTAAATACAAGTCAATTAGGTCAGACACAGTCCATGTCCCGCACGGGGCTCACAGGATAAGTAGGAGGGAGAACAGTTATTGAATCTCCATTTTACAGTTGAGGCAAATAAAAGTCACTCACTTGCCTGAGGTCACACAGCAAGTGAATTGCAGAGCCAGGATCAGAACCCAGGCCCTCTGATCTAGGGCCCATGCTCTTTCCACTAGGCCACACTGTTTCTCCAGTATGCATCAAGGCTGGCAATACAGTCCAAGGGAACTTTCTCACTGCTGGTGGATGAGGCACCCAAGGTAAGGTAGGAAGGATGAGTTTAAACTTCTAGAAATCAGCCAGTTGGATGGCTTCGAATTATATTTGAAGTGTTATAAAGCTGTAGGGATCATTCTTAAAGTTACTGGTGGCCAGAGGAAAAATGTGTACAAATTAAAGAGTTAGCATAATGTCTAAAATAGTATTCCCCAACCTTTTTCTTTGTTGACATGTTCTCTACCATCTCCCAAATCATAGCAGTCATGCAATACATAACAACAAGATCCCCAAATGAAACATCAGCTTTTGGGTGTACATTTTCTACTACATGTTGGGTTTCCCTGGGCCTGGGAGAAGCAAATGTATTGGGGAGAAATATTAATTCTTTTCAGGCTAACCAGGGAACATTTAAGAGAGTGCATTTCCCAAAGTGAGCACTTTACTTCAGTCTCACCGTAAAAATCACCCGCTATTAATGAATCATGTAAGCTGACAAATGACAAAACTAAGGAACAGAATGAGGTATTTGGGCAGATTGCTTTTTGCGTATTTGCCGACAGGCCAGTTGCAAACACTTTATTAAAAGGGTTAAACCTTACTGCTTCCAGGCTGAGGTAATTGGGGAAGAACATGGATGAGATTTATGATTGAATGGGCTCCTCAATTTAGCATCCTTTCCTATATAGTAGGCCATGCACTTTCCAATATCCTCTTGGTTACAGGGCTTCATGTATTTCCCAGGAAGCTCCTTGGAAAGGTCTAAGATTTAACATGGGTTTCAAGGCTTTGATGTCAGAAAAAGAGTCTAGTCAGTAATTGGTCCTAGCCAATGAGGGCTACAGAAGTAATTCCATCTTGATCAGGCATTATTGTGATAATACACCTAACCTCTGATCTTTCTGAACATTAACAATTTGGGTGTAGAATTAGGAGGAGCAGTATAGCCTAGAAGAAAGTGCCCGGGCCTTGGACCTGGGTTCCAACCCTGGCACAGCCACCAGCCTGCTGTGTGACCTTGGGCAAGTCACTTCATTTCACTGCGCCTAAGTTACCTCATCAGTAAAATGGGGATTAAGACTGCCCACGTAGGACACGGACTGTGTCCAACCCAATTTGCCTGTACCTACCCCAGTACTTAGTACAGTGCCAGGCACACAATAAGCGCTTAACAAATACAATCATTATTATTAATAATAATAATATTTTTATTATTATTGACCTCTGTGACTTTTCATGGTTTAAACACTTGGCAAATCTTGGAATTTCCCAAATTCACTGGAAGGGCTACTTGCCTTCTGACTGTAGCCAATCATCGAACAACCCAGTACTGCTTCTAAAGTGGGGCATTTCCTTAAATGCCATTATAGGGACTGCTAATGAGGCCTAAGCCCCCAGAGTTCAACCAGAACCAGAGGAGTCCCATGCGTGCTGTAGTTTCCTTTCAATTTTCCCCCCCAAAAAATTATTAAACCTCAAGAATTCATGATTTCCCAGGAGACGGGTATCGACTTCTGTCTACTTGAATGCTAATGTCCCCAGGGGCTTTAGCTCATGAACTCTTTGCGTATAAAATGAAAGTTAACCTAGGATGCAAATTCCCACAGAAATGCAAGGAATTATGGGCTGGTTGGTCCTTAAGCTTTCCTTGTTCACCCCACCCCTTAGCTTTGGGCGGACTACATAAACGAATAGCGACAGACAACGAGGTGATGCGTTTTTTTCCCTCAGTTGCCAAGGATTCAACTTTCAGAAGCAAAACGTTTGGCTGGCGAGGGTTGCACATCAAGACCACGTTTCCCCCCAACCAGGCACTCTCCCTGCCCCTGCCCAAGGACTGCCCCTCACCTGTTTTGCCATCCGTTTTAGGATCCATGATGACAAACTCTGGCCGCAGTTTGCTGATCCGGCGGCCTTTGAGGATGGGCACCAGCCCTCCGAGATACTCCAGGTACAAGGTGTAACACGGCCCACCAACCTCCGGGTCATCTTCGGTGCGTTTCATGGTACAGTGGAGTCTCTCGTTGCCAGCAGTAGGGTAACTGACAAAATCCCTCATGTTGTTGGGGTCTGGGATAGGGGGCTAAGTTCCGAACCCAGAGGGAGAGAGCAAGAGTCTCGGTTATTAAAGCCTCTTGAGGGTCAGGGCCCGGGTCTAATATCTGCAATTTATTTATTTATATTAACATCTGTCTCCCCCTCTAGACTGTAAGCTCATTGTGGGCAGGGAATGTCTCCGTTTATTGTTATACTGTACTCTCCCAAGCTCTTAGTACAGTGCTCTGCACGCAGTAAGTGCTCAATAAATACGATTGACTGCCTGATTACTTACCACCTGAGTATTCTTTCCAAACACTTCGTACAGGGCTCTGCACAAAGGAGATGCTTAATAAACAGTGCTACTACAACAACTCCTAAAGTGGAGATGAGAGACAACGTGAAGCAGATGAGTCAATAAAACTTTCTCGCTCTGGGAAGGAACTATCTAGCATTGCCCAGAGGATGGCACTTCTTGTTGTTCAAACAAAAACAAGAGGCTAAAACATCTATGAAACACCTAGAACCAGGAGCCGGACCATTTTGCTCTCTGGAGATTCCACAAATAAATTGAACAATTTGGGGCAAAAGACAAAAAGCATTTGTCAGGACACCATGTGGGGAGAAGCAAAATTCTTAAAAAACACCAAAGCATACCTTAAAAAGCAACTTTCTACAGTAAGCGTATACATGTGTCACTAAGCATATGTATTAGGTATTACTACTATAACTGATGTGGCACAAAGCTAATGTCCTATACGGAATCAATCAATGTTATTTACTGAGCGCTTACTTTGTACAAAGCACTTTATTACACGATGTGTCAGAGTACCATCTAACAGAATTGGTAGACACAGTCCCTGGACACAATGAGCAAAGATAAACAGGTTAGGGGTCAAAGCTGACTATCAACTAAAATTTAAAAAGAAGCAGATTTCCTGGAGTTGAAAAAAAAATAGAAGCAGTGTGGCTGATGGGAGAGCACACATGGTCCAGGGAGTTAGAGGATCTCTGTCTGTCACTTGTCTGCTGTGTGACCTTGGGCAAATCAGTTCACTTCTCTGGGCCTCAGTTCTCTCATTTGTAAAATGGGGATTAAGTCTACGTGGGACAGGGACTGTGCCCAATCTGATTACTTTGAATCTACTGGGCTTAGTCCAATGCCTGACACATAGTAAGCACTTAACAAATACCATTTAAAAAAAAAAAAGCTACCTCAGTGTATAAAAAACATAAGTGTAAGGATCCTTTTCATTTTCAATTTCTTCCAGCATCCAGGGAAGCAGTGGAGTGGGATGGGATGGTTGGCTGGAGTGAGCAACACTACAGCAGCCAGAGCATCTCACATCATAATAGGGAGGCCACTTGTTAAGTCAAAATTCCATTGGTGAGGTACATCAAAAGAGTGGTGAGGTGACAAAGTGGGATTGAGATTTCACACACTAGGCAGCAGTAATTACTTCCTGAACAAGGCTCTCTGACTGGCAGCAGTCTTTTCTGTTCACAGAATGGTTGGGAAGCTCAGAGCCTAGTTGAAATACTACTACTACTACTACTACTACTACTACTACTACTACCACTACTTCTACTAATAATAGTACTTATTAAGTGCTTACTATATGGCCAAGCACTGTTGTAGCGCTGGGGTAGACACAAGTTTATCCGGCTGGACACAGTCCCTGTCCCACATGGGTCTCTCTCACTCTTAATCCCCATTGTACAGATGAGATGTGAGGTCTAGAGTAGTTAGGTAATAATAAAAATAATAATGATAATGGCATTTATTAAGCACTTACTATGTGCAAAGCATTGTTCTAAGCGCTGGCGAGGTTAGGTGACTTGCCCAAGGTCACACAGCAGACAAGTGGCAGAGCCAGAATTAGAAGCCAGGTATTTCTGATTCCCAGGCCTGTGCTCCATTCACTAGGCCACTCTGCCTCCCTCCTTTCTCTCCTTGCTTTCACCTCCAGGCTGGGGAATGCACAGGCTAGACGGGAGGGGGGCAGGGAGGGAAAGTGGGATTTCCTTTACCTTAATAGTGGGAATGAAGGCAGTGGTGAGGTAGGAACAGAGCCGCGGGGGCAGGGTCAGCTTGCTGATGTCCTTGTCGTCCTTCAGGGAGCTGGCGATGGCTTGCTGGCACAGGAGCTGCAGGCTGGAGACGCGGTGTTCCACGCGCACCACGTACAGGGCAGGGCCAGAGGCCATGAGTAGGCGGGAGTCCCGGTGACCCCAGCAGATGGAGATGATGGGACGCTGCAGGGGGTGGGGGGGCGGGGGGGACGGGAAGTGGAGGAGGGAAGGGAGCAGGTCATGATTAACATCCGAATCTGATGTCAGCTTCGTGGAGCAAAGGAAACATGCCTATATCCCCTCTTCCTCCGGGGGGATGGGATTTAAGGAGGGGAACCTTTAAGCATCAGGGGCCCCTGTAGCTGGAAGGTCCAGTGGTCTAGTCCAATAATGCCCCTGTGCAGGGCTACATCCACGTAGGCGCTTAGGAGGCTGAAGTCAAGGGGCCCTGAGCTAGAAGCCCCATCCCTGCAAAAATCCCATAATGCAGTCCCCAGCTGCATAAACCGCTGCAGCGTCTGCAACACCTACCACTCTCAAAAGTCACCCTCAACCATGGCTAGTTGATAATGACAGTAATGATAATAACCACTATTACTATGGCATGTATTACGTCATTATTATGTGTAAAGGACTGGGGTAGATTCACAGTTATTATATTGGACACAGTCTTTTTCCCACACAAGGCTCACAATCTATTTTATCCCCATTTTATGGTTGAGGAAACTGAGGCTTTGAAAAGTTAAGTGACTCGCCACAGGTCACATGGCAGGCCAGTGGCGGAACTGAGGCCAGAATCCGGGTCTCTCAACACCCAGTCCCATGCTTATTATTGTTATTACTATAATTATCATTATTATTATGATTACTGTTGTTGTTGTTATTGTTATGCACTTGCTGTTAAAAGCACTGGGATACATACAAGTTCATCAAGCTGAACAAGGTCCTTGTCTCATATGATGCTTACAGTCTAAATAGGAGGGACAACAGATATTTAATCCCCATTTTACAGTTGAGGAAACTGAGGCACAGAGAAGTCAAGTGACTTGCCCAAGGTCACACACTAAGCAATTGTCTGAAGTGTTACCTCATCTGTAATCTGTAAAATTACATCTGTGAGTCCCATATGGGACATGGACTGTGTTCAAACTGATTAGTCTCTTTCTACCCCAGCACTTAGAACAGTGCCCGGCACGTAGTAAGTGCTTAACAATGATCTTAAACAAGACAACACCCCGGCCCCAGCCTGGTGGAAGGCATAACTCTGGCAGACTATTAGGAGGAACTGCTTTGCAATTAAAATACAATTAGTTATGTCTAATGAAATATCACATATTGTGTTTATGAAATGTCACACACTTGCCAGATGCTGAACATACTTAAAATTGAAATGGTACCCATGTGATAGAAATAAGACAGATTCGAAGGTAAAGGTAGGCAGGTTCGAAGGTAAAGGAAGGCAGGAATACGAAGCAGCAGAAAACAGTGAAGAACGCTTTGAGGGGAGCAGTTTAATGTTCTCAGCAGTAGGCTGTCTACTGTAGTGCAAAGTCATAGTCAAAGCAAGAATTGTTCTTGAAGGAGAGAGCTCAGTTTAATGAGAAGCACGAGTTGGTGCTAGGCATAAGGAAGCAGCAGGGAAGAATTCACACTCAATTTTCCTCAAAATCGTGTCTCTCTCAACATCCCCGGGCACTAAGTTTTACCACTCCTCCTTGAAGTTGGGTAAACAGAAAGAAAGGCTAAGTAGCTTGGGCAAAATCACAATGGGAAGGGGCTAAGGTCAGAGTCCAAGATGGCTCGGTTTCCCAGTTGTTCTGTACAGCACACTATTTACTGATACCAACTGGTATTTTTCAAAATTCATCTGGCCAGTTTTGAGCAGGTGTGGATGTCCAAATAGATATAATACAGCTGCTACAATTCCACTTCCAAAGCAAATCTCAACAGAAGTTTATGATCAATAAGCTGCTAAGTAAAAAAAAACCAGGGACTTCAAGAGGAGAAGGGCAAAGCTTGTTGCCAATGAATCAAGGGTTGTCAGGTCTCATATTGAACTTCCAAAACTCAAGCCTGGAATCATCAAGAGACAGGGGAGGAGAAAACATTAATCCCTTCTAGAGGAAAATGATTCTATTTTAAGTGGAGAGGTGCTGATTTAAATGACCCCTTAAGGAGTTCCAAAGCTCACTGCGGGGTGTGGAGGGCCTCTCCTATTTCTCTGACTGATCTTTCAGGGTCTCTTTCACAGGTTCCTCCTCTGTGGAGCCGCCTCATGGTTCAGTTCTGGCTCCCCTTCTAGTTTCCGTCTACACCCACACCCCTGGAAAATTCATTTGCTCCCAAGGCTTCAGCTATAGTCTCTACACAGGAGTCCCTTGAGGGACTGTGTCTGACTAACTTGTATCCACCCCAGTGCTTAGAACAGTGCTTGACACATAGTAAAGGCTTAACAAATACACCACTAATCTACCACTAATAATGATTCCCAAACCTCCCTCTCCAGCCCTTACTTCTTTCCTTCTCTGAAGTCTCACATTTCCCCCTGACCTTGGGACTCGGATGTCCCGTTGACACCTCAAACTTAACATGTCCAAAAACAGAAGTCACCTTCCCACCCAAACCCTTTCCTCCCCATCTTTCCCATCTCTCTAACACCACCATCCTCCCTGTCTCACAAGCCCATATCCTTGGCATTATCCTCGACTCATCCCTTTCATTCAACCCACATATTAAATCTGTCACTAAATCCTGTCAGTTCTGCCCTTTCTTCTCCATCCAAAGTGCTACCTGGTTGATTCAAGCACTCACCATTCCTGCTTTGACTACTGTAACAGCTCCCTTGATGACCTCCCTGCCTCCTGTCTCTCCCCACTGTAATCCATATTTCACTCTGCTGCCGGAATCATTTTTCTGAAAAACCATTTTGATCATGTCTCCCCACTCCTCAAAAACCTCCAATGGTTGCCCATTCACCTCTGCATCAATGAGAAGCCCTTACCATCGGTTTTAAGGCACACAATCAGTTCTCTCCCAACTATCTAACCTCATGGATCTCCTATTACAACAAAACCCACACACTCCAGTCCTCTTCGCACCAACGTACTACTCTCTGTACCTCCATCTCAACCATCTGTCCACCGACCCCCTGACTACCTCTTCCTCTGACCTGGAACTCCCTCTCCGTTCATATCTGACCATCCACCACACTCCCCAGCTTTGAAACCATTCTAAAATTACATCTCCTCCAAGAGGCCTTTATTCCCCTTATCTGCCGTATCTACTATGAATTTGGCTGTGTACCCCCTAAGCACTTTGTTACACACCACAGCCCCACAATACTAAGGTGAATATCCTAATGCTCTATTATTTCTCCTCTCTCTAATATACTTCAATATGGGTTCTAATCCGACTCTGCCATTTACCTGCTGTGAGACCTTGGGCAAGTCCCTTCTCTTCTCTGTGCCTCAGTTACCTCAACTGTAAAATGGGGGTACAGACCGTGAACCCCACACTGGACAGGGACTGTGTCCAACTCGATTTGTTTGTATCCTCCCCAGTGCTTAGTACAGTGACAGGCACATAGTAAGCATTTAACAAATAACGTTATTATTATTACTATTACTGTAACCCCCCGTAAACTGTAAGCTCCTTTTGGGCAGGAATGGCATCTACTAATTCAAGTGCTTATTACAGTGGTTTGCACAAAATAACTAATCAATAAATACCACTGATTGCTTGATTAACTGATTGGCCAGTGGGGGAGGGTGGTCAGGAATGCAATGCATTCATATAAGAGAGAACTACATTTCCATGTCACTTCAGTGGTCATATCAAGAAGCAGCATGGCTTAGTGGATAGAACACAGGCCTGGGCGTCTGAAGGACCTGCGTTCTAATCCTGACCCTGCCACTGTGTGACCTTGGGCAAATCACTTCACTTCTTTGTGCCTCACAGTTACCACATGTGTAAAATGGGGATTAAAGGGACAGGGACTATGTCCACCTCAATTTGTATTTATCCACCCCAGCGCATAGAACAGTGCCTGGCACATAGTAAGCACTTACCAAATACCACAATTGTTGTTAATTATTATTATCGAGGACCAAGGGACTCCTTTAAAAGAGCCTCCTGGATTTGGTTTTAGATTTCAAACATACCAAATTTACAAAAGGGTGGTGGTGGGGGAAATCATCAACTTCATTTCAGTAAATGGCAGCACCCTTCTGACACAGCTTACTTACTTGATAAAGAAGCCTCCGGGCTCGCATGACACTAAAAATGGAAAGCAGCAACTGGTTGAACTACTCAGCTTTCACAGCCACTGCCGGAGTGCTTTGCAGTGGAGAACAGAACTGAGAAATCCTGGGAGTACCATCGAAAACCTATTACTGTTTGTCAAAAGCATATTTGGATCTGAAGTCCTGGCAGTTTCACATTATGCTTCATTGTAGTTTCTTCCCCACCAAATCAGAAAAATCAATATGCACTAGATCATAGTTGTGACATATAAATCTTTTCACAGCAAACAAAAATTCCTCACCATTGGTTTTAAAGCACTCCATCTCTCCCTCTTACCTATCTCCTCTCTTCTCCTGGGAGAAGCTGGGATTAAAACCCAGGTTCTCTGGCTTCCAGGCCTGGGCTCTTTCCACCAGACCATGCTGTTTCTTACGTCCCTTTCTAGACTTTAAGCTTGTTGTGGGCAGGGAACATGTCTACCAACTCTGTTGAACTGTACTCTCCCAAGTGCTTACCACAGTGCTCTGCACACAGTAAGTGCTCAGTAAATGCACTGTCAGAGGAGTCAACAAGCTGTAGAATGAGGTGTGTTGAATAAGTTAATTTGAAAGCTGAATGAGGAGAAATCCTCAATCAATAACTGCTGGGCAATAAGCCTCAAAGGCATCAGGAATGAAGGCTAATATGAAAGGTATTTCATTCCTCTACCTCAAATCTGACCTCCCAAGATGACCTTGGTTCCAGACAGTCACAAAGAGAGGTACTCTAATGTCCAAAGGGAGGGTGATGGTCTATGTCACCTTGTAATATTCCATTTCATCATTTTTTCATTTCATCAGCCTATTTTTTGTTGGCCCCATTGTATGTCCAGAACAACAGCTCCTCCAGGGCAACTCCATGGGCATTTTCTTCCTGCCAACAATGCAGCTAATTAAGCAACACCCTTATTAGGCTCTTACCAGCACTGGCTACAATTAGGGGACAAGAATCAAAAAGGAAACCAAAAATTACTTTGTTACTTCACCCTGGCAATCCTGACCAACCTTTACATTTAGTGGCTGGACAGAATCACAATTACTGTCCTTCACTGAAATGCAAGGATCCTGCTAAACAGGAGTGTTAGTCAACTGCCACTTTGTGATTTCAGTGAATCCCAACTCGGCTGTGTAAACAATCTGTCAGCATGTCCTTGCTGATGTTCCCTAATAGGATGAGCATCAGTAGAAAAGGAAATGGGCTACATTTTCAAATCCAATAAATTTTACAGGGTATGGGCGTTAGGGTTTGTGGATTAGAGTTTCGGTTGGGATGGCGGTTACCTTCTAGGGGAACATTCAGCCCTAAATTAGGTGTCCAAGTCTTTGACACAAATCACCCAAAGTGTTTAATTATTTTCTTCAACTAATCCTCCAATCTAGGAAGCAGACAACATCCAAATTTAACATGCATTAGTGGAGCTGCCACAATTGCATGTCTGAATGCATGGCATTGAGAAGATGGGAAAATGAGCTGCATTTTAGTGTGATGTACTACTCTGGCATTCTAATGTTTCAATCTGTTTTATAGGAATCAGGAGAAGACAAAACCCCACAATCCTAGAGAAAAGCTACTACATCCTTTTCAATCAAGTTTTTTTTACGGTTTTTTTGTGTATGTTTTGTGGGGGGTGCTGTTGACCTTCACTCTAGACTATAAGCTTGTTGTGGAGAGAGAACATGACTACCAATTCTCTTATACTGTACTCTCTCAACCACTTGGTACAATGCTCTGCATACAGGAAGCATTCAATAAATACCATAGTGATGATGATGAGAATGATGATAGCTATGGCTGCTAATACATTATGGATTTGAGAAAATGAATTTGGTTGGGAAAAGGTAATCTATTGTGCTGTGGCTTTGGCCTTAATGACTCTTTGAATTCATGAAGGGATTGCTTAGTGACTAGTAGCTGTTGCTTACTTGTTATCATTTGCAGCGGTAAAGGTGATCAGATGTTCTAAGTAGGATATGAGGTGGGAAAAGGGAGGAGGGTTGAAAATGGTAGAAAAGACAAAAAGCCAGTGAATGAGACAGGGACAGAGACAAATAACTGCTCTACAGCAAGCTGAAATTGAGGACCCAAAATAGAGAACTGTTTTAAAAATCTAAGGAAGAAAAATAGCCAATGACATGGCAGAAGCGGCATGGCCTAGTGGGAGTCAGAGGACCAGGGATCTAACCCCAGCTCTTCCATTTGACTGCTTATCTTTCCTGTGCCTTTAGTTCCCTTCTTGGCAAAATGGGGATTAAATATCTGTTCTCCCTCCTAGACTCCGAACCTTGTGTGGGTCAGGGACTGCATCCAATCTGACCATCTTGCATCTAAGGCAGTGCTTAGTATATGGCTCTTGGCACAGAATGAGCACTTAAATACCACAGTGGCAGACTGTAGCAACTGCTGCAGCCGTCTGGCCAGTGATGGAAATTTCCAATGTGGTCATATTCCCCTGGAAAAGGCAATTCACAGATGTTGGGGCAGTGGTAGTGACCCTGGGACAATGGTTAGTTTCACTTGCTGCTGCTTCTTCTTCCTCTTCTTCAAAAACCTCCCTTGACCCCAGGGCTCCCTCCAGATATTGCCCCATCTCCCTCTTACCATTCATCTCCAAACTCCTTGAGCGAGTTGTCTATATCTACTGCCTCTCTTTCCTCTCCTTGACCCCCTACAATCTGGCCTCCGGCACCTGTGTCTGTCTTCAGCTCTAGACTGTATGCTCTTTGTGGGCAGGGAATGTGTCTACCAACTCCATCATACTGTACTCTCCCAAACTGAATGAAAGAATGAATGAGTGCTCTGCACACAATAAGCACTCAGTGTGATTAATTTAGTGCTCAGCATATAGTAAATGCTCAATTAATACAATTAATTGACCTTCTTCAGTGATGTCAACATGATCCATCCTCACTGCTACCTTTATCACCCCTGACAGTTAAGGTGTATTCTCTTCTCACCATAGGCAAAAGCAGGAACCTTAATGGATCCTGTCTCATAGCTACTGGGAACAGAACTCCAAAAGGCATGAAACTCCCACCTAAATCAGGATTTACAGTTATAATAATAATGGTAATTGTTAAGTGCTTACTATGTGTCAGGCACTGTATTAAGTGCTGGAGTGGATAATCCTTATGCGGGGAGATTGCCCCTGCCACCCCACAAAGAATTTGGCATTAATAGGTGGTATTCAATAAATAAGACTGAGTGATTCATCGAGAGAGGCTTTGGCTGCTTCCACACATACAATCATTCCAAACACAAAGATCTCAAAGCCTTGGTTCCAGAAGTGCTAGTTCTAAATATATCTCTATGACCTAATTATCAGGAGTGAAATTTTTATATTGACAATCTGGGAGTAACTGATGATAACTAGGTAAAAGGCCAAACATCAAATGACAGCACAATGGAGACCGGGGTCTAGATCTAAAGAGAGATGCAGCCAGGGGCACTGCTGTTATGTGAAAATCAAAACAAATAATTTTGCAAGCTTTTGCTGTCTCGACTGTAGCTCTGTAGCCTGTAACCTAAAATCAAATTACCTTGAGTACAATTCTTCGCTCTAAATTGCATCCAGTTATTGTTATCAACAATCCAATAATTCACCTAACTTCTTTCCTGTTATAAAAATGTCCCAGCTGTCAATCTTTTCAAACATCACATCAGAAGCATTACTGAGAAGATTCAGACTGTGTCTGAATTAATATCCATGTCTGTAATTCACACAATTTGTGCTTAATAAAGACTACAGAAACCACGGCATGATCACATTGACTTTCACCTGTTGCTTTCAACCAAATGCAGATAGCACACATATGGCTATCAACTGTTTGATCTTAAAACACCTGGCTTGGCCTCTTCCACCATTCTAGCATTCCTCTTGGATGGGAAGAGACACCAGATGAGACCCCAGAACAGGCTAATACTAAAAATAGGCCCTTTTTTAAAAATGGTATCTGTTCAGTGCTCTCTATGTGCCAGGCACTGTACTAAGCACTAGGGCAGATACAAGCTAATCAGACTGGACCCAGTCCATATCCCACATGGGACTCAAGAGTCTTAATCTCCATTTTACAGACAAGGTAACTGAGGCACAGAAAAGTCATGTGAGGTGCCCAGAGTCACACAGCAGACAAGGGGCAGAGTCGGAATTAGAATCCAGGTCCTTCTGACTCTCTGGTCTGTGCTCTATCCATTAGACCATGCTGATTCTCAGACCAGTGATTCATGACCTGAAATGGGTTCCCACTCCAGAAATTTTAGTATCACTGTGGGTCCTCAAAGGAATTAGAGACTTCAACCTCCAGGTGGAACTGTCATTTTGGTTTTCCACACACTGATGGGCCAACTGAAGCATTGGAATTGAAGACCTTTCTTCTTACCCACTTCCCTACCTGCACGGGTGTCTCCAGTGTGAAGATGTGCTCCCCACGAACATTGTAGAACTTGACCAGTGCGCTCTTAAGGAGGAGAACATTGGAGGCAAGTTCAGCCAGCTGGTTTTGCTTCTCCATCCCTGCTACTGCTAATAAGTTTCCTTGTGTGCACCACTGGACCACCACCTCTGAAACATGAAGGCAACACTCATTAGGAAGAAGAGTCTGAGTATCCCTGAACCTCCACCAATGGTACAGAGTATTTGAAATGGGGAAGAAATAATTAAAAACATAACCCCTCTAATTTCTCTCTTCAACATAACCTCCTTCCCTTCTGGAGGGCAATTTTTACTATTTCTAAAAGAGAGCTCTACTTAATCTGTGTTCAAGTGTGTAGTCAGAACACTAAAGTCTGTCCAGTGCATTTTATAAGCATCTTTTCTCTGTTTTGGCCTCTTGGAACCAAATATAAATTCATAAGTTATGAGAGTGGAAGCCATTTAGAAATAAAACTGAACTTATCACCCATCCTGCATGTAGAAGAAAATGTTAGGTAAATACTCTGAATTGAAATAAGGTTCCTCCAATACCACACTCCATTTTCATTATGAAACACTACTATCCAACTTGACTCTGAGTCAGTATTTGCCAACAGTGTGTGTCCTTAGTAAACGACATGGAAGCAACATGACCTAGTGGAAAGAGCATGGGCCTGGGAGACAGAAGGACCTGGGTTCTAATCCCAGTTCTGCCATTTGTCTGCTGTGACTTTGGGTAAGTCATTTCCCTTCTCTATCCCTCAGTTACCTCATCAATGAAATGGGGATTAAGACTGTAAGCCCATGTGGGACAGGGGTCTGTGTCAATCAATCAGTTAATCATATAAAATTAAGCGCTAACACGCTTACTGTGTGCGAAACACTGTACCAAGCACTTGGGACAGTACATACAACAGTAAACAGATACATTCCCTGCCCATAACGAGCTTACAGTCTGGAGGACACAGTCTACAGTTTTGCATAGCCAACAGTCAGGGCTCACTTACTTGTCCAACCTGATTAGCCTGCATGTACCCTGGTGCTTAGAACAGTGCTTGAAAAACAGTAAGTGCTTAACAAATACCATCAACATCATCATCACTACAACACAAAATTGAAACTGTGGTGGAGACAGAGAAAATTTAGTACTATTAGGAGCCACTAAGAGTATGAAGATTTCCTTTTGTGCTCTGGAAGGACTTATTAAATGGGTCAAAAACGAGTCCCAAAATGCTCCTTCTTACAGATAAGTTTAGCAGGAACAATTATTAAACAAATAATAATTAACAAATGACAATTAAAAACAAATAACTTATCCTCAAAATTTTTAAAAAACAACAACCAAAGAAACAAACAACCAAAAAAGCAACAACCTGGCTCTCACAAATTCCCCTGGAAGCAGGGTTCCCTGTCTCCTGTCTCTAAGGAAAGAAATTGAAGGCTAAAGTTAGAATAGGCACTGGGATTTTAGTATCTGAGGACTGGATTTGGTAGCTGCTAGAAAAGGCCTAGACCTGGGTTATCTCAGTATTTCTGACTCACCCACATTAAATTTCTGTATTTAACCTAACTGTGTTATAAAAAGCTATGGGTTCTGAGTCTTTCAATTCACCACTGCTACTGGAGATGCAGTTCTAAGAACTTCAATCTCCTGAAAAAAAATTAAACAATGTACCCTAGGCCTTAGGAGGCAGGAGGTCCCTTTTTCAGAATGTTCCAGCTGCAAATTAATAAAATCAGAATCTTTAAGAACAGAGGTACCAAATAGCTAGCAGAGGCACTCATACCCAACAGCACCCACATACATCCATAATGTTTTATGAAACACAACCAACCTGATTAAATAATTTCTGACCTTTGTTTGCCTAAGTAAATAAATAATGCAAGCGCAAACACATTAGGGAGAGGAAAAAGAATATAAAAGTAATTCAAATGCAGTCAAATATGCTACCGGAGAAATCAAGAGACACACAATTGACCCTGTGATTCATTCATTCATTCATTCACTCAAACGTATGTATTGAACAGCTACTGTGTGCAAATGGGAGAAAGAAAATGTTTAACTTTCTATTTTCCCAAATTCTTTATCCTTGGGCTCCTGTGGTTGGCTTCTGTATTCTAGGCATTTGGAAAACATAAGTCATTGTTTCATGTGCTAAACTATTCCAAAATGCATTTGAGAGAGAGAAGAAAACAAAACTTGGAATATGATCATTTAACAGCGTTCTTACATTGGCTGTGATAGAAATTATAGTTTCTGTCATTTAATAATGATGGTATTTGTTAAGCGCTTACTTTGTGCAAAGCACTGTTCTAAGCGCTGGGGAGGCTACAAGGTGATCAGGGTGTCCCACGGGGGGCTCACAGTTTTAATCCCCATTTTACAGATGAGGTAACTGAGGCCCAGAGAAGTTAAGTGACTTGCCCAGAGTCACACAGCTGACAGTTGGCAGAGCCGGGATTTGAACCCATGATCTCTGGCTCCAAAGCTCTTTCCACTGTGCCACGCTGCTTCTCCCATTATTTGAATGATGATTATTGAATTAAGTAGTTAAAATAGATCCTCTAGGTTTAGGCTGTATTTATGGACTTTTTTGGACATAATTCTGCACTTGGGACTCTGTGTACTTTACCCATCCAAATATTTGGTTCTGTTCTTTTTAGCCTTTTACTCAAAATACTATGACCATTTTCTCATTATGTTTAAGACCTTTCAATGAATTACTTTTAGTAATTCATTCATTCATTCAATTGTATTTATTGAGCGCTTACTGTGTGCAGAGCACTGTACTAAGCGCTTGGGAAGTACAAGTTGGCAACATACAGAGACGGTCCCTACCCAACAGCGGGCTCACAGTCTAGAAGGGGGAGACAGACAACAAAACAAAACATATTAACAAAATAAAATGAATAGAATGGTAAATATGTACAAGTAAAATAGAGTAATAAATATGTACAAACACATATACAGGTGCTGTGGGGAGGGAAAGGAGGTAAGGCGGGGGGATGGGGAGGAGGGTGGGGAGGAAGGAGGGGGCTCAGGATTATAGATAATAGAATAATTCATTCATTCAATCGTATTTATTGAGCACTTACTGTGTGCAGAGCCCTGTACTAAGTGCTTGGGAGTACAAGTTGGCAATATATAGAGACAGTCCCTACCCAACAGCGGGCTCACAGTCTAGAAGGCGGGCTGAGATATACTTTACTTCTCTGTGCCTCAGTTACCTGATCTGTAAAATGGGGATTAAGGCTGTAAGCCCCCCATCCCCGCCCCCCCCCCCGTGGGACAATCTGATCACCTTGTAACCTCTCCAGCACTTAGAACAGTGCTTTGCACACAGTAAGCACTTAACAAATGCCATCATTACTATTATTATTGTAGATAACAGAGTAATCAATCTACAAATAGACACCCAAGTGTTGTGGGAAGGGGAAGGAGGTAGGGCAGAGGGGGAGAGTCACTCATTCATTCAATTGTATTTATTGAGTGCTTACTGTGTGCAGAGCACTGTACTAAGCGCTTGGGAAGTACAAGTTGGCAACATATAGAGACGGTCCCTACCTAACAGCGGGCTCACAGTCTAGAAGGGGGAGACAGACAACAAAACGAAACATATTAACAAAATAAAATAAATAGAATTAATATGTACAAGTAAAATAGAGTAGTAATTGAGTTTTTTGAATGGTATTGATTGCTTATGATGTGCCAGGGACTATATTAAGCACCGGATCGAAGATTCAAGATAATCAGGTTGGACACAGTCCCTATCCCACATGGTGATCACAGTCTTCATCCCCCATTTTCCAGATGAGACAACTGAAGCATAGAGATGTTAAATAACTTCCCCAAGGTCACACAGCAGACCAGTAATGGAGCCGGAATTAGAACCCAGGTCTGTGCTCAATCCACTGGGCCAAGCTGCTTCTCACTAAACCATGCTGCGTCTCTGCTGTGGGTCCCGTGGAAAGAGCACGATTTGGGAAATCAGGGGTTCTAGTCCCAACTCTGTATGTAGGGGCAGTGCCTGCTGGGTTCTGCCACCAGTGGCGAAGGTTTCTGACTGGCATTCTGGAAGGTGGACAGGGTCAGTGAGACTACTGAAAAACAGCAGGTGAAAGGGGAGCAAAGACTGCAGTGACTACCAAGTCCAGGTCCTGCAACGCAACACAAAGCAATGTGTGGCAGTCACATAATAATAATAAAAAGAAGAATAAAAATAGTAATAAAATAATTATGTTATTTAAGCACTTTCTCTGTGCCAAGCACTGTTCTAAGTGCTGGGGCAGATACAAGATAATCAGGTTGGACACAGTCCCTGTCCCACATGGGGCTCACAGTCTTAATCCCCCATTTGATGAGGGATTAGATGAGGTCACTGAGTTACGAAGACATTAAATGACTTGCCCAAGGTCACACAGCAGACCAGTGGAGGAGCTGGGATTAGAACCCAGGTCCCCTGTCTCCCAGGCCTGTGCTCTTTCCACCAGGGCACGCTGCTCCTCTGGCCACACTGCTTCTACACTTCACTACTTGTTTCAGCCATAAGTGGGTCCTACGTGTACAAGCCATGGTGTGCACGTCACAGTAGCCTGCCCCTTGCCTGCCTACCTACGTGTTGCATTTAGTGCCTCACCTAGGCCCCTAGGAAGTGTGCATTCTTGGTTTTGAAATCCTAGAAACCCCAGCAATCTAGAACCTCAGGAGTCTGGAGCCTCGACTATCTAGAATCTCAATGACCTAGAATCTCTGGGGTCTAGTGCCTCTGGAAGCTGGAACCCCCAAGAGACCAACTACTCAGGAGCTGTGGACCTCAGGAGTCTAGAACCTGGGAAACCTAGAACCTCAGGAGTCTAGAACCTCCAGGGGCTGGAACCCCAGGAGACCAGACACTTTGGAGCCACGGACCTTGGGAGACTGGAACCTCAGGAACCTGGAACCCCAGTGACCTAGAACCTCAGGAACTAGCATATCAATGACTTAGAACCTCAGGAATCTAGAGCCTCAGAAGCCTATAACCCCAGTGACCTAGAACCTAAGGAACTAGCACCTCCATGACCTAGAACCTCAGGAACCTAGAGCTCCAGTGACATCCTAGAACCTAGAACCCCAGGAACCTTGAACCTCAGGAGTCTAGATTCTCAATGACCTAGAACCTTAGGAGTCCTCAGTCTTATCTGTAAAATGGGGATTGAGACTGTGAGTCCCACAGGGGACAGGTACTGTGTCCAACTCAGTGCTTAGTACAGTGCCTGGCACATATTAAGCACTTAACAAATACCATTATTATTATTATTATTATTATTATTATTATTATTATTATTATTACTGTACTAAGCACTTGGGAGAGTACAATATAACAATAAACAGACACATTCCCTGACCGCATGGAGCTTACAGTCTAAAGCGGGAGGCGGACATTAATATAAATGAATAAATTACAGATATGATGGATATGATGGAGACAAAGGGTGGGAGGAAGGAGTAGATGTGTACGTGTAGGCGCACTTACACATACTATTCACTCTCCAGAGGCATTCCATGCCTCATGCAAGATGGGAGTAATGAGAATGGTCATACTTGGGCATACATGAACAAGAAGGGGGCTCCTAGGACTGGACCGTAAATAGCCAAGGAGACGCGAGATTCTTTTCGGGTTTAGAAAGGAAAGAGCCTCTAAGTCCAGCTGGGTGGACTGGACTCACAGCCAAGTCTCGTGGGTCCCGAGCCAAAGGAGGCTGTGCTCAGCCAACCGGGAGTCCCACAGCAGGTGGCTGGGCCTAAATCTCCATGACCCATCTCATCCCCCTAAAAGAGGGTCCCCCTCTTAGCCTGAGCAGTGGAAGTGGCCACAGCATGGCTTAATGGGTAGAGCCCGGTCCTGGGAGTCAGAAGGACCTAGGTTCCAATCCCGGTTCCGCCATCTGCCTGCTGGGTGACCTTGAGCCAGTCACTTCACTTCTCCGTGCTTCAGTTACCTCCTCTGTAAAATGGGGATTAAGTGTGGGAGCCTCCTGTGGGACAGGGGCGGTGTCCAATCTGATTAACGTGTAATCTATCCCAGTACTTAAAACAGTGTGTGGCACACAGTAAGCGCTTAACAAGTACCATTATTATTATTATTACTGTTAGGAAGCCTAGCTTGGGGCAGAGAGGAGCAATAGCAGTAGGTAAGTGGGGACAGAGAAGAGACGTTGCCTGGGCTGCCTCTCCTTCACCGGTGCATCTCTACCGGTGCTGCCTACTAAGCGGCATGGTATAATGGATAGAGCCTGGGCCTGGTGGGAAGAGGGTCATGGGTTCTAATCTTGGCTCCGCCACTTAACTGCTGTGTGACCTTGGGCAGTCACTTCACTTCTCTGGGTCTCAGTTACCTCATATGTAAAATGGGGAATAAAAGTGTGATCCCCATGAAGTACAGAGACTGTGTCCAACCTTACTGACTTGTATCTACTCCAGTGCTTAGAACAGTGCTTGGCACACAGTAAGCGGTTAACAAGTACCATAATTATTATTCACAAATGGCCTTTGGTTTCCTGTCAGTTACCTGAGGTCTATCACTTCAGATGGTGAGAATCTGTGGCCACTGAGAGGTAAGACACAGAGTCCGGAAAGCCAGTATGCATGGGGATCTGTGGAGCAGGTAAGCTGTGGAAGAAATCGGGGAGGAAAGGGGTAATTCACTTTTGTGTACCTTTCAACCCTGAGCGGATGATAGTAGGAGACAAGTCGTCGTAGTTATTCATTAAGCTGATATCTCCCGACGTGAAGCTGACAGTGAGCAGTGGTTTGATGTTCTGTACTGGGATGGGATAGGCTGCTGGGCCATCTGAAGGAACAAAAAGTGCAGAGTAAGCAAACCAGGATGCTCCCAAGAGACAAATCCAGGCTCGTGATGCTGTGGCCAAACCTACTGCCTCAGGGAAATTACCACAGGGAATGCAGGGTGACTCAGGAACAGGAGTTTCTACTCAATTCATTAGTTGATCTAATTTGTTGAGCGTTTCCCATGTGCGGAGCACAGTATTAAGCGCTTGGGAGAGAAAAACAGAACAGAGTTAGTAGACACGTTCCCTGCCTACAAGGAGCTGACAGTTTAGAGGGGGAGACAGACGTTAATATAAATAAATTACAGATGTGTACATTACTGCTGTAGGGCTGAATGAGGGAGGGGTGAAGAAAGGGTACAAATCCAGGTCCAAAGGCCTGATAGAATGGAATGGGAGATGAAGAAATGAAGGCTTAGAAGGGGACGGTCTCTTGGAGGAGATGTGCTTCTAATAAAGCTTTGAAGGTAGGGAGAGTGATACCTTAAAACATGGAACCACTTATAATATTCGGGGATCCGCAGGAACATCCATCACATCCATCACATTCCAACGATTACCAGTGAACCACTGAAACTGAGAAGCAGCATGGTCTAGAGCACAGTCCCGGGAGCCAGAAGGACCCGGGTTCTAATTTGATTAATCCACACCCTGGGCTGCCTCTGGGAGTTTCTGGATTGGATTTGGGGCTAGTCTGGGTCCCTACATGGCAGCCTTACAAAGGATGCTTCTGACCGGAGTTAATCCACACCTCTGAGACCCACCCAAGTCTGGAGCCACTGCTCTGTTCTCAGAGTGGCCTGTCAGGATACAGCTCATCCCAGGCGTTTGGTGGGTTTCTTTTCTGTATTTTTGCTTATATGAAAAATGCGGAACAATTTTTGGATCACCTAGTAGGAGGTGGTGTGGGAACAAAATGGTAAGCTATCTGAGCATTTCCAAGCCAATGGGATGCCTAAATTCCTAATTAGCTGAGTACCCATGCCGGTCAAAAGAGCACTGGCCTGGGAGTCAGAAGGACCAGGGTTCCAGTTCTGGTTCTGCCTCTTGTTTGCTGTGTGACCTTGGGCAAGTCACCTCGGGCAAATAACTTGACTTCTCTGTGCCTCAGTTACCTCATCTGTAACATGGAGATTAAGACTATGAGCCCCGTGTGGGACATGGCCTGTGTCTAACCTAATTACTTTGTACAATAATAATAATGGAATTAGTTAAGTGCTTACTATGTGCCATGCACTGTTCTAAGCACTAGGGTCGATACAAGACAGTCGGCTTGGACACAGTCCATGTCACACATGGGGCTCACAGTCTTATCCTCCATTTTACAGATGAGGTAACTGAGGCATGGGGAAGTTAAGTGACTTGCCCAAGGTCACACAGCAGACAAGTGGCAGAACCAGGACTAGAACTCCATCCAATAGGTGATACTGCTTCTGCCAGAGTGGATACAGCACGGGCCTGGGTGTAAGAAGGTCATGAGTTCTAATCCTGGCTCTGCCACTTGCCTGCTGTGTGACCTTGGGCAAGTCACTTCACTTCTCTGGGCTTCAGTTCCCTCATCTGTAAAATGGGGATTGAGACTGTGAGCCCCATGTGGAACAGGGGCTGTGTCCAACCCAATTTGCTTGTAACCACCCCGGTGCTTAGTACAGTGCCTGGCACATAGTAATCACATAAATGCCATAGTAATAATTATGATCATTATTATTATTAATAACACCAAACAGGTTGGATTATCTGGGCTAGATCCTTTAGTACTATCCTATCTCAACTATATGTGTAGCTAACTACACATGGGAGTAGGGAAGCAAAGCTGTGAACCCTATAAGTACCCCACTGCTTGAGGTACAATGAGCCCCTCATTTATTGTATCTACTATTGCGCTTAGTACAGTAACTGGCACGTAGTAAGCTCTTAAGTACCATTTAAATAAAAAACACCTTTCTTCAACATGTTCTTCACATATGGGATTTTGTCTCCACCTCCTACAGGATACTTAGTAACTGAAAGCTCCCTCTACAACAATCCTTCCTTCCAACTGCTATGGGCAGGGAACATATCTACCAACTCTGTTCTATTGTACTCTCCCAAGTGCTTAGTCCAGTGCTCTGCACATAGACAGTGCTCAATAAATACCACTGATTTATACTGCTTTCTGATCCAGACATTACCATCCCTGGGCAGAACTGGAACAGGGTCCTGAGCATGGTGTCTTGGGGATTGCCATGTTGTTTGACATGCAACGGTGCTATTTCTACAGGGGTATGTCCTGAGACAGAGAAAATGGAGTTGAATTGGTCTGCGTACTTTTTTTTCTTTAACATGTGCAATTTGTATTTTTTTTTAAAAAAGCTAAAATAAAAGCCCTAGTGAGTCACCGAGGCCTGTCACTATTAAAGGCTCCTCGTGCACCTGTTGAGCTTTTACACAAGTTACTGAAATCATCCTATAGTAATCATCAGGATTGGGTTTGCTTGGAAATCAATCAATCAATCAATCGTATTTATTGAGCGCTTACTGCGTGCAGAGCACTGTACTAAGCGCTTTGGAAGTACAGGTTGGCAATATATAGAGACAGTCCCTACCCAACAGTGGGCTCACAGTCTCACTTGCTAACATCTGACTCAGCATTTATTTGAGAGGAACCCCATCAGTTTCTACTTTCCATTGCCTCCTTTAGTTAACTGTTATATTTTTTTAAGCATTTAATATGTGCCAATAAGTCACTGAAATCATCCTGTAGGAATCATTAAGATTGGATTTGCTTGGAAATCACTTGCTCTCAACTGAATCAACATTTACCTGAGAGAATCCCCTCAGTTTTTACTTTCCATTGCCTCCTTAAGTTGTGGTATTTTTAAGCTCTTAATATGTACCAAGTTAACCTGACACAGACCCCATTCCATATGGGGCACACATGGGGAGAATAGGCATTCAATTCCCATTTTAGAGATGAGGAAACTGAGGCCCAGAAAATTTAACTGACTTGTCCAAGGTCACACAGCAGGCAAGGAGTGGATCTGTGATTACAACCCAGGTCCTCTGACTCCCAGGTCTGTGTTCTTTCCACTACGCCACATTGCTTCTCTGATATTCTCATTAAATTCATTTTCCCCTCTCACCACAAAATCCTGGGATTTCAGAATGGGAATGGTTAGGGAAGTTGGAATCCATGGCGCCTGGATTTCATGCTTACACTGAGCAATAATATACTCTAAATTGACAACTCATTTAAGTTTTCCTGAACCATATTCCTTCCAAATGTAAAAGGGATTGAACACATATGCTATACATTCAATACTCATGAAGAGCTGTGAGTGTTCAAAATGAAAGCTCTTTATACCCCTATTATTATTATTGCACTTCAAATGCTTTGCTGATTAAATTTATAAACAGCCACCCCAAGAATACGGAAAGGGTAAATAATAATAAAAATTGTGGTAATTGTTATTGCCAAGCACAGTACTAAACACAAGGGTAGGTACAAGACATTCAGGTTGGACCATGACTATGTCCCACAAGAAGCTAAGAGTTTAAAAGGCGGGGAGAACCGGTATCTTATCTTCATTTTATAGATGAAGGAAACGAGGCACAGAGCATTCATTCATTCAATCATATTTATTGAGTGCTTACTGTGTGCAGAGCACTGTACTAAGCACTTGGGAAGTACAAGTTGGAAACATATAGAGACGGTCCCTACCCAACAACGGGCTCACAGTCTAAAGGGGGAGACAGACAACAAAACAAAACATGTGACCTGCCCAAAGTCACATAGAAGCAGGAGCAGCATGGTCTAGTGGAAAGAGCTTGGACCTGGGAGGGACCTGGGTTTGAATCCTGGCTCTGCCACTCACCTGCTGTGTGACTTTGGGCAAGTCTCAACTTCTCTGCACCTCAGTTCACTTGCTTGTAAAAACGGGATAAAATTGACCTCAGTGCTTATAACAGTGCTTTAACACACAGTAAATGTTTGACAAATACCATAATAATGATGCCACACATGAGGTGCACCTCATCAATGCAGTGGTGTCATTTTGAATAAGAGGGTGGGCAGCGTTAGTGTTACAAGTGAAATAAGCTACATAAAGTGCATTTAAATCGAACGACTGGCTTGCTGTGCACCAACCTGTCAATCTGTTTGGCTCTTCCGCACAGAGGTTTTTGCCGATCTCTGTCTGGATTCCAAATCTGGACTATATCCAGCCTAAAACTGGCTTCAACCCTCAGCAAATACCAAATCATACCAGAAATGAATCTCAGTCAAAATTAGTAAATAGTTTGGACTATTATGTAAAGAAGATGCTATTGTCCACGTGTGTTTCCCCCAAGAGTGCTGGGGAATGTAGTCCTACTCACTTAGAGGACACCTGTGCACATGCTGAATTATTCCACATGATCATCAGTCTTAGCTAGTGGTATCTGACAAGAGCTTACCCAGTTTAAGTAGGAGGGGGAAAGGGTACTAAATTCTCATTTTGCAGATAAGGAACTGAGACACAAAGAAGTTAAGTGACTTACCCAAGGTCACACACCATGTACGTGGCAGAGCCGGGGGTAGGACTCAGGTCTTCTGACCGCCCTTTTCTCTTCATCCAAACTGCTACCACATTAATCCAGTCACTCATCCCCTCTCGCCTTGATTACTCTATTAGCCTCCTTGCTGACCTCCCAGCCTCCTGTCTCTCCCCACTCCAGTCCATACTTCACTCTGCTGTCTGGATCATTTTTCTACAAAAATGTTCCACACATGTTTCTCCACTACTCAAGAAACTCCTGTGGCTGTCCAACCACCTCTGCATCAAACAGTAACTCCTCACCATTGGCTTTAAAGCACTCAATCACCTTGCCCCCTCCTACCTCCCCTCACTACTCTCTTACTACAACCCAGCCTGCATACTTCCCTCCTCTAATACTAACCTCACTGTTCCTCAATCTCATCTATCTCACCACTGACCACTCACCCACATCCTGCCTCTGGCCTGGAACGTTCTCCCTCCTCGAATCCAATGGATGATTACTTTTCCCCTTCAAAGCCTTACTGAAGGTGCATTTCCTCCAACAGGCCTTCCCTGACTGAGCCCTCCTTTTCTCTCCTCCCACTCCTTTCTACGTTGCCCTGACTTGCTCCCTTTATTCATCCCCCCGACCCAGCTCCACAGCACTTATGTATATACCTATAATTGACTGATTTATATTAATGTTTGTCTCTCCCTGTAGACTGTAACCCCATTGTGGGCATGGAATGTGTCTGTTTATTGTCCTGAACCCACTGCAATTCAGGGAGGGTGAAGTCCGAGCACTTGAGGTCTACCTGAGCTCATCTGACTTGAATAGATTCAGTTTGGTGTTGATTCAATCTGGCTTCACAGGTTCAAGGCCTTAAAGGAGCTAAAGCCAGTCCACTCAGGACTAAAGTAGTGGGGGCAAGGGATGCCGATTCTGATCATTCATCTATGGGTCACCCCACCCAGCACTCGTCACCTACTAACTGAGCAGGGGGATCTCAAGCAGCGAGGAGGGTAAGGGGCACGTGGGCAAGATGCACAGAAGTGGGACTGAGTCATTTGGGCAAGGACCTTCTCACCCCCAATCAATCATTCAATCCATCTTATATAGTGAGTCCTTACTGTGTGCAGAGCATTATACTAAGCACTTGGGAGAGTAAGATACAACAAGGTGACAGACACATTTCCTGCCCACAATGAACTTAGAGTCTAGAGGGGAAGACAGACATTAATATAAATAAATAAATGACAGATACGTGCGTAAGTGCCGTGGGGCTGAATGGGGGATGAATAAAGGGAGCAAGTCAGGGAGATGCAGAAGCGAGTGGGAGGATACGAAATGAGGGCTTAGTCAGGGAAGGCCTCTTGGACATGTGCCTTGAATGAGGCTTTGAAGGTGAGGATAGCAGTTGTCTGTCAGGTATGAAAAGGGAGGGTGTTCCACGCCAGAAGCAGGATGTGGGTGAGAGGTTTGCAGTGAGATAGATGAGATCGAGGTACAGTAAGTACACCCCAAATTGCAAGAGGATGTGCCAAGTGGGAGAGCAAAGAACTAATAATTGTAGTATTTGTTAAGTGCTTATTAGGTGCCGGGCACTGTACTAAGCGCTGATGCCACATACTGGCTATCTAATGCTTCCATGCCCTTTAGGACAACTCTGGAAATATCCTTTTAAGAGATAGTGCCATTTTATCATCCATTGTTCTTTCTTTTCTTTTTTTACAGTTGAGGTGGCCCAGTGGGGTTCCCCAAAAGCTTGCACCTTGGCCCAGCAATCCCTATACCCAATATTTCAAACAAAGATGCTAAATCTTATAACGACATTAAATAACACTATTGTAATAGTGTGGATGGGGATAATTTTTCAACCTTAGAGGCTGACTGACTTCCTCCTGAAAAGAGAGAAATGGGCAGGACACAAGAGCTTCATTTCCCAGGAAATATCAATCAATCAGTGTTATTTATTGAGCACTTACTATGTGCAGAGCAATGTGCTAGCAGTTGAAAGGGTACAATGCAATGGAAATAGCAGACACTTTCCTTGCCCATAAAGAGCGTACAGTCTAGGGGGGGAGGCCCACGTCGATATAATTTAAAGATATGCACATTAAGTGCTGTGGGGTAGGGGGTGGGGTGAATATCTAATTGCCAAAGGTCACAAATCCAAGTGAAGAAAAATATAATCGAGTTGGTAGACACGTTTCCTGACCACAAGGAGCTTACAGTCTACTGCAGGTATTACTTTCAAATGTAAGACCAAGCCCATTTTTCCCACAACCTGAGCCATTTGTCCGCATGTGCCATTTAGTGTATTCCATTAATAATACTTAATAGATTTCATCTTCAGGTTAACATTCATTAACCAGCTAAAAGTCTCCTCAAAGCCCTTGGAGATAGAAGGGTTATAACCCATATTTTCCAGTTCCGATATTCAAAGACAAAGGAGATTAGTCTATTTGTCTCTGTGCAAGTTCCCTCATTTGCAAAATGGTGATTCAATACCTTTTTCTCCTGCCTACTTAAGACTGTGTGGGACCTGACTAGTCTGTATCAACCCCAGCACTTAGTACATTGCTTGGCACATAGGAAGTGCTTAATAAATGCCACAATTATTTCCTTGGGTCTTCAAGCACAGAACTTTTCAAGCCAGAGTAAAAGAACCTCTGGGTGACTTTAAAGTTGGAAGCAGCCTGGTCTAGTGGAAAGAACCTGGGCTGGGAGTCAGAAGATCTATATTCTAATCCCAGATCTGCCAAATGTCTGCTGAGTGATCTTGGGCAAGTCTACGCACTTTTCTACGCTTCAGTTACCTCATTTGCAAAATGGGGATTAAGAATATGAGCCCCATGTGGGACATGGACTGTGTCCAACCTGATCAACTCCAGTATCTACTCCAGTGCTTAGTACAGTGCCTGGTACTTAGTAAGCTCTTAACAAAGACCATTAAAAAGAAAAAAAATAGTTTCAGGAGGACAGGCATTTACAGCAGCAGCAATACCCATATCTCCTCCCACTTCTGAGCTGTTTATGGCTGGATTCCCAGAAGGCGAGAATTCTGGAAAGCCCATCAAGAAGCAGAGAAACAGTTGGAGCAAATGAGATGAGAAACTGCTCTTGCCACCGTTGCTGTTGCCTCCTCCAGAGTCTGTGCAAAGAATGGCTTTGCAGCTCTGGAAGCAGAGGTTCCACAGTGTAGTGTCACACACAGTTCCACAGTGTAGTGGTTATCATGTCTGCTTTACATGCAGAAAGTCCTGGGTTCCCCCTCTGGACTGGAAACATGCTGCGGGCATGGAACCTGTCTGTCAACTTCTGTTGCATTGTACTCTCCCAAGTGCTCAGTACAGTGCTCTGCACATGGTAAGTGCTCAATAAATACTACCGATGATGAACTCTGGGGAGCATCATGCATCTACTGTAAAGCTTAACAACAGTGCTTGGCACACAGTAATAATAATAATAATAATGATGGCATTTATTAAGCGCTTACTATGTTCAAAGCACTGTTCTACGCACTGGGGAGGTTACAAGGTGATCAGGTTGTCCCACAGGGGGCTCATAGTCTTAATCCCCATTTTACAGATCAGGTCACTGAGGCACAGAGAAGTTAAGTGACTTGTCCAAAGTCACACAGCTGACAATTGGCAGAGCCGGGATAGTAAGCACCTATCAAATACCACAGAGGTAGATGCAGGATTTTCTCTTCTCACTTCTTCTATTCCCTTGCTCCGGTGACTATGTGTGAGATGGAGAGGGAGGGAGGGAGAGGAAAAGAGAGAGAGAGAGAGAGAGAGAGAGAGAGAGAGACAGAGAGAGAGAGAGAGAGAGACAGAGAGAGAGAAAGGAAGAGGAACAGAGAGAGAGAGAATGAATGTCTGTGTGAGAGGTGAGTAGTGTATGAGGGAAGATAGTACTTCAGGTGAAATCTCCTTAGAGCAAGGGGATAGTTTCTATAAAACCAATCAAATGTACTTATTGAGCCCTTACTGTGTGCAGAGCATTGTACTAAATGCTTGGGTGAGTTCAATATAACAGAGTTGGTAGACACATTCCCTGCCCACATAAAAGATTGTAAAGTCCTGATTCTTAGATCTCCCTTCCTAGTTTGTATCTAGGATTTCACCAGGCAAGCTAAAAACCCAAAGTCTTTAGTTTTATTGTTTTTTTTAAAGAAAGTCATCTCCTGAGCACTTAGTACAATGCTAAGTACTTAGACCAGTGCTTTGCACACAATAAGTGCTCAATAAATGGTATGGTGACAAGTATTCTAAAGTGGGACACGCATTTTCACACTTAGCCACAGAGATAAGTCAGGGTTGCTACCTTGAGGTGGGGAGTAGTCATCAGAGTCAGTGTCACTCTCACTGCTGTCTTCTACCAGGAAGCTGGGATAGTTCCAGGACATGCTCAGGATACCGTCAGACTCATGCAGGAGAACATGGGCCAGCATCCTGCCATGGCAATCCATGACGATCACTTGCCCGTCAGCTGTGCCAAACAGAACCTAAGAAGAAAACATTGGCCCAGTTACTTGAGCAGAAAGAGCAACCTTGCTCCTCTAGGGGAGATTTGGAGCTTGCCTGTCCAGAGATTGGTGGGGTGCCGGCATCAATCTCTCATCAATGGAGTTCACTGAAAGCCCACTCTAGGAAAATGGGTTCAGAGCTGTTCCAGATAGGGCCTGGGTGGTGGGAGTAGTCACAGCTTTCATGGATTGTACTCGGCAACAGCAGCTAGACTGGGAGAGAAGAAGGAATCGCCATGTTGCTCACAGCACAGTGACAGCCCTGCTCTGGAAAGAACAGCTTTGGATGGTAAGTCGTTGCCTCGGGGTGGCACGGTTCTTGAAGTGCTCAGATTGACCAACCTGCTGGAGATTCAAGACGGCATCCAAACCAGAATGCTCATCAAGATGGCTGCCTCACACAAGCAGAGTCTTTGCCATGCTCTTCTGTTGTAGTACATGTGTGGCAGCCATCTTTGCTTCCTTTGTCAGTGATTTTTCCTTTCTCTCTCATCCTTCCCAATCTCCCCTGAAATGTCTCTACCAAAAAGTCTGTTTTCTAAGTTTTCTTTAGGTGCTGTGAGATCGGTGTGGTAAAATGCAGGGAGGGTTAAACGTTGCTAGGCTTGGGAGGGGGCAGTAGGAGTAGTAACAGTAATATTAAGTGCTTAGTGTGTACAGAGCACACACTGGGAAAGGGTACACAGGTGGGAATTAGCAACAGGGCTTGTCCCTTGTGGGGCTCACGATTTATGAATATAAACGAGAGAGAGGAATGGAGACAGTCACACTCACGAGCAATGAAACAACATAAAAGCCAAGGACAGATACAAAGTGCCCAAACTAAAAACAAAAGCCAGTAGGGAGCTGTGGTTCCTGTGTGTTCTACTAAGTGGCAAGCACTGTTCTAAGCTCTGCGGTAGATACAAGGTAATCAGCTTGGACATAGTTCCTATCCCACGTGGGGCTCACAGTCAATCATTTCGTATGTGAGGGAACTGAGGCACAGAGAAGTAAAGTGACTTGCCAAAGGTCACACAGCAGCCAAGTGGCAGAGGCAGGATTAGAACCTGAGATACTGAAATACTGTGGGTATTGAAATAGAACCTGAAATAGCATGGCACAGTGGATGGAGAATGGGCTTGTGAGTCAGAAAGTCACAGGTTCTAATCCCAACTCCACCACTTGTCTTCTGTGTGACCTTGGGCAAGTCACTTCACTTCTGTGTGCTTCAGTTCCCTCATCTGGAAAATGGGGATTGAGACTGTGAGCCCTAAATGGGACAGGGACAGTTTCCACACTACTTGCTTGTATCCACCCCACACTTGTACAGTGCCTGGCACATAGTAAGTGCCTAACAAATGTTACATTTCTTATTGTTAGTACTAACCCAGGTCCTCCTTCCCGCTTTAGTGCACCGGCAGTAACACACGATGACGTCCCACTGCCCCGGGCAACTGACATGGTCACATCACACGATGGGCAACAAACTAGACTCTTGTCGCACATCATCCTGACCCTGCTGCTCTCAACCACCCTGCTGTGGACAGCAGTGGCTAAGTCCACGTGGATCTTAAGGGTTTTGCTGTGGAGGCAGCATGTGCTGGGAGCTAGGCTGGGATCCTCTACGAACCTAGGGCAGGAGGAGGGGGCAGCAGAGGAGAGAGAGAGAGAAGAAGTTGCAGGGGGCTTCCCTTTTTCATTCATTAATTCATTCAATCGTATTTATTGAGCGCTTACTGTGCGCAGAGCACTGTACTAAGCACTTGGGAAGTACAAGTTGGCAACGTATAGAGACAGTCCCTACCCAACAACGGGCTCACAGTCTAGAAGGGGGAGACAGACAACAAAACAACACATGTGGACAGGTGTCAAGTCGTCAGAACAAACAGAATTAAAGCTAAATGCACATCATTAACAAAAATAGAATAGTAGATATGTACACGTAAAATGAATAAAGTAATAAATCTGTACAAACATATATACAGGTGCTGTGGGGAGTGGAAGGAGGTAGGGTAGGGGGATGGAGAGGAGGAAAGGAAAATGGGGGCTCAGTCTGGGAAGGCCTCTTGGAGGAGGTGAGCTCTTAGTAGGGCTTTGAAGGAAGGAAGACAGCTAGCTTGGCAGATGTGTGGAGGGAGGGCATTCCAGGACAGGGGGAGAACATGAGCCGGGGGTTGACGGTGGGACAGGTGAGAATGAAGTACAGTGAGGAGGATAGCGGCAGAGGAGCAGAGGGTGCGGGCTGGGCTGTAGAAGGAGAGAAGGGAGGTGAGGTAGGACGGAGGACTGTTAATCCTGTCTCCTCTTCCTATCTTCTTTCTCCACCACTAATCCTGGACCACCTCCTCCTCCGGATCGAACCTGGGGAGTTCCAGTACTCTACCGGTCTCGGCTGTGGGAGGGAGAGTCAAGCAGAGGCATATCCATTCTATTCCTAGCTTGGGAAGAGTGGAAGGCAATCTGCCCCAAGTCAAAACTCACCAATGCTGGGTAGAGGAGGCATGGGAGAGAGTCGCGGGTAGAGACTCAAGTTTACCACGTGGAGGGAAGCAATGGTAAACAATTTCTGAATTTTTATCAAGAAAATACTTTGGATAAACTACCAGAATGATTGCAGGTGGAGGCAGGGTGCTCTGGGAGAGGTGTGTCCATGGAGTCGCTATGGGTCAGAGACGACTCGACAACATAAAACGAGACAAGACTCCTGGACCTCTGGCTTGGCTCTCAACACCCATGGACAGCCCCCTCTTCCAGCTTTGGCTCCCTAAAATATGGTCCCCTTAACCATAAAGGCAATAAAGGCATTGTGAAGGGCTGATCAAAACTGTACATTCGTCAGTTTCTCATTAAATGCAGTGCTTATTGTAGAAGTTTTTATTCGAGATGCAAAATCGGGGTAACTGGTGAGATTGATCTGATTCTGCATCAACAGAAAAGATGAGTTAATCACGGAGCATCCTTGATGTGTGAGAATGAGTAAAAAAACCTACCAATTGCTAAAAGTAAAATTAGAGAAGCAGTGTGGCCTAGGAGACAGCGCAGGCCTGGCAGTCAGAAGGACCTGGGTTCTAATTTAGGCTCTGCCAACTGATTGTTGTGTGACCTTGGGCAATTCACTTAACTTATCGGTGACTCGGTTTCCTCAACTGTAAAATGGGAATACCTGTTCTCCCTCCTACTTAGGCTGTTAGACCCATGGGAGGAACTGTTCCTGATCTAATTAACTTGTACCTACCCCAGCACTTAGACGAGTGCTTGACACATAATAAGTGCTTAACAAATTCCATGCAAAATAAAAAAAAAAAGAATGACATCACAATCAAGTGGGCAAGATGAGGATGGGGTTTAGTTCGTGTGTTTAGAAGGAAAGAAGCTTATGAGTAGCCAGGAGAGAGCAGATATGCAAATTTGAGAGTTGATTAAATTTTGGAAATGTGAGCCCATGGTGATACTCTGTTGTCCTCATTTATCACCTAATCCTGTGATTAGGTGAATCAGGTGAATCACCTAATCACCTGTGATTATTTAGAGGGAATTCCAGGAAACATTGGCATTATTCTGGACTCATCTCCCACATTATCAAACTGTCACCAAATCCTACATATCTGTAATTTTATTTATATTAATGTCTGTCTCCCCCTCTAGGCTGTATGCTCATTGTGGACAAGGAATGTGTCGGTTATTTTGCTACACTGTCCTCTCCAAAGCACTTAGTACAGTGCTCTGCACACAGTAAGTGCCCAATAAATACCATCCATTGACTGACTTACTAACAAGCTAATCAGTTTGTAGACAGTCCATGTCCTACATGGTGCTCACCTTAAGTCCCATTTTACAGATGAGGTAGCTGAGGCACACAGAAGTGAGGTGAGTTGCCAAAGGTCACACAGCAGACAAGTGGCAGAGCAGGGATTAGAACCCAGGTGCTTGTTTAAAAGAAATCAAGTAATCTCAGAAAATTTCAAAAGAAATATTCTCCTGACATTCAGCCTCACATTTATATACAGTGGTATTTAGACTTCCCCAAAAAAAACCAAACCAGTCAAGTGTTCCTGCAGTGGGAAATTCCCACTTTCAAAATAGATGTTCACTCAGCCTACCATAGGGTTTACTTAGTAGTGTTAGCACTAGTGGATGAATCAGTTGTTACTTTCTCTTTTCTTAATTAAAAAAGATCTCCACTAGCATTTTTTCAGTTTATATTATGGGAAGAGACCTTCACATCTCTGAATATGTGATTGTTAATTTGGAGCTCCAAGTGACAGGATGAAGCAGGAAACTTCTGACTGGGTGTCACATTCCCTGCTCTGAGATCACTCAGTCGATAAAAATATTATTTTCAGAAAGAGAAAGCTATCCCTGTTGAGAGTTAGAGACTATCTTGTTTTCTATTTACAGTTTTGAAGTGAGGACTTCAGACAGCACCCACCTCTTCCTGATATTGGCTTATTTTTAAGCCAAGGTTTTCAGTGGTTTATTTTGAAGCCAAGGTGTTAGAAATCAAAAGTACCATTTTGCCTCTAGAAAGAGATCTATGGGGATGACTCAGCAACAAATGACAAAAATTCCTCAGTTTAGCAGGTCATTTATCCAGTGATGCTTAAGGAAAGTAAGGAATGAGTCAACTCACAGCCAGTGAGCCTCAAAGCTGAAACTATTATTTGAGGAAGAGAAACAAACATCTCATTTTACATTACCCTGCCAGATATTTAGACTAAGGTGACCCAAAATGGGAGTTACTCACCTAGAAATTTTGTTCTGCAAAGAAGTATCTCCTCAGCGCTTCACTCTAGACATTCCTCTGCAGTTACTGCTGCACTGTACTCTCCCAAGCACTTAGTACAGTGCTCTGCACACAGTAAGTGCTCAATAAATATGACTGAATAATTGAATGAATGAGAGATGATAGCTATAAGGAGTCGAGACCCCCAAGGCCCACCTGTCACAGAACCTAACAGCTTCATTTCAGCCAGTTTTCAACTTTAGAAGAGGATGACAGTGACTCATTATGACTCATTACATATGAAAAGGCTACACTCAGGTTTCCCGTCCAGGGTCCTACCTGGAGAGTTTCCAGTACTCTCTAGTCCAGAGAAGCACCATGGCTCAGTGAAAAGAGCCCGGGCTTTGGAGTCAGAGGTCATGGGTTCAAATTCCGGCTCCACCACTTGTCAGCTGTATGACTTTGGGCAAGTCACTTAACTTCTCTGGGCCTCAGTTCCCTCATCTGTAAAATGGGGATTAAGACTGTGAGCCCCCCGTGGGACAACCTCATCACCTTGTAAGCTCCTCAGCACTTAGAACGGTGCTTTGCACATAGCTAGCGCTTAATAAATGCTATCATTATTATTATTACTACTCTAACAGTCTCAGCAATGGGAGGGAGAGTCAAGCAGAGGCCTACCCATTCCATTCCTAGCTTGGGCAGTGGCTAGGGAGTGGAATGCAATCTGCTACAAGTCAAAACTCACCCATACTGCGTCAGCCCTTTCCTCCCCATCCAAACCGCTACCTTGCTGGTTCAATCTCTCATCCTATACTGACTGGATTACTGCATCAGCCTCCTCTCTGATCTCCCATCGTCCTGCCTCTCCCCACTTCAGTCTATACTTCACTCCACTGCCCGGATTATCTTTGTGCAGAAATGTTCTGGGCATGACACTCTCCTCCTCAGAAATCTCCAGAGGCTGCCTGTCAACCTACGAATCAAGCAAAAACTCCTCACTCTCGGCTTCAAGACTCTCCATCACCTCGCCACCTACTTCACCTCCCTTCTCTCCTTCTACAGCCCAGCCCACACCCTCCGCTCCTCTGCCGCTAACCTCCTCACTGTACCTTGTTCTCGCCTGTCCTGCCGTCAAGTCACAGCCCACGTCCTCCCCCTGGCCTGGAATGCCCTCCCTCCACACATCCGCTAAGCTAGCTCTCTTCCTCCCTTCAAAGCCTTACTGAGAGCTCACCTCCTCCAGGACGCCTTCCCAGACTGAGCCCTTTTTCCTCTACTCCTTCCCAACCCCCCAGCCCTACCTCCTTCCCCTCCCCACAGCACCTGTATATATTTTTGTACAGACTTATTACTCTATTTTACTTATACATATTTACTATTTATTTTGTTAATGATGTGCATATTGTTTTAAATCTATTTGTTCTGACGATTTTGACACCTGCCTACATGTTTTGTTTTGTTTTACATGTTTTATTGTTTGTCTCCCCCTTCTAGACTGTGAGCCCATTGTTGGGTAGGGGCCATCTCTATATTTTGCCAACTTGTACTTCCCAAGTGTTTAGTACAGTGCTCTGTACACAGTAAGTGCTCAATAAATATGACTGAATGAATGAAAGAGTCGAGGGAGGAGACTCGAGTTTACTGCACAGAAGATGGCAAGGTAAACCACTTCTATATTTTTACCAAGAAAATTCTATGGATACACTATACCAGAATGATTGCAGATGGAGAGTGGGGCGTTCTGGGAGAGATGTGTCCGTGGTTTCGCTATGGGTCAGAAATGACTCGATGACATAAAACAAGATCCTCAGGTTAAATGAATATATTTCCACTAAATTGTTATTTATATATGAATACACACACACACACACACACACACACACACACACACACACACACACACACACACACCTCCACCCCCACCCCCAAGTCACAACTGGAGATTCCATCTCCTAAGAGGGAACAGTGTTAGGCAACCTACACAATAGATGCTCAATAAATACCACTGATGGATGGCTGTGATGAGCATATAAGACCACAGGGTTATAGGTGAATAATCCTATTTTTTCAAGTTGGGAAGGCCTTTTGTAGTCCATAGCAAAGGGACAACTAAGAATGGGGAAAATAATGTTTTGCATGAAGCAAGACTAAATAGTAGTAATTTACCAAACTTTCAGGAGTGAAACCAGTGATCCACGTTGCTACTCTTCTAATTACTCCTAAAAGAATGTTTGCGGTGGGGGGAGGGGGGGAGTGAGAGGGTAGGGGGAGGAAAGGAAGTCTCCCAAGGAATTTTGCTTTTCAAGAGTATGCTAGTATTCTCCTCACAGAACTAAAAACAATCTGCAAGTCATTTGTAGATTTGTCTTTGTGATAGTCCAAGGATTCAGAGAATGAGCTTCAAAGGAATTTAAAGGCTGTGCATGCTTTATGAGAGCCCCTCATTTTGTCTAACTTGTCTCTAATCAGCCCTCAGGCATAAACTGCATAAAACTCACTTCCTTATCAATTTCACAACGTTTTGGGGAAAAGGTGGAGCCCACTATTTTTGATGCAAATTAATGTGATGCTCCTTCAGTGTGAAACTTGGGTGCGTGTGAAAAATTCCAAAATCTCAGAACAGGGAAGATAACAGCAGTGCCTAAGCTGAATTTCAAGCTTCCTGCTTAGACCATTTCCATCAGAAATAGTCTTCCATGACAGAAACATCAAAGGACCCCAAAATGAAGGTTTGAAAGAGGTACCAGGATCACCTCAGTGCTCCAAAAAGTAGAAAATTTGGTAAGAGGACTGGATGTTAGGCTGGGGATACCTCTATGCTACTTTCAAATATTCGTCAAAGCCCAAGATGGATCATAGATGGATGCTGATCAAAGTTCATTTGAGAAGTTAGTTTTAGACTAGGGAGTGAGAAAACGAAAAAAAAAAGGGAGCAGAAAAAGTCTTCGGCTACATTAAAAATACCAGGAAAAAAGGTGACATCTTTAAAGATCCTGTGTCAGAGACAGCACCAAACACCTAGTTTCATCTGCTTTCACTGTTTTTATATTTGTTTATATATAGAGATTTATGTTATATATGTATAGCAGATATATATATATATATGTATATATATATTTATATATAAATCAATCGTCTTTCTTGAGCACTTACTGTGGGCAGAGCACTGTATTAAGTGCTGGGAGAATACAACACAACACTATAGCAGACACATTCCCTGCCCACAATGAGCTTACAGTCTATTTATGGAAGTAATTCACTCTTCTCTAGGGCAAAGGTACACAATGAGATTAAGGTTCCAAGGCATTTTACCAACTGAGAAAGGGTCCTTGCGATGCCCAGTTGAGACCTCAAACCCAAACGGCGAACGCTCCATTTTGGGTTTTCAACTACTGAGGTGAAGTCTCAAAAGTAAGTCTCTGATTTCACAACTTTCCTATGCTCTGAAATGGCCCAGTGACAGGACTCCATACAGGTAGACAAGAATTCAGTGTTAGCTGGATTGATTGAATACACGTAGGGTTTTATAATTTATCTGCTTGAAGTGTCTGCCATTGCATTCTATTCTGCCACATAAAAAGCCAAAGCCAGATCCATTTCCATACATTATGTGTTTCCTTTCATAAAGATTTAGATGAGGGCTCGCATTTTTGTCGACATACACTCTGTAGAATTGATAGTCTACATATGAATGGAAAGCGTACCAGGTTGTCTTAGAAAGTGGTGAGAGCATTTCAATCAATCAATCAAGAGTATTTATTGAGCACTTACTAATGAGAATCATTAGAAGCACTTCTAATGAGAAGCAGTGTGGCTGAGAAGCAGTGTGGCTTAGTGGAAAGAGCCCGGGTTTGGAAGTCAGAGGTCGTGGGTTCTAATCCCGTCTACATCACTTGTCTGCTGTGTGACCTCAAGCAAGTCAGTTAAGTTCTCTATGCCTCAGTTACTTCATCTGTAAAATGGGGATTATGACTGTGAGCCCCATGTGGGAAAACCTGATTACCTTGTATCTACCCCAGCACTTAGAACAGTGCTTGGCACACAGTAGGCGCTTAACAAATACCATAATTTTTTGAGAAGCAGTGTGGCTTAGTGAAAAGAGCACGGGCTCAGGAGTCAGAGGTCATGGGTTCTAATCCCGGTTCTGCCACCTGTCAGATGTGTGACCCTTGGGCAACTCACTTAACTTCTCCATGCCTCAGTTACCTCATCTGCAAAATGGGGATTGAGACTGTGAGCCCCACATGGGACAACCTGATTACCTTGTATCTACCCGAGCTCTCAGAACAGTGCCTGGGACATAGTAAGTGCTTAACAAATACCATCATTATTATTATTATTATTGTTATATCTGGAGGTACTGAAACCAATCAGGATGGAATTGGATCTATTAGGAGTGAACTCCCTAGATGCCAGAACTATAGCCAATTTTTAGATTATGCTAGTATAAAAATAACAATGTGACACCATCTTTAACTGTTCCTTCACATTGGTAATTTTTTATGGTATTTATTAAGTGCTTACTATGTGCCAAATACTGGTCTAAATGCTGGGGTAGATACAAGTTAATCAGGTTAGATAGAGTCCCTGTCCCACATGGGGCTCAGAGTCTAAGTATTGGGGGAGAACAGGTAATGAAACCCCATTTTACAGCTGAGGCATAGACAGGCAGTATGGCCTAGTGGAAAGAGTACAGGCCTGGGAATCAGATGACCTGGATTCTAATCCTGCTCTGCTACTTGTTTGTTGTGTGGCCCTGGGCAAATCACTTAACTTTTCTGTGTCTTTTCTGTGTCTCAGCTACCTCATTTGTAAAATGAGGATTAAGACTGTAAGCCTCAGGAGGGACAGGAACTGTGCCCAACCTGATTACCTTGTGCTTGGTACAGTGCCTGGCACAAAATAAATACCACTGGAAAAAAAAAGTCAAGTGACTTGTCCAAGGTCACACAACTTTCCCAAGGACACTTCAAAGAATGTGTCTCATAGGTCCAGCATGGATCATGTCACATCAGGGTTGTAGGAAAGAAGAATCAGGAAGAGAAATTTCTTCCCTTTTCTGAAGAGGGGCATGTCTCTATAGCTTGTTTTTAGTGTTTCTGTTTCCCTTAGGACTGAGATGGTGTTCTGGTTGGAGTGGTATTAGTAAACTTTTCTGTTCAGGACTCACTGAAATGACCCACTTGTACGATGTGATGCTGCACCATTTTGTATGAACTGTTGTAGACCTTTTCCAAGAGACTGAATTTTTGTGGCTACAAAAGCTCTAAGTTCCTGAAGACGTAGGAACCCCCATTTCTGATCCCTGTTACTCTGGTTCTTAGGATAGGACTGAATGAAGATCAAACCACTAAAGCTGAATTTGGCTGCAGCAGAGATCATGGGAGTTTGGGAGTTGAGGTTTGTTCTGGCCACTGAAACGTTTTTGGGTTGCTAACCAGAATTTATTTGGTACTCTGAGTGGTAAATATGGGCCATAATATATGAATGGTCTAATTTTGGTGACTAGCTTTCTGGAATTTAGCCTCAATGTTAGGTCTGAACAGGCATTTATTGATGTGATTGTGAATATGAACAGGTATTCATATTACCCCTCTCAACTGCATGCTCATATGGACAGGGAACGTATCTGCTATTTCTGTTATATTGTACTCTCCCAGTACAGTACTCTACGTACAGTAAATACTCAATTAATACCATTGATCGACTGATTAAGAGATGTTCTCTACCACGGACACAATTTAGTTTATCACATATGTCACTGGTGGCCTAGTGGAAAGACCAAAGTTCTGGGAATCAGAGGCCCTGGGTTCTAATCCCGGCTCCACCACTTGTCTGCTCTGGGATCTTGGGAAAGTCATAACTTCTCTTGGGCCTCAGTTATCTCACCTGTAAAATGGGGATTAAATCCTCCCTCCTCCAACTCAGACTGTGAGCCCCATGTGGGCCTGTGTCGAACCTGATTAGCTTGTATTTACCCCAGCGCCTAGTACAGTGGCTGGCAATTGTAAGCACTTAACAAATACCAAAAAAAAGGGGAAACTCCAATGACTTTGGCATCTTCCACTTTATTTCAATCACTTCTAAGATGCCCTTGAGAGGATCATATTTAACTGAAGACCACAGTTTGCCATCAAACTAATGGTTCTTGAGGCAAATGCAAGAGCATTTGTTTCTTGAAGGGCTCGTGTCCTTGGAGATAAAACCCTGGGTAAGAAATGCAAACTCAAAGTCAGAGTCTCTTTTACTCTCTACCACCTCGGAGATGGGCCCTTTCAGCACCAATGGTTTGAGGATTGGGAGTTGACCAGTAGCAGTAGAAGGCAACCAGGGGAGGGGATGGATTTCTGGTTGGGAAAAATACCATAGCTCTACATTTAAACCATGCCACAGGATTTTAAAAAGTTCCAGGAAAGGAAATTACCTAATCCCTCTTGGTAACTGACTGGGAGTCAGAAGTACCTGGGTTCTAATCCTGGCTTTGCCACTTATCTGCTATGTGACCTTGGGCAAGTCACTTCACTTCTCTGTGCTTCAGTTACCTCAGCTGTAAAATGAGGATTAAGACAGTGAGCCCCGTGTGACCCTCTGATCAACCCAATTTGCTTGTTTGCACCCAGCGCTTTTAATAGTGCCTGGCACATAGTAAGCACCTAACAAATGTCACAATTATTATTATTATCTCTCCAGCAGAAAACAAACTTCAGGACCAGATGTCCTCATCAGGCAACCTTTCATAAAAATTAGGAGGCCCCACTACTTTTGATACTCCCAGTAGGAGATTTCCTGTTAAGTGCTATAGGGTTTGGCTTGCAGCTGCAAAATTTACAGGAGATTAGTAACTGTTTAGAAAAAAACAGTATTCTTTTTTTATATTAGTAATACAATGACGATTTACACAATGAGTGACTGCAACATGTGGTCAGGGAACATGTCTATCAACTCTGCTTTACCGTACTCTCCCAAGCGCTTAGTACTGTGCTCTGCACACAGTAAGTGTTCAATATCACTGAGTGACCATAAACAATAGGTCGGGATTCCCTATAAGATCTCAGTAGCCCAGAAGTGAGGTAGTCTAAGGAAAGCTTGATTGTATACATGAGATGGAAGGGATTTGGGTATCCTTTTCATATATCTTATCATACAGTAGTATCCACTGGGTTCCTACTGTATGCAGTACACTGTACTAAGAGCTTGGGAGAGTACAAGAAGATTAGTTTATATTGAGACACAATGTCTGATCTCAAGAAGCTTACAATCCAGAGGTGGAGACAGACACAAACATGAATTTTAGATAGGAGGAAGTAATGGAGTATATTGTCCTCTCCCAATCACTTAGTACAGTGCTCTGCACACAGTAAGTGCTCAATAAATACCATGGACGATGACGATGCCATTGTGAGGTTGTGAGTACTTACGTAGTGCATAGCACTGAAATGGCAGAGAGGGAACATAATCTGGAGATACTGAGAATCAATCAGGAAAGGCCTACATGTGACAGAAGAAGAAGGATGGCCTAATGGAAAGACCACAGGGCTGGGAGTCAGAGGACCTGGCTTCTGATCCCGGGTTCGCTACTCATCTGCTGTGTGACCTTGGCAAAGTCACCTAACTTCTCTGGGCCTCAGTTTCCTCAACTGTAAAATGGGCATTTGATATCTGTTCTCCCTCCTACTTACACTGGGAGCCCCATGTGCACCAGGGAGTGTGTCCAACCTTATTATCTTGTATCCACCCCCGTGCTTAGAACAATGCTCAACACATAGTAAGCGCTTAACAAATACCATTAAAAACAAGCAAACAAAAAAGAGCAAAGAAAGGATGACTGGAACTCACAGAGAAAAAGGAACAGAAAACAATGTATGATGGTGCAATTTTCATCAGTCTACAAGTGACAATCATCTGCTTTGCTGAAAAGGTTGGGGGCTGGGCAGGGTGGATTGCCAAGTTCATCGTATAAAAAATATATGATATACATGTCTAAATGTTTATTTTTATAATAACCACTTTACATTCACTTTCCAGTGGTGGAGGAAGAGAGGTACTGGTCAGAGCTTTAACAAACAAGCTCCTCTGCTTTGTTAGCACTGGGTTTTTTAAAAACCCACACTGAAAATATGTCAAAAATGAAGAGGCCAAAAACCTAAAAAAAAAGAGACAGCGAGAGAAGGGTAAGAAAGGTTGTAGGTTGAGAACAATGTAAAAGGATAAAAGGATATCTTCCAACAAGAAAAGGGAAAAAAGGAAAGGAAATAGGAGAAAGGAAAGAGGACACAAAGAAAGAGATGAGGGATTGAGGGATTGTCCCTTGGGGCCATAGTGGGGCTCTATACAAGCAAGTCCATACTTCACTCAGCTGCCTGAATCATTTTTCTACAAAACCGTTCAGTCCACGTTTCCCCACTCCTCAAGAACTTCCAGTGGTTGTCCATCCACTTCCACATCAAACAGAACCTCCTCACCATCGGCATTAAAGCACTCGATCCTCTTGCCACCTCCTCCTACCTTACCTCGCTGCTTTCCTACTACAAACCAGCCCACACCCTTCACTCCTCTAATGCCAACCTACTCACTGTACCTCGATCTCGTCAATCTCGTGGCGACCTCTCGCCCATGTCCTGCCTCTGGCCTCTAACGTCCTCCCTTCTCATATCTGGCAGATGATCATTCTCCCCACCTTCAAAACCTCCAAGAGGCCTTCCCCTCCTAAGCCCTTATTTCCCACTCCTTTCTGAGTTGTCTCAATTTGCTCCCTTTACTCACCTCTTCCTCAGGCCCACAGCACTTACATACATATCTGTAATTTATTTATTTATTTATAATAATGTCTGTTTCCCTCTCTAGACTACAAGTTCATTGCGGGCAAGGGGATGTGTCTACCAACTCTTTATGTAGTACTCTCCCAAGCACTTGGTACAGTGCTCTGGACACAGTAAAGTGCTCAATAAATGTAACACTGATTGGTTGATAGTAGATTTGTGTCAAAGCACAGTAAGAGAAGCTGAGTAATAGATGGGCAGACCAGTGTTGCAATCCCTGACTGACTTGGAGAAAGTCACTGAATCAATCAACAGCAGCTACTATGTACGGTGTTACCAGATGAAGAAAATAATCCACCTACTCCTCTCAGCCTGTAAGCCCTATGTGGGACAAGGGCTGATTCTCATCTACACATCTTGTGTCTACCTCAGGGATTACTACAGTGCTTTGCACCCAGTAAGTGCTTAAACCCTACAATCATTAGTTGAAAATCCATTTTCTCTCGTTCTGACCTTGGAGGAGACTGAAGAGAGCCAGTCATTTATCCTCTGCGTAAGAACATTCATATATTTGGAGGTCTTCATTAAATCACACCTTTGCCCCCTTTCCGCCAGTGTGAAAAATACCCATTCTTTTAACCTTTCCTCATATTTTTCAACTTTTTAAATGCAGCCTTCCTCTAATCCCTTTCCAAGTTCTTCACATTTCTTTTTAGTTATGGGCCCAGAATTGGCCCAACAAGAAAAGAGGTCTGACTGGTGGTATTAAACTGAAGGGGTGGGTAATCCTTAAGAGCCCTCCAAAGCTTACTCCTATTAATTCATTTCAGGGTCATGTGTGCTTTTTTAAACAGAGTGTTTCATCACAGGAGATGTAAGAAAGAGAAAACAAAACCTGTAATTCACTCTTTGAGACATTCTTTTCCTTAATGGACAAAGTATTTCCATTTGTTTTTTTCCAAAATTATGTTAAGGGGAAGTGAATTCATAGTCCAAGGTGATTAAAGGGAACACTAAATGATTGTAATAGTTCTCCAGAGGTATCCATGCATTCAAACTCACAGCTTCTTTGGCACCAGCAGTTATATGTAAAACAGGACAAATTTGACCACCTCCAAACCTGACATGATGAAATATTTCATGACAAGGGCAGGTGCACTGTCAAAATTGTAGTACATAGTTCAGGGAAGCTGAATGTGAAACAATGAAGCTTTGTTTGAAAATTCAGCCATCTGGCCAGAGATTAGCATTCAGGCAATGACCTTACATTTCAACCTTTGCTGTAATGCCACATTAGTAATAAAGACAAATTTATTTTTCATAATTCAAGGTCAAATGAATTATATACTGGTTAAACAAGTCAGATTTATAATATTTAAGAAGATCTATCTGATACCAGATAACGTGTATGAATAATGATTAGCGCTCACCATTTTTAATCCCTAACCCTGGTCTAAAACATAATGTAAATTTCAAGAGTTATGGTTAAAAGATGTTAAAATTTATTTTACTCAAAGGGATAGACATTTCAATTTGCTCTGTTCTTCATATTTTCAGACTTTACTCCAAGAATGGAAATTTGTACAACAGCATTAACAGCAATCTGGCACTGACAGCAATTTTTTTAAAAAATAGAAACCAGAGTGGTGTTACTAGAGGAAATATTACAGAAACAGTACCTGGGGTAATTGCTGCCTAAAAGGTTTGTCTTCTTCAATTAAAGCAATGTGACCTAATATCTAAAACCTAGTGGCCTAGAGGAAAGATCATGGACCTGGGGTCAAAGGACCTGGGTTCTTTTCCCAGTTCTGCTATTTGTCTGCTGTGTGACCTTGGGTAAGTCACTCCACTTCTCTGTGTCTCAGTTACCTGATCTGCAAAATGGGGATTAAGGCTGTGAGCTCCACGTTGGTCATGGACCATGTCAACCTGATTAGCTGCTAACCTTCTTACTGTGCTTCCCATCTCATCTATCTCATTCATTCATTCAATCATAGTTTTTGAGGGCTTACGGTGTGCAGAGCACTGTACTAAGCATGTAACAAATACCATAAAAAAATCAAAATGAACTTGAAATAAACCATGTGCAGGACATTTTACTGGTTCGTTTATGTTTTGAGTCTCAGTTTCTTCTCTGCCCCTTATGTTAAGTTAAACATTTGGAAAAAGAATCTCTCTGGGTGTTCAAACAATTCCATTTGTAAAGTGTAGTTTTTATTGTAAGCTAAATAAACAGTGGTAATAAGCATACACTGAGGTCCAACATCATCGTGGGCACCAGACTAAGCATTGAGCAGGAATGGTAATTACCTGGGTGCCTCACAGAATTAGAGAAACAAAAAAGTGGGACACAGTCAGGGTGAAGAGTAAGAATCAATCAGTTGTATTTCTTGAGCATTTACTATAATAATAATAACAATAATGGTACTTGTTAAGCACTTACTATGTGCCAAGCACTATTCTAAATGCTGAGGTAGATACAAGTTAATCAGATTGGACACAGCCTCTGTCCCACATGGGGCTCACACTCTTATCCCCATTTTAAAGATGAAATAACTGAGGCACAGAGAAATTAAGTGTCTTGCCCAAGGTCACACAGCAGACAGGGGCAGATGCGGGATTAGACACCAGGTTCTTCTGTCTCCTAGGCCTGTGCTCTACCCACTAAGCCATGCTGCTTCTACTGGACTAAACGCTAGGGAGAGTAGAATATAAGACAGTTGGTAGACATATTCCCAGCTCACAATGAGCTTACAAGGCTAAAGGTGGAAACAGACATTAATATAAATAAATTGCAGATATGCACATAAATGATGTGGGGCTGAGGGAGAGGTGAATAAAGAGAGCAAATCCAAGAGCAAGGGTCATGGAGAAAGGAGTGGGAGAAGAGGAAATGAGGGCTTAGGTGGGGAAGGACTCTTAGAGGAGATGTGCTTTGAAAAACAAGGCTTTGAAAGTGGGGAGAGTGGGTGTCTGCCAAATATGAAGAGGGAGGGCATTCCAGGCCAGAGTCAGGGCCTGGGTGAGAAGTCAGTAGTGAGATAGACATGACTGAGGTACAGTGTGTGGGTTGGCATTATAGGAATGAAGTGTGTGGGCTGGGTTGCAGCAGCAAGGTAAGGAAGGCAGGGGAAAGGTGATTGAGTGCTGTAACGGAGTTTCTGTTTGATACGGAAGTGGATGGGCAACCACTGGAGTTTTTTGAGGAGTGGGAAAGCTTGTCTTGAACATTTCTGCAGAAAAATGATCTGGGCAGCAGAGTGAAGCATGGACTGGCATGGGGAGAGACTGAAGGCAGAGAGGTCAACAAGAAGGCTGATATAGTAATTAAGGCGGGATAGGGTAAGTGCTTGGATTAACATGGTAGCAGTTTGGATGGAGAGGAAAGGGAGGATTTTAGTGATGTTGTGACTGTTGAACAGATAGGATTTGGCAACAGATGGAACTATATGGGTTGAATGAGAGATGAGTCAAAGATAATATCAAGGTTACGGGCTTGTGAGACAGGGATGATGGTGGTGCTGTCTACAGTGACAGGAAAATCAAGGGGAGGACAGAGTTTGCGTGGGAAGATAAGGAGTTCTGTTTTAGACATGTCAAGGTTGAGGTGTTGATGGGACATCAACATGTCCTGAAAGCAGGAGGAAATGAAAGACTACAGAGAAGGAGAGAGCTTAGAGCTGGAGATGTAGATTTGAGAATCATCTACACAGAGATGTTAGTTGAAGCCATGGGGGTGAATGAGTTCTCCAAGGAAGTGAGTGTAAATGGAGAATAGAAGGGGACCCATAACTAAATCCTGGGGGACCACCACAGTTAAGGGGTGGGAGGTAGAGAAGGAGACTGTGCAAAAGACTGAGAATGAATGGCTTGACATATAGGATGAGAACCAGGAGAGGACAGTATCAGTGAAGCCTGAAGTTTCCAGGAGAAGGGAGTGGTCGACAGTGTCGAAGGCAGCTGAGAGCTGGAGGAGGATTAGGATGGAGCGGAGGTCATTGGATTTGGCAAGAAAGAGATCATTGGTGACCTTTGAGAGGGTACTTTCTGTGGAGTGAAGGGGGCAGAAGCTAGATCGGAGGGGGTCAAGGAGAGAATTGTATAGGAAGTAGACAGCAGGTGTAGGCAACTTGCTCAAGGAGTTTGGAGAGGAAGGGTAGGAGGGTAATGAGGTGATAACTGGAGGGAGCTGTGGGGCAAAGGTGGGTCTTTTTAGGATAGGGGATACATGAGCGAAAGCATTGGGGAATAAGCCATTGGAGAGCAAACAGTTGAAGGTGGCACTCTGGAAGGGAAGAAGAGAGGGGACAACCACTTTGATAAGGGATGAAGGATGGGATCAGATGTGTACTTGGAAGGGATGGATTTTGAGAGAAGGCAGGAGATTGCCTCGAGATACTGCTGGTAAAGATGGGAGAGTTGAAGAAGGGGCAGGAGGAGGAGGGACTGGAGAGGAGCAGGGAAGGTTTTAGGGAGATCATGCCAAATATATGATGTGCATCTAGCTTTACTTCTATTTATTCTGATGACTTGACACCTGTCCAAATGCTTTGTTTTGTTGTCTGTCTCTCCCTTCTTAGAACAGTGCTCCAGCACTTAGAACAGTGCTTTGCACATAGTAAGCGCTTAACAAAAGCCATCATTATTATTATTCTAGACTGTCAGCCAGTTGTTGGGTAGGGACTGTATATGTTGCCAACTTGAACTTCCCAAGCGCTTAGTACAGTGCTCTGCACACAGTAAGCGCTCAATAAATACGACTGAATGAATGAATGAATTTTCTCAATAAAGTAGGTGGCCAGCTCATTAAGGGGAAAAAGATGGGGGAGGCTGGGAGACAGGCGGTTTGAGGAGGGAGTTAAACATCTGCAACAACTGGCGAGGGCAATTGGCAAGGATGTCAATAAAGTTGGAGAAATGATGTTACCGGGCAGAGGAGAGGGCAGAGTTAATGCATGCAGAGATGAACGTGAGGTGGATGAGGTGGCCTGGTATCCGGATTTCTGCCACCAGTGCTATGCAGCTCATGCACAGGAGCAAAGGAAGCAGGTGGTGGAGGTGATCCAGGGCTGTGGGTTAGTGGAATGAGCCCAGCGAAGGGATAGTGAAGCGAGTGAGTTGAGTTCATTCATTCATTCATTCAATCATATTTATTGAGCGCTAACTGTGTGCAAAGCACTGTACTAAGCGCTTGGGAAGTGCAAGTTGGCAACATAGAGAGATGGTCCCTACCCCACAGCGGGCTCACAGTCTAGAAGGGGGAGACAGGTAACAAAACAAAACATATTAACAAAATAAAATAAATAGAATAGTAAACGTTGAGGGTGTCAGTTTGGTGGTTAAGTGAAGGTAGTGAGTTATGGAGACTGGACGGGGCCTGATGACTTGAGAAAATTGGATGGGGTCAAAAGATTCCAGGTCTTGGGGGAAACAGGACAGATTTCCGGGAAGAGGGTGTATGGGAGAGAAGGCAGGAGAAGAGGCTGAGGTCGGATAGATGGATCTCAGAATTGGTGACTTAGTACAGTGCTTGGCACATAGGAAGCACTTAAATACCACAACTGTTGTTATATTTATGCATATACATTTTTTAAACGCATTTATTTTAATAGCATTATTTTAACTACTTACCACAGAATCATAGCAGTATGGACAACTAGGGGCCCTGTTTATCCATGGGCAAATTTGGGTACTGGAAGTGTTGGAAGGTAATCAGTAAAGGTAAGTAGCAATGGCAAAAATGGATAGGATGATCCTAAACACAGGAGACAAAACTCTAATTCTGAATGGATAGTAGCATGGTATAAAGTGGTAAACACTGCCAGAAGAGAAATTAGGGTTATTTACCTTAAATAAAGACCTTATGGACGTTTTGAAATACTCACTTTCTTTAAAAAGGGGCTCCAAAGTTGATATTAACTCTGCATGTCACCCAAACACTCTTCTATATCTCTCTTTTTTCTCTCCATGGAAATGTGAGTATATTTTTCTACTCTAGCATGCAAAGACCAACTTCAAAATTCATCTACTGAAATAATTTCTATATTCTTTATTGCCCAAACAAACTGTCTAGTTATCAGTACTTCCTAAATGCTACAGAAAGTCAGCAGGTTTTTTTCCCCCATGACTTGTATTATCATTAATGGAAAAGGACCTCATAACTCTTTTCCTAAGGCTACAACATCCTAAATGCAATCCTGAAACATTCTCTTTACCATTAATATATGTCACAGGTTCTTTAGGTGAAAGGGTGAAATTCAGAATCTCAATGCAGGCAAACATCTTAATGCACACTACAGAAAAAAAGTGCTGAGATTTTTAGCACAGAAAGAGAAAAGGAGTGAAGGGAAAGGACAAAGAAGAGTGTCAGAAGGGTGTCTGAAAAAGAGGAAAGGGATTTTTAAAGGTTCTCTAGTTCATCTTATCTCTGGAGTATTCCATTTAGAAAGAGAAAGAGAGAGAGAGAGAAAATAAATTCATCCTATTTTCAAGGATTTCTTAAGATCCATAAAAACAGGATCAGTAGTTAGAGAAAGTTCCCTCAGACCTGCCTCAGTACTTAGCTATTTTAGTCAAAAAATTCTTTAAATTTTTGTGCAGCAGTTTAACTCTCTTGCCTTCAGTTTTATCCTCAGGAGAGTTTGCAATAATCAGACACTCATCATGGGAAACAGTGTGGCCTAGTGGAAAGAGCCGGCCGGGCTTGAGAGTCGGAGGAGCTAGGCTCTAATCCCAGCTTGGCCACTGTTCTCCTGTGTGACCTTGGGCAAGTCACTTAATTTCTCTATGCCTGTTTCCTCACCTATAAAATGGGGATTAAATTCTACTCCTTACTACTTTAACTGTAAATCTCATGTTAGAACAGGGACTGTGTCCAACCTGACCACCTTGTTTCCACCCCAGCCCTTAGAACAGTGCTTGACACATAGTTAAGTGCTTAACAAGTACCATAATTATTGTACACCTGAAGATTTATTATACTGCCCTCTTGTCCTTTTTATCACCAGCCAGAATACCTGGATTCTTTAATCTCTTCTTCTAATCCTTTCACCTTTCAGGGGGCTCAGCTTTGATCTCTCTACAAGTTCTCCACCTTGCTCTTAGTGGTGGTTCAAGAACTATGAATCATGTGAACGACGTTGATTCTAGTGGGTTTACTACTTGTTTCCTCTGCATTACATGTGGAGAAGCAGTATGGCCGAGTGGAAAGGTCATACGCCTGGGAGTCAGAAGAACATGGGCTCTAATCCCAGCTCTGCCCCTGGTCTGCTGTGTGACCTTGGGCAAGCCACTTAACATTTCTGAGCCTCAATTCCCACATTTGTAAAATGGAGATTACGACTGTGAGCCCCATATGGAACAGAGATTGTGTCCAACCTGATTACCTTGTATCTATCTGAGTGCTTAGAACAGTGCTTGGCACATAGTAAGCCCTTAACAAATATTGTAATTATTACATTTTTATTTGTGTTTGCTTTCCGAATTACAATTACAATGCTTCGCAGCTAACTGTCAGCTTGTCAGGATCTCTAAATCCTTTTCTACCTTCCGTGCACAATAGTCAGTTCTTGGTCCTCTGGAATTTGTGTCATTTGTTTTCCCTTCCAAGTAGCCCTTTCCCACAGTCTTTCTTACTATGCTTGATTATGCTTGATTGCCACTTCTCAACTGATCTTTTTTACCTTGAATTCTGACCCTATATGTCAGTATTTTCAAACTCATACTCTAAGAGTGTCTTTCTGCTTCCCCTACTGCCTAGAATTATGTTGACAGGAATTTCACAAGAATATCCAATTGGATATGCTGGGAAAAGGCCTGACTTTAATTCTCTTCCAGAAAAAAAAAAGCACCCAGAAGGATTTGGAGAAGCAGCATGGTGTAGTGGATAGAGCATGGGCCTGGAAGTCAGAAGGTCATGGGTTCTAATCCTAACTCCACCACTTGTCTGCTTTGTGACCTTGGGCAAGTCACTTCATTTCTCTATGCCTCAGTTGTCTCATCTGTAAAATGTGAATTGAGACTATGAGCCTCATGTGGGACAGGGACTGTGTTCAACCCTATTTGCTTGTATGCACCCCAATGCTTAGTACAGTTGTTGGCACACAGCGCTTAACATGTACCATAATTATGTTAATTATGTTACTCTCTGCTCCACTACTTGCCTGCTGAGTGAGCACGGGCAAGTCACTTCCCTTCTCAGTGCCCCAGTTACCAGAGTCTCAGACTCTGCACATTATAAGCACTAAATAAATACTATAAATACTATTGATTGACTGATTGACTGCTTCAGGGTTTCACACTGACTAGTTTGCATGGTCAATGTCAGATTCTCAGCCAAATTTGCTCATAGGGAGAGTTGTCTGTACACTATTTAGTGTCTCTGTGCCTCAGTCAATCTGTAAATGGGGATTAAGACTGCGAACCCCATGTGGGTCATGGACTGGGTTCAACCTGATTTGCTGGTATCCACCCCAGTGCTTAGTACAGTACCTGGCACATAGATAGTGCATAACAAATACTATTTAAAAAAACAAAACAAAACACCAGATGGTTTTCCCACACTGCTCTGCACCATCAAGTCCTAGGATGGCCAAATGGGCTCAGATCAGAGCCAGAACAGCCTTGGGAGACTCTGCTCAGCTGCAAAGCACATGGGGATTTCCTCTTCAGGCTGGATCATGATCCAGGATATACCAGGGCAGCTGGTGTAATTGAACCTTGACATTATCCTTGCTTCTTCTCTCTCATTCAATCCATCACCAAATCCTATAGGTCCCACCTGCACAAGATCACTAAAATCAGCCCTTTCCTCTCCATCGAAACTGCTACCATGTTAATACAATCAGTCACTCATCCTATCCCACCTGGATTACGGCATCGTCCTCTTTGCTGACCTCCCAACCTCCTGTCTAGCCCTACTGTGGCCCTTACTTCACTCTGCTGCCCGGATCATTTTTCTATAAAAACCTTCAGGACATGTCACCCTGCTCCTCAAAAAACTCCAGTGGTTGCCCATCTACCTCGAGATCAAACAAAAACTCCTCACCATTAGCTGTAAAACACTCTATCACTTTGTCCCCTCCTACCTTGCCTCATTACTCTCCTACTACAACCCAGCCTACATACTTCACTTCTCTAATACTAACCTTCTCACTGTGCCTCATCTTACATATCTCAGAGACCATGTCCTGCTTCTGGCCTGAACACCCTCTCTCCTCAAATCTGACAGACAGTTACTCCTACCACCTTCAAAGTCTTATTGAAGGCACACATCCAAGAGGCTTTCCCAGGCTAAGCCCCCTCCCCATTCCTCTTCTCCCACTCCCTTTTGCATTGATCTGACTTGCTCCCTTTGTTCTTCCCCCAAGTCACACAGTACTTACGTTCATATCTGTAATTTATTTATTTATAATGATGTCTGTCTCTCCCCATCTAAACTGTAGGCTTGTTGGAAGCAGGGAACATGTCTGTTTATTGTTGTATTGTACTCTCCCAAGCGCTTAGTACAGTGCTCTGTACACAGAAAGCACTCAATAAATATGACTGAATGAATGAACATAGCACATTTTCTCCCTTCATTAACAACTCACAGCAACGGTGCTATGCCACTTAAAACTTTTGCTCTCCCCTTTAACACTTAGCACATTTTCTCTCTTTATTAACATTTGTTCTCTTTATCTCAGTCATTCACTCTTACTCCACTTGGAGATTTAATATTGATGGATTTTACAAACGAATACATCCATATTAATAATTATTCTTCATCAACAGTATGGACACAAAAAACAACTGATGCATGAAGTTAGTGGACAAAATACTTATAGGGTTCTGTACCTGGGTGGCTAAGCAAAAGCTAAGAGAATGGCAGAAAACTACTGTTCAATATGTTATCTTAAAAATTACATATTCCCAAATCAAATGGCTTTAAATATAGCCAAGGTGCTTTTGAAGCCCAAGAGAGTTGGACATTTTAATGTTTTCATTTGTATTAATGTCTGTCTCCCCCTCTACACTGTAAGGTCTTTGTGGGCAAGGGAACATGTCTACCAACTCTCTTATATTGTGCTGTCCTAAGCACTTAGTAAAGTGCTCTGCACACATTAAATGGTCAGTAAATATAGTTGATTTAAAATTGAAGGCTTTATGTTGATCCAAGTGCATTCATTCATTCAATCATATTTATTGAGCACTTACTGTGTGTAGAGCACTGTACGAAGCACTTGCTAAATACAAGTTGGAAATGTCAAAGGGCTGGAAAGAGCCTAATCAATTAAGTTCCCCTCTCTGCGTCACATACATAACTATATAAAAAACCAGAATTCCTCTCAGACTAAGAAGCAACGAGAAAAATGCTAATAATAATGGCATTTATTAAGTGCTTACTATGTGCAAAGCACTGTTCTAAGCACTGGCCTAAAGGGAATGTGCTTTTCCTAAAAACAAGCAGCAGCAGCAGCAACTTTTCTATGGATAGGAAGTACTAAGCAGTGGATGCCACCCCACAAAGAATAAGTGGTTTGAAGATTATTTTCTGGCATATACTCATTTCTAAAACAAGCTTCCCTATGGGAAAACATGGAAAAAGCGGTTAAAACATTAAGACAAAATCCACAATGTATTTCCATTTAGAAAATGACTAGGTGATGGGTCTGAATTTGAAATCTATTATCCCATACTCCCAAAGAGCTCCCTAACTAAGCCCTGATTTCCCCTACTCTCTCCCCATTCTGCGTTACCCTTGCACTTGGATCTGTACCCTTTAAGCACTTGATATTCACCCCACAACAACTGTGTACAGATCTGTAATTTATTATTATGTCCATCTCCCCCTGTAGACTGTAAGCTCCTTGTGGGCATGGAACGTACCTGCCAACCCTGTTGTATTGTACTCTCCCAAGTGCTTAGAACACTACTCTGCACACGTTAAGCGCTGTATAAATGCCCCTAACTGACTCACTGTCATGGGTAGCCCAGGTATTCCCATGGTTTCAACTACCATCTCTATGGGGCTGACTCCCACATGTACATCTCCAGCCTCAATATCTGATTTGTTTCACAATTCCTATTTTCTCTGGCCTATGGGACATCTCCCCATATGAATGGTGCACCAGCACCTAAAATTTGATTCTGCCCCAAATGAACTCCTCAGCCTCCCTTCTAAATACTTTCCTCTTGCTCACTTTCCCTTTACGGTTCACCAAAGCCAGTGCATGGGACTTGCTTGTAATCCACTACCAAACCAACAAAACTGTCAGAGGAAGTATACAGATCACTGAGACCATGCCATGCTATCAAATTGAAACTATGATTCTCCATTGTTGTAGGCAACATTTTCCCACCCCACAAGCTCAGGACCATGTCCCTTCGACATCTCACTCATCTGGTACATTCAGTCCACCTTAAGTCTTGCAAGCTTTTCCTCTATACTTCACAGATCGGCTCTTCAGCTCCCCCCTTAGAACCATGAACCTGGAACGTGCCTCCTTATTAGATTCCCCTGCCATCAGCCTCTCTAGTCTTTTGTCCACTTTAGATAAAGTAACATATAACATCTGGCCTCCCTAGCTAGACTATAAGCTCGTTATGGGAAGGGAACGTGTCTATAGACTCTGTTATATTTTACTCTCCTAAGTGCTTAATACTCAGTGAGCACTCAGTACATGCCACTGATTGATCTTTCTAAGACACTGACCAGAACATTAGAACTTCCCTCCTCTTTGCTTCAGTTTCCTCATCTGTAAAACGGGAATACTAATACTTTCAAGAGATGAAAGAAAGGATGAGATCACTGAAGTGAAAGGCCTTAGAAAAAATAAAATTAAACAAAATACAAGATATTAAAAGTGATCTTAACCAGAAGAAATAGAACTCCACTCAACCAGTGGTGTTTTTTGAGCACTTAGTATGTGCAGAACGTTGTACTGCTTGGGAGACTACGACAGAATTAGGAGACACATTCCCTACCCATACCAAGTTTACAGCCAACACATACGCTCATGCCTATTACTATTTGGTTAGTTTGCCTCTGATGTCCACTCATATGCAGTCTAGGCACTGCTTTGGGCAGCGGAATCTCTTATTTATACACCCCCGAGTACAGCAGAGGCATTCTGGATTCACCCCAAAAGGCCAATTCACTGGATTATCATCTTTAGATTTATTTTCATTAGAAAGATTCAAAATGCAGCAAGGGATAAAGGTGGGATCTAGGCAGAGAGAAATCAAATTTTCATTCTTTGTGACCAGCTCATTCACCCTGTAAGACATAATATTACACTCATATTCCCCCAGAGATATGAAAAATTAATGGAAAGAAAGGAAACCCGAGAAAATGGACAAGCTCACTTGAGGCAGTTGAAAACAAGTCAAACTACTAGCTTTAGAGGTGAGAAACAGAAATATAGGTTGATGGCATCTCCTGGGATAGCTGCCTCACCTAGGCGCCCATTTAGAATACCAATGAGCTTCCTCCTCCACTGAGGGCTTAAGCAGGGGGAAGATATTACAATATGTAATTCTTGCCCAGGCCTGTGTGTGGAAGAACCTCATTGATCATCCCAAGTGACAACTCAGATCTAGCAGGAAAACATTTTTTTTTAACTAAGTCAACAAAATTTAAAGTGGGGAAAATGACCCATTTTTCCAAGCCAGCTCAAAAGATTAAAACCAAGTTGCCAGTGATTTTAATCCTTTTTATCTAGCAGGTCCATTGGACTGGTGGAGGCAAAGCGAGCTTCTTATTCTGGAGAGGTGGCATGACCTAAGTGAAAAGAGCACAGGCCTGGGATTCAGAGAACCTAGATTCTAATCTCACTTCACAACTTGTCTGCTGGGTGACCCTGGGCAAATCATTTCACTTCTCTGTACCTCAGTTACCTCAACTGTAAAGTGGGGATTAAGACTGTGAGCCCCACACGGGACAAGGACTGTGTCCAACCTGATTAGCCTGTGTCTACCTCAGCCCTTGGGAAGTGCCTGGTACATAGTAAGAATTTAAGTAGAATAAAAATATATAGGCAAATAAAAACTGAGAGGTTCCCTCAGGCTTAGAGAAGCAAGAAGTTCTGCTCTGCTTCCAACCCACCTTGTACTATCCTTTTGCAGAAACTGCCTCCTTGTCTAAGGGAAAGAGAGAGAGGCTGGCCCTCTGGCTTGCCCCTGAACTGCCCTAAACTAGCAGGGCCCCAACAGGTTGTGAAGTGACAACCAGTGCCCCTAGCCTCCAATTCCACCAGCCCCTGGAGTGAAGGTCACGGGGAACCTGTGTTGCTCTCCCAACAGGCCACCCAGGGCTTCCTCTCCCAATCTGACTTGTGCCAGTGGGACCTGATTACCAGTGGTAGTGTGCCTCCAAAGATTTAAAAAATGCTGGGAATGTTCTGGTTATGGCTGTTGGATTCTGAACACCCTGGGTGGTGGTATCGTGGGGCTACTAGAACACTGAGGCCTTCGGCTCTGGAGAGTTGCTGTCCAGCCTCCACGCCAACAGAACTTCCCTCAAGACCCCTGCCTATATACCCCTTTTACTACCAGACAGTGAAGGCCTGCGGTCTGGGAGAAAAACTGCCCTGCTTCCATGCCATCGAGATTTCCCATCATTCATTCATTCATTCATTCAATTGTATTTATTGAGCGCTTACTGTGTGCAGAGCACTGTACTAAGCAGCCCTTGCTCCAAAATGAAGAGACGACAGCAGCGCAAGACCTCCCCAACCTTTAGAATATTGGGAAGCTGCAGTCTCCCAGGACTTAGAATAGACTTCATCGTGTCCTCCCTTGCCTCCACCCCATCGTTGCTATCCCACCCTCTGAGCTGCAAGTATCCCAGAGCTCTGATCCCCTAGCCACTGTACCTTATTTCTCTTGTATTTATCATTGCCTTTGACTTACTGTTGTTTTAGTGTTTCTACTGTTTCATCTTTTTTTATATGCACATCACCAATCACCACTTCTCATTTCCTAATCCTTACTGTGAGCCCCCTCTGGGCCAGATATTGTATGAATTTGTACTCAGGTATTTTTCTCAGTGCATAGTGAAGTGCTTTGCACACAATGGGAGCTTAGCAACAACTAATACTACTATCTACTAGGAATGAGATTTGAGATTCACGCACTGAGGTCCCTCTGGCCACTAGCTTGCACTTGGATCTGAGTACTTTGGAAATTTGGTATTTACTCTGCTTTCAGCCCCACAGCACCTATGTACCTATCTGGAAATTGTATATTATCAATTATTTATATTGATGTTTGTTGATTGTCTCCCTCTCTGGACTGTAAGCTTGTTATGGGCAGGGAACATGCCTACCAACTCTATTGTACTGCACTCTCCCAAGCACTTAGTACAATGTTCTGCACACAGTAAGTGCTCAATAAATACTACTGATTGGAAGCCCCCACTCATGAATGTGATAACTTGAGAACAGGTCCTATTTGTATACATGGAGTTTCTCTCTCACTATCACTCCATGCTTGTTCTGTTCCTCAGCTGTAGTCTTCATGCCCCCCGCCCCCCACCTCAACAGTTCTTCATTTCAAAACTGGATCACTGAAAGGCATAGATCTGCTATTATCCAGGACCATCAGAAGAGCATAATCACTTTAAAAACAAAGGCAAAAATAGTAGCTGAAGAAATGAATGTTCTCTCAAATCAGTGAGTAATGATGAAATTGACTTTCATAATGGCCCTCTGAAAGGTTTTGGGAGATTGTTACGGTTTCTGGTTCCTAAATGCTAATAGAGATGTAGTTACACTTTTTCCAAAATATCAGATCTGTACGTTAACTTAACTAACTTAACTAAGTAAACTTAACTGTACGCTCAGAGTCTTAATCCCCATTTTAGAGATGAGGTAACTGAGGCACAGAGAAGTTAAGTGACTTGTCCAAAGTCACACAGCTGATGAGGCAGAACCAGAATTACAACCCACGACCTCTGACTCACAAGCCTGTGCTCTTGCCACTAAGCCACGCTGAGAAGTTAAATAATAATAATAACGATGGTATTTATTAAGCGTTTACTATGCAAAAAAGCACTGTTCTAAGTGCTGGGGAGGTTACAAAGTGACCAGGTTGTCCCATGTGGGGTTCACAGTCTTTATCCCTATTTTACAGATGAGGTAACTGAGGCACAGAGAAGTTAAGTGACTTGCCCAAAGTCACACAGCTGACATTTGGCAGAGTCAGGATTTGAACCCATGACCTCTGACTCCCAAGCCCAGGCTCTTTCCACTGAGCCATGCTGACTTGCCCATGGTCACACGGTAGGCAAATGGAGGAGCCAGGGTTACAAGCCATGTCCTTCTCACTTTCAGTCCAGTGATCTATCCACTACAACATGCTGCTTCTCTGCTTCAAGAACTCCTCAAGAACCTCCAGTGGTTGACGATGATGATGGTATTACTGTTCTAAGTGCTGGGGGGGATACAAGGTGATCAGGTTGTCCCACGTGGGGCTCACAGTCTTAATCCCCATTTTACAGATGAGGGAACTGAGGCCCAGAGAAGTTAAGTGACTTGCCCAGGGTGCCACAGCTTACAAGTGGCAGAGGCAGGATCCAAACCCATGACCTCTGACTCCAAAGCCCATGCTCTTTCCACTGAGCCACAGACCTCACACCAAACAGAAACTCCTCACCGTAGGCTTTAAAGGACTCAATCATCTTGCTCCCTCTTACCTTACCTCTCTGATTTCCTACTGAAACCCAGCCCGCACACTTCGCTCCTCTAATGTTAACCTACCTCACTGAATCTCCATCTCATCTGTCTTGTTGTCGACCTCTCGCCCACGTACTTACTCTGGCCTGGAACGCCCTCCCTCTTCATATCTGACCGACGATAACTCTCCCCACCTTAAAAATCTTATTAAAAGCACATCTCCTCCAAGAGGCCTTCCCTGACTAAGCCCTCATTTCCTCTTCTTCCTCTCCTTCAATGTCACCCTTGCACTTGGATTTGCACCTTTTATTCACCCCTCCCTCAACCCTGCAATTCATTTATTTACATTAATACCTGTCTCCCCCTCTGGACTGTAAACTCGTTGTGGGCAGGGTGTGTCTATCAACTCTGTTGTATTACTTTCCCAAGCACTGCACAAAGTAAGCCCTCAATACATACAATTGATTGACTGACATTGATGAATAGAGCACTGCACTAAGCGCTTGGGAGAGTAAAATTCAACAGAATTGGTAGATGCATTCCCTGCCCAACAGGAGCTTTAGTTATAGAGGGAGAAACAGACATCAAAATAAATTACAGATATGCACCTAAGTGCTGTGGGGCTGAGAGTGGGGTGAATATCAAGTGCTTCAAGGGTTCAGCTCCAAGTGCACTGACACCAGTTTACATGTTTGTTTTGTTGTCTGTCTCCCCCTTCTAGACTGTAAGCCCATTGTTGGGTAGGGACCATCTCTATATGTTGCCAACTTGTACTTCCCAAGTACTTAGTACAGTGCTCTGCACACAGTAAGCGCTCAATAAATACAATTGAATGAATGAATGAATGGTTCAGAAGCGAGAGAGGGAAGGGGAAATGAGGACTTAGTTGGGGATTTACTATGATTCACTATGGATTAGAAGGTGGGGAGAGTGGTGGTCAGGCATACATGAAAAGGGAGGGAAACCCAAGCCAGAGGGAGGGCATGGGCAAGTGGTCAGTGGTGAGAGAGGTGGGATCACGGCATAGTGAGTAGACTGAAGTTGGAGGAGCAAAGTTTGCAGACTGGATTGTAGTACGAAATAAGCGAGGACGAAAGGCTTTTTTTTCATGGTATTTGTTAAACACTTACTTTGTGCCAGACACTGTACCAAGAACTTGGGTGAATAAAAGCAAATTGGGTTAGACACAATCCATGTCCCGCATGTGGTTGACAGTCTTAATCCCCATTTTACAGATGAGGGAACTGGGGCCCAGAGAAGTTAAGTGACTTGCCCAAGGCTACACAGTAGACAAGTGGCAGAGCCGGGATTAGAACCCATGACCTTCTGACTCCCAGGCCGGTGCTATATCCACTACGCCAAATTGCTTTAAAATGATTGTGAGGAGCTTCTGTCTGATGCAGTCAATCATATTTATTGAGCACTTACATTGTGCAGAGCACTGTACTAAGTGCTTCGGGGAGTATAATACAACAAAAAACAGATACATTCCCTGCCCACAATGAGCTTACAGTTTAGAGGAGGGTGGACGGGTAACCACTGGAGGTTTTGGGGGAGAGGGAAGACATGAACTGAACTTTTTTTTTTTTTTTTTTAAGAAAAATGACTTGGGCAGCACAGCACAGTAAGGACTGAAGTTGGGGGAAAAAAAGCAGTAGGAAGATGAGCGAGGATGATGATGTAGAAGTCACTTGGCTGCTCTGTGACCTTGGGCAAGTCACTTTACTTCTCTGTGCCTCAGTTACATCATCTGTGAAATGGGGATTCAATACCTTTTCTCCTTCCTACTTTGACTCTGAGCCCTGTGTAGGACAGGGATAGTGTCTGACCTGATTATTTATCATTCAAAAAACAACTAAGATCTCTAGAATGAACTCTTTAATACTGCGTTCTTTTCTGCTCAAGAAAAGTTAACTAAACCAACATTTCCCAGGGCAATATTTGATAATCACCTATAAACAGATTTTGAGCTATTACCTGTTGATCATCAGGAGTCCATATGCCACAGGTGATTTGACTTTCCAAGTTAATCTCTGAAGACCAGTGTCTCTGTCCGCTAACGGACCCAACCAGCACAAATCCATCCCTATATGAGATCAGGGCTTGAGTTCCATCATGGCTCCATGTAAAATCACTAACCTGAAGAAACAAACATAACAGAAACAAGTTAGAATGCTTGCATTATTACTGTGATTATTATTGTGATATTTGTTAAGCACTTACTATGTATGTGTCCAGCACTGTTCTAAGTGCTCAGGTAGATACAAATTAATCAGCCTGGACACAGGCTGAATGCTATGTGCAGAGCACTGTACAAAGTGCTTGGGAAAGTACAACAGTACTATATAAGAGACACATTCCCTGCCCATACTAAGCTTATGGTCTAGAGGAGGGAGAACAGGTACTGAATCCCTATTTTATGGTTGAGGAAACTATGGCAAAGAGAAGTGACTTGCCCGAGGTCACACAGCAGGCAAGTGGCGGAGCCGGGACTAGAATCCAGGCCTTCGGACTTCCAGGCCTGTGCTCCTTCCACTAGGCCATGCTGCATTATTAAGAAATGCTTTTCTCAACAATGAACGATGAGTATACCTAATCCAGCTTTGAAATGAGCAGCTCTAATACAAAGGTGGTACTTCTAAGCTGTTGGCACCTTACACCAATGTTTTTCAAACTTCTTTTCGTTTGGGAGAACCACTGAAATAGAAGTGGAATCCCATTCTCTTCTTCTAAGGATCTTCTGGTTAGAGGGGAAGGACAACCAAGAATGGAACACTAAAATAGCTTCAGGAACTTAAGTTTCATAATTCTATTGTGATTTTACCTTCGGTGTTTGAGCTACGTGCTAGAATGTTCTAACGATACTATGGTCAATTCAGATTTGAACTGAAAGCACCACAACAAACTTCATTTCATCCACATTTTAAGAGGATGCTTATTGACATGTGTTCTTAAACTGCAGTTGTTTTGGTGTTTCCAATTTAGCAAACTGCAAATCTATAGACCTTAGAGGTTCATTATACTACCAGCCCTAACCACTCTATATGAATGCTTCCCTCATTATTTATAAAACCCTATTTACAATTTACATGGAACATTATGGCTTAATATAAAGAGAATGGGCCTGGGAGTCAGAGGACCTGGGTTCTAATCCTGGCTCTGCTATGTGCCTGCTGTTTGACCTTGGGCAAGTCGATTCACTTCTCTGTGCCTTCGTTACCTCATCTGTGAAATGGGAATCAATGCCTGTTCTCCTTACTTTAACTGTGAGCCCTGTGTAGGACAGGGACAGTGTCTGACCTGATTACCTTGTATCTTCCTAAGTGCTTTAAACAGTGCTTTGCATCTACTAAGCACTTAAATACCACAGTTTTTATTTTTATCCCTGTTATAGTGCTTTGCACCTATTAGGTATTCAATAAATACTGATTCTGACCATGCACTGTTTTCACTAACAAAATTTGAATCATAAGACTCAGTCGCAGAGTACAACATACTAAATCTTCATGTGATCTACTGTGATTCAGTCATTTTGATTACCTGTTCAGGAACAGGAGGGGACCACAAGGGAAAATGGTCAAAGGAAAAAAAAACAACAAAAAAAAAACAAACCTAGAAAACAAATTTATCCACTGTCCAACCTCTTTCTTGCACCAAGTTTGTTATACAAAAGAGAATGCTAAAAGTTGAACTAATTGAAGCAGAGCAGCAGACTATGGTATTTATTCCACTGCCTGAGGCAGCTCTCCATCAGACAGTCTCAAACTTGTACACTCCTCCCACCATCACCAACAGGGACTAACAGGACAAAATAATAAATGCTTGGTTCCAAACTCATTCTTGAAAGAAGGGTTTTATGATGTTTCTTTGAAGGAAAAGTTCATAAAGTGTGACAGTGGAATCTTTCCAACTGTTGATTCTATGGTTACAGTGCTGCTTTTCTTTGTGTGGAAGTATGGTCAGCCTTGCTAGACTGTAAACTTGTTATGAGAAGGGAACGTGTCTGATAATTCAGTTGTAATGTACTCTCCCAAAGACTTAGTATAGTGCTCAGTACACAATAAGCGCTCAATAAATACCTTTGATTGATCACTAATGCAACAGAGTTGGTAGACACGATCCCTGCCCACAGGGGAAAGAGTGTGGCCTGGAGGAAAGAGCATGGGCCTGGGAACCAGAGGACCTGGGGTCTGATCCTGGCTCTGCCACTTGCCTGTGGTGTGACTTTAGGCTAATCATTTAACTTTCTGTGACTCAGTTGCCTTAAATGTAAAAAATGGGGATTCAGTATCTGTTCCCCTTCCTACTTAGACTGTGAACCCCACGTGGGACAGGATTAACTTGTATCTACCCTAGAATTTAGAACAGTGCTTGACACATGGTAAGCGCTTAATGAATACCGCAAAAAAAGGATCTTAGACGACAATCAAACTGAGCAAAGGCTTACACAGAACTACAGCTAGTGGACAGAGCATGGGTCTGGGAGTCAAAAGGACTTGAGTTCTAATACCAGCTCCACCACCTGTCTGCTGTGTGACTTCAGGCAAATTACTTAACTTCTCTGTGCCTCAGCTCCATCATTCGTTAATGGGGATTAAGATTGGGAGCCCCTTGTGGGACATGGACCGTGTCCAACTTGATTAGCTTGTATCTACCTAGTGCTCAGTACAACACCTGGCACATAGGAAGTGCTTAACAAATACCATTAAAAAAACAAAAAAGAAAAATGAAACCCAAAAAGATAAAGCCTGCCCGCAGACTAGATCAGTGTGGTCTAACCTGAAATGAAGCACAAAAATGCTAACCTGTTTTCCATAATAATAACAATAATAATAACAATAATGATATTTTTTTAACCACTTACTTTGTGCCAGGCTCTATACTAAGTGCTGGGGTGGATACGAGCAAATCGGGTTGGACACAGTCCCTGTCCTACATGGGGCTCAGAGTCTTATTCCTCGTTTTACAGATGAGGTAACTGAGGCACAGAGAAATGAAGTGACTTGCCCAGGGTCACACAGCAGACAAGTAGTGGACCTGGGGTTAGAAACTGGATCCTTCTGACTTCCATGCCTGTCTGTGCTCTATTCCCTAGGCCACGCTGCTACTCCAGAACTGTTCTCTAAAATTGATCTGGGCAAACTCTGACTCTCTACTGCGCTGCAGTGGCTCCTACCTGGCTCCACACAGGCCGAAGGTCAGCCAGTAAGTCGTATTTAGAGTGCATACTGTGTGCAGAGCAATGTAATAAATGCTTGGGAGAGTACAAATATAACAATATGACACAAGCAGTCAGCAAATTTCTGCATGCTTCTGGGGCGGGTTAGCAGCCAGTTAGAAGCTGCTTAGGAGAAACAGTGACTTCTGTCTTTGTAGGCCTAGCTTCTCAAAAGGCTTTGTAAAATGGGATTAGTTCCCTCCAGCCAAAATCACTGCCCATCCCTGCTCTAGAATGCCTCCCATTGCATTCTCATTTCAGTGGAATTTACCAAAGAGAAACCATTCTCACCCACCTGTGCCCCTCGGTCATTTACCAGCTCTACAGACCATCTGCCCTCATATTGGATCCATACAAATATTCCTCCATCTGCATCGCACGTGGCCAGTTTCTGGAATGGCTCGTTCCATCTCACCAGCACAACCTGAAAAAAATTTTAGGAAAAAGGCGATGTTATCCATTCCATTGTTGGATGAATTAAACGAACAGCATCACAGTTCAGTGCTAAAATAGTATATGACCAGACAGTCAGAGACAAAAACCTGGATTCTGGGAAGCTCTGTGTCAGCTGGGGAGATGGCAAAGTAAGTCAAGATTCAATTTGTCGAAGATATCAAGTCAGGTTGAAAGTTCTCTGTTAAGGTTTTGGGGAGAACAGCAGACATTCCAAATGTAGGAAAATCCAGCATAAACCTGCTACACTGCTAAGAAACAAACAGAAGCTCCAGAATACAGAATAGAAGCAGCATGGCCTGGAGGACAAAGGAAGGGCCTGGAATCAAGAAGGACCTGGGTTCTAATTCTGCCTCTGCCACTTGTCCACTGTGTGACCTTGGGCAAATCACTTCACTTCTCTGGGTCTCAGTTACCTCATCTTTAAAATAGGGACTAAGACTGTGAGCCCTACGTGGGACAGGGACTGTGTCCAACCTGATTCAATTGTATCTACTGCAGAGCTTAGTACACTGCCTGATACACAGTAAGTGCTTAGTCAGTCAGCCAATCACATTTATTGAGTGCTTACTGCAGGAAGCACTGTACTAAGCACTTGGGAGAGGATAACAGAACAATAAAAAAACAACAGGCTGTTAGCATATAGCTCCCAGGAAGGTTTATAGAATCTCCACTCAGGAGCTGTGCTGTAGTGGGTCACTGAAAATTAGGAAATATATTTCCATAAAAATTATTTGCAAATTCCTGTTCAGTTCTAAAGTTGGGGAGGAGAACTCACTTTTTATTTCAGTAAAATCTCCTTTGGAAGTTAAAAAAAACCCAAGCATTCTCTAGATGACCTTGTTTATATCTCATGCAACTGTTTAATGTCCTAATGTAGCTACTTCAAAGTCCTCAAACCCATCTACCATGAACCATTTAATTTCAATTTCTAATATTTGGTGTTTAATGTTCAGTGTTTAATGGCCTTTTATACTCTCCAAGTAAAAAAATATAACAACTAATTCTAGAAATTTTGAAAAGTTCAAGTACCTAAACCACAATCAGAAGAAATGATATTTGATATGATCTACATTCTAGTTTCAATAGCAGCTCTTAATAAATTTAATCATGGAGGGGCTCAGCCATCTATAACCTTGGCAAGGCCATGATGGAACTGTGTTTCAATAGGTCCATTCTCAGCTGTTTCCTTTGTTGCCTGTTTCCAGTCCCCAATCCCCCAAAGTATTATCTGCAGATTTTGAACCCCACTGGGGCCAGGGACCACTTATAATTCTAATCTATATTTTTTTCTCAGCACTTAGTCCAGTACTTTGTACGCAGAAGGTGCTTAATAAATACTATCATTACAACTACTACTCTCAAGTATCCTCATCAAGGGTGTTTTGGGGGCAACCGCTCAACCCTAATCAGTTTGGATAGTGATGGTTAAAGGGGAGGTTCTCTCAGGGAGATGAAGATTCCTCTGATTGAATATAATCAATCAATCGATGATATTTTTTGGGTGCTTACTGTATGCAGAGCACTATATTAAGCCCTTGGGAGAGTACAATTCAACTGAGTTGGTAGATGCATTCCCTGCCCACAGCCAGCTTACAGACCAGAGGAGGAGACAGACATTAATATAAATGTTGTGGGTATGTTCATAAGTGTTGTGGGGCAAATATAATAAATATCATGTTCCATAGAGTCTCTTTTGCGGGATCCTCCTTCCCCTCCCATCCCCTTACTGTAGGGGTTCCTCAAGGGTTAGTTTTTGGCCCCCTTCTGTTCTCTAGCTACACTCACTCCCTTGGTGAACTCATTCGCTCCCATGGCTTCAACTATCATCTCTACACTGATGACACCCAAATCTACATCTCTGCCCCTGCTCTCTCTCCCTCCCTCCAGTCTCGTATCTCCTCCTGCCTTCAGGACATCTCATCTGGATGTCTGCCAACCATCTAAAACTCAATATGTCAAAGACTGAACTCCTATCTTCCCTCCCAAACCCTGCTCTCTCCCTGACTTTCCCGTCACTGTAGACAGTACTACCATCCTTCCTGTCTCACAAGCCCCCAAGCTTGGTGTCATCCTCGGCTCCGCTCTCTCGTTCACCCGACACATCCAATCCATCACCAATACCTGCCAGTCTCACCTCCACAACATCACCAAGACCCACCCTTTCCTCTCCATCCAAACCACTACCTTGCTGGTTCAATCTTTCATTCTATCCCGGCTGGATTACTGCATCAGCCTCCTCTCTGATCTCCCATCCTCCCGTCTCTCCCCACTTCAGTCTATACTTCACGCTGCTGCCTGGATCAACTTTGTGCAGAAACGCTCTGGGCATGTCACGCCCCTCCTCAAAAATCTCCAGTGGCTGCCTGTCAACCTACGAATCAAGCAAAAACTCCTCACTCTCAGCTTCAAGGCTCCCTTCATCACCTTGCCCCCTCCTACCTCACCTCCCTTCTCTCCTTCTATAGCCCAGCCCACACCCTCCGCTCCTCTGTCACTAACCTCCTCACTGTACCTCGTTCTCGCCTGTCCCACCGCCAACACCCAGCCCACATCCTTTCCCTGGCCTGGAATGCCCTTCCTCCACACATCCACCAAGCTAGCTCTCTTCCTCCCTTCAAAGCCCTACTGAGAGCTCACCTCCTCCAGAAGGCCTTCCCAGACTGAGCCCCCTTTTTCCTCTCTTCCTCCCCATTCCCCCACCCTACCTCCTCCCCCTCCCCACAGCACTTGTATATATATTTGTACAGATTTATTACTCTATTTTACTTGTACATATTAAGTATTCTATTTATTTTGTTAATGATGTTCATATAGCTTTAATTCTATTTGTTCTGACAATTTTGACACCTGTCTACATAATAATAATAATAATGGCATTTATTAAGCGTTTACTATGTGCAAAGCACTGTTCTAAGCACTGGGGAGGTTACAAGGTGATTGGGTTGTCCCACGGGGGGCTCACAGTCTTCATCCCCATTTTACAGATAAGGGAACTGAGGCCCAGTGAAGTGAAATGACCTGCCCAAAGTCACACAGCTGACAAGTGGCGGAGGCAGGATTTGAACCCATGACCTCTGACTCCAAAGCCCAGGTTCTTTTCCACTGAGCCATGCTGCTTCTCTTTTGTTTTGTTGTCTGTCTCCCCCTTCTAGACTGTGAGCCCGTTGTTGGGTAGGGCCCATCTCTATATGTTGCTGACTTGTACTTCCCAAGTGCTTAGTACAGTGCTCTGCACATAGTAAGCGCTCAAGAAATATGATTGAATGAATTGAATGAATGAATAGAGGTGCAAGGCACTAACCTGGGAAGGATTTTAAGATGTCTCTCCTAGAGGCCGAGAGTCTAAACAATGATGCCATATATATACACACATACTCTCTTTCTCTCTCTTACACACACACACACACACACACACACACACACACACACACACACACACACTTTAGTGGCCTTTGTTGGCTCCTCACCTGTTTGTGGATATCTCTTGTCATCTCATGATTATTTTATTCTACTTTTGCGTAATAATAATTATGGTATTTATTAAGTGCTTACTACGTGCCAGACACTGTACTAAGTGTTGGGGTGGATACAAGCAAATTGGGTTAGACACAGTCCCTGTCCCACGTGGGGCTTACAGTCTCAATCTCCATTTTACATATGAGGTATCTGAGGCATAAAGAAGTGAAGTGACTTGCCCAAAGTCACGCAGCAGACAAGGGAAGGAGGTGGGATTAGAATCCATGATTTTCCAACTACCAGGCCCATGCTCTATCCACTATGCCAAGCTGCTTCTCTATGGTATGTGTGCTTTGGGAGTTGAGCTATTTTGGGCAGGAGCAAAATTCTAATAACAGCATCAGGATTTTCCATTCTTTGGCCCTTCACGGTGGCGTGGCTCAACTACTCTAATGCCTGGAAAGGGGAAGGAGGGACTGGTTGAAAGAAAACTGTTCGTTTCAATCCAGTTGATAAAAGTGAAGCCAGTGCACTTGGTGTACATCCTTAATGATGAGGCTGCACATTTTCACTGTACAGGAGTTTCCCTGGATTTTGAACTGCCCTCCAATCACCAGCAGCACCCTAAAGATAGGAATATCATTTCTCACCTGCAGTCTCTCTTCTCTCATATATGGATCTCACCACAGGTATTTATGCCTTTGTCTCCCCCTGATTAATCTACTTTTCTTCAACCCCACTCTGAAGCTTCACCTACTGCAGAATGTAATCATTTTGTCTGCTTAGTAGAAACAAGTCACTCAGGGAATATTACGTTTCTGGAAAGAAGCAGCATGGCTCAGTGGAAAAGAGTACAGGCTTTGGAGTCAGAGGTCATGGGTTCAAATTCTGGCTCCGCCAGTTGTCAGCTGTGTGACTTTGGGCAAGTCACTTAACTTCTCTGGGCCTCAGTTACCTCATCTGTAAAATGGGGATTAAGACTGTGAGCCCCACATGGGACAACCTGATCACCTTGTAACCTCTCCAGCGCCTGGAACAGTGCTTTGCACATAGTAAGCGCTTAAGAAATGCTATTATTATTATCATTATTATTATTATTATTATTATTAAATAGTGGCATTGGCACAATTTACCTACTTGCTGCTCAGTGCATTCCAAAGGGTTAGCAATGGTCTATGAAGCCCTTAAGAGTTGGGGTTTCACAGTTTTTTCAAAGAAAACAACTGTACTTCTGAACTTTGAGAATCAGCTGATCACTCCTGTCAGTAGTTACCAAATTTCAACTTCAAGAAATTGCTTGAAAGCCTTCATTGGGACACCCTTCTCTCACTGATCTGACAATGCCCAGTCATTTTAACTTTCGAACTATAATACAAGCTTAATAGCACACCCACAAGGTAAGCTGAGCGTATTGTTACTATTTTTAAAATACATTTACTGGGTTTAAATATTTTGAATTATCAAATATTTAAGTATATTAGAGCACCCTAAAGCCAGTGGCATAAGAAAAAGTTCTGCCCATTCACCTCCATATCAAACAGAAACTCCTTACTAATCACTTTAAGGCACTCATTCAGCTTGTCCCCTCCTATCTTACCTCACTGATTTCCTACTACAACCCAGTACGCATGCTTTGTTCCTTTAATGTCAACCTATTTATCGTACCCTGATCTCATTTATCTCACCGCTGACCCTTCTCCCACACCCTCTCTCTGACCAGGAACTCCCTCCCCCTTCACATCCTACAGAACATCTCTCCCCCACCTTCAAAGCGTTATTAAAAGCACCACTCCTCCAACAGACCTTCCATGACTAAGTCTCCATTTCCTCTTCTCCCACTCCCCTCTGCATCCTCCTTGCACTTGGATCTGTACCCTTTTAAGCTCTTGGTATTCACCCTCCCCTCAGCCCCAAAGGACTTGTACACATATCTGTAATTCATTTTAATGCCAATCTCCCCCTCTAGACTGTAAGCTCCTGTGGACAGGGAACATGTGTACCAACTCTGTTGAATTATACTCTCCCAAGTGCTTAGTTCAGCGCTCCGCATACAGTAAACACTCAATAAATACTATTGATTGATTGATTCTTGAAGATCAAATTAGGAACAGTGAGGAAGAGTATGTCAGCTTCCAAGACAACATATCCTTCGTTGATACTTAAGTCCTAGTCAGGGCACCGAATGGGAATAGGTGCATAAGTCTTACAGAGGAAAATTTGGTGGAGGGGGCACACTAGTCCAGAGGTTGCCTGGTTACAAGGCTAGAGTGAGGACTTTTATCTCCAGAGCATCCTGAGAGATGCCACATTTGTTGACCGGATGAACAAAGGGATCTTGAAGATTGGTGAGAATCTCAGAAAGAAGGAGTGCCTTTGAGGACGGGGGCCAGACAACAGTCACAAAAGCAGGCAGCATCCGCTACTCTTCTCTTCAGCGATCATGGAACTGAGGTTGAGGGAATTAAGTAAAGGCAAAAAGAAGGCCCCCACATTGGGAGGGGAAGAAACGGTGCAGCAAAGATAACTTAAATCTCACATTTTTCTAAAGTGTAATTTGAAATTGGGATCGAGTCAGGTCCATTTCCAATCAGATAACCCTCCTAGAAAGTAGTTCTGGCAGAATACATGTTTTCATTACGTGTTTTTGGATGGAATGTGATGACACAATTAGGAAATATTCTTCCAGCATGTCTGGTACAATGTGACACAATGTCAGAAGAAATTGTTGCAGTGTGTAAGAAACAAGAAAGAATTCAAACACCAGTTTTCCTTGATTCAGGGTTCCTCAGGAATGTAATTCCTGCATTATATTGATAGGCAACATGGCCTAAAGGAAAGAGCACAGGCCTGGGAGTCAGAGGACCTGGGATCTAAGACAGGCTCTGCCCCTTATCTGCTGTGTGACCTTGGGTAAGGCACAACTTCTCTGGGCTTCCGTTACCTATTACCTGAAAAGTCGGAATTAAGATTGTGAGCAATCTGAATAGCTTGTATTTACCCCAGCATTTAGTACAGTGCCTGATACCTAACAAGCACTTAGAGTTAGATTTCAGTGTTGCTGACTGCTGACTCTCTTCCTTAATGGAAAGACACTAACTATGCCCTATGTGGAACAGGGACTGTGTCCAACCTGATTAGCTTGTACCTACTAACGTGCCTGGCACATAATAAGCACTTAAATACCATTTATAAAAAAAGAGAGATCAGATGGATTCATTTCCTTTGTTTCGCAGCCATGATGGGAGGGAATGAATGATTTTCAGAGTCACTAGGTACATATCAGGAATGACAATGGGGATCTGACGGTAAAGATGAAGCAGAGCAAAGCCCTGGGGACAAGTACATTTCAGAGATGAACACATGACTATGTAATGATGCCAAAGATCATGGTGAACTTTAGGTTAGATAATAATAATAATATTAATTGTGGCATTTGTTAAGCGCTTATGTGCCAGGCACTGTACTAAGCCCTGGGGTTGGATACAAGCATTAGGTTGAACACAGTCCCTGTTATCATCATCATCATCATCATCTTCAATCGTATTTATTGAGCGCTTACTGTGTGCAGAGCACTGTACTAAGCGCTTGGGAAGTACAAGTTGGCAACATATAGAGACAGTCCCTACCCAACAGTGGGCTCACACTCTAAAAGGGGGAGACAGAGAACAAAACCAAACATACTAACAAAATAAAATAAATAGAATAGATAGGTACAAGTAAAATAAATAAATGGAGTAATAAATATGTACAAACATATACACATATATACAGGTGCCGTGGGGAAGGGAAGGAGGTAAGATGGGGGGGATGGAGCCCCACATGGGGCTCACAGTCTCAATCCCCACTTTATGGATGAGGGAACTGAGGACCAGAGAAGTGAAGTGACTAGCCCAAGGTCTCACTGCAGACAAGTGGTGGAGCTGGGATTAGAACGCATGACCTTCTGACTCCCAGGCCCATGCTCTAGTCACTACACCACTCTGCTTCCTCCTGAGTCAAATCAGCATTCATTTTAAATTTTTCAAGGACATAGTAATTTCAGGAGCAGACAGACTACTCTAGTGAGGAGGATCTGAAATTAGGTTGGCTGCAAGATTCAACTAAACTTGGTAGAAAATTAAATTTGCAATGACCTGGGGAAGAGCCTCTGGAAAAGACTTTGGGGATGCTAATACCGGAGGACAGAAAACAAGGAGGAAAACTCAAGGATCAGCCTCTGACTCTGAAATGTTCATACACAGAGCATGGGAATTGAACCGAAGGTCTTAACTCAGGTTTACCATATAATTGGACTATATGACACCAAGTAGGACAGTATCCTAGCCTGGAGGGCTAAATTAAAACATACTACTGTTATGTTCACGAAAGAAAGGCAGAGGGAGTGGGAGGATTACTACACATACTTAAACATCCAGGAAACAGAAGGCGGTCAACAAACAGAAAGCATCTAGACTGAAGTGAAAGGTAGTGCCAAAGTAGGAGTCAAGAATGGGCCAGGAAGAAGAGATGGGGGAGGACCCTTGAGTCAACTCACCAAATTTACTTTAATTAGGATATAGTGGTGATAGAGGCCCCTTAATTTCCCAGATCATGACCGGAAAAGTAATTCAGCAGAGACGATGATGAGGAGGAGGATGATGATGATGATGATGATGATGATGATAATAATAATAATAATAAATGTGCCACAGTCACATGGCAGGCAAGTGGTAGAGCTGGAATTAGAACCCAGGTCATGCTTTTTCCCCCAGGCCATGCTGCTTCTCCATACTTGGTGGTAAAAAGCACTCTATATTACAACAAGATGAATATGAACTAAACAGAAAAAGACCTGGGGGTCACAGTAGACCACAAGGTCAATGGGTCAATTCTGTAGCACTGATACTGAAATCATCAACATGAGCTCTATGGACAATAGTATGACAGAAGCAGCATGGCCTAGTGGAAAGAGCACAGGTCTGGGAGTTGGAGGTGAGGTACTAATCCCAGTTCTGCCAGTTGTCTGCCATGTGACTGTGGGCAAGTCACTTAACTTCTCTGTGCCTCAGTTTCCTCATCTGTAAAACCAGGATTAAATCCTCCTCATTCATTCATTCATGCAATTGTATTTATTGAATACTTACTGTGTGCAGAACACTGTACTAAGCACTGGGGGGAGTACACTACAACAATAAGCAGACACATTCCCTGCCCACAATGAGTTTACAGTCTACACTCAGTCTTACTCCCTCCCACCTAGACTGTGAGACCCATGGGGCACAAGTACCGTGTCCAATGTGATTATTTTTTAATCAACCCCAGAAATTAGAACAGTGCTTGGCACATAGTAGGCATTTAACAAGTACAACAATTATTATTATTATTATTAGATGAATACCACAATGTAATTCATCTTCTATAGTCTGCCCACTCCAACTGCTATCCAGGTACTGGAGACAGTTCTGATCAAAAAAACATACAGAAACTCAAGAGGAATTACTGATGGGAAGCATACACGATTAAAAAAAAGGGTGGAAAATGTGAGGAACTGGGAAAGGAAATGATATTGGCGGAAGAGCTGGTTGCAGGGCAGCTGGGAAGTGGGACAGGCAGTTGCAGGGGGGATGGTCTAGTGGGCAGAATATGGGCCTGGGAGTCAGAAGGACCTGGGTTCTAATTCTGGCTCCACCACTTTTCTGCTGGGTAACCTTGGGCAAGTCACTTAACTTCTCTGTGCCTCAGTTACCTCATCTGTAAAATGGGGATTAAGAATGTTAACCCCATGTGGGACAAGGGACTGTGTCCAACCTGATTACTTTGTTTCTACCCCAGAGCTTAGAACATTCATTCACTCATTCAGTCGTATTTATTGAGCACTTACTGTGTGCACAGCACTGTACTAAGCGCTTGGGAAGTACAAGTTGGCAACATATAGAGACGGTCCCTACCCAACAGTGGGCTCACAGTCTAGAAGGGGGAGACAGAGAACAAAACAAAACATATTAACAAAATAAAATAAACAGAATAAATATGTACAAATAAAATAAATAAATAAATATAGTAATAAATACATACAAGCATATATACATATATACAGGTGCTGTGGGGAGGGGAAGGAGGTAAGGTGGGGGGATGGAGGGGGGAGGAGGGGGAGAGGAAGGAGGGGGCTCCGTCTGGAAAGGCCTCCTGCAGGAGGTGAGCTCTCAGTAGGGCCTTGAAGGGATGAAGAGAGCTAGCTTGGCAGATGTGGGGAGGGAGGGCATTCCAGGCCAGGGGGATGACGTGGGCCGGGGGTCGACGGTGGGACAGGCGAGAACGAGGCACAGTGAGGAGATTAGCGGCAGAGGAGCAGAGGGTGCGGGCTGGGCTGTAGAAGGAGAGAAGGGAGGTGAGGTAGGAGGAGGCGAGGTGATGGAGAGCCTTGAAGCCAAGGGTGAGGAGTTTCTGCCTGATGCATAGGTTGATTGGTAGCCACTGGAGATTTTTGAGGAGGGGAGTAACATGCCCAGAGCATTTCTGGACAAAGACAATCCGGGCAGCGGCGTGAAGTATGGATTGAAGAGGGGAGAGACAGGAGGATGGGAGATCGGAGAGGAGGCTGATACAGTAATCCAGACGGGATAGGAAGAGAGCTTGAACGAGGAGGGTAGCGGTTTGGATGGAGAAGAAAGGGTGGATCTTGGCAATGTTGCAGAGCGAGACCGGCAGGTTTTGGTGATGGCTTGGATGTGAGGGGTGAATGAGAGAGCGGAGTCGATGATGACACCAAGGTTGCGGGCTTGTGAGAAGGGAAGGATGGTAGTGCCGTCAACAGTGATGGGAAAGTCAGGGAGAGGGCAGGGTTTGGGAGGGAAGACAAGGAGTTCAGTCTTGGACATGTTGAGTTTTAGGTGGCGGGCAGACATCCAGATGGAGATGTCCTGAAGGCAGGAGGAGATGCGAGCCTGGAGGGAGGGAGAGAGAGGAGGAGCGGAGATGTAGATTTGGGTGTCATCAGCGTAGAGATGATAGTTGAAGCCGTGGGAGCGAATGAGGTCACCAAGGGAGTGAGTGTAAATCGAGAACAGAAGGGGACCAAGAACTGAACCTTGAGGAACCCCTACAGTAAGGGGATGGGAGGGGGAGGAGGAGCCTGCAAAAGAGACTGAGAATGAACAGCTGGAGAGATGAGACAGATAAGAAGGAGAACCAGGAGAGGACAGAGTCTGTGAAGCCAGCTAGAGAACAGTGCCTGGAACATAGTAAGTGCTTGACAAACACCCTAAATGTGACTAGCCTGGAGAAAGGGTGGACCACATGAAAAGGTTTTATGAGGAGAGTACTGGCCAGTTGTTCTCCACATCCATGAAAAACCAAATAGGCCTCAATTAAAGAAAACACTTTTAGTTGTACAAAAAGAACTTTGACTACCAGGGTGGAAAAAAAACCCAAAAAACAGTAACTCACTGGAGTAGGTGGAGCACAAAAGGTGTGAAGTCTCTATTCTGAGGCAGGTTTATGAATGGAAAAGACCCTCATCTTTCCTGGATGGTTTAAATATTCACCTGTCTGGTAGAAGGGGTTGGACTAGATGACCTCAGAAAGTTCCTTCCAGCTCAATGATCGAAAGATGAAGTTAAACGTTTAATATACATTATACCTCTAAGAACAACTGGACTGGTGAAAACAATCGCTAAAAAAATCCCTCCCTTCCAGCAAAAACAAAGCAACATTCATCATCTGACTTTTTCTCACAGCCAAGATGACTGTATAACCAAAGCTCCTTAGTTTATAAGCTCCAAAAGAGACATAGCCTAAAGAGTTGATATTTGGATAAGAGCCCAGGACATGGAAATAGTTATACATTTTTATAACAGTTTATACAAATAAAGATACTGAAACTACTTCTATCCCTCAGCCCATGTGCATTCATACCTGTCTCCCACATGTAAACATTCAGGATTCACTTCGCTGAAATCTAACCATTTCTGGCACTTCACCGAGATACTTTCAGCAAGGAGCCAAAAATTGAAATAAAACTTTCCGTCGTTCAATGGTATTTATTGATCGCTTACTATGTGTAGAGCACTGTACTAAGATCTTGGCAGTGTACAATACAACAGTAACAGAGGTGGTAGATACATTCCCTGACCATGATGAGCTTCTCAGAGCTCTGTTATCTTGAGAAGGAAGTCAATAAGTATCATATTCTTCTACATCAGGGGTGGCCCAGTTAAAGCTCTCACGAGACTTAGGGCAGTAGCATGGCTTAGTGGAAAGAGCATGGGCCAGGGAGTCAGAGGACTTGGATTCTAATCCTAGCTCTGCCACTTACCTACTATGTGACCTCAGGTGAGCCACTTAACTTTCCTGTGCCTCGATTTCCTCATCTGTAAAATGGGGATTCAATATCCATCTTCATTCCCTCTTAGCCTGTGAGTCCCATGGGAAGAGAACTGTTTCCAACCTGATTATCTTGTATTTATTTCAGCATTTAATAGTTCTTGGAACATAATATGTTCTTAACAAATATCATCAGTATTATCATTACATGGGTGGTTTTCTATAATTGATTGATGGATCTATATTGGCTTGAACACATACATTCATTATTATTAGTAGCAAGAATAATAATAATAATTATTATTGTGGCATTTGTTAAGCGCTTACTATGTATACTAAGCACTGGGGTGGATACAAGCAAATTGGGTTGGACACAGTCCCTGTCCCGTGTGGGGTTTACAGTCTTAATCTCCATTTTACAGATGAGAGAACCGAGGCACAGAGAAGTGAAGTGACTTGCCCAAGGTCACACGGCAGGCAAGTGGTGGAGCTGAGATTAGAACCCATGACCTTCTGATTCGCAGACCCATGCTCTAGCCACTCCACCATGCTACTTCCTCATGGTGGGGGTGTCAGGCTGCAGGGTCCTCCTGCTTTAGCCCTTTCAGAAACATTCCTGGCCACAGGGGTCCTGGTTACAAGGGTCCAGCCCCCGGAGGGCTTTGGAGGCTGCCCCCACCCCAGCTACCTACTCTGGCTGTCTCTTGCTCACTGCTGCCACTCATCAAAACCTCCCTCCCATCTCCCAGAACCCTTGCTCACTGTTCCAGTTAAAAGAAATCAGAACCTCTCATCCACCTTCTGGAACCCCTGCTTGCTGCTCCAGTTAAAGTAAATCCGGAACCTCCCAGCCACTCTAGACTGTAAGCTCATTACGGGCAGGTAAGTTGTCTGTTTATTGTTATATTGTTTTCTTCCAAGCACTAGTACAGTGCTCTGCATACATTAAGAACTCAGTAAATACGATTGAAATACAATTGAATGAACCTTCCGGAACCCTTGCTCATTGTTCCAGTTCAAGGAAATCAGAACTTCCCATCCACCTCCCCAAACCAATGGGGATGCTCCCCAATGGGGAAGCAGCATGGCTCAGTGGGAAGAGCCTGGGCTTTGGAGTCAGAGATCATGGGTTCAAATCCCGGCTCTGCCAATTGTCAGCTGTGTGACTTTGAGCAAGGCACTTCACTTCTTTGGGCCTCAGTTACCTCATCTGGAAAATGGGTATGAAGACGGTGAACCCCCCTGTGGTACAATCTGATCACCTTGCAACCGCCCCAGAGCTTAGAACAGTGTTTTGAACATAGTAAGCACTTAATAAATGCCATTATTATTATTAAACCCTTGCTCACTGCTCCAGTTAAAGGAATTATTTTGATCTGTGGTACTCGGTCATTTGGTTTGTGGTTGTTTGGTTTAAGAGATTTGGCCTCTCCAGTTCTATCCTATCTCTCTAAATACCAGTGAACCAGACGAGTTTAAAATTTGGTGCGATGAGGAAATATCTGGATTAACAGAACCACAACTTAGATGAGCTATCCACGTATTTTGAAAGGTTTATGGAATTCACAAGCCTAAACTACATCCAGGAACCTTCCAGTTCAATGACTTTTTAAGTCTTGCTTTGGGACTATAGTATTTCTTTTGATATTTGTAAAACACATGGCAAACAATTTCTTCTGACAGCATCAACAATCTCTAATGGCTATGGTTTTGCAATGCTTCAGCAACATGAGAAACAAACAACGTGAAACTTAAGACATCCCGTGGAAAATAAGTTTTTTTTTTCATTTGTTAGCATTAGAAAATACTTTGCAATCAATATGTGAGGAACTGAAAAAAGTACTCAAGTCCTTGTAAATTTAGGCATGCCTCAAACTCCCTTTTCCCCTCCCCAAGGCTCAACTGGCACACTGTTGCCAATGGAACCTCCAAGGGCCTTTGAAGGGTATTAATCCATCGGTGGTATTTGTTGAGCGATTACTGTGTGAAGAACGCTGTATGAAGTGCTTGGGAGAATACTATACAACAGAGTTGGGAGATACAATTCCTGCCCACAAAGAGCTTACAGTCTCAAGGGGGAGACAGACATTCAAGAACATTACAGGTAAGGGAAATGGCAGAATACACAGATACTGCTTGGCTGGGGAAGGGTGAATAACAGTTGCATGGATCCAAGGGCAGAGGTGAGTGGGAAAGAGGGTGTACTGTGTGCAGAGCACTGTATTAAGCACTTGGGAGAGTATGATGGAACAAAGTTGGGAGATAGGTTCCCTGCCCATATGGAGTTTGTGGTCCAAAGCGGGGGGAAAAGGAATTATAATAAATTACAAATGTGTACATAAGTGTTGTAGGAGGAATAAAGGGTACAAATTCAAGTGCAAGGGTGAGGCAGAGGGAGAGGAAGTAGGGGAAAGGAGGCTTATTTGGAGAAGGCCTCTTGGAGGTGAAGTAACAAGAAAGGGACCCTTCTCATTTTTCCCACTCTTACCATAATATTCCTGAAGGGAGAAATTGTTAAGTTGAGGCCTGGAAGGGTTCAAATTATAGTCACATCAAGGACCAAGTAATCAAAGAAGATGCGTATTGAGTTTCTGAATGTTAGATGTTACACTAAGTACTTGAGAGAGTACAACAGTTTCAAGGCATATATCCCCACGCTCAGAGAGACTTTTAATTCATTAGGGGAAGACAGACAAAAAACTACTTATAAGGTAGGGAAAGCTGAAGGAAGAATCAAGATAAAAAGGAAGCATTAGAGTACAGGAGTTCTGAGGATAGGAATAAAGCACACAAGGTGGGTGACAGGTTCATGCGACAAGGGTACTGAGAATTGATCTGGGAAGACTTCCTGGAGGAGATGGGATTTTTAGGAGAACTTCAACAATGGAGAAGGATATATTCTAAGAGATGTGGGCTCGAGGAGAAAGGATGGGAGAGCTGCCATGATTAAGCAAGAATCAACAACATGGTATAATTACAAGATGAGCCTGGGAGAAGCAAAGAGTTAACTCTGGAATAGCAGGTGAAGAGGGCTGATATGCAAGATAGAAAGACCTGCAGGTTATGGAGTCAGAGGGAAAAATCCACCCCAGAGAAAGATCCAGAAAGGAAGGAGAATGACAAAGGACATTTATCTGTGTAAAATCATGCTACCACTCTAAAGCAGTTATGTTCATTCGATTCTTTGTTTGCTTAATTTGTAAAAAATTGCACAATCATCTCCACTAATAATAATAATAATAGCAATAATGGTATTTGTTAAGTACTTACTATGTGCCAAGCACTATTCTAAGCGCTGGGGCAAATATAAAGTAATCAAGTTGGACACAGCCCCAGTTCCATATGAGGATCCCAGTCTTAATCCCCATTTTACGGATGAGGTATTTGATGCTCAGAGAAGTTAAATGACTTGCCCAAGGTCACACTAGTAGACATATGGTGCAACTCACATTAGAACCCATGCCCTCTGACCCTCAGATCTGTACTCTTTCTACTAGGCCGTGCTGATACTTGTGCAAGCTATTAGAGTGTAAGTGTCCTGTGAGCAGGGAACATGGCACTTCCTTGTTTTCCCAAATAGTATAGTACATTGCACCCAGTGGGTGGTCAATAAATGCTCCTACACCAGAGGTTTATTCGGGGGGCCACAGAGTATAGCTGAGACTCAAATTAAGGCCATGCCTTTATCTACAAATAACTATTAAAAAGAAAACATGTTATGCAAAAATGTATTCATTCACATTTTAAAAGCATGGAGTAGATTGCTTATTTTGAAAAGTCCGATTTCAAAATTACGCTTTTCCATTTTACTGAAAAATCAAAATTCCACATGAGCCCTCGAAATTTTATGTTTGGAGCCCATATTTTGGAGACAGAAGTAGAAAAGGAAATGGACTGGAACACCAGATTACATTAAACTAAATGAAAAACTAGAAAGGGAATTAAAACCATTAGCTGGAAGAGTTTCCAATTAACTACCGTCACAATTATTTTCAGCCATAGTTGACACCCAGAGATGAATTTCATAATCAGTAGCATCTTCTGCGACCACAAACATATACAGTATGAACACTACAGTAATAATAATAATTGCATTTTTTAAACATGTACAATGTGCTGAGCACTGTTCTAAGCGCTGGGGTGGATACAAGGTCATCAGGTTGAATAAAGTCTCTGTCCCTCTTGGGGCTCACATTCTTATTCTCCATTTTACAGATGAGAAAACTGAGGCACACAGAAGTTGTCACACAGTTAAGTCACAGTTAAGTCACACAGAAGTTGAGTCACACAGCAGTCAAGTGGCTGAGCTGGGATTAGAACGCCGAACTTCTGCCTCCCAGGCATGTGCATTATCCACTATGCCATGGATCTAAAAGGCCTGAATATAAAGCAAAAACCAAACAAAAAACCCTCAGTAAATCCCTGAAATCTAAAGCTGACTCTTTCTTGGGCAACCCTTCTCTCATTGCCCTTCCCTGGTCCATCTCAGTCCCCAAGTCTTCAACCTTCTCAGAGAGAGCTTGTGGGCTGGGGATGTGTCTGCTTATTGTTCCATTGTACTCTCCCAAGTACTCAGTACAGTGCTCTGCACACAGTAAATGCTCAATAAATAGGACTGAATGAATGAACCGAGTTGTTCGTCCCAGGGCCATTCTCCACCCCAAATCTGTTTGTCAATTCCCACCTTTTAGGGGGAAGCACGACTCCTGAGGTTGCCAGGATGGCTCCTCTCGCTGCCGAGGTTGGCTCTGTCTTCCAGCTCTGCAGCTTGCTGTTAGAGATGCTTTGAATGCAACCCAAGGCCCAAATGCTAAAAATGTGTAAAAAAATCCCCAAGTCCAACAATAAATGCTCAATACATTCCATTCACTGCCTCTGATTTTCTAGCATTGCAAGTCTTGCATTGCAAGAGAGGTCAACCTGCTTTTTAAAAAAAAATGATTAATGCATCCTCTTTTGGTCATCGGCCTCCATGACAAATTGTCCTAGGAATTGGACTAAATCACTCGTGGTTGATCATTTTATAAAAAATTCTAATGTAGCCTCCTAAGTTTAATCAAAATCCATTCATTAAACAGACCTTCTTTAATACACAGTACTTGACAATGAACCTAAGTTTCTAAGGATTAGAGAACATCCATCATTTGGCCTTTAACATCATTTGCCAGGTGAGGTCTTAAATCTGATGAATACCAACAGTAGAAAGATGCTTCTTTATGAAATTGATTGTACTGTTACCATGATGATACAAACACAATGGAAATGGTATTTACAAAAAAAAAAATTATTTCCTTTGAGGCATTAAGGGATTCTTGCCCGTGTAAGAACCCAGTTGCCTTGGCGGATACATTCAATGTCAAGAGACTGACATTTAATCTTTTCTTAATTTTCATCACCTGAAAAGCAAAAATAAGTAATAATGTGCTTTCACTGGATTGGACTGCTTTGCTGTGAGGTGCAGACTACACACCGCTGAAAAGGTAGCTCTACTGCATTAAAACGGAGAAATCTTTCCCAGGGTTAAGAGTAGTTTTTAATCAATAAAGTAAGAATCCCCAACAGAAAGTGTGCTTTCTCAGACTATTTATTGTATTTCCCCTGTTTTTGCATGTTTAGAGTCTAGTTTACAAAAGTAGCCCTGCTTTTGGTCCAGGGGAAATAGCTGGGCCTTGGGCATCTACCAACTCTTTACTGTACTCTCCCCAAACACGTAGTACAGTGCTCTGCACACAGTTAGTGCTCAATAACTACCACTGAATGAATGAAGACCCCTGGGGTCGAGTCCTAGGTCTATTTGTAGCTGGCTAATATGGGCAAAGACTACACATGAACTTCACAATGTGCTCTACCGTTGTGGGACCTAGTGGAAAGAGCACAGGCTAGGCAGTTGGAGGAGCTGGGTTCTATTCCAGACTCTGCTGCTTTTCTGCTGGGTAGCCTTGGGCAGATTACTTCTCCGTGCCTCAGTTCCCTCATCAGCAAAATGGGGATTCAATACCTGTTCTCCAAGTGGGACCTGATTATCTTGTATCTATTCCAGCACTTAGTACAGTCCTTGGCACACAGTCAGTGCTTAACATATTCCACAGTTGTTGTTATTATTAATATTTGTATCATTAGTATTATTACTATTAATAATAATAATAATAATGATGACATTTGTTTTAGCGCTTACTATGTGCAAAGCACTGTTCTAAGCACTGGGGGGGATACAAGGTGATCAGGTTGTCCCACGTGGGGCTCACAGTCAATTCCCATTTTACAGATGAGGTAGCTGAGGCTCAGAGAAGTTAAGTGACTTGCCCAAGGTCACACAGCAGACATGTGACAGAGCCAGAATTCGATCTCATGACCTCTGACTCCAAAGCCCGTGCTCTTTCCATTGAGCCACGCTGCTTCACACTGCTGCTACTACTACTACTACTTGCTCACTGCAGACCGGCGGGAATGCAACTGGCAGGGAGGAGACAGTGTAAGATGTGGGCAGGGAATGTGTCTGTTCATCTTTATACTGTACTCTCCCAAGTGGTTAATATAGTGCTTTGCACACAGTAAGTGCTCAATAAATAATAATGATAATGGCATTTATTAAGCGCTTACTATGTGCAAAGCACTGTTCTAAGTGCTGGGGAGTTTACAAGGTGATCAGGTTGCCCCACGTGGGGCTCACAGTCTTAATCCCCATTTTCCAGATGAGGTAACTGAGGCCCAGAGAAGTGAAGTGACTTGCCCAAAGTCACACAGCTGACAAGTGGCGGAGCCGGAATTTGAACCCATGACCTCTGACTCCAAAGCCCGGGCTCTTTCCACTGAGCCACGCTGTGTGACTGACGAGGTGCTGCACAAGCCACTAGCTCTATAATCAATTCCTCTGCCCACACTCAGTCCTGAATTCTCAGGACTAGGGCCCATCCACAGTTTCTGACAGGACAGTCCATCATCAAGGGTCAAAAAATAAGTTAGCCCATTTAGCCCTCTCAGTGCAAATCCCTAATTAGGAAATATACATAGGAGCCACTGGATTTAGAAGCTCATGACTTCCAGCAGTGTGAAAACACCCAATAATTTGAGGGCTGAACATTTTGTTTAGCGGTAATAGTCTTGTCTTATGTAGTTGAGTCGTCTCCAACCCATAGCAACCCCTGGACACATCTCTCCCAGAACATCCCATCTCTGCCTGCAATTGTTCTGGTAGTGTATCTATAGAGTTTTCTTGGTAAAAATACAGAAGTGGTTTACCATTGCCTCCCTCTGCAAAGTACACTTAAGTCTCCGTCCTCAACCCTCTCCCATGCCACTGCTGCCCAGCACAGCCGAGTTTTGACTTATAGCAGATGGCCTTCCACTTGCTAGCCACTGCCCAAGCTAGGAGTGGAATGGGTATGTCTCTCCTTGACTCTCCCTCCCATAGTTGAGACTGGTAGAGTACTGGAAACTCTCCAGTTGTGACCCTAAAAGGGGAGTGGTAATAGTAGTGGTATTTATTAAGTGCTTACTGCACTGTAGTAAGCATTGGAAAAGACCAGCGTGGCTGTAGAGAAGCAGCGTGGCTGTAGAGAAGCAGCGTGGCTAAGAGGAAAGAGCACGGGCTTTGGAGTCAGAGGTCATGGGTTCGAATCCCGGCTCTGCCACATGTCTGCTGTGTGACCTTGGGCAAGTCACTTAACTTCTCGGAGCCTCAGTTACTTCATCTGTAAAATGGGGATGATGACTGTGAGCCCCACGCGGGACAACCTGGTCACCTTGTATCCCCCCACAGCGCTTAGAACAGTGCTTTGCACATAGTAAGCGCTTAACAAATGCCATTGTTATTATCATTATTACTACACAGAATTAGACACGGTCCTGTTCCCTAGGGGCTCTCAGTCTAAAAATAAAAAAGGAAGAGGGAAGCAGTGACAGACACATAAGAGGAGATGAAACAAAAACAGTAAGACATCATAGAGACAGAAACAAAGATCAAATACATTTTTGGGGTTTTTTTTAAAATGGTATTGGTTAAGCACTTACTAGGTGCCAGGCACTGTTCTAAGTTGCTGGGGCAGGGACAAGATAATTGGGTTGGACACAGTCCCTGTCCCAGAAGAGGGCACACAGTCTTAATTCCCATTTTACAGATGAGGGAACTGAGGCAGAGAGAAGTGAGGTGAGTTGCTCAAGGTCACACAGCAGACAAGGGGCAGAGCAGGGATTAGAATCCAGGTCCTACTGAATCCCAGGCTTGTGCTCTATCCATTAGGCCACACTGCTTCCTACCCACGTGCTGTGGGTAGAGGAGCATAATTTCAGGCTCTTGACGGCTCAGAGTCCACAGTCGCAACTGTAGCCAAGTGACCACTACAGCAGCGGCCACCACAGCCTTCTTGAGGTTTCTTTGGAAGCGACGCCAGGCTGCTGCTCTTTTTCTCTCCCACCTCTCTTTCAAGAAGAGGTGAGATCTGTACTCCCTACTCAGAGAAGACAAGTACTAAAACTCTATAATTCAATGTACCTTCAGGCTTTTCTGCTTTAAAAGAACATAGGACTAAGCTAGAGCCTGGAACTGCAGATTTATTCAGTCAATCTTATTTATTGAGTGCTTACTGTGGACACAGCACTGTACTAAGCACTTGGGAGACTAAAATACAACAATAAATAGACACATTCCCTGCCCATGATGAGATCATTTTTCCTAGGAAGCCTGTTGCAACCTGTCGAGCATGGAAAACAGGCCTCATTATGATAAAGCAAAGCACAGCTAAAGGGTATGGGTGAAATCACCACTGGAGAGCTGTATCTTAAATACAAAAAACAACAAGCCTATTAGCTAACCCCAAGAATGGCCACTAAGGCATGTGGAATGATGGTACAATCCTCCCCATTAAGCCATCCCCAAGGTAATTCATTCATTCAATCATATTAACTGAGCGCTTACTGTATGCAAAGTCCTATACTAAGAGTTTGGGAGAGTACAATATAACGATAAACAGACACATTCCTTCTTAGTGAACAGGAAGAAAAGCCCTCTTGAGGAGGTTGGGGAAGGAGTAGAGGGGAAGGTGGATTTGAATTCTGGTTGGGAGGGAAGAAGAAAACTTAGTCCTTTTTGGCTGAGGGCTGGGCAGAGAGTACTAAAGAAAGATCCACTTTCTGTAGTAAGTTATACTTCTCTCTCTCCAAGGTATACCTGCGATAAAAGGAATGTTTGGTTATAGGGTGGATAATTAATCTTATACTCAGGTTTTCAGAGGTCTCTCAAGTAAGAGACCTCACAAGAGTCCACAAGACAGCCAGATAGGCCTGATTCCAGATCCTCTTTTTTCTTTAAATGCCTTGTTGGGGCAGGGTTATTCAAACTGTTTCTCATTCAGGATATTTTGGCACAGGGCTCCTTGCCTAAAAAAGGCATGCCAAATACCTGGATGTTTCAGATACTTTATCAAAAGCAAGACTGATAATAATAATAATAAAAATAATAATACTTGTGTTATTTGTGAAGTGCTTACTGTGTCAGGCACTATACTAGGCACTTGGGTATGGCGTAGCAGGGGAGAGAATATGAGAAAATCAAGTTGGACAAAGTCCCTGTCCCACATGGGGCTCAGTCTTAATTCCCATTTTACAGATGAGGTAACAGGCACAAAGAAGTTAAGTGACTTGCCCAAGGTTACACAGCACACAAGTGGGGGAGCCAGCATTAGAATCCAGATCCTTCTGACTCCTGGGCCCATGCTCTATCCAATAGGCCATGCTTCTTCTCAATTAGTCCAATTACACTCCAATACCAGATTTGTTCCAATATTAGGAATCTCCTGGGACCAATGATCCAACCCTATACCTTTGGAGTATCCCAGGGACCATGGTGCAGATGCCAAAATCTGGGCAAACTAACTGGAGAAGAAAGTGTGCTAGCCAAGCTTATCTATATCTCCACTAAGAATTTCCAAAGTTCAAGTGACCACAATTACTAGATATGGAGAAAGCCAGAAACAGAATATTGTATCATATCAAGTACTTTGTACAAGGAATTCTCATCAACCATCTGGGTCTAACTCCAAACACATTATTAGACACATAAAAACAACAAAACAGAATTTCTGGTGACCAGCTCCTTAAGAAAATGCATTTGTACAGAAATGGATGACCAAACATGATGGCTTAAAACAATAAATCATAGTAATTGGTTAGAACAATTTATTACTGCTCAATGCTTTTGGGTCTACAATGTATTAGGTGAAGCAGCAATAATTTAAGTTGCATATGAAAACAAAACAATAGTCAACTTCATTTTAGATCTGCTTATTCATTTGAATAAATAAAAGCCCTTTAAAGTCTTGAAATACGGTCAGGAAGAAATTCAGTGAAGATTCATTTTGCATCCTCATGCCGGTTATTTCAATCTTTTTCTACTGTTCCTTGGGAGGAAAAAAAGGTGCTAAATAATAGGTTACGTCTTCTGGCATCTAGGTCACAACTGATCTCCTACTTGCCAAATCCAATGGTCTCCACTCCATCCTAATTCTCCGGCCTCTCAGCTACCTTCAATACTGTGGACCACTCCCTTCTCCTGGAAACATATCTAACTTTGGCTTCACTGTCACTGTTCCCTCCTGGTTCTCCTCATCTCTCTGGCCATTCATTCTCCATCTCTTTAGTGGACTGATCTTCTGTCTCCCACCCCCTTACTGTGGATGTCTTTCAAGGTTCAATTCTGGGTTCCCTTCTATTCTCCATCTACACCCACTACCTTTGAAAACTCATTCATGTCCATGGCTTCAACTACCATCTCTATGCAGATGACTCCCAAATCTACATCTCCAGCCCCGTTCTCTCTTCTTCTCTGTAGTCTCAAATTTCCTCCTGCCTTCAGGACATCTCTACTTGGATCCTACCCAAACCCTGTCCTCCCCCTGACTTTCCCATCACTGTAGATGGCATCACCAACCATTCTGTCTCACAAGCCAATAACTTAGACATTATCTTCCACTCATCTCTCTCATTTAACCCATAAAATTCCATCTCTCACCAAATCTTGTTGGTTCAACCTTCACAACATCGATAGAATCCACCCTTTCCTCTCCATCCAAACTGCTACCACCACATCAAGCGCTTAGTACAGTGCTCTGCACGCAGTAAGTGCTCAATAAATACAATTGAATTAATCCAAGCATTTATCTCATCCCGCCTTGATTTGTCTGCTGGATCAGCCTCCTTGCTAACCTCCCAGCCTCTTGTCTCTCTGCACTCCAATCCATATACTACTCTGCTGCCCAGATCATTCTTCTACAGAAAGGTTCAGGACATACTTCCCCACTCCTCATGAAATTCCAGACCTTGCCCACCCACTTCCCCATCAAACAGAAACACTCTTTACCATCAGCTTTAAAGCACTCAACCATTTTGCCCCTTTCTACCTGACCACGCTACATTCCTTCTATAACTCAGCCCACTCACTTCACTCCTCTAATGTCAACCTACTCACTCTACATCAGTCTCATCTCTGTCACCACCAACCTCTCGCCCACATCTTACTCTGGCCTGGAACACCCTTTCTCTTCATATCCGACAAACGATCACTCTCCCAACCTTTAAAGCCACGGTTCCTCCGAGAGGCCTTTACCGACTAAGCCCTCATTTCCGCGTCTCCCATTCCCTTCTGCATCACATTTATTCTTGGATTTACATCCTTTATTCATCCCTTCCTCAAACTCACAGCACTTATGTTCATATTGTAATTCATTCATACTGACGTCTGTCACCCCCACAAGACTGTAAGCTTGTTGTGGGCAGGGACCATGTCTACCAACTCTATTACACTGTACTCTCCCAAGTGCTTAGTACAGTGCTCTGCACACAATAAGTGCTCAATAAATGTGACTGATGTAAAACTGGATAAAGATCTGTGTGCCACAATATCTGTGTGCCTCTGGTTGCTCAGTAGTTGATTGATTAAATATACTATCAGTGTATTTTAAAGAATAATTTGACTTTTCACTCAGTTTAACCAGTGATTCTATCCCTACTGGGTTTGATTTAGGAATGCTCATCCATACTCCTCTAGAATCTAGGAGTTGGCCCAACCACCTCCATCCAAAAAAAACTCCTTACCATTGGCTTCAAAGCACTCAATCACCTTGTCCTCTCCTACCTAACCTAGCTTTCCTACTACAACCCAGCCCTCACACTTTGCTCCTCATGCACTACCTACTCACTGAAATTCAAGCTTGTTTATCTCACCACCAGCCTCCTGCCCACATCCTCCTCCTGGACTGAAACTCCCTCGCCCTCATATATGACAGACCATCACTCTCCCCACCTTCAAAGTCTTATTAAAATCACACCTCCTCCAAGAGGTCTTCCCCGCCTAAGCCTTCATATCTCCTACTCCTTTTTGCATCACCTTTTTACTTGGCTCTGAACCTTTTAACCACTTGATATTTATCCCACCCAGCCCTACAGTACTTATGTACATATCCGTAATTTATTTCAATGTCTCTCTCCTCCTCTAGACTGAAAGCTCCTCGTGGATAGGGGACATGTCTACCAACTCCGTTGTACTGTACTCCCCTACGTGCTTAGTACAGTCCTCTGCACACCATAAGCATTTATTAAATACCAATGATTGATTTAGTTCCCTGTGAATCAGTACCTAGAACAGTCAGAAACTCTTATCTGCCTTTGCGCTTTATCTACTGGACCTTTTGTTCTCTTCAGCAAAGCCTCTCTATATTAAAAACTCATCCAATTCCAAGTTAACCCAAACAGGAAAGTCTGTTCCTCTCCCCTACCTGCCCTAGCCCTCGGGACTTTTCAAAATGCAAAACTAGATCTGCCTCTGTGATGCTTCCATCTCTTCAAATTCCTTTCTTCGTTGCCCTTCTGTAAATTTCCCATTACTCCAGGAATGACATAGTTTCCATAGAGTAAGGCTTCTCTCCAGTATCATCTGAAAGTAGTAATAATAATAATAAAAAATAATAGCACTTGTGCTTACTGTGCGATAAGCACTGTTATATTGTTCTATTGTACTCTCGCAAGTACTTAGTGCAGTTCTCTGCACCCAGTAAGCACTCTATAATAAATATGACTGATTGATAGCTCAGAATCTTGTTTCCCTTAGCTGGCAGTAAATAATCTAAGAGCAGCAAATATTAGGCCATAAAGAATTTTAACTGGAATCATGGGATAAGTGTGGGCTGCCCAGGCCTGGTAACTTAACCTGGGTAACTCAAAATTAGTAACATCTGCTTATCTCTTCTTCTGTGAAAGGCTCCTACACCATGACCCAAAACTTGTTCAGATGAGAGCAGGGAAGCAAGAGAGAACTATCACCTCTGTGACTCCCTATTGAACACTTTCTGTGTAAGCTTGTTGCGGGCAGGGAACATGACTACCAACTTTGTTGTACTCTCCCAAGCACTTAGTACAATGCTCTACACATAGAAAGTGCTCAATAAATTCATTTTTTCATTCATTCAATCATATTTATTGAGTACTTACTGTGTGCAGAGCACTGTACTAAGTGCTTGGGAAGTACAAGTCGGCAACATATAGAGTTGGTCCCTACCCAACAGCGGGCTCACAGTCTAGAAGGGGGAGACAGACAACAAAACAAAACATATTAATGAAATTAAAATAAATAGAATAGTAAATATGTACAAGTAGAGTAATAAATATGTACAAACATATATACAGGTGCTGTGGGGAGGGGAAGGAGGTAGGGTGAGGGGGATGGGGAGGGGGAGGGGGAGGAAGGGGGGGAGAGGAAGGAGAGGGCTCAGTCTGGGACGGCCTCCTGGAGGAGGTGAGCTCTAAATACGACTGAATGACTGAGCTGTCTTCTGCCCCAACCCTCCCCTACATATCTCCACTCCAACAGTGATTGACATGGTGCATAAATGAATCCCTCTTCACTGAGGTGTGCTGTATGTGGCAGAGAATCTACAATTTTCCCTTCTGTTTCCCTGAGCAATTGGCTCAGACCACCATCAAGGGTTTATTTTTTCTTTAACCAACCTGGTTCTTAATTCCAGCAGTCGGTCAAAACCTGCCACTTCTCCCTCTACTCCCTCTTAGATCCACTGCAGGTGCCCTTTCTCCTTCCTGGAATATCCTCTTTTTTCAAATCCACCAGATATCAGCTCTCCAGAAATTCCATCTCAACCAGGACACATTCCCTGATTAATTTCCACCTCCAGGCATTGTTAATTTAAAACTCACCTTTAACACTTTCATACCTGGCCAGCCTTAGCCCTTGCTTATACAGTGGTTTACTAGCTCTCACTCACTTAATCCTGTTTCTCTACTGCTGTTTTCTTCAGATTTCTCTTTGCCCTTCCTCCTAGATCCCCTATTTGTAAATAATTGGTGTTTGGCTATTTTACCCATTAGATTGTAAGCTGGTTCTTTTACTGCTACTGAACTCTCCCAAGAACTTAGGGAAGAGGTCTTCACATAGAAGGATTTATTTAATCCTACTGAATGATTCTCTACCTCTCACTACAAACTATATGCTATCCTTTATGCCTAAAATATTCTCTAATTGCTAAACCATCTCTCAATCTTCATGCCAAATCTGCTCAAATTCCACTGCCAGAGAGAACTTTTTAAACTTGGTTGCTTATGTAAGAAGCTCCACTTCAGGCAAATGTATCTATCTTGGAACTGTCTTCTCCCTGAATGGCAACATCAAGTTAAATAAGAAATAAAATGGGTTTTAAAACACCAGAGCATAAAAACAAAATTGTTAACAGGTGAAATGGCATGGAAAGAGAGTGGGCCTGAGAGTCAGAAGGACCTGAGTTCTAATCCCAGCTCTGCCACTTGGCTGCTATGTGATCTTACGCAAGTCGCATAGCCTTAGTGACCTCATCTGTAAAATGGGGATGAAGACTGTGAGCCCCATGTGTACAGGAACTTTGTCCAACCCGATTTATCTGTATTCACCCCAGAGCTTAGTATAGTGTCTGGCACATAGTAAGCACTCAACAAATGTGGCATTATTATAATGATCCACATAATGCCACATAATGAGAAGCAGCATGGCGCAGTGGCAAGAGCCCGGGCTTTGGAGTCAGAGGTCATGGGTTCAAATCCAGGCTCCACCAATTGTCAGCTGTGTGACTTTGGGCAAGTCACTTCATTTCTCTGGGCCTCAGTTACCACATCTGTAAAATGGGGATTAAGACTGTGAGCCCCCGCCCCCCCCACCAAACCATGGGACAACCTGATCACCTTGTAACCTCCCCAGTGCTTAGTACAGTGCTTTGCACATAGTAAGCTCTTAATAAATGCCATCATATTATTATTATAATGATCCAATATTTGTTCAGGGTGAATGATGCATATTTGCTATGTGTGATAGGACATATCTCTGAAGTGGGTAGGGGGTAATACTGTTTATGTGATCTTCAGGACTGTCCACATTGTGGCCACTTAATATATAAAAGCAACAACTCAATCTCCTTCAGGTCCTATGGAATTTTCAGTTTGCTCTAAGCCTGTTCAGGGATCAGTCAATCAATCATATTTATTGAGTGCTTTCTGTGTATAGAGCACTCTACCAAGTGCTTGAGAGAATACACTATACAGAGTTGATAGACGCGTTCCCTGCCCACAATGAGCTTACTGGTCCATGCTACCACAGCTCTTTCATTCTTTGTTTTTGGAAAAGAGAAGGCCCCCAAATTGGAAATTCTACCCCAGGACAAAAATGACCCTTGTTTCAGTAATGCTGATGAAGTTCTAATGGCAACTTCGGTAAGCATGAATCAATTATTTTGAAAAGAATAATAATTATGGTACTCGTCAAGTGCTTACTATGTGCCAAGCACTATATTAAGTGCTGGAGTGATACAAGTTAATCGGGTTCGACAGAGTCCCTGTCCTACATGGGGTTCATAGTCTAAGTAGAAGAGAGTGGGATTGATCTCCATTTTATAAGTGAGGAAACTGAGGCACAGAGAAGTTAAGTAACTAGCCCAAGGTCCCACAGCATGCAAGGAGCAGAGCCAAGATCAGAATCCAGGTCTTTCGAATCCCAGGCCTGTGATAGCTCCACTAGACCACAGTTTTTCCTCAAGAAGAAGACTTCCCTTCCCTCATCTTCCCACTAAAAAACCCCCAAACTTCCAATGTTTTCTGATTGAAGTCAGGTTTAAAATAGGTGTCCTCTCCCTAAATAAATGCCTGCCATTAGGGAGCCACAAATTCATGCCTGGAGTTTTACACTCTCTATTGTTTTAAAAGTCTAAATGAAGCAGACTGGATTTGGTGATGTAGTGTTTACCCTCAGCATCTTCCTTCTTGACTCCTGTTTTCCTTAGTCATGGGCAAAGGAAAAAGAATTGTGATTCTACTCACATGGATTTACTTTGAAAAATATTAAATCAGCTCCAAATGCTATTCTCTCCTAAGAGTCTACAAGAGAGAGAATACAGTTAGACTGGAAAATCTGCTGGGGTGGGGATCACATAGTATAATTCTTCTGAAAGACCCTGAAAGGCCTAGTAGAGTGTTTGCTACCCACTGAGAAGCAGTGTGGCCTAGTAGGCTGGGGACTCAGAAGGACCTGGCTTCTAACCCAGGCTCTGCCACTTGCCTGCTATATGACCTTCAGGCAAGTCACTTCACTTCTCTGGGCCTCAGTTACCTCATCTGCAAAATGGGGATTAAGACTGTGAGCCCTGTGTGACAAGGACTGTGTCAAACCTAATTAACTTGTAACTACCCCTGTGCTTAATATAGTAAGCACTTAACAAGTACCATAATTCTTCTTCTTGTTAAAACAACTGATTCATGTATTAGTTGATTAGCTGGTATCTACCCCAGAGCTTAGAACAGTAAGCACTTAACAAATACCATAAAAAAAAATTATGCTCCAAGAGTAATGTGGCTGTTGTTAACTACCATAACAGACAGCCTGGTAACTGACCTGTCATTAACCAAAATACATCAATGATTGTACAGAACTTCTTCAGTCTAAACAGACTAAAACCAAAATATGGAATCATCTAGAAAACGTTTTACTAAGTCAATATTTGTACATATCCACATAAAGAGATGAATGATCACTAAACATATTACACATCTGCAGAATATGTGCAGCAGTACTGCCTAGTGGAAATGGCAAACGCTGCAGGGTCAGAGGACCTGGGCTCTAATTATGGCTCCACCACATGTCTGCCACACAACCTTGGGCAAATTACTTTGCTTCTCTGTGCCTCAGTTACTTCATCTGTAAAACAGGGATTAAGACGGTGAGCCCTATGATGGAAATGCACTGTGTCCAACCTGATTAGCTTGTATTCATTCAGTTGCATTTATTGAGTGCGTCCTATGTACAGGGCATTGTCTTAAGAGCTTGGGAGTACAATATAATAATAAGCATGTGTGTATCTACCCCAGCATTTAGTAGAGTGTTTGGCACACATTAAGCACTTAAATACCATAAAACAAAAAACAAAAAAAAATAACTTTTAACATAAAACCAAAAGACTACCGGTCAGATCAATCTATAGAAACAAAGTCCCACCACTCCCAAACTCCAATTATAAAAGCATAATTTCTTAGAACTGTAAGTTATCACCCATTTAAAGAGGCCACTTGCACATACTCTAATTATAACCTACAGTATACTTTTTGTTGAATTGTTTTCTCCCAGCTCTCCTTTCTGCATAAAACCACTAATTATGAAGCATCCAACTGACTAATTTTGAGCTCATCCTTCAAACTGCAGTATTTTCCAAAGCAGCAAGATTGAAGAAAAGAAAATGAGTGAGAGATAATTGATTCCAGCTTGAAAAATAACAAGACAAAGGCAACTCAAGCCTCACACTTTTCTAAAGTGTAATTTTAAATTGGGTCTGAATCAGGTCCATTTCCTATTCCAATCACTATCCTAGAAAGTAGTTCTGGCAGAATACATGTTTTCATTACGCGTTCTAGATGGAATGTGATGACAGAATTAGGAAATAGTATTCCAACATGTCTGGTTGAACGTGACAAAATGTAAGAAGAAATGATTACATGTGTGCATGTGATGTAAGAAAAAACTCCAGTGGTTGCCCATCCACCTCCACTTCAAAGAAAAACTCCTCACCATTGGCTTTAAAATACTCCACCACCTTGCCCCCCACCCCCCCCCACTCTCCTTCTACAACCCAGCTGGCACAATTCATTCCTCTAATGCTACCTTCTCACAGTGCCTCGGTCTCACCTATCTCACCACTAACCCCTCTTCCACATCCTGCCGCTGGCCTGGAACGCCCTCCCTCCTCAAATCCAACTGACAATTACTCTCCCTCCTTTCAAAGCCTTATTGAAGGCCCATCTCCTCCAAGAGGCCTTCCCAGACTAAGTTCCGCCTTTCCTCTTCTCCCACTCCCTTCTGCATCACCCTGACTTGCTCCCTTTGTTCTTCTCCACTCCCAGCCTCATAGCTTTATGTAGAGTTTATCTGTAATTTGTTTATTTACATTGATGTCTATCTTGCCCTCTCTAACCTGTGGGCTCATTCTGGGCAGGTAATGTGACTGCTTACTGTTGCAATGTACTCTGCCAAGCACTTAGTATAGTGCTCTGCACATAGTAAGTGCTCAATGAATACGACCGAATGAATGAATGATTGAAAGAAAAAGAGAGAACACCAGTTTTCTTTGCTGCAAGTTTACTCAGGAAGGCAGTTCCTGCATTGTATTATTGAAAGTCAGCATGGCCTAGTGGAAACAGCATGGGACCTGTGAGTCAGAGGACCTGAATTCTAATCCTGACTCCGCCACTTGTCCGCTGTGTGACCTTGGGCAAATCACTTCCCTTCTCGGGGCCTCAGTCCCCTCATCTGCAAACTGAGGATTCAATATGTGCTAACCTTTTATTTAGACTGTGAATCCCATGTGGAACCTCTAGATTTTAATCTCACTGTGGTCAGGGTACATGTCTACTAACTCTGTTGTACTGTACAATCCCATGTGCTTAGCACAGTGGTCTGCACACAGTAGGCACTCAATCAGTCAATTAATGGTATCTATTAAGCACTTACTGTGAGAAGAGCACTTTATCACTGACTCATTGATTATCCTGTATATACCCCAATGCTTAGTACAGTGCTTGACACACAGGAAATGCTTAACAAATACCACAAGTATTATTATACAAGAATTATCTTTACAGGTATTTATTTATACACCACACAAGGAAGCAGCATGGCTTAGTGGCAAGAGCATGGGCTTAGGAGTCAGAGGTCATGGGTTTGAGTCGCAACTCTGCCACTGATCAGCTGTGTGACTTTAGGCAAGTCACATAACTTCCTGGGGCCTCAATTCCCTCATCTGTAAAATGGGGATGAAGACTGTGAGCCCCACGTGGGACAATCTGATTACCGTGTATCTACTCCAGCACTTAGAACAGTGCTTTGCACATAGTAAGCACTTAACAAATACCAACATTAAAAAAAGGAGACATACATTTGACCCTCTACATTCTCCCCCTCAAGACTGTAAGCTCTTTGGGAGCAGAGAGCATGTCTAACAACTCTGTTATAGTGTACTCTCCCAAGTGCTTGGCACAGTGCTCTGCATTCATTCATTCAATTGCATTTATTGATCACATACTGTGCACAGAGCATTGTACTAAGCGCTTGGGAAGTACAAGTCGGCAACATACAGAGACGGTCGCTACTCAACAACTGGCTCACAGTCTAGAAGGGGGAGACAGACAACAAAACAAAACATGTAGACAGGTGAAGCACTCAAAAAATACCATTGATTGACTTACATTTTGCCTCTCCTGATCCAACGATAAACACAGCAAACTCAAGGTTTACAGAATATCCAGAATGGATTTGTTTCATTACTTATTTCCATTACCATGCTCCTCGGCTATCTCGTCAAACTTGTTTTTCATTGCTTAGAGGGTATATCTTTACTAATTAAAATCAAGTCAACAGGGAGAGAACCTTGATAAAAATCCTATTGCATAAGACTATCTATCATTATGAGAGCAGGTGGAGCCCGGGGAAATTAGCACACAGTACTTTTCTTAAAAAATGGAAACAAACACAAGGCAATCTAGTATGGTAAATTCGCCACCTTCAAAAGCAGCAATGAAACGTTAGCTTCTCAAATAACAAAAAGAAAAAGAGCAAGAAAAACTATTATTATTTCATTATGGGAAGGGAACATGCGTACCAACGCTGTTCTACTGTACTCTCCCAAGTGTTTGGTACACTTCTCTGTGCAAAGTAAGTGCACCATGAATATGATTGATTGGTGGATAGATGAAAGGCACTGCAAATCCAAACTGCTCCTAATATCCATGATGTTCCAGCCTCAAAAACCTTTCTGAACATCAGCTCTCTGCAATTGTGTTCTCAACCCATTTGGTAAACAGAAACTCAAGCATTGACAGCTCATCTAATGAGCTACCCAACTTTTTCTTCCGCTGCTAAAGATACCTGACATGAAGTATGTAATTTGCTCCATGCACATCGAAATGAATTTTTCAGATATTTCTTCTCACCCCGTGGGATTCCCCAAAAAACATATTTTCAAGGGCACAAGCAGGTTTAATGCTTCAAATACTTATTTTGGGCTTCCTTCCTGGGGCCAACATCCAGCAGACCACTGCTCTCCTCTTTTTCAAAGTCCTTCCGAAATGACTCTCCTCCAGGGAGTCTTCCCTGATTAATTCATTCAATCAATCATATTTATTGAGTGCTTACTGCTTGCAGAGCACTGTACTAAGCACTTGGGAAGTACAAATCGGCAACATATAGGGACAGTCCCTACCCAACAGCGGGCTCACAGTCTAGAAGACAGGTGTCTTTACCAGTAAAATAAGTAGAATTATAGCTATATACACCTCATTAATAAAACAAATAGAATAATACATATGTACAAATATACACAAGTGCTATGGGGAGGGGAAGGGGAGGAGGCCCCACACTATATCCACCCTCAACTACCACTTCAGCACTTCTGTTGGGCCCAAACACATGGGTACTTACACTCCCAGTAGCTCATACATACATAACTTTATATCATATTTATATTTTAACATTCTACTGCCTCCAAATGGTAATTCATTCCAGTACCCACCTCTCCGATCTACAGCGTAAACTCCTCGAGGGGAGCCTTTTAAATTTTTTGTACTTCAAGTGGGACTGATTGACTCATTGTTAGAGACGTAGGAAAGCAAAGCTTTCCCAACCAGGGTGACATGACTTGAAGATTTCATTCCTTGAGGGAAAAATCTGCATCTGAAGGGTATGAGTCACCTGACCCTTGAGGACATGAAGCAGTTAGACATTTCCAAGGAACGACACCACAAACACAACTGTCTGGGACTAAATGGAGGGACTGCGCAGCAATTTAGATAACCGGGAGCTTATGCAAGGAGACGTGCTCAGGCAGAAGTCCAGAGAACATCCGGACACTTTTACGTAACTGCCCAGGCCTGTGCCTCCCTGCTGATCTAGGCCACTCAACAGATTATGCAATTTGGCCAGGTTTGCTGCTGCCGCTGCTGATGCAAAAGCTATGGCCCCAGGGAGAGAAGTGAGTGTGAGTGCGAGCTGGGAAGTACTGCCAACATAGGCACTGGCTGAATAAAAATACAATATGCATGTCCTTGAAAATGCAGCTGGAAGGGATTTGGGAAGAACCCATAATCCAGACGATGAAACCACCAACATTTGTGGCATGCTAATGAAAGTGGGTAGAGGGTCTGGGCTACTTTAACAGAAAAACTAGGTCACTGGGGCAGAGCAGGATTGATTGTAATTAATGCATGTGCCCAGTTTAGCAGGAATAGCTGTTGATATAGAGAAGAAATAGCCATACCCAGTGGTAAATGAGTGAACTGTGGATTTGCACACACTGTGATTTGGTAACCTTACCTTATTTACTGTGCATATGGTGCAGGATCTGAGCACAAAGCCACAGGATTTTAGTACAAATGGAAGATACTGGAATCAGTTTCCAGGCAGCACAAGTTAAGAATTAAAAGAGAGGCAAAAAGAGGCTGCCTGTGGAACCAATTAATATGGTGTCAATTTTGCAGAATAAATCAAAGGTTAAATGAGTAAATGTCCACAAGAGGACATGGAGTTGAAGTGTTCTCCATGTTTCTGCCTCTAGCCCTCTCCTCCACCTATAATTCATGGATTGCCGGTCCCTCAAGAAGCAGGAACCGTGCCTAATTTCTACCCGTGTACTCTTTCCCAGCACTTAGTACACTGCTTTGTGTACAGTATGTACTTGAAAAACACTATTACTACAATCACTACTACAGTCATTGACTACAACATTCAATCAATCCATGGTATTTATTGAGCGCTTATTTTATGCAGAGCACTGTACTACATGCTTGGGAGAGTACAACACAACAGAATTAGCAGATGCATTTCCTGCCCATAAAAAGGTTGTGGTCTAGAGGGGGAGACAGACATTAATAGGAATAAATAATTTATAATATAGAATTTAAAGTGTGGGGTTGGGGTGGGGTGAACATCAATTCATTCACTGAATCGTATTTACTTAGCACTTACTGTGTGCAGAACACTGTACTAAGCACTTGGGAGAGTATAATACAACAATAAACAGAAACATTCCCTGCCCACAATCAGCAAATACCACTACCACTACAACCTCTACCTCTACCACTACTACTACTACAACTAGTGATGAGGAGCAAAAAAAAAAAAAAGAGCTGGGCTCCTCCTGCTTGAATAGGGATGCCTAGTATGTCGGCCATGGTCTGGAATGACAGAGGAGGGGAGGGTGGCCATCCCCTAAGAAAATGAAGCCATATTCCAGGTGGAAAGAGCAGATGCCATATTTCTTCTCCCCTGTCCAACACATACCCACCTCACCAGACTTCATGGCCAACATTCCCTTCCGGGCACCTGGCTAACATTGATGTTGGGGTTCCTGGCACTCAATGACCAAGGCAACTGGGCCATGTGGTCCTTCCCTCTAGGCACAAATCTCAGGTGGAATTGGGGAAGGAGTTAGGGTGACCCTGTTGGACCACTGGCAGAGGAAAGTAGAGATTTAATAATAGTAATAATAATGATAGTGATGGTATTTGTTAAGCACTTACTATGTGTCAAGCACTGTTCTAAGTGCTGGGGTACATTCAAGGTAATCAGGTGGTCCCACAAGGGGCTCAGAGTTTTAATCCCCATTTAACAGATGAGGTACCTGACGTAGAGAAGTTAGGTAACTTGCACAAGTTCACATAGCAGACAAGTGGTTATTAGATCCTCTGACTCCCAACCCTGTGCTGTTGTCAGTAGGCTTCTTGATCCTAGTTCGGGGTGGAAAGACGTGCACTGAGGTAAGTTGGCCGGGTCAAAGAGGGGATGCTGGCTGGAGCTGCAGCCAAGGTCCCTTTCAGAGACAAAAATACTCAGGAGAGGGTTTAATCAGACACCAAACCACACCTGCCACCTTCACCTTCGGTTAGACTTTTTATTGGTCCACAGAAAACACTCAGTTCTTCAAATGTAAAGACTAACTGTGGTTAGAACAATGTCCAGCACTTAGAACAGTGCTTGGCTCATAGTATGTTCTTATCAAATACCATCATTACTAATACACTAAAACACTATCCTGGCTTAAAATATAAGTTCTATCAATCATATGATTACCATGTGCAGAGCACTATACTAAGTTGTGGGAGAGTAGAACAGAACAGAGTTGCCCATAATGAGGATACCGTCCAAAAGGGGAGACAGATGTTAATATAAATAAATGAATGAATGATATGTACATAAATGCTGTAGGAGGGATGAATGAAAGGTGCAAATCCAAGTGTAAGGGGGGCACAGAAGGGAGTGGGAGAAGAGGAAATGAGGGCTTAGCCCATGAAGGCCTAGAAGGAGATGTGCCCTCAGTACGGCTTTGAAGGTGGAAAGTGTGATCATCTGTTAGATATAAAGAGGGAGGGAGTTCCAGGCCAGAGGTAGGACATGGGCGAGAAGTCAACAGTGAAACAGATGACTTCAAGGTTCAGTGAGTAGGTTGGCATTAGAGGAGTTAAGTGTGCAGGTGGGGTTGCAGTAGGACCCCCTTCTCCTCAACACGCTATCCAACCTTGGCTTCACAGACTCCGTCCTCTCCTGGTTCTCCTCTTACCTCTCCGGTTGTTCATTCTCAGTCTCTTTTGCAGGCTCCTCTTCCCCCTCCCATCCCCTTACTGTGGGGGTTCCCCAAGGTTCAGTTCTCGGTCCCTTTCTGTTCTCGATCTACACTCACACCCTTGGTGACCTCATTCGCTCCCACGACTTCAACTATCATCTCTACGCTGATGACACCCAGATCTACATCTCTGCCCCTGCTCTCTCCCCCTCCCTCCAGGCTCGCATCTCCTCTGCCTTCAGGACATCTCCATCTGGATGTCTGCCCGCCACCTAAAACTCAACATGTCCAAGACTGAACTCCTTGTCTTCCCTCCCAAACCCTGCCCTCTCCCTGACTTTCCTATCACTGTTGACGGCACTACCATCCTTCCCATCTCACAAGCCCACAACCTTGGTGTCATCCTCGACTCCGCTCTCTCGTTCACCCCTCACATCCAAGCCGTCACCAAAACCTGCTGGTCTCAGCTCCACAATATTGCCAAGATCCGCCCTTTCCTCTCCATCCAAACCGCTACCCTGCTCGTTCAAGCTCTCATCCTATCCCATCTGGACTACTGCATCAGCCTTCTCTCTGGTCTCCCATCCTCGTGTCTCTCCCCACTTCAATCCATACTTCATGCTGCTGCCTGGATTGTCTTTGTCCAGAAATGCTCTGGGCATGTTACTCCCCTCCTCAAAAATCTCCAGTGGCTACCAATCACTCTGCACATCAGGCAGAAACTCCTCACCCTCGGCTTCAAGGCTCTCCATCACCTCGCCCCCTCCTACCTCACCTCCCTTCTCTCCTTCTACAGCCCACCCCGCACCCTCCGCTCCTCTGCTGCTAATCTCCTCACCATGCCTTGTTCTCGCCTGTCCTGCCATCGACCCCCGGCCCACGTCATCCCCCTGGCCTGGAATGCCCTCCCTCTGCCCATCCGCCAAGCTAGCTCTCTTCCTCCCTTCAAGGCCTTACTGAGAGCTCACCTCCTCCAGGAGGCCTTCCCAGACTGAGCCCCTTCCTTCCTCTCCCCCTCGTCCCCCACTCCACCCCCCGTCTTACCTCCTTCCCTTCCCCACAGAACCTGTATATATGTATATATGTTTGTACATATTTATTACTCTATTTATTTATTTATTTTACTTGTACATATCTATTCTATTTATTTTATTTTTTTAATATGTTTGGTTTTGTTCTCTGTCTCCCCCTTCTAGACTGTGAGCCCACTGTTGTGTAGGGACTGTCTCTATATGTTGCCAACTTGTACTTCCCAAGCACTTAGTACAGTGCTCTGCACATAGTAAGCGCTCAATAAATACAATTGATTGATTGAGAGCAGCGGGGTGAGGTAGGAGGAGGTAAGGTGATTGAATGCTTTAAAGCTGATGGTAAGGTGTTTCTGTTTGATGATGAGGTGGATGGGCAACCACTGGAGGTTCTTGAGGGGTGGGGAAACATGGACTGAACGTTTTTGTAGAAAAATGATCCACGCAGCAGAGTGAAGTATGGAATGGAGTGGGGAGAGACAGGAGGCAGGGAGGTCAGCAAAGAGCCTGATGCAGGAATCGAGGTGGGATAGGATAAGTGCCTGGATTAACATGGATGAAGAGGGATTCTTAGAGGAGGCAGAAGATCTCCTCTTGAGATACTGCTGGGAAAGCTGGGAGAGTTAAAGAAGGGGCAGGAGGGACTGGAGAGGAGCAAGGGAGATTTTAGGGAGATCAAGCCTGATGGTTTCAATTTTCTCAAAATGTCCTATCTGGGACCTCAACAAAAATAGGTCAAATAATCAGTGTGACCTACGGGATAGAATGCGGGCCTAGGAATTAGGAGATCTAAATTTTAATCCCAGCTCTGCCATTTGACTACTTTGTGACCTTGGGCACGTCACCTAACTCCTCTCAGCCTGTTTCCTCAACTGCAAAATGGGATTCTCCCTCCTACTTAGATTGTAAGTCCATTGTGGGACAGGGACTGTGTCCAACCTGATTAACCTGATTTACTCCAGTGCATGAATCACTATTTTACATCTGAGGAAACTGAGGCACAGAGAAGTTAAGTAAGTTGACCAAGGCCACACCGCAGGCAAATGGCAGAACTAGTATTAGACTCCAGGTCCTCTGACTCTCAGGCCCACACTTTTTTCCACTAGGCCAACCAGCTTCACTAAAAACTGAGAAATACTTTGGGGTTTACAGAGTGAGAAGAAAATATGGAAGAACAAATGATGCCATAATCAGAAAGACAGTTGAGTGCTTGTTTTAAGCTATTTGGCCTGAGGAAACGAGGGTGTAGAACAAGCCAGAACTAAACAGGCCTTAGCCAAGAGTCAGAAGCAACAGAATTATTTTCTTCCTCCCTCACTCTGGACAAATCCATCCTATTTGCCACCCTTGAGACAGCAGCTCCTCAGGGCCCAGGACTCTGCAGAGCACTGTGTGGCCCGGACTTTTGTGAGGGCATCTATCTCCTTGCATCTTGGTTTCTTCATCTGCAAAATGATGGTAAAATATCTGTTTTCTGCCTCAAATCATGAGCCTCATGTGGGACAGATGTCCTATCCCAGTGATCTTGTATCTATCCCGGGACTTAGCATACACATATACCACACTACTAGTACTAACATTTCCAGAGGTGACCCCAGCCCCTTGGCATGGAAGGGGATAGGGTTGGACGATAGCCATATGATGGTCTTTTGAGCCCCTCCTTGGAAACTCTTGGCTCTTTCCAATCCTCCTTGATAGCTTTTGGTGTGCACCCATGCCCTGATGTGGTTTTTTTTTTTCTTTTTGGTTGGTTTTTTTTTTAAGGTATTTGTTAAGTGTTTATTATGTGCCAGGCACTGTACTAAGCACTGGGTAGATACAAGCTAATCAGGTTGGACACGGTCCACGTCCCACATAGGGTTCACAGTTTTAATCGCCATTTTACAAATGAGGTAACTGAGGCACAGAGAAATGAAGTGACTAGCCCGAGGCCTGTGCTCTATCCATTAGGCAACACTGCTTCTCAGAAACCCAGTTCAAATGGCTGAAGGGGAGAAAATAGTAACTTCCTCCATTAGATTCCATGCAGAAGTCAACCATGGAGTCAGGACCTAGGACTGACCCAAACAAGTTCTTCTAAGCTGTAGCTTCCTTCAATCAATCATTCATATTTACTGAGTGCTTACTGTGTGCAGAGCACTGTGCTAAGCACTTGGGAGAGTACAATAGAACAGAGTTGGTAGACACATTTCCTGTCCACAATGAGCTTACATGATCTGATACTTCACACAGGCTCCTTGGTGAACTCCCAGTAACTACTATGGGCAGAGGGCACTAAACCGGTTTGCAAGAGAATAACAGAAGCAATTATTTACATTATATTATTATACTCTGATATTATAATGGTATTACTATTACATTGTTCATATTAATGTCTATCTCCCCCTCTAGACTTACGCTCACTGTGGGCAGGGAACACGTTTACCCACTTCATTCTATAGTGATCTCCTAAGCGCTTAGTACAGTACTCTGCACATAGTAAGCACTCAATAAATATGACTGATCAATTGGCCCACACATTCTATGCCCTTAAGGAGCCTATAATCAAATGACACCTGTCATTTCACACAGTTACAGGTACAGTAGGTGACACAGAGGCAGTGTCCAGACAAAGAGAGGCAAACAGCGCCTTCCATCCAGAAATAAGGGGACCCTGACGGCTCCTTGTTTGCCTGAAGAACCCTGTGCATGTTCCATATATTCCAGCCACGGCTGCCACCTGCTCTAGTGACCTGAGAGGTCAAGGTAACCGAGTGTCCTAACTGCTCAAATAATGACAATAATAATATTAATAATAATAATAATTATGGTGTTTGTTAAGTGCTTACTATGTACCAGACAATGTACTAAGCATTAGGGTAGATACAAATTTATCAGTTTGGACTCGGTCTCTGTCCCACATGGGGCTCATCATCTCAATCCCCCATTTTACAGATGAGGTAACTGAGGGACAGAGAAATGAAGTGTCTTGCCCAAGGTCCCACAGCAGACAAGTAAGTGGCGGACCTGGGATTAGAGCCCATGAACTTCGGACTCCCAGGCTTGTGCTCTATCCACTAAACCATGCTGCTCTACCTACCTGCCTGTCATAAGCCCCCTCTCCCCGGAACAGTCTCTCCCCGAACAGAGCCCGTCTCACAGACTGGTGTCATGAAGTCCAGTGGAGCAGGGGGTGGAAATCATGGGTTGCTACTGCCACCCAAATTTTTTCCAGGGGTCAAGACCCTTCTAATCTTCTGTCCGGTTCGATCAAAGATCAGGCGTGCCAAGGTAAGATCTCCGATTTCAGTCCTTGCCCATATTTTGGTGCCGGCTGGATTAGGAGTGGATCAGGTGCTAGCCTTCCACCCAGCGGTAACTGTATATCTGTCAGCTATTTGAAGGACTCCAGGGATACTCATTCATAGCCCTTCTCACCACGAGGAGGTAAAAGAAATGTTCCTGACATCTCAGTCTGACAGCCCAGCAGTGGCAGACTAACCCCAAGGATTATGTCTGCTTCAGTGAAAAGCCATTTCCAATTCATCTCCTCTGTTCAAGGGCTGCTTCTTTATTTGGTCCTTCTGGGAAGAAATAGACTTTGATGCCAACCACTGTCAACGCAGCTGTTACTTCGGGGTGGGACTCAACTTCTAATGGCACATTTGGTGAACTTGTCTTCAGTTCTTTATCTCTTCAACAATGTGATTTAAAATGAGTCACCACTCCAAACTACCTGAGTGTCTAAGGCACACCACGTTTTATACACAGTAGGATTTAATGTGGTTGTCTTGTAAGAAAGGGTGGGTAACTGCACTGAAGAAGTCCTGGACAAATGTTAGAAGTCTCTTGCCTGGATATTATTGTGCCTGGGCAGTTCAATTCATTTCCCTGAGATGCCATTTCCATATCTGTAAGATGGGACTGATTTTCTCTTCCCCACCTTCCCTCACAAGAGCATTGTGAAGGCTGTCCAACTCATGAAATCAATGTAGAAATAATGCAAACCTTAGACAAAGTCACTGGTACATTACTGACTGCCCAAGAGAGTTGCCCACCATCGCAGGCTCGGAAGCATCTCCTTCTCTCAACTGGGCACTTCCATGAATTGGACCTGTATATATGTATATATGTTTGTACATATTTATTACTCTATTTATTTTACTTGTACATATCTATTCTATTTATTTTATTTTGTTAGTATGTTTGGTTTTGTTCTCTGTCTCCCCCTTTTAGACTGTGAGCCCACTATTGGGTAGGGACTGTCTCTATATGTTGCCAACTGGTACTTCCCAAGTGCTTAGTACAGTGCTCTGCACACAGTAAGCGCTCAATAAATACGATTGATTGATGATGATGATGACATCACACGTCATGCCAGGCACAGAAAGGAAAGATACGGTAATGGCGAGGAGAGGAGAGGGGAGGGAACGGAAAGGAGAGGAGAAGAGAGGAGAGAGAAGGGAATGGAGAGGAGAGGGAGAAGGAAGGGGAAAGGAAAGGGTTGAGGGGGAGAGGGAAGGGGATAGGAGAGGACAGCGTCAGCCTCCTTGTTGACCACCCAGCCTCCTGTCTCTCTCCACTCCAGTCCAGACTTCACTCTGCTGCTTGGATCATTTTTCTTCAAAAACATTCAGGACATGTCACCCCACTCCTCAAAAAACACCAGTGGTTGTCCAACCACCTCTGCATCAAACAAAAACTTCTCACCTTTGGCTTTAAAGCTCTCCATCACCTTGCCCCCTCTTACCTCACCTCGCTACTCTCCTTCTACAACCCAGCCTGCACAATTCACTCCTCTAGTGCTAAACTTTTCACTGTGCCTTGATCTTGCCTGTCTTGCTGCCGACCTCTGGCCCATGTCCTGGCTCCGGCCTGGAACGTCCTCCCTCCTGAAAACCAACGGACAATTACTCTCCCCTCCTTCAAATCTTTACTGAAGGCACATGTCTGTCAAGAGGCTTTCCCAGAACAGGACCCTTGCTTTCCTCTTCTCCCACTCCCTTCTGTGTCACGCTGACTTGCTCCCTTTGTTCTTCCCTCCTCCCAGTCCCATAGCACTTTTGTACATATCTGTAGTTTATTTATATTGATGTCTGTCTCCCCCCATACATTATAAGTCCGTTATGGGTAGGGACAATGTCTGTTTATTGTTGTACGTTACTCTTCTAAGCACTTAGTCCAGTGCTCTGCACACTGTAACAGCTCAATAAATATGACAATGAATGAAGAGGAAGGGAGGGGAGGGGAAGGAAGGGGAAAAGACGAGAGAGAAGGGGAAAGGGAGAAATGAAGGAGAGAAAGGAGAGGATAGAGAGAGGATAGGAAAGAACAGAGAAAGGAGAGAAAAGGACAGAGGAGAAAGGAGAGGAAAGGACAGAGGAGAGAGGAGAGGGAGGAGAAGAGAGGAGAGGAGAGGAAGGAATGGAGAGCAGAGGGAGAAAGCTCAAGCATCTGCCTAATTGTCCCTTCAGATAAGGCAATTTAGCTCATTAGCAAATCAGAAATAAACAGACTCCTAGGCAGCAATGGTAAAGGAACATAAACCCGAGGCCTAAGGATGCCTCTCAAACAAAAAAACTGCCCTAAAGACCTTTAAATGGAATTCAGCTGAATGTCTATATTTATAGCAAGAAAAACTAGCTTCAAATTCCTGTACTAAACTGACAAGACTGCTTTCATGTATATTAAAAAGCAAACGGGTTTGTGATAGATCTGCTAAAAACAACTACTTATATACCTATCAACAGATTTTTAAATAAGTGAGTGACGGCTTTAGCCCATTCAGAATCTGCCAATGTTTTAACAAAGGATTCTGAATCAAAGACAAATTTTGCCTCTTTTCTTTTTTAAAAAGGAAGTAACGTAAAGAAAAACATAACTACCCCCATTACCTCATCGCACAGACCTGCCCTTCCGTTCACCTTGCCACTGAGCAAAGGATCTGTAGTAAACTGCCATCTTACCTCCTGCCACAGAGGTAAGGTGCTTCCAGCATGTTTTGTGCCCCCAGGGTTGGGATAAAAGCTGCTCCCTCACATACCCACAGCATAAGGTCTCCACAGCCCCCTGAGGAGACTGATGGCTGCAATGTGTCCTGACCTGTGAGCCCCCAGACAGTCTAATTCCCATCTGTGGATTTTTTTCTTAGCTCTTAGTACTATGCTCTGCACACACTAAGTACTTAATATAGATCACTATTACTACTACTGAACTCTGAGCCCCAAGGAACCTAAAATCCTGCTCCTCCGACCACAGAACCCCATTGATTTGGATTTCATCTTGCCTATTCGTGTTATGTTTTAATGTTTCATCATTCTTGATGTTTCTGTCTACAGGCCCTTCTCCCCACTTATACTCTTTTTTATATAAGGTATTTTTTAAGTGTTTACTATGTGCCAGACACTGTATTAAGTGCTAGGGTAGACACAGGCTAATCAAGTTGGACCCAGTCCATATCCTACATGGGGCTCACAAGTCTTATCCCCATTTTACAGATGAGGTGACTGAGGCACAGACAAGTTAAGTGACTTGTCCAAGGTCAAACAACAAACAGGTGGTGGAGCCAAGATAAGAACCCAGGTCCTTTTGAGTCCCAGGCCCATGCTCTATCCAGTAGACCACACTGCCTCTCTATACTGTGAGCCCCCAAAGGGTCAGGGCCAATATCTCATTCAAACTGTAGATTGTCTCCTGACATTTACTAAAGAGTTCTGCCCAGTGGTGAGGTTGTACAGTGTCACAGTACCAATCCCTTGCACACTGTGTCCACAAACGTGTAGTTATCATAATAATAATGGTAATATTTGTTAAGCCCTATGTGCCAGGCACTGTGCTAAGCACTGGGGTGGATAACAGCAAATTTGTGTTGGTCACAATCCCTGTCCCACATGGGGCTCAGTCTTAATCCCGACTTTCCACTTGTGGCAACTGAAGCTCAGGGAAGTGAAGTGACTTCCCCACAGTAACACAGCAGACAAGTGGCAGAGCCGGGATTAGAACCCAAGTCCTTCTGACTTCCAGGCCTGAGCTCTATCCACTACGTCATGATGCTTCTCCTGCACATTTTCTGCTCCCTTGCCACTCAGGGTGAGCATTGCTCAACATCATGGGATAAGGGAGGAGAAAAAAAAAACAGTCAATCAATTTGGGAAAGTACAATATAACAGATTTGGTAAACACATTCCCTGCCCGCAAGGAGCTTGCAACCTAGGCAGGGGAGCCAGGAGTTAAAATAAATTTTGGATCTGTATGTACATTGTACCTACTGCCAGCAGGACATATGTTTAAGTTTTTTGTTTTTTTTAAATGGTATTTGTTAAGCACTTACTACATGCAAGGCAATGTTCTAAGCACTGGGGTAGATATACACTAATCAGATTGGACACAGTCCACATCCCACCTGGGGATCACAGTCTTAATCCCCATTCTAAAAATGAAGGAAGATAGGCACAGAGAAGTAAAATGAATTGCCCGTGGTCACACATCAGACAAATGGCAGACCTGGGCTAGCTCTACCCACTAGACCACATTGCTTCTCGTTGGCTCTTCAGCCATCTATCCTCTGTCACCCACCTCTCTCTTCCCAGTGCCCTCTGAGACAGATGGCTGGTACTAAACACTTAGAACAGTGCTCTGCACATAGTAAGCGCTCAATAAATATGACTGACAATGAATGAATCAAAGTATTGTCCCTTTGTCCTGCTCTCCCAATGACACCTAGAGACAGCAGTCAAACATCTCTCTGGACTGAAGCTCTTTTTGGGCTGGTGTTGTAGCTACCAACATTGCTACTGTACATTTCCAAAAGCTCAACAGGGTGCACTGCACAAAGTAAGCACTTAATAAATACCATAGGTTGACTGATCCACACAGGCAAGGTTACCATGGACAGGGATCATGTTTACAAACCCTAAAGTCCTGTACTCTCCCAAGCATTAATATGATACCCTGCACACAGTAAGCTCTCAATAAATATCACTGATGGATTGATGATGACCCTTGTTGTTCCTCCTTTAAGCAACCCCCAACATTCATGCTAAACACCTCAATCATATTCTCCACCGTGTAACTGCTCTAAAATTTAAATGAACACAGCAATCGAGTTTGATCTTTTCAATTCAATATTCTAGACATAGGAGGCAAATGCTCGTACAGTGACTGGCACAAAGTAAGCACTAAACAAATAGCATTAAAAAAAAAGTTCTCCTCTCCAGGCTATTTGTTCCACTCAAAAACTGAAGGCCTATTCTTCAATGAAAACCATTCTCATTCTGTCTCTCTCTCCTTCCCACCCCACTTTCAAGACCTATACTATCTTCACCTTTCCACACTCAAGAAATCCTGGGCAAAGTAAAAAAGCCTAGTGAGAAAGCTTTTTGAAAACTTAATTCTAGACAAACTGTATACAGCCGTAAAAAGGTATGACTGAAACAGCAAGCACTGAAGAAACATCTCGCCTCTATGAATCAGGATACTAGCCAAATATAGTTCAGAAGCCCTTAAGGAGAAAATCTAGAGGACATCTGTGACCAGCAATATGCTCACTGATTTCTCAAACTGGGACACTTGGAAAAGTGAGAAAATACACAGGATTGTTCATGAGTACAAACCGCCCCCCCCACAAAACCCCAAGAAATTTAGGACAAAATAATTTATAATAACAAATCTGGTGAATGCACACAAGCACAATGCTCATCTCAAAAGGTTCACTGGGAGCAATAACAGATAAGAATGATATAATACCATTGATAAAACTATAACACGAAAATGATAATCTTCAGCATCCTAATGGTTAATTACATACTTTTAAAAAAATTAAACGACTGTTTTCATTTTGTCATACCCTCTGAAACTTTTTAGTCACATCAGTTTGGCCTAGTAGAAAGAGTACAGCGTTTGAGAGAGTACAATACAACAATAAACAAACATATTAGAGAAGCAGCGTGGCTCAGTGGAAGGATCACGGACTTTGTAGTCAGAGGTCATGGGTTCATATCCCAGCTCTGCCAGTTGTCAGCTGTGTGACTTTGGGCAAGTCAATTTCTCTGGGCCTCAGTTCCCTCATCTGTAAAATGGGGACTAAGACTGTGAGCCCCCTGTGGGACAACCTGATCACCCTGTAACCGCCCCAGAGCTTAGAACAGTGCTTTGCACATAGTAAGCTCTAAATAAATGCCATCATTATTATTGTTATATTCCCTGCCTATAATGAGCTTACATACGTACATAAATACTGTGGGCTGACGGAGGGGTGAATAAAGGATGCAAATCCAAGCACAAAGGTGATAAAGAAGGGAATGGGAGAAGAGGAAATTAGGGCTTCTCCCCCTTCCAAACTGTGAGCCCACTCACAGGTAGGGACTGTCTCTATATGTTGCCAACTTGTACTTCCCAAGTGCTTAGTGCAGTGCTCTGCACAGTAAGCACTCAATAAATACTATTGAATGAATGAATGAATGAATAGGGTTTAATCAGGGAACGCCTCTTGGAGGAGATATGCCTTTAATAAGGCTTTGAAGATGGGGAGAGTGATCTGTCAGATATAAAGAAGGACGTTGGGGGGGGGGGGGGGGGGGGGGCGGTTCCAGGCCAGAGAGGGGAGATGGGTGAGAGGTCAGCAGCGAGATGGACGAGTTCGAGGTACATTTAGTAGGTTGGCATTAGAGGAGTGAAATGTGCGGGCTGGGTTGTAATAAGAACCCAGGGAGGTATGGCAGGAGGTGTCGAAGTGATTGAGGGCTTTAAAGCTGATGGTAAAGAGTTTCTATTTGGTGCATAAAGAGTTTCTATTTGACGCATAAAGAGTTTCTATTTGATGCGGAGGTGGATGGGCAACCACTGGAGGTTCTTGAGGAGTGGAGACACATGAACTGAAAGCTTCTGTAGAAAAATGATATGGGCAGCAGGGTGAAGTATGGACTGGAGTGGGGAGAGACAGAAGGCAGGGGGGTCAGCAAGGAAGCTGATACAGTAATCAAGGTAGGATAGGATAAATGCATGTATTAACATGGTAGCAGTCTGGATGGAGAGGAAAAGGTGGTTTTTATTATGTCATGAGGGTTGAACTGACAGGATCTGGTGACCGACTGAATATCTGGGTTAAATGAGAGACCTGAGTCGAGGATAATGCCAAGGTCACGGGCTTATTAGATGGAGGATGGTGATGCTGCCTACGGAGACAGGAAAGTCAATCCTCTATTCTCCTCATCTTTCTGGCTGATCCTTCTTAGGCTCTTCCACCAGTTCTTCCTCTGCTCTCACTTTCTAACTACAGGTGACACACAGGTCCTTTTCTGGACCTCTTTCTTTTATCACTTCACACTCTCATCTTTAAGGGAGATCACCAGCTACCCCACCTCTCTGTGGATGATTCTACATTGCTTGCCCTGACTTCTTTCCTTCTCTATAATCTCACATCTCCTCTCCCCAATTTCCAACTCGCTTTCCCATCACAGTGTGACAACGTTAACAGGAGCACCCACCATCACAGGGTCAAAACACCATCATGTGACTGCCCGAGGCAGCAAAGTGGTCGGAAGTGCAGACAGGGCACCGTCCCGATGGCCAAAGCCGCCAGATCCCCCAGGCTAGAAATGAGGAAGAATTTGCATCTCATCCCCATGCCAACTAAGTATGGTATGGAGGAGCAGGGTCGGAGATTGGACAAGTGGAATCTGGAAGCCCAAACAGCCTGGAAGGACAGGTAATAAATAACTCCGATGTTCTGGGCAGGGGATCCAGAGTGGCGGCAGCCAGCTGTGGATGGTCCCTGCCCAGACCGTGGGATGCCCGCTCTGTCTACACCAAGTGAGGAGCAGTACGATGGGTGAGTGTCCCGCCGAGCGCTCATGGGAGGGAGCAAGGTGCTTCGCCCTGTGTGAGTAATGCATAAGTGGATTCCTCCTGAGAGGGAAGCCTTCAGTTTGCGTGGACACAGAGAAGCAAACCAAAGTAATAATAATAGTAATCCCAAGAGGGAATTTCAATCCGCTGCATGTGAATAACTCAAAATAAGTGTATTCCTCCTAAAAGGGAAGTTCAGTTCGCCACATGGAATCAATTTTGCGTGGCTCAGCCTGACTCCCATCTTGCAGCCCCTCGCTGGGCTGATCCCTGAACCCATGCCCATGCAACAATGAAATCATCCTTTTAAACCCATAACGTGGCATTATCCTTGACATTTCCCTTGCTTTCAACTCCATATTCAGTCTATCACCAAATCCAACCAGTCCTTTCTCCTCAGCACATCCCAAACCCATTTCTTTCTCTCCATCCAAAAGACCAAAACACTGGTCCAGGTACTTGCCTTACCCCATCTCAGCTACTACATTGGCCTCTTCACTGCACCTTTCCAGGACATACTTTGCTCTGCTCCCCAGATCATTTTTTAAATAATAAACACAAGTATAATTCTAAGTGTGGTATCTGTAGTAAGCGCTGAGATAGATACAAGATAAAGAGATTGGACACAGTCCCTGTCCCACCTGGAGTTGACACCTAGTGGGGAAGGAGAACAGGTAACTAATATCCATTTAACAGATGAGGAAAGCTGCGATTAGAATCCAGGGCCCCCGACTCACAGACCCATGCTGCTTTTCAACAAATAAAGTGTCATTCTAAATATTTCTCACCCCATCTCAAAAACCTCAAATGGTTGTCCTCCTCTCCACATCAGGCAGAATCTCTAGACCATCAGTTTTAAGGCACTCAACCAGCTTCATCCCTCCAACTTCGCTGAGGAGTGTTGCCTAGTGGATAGAGCCTGGGTGTCAGAAGGACCTGGGTTTCAATCTCAGCTCTTCCACCTGTCTGCTGTGTGACCTTGGGCACCTCACTTCACTTCTCTCAGTTACTTCATCTGTAAAATGTGGATTAAGACTGTGAGCCCCATGTGGGACATGGACTGTGGGCAACCTGATTTGCTTGTATCTTCCCAAATGCTTAGTAAAGTGTCTGGCACATAGCACTTAACAAATACCACTAAAAGATACTTCAATCAGTCAATCAATCAATTAAGGATATTTATTGAGTGCTTATTTTGTGCAGACCACTGAACTAAGAGTTTGGGGAAGTACAATGCAACAGGGTTAGTATATGCAATCTTTGCCCACAAGGAGCTTATAGTCTAGAGGGGGAGACAGACATTAGAATAAATTACAGATAGGGGGAATAGTAGAGTACAAGCATACTTACATAAGAACTGTGTGGCTTAGGTGAGAATCGAAGCACTTAAGGGATTCACAGCCAAGTGTATAGTCGCCAGAGAGCGGAAAGCAGGTTTCAGAAATGAGGGCTTAGTTAGGGAAGGTTTCTTGCAGAAGATAGTAACAATAATAATAATAATAATTTATTATTATTAAGGTATTTGTTCAGCACTTACTATATGCCAGGCACCGTACTAAGAGGTCGGGTACATACAAGCAAATCAGGTTTGGACACAGTCCCTGTCCCATGTGGGGCTCACAGACTCAGTCTTCATTTTACAGATGAGGTAATGAGGCCCAGAGCAGTGAAGTGACTTGCCCAAGATCACACAGCAGACAAGTGGTGGAGCTGGAATTAGAACCCACGACCTTCTGACTCCCAGGCCCATGCTCCATCCACTATGGCGTGTTTTGATGGTGGGGGAATGGTGGACTGTTGGATGTAAAATGGTGGAGGGAGTTCCAGGCCCGAGGGAAGATGTGGGCAAAAGGGTTGGTTGTGGGACAGAGGAAACAAAGGATAGAGAAGTAGGTTGGCATTCACACCCTTAGTTCCTCTCAAGCCTAACCAAGTCACTGTGTCTTGTTCTTACCTCTCCCTCCATCTGCCTCATGTTCACTCTTTTCCTCCCCACTGCCTGGAACTCCCACCCCTTTCACATCTTGCAGACCACTGCTCTCACTATCTCCGAAGCCCTTCTGAAATCACATCTCCTCCAGGAGGCCTTTCCCTCTCCCGATTTACTTCTTTTCTCATCTACTGCAGCACTTCCGTACCACCCAAGTACTTCAGTGCTCATACTACCCTGTAATGCTAATTTACAACTCTTTCTTTATACTCTATTATTTCAGTAATTTCTTTTATTGTCCATCTTCCCCACTAGACTGGAAACTCCTTGAGGGCAGGAATCATGCCTAATTCTACTGTACTCTCCAAACTGCTCAGCACAGTACTCTCCAAATGGTAGGTGCTCAAGAAATCATTCTGAATGATTGAAAAAAAATTCCCTAACAAATTGCACATAAGTTTATGGAAAAATGTACCCCATTACATTGCCATTTACAATATATCCATAATCACAAGGAACACATCAAGGCTATAGTGAGGGGTATTCCTTAAGAGTACTTTAATTTATTTCCTTTGTCATATGCTTTTTTTGTATGCAGGGTTCTAACCAGTGCCTCACTACAATTTCAGAGGAAAGACTTTCTAGTAATTGATAGGCAAACAATGAACCTTAACAAAAATTCCTTCTACTAACCCTCTGGAGACTTTTCCTCTCAAAATTAGTGTGAGCGCACGAACAATGATAGCATGCAAGGCATGATTAGTGTCCCAATATGTTTAAACCGTGTTTAATTTTTTACCTTTAAATTTATATTAAATTTCTTTCATTTGGAGCACTTTTTAAAATTAGAGTACTCATTCATATTTAATGGTATATTACTTTTTTGCATTTAACTATATAATATTACATACTGAAATTTCATTTTTTATTTTCTTGCTAAACAACCCATGATATTACTGGGCATACATCTGCAGATTGTCAATAGGCCTGAATATGAAACTAAATTGAGTCTTTTCAGATACAATGTCCCTTTATTTTAAAAGGTCATTTTGCTAAAACAGGGACCGTAACCCCAGGAATAGTCACATTATTCCTTGTTAAAAACAGGGAAAATGAATTTTCATTTCTTTAAATGTGGCATTTGAAATTGCAATGGAGACATCAATGTCAGGATAACATATACAGAAGTCACCAAGATCAAATGTGACATGTATTTTTCTCTAGGAGATAAAGACTGTAAAGTGACGGAACTAAGCAGGTTAAGTTAAAACCCATAAGTGCTTCCTCTTCTCAAACAAGACCCTCACTTGGCCTAGGATACCAAACTCCTTGATGTGGCACCAGCCTCCTCCATATTTTTCTGTGGCTCTACCAGTTCCTTAACACCACAAATCCTCACCTCCCTTGGCACTTTTACAACTACTCTTAGTTGGACAAGTGGCATGACAGAGGTAAGACTAGGGAATTATAAGGAACAAAAGGCAGACCAGGTTTGCTGATTAGTCAACTAGAGAGTTTCCCTTGCAGTCATGGGAGCCAATCCAGAGGGTCTTTGTCAGTGGTAAGCCTTGAGAAAAAAATCCAATTTGCCCCCTGGATAAAGCAAGTGGATAAGCCTTAGGAAGGTCAATTTACTTAGTTTCATATTTGTTTCAAACACCCAATGCCAAACATTCAATCAAGCCTTTTGATGTCAAGAAAATCTCAGGACTTATGCACCGTGCCAAGGGACTACTGATTTATTAATATTATTATTAGGCAAGGGCTAATCTGTATCTGCTGCCTCATAGTCAGCTGAGTGCAGCCAGCAAAATAATAATACTTAGTATATGTTAAGCACTTACAATGTGCCAGGCACTGTACTAAGTGCTGGAGTGGATACAAGCAAATTGGACACAGTCCCCATCCCAAGTGGGGCTCACAGTCTCAATCCTCATTTTATTGATGAGGTAACTGAGGCCCAGAAAAGTGACGCAACTTGCCTAAGGTTACACCGCACACAAGTGGTGGAACTGGTATTAGAACCCATGACTTTCTGATTCCAGGCCTGTGCTCTACCCATTATGCCATGCTGCTTCTACTACTGAGTTCTGTGAATCTTGAGGAAAGGTCAAAGTTTATATTGACCGTCTCTTCATTGCCAGTTTGGCTGACTTAGCAAGCCTTGAGCCCAGCAGCAGCAGTAACAAGAATAAAAATAATAAGAGTATTTGCTAAGTGCTTGTTAGGTACTGTGCACTGTACTAAGCACCGTACAGATGAGACAATGGAGGCACAAACACATAGAGGGACTTGCCCAAGGTTACACAGCAGGCAAGAGGTAGTCAGAATTAGAACCCAAGACACCGTGGCTCCCAGGTCTGCCCTCCTCTTTCCATCAGATACCTGAGACTTGGCAGTATTGAAAGTAAGTTCCGGAGCAGCTGTGAAAAGGTGGTCTGTTTTAAATCTTACAGTTAACAATGCCTTCTGCTCATGTTTATATTTTAATGGATTGCAACTTGGATAAAAGGCAAAGTCAAAACACCAGCTTGGACAATCTCCTTAGAATCCTGAAGGAGATTCTGTTGGGCAAAAATCACAGATGCTTCCTGCCTTGGGTGACTAACTTGTCTGCCAAACACTTGGAAAATGGAAGTGACGAAAATCAGCAAAGGGAATCCTATTTAAGCATGTAAGACCATACCTATCTAGTGTTATCCTCTGGCACCATTTTCCTATTTCTTGTCAACTGACAACTCTCAAGACAAAAGAGTCAGAATAAACCATGAATTGACCTGGATAGATGGGACTGTCCAACCTGATAAACTTGTATCTACCCAGTGTTTAGAAGAGTGCTTGATATTACGAAGTCAGTGTTTAACAAATAACATAAAACAAAAACAAACAGAAAAAAGCAGAATTCAGCTAGAATGATCTGAAACAGAAAGACTGCTTCAGTAAGAAAAAGACAGTGGAACAAATTTAGAAATGAAAGGAGTCTTCCATTTAAATGCTTAACTTTTTTATGGTATTTGTTAAACACTTACTATATGGTGTCAAGCACTGTCCTAGGCATTTGGGGAGATACACGTTAGTGAGGTCGGACACAGTCCCTATTCCATATGGGACTCACAGTTGAAGTAGGAGGGAGGACAGGTTCTGAATCCCCAAACTGTAGTTAAGGAAACTGAGCACAGAGAAGTGAAGTGACTTGCCCAAAGTCACATAGTAGGAAAATGGTGGAGTTGCGATTAGAGCCCAGGTCCTCTGGCTCCCAGACCTATGCTGTATTCACTAGGCCATGCTCCTTACTTCCCACATTAACGCCTTCAAGAAACTCCTTTTCAATCATTAAAACTGGTAAAGTGCACAACTAATTACCTGAACTGGGAACAAAAACCCCAAAATGCAAGGCAGTCACTTTGGTTCTATATTTTTCATAAAGAAATTTTAAACCAAAAGAGCTGAATATCAAAAACATTTATATAGAAGTTATGCATCTATTAATCCAAAGTAGGTTGGGCAAACCCTTAGAGAATTCAAGTCACAAAAAAAAATCATTTGATACACTCTCAGAAAGAGAAATTGCATGCCAACTTAAGAAGCTGGGGAATTGGAGCATTTTTTAGTAAAAATTATTGAAATGGTACTAAGGCTTTACTAATGTATGTTTTCTAGATGTTGTGAAGCAACATGATTCAATGGATAGAGCACGGGTCTGAGAGTCAGAAGGACGTGGGTTCTAATCCCAGTTTAGCTACTTGTGCTGTGTGACTTTGGGCAAGTCACTTCACTTCTCTGTGCCCCAGTTACCTCATCTGCAAAATAATAATAATGATAATTATGGTATTTAAGCGCTACTATGTGCCAAGCACTGTTCTAAGCACTAGGGTAGATACAAGGCAACCAGGTTGTCCCATATGGGGCTCACAATCTTAATCCTCATTTTACAGATGAGGTAACTGAGGCACAGAGAAGTTAAGTGGCTTGCTCAAGGTCACACAGCAGACAAGTGGCAGAGCCAGGATTAGAACCCACATCCTCTGACTCCCAAGCCCGGGCTCTTTCCACTAAGCCATCCTAGATGAAGACCACTATTTAATCCAGTAACTTTGGTCCATCAACTGCCAAAACCAATTTGGGCATGGGAATTTCTCTAGGATCTTTGCAGTAAAGAGAGATGGTGCTTAGCTTCACAATTCTGTGAAGTCCAATGATTATTTTCCCCCCACTTCAGCATCGCTATCTACAATAGAGTTGAAACCCCCCATGACAACTGATTTGTCAGAGATCGGAAAGGTGGTGATGAGCCAATCTAGACCCTTGTAGACATTTTCACCTCACTGGTGTCAGTCAGGGTGAAGGCACTGACCTAGCACAGTGTCGTCAGAGCTGATTCCTCGGAGGAGAGAGGAAACACTCTTTCCTTGTGTTAGCATTCGCTTTGTTTTACAGCAATGCTGACCTTACTTGCTGTTAGAAGAAAATGGAATGGAAGAACTGATCAGTCAAGAGTCAGTCAACTGCATTTATTCAGTGTTTACTGTGTGCAGAGCACTGTACCAAGTGCTTGGCAGAGTACAATACAACAATAAACAGACACATTCCTTGCTCACAATGAGCTTAAAGTTTAGTTTACAGAGTTCTTGGGAAGATGGGAAGCAGCATGAGAAGCTGAAAAGAAGACAAGCAGCAAGGCCTTGGATTGAGCATGGGCCTGGGTTCTAATTCTCACACTGCCACTTGTATGCTATGTGACCTTGGACAGCCCATTTCACTTCTATGGGCTTCATTTACCTCTTCTGTAAAATGGGGATTAAGACAGTGAGCCCCATGTGGGTCAGGGACTGTGTCCAACCTGATTACTTCGTATCTACCCCAGAGCTTAGAACAGTGCCTGCACATGGTAAATGCTTAACAAATGCCATAAAAAGAGATGGAAGCAGAGGACAGGTCTTGAAGCTCCTTGATCAGCAGCTCTGAACCCTCTAGGCATCCACGGAGTTGCTTATAATTGTGATGAGTTAATTCATTTTTTACCACCTTTGGGAAAAAAAAACCCATCATGTCTCTGAATCCTTTTTTTTAATGGTATTTGTTAAGCACTTACTATGTGCCAGGCATTGTACTAAGCACTGGGGTAGATACGAGCTAATCAGGTTGAACAAGTCCCTGTCCCACAAAAGGGCTCATGGTATTTCCCTCTGCCCAAACTGGTAATCAGTCTCAGACTAGAATTTGCCTTACTGTTCACTCTTTCATGCTATGCAAATACATTCCCCCCCTTTAAAATATCTGCTAGTCCCTTCCAGTATTTATCCACTCTCATCAATTACAAAATATTTACTATAAAGTAAAATAATGAAACCTGAATCCAGTCCACCTTGAGCTCCACTCCCATCATATCTCAGATTGTTTGACTCACAATTCTAGTTCATATGTGTACATACATACATATATATGTACGTACATATACAGAGGCATATGTATAGAGATACATACATCCCATATACATGTGGCATATACAACATATAAAAACACACATATTAACATATAGTAGAGTACAATTTATATATATATATATATCATCAATGGAATTTATTGAGCACTTACTGTGTGCAGAGCACTGTTCTAAGCACTTGGAAGAGAAAATTACAGAGTTTGTAAGATATTCCCTGCCCACAGTCTAGATGGGGAGACAGTCATTAATATAAATAGTTTTTAATATATAATACGTAGATATCTACATAAGTGCTCTGGGGTGACTAGCAAATGCCCAAAGGTCTTGGATCCAGGTGCATAGACAACACAGAAGGGAGAGAGAGCCGGGGAAAGGAGGGCTTAATGGAAGAAGGCCTCTAGGACACGTGATCTCGATAAGGCTTTGAAGGTGGGGAGAGTGGTGGTCTGACGTATAATGCAGAGAGAGGGAGTTCCAGCCCAGAAGGAGGATGTCGGAAAGGAGACAGTGCTGAGGTAGAAGAGACTGGGGCACAGTGAGCAAGCTAGGTATAGAGGAACAAATTGTTCAAAATGGGTGGTAGTAGGAGATCAGCAAGGAAAGATAGGAAGGGGCAGGATGATTGAGTGCTTTAAAGCTGATGTTAAGCATATTCTGTTTGATGTGGAGGTGGATGGGCAACCACTGGAGGTTCTTGAGGAGCGGGGAATGAAAAATGATCTGTGCAGCTGAGTGAAGCATAGGCTGGACTGGGGAGAGACAGTAGGCAGGGAGGTCAATCAAGAACCTCCAGATTCTTCAGATTCTTTTGATTTTTCAGAATCAAACAAAAACTCCTCACCATTGGTTTTGAAGCACTTAATCTCCTTGCCCCCTCCTACCCCACCTCACTACTCTCCTACTACAACCCAGCCCACACACTTTGCTCTTCTGGTGTTAACCTTCTCGCTGTACCTTGATCTTATCACGCCGCTGGCCTTTCGCCCACGTCCTCCCTCTGGCCTGGAACACCCTCCCTTCTTAAGTCTGACAGACAGTTATTCTCCACCTCTTTTCAAAACCTTATTGAAGACACATCTCCTCCAAGAGGTCTTCCCTAAGAATCCCTTTCCTCTTCTCCCACTCGCTTCTGCGTCACCTTTACTTGCTCCTTTTATTCATCCCCCCTCCCGGCTTCACAACACTTATGTACATATCTGTAATTTATTTATTCATATTGTCTGTCTCTCCCCCTAGACTGTAACCTCATTGTGGGCAGGGAATGTGTCTGTCATATTGCTATACTGTACTCTCCCACGTGCTTAGTACAGTGCTCTGCTCACAGACAGCAGACAATGAATCAAGGAAAGATGCAGCAGTCAAGGCAAATATATAGTATGCATACTAGAGATGTGATATGCCCATACATAAACATATCACACTTCCAGTATATATACATTATACTCTACTACATTCCACATGTTACACATTATATACATACACACATTATGTATATATCTGTTAGTGTCCCTATTGATAATATGCAATGACCCCAAATAGCACTAGGGTGCTCAAATTCTGTTTTCCCTGTAGCTCCTTCTCCATTCTCTCAAATAAGAGCCCCAGATGAACAGGTAACTGTGCTTACGAAACAAATGTCTTACACTAAAGTTGAGGTTAATAAGAATACCTTGTGTTAAGAGAGTCCCAGTAATTCATGGCACTGATAATGCTGCAAAAGGACATATTATCCTCATTTTTAAGGATGGGGAAACTGAACTGCAGATGGTCTTCAAGTAATAATAATAATTATGGCACTTGTTAAGCACTTACTACATGCCAGGCACTGTTCTAAGTGATGAGGTAAATACAGGTTAATCAAGTTGGTCACAGTCTCTGTCCCAAAAGGGGCTCACACTCTTAATCCCATTTTCACATGAGGTAACTAAGAACAGAGATGTAAACGGACTTGCTCAAGGTCACAAAGTAGACAAGTGGCAGAACCAAAATTAGAACCCAGGTCCTTATGACTCCCGGGCCCATGGTCTATCCACTAAGTCACGGGAAGGAACCAAGTGAGACCCAAGATGACAATGGCTCTTTGGTAGCTGGGCTGGGAGTGAAGCCTGAGCCTTGTGATTTCTAGGATTCCGGTCTACGCCACAGAGTATCTTATAACAGAATACTCACTGCCTGGTAAAAATAGAATTAACCTGATTACTAGCTGCTCACAGATTCAAAGCACCCTTTCAAGACTCATGCTACAGTTTCTCTTTATTGACAGCTTTAGCTTTGGGAACAAAATAGACACTACACTATCTTTGTTACTCCTTGTACCGTAAGCCCTCCAAAGATATCGAGGTGAACTTTTACTATCGCCTCTTAGCAGCCTGCCAAATCCTAGACAGACAATGAAAGAAACCTCGAAGTCTCCAGGTTAGTGCCACCAACTGATAAGAGGTAGGCTTTTTCCCCACCTGAAACACTGCAGAGGAACTTTCCAACAGAAATAACATTAAATTGGAGGCAATTTATGCAATTCCAAAGAAAAGAAATAGTTAAAGATGGAAGCGTGTGCTATTTTTTTAAATGGTTCTTGCTAAGCGCTTACTAGGTGCCAAGCACTGTACTAAGCACTGGGATAGATTCATTCATTCATTCGTATTTATTGACCACTTACTGTGTGCAGAGCACTGTACTAAGCACTTGGGAAGTACAAGTTTGCAACATATAGAGATGGTCCCTACCCAACAGTGGGCTCACAGTCTAGAAGCAAGCTAATCAGGTTGGACACAGTCCATGTCCCACATGGAGCTCACAGTCAATCCCCATTTCACAGATGAGGTAACTGAGGCCCAGAAAAGTTAAGTGACTTGTCCAAGGTCACACTGCAGACATGTGGAGGAGCCAGGATTAGAACCCAGGTCCTCTGACTCCCAGGCCTGTGATCTTTCCTCTAGGCCATGCTGCTTCTCTTTGTGTCAAAACATCCAAATGTTCTCAAAAGTGGGCAGGACCCATACCATATGATGACCTGAAAGCTCACTTAGGGCAGGAAATGTGCCTACTAATTTTGTTGTAATGTACTCTCTCAGGTGCTTAGTACAATGTTCTGCCCATAGTATGTGCACAATAAATACCACTGGTTGATTGACTGGAAGAGTCTTGAGCTTTTTTTTTTTTAGCTAGCATTCAGAGGGGGAAAAGGAGAATGAGGGCAGCATGATTTTTTTTATAAAACTGAGACAAGTGGTTTCTACCTGATCTGAATCCTTTCCTGTAGTCCGTCAAATTAGGGATAAAAGGACTGAGCAACCACAACATAAATGAACTTGCATGGGCCCAAATAAAATTTACCCAATGAAAGAAACATCTTAAAACAAATTGACTGCTTTAATCTAGATGTGGTTAACAGGTTAACATTTGACAGTAGCTATGGAGGCATGAAAACAGAGACTGAAAACAGAGAGTTTTCATTAGTCTCCCAGCTAGTGATCAATTCCCATAGAGTATAAACTTAAGCAAGATCTCCTTGTTGTTTCCAGGCAATTTTCATGGCTTAAATATGCTCAAATATACCTGAACATATTTACTATAAAGGTTATTTTTATAACTCCTGTTTTCCATTTACTAAAATATTCTACCTTAACTTCATTTTGGGCAATAGCTCTTACTCTTATTGTATTTCCAAGTCACTATTTGGGGGCTTAGCTTAAGAAAGCAAAACACCCAATTGGACCACATCTTGTCAATAACATTGTAAAACCTCACTGAGAGTTCATTCACTAATAGAGGAAAAAAACACGTTCATTAATAGAGAGTCAAAACAGCAGAGAGTTTGCCGAAAGTCCTCCTGAACTGAAAATTGTACCTTTTAGTATAAGTAGTATTTTGTTGGTTAGCAATTATGTGCACCACAAATTTTATTTGCTATTGCAGTTTATTATTTCTTTGGGTCAAGCATTTTAAAAATTCAGAGTCCAAACAGACAGGAAAATCTTGCAACCTTAAATGAAAAACTGCAAAGGACTCCAGAATAATCAGTAATCAGTAATCTGTAATCAGTAATCTAGTATTCACTGGCTCAAATACATTTTCTTCACTGGCCGTAGGAAAAGAAAAAGAAAGAAGTCCAGGAATTCAGCTCGGCAATATAAAGCATATCAACAATGGCAATTTGTTGGAGGTTTTTTTATTGTTTTTTTTTTTTTTTCCTTTTTTATGATAGTTTTTAAGCACTTATTTTGTGCCAAGCACTATACTAAGTGCTGGGGTAGATAGAAACTAATCAGATTGGACACAGTCCCTCTCCCACATAGGACTCCCAGTCTTAATCCCCATTTTACAAATGAGGTAACTGAGGCACAGAAAAGTTAAGTCACCTGTCCAAGGTCACACAGCAGACAAGTAGTAGAACCAACCCTAATTATCATTAGTAGCAGCCTGTAATTTATTTATATTGATATCTGTCTCCCCCTCTAGACTGTAAGACTGTTATGGGCAGGGAATGTGTCAGTTTATTATTCTATTGTACTATCCCAAGCACTTAGCACAGTGCTCTGCACACAGTATGCACTCAATAAATATGATTGAAGGAATGAATGAGACACCAGGTCCTTGTGACTCCCAAGCATTAGGCCACACTGCTTCTCTTGACTTAAGTTCTGATTCAAGATGTTTGAGTGGACAGAGCACTCAAAAAACTCCAGTGGTTGCCCATCCACCTCCACATCAAACAAAAACTCACCATTGGCTTTAAAGCTCTTCATCACCTTGCCCTCTTCTACCTCAACTCACTACTCTCCTTTTCATTCATTCAATCATATTTATTGAGCGCTTACTGTGTGCAGAGTACTGTACTAAGCGCTTGGGAAGTACAAGTTGGCAACATATAGAGACGGTCCCTACCCAACAACAGGCTCACAGTCCGGGGGGGGGGCGGGGGGAGACAGACAACAAAACAAAACGTGGACAGTTGTCAAGTCAACAGAATAAATAGAAGTAAAGCTAGATGTACCTCGTTAACAAAATAAATAGAATAGTAAATACATACAAGTAAAATAAATAGAGTAATAAATCTGTACAAACATATATACAGGTGCTGTGGGGAGGGGAAGAAGGTAGGGCAGGGGGATGGGGAGGGGGAGAGGAAAGAGGGGGCTCAGTCTTGGAAGGCCTCCTGGAGGAGGTGAGCTCTCAGTAGGGCTTTGAAGGGAGGAAGAGAGCTAGCTTGGCATTCCAGGCCAGGGGGAGGACGTGGACTGTGGATCGATGGCAGGACAGGCGAGAACGACGTACAGTGAGGAGGTTAGCAGCAGAGGAGTGGAGGGTGCGGGCTGGGCTGTAGAAGGAAAGAAGGGAGGTGAGGTAGGAGGGGATAAGGTGATGGAGAGCCTTGAAGCCGAGAGTGAGGAGTTTTCGCCTGATGCGTAGGTTGACTGGTAGCCACCAGAGATTTTTGAGGAGGGGAGTAACATGTCCAGAGCATTTCTGCACAAAGATGATTTGGGCAGCAGAGTGAAGTATAGACGGCGGGGACGGTGGCCACGTCAGCTCCCGGCTGGGGGCTCCTCCTCTGGGCTGGGGGCTCCTCTCCTTCTACAACACAGCCCAAACACTTCACTCCTCCAATGCTAACCACCTCACTTTGCCTCGATCCCGCCTGTCTCGCCGCTGACCCCTGGCCCACATCCTGGCTCTGGCCTAGAATGTCCTCCCTCCTCAAATCCAACCGATAATTACTCTGCTCTCCTTCAAAGCTTTACTGAAGGCACATCTCCTCCAGGAGGCCTTCCTTGACTAAGCCCCCCGTTTCCTCTTCTCCCACTCCCTTCTGCATCACCCTGACCTGCTCCCTCTGTTCCTCCCCTCTCCCCTCAAGGCATTTATGTAGATATCTGTATTATTTTTATATTAATGTCTCTCTCCCACCCTCTAGACTTTAAGCATGTTGTGGGCAGGGAATATGTATGTTTATTGTTATATTGTACTGTCCCAAGAGCTTAGTACAGTGCTCTACACAGAGTAAGTGCTCAATAAATACAATTGAATGAATGAATTGAATGAATGAATGAATGAGTATAGAAGGGAAGTAGCACCCAGGAAGCCGTGGAGAAATGGGGAAAATTTGAAAACATCACAAAAGGAGGGAAATTTAAAGAAGGAGTTGGGTGGGGGAGGAGTTTACCTGATGGCTCTGCCACTTGCTGCTATGTTACCTTGGGCAGATCCCTTAATTTCTCTGTGCCTTTGTTTCCCTATTTGTAAAATGAGAATTCAGTATCCGGTCTCACTCCGAGACAGATCCTAGACAGATCAGACTGTCTTATCCGATTACCTCATATACCTCAGTGCTTATTACAATGTATGGCACACAGCAGGCGATTAACAAATATCACTACTACAATTATTATTACTATTATTTCCAGGTTGAATCACCAAGGTGGGTGGACACATTCATTTTACTTGGGAGGATGAAACAGTCCAACGCAATCAATCATATTTATTGAGAGCTTACTGTGTGCAGAACACTGTACTAAGCACTTGGGAGAGTGCAATATAACAATATAACAGAGGTGGTAGACACATTCCCTCCCTACAGTGAGTTTACAGTCTCGAGGGGGAGACAGATGTTAATATGAATACATTACAGATATGTACATAAGTGCTGTGGGGTGGAGGGAGGGGTGAATAATGGAGCAAATCAGGGAAGGCAGAAGGGAGTGGGAGAAGAGAAAATGAGGACTCAATATAAAAATGTTCGTATAACTGTATTACTCATCTAAAATTGAGTACACGATTCTGCATAATTTTGGCCAAAATAAGTTATCCATATTGGTTCATGAACCAAACCTCACGTATAAAAGTGTTCCAATGAGAAGACTGGTTCCAATTTGCAATGTTTTGACAAGATGTGCAATTTTCCAGAACCAACTGGGTCATCACTATGAAAGCCCCGTATACTTTTCAATTCCCCCTTTTTTTACAGTATTTGTTAAGCGCTTACTAAATGCCATGCACCGCACTAAGCGCTGGGGCAGGTATAAGGTAACCAGGTTGGACACAGTCCCTGACCCACATAGGGCTCACACTCTTAATTCCCATTTTACAGATGAGGTAACTGGGCCCCAAAGAAATGAAGTGACTTGCCCATGATCACGCAGCAGACATGAGCCGGAACCATCATTCCTGTTGGACCTTCTGTCATCAGCACTGTCAACACTAATAATAATAATAATAATGGCATTTATTAAGTGTTTACTATGTGCAAAGCACTGTTCTAAGTGCTGGGGAGGTTACAAGGTGATCAGGTTGTCCCTCGGGGGGCTCACAGTCTTAATCCCTCCTCCCCATCCCCCCGCCCTACCTCCTTCCCCTCCCCACAGCACCTGTATATATATTTGTACGTATTTATTACTCTATTTTACTTGTACATATTTACTATTCTATTTATTTTATTTTGTTAATATGTTTTGTTCTGTTGTCTGTCTCCCCCTTCTAAGACTGTGAGCCCACTGTTGGGTAGGGACCATCTCTATATGTTGCCAACTTGTACTTCCCAAGTGCTTAGTACAGTGCTCTGCACACGTAAGTGCTCAATAAATACAACTGAATGAATGAATCCCCATTTTACAGATGAGGTAACTGAGGCACAGAGAAATTAAGTGACTTGCCCAAAGTCACACAGCTGACAATTGGCGGAGCCGGAGTTTGAACCCATGACCTCTGACTCCAAAGCCCGTGCTCTTTCCACTGAGCCATGCCGCTTCTCTACTGATGTGATGTACAAAAGGCACATACTTTGTTCCAGTCAAGACAACTTCCTTACTGTTCCTCATTCTTATCTCTCACACCCTTCTCCCTGGAACTCTCTTCCCCTGCACATGCAGCAGGCTATTTCTCTGCCCCATCTTCAAGGTCTTTTGGAAATCTCATCTCCTTCAAGAGGCCCTCCCAGATAAAATTTTTCAACTCCACTCCATATTCCCCCCACCACAGCCATTGGACTTCAGACACTGCCTCTATCTCTTCCCCTTTAGATTTGCCAAGTCCTTGAGCACAGAATCAGCTCTACTACCTCTATGACACTTTCCCAGTGCTTAGGACAGTGCTCCTACACAAACTCTCACCTGTGTAACTTTTTCTAAGCATTTAGGATAGTGTTCTGCATACAGAAAATGCTAGATACTAGTATTACTACTGCAGAAAGTATTCAATAAATACCTAACCTTGCTATACCTGTTGCACGCTATCTGTACTTCTCATCTACTTTATAAGAGCCATCCCTTGGGTAGGGGAGATTCCTCTTAGTTTGCAGATACCCTAAAGTAAAACAGCCTTTATTTCCTAAGAATGGGCAGGGTCTTATCGTCCACTTCAGTTGTCCATTACAGTGCTCTGCACAAAGTAGACATTCAATACATATTGCAGTTGAGGATGAGTTATGAACACTTCTTTAGAAACAAGGGCAAGACACTCAGAGGTTTTTTTTTGGATGTTATTTATATGCATCCCATCAACTACCTGTGGGGTCACAGTATCTAAGCCTTCCATTTCCCCCTCATTGTTTCAGAAAAAGAAACCCTGCCTTGCGCATGTTCGATGAACTAAAAGCACTTATTGAAAAGTGTGGGCAGTTCACCGCTCTAACCACTGGGGAGCATACAACAGAATTAGCAGACAGATGCCTACCAAGGTTCAAAAATCAATCAGTCATTGGCATTTATTGCCAATAAAGCAGAAGAGAAGAGAAGCAGCGTGGCTCAGCGGAAAGAGCCCGGGCTTTGGAGTCAGAGGTCATGGGTTTGAATCCCGGCTCCACCAATTGTCAGCTGTGTGACTTTGGGCAAGTCACTTCACTTCTCTGGGCCTCAGTTACCTCACCTGTAAAATGGGGATGAAGACTGTGAGCCCCACGTGGGACAACCTGATCACCTTGTAACCTCCCCAGCGCTTAGAACAGTGCTTTGCACATAGTAAGCGCTTAATAAATGCCATTATTATTATTATTATTATTATTTATTGAGTGCTTACTGTGTGCGAGCACTGTATTAAACACTTGGGAAAGCACAATACAATGGAGTTGGGAGACATATCTCCTGCCCATAATGAGTTTACAGCCTCAAGTTTTCTCTCTAGGCCGGATTCGTCCAAGTGTCCCACAGATAAATCTCACCACACTGAATTACTGTATACTCACAGAAGGGAGGGCTAACAAGATGGTTCTTTGGAGAAAGTCTGCCATTATTTTGGGGGGCACAGAAAAGAAAAAAGCATTGATATAGCCATGTATGAATTCACTTGTGAGAAACTAAACCAATGATCTTAATTCAATACTTAACCAATTTTGTGTATTCCACTCCATAAAAGCGTCCCCATTAGTAGATTAAGTTACCCAATATGCAACAGAGGAGAAAAAAACAATATTTCAAAGTACATTCTTCGTTCAGAGGATGCAATTATAAATAATAGAATTTTTTGTCAAATGGTGCAAATACATTCAAGTAAAAGCCACATAATTTGGAGGAAAATTAAATCTCACCACCTACTGTTTGAAATAAAGTCCCCCTTAGAGATAGGGCTAGGCAGGTGAAATTATTTGGTAAAATTATCACCATAACTCTGTACATTCTTGCTGAAATAGCTTTAAAAAAACCTTAGTGAATAGACTTGGAATACATCATTTAACCTTAAAATTACGACTACATGATATCATGTTTCTGATTGATGGCTGCTTAGTAGAAACAGAATTCATTTTCAGATGGTGATTCCCTGGGCTTGATCTTAAAAATGATTATTCTTTGCCTTTCATTATAAAATTTTACTGCTGTAATTCAGTTCCATGATGCATTCCTATGGTTGGGCCTTTTTTAAAAGCTTTTACAGTAGAATATGTTATTACAATATACAGAGCACTGTTAGCCAAAATCCATGCATCATACCACTTCAAATTCACCCTCACTCAGAATAAATGGAGAATCAGCGTGGCCTAGTGGATTCAGCATGGGCCTGGGAATCAGAAGGACCTGGGTTCTAATCTCAGCTCCACCGCTTGTCTGCTGTGTGAACTTGGGCAAGTCACTTAACTTCTCTATGCCTCAGTCATCTCATCTGTAAAATGGGGATAAGACTGTGAGCCCCATGTGGGACAGGGACAGTGTCTAACCTCTTCAGCTGGTATCTATCCCAGCTTAGTACACTGCCTGACACATAGCAAGTGCTTAACAAATACCATTAAAAAAATTCTAAAACTCTGTCCTCTCTCACACTCAGGGTCACTGCTTCTCTTCCCTCATTAACTCTTGTGCCCACCATCGGCAACAATTAATCCATACCTTACAATCCAACCTGACACCTGCAGTTTCCCCACCTCTCTTTCCCCTCCCCCCAGACGACCTTGCCAACTACTTCATTGACAATCAATCAACTGTAATTACTGACTGCTTACTGTGAGCAGAGCACTATATTAAGCATTTGGGAGAGTACAATATAAGAGGTGGTAGGCACGTTCCCTGCTCACAGCGAGCTTACAGTCCAGCACGTAGTTCAGGGCCTGGAACATAGTATGTGCTTAGCAAATGCCATAATTATCATTATGATTACTTAGAGGGGGAGACAGACATTAATATTAATCAATAAATTATAGATATGCATATAAGTGATCTGGGGCCGAGGGAGGGGTGAATAAAGGAAGGAAACCAGGGCAAGGCAGAAGGGAGAGGGAGAAGAGGAAATGAGAGCTTAGTCAGGGAAGGCCTCTTGGAGGAGATGTGTCTTCAGTAAGATTTTGAAGGTGGGAGAGTAACTGTCTGTCAGACATAAAGAGAGAGAGCATTCCCGGCTGGCAGCAGGATGTGAGTGAGAGGTGAGATAGGTGAGATCAAGGTACAGTGAGTAGGTTGGCATTAGAGGAGAGAAGTGTGCGGACTGGGTTGTAGAAGGAGAGCAGCAAGGTAAGGCAGGAGGAGGCAAGGTGAACTGAGTTCTTTAAAGCCAACAAAACCCAAAGCATCAGGTGCAATCTCCAGAGATCCCACCACATTCCCACTCTCTCCCAACCTCACCTCAGCACTCTCTCAGCCTTTTGAGTTGTTTCTTGGGAGGAGATCACCTGCCTGCATCCAAATCCACCCTCTCTACCTGCCCCCCGACCCTATCCCTCCTCATTTTCTAAAAACACTTGAGCCCACTCTTCCGCCCATACAATTTTTCTAACAAATATTCTGCACATGTCTCCCCATTACTCCAAAACAGAAACTCCTCACCATTGGTTTTAAGGCACTCCAACAGCTCGCTTCCTCTTACTCATTCATTCATTCATATTTACTGAGCACTTACTTTGTGCAGAGCACTGTGCTAAGCACTTGGAAAGTACAATACAGCAATCAAGAGAGACAATCGCTGCCCACAACAGGCTTACGGTCTAGAATACTTTATCCTAATCCTCCTTGACCTCTCAGCTGCCTATGACACTGTGGACCATCACCTTCTCCGCAACACACTGGCTTTACAGATTCCAATCTCTCCTGGTTCTCCTCTTATCTCTCTGGCTGTTCATTCTCAGTCTCCTTCATGGGCTCCTCCTCCTCTTCCCATCCCCTTACTGTAGGGGTTCCTCACGGGTCAGTTCTTGGTCCCCTTCTGTTCTCCATCTATACTCACTCCCTTGGTGAACTCATTCGCTCCCACGGCTTCAACTATCATCCCTACTTCAACTATCATCTCTACGCTGATGACATCCAAATCTACATATCCACCCCTGTTCTATCTCCCTCCCTCCAGGCTTGTACCTTCTCCTGCCTTCAAGACATCTCCATCTGGATGTCTGCCCACCATCTAAAACTCAACATGTCCAAGACTGAGCTCCTTATGTTCCCTCCCAAACCCTGCCCTCTCCCTGACTTTCCCATCATTGTAGATGGAACTACCATCCTTCCTGTCTCACAAGCCTGCAACCTTGGTGCCGTCATCGACTGTGATCTCTCATTCATTCAACACATCCAATCTGTCACCAAAACCTACCGGTCTCACCTCCACAACATTGCCAAGATCTGCCCTTTCCTCTCCATCCAAACCGCTACTTTGCTGGTTCAATCTCTCATCCTATCCCGACTGGATTACTGCATCAGCCTCCTTTCTGATCTCCCATCCTCCTTTCCCCACTTCAGTCTGTACTTCACTCTGCTGCCCGGATTATCTTTCTACAGAAATGCTCTGGGCATGTCACTCCCCTCCTCAAAAATCTCCAGTGGTTGCCTATCAACCTTCAAATCAAGCAAAAACTCCTCACTCTTGGCTTCAAGGCTCTTCATCACCTTGCCCCCCTCCTACCTCACCTCCCTTCTCTCCTTCTACAGCCCAACCTGCACACTCCACTCCTCTGTCGCTAACCACCTCGGGCCTTGTTCTCGCCTGTCCTGCTGTTAACCCCTGGCCCACGTCCTACCTCTGTCCTGGAATGCCCTCCTTCCGCCAAGCTAGCTCTCTTCCTTCAAAGCCCCACTGAGAGCTCACCTCCTCCAGGAGGCCTTCCCAGACTGATCCCCCCCCCTTTTTCCTCTCCTCCTCCTCTCCATCGCTCCCCCACCCTGCCCCTTTCCCCTCCCTACAGCACTTGTGTACCTCTGTACATATTTATTACTCTATTCATTTTATTAATGATGTGTATATAGCCTTAATTCTATTTATTTTGATGGTATTAACACCTGTCTACTTGTTTTGTTGTCTGACTCCCCCTTCTAGACTGTGAGCCCGTTGTTGGGTAGGGAACGTCTCTATATGTTGCCGAACTGTACTTTCGAAGCGCTCAGTATGGTGCTCTGCACTCAGTAAGCGCTCAATAAATATGGTTGAATGAATAAATGAATAGAGGAGGGGAGACAGGCATCAATACAAGTAAACAGGCATCAATATAAATAAAATTACTGATATATACACAAGTGCTGTGGGGTGGGGAGAGGGGGGAAGAGCAAAGGCAGAGAGCCACACAGAAGGGAGGGGGAGCTGAGGAAAAGTGGGGCTTAGTCTGGGTTCTTTGTGCTTCAGTTCCCTCATATGTAAAATGGAGATTCAATACCTATTCTCCCTCCTACTGTAAGCCCCATGTAGGACCTAATTATCTTGTATCTACTCCAGCTGTTAGTAAAGTGCTCAGCACATAACAGGCACTTAAATACAATCCGTATACAAAGGGATATGAGAGATAGAGAAATGAGAGAGACAAAGAGAGGAGACATAGGAGAGGGGAAAGTAGGGGGAGGGAGGAATGGAAGGGGAGGGAGTCTCTCCCTCTAGACTGTAAGCTCATTGTGGGCAAGAGAACATGTCTCCAACTCAGTTACTGTACTTTCCCAAGCACTCAACAAATGTGACTGATTGATTGAGAGAGGAAGAAAGAACACAGTCTATGTTTCCACTTATAACTGGTTAAAAGATGATCTTAAGGACATTGCAGTTTTATACTAAAAATAACTTTTTGACAGCAGGAGTTGAAGCCCAATACTCTGTTGCCATCAGGAAACTGTTGCATTGACTTTGAACTTCAAAATCAATCATCAATCAATCATATTTATTGAGTGCTTACTGTGTGCAAAGCACTGTACCAAGTGCTTGGGGGAGTACAACACAAACCACAGCACTTGTGTATATATTTCTACATATTTATTACGCTATTTGTACATACTTACTATATTTATTTATTAATGATGTGTATATAGCTATAATTCTATTTATTCTGATAGTATTAATGCCTGTCTACTTGTTTTGTTGTCTCTCTCCCCCTTCTAGACTGTGAGCCCGTTGTTAGGTATGGACCATCTCTATATGTTGCCAATTTGTACTTCCCAAGCGCTTAGTACAGTGCTCTGCACACAGTAAGCGCTTAATAAATATGACTGACTGAATGAATGAATAATATAGTAGACATATTCCTTGCCCGAAATGAGCTTACAGTCTAGGGTGAGTGGAATGCTGTCCAGAACACGTCACTCAAGGGTACACCACAGCAGCTAATCAGGTTGAACTTAGTCCATGTCCCACATTGGGCTCACAGTCTTAATCCACATTTTACAGGTGAGTTAGCTGAGGCATAGATAAGTGTCTTCTTGCCACTTGCTCTTCAAGTGCATTACAGAGAAAACACTTGGTTAATAATAATAATAATGATGGTACTTGTTAAGCACTTACTATGTGCAAAGCACTGTTCTAAGTGCTGGGGAGATACAAGCTCTCAGGTTGTCCCACATGGGGCTCACAGTCTTAATCCCCATTTTACAGATGAGGGAACTGAGGCACAGAGAAGTTAAGTGACTTGCCCAAAGTCACAGCTAACAATTGGCAGAGCTGCAATTTGAACGCATGACCTCTGACTCCAAAGCCCGTGCTCTTTTCACTGAGCCATGCCGGTTAATAAATAAACCACCTTCAGCCAAAAAAACCAAAAACTCACAAAAATGAAGGTGAGGAAATACTGTTATATAACATCGTAAAATGAAGAAAATCTGCGTAGCAAAGTCTTTCTAGTTGGGATGACAATAATTAAGACAATTCACACATCTGTGGGAGAAGTGTTGCTGATATAGCGCATTCTGAATCATTATATAAATAACCAGCCAGCCATTAGTAAATCAACCAGTGGTATTTATTGAGAGCTTACTGTGTGCAGAGCACTGTGCTAAGCACTTGGGAGAGGAAAATACGAGAGAGTTGGTAGACAGAGTTGGTAGACACATGCACTGCCCACAATGAGCTTAAAGTGGATGGCTCATTATGTTGAATGCAGGCCATTACCCAACTTCCCAAGCATGTGAAGCATCTTACAGGGTCTTCTCCAGACGAGCAAGGCACAAACATTGTTTCACTCTTCTCTTTTATGGTATTTGTTAAGTACTTACTACATGCCAGGCACTATATTAAGCGTCAAGGTAGATACAACTTAATCAGGTTAGCCACAGTCTGTGTCCCACATGGGGTTCACAGAATTAATCCCCGTTTTACAGATGAGGGAACTGAGGCACAGTGAAGTGAAGCAACTTGCTCAAGGTCACACGGCTGACAGGTGGACGAGTCTGAATTAGAAACCAAGTCCTTCTGACTCCCAAGCCCGTGCTCTATCTACTAGGCCATGTTGCACAAAGGTAGGTGGTCTAAGGGGTTGAAATGCAACCCCTTTTGTCAATCAATCGGCTGACCAAAACCTCACAGGCAGCTGCATCTGGCAGTAAGCTACACTTGCGCCTCCTAAAATAAGTGGACTTTCCCTTAAGAACTTATTAAAAGCGATGGTACGAGTTTCATTTAAGTTCGTTACAGGCAGGGAACATGTCTGCTAATTCTGTTGTATTGTACTCTGCCGAGCGCTTAGTACAGTGCACATAGTAAGTGCACAATAAGTACCTTAAAACAAACTTTTCTATAGATGCAGTGCTGTCCTGGAGAAGGGTCATACTAACCAGTACTGACTTTATATTGTGTCCTCTGGTGGGGAATGGAGAAACCAAGCAGCACCTTAACTTTTTTAAAGAACAAAATGCAGATTGAAACTCTGTACTTCTCAGTGTTGCATATTCATATTTAATTTATGCCTATTACACAACCTTAAAGTCATCCAGGCTATTCTGGGCTATTTCTCTGACATTGTTCTGGAATGAAAAAGTTATCAACCATGATTTTGGAAAGATATAAAAATGCTGAAGCAGCAGTTCTTTTTGACCAAATGCTTTTCCATTAGGGATGAATGCTATGACAACTGAAATTACAGAAGATCCTAATAGGACTGTAACCATGAATAGAACTATAATAGGTCACAGTAACCTATCCTATGTTCACTGAAACTGATCTAACTGGGGCTAGGATCTAAATTCCCTGATTAGCAAAATAATAATAATAATAATTGTGGCATTTGTTAAGCGCTTACTACATGTCAAACACTGTTCATATTAATTAGGTCAGAGTTTTGAGTGTGTACTTGATTTAAAAAGAAACCAGTTCTGATTTTAAATATTGGTTCAAACATTCTTCAGACAAGGGATTCACCATTCCACTTCCAACAGTGGCTGTTCTGGGCAATATGATTTAAAAATCATTCTGGAAGTGGAAATGCTTTGATATCTTTAACATACAGAAACCTTGAGCTCATTTAAAGATGCCAATTAAACAATCTTATGAAAATAATTTTAAAAGAATATACAACTAAGCCTGCAAGAGGCTTGCATTTTTGACATGTTCACATAGCAGATTTTACACACACACACACACACACACACACACACACACACACACACACACACACACACACACACACACACACACACACACACACACACACACACACACACACACACACACACACACACACACACACACACACACACACACACACCCCAAAAAAAAAAGCCTCTTTGGGCTATCTGTAGTTCAAATAAAGGGATCCTTTTGGGCTGGGTCTTGAAGTTCTTTTGTTCTGAGTGCTGGTTCTCATGTAGACTACAAATGAGCACTGCAAAGGAGGGCAGGAGAAGGGAGAGGAAGAGGCAGCGTGGGCTACTGGGTGACCCTGGGCAAGTCACTTCACTTTTCTGTGCCTCAGTTACCTAATCTGTAAAATGGGGAATAAGACTCTGAGCCCCATGTGGTAGAGGGACTGTGTCCGACCTGATTACCTTGCATCTACCCCAGCACTTAGGCACATAGTAAGCAGAGACCACAATTTTCATTATCCCCTCTAAACTGTAAGCTCCTTGTGGGCAGGGAATGTGTCTATTGTATTCTCCCAAGCGCTTAGTTCAGTGCTCTGCACACAGTAAGCGTTCAGTAAATATGACTGACTGAAGGAAGGATGGACAGAGGGATGGACAACAGAGACAGAAGCTGGGCTTCCAGGAGACTAGGGGCCATTCCCCTGGTCCCTTGGTATAGCAGGAGGAAAAGTGGGGTTACTAGGAGAATCAGGCTGAAAGAGAGTACGGGACAAGGTGGGGGTTGGGGAAAGGTTTTAAAGTAGACAAAGTATGAGAAAATGAGAGAAACAAAAGAGGAAGAAGAATCAGAGAAAAAGAGAAAGGAAGGACAGCAGAATCGAGGGAGTGTAAATCCTGTAAATCCCGTGGGATTTTAGGGTCCTTGAGGATTTTTATCGTTGTCTCCCAAGTGTTCAAAACAGTGCTCTGCACACACTACTGATTACTGAGAGGAAAACATGTCAGGAGCCCCAGAAATTCAGGTGAAGAGTAGGTATTCTGCTAATCCTTAAAAAACAGGCTACCACTCCGTAACGGGTAGGCCTAACTAAGGACAAGAGCAGCCTGGGTCAGTATGGCAGTACACAATGTTAAATAGCAAATACCCTAAGGATAGTAACCCCTAGTGGATTTGGGATGAAGAAAGTACTCACTGGCTACCTCTCAATAGTAACAGTAGACTTAGTCTGAATTCCACAGTTCATCGGAAAGACGACACAACACTTTAAACTGAACACTGACTGTTACAGCACTATCAGCCACTGTGTTTTCATAATTCCGCAATTTGATTACATTGTGGGCACTGAAGAGGAGACTGTGGCTGCAAAATAAACTTTTTAAAGCTGGACAAACAAGACCTGGTAGCTGGCAACAGATTTATCTCTTTTGATGGTATTGACGTCTGTCTACTCGTTTCGTTTTGTTGTCTGTCTTCCCCTTCTAGACTGGGAGCCCGTTGTTGGGTAGGGATTGTTTCTATGTGTTGCCAAACTGTACTTTCCAAGTGCTTAGTACAGTGCTCTGCACACAGTAAGTGCTCAATAAATACGACTGAATGAATGAATCACGTAGGGCATTATCAAAAGGATAAAATGGAAGTCTAAACTTCTTACTTGCATCATTAACTTAGATTCAAATTTTCAAAACTTTCAAATTTTCAAATTCAAATTCAAATCAAATTTTCAAAACAGGCCAAAATGATGTTACTCAGAATCCTAGCATTTGTATAATAAGCCATAAATGTCTGAGTGCAGCCGGACTTTTTAAATCAGGAGGGGAATTTTTTAAATGGTCTCATCCCCACTATTAAGCAAATACCATATGGCTGCTTCCTTGCTAAGCTATTCTTTTTTTTGGAAAAACCGTTAGCTGCAATTTTGGCAGTTCTTCATTAAACGTTATGTCTAAAACATAAACACACAGCCCTTGCAATCATCCACTTTAAAGACATTACAGCTCTGTACAAGGGCAAACACCACCTAATTCCTTCATTGTCCCCCAAGCTCCTTTGCCACCCACCTCAAGAAAAGCAGCAACCTATGATTAGGTTCCTAGGCGGGAAGTGATAGATGCTGACCTTAAGAAGCCAGATTTTGTTTCTGGCAATATCCACTGCAGGAATGTGGCTCTCTGATCGGCTGTGAGCTTGTTAATAATGATAATTGATAATTACAGTACTTCGTAAGTGCTTACTATGTGCCAAGCATTGTTCTAAGCACTGGGGTAAATACAAGTTAATCAGGCTGGACACAGTTCCTGTCCTACATGGGGCTCACACTCTTAGTCCCCATTTTAAAGAAGAGGTGACTGAGGCCCAGAGAAGTGATAGGACTTGACCAAGGTCACATAGCAGACATGTGGCAGAGCCAGAATTAGAACCCAGGTTTTTCTGACTCCCAGGACTGTGCTCTATCCACTAGGCCACTTTGTTCACCCCTTATGGAACCTGTGCCCCTGCCCTCAAATGGGCCATCTGCCCCACTCTGGCTCAGGGCAGCCCAGGCCCCACCCCTCCACCCCCGGAGGGGCCACGCCCACTAATTCTATTGTACTGTACTCTCCCAAGGACCTACTACAGTGCTTTGCACACAGTAATCGCTCAATAAATACCATTGATGGATTGGTTGATTGATTGATTGATTTATAATCATGCTGACTTGGAGCATGGTGTGTGGAGTGGGATCAAAGTCAACGACAAAGGAAGCCTGTTCATCTCATGGCCTACAGAGCTGGTATTCTCGGCAGAAATATCATTGCCAAGCATAGATAAGCCAACCAGAAAGGTCAAAATTTGCAGCTCCTCTCCATTAGTCCTCTGCCATATGAAAGGGGGCAAGAGGGGCTGCTCAAAAATTCCTAGCTTCTGAAGGGAAACAGGATCATTAGCAGAGAAACAGTGCTGTCAAGTGAATAGAGCATGGGCCTGGGAGTCGGCAGTCACATCTGATGTGTGACGTTGGGGAGGCTGCTTCACTTCTCTGTGCATCAGGCTCCTCATTTGTTAAATGGGGATTAATAATAATAATAATAATGATAATAATGGTGGCATTTATTAAGCACTATGTACAAAGCACTCTTCTAAGCACTGGGGAGGTTGCAAAGTGATCAGGTTGCCCCACAGGGGGCTCACCGTCTTAATCCCCATTTTACAGATGAGGTAACTGAGGCCCAGAGAAGTTAAGTAGCTTGCCCAAAGTCACACAGCTGACAATTGGCAGAGCCGGGATTTGAATCCATGACCTCTGACTCCAAAGCCCATGCTCTTTCTACTGAGCCATGCTGCTTCTCTAATACTGGGAGCCCCATGTAGGACAAGGATTGCGCCCAACCTGATTAGCTTTTATCTACCCCAGTTCTTAGCACATAGTAAGCATTTAACAAATACCATTCAAAAAAAAAAGGGAGCGCATATTGAGCCCCTGGAAAAGAGCCTAGGAATACCTCTACCCTTACAGGGCTCACAACTGGCTTATTCTCATTCTCGCGCCCTCCCTCCCTCCTCCTCCCCTCTCCCCAACCAGGGATAGAGTTCTCACACTTATGTTTCACCCTATCATTCTTGTTGCAGAATCCTAGCGAGGAAAGAATTTGGGGTCTAAGTTTCAGGTTATAAACAGATATTTAACAATTTCTCTACACACCCAGACCAAATCTTTTTCAGTTTTATATATAAATTCCCTTTCTCTTATGTTTTACTTCCTTGCCCATCAAAAGGGTTCTGCTTCAAATCTCAAATTACCCAGAGAATTCCAGCTAAATTATTATACAGATCAGTTACAGTGCCTGGCACTTAGTAAGCATTTAAATAACCTAAAAATACCAATAGTTCATTTTATCCAATAGTAATCATTATTCACATATTATCCATATGTATCTAAGGCAACATATGTTTAGGCCCCTGATTTTTCTTCTCCCCGTTTCCAGTCTTAAGGACCACGATTAGCTATCTTTCTCTGTTAATGCTGCGTGAACATATTAATCCCCCATCTCCCTGGCCAAGCCAACTTGCCACCCGAGTGCCTATTTATTTACATATTGTCTCTTTAATGAACTGTTCATTTGTGTTTTGATCATTTGTAGTTAGGCTCTTACTCTTTAACTGTTCTTATGGCAAACTGTTTCTGCTTGTCTTCCCTATGGAGCCAGGAAAGTTCAAGAGTTGACAATGGTCTGCACAGAGCAAACACTCAAACTCAGGGATGATGGCTGTTTCACTGCTCTTCCCATCTGTCCCACGGAATATAGGACAAGAATCAATGTTGTTGGGAGTTTGCACCACCAGAAAGGAACAGGGGCTACACTGTTTAAGACTGGGTATATTTCCATATGAAATCTGGAACAATGACCAGCTCCTGGGCCACACCAACCAAGGGTATATCATCCAGTTCCAACCAAGATATTTCTGACATGTCCAAAAGTGCTAAGAATTCCGGAAAACCTGCCGAGAAACCAATTTAGACCTCTGTCCTTTGTTGGGTAGGTCTTGTGTCAATCTGTTGCTGAACTGTACTTTCCAAGCACTTAGTATAGTGCTCTGCACATAGTAAGCTCTCAATAAATACGACTGAATGAATGAAGTTACCTGATTAGAGACTTCTGGGCTCTCCAAAAGTGATCATTCACTAGTATTTATTAGGCACTTACTATGTGAAGAGTACTGTACTAAGGGCTTGGGAGAGTACAATACAAGAGAATTAGCAGACTCATTACCTGCCCACAATGATCTTACAGTCTAGATGGAGAGACAGACATTAATATGAATAAATCAGCAATATATAATATAGAATTTAAAAATATGTATGTGACTAATCCTAATCAATGCTGGATATCAGTCCTAGAAAAACTTTAAAAGGTGGAAGGGGAAAAAAGTGGTTAGCAAAATATTTTTCCTTCAGCTGCAAAATTTACTGGCAATGGTGGTGGTGACCTGGAAAAGGGCTCACACAAAGAACACACAAAAGGTCTTCTGCAGAACGGCCCAAGTTTGTATCCACCCAAACTGAAGAACAACCGATGTTGCCCTTTTTTTCCTCTTATGCTCTTCTGGGGCTGAAATGAAAATGACTTCGCTCTTATAGCCGTAGTCTGGACAAAATCAAAAAGTGAGATCCATACCAAACTGGATTAAAGACATTTCAGTGAATTGCAATAATTCTAACTGGCAAAAATAATAACTGCGGTATTTATGAAGCATTTACTACATGCCAAGCACTATACTAAGCCCTAAGGATAGATATTAAATAATGGGTCAGACATAGTCCTGGTCCCACATAGGGCTCAAAGTCCAAAAAGATGGAAGAGGTACTGAATCCCCATTTTATGGATGAGGAAACTGAGGCAAAGAGCAGTTAAGTGACTTGTCCAAAGACACACAGCAGGCAAGTGCCACAGCTGGAATTAGAAGATAGTTTCTCTAACTCCCAGGCCTGGCCTCTTTCCAATAGACCATGCTTCTCTAATGTATTACATTACTTGTCTTTTTAATGGCATTTGTTAAGCGCTTACTATGTGCCAGGCATTGTTCTAAGGGCTGGGATAGATACAAGGTAATCAGGTTGGACACGTGGGGCTCACAGTCTTAATCTCCATTTTACATATGAGATAACTGAAGCTCAGAAAAGTGAAGTGACTTGCCCCAGGTCACATAGCAGACAAGTGAAAGAGCCAGGATTAGAACACAGGACCTTCTGACTCACAGGCTTGGGCTCCAGCCACTAGGCAATGCTTCCTCTAATAATAATAATAATAAAGGCATTTGTTAAGCGCTTACTATGTGCCAAGCACTGTTCTAAGTGCTGGGGGGGATACAAGGTAATGAGGTTGTCCCACATGGGGCTCACAGTCTTAATCCCCATTTTACAGATGAGGTAACTGAAGCACAGAGAAGCTAAGTGACTTGCCAAAGTCAAACAGCTGACAAGTGGTGGAGTCGGCATTAGAATACATGACCTCTGACTCCCAAGCCCATGCTCTTGCCACTGAGCCAAGCTGCTTCTACTGACCCTTTGTCACAATGAAAATTCAGTTTTCAAGTGGATTAAACCCAGCTAGTTCAACAAACATACAGAAGGCATAATGTACTCAACCAATCACTTAGTAGAGTGCTCTGCACACAGTAAGTGCTCAATAAATATCTATTGATCACACACCCTGTCAGCAAGAGTTAACTGGGAACCTTCCTTAATGCGCCATCTGTCACCGCACTCTTCTTCCATTGACGTCATCCTTCAGCTTCAGCACCCAGACGCCAGAGCATTTATCTGCCTAGTCCTATTCTCTGTGGATTAAGGGTTTTGAATGCATAATCAGCAAGACTTTTCAGATGGTTTTTCTTTCCCCTCTTGCTAGTGGCCCTTTTGCCTCCAGTGGCTGAGCATCTGGGGGTAGGTTTTTTTTGCCAAAGAAGCAGAACAAACGGACCTATTGGAATTGTGTTAGAATTTCATTCACAGTAGTTCAAGTGTAAAATCTAAGCAATGTCAGCAAATGTGACATCACTTAGGCAGGAGACTTCAACATCCAATTGGTTTCCTTCTACCTCTGTTTGCTGCTTTGACCTGAATTACGGGGATAGTTTTAGGGTGGAAGCTTAATCTTTTATGAAGAGAGTAGCAGATGGAAACAGGATACCTGAACAAAAGAACTATAATCTGGAATAATAGAGTACTGTACTCTCCCAAGCACTCTATCCACAGTAAATCCTCAATACCACAAATTAATTGTTCTTCTGTAATGTCAATATGAGAAAAAATGAACTGCATGAGCATAAGTGTGTGTATATATCTATTCTAGCAGGAAGAGTATTTATTAAGCACTTACTGTGTGCGCAGCACTGTAGTAAATGCTGGGAAAGAACATACAGATGAGACTTTGAGAGGGTTCCTGATACCCCAGGGGCTCCCAAAATAATAATAATAATAATAATAATAGTAATAATAATGGTATTTGTCAAGCACTGTTCTAACCACAGGGGTAGATCCAAGCTAATCAGGTTGGACACAGTCCCAGTCCCATATTCATTCATTCAATCATATTTACTGAGCGCTTACTGTGTGCAGAGCACTGTACTAAGCGCTTGGGAAGTACAGGTCGTCAACATATAGAGACGGTCCCTACCCAACAACGGGCTCACAGTCTAGAAGAGCCCATATGGGGCTCATAATCTTAATCCCCATTTTACAGATGACTTAACTGAAGCACAGAGAAGTGAAGTGACTTGCCCAAGGTCACAATAAACCTAAACTCTGAGGGAGGGGTCTTCACTGCAGTCTGCAGTCTTCATTGACTGAATGACCACTTCCACAGACGTCCAGTTCCTTTCAAGAGCCAGAAGCGAGCTGAAGCCCTACCTGCCCACTGGGTTAGAGATTCTTCGCATCAAGGGAAACCCTGGGTCTGGCAGGAAGCCATCACTGCACCGCCTACTCCAAAATGCCAGTGGAATGGAGCGGCCTGGGGAATGCCCAGGAGCAAAGAAGACAGTTGCAGAGATTTGGATAAAGAGTGTGCTCATGACTGACTGCATTAAATGGAGAGACATTTTGAAGGAGGGGATACAGTATAAGAGGAATGGAAAGAGTGAAGGATAGAGCAAGAAAATCCACTAGGACAGAGAAGGATTGCTAACAGCTAAGAGGAGAGAAAAATGGAAATAATAATAATAACAAGGATAATTGTGGTATTTGTTCATACATTCATTGATTCAATCATTATTTCCTGAGCACTTACTATGTGCAAAGCACTTTATTAAGCACTTGGGAGAGTACAATAAACAAACACATTTAAAAATTTAGAATAAACAAACACATTTTCTGTTAACTGCTTATGACATGCCAGGCACTTTTCTAAGCCCTGGGGTAGACACAAGCTAATTGGGTTGGACACAGTCCCTGTCCCACATGGGGCTCACAGTCTTAATCCTTATTTTACAGATGAGACAACTGTGGCACAGAGAAGTGAAGTGACTTGTCCAAAGTCATACAGCAGAGGAGCGGCAGAGCTGAGATTAGAACTCAGGTCCTCTGCCTCCCAAGCTCATGCTTCTTCCCAATAGGCCACATTGCTTCTCTATTAGCAGGTGCAAAGATCAACAAACTATGAGCACTTGTACACAAAACATCATACTGTGACAGGTGTCTACGAATATCCCTGCCCTTGAAGGGCCTACTGTGAATGGGGAAAACAACAGAAATGGAAACCAGAAGGATGGAATGAGAGAACAAGACGGAGGGGAGATGAAACAGAAAAGGAGAGGGCACTTACAAGATCTTTATAACAGCACAAGGGGAGAGACCAAGGGATTGTAAGAAAAAAGGAATGAGGGGGATGATCAAGAGGCAGAGGAAAGGACAATGAAAAGGGCTATATTAGGCAAGGTAGCATGAAGGAACAAGAATGACAGAGTAGAAGGGCGAGAGTACAAAGGCAGAAGAGCTAATAAGGTGCCTTGCAATGATTCAAAAGTCAGTAATGCTTTGTGGGATTTTTGTCTCAAGAAATCAATGAAACGTGCTTTCAGCTAAAGAAATTTCCAAGACATACATTCCCAAGGCTGATTTTGGTGAGTCAGCACCTGAAAAGTTAACTGCTGCTCTGATGAAGTAGTGAGGAAGGCTTTAGTTTTGGAAAAGTGCAGGGGTTGGGCGGGCAGGAATTGGGGGGTTGAGGGATGGGGATGTGCGAGACGGAAGTGGCGCCTCAGTCAGCCGCAGGGGATGCTGGAATGGCGGGGCTGCCCATTGGCATTCCTCTCTTTTAATGGCCAAGTGTGGCTCCACAACTTTCTGGCATAGGCCTTTTGGGGGAACCAGCTTGATGGCATCAATCAGTGCCATCGGGCATAAACTTCCCTAAATTTCCCCATCACCCCCTCACCACACTATTCCTGTTACCTCAATTGATCTTTTTCCTGCTTCTCAACTGTCTGCTAAAATATTTCTCACCTGCTCTGTAAATCCACTTCTGATATTACTCTATTTATTTTACTTGTACATATCTGAGCCTCCTCCTTCCTCTCCCCCTCCTCCCCCTCCCCATCCCCCCACCTTACCTCCTTCCCCTCCCCACAGCACCTGTATATATGTATATATGTTTGCACGTATTTATTACTCTATTTATTTATTTATTTATTTGTACATATTTATTCTATTTATTTTATTTTGTTAATACGTTTTGTTTTGTTCTCTGTCTCCCCCTTCTAGACTGTGAGCCCGCTGTTGGGTAGGGACCGTCTCTATATGTTGCCAACTTGTACTTCCCAAGCGCTTAGTACAGTGCTCTGCACACAGTAAGCGCTCAATAAATACGATTGAATGAATGAATGAATAGGAGGGATGGATGATCTAATTTGTCCCTGGACCTGTTTCACCCTCAATATAAGAGAAGATGGGCATACCCTTAAGGACCAGTGACTTGTTATAGGTGAATGCAATATGAGACAACCCCCCCCCCAAAAAAAAAAAAAGATTAAATCAATGCAGAACAATTTGAGAAGTGGAAAACCAAAGTACCAGAAACCATTTCTTGTTATCCTCCTAAAAGATTAGGCTTCCACACTAAAACTATTAGGATAATTCAGGTCTAAAAGATGAAAAAATGAAAGGAAACTGATAGGATGTTGACTCCTGCCTAAGTGATCTCACCTTTGATGACATTTGCTTAGTTTTTACACTTGGACTTGTTTGGTCTGCCTCTTTAGTAGTTATCTCCCCACAGATGCTCTCAGCCTCTGGAGACAAAAGTGCCAAAAGCAAGAGGGGAAAGAAAGACCACTGGAGATGAAATTACACGATAGTCGCTGGAGAAAGACTTTTAGCAAAATAAGATTGACATACCAACTTTGTGAATCCCTTGTGTTCAACCAAATGCATCTGTGTGGCATTGCTTCTGAACATGTTCTTGAAAATATAGTTCAGGAAGACACCTAAAAAATACGCTTTTGGTTCTCCAGGGCCCCTTTGGAGGTAACTTTGAATTTTATCTATCACAAGTAAATGCTGCAGGATGGGATTAAAGGGCCAGAATCACTGTTCAAGGAAAGTGATGTGATAACTGGGGGGATGGTAGGCAGTTCAGAAGAAATGCCTTCACCTCTTCCTGCCATTTTAAACACACAAAGCATGTTTCCATGTTCACTACTGGCCAGCTCTGACCAGATTTATAGTTATAATAATTGTGGTATTTAAGGGCTTACTATAACGCTAAGCATTGCATTAAGCACTGGGGTAGATACAAGATCATCAGGTCCCACCTGGGGCTCACAAGAGAGAACAGAATCCCCATTTTGCAGAGGAGTGAGCTGAGGGACAGAGAAGTTAAGTGACTTGCTCAAGGACACACAGCAGGTAAATGGCAGAGTGTGGATTAGAACCCAGGTCCTCTGACTCCCAGACCCCTGCTCCTTCCACTAGGCCATGCTGATTCTTCACTAGCTATAATAATGGGTTTTGCTTAAATATTTAAAGAAATCAAAGCAGAATTTAGAAATTTAATAAATTGAGACCCACAAAAGATCTTATACTCTGATTCCTTCCTCTTCCTAACAAGCTATCTCCAATCTCTAAGACAGGACTTCCAAAAGAGTAAGTATGCCTGCCTTGGACAATTTGATTTTTAATGCTATTTGTGAAGCGCTTACTATGTGCCAGGCGGTGTACTAAGCGCTGGGGAAGATATGAGCTAATCAGGTTGGACACAGTCCATATCCACATGGGGCTCACAGTCTTAATTCCCATTTCCAGATGAGGTAACTGAGGCACAGAGAAGTTAAATAACTTGCCCAAGGTCAAGCAGCAGAAAAGTGGAGGAATCCCAGGTCCTCTGTCTCCCAGGCCCATGCTCTTTCCACCAGGCCATGCTGCTTCTCAATACATAAGCAATAGAGGGCAAACAACAAAATAAAAAGTTTGGTAATCCCAATAGCCTTGTAAATAAAGTAAAAAAAAAAAACAAACCCCAAAACTGTAACCTGGTAAATACAATTTTAAAATTAGCCTGTCCAAACTTTCACTCAAGATATTCACTACTTCTATGGAGTGGGATTATATTTGAATAAACTCCTGTTAAGTGGTTTCTGGCATTGTGTACTTAAATCTACCTTGCTAGTTGAGATCCAAGTGGCCTAATTCTCAGGCCTCAGCTAATTATCAAAAGTTAATCCCAGAATCAGGTTAACTTCCAATATATAACAAAAGAGAAAATCACATTAGGCACCATCTCCTTACATTTATGATTTGAGGCTGCCTAGTCAAATTATTTCACCAGTAAAAACAGATGCATTTAATAATAATAATGGCATTTATTAAGCACTTACTATGTGCAAAGCCTCTGTCCTGGAACACCATCCCTCTTAATATCCAACATACATGTCCCCTCCCCACCCTAAAAGCCTTACTGAAGGCACATCTCCTCCAACAGGCCTTCCCTGATTAAGCCCTCTAATCATTCCCTCTAATAATAATGATGGCATTTGTTAAGTGCTTACTATGTGCAAAGCACTGTTCTAAGCGCAGGTATAATAATAACAATAATGGTATTTGTTAGGCACTTACTGTGTGCCAAGCCCTCTTCTAAGCGCTGGGGTAGATACAAGGTAATCAGGTTGTACCACGTGGGCTCACAGTCTTAGTCCCCATTTTACAGATGAGGTAACTGAGGCACAGAGAAGTTAAGTGACTTGCCCAAGGTTACCCAGCAGAAAAGTGGCAGAGCCTGGATTCGAACCCACAATCTGACTCCCAAGCCTAAGCTCTTTCCACTAAGCCACGCTCTAGACAACTCACGGTGGTCAGGGAATGTGTCTGTTCTAGTGTCTCCCAAGTGCTTAGTACAGTGATCTGCACACAGTAAGTGCTCAATAAATATGACATTGACTGATTTCCTCTTCTTCCACTCTCTTCTGCATCACCCTGATTTGCTCCCTTTATTCACACCCCAGTTAGGCCCACAGCCCTTACATATATGTCCATAATTTATTCATTTACAATAATGTCCATCTCCCCCTCCAGACTGTAAGCAAACTGTGGGCAGAGAATGTTTCTACCTATTCTGCCATATAGTTATATTGTACTCTCCCAAGCACTTAGTACAGTGCTCCCTACACACAGTAAGTCCTTAATAAATACAACTGATTGATTTCAGTTGTCAGTAAGTTAAATTTCAGTTTAGCCCCCTCTATGTGAAACCTAGCCAATCACTGCTTTTCAGAGGTATAAGCTTCCAAATTGGATTCGATGTTCTATAATTCAGCTGGGTCATTATTTCCATTCCTGTTTTCCCTGCTCTCTCTCACCTAGAGCTATAAATGTGGTTCCTGTGATTGAACCAAGGATTCTCATTTGACATAAGAACCCTCTAATATCCCAACTAAGGCTACTGTTAATGATCATAATAATTTTGGTATTTGTTAAGTGCTTACTATGTGCCAAGCACTGTTTTAAGTGCTGGGGGAGATATAAGGTAATCAGGTTGCCCTATATGGGGCTCACAGTCTTAATCCCCATTTTACAGATGAGGTAACTGAGGCCCAGAGAAGTTAAGTGATTTGCTCAGAGTCACACAGCTGGTAAGTGGCGGAGCTGGGGTTATTGTTTGTTATTATTGATTATTGTTTATACTACAGTCCAGCCCACACCCTCCACTCCTCTATCGCTAATCTCCTCACTGTGCCTCATTCTCGCCTGTCCTGCTGTCGACCCCCGGCCCACGTCATCCCCCTGGCCTGGAATGCCCTCCCTCTGCACATCCGCCAAGCTAGCTCTCTTCCTCCCTTCAAAGCCCTACTGAGAGCTCACCTCCTAAAGGAGGCCTTCCCAGACTGAGCCCCCTCCTTCCTCTCCCCCTCATCACCCTCCCCATCCCCCCACCGTACCTCCTTCCCCTCGCTACAGCACCTGTATATATGTATATGTGTTTGTACGTATTTATTACTCTATTTTATTTGTACATATTTATTCTATTTATTTTATTTTGTTAATATGTTTTGTTTTGTTGTCTGTCTCCCACTTCTAGACTGTGAGCCTGCTGTTGGGTAGGGACCGTCTCTATACGTTGCCAACTTGTACTTCCCAAGCGCTTAGTACAGTGCTCTGCACACAGTAAGTGCTCAATAAATACGATTGAATGAATCAATGAATGAATATTTCAAGTAGGGAAGCAGCATGTCCCAGTGGACAAAGCATGAGCCTGGGAATTGGAGGACCCAACTTGTAATCTTGGCTCTGCATCTTGTCTGCTGTGTGACCTTGGGGAAGTCACTTCACTTTTCTGGGCCTCTGTTCCCTCATATGCAAAATGGGGATTCAATACCCATTCTCTCTCCTACTTAAACCGTGAGCTCCATGTGGGACATGATTTATCTTGTATCTTATGCAGCACTTAAATATCACAACTATTCCACTTTCCTTCAACATTTTATCTGGGTGCTTCATTGATCTCCTTTTTAAGACAGCTAGCTAAGTTTTATTTAATTACAAATATGGACAGATTAGAAGTTAAATCAAAGGTATCTACTCCAGTGCTTGAGACACAGAAAAAACTTAAAAACACCATAATTAATCAAAAATCTTCCTTTCCAATCTTTGGAACACTCAGAAGACTGCAGATTCTCTAGACTGCAAGCTCATTGTTGGCAGAGAATGTGCCTACCAATCCTGTAGTACTCTGTGAAGAGGAAATGAGGACTTAGTCCTGAAGGCAAGAAGTGGTGCTGTATTTTAGGATGTAGTAGGATGTTTCAGTGACAAAACCCCTGTATGGATGGGGGGGTGGCAGACTGCAGTTAACCTTGAAGCATTGTATGAGAAGCAATTTGTCATCATTTCTATTTGTTTTAAAATTATAGTTTCCTAATTATTAGGTTGTCTATGTTTAACATTTTCATTTCTAAAGTCACTCTGAAAATTTTGCATAAGTTTAGCAGATAGTTCCGTGATGTCTAATTCTTTAATTCACAGTTCAGTGAAGAGGCAAGTAAAGGAAAGATTATTTTGTCTTTTTTCTAAAGTGCATTTGCTTACAGTGTGCAAAGCAGTGTTTTAAGGCCTGGAGTGATTGACATGTGTCTGGTCCACCAGGGGGTTTACATTTGAAATGGAGAAAATTGGTTCCTAACCATAAGAGTAGACTCCAATCACCAGGAAAACATTCTAAGATTCAATAGTTGAAAATATCAACAATAAAATAAAATATGTAGGAATTAAACACTACTTGGAGGATGTGGTCTTCTTCGCTTCTCTGTGCCTAAGTTTCCTCAACTGAAAAATGGGGATTCAGTGTCTGTTCTCCCTCCTACTTGTACTGAAAGCCCTATGTGGGACAGGAACTTCATTGGCCTGATTAACTTGTATCTGCCCCAGTGCTCAGAACAGTGCTTGACGCAGAGAAAATGCTTAAAAATACCATAAAATAAGTGAATAAAAATGAATAGTACAGATGAGGAAATTGAGGCACAAAAGTTAAATCACTTGACAAAGTTCCCGCAGTAGGGAAGTGGTGGAGCCAGGATTAAATCCAGGTCCTCCGACTACCAAGCCTGTAGTCTTTTGACAAGGCCAAAGTGTTTACTGGGGTAGTGTAAATATGTGTTACACGAAAGAATTGAGGGAACAGTATCTTGCATAATCATGGTTTTGATTTATTTGATTTATTTTGATGGTATTGACACCTGTCTACTTGTCCTGTTTTGCTGTCTGTCTCCCCCTTCTAGACTGTGAGCCCGTTGTTGGGTAGGGACTGTCTCTATATGTTGCCATATTGTACTTTCCAAGTGCTTAGTACAGTGCTCTGCACACAATAAGCACTCAATAAATATGAATGAATGGTTGAAGAATCTAGGAACATTTTCTCTAACCTTTGTGTTGACTCCATTTGTCATTTAAAGATGCACACATATGCAAGTACTATACTGTAAGCACCTTGTGGACAAGGAATATATTTACCAATTCTGCTATACTGTACTCCCCCAAGTGCACAGTACAGAGCTCTGCTCATAAGTATGCAGTGAATATGACTGATTGATGCATTGTGCTCATTTATTGACCATAATAATAATAACAATAATAATGGCATTTGTTAAGCGCTTACTATGTGCAAAGCACTGTTCTAAGCTCTGGGGAGGATACAAGGGGATCAGGTTGTCCCACATGGGCTCACAGTCTTAATCCCCATTTTACAGATGAGGTAACTGAGGCACAGAGAAGTTAAGTGACTTGCCCAAAGTCACACAGCTCTAGCGGCGGAGCTGGGATTTGAACCCATGACCTCTGACTCCCAAGCCCATGCTCTTTCCACTGAGCCATGCTGCTTGTAAGGGAACTGTCTGGAAACAGAACTGAATGGGGGAAGTGGCAGGGGTGTGTGTGTGTGTGTGTGCGTGTGTGCATGTGCACACATGTGTGCATGCGTGCATGTGAGTGTGTACGCTTTCACTTTGAAATGAGGAGCAGCATAGCCCAATGGAAATAGCACAGGCATGGAAGTTATAGAACCTGGGTTCTAATCCCAACTTCCGTTGCCTGTTAAGTGACCTTGGGCAAGTCACTTCTCGTCCCTGTGCCTCAGTTTCCTCACCTGAAAAACGGGGACACAATCACCTGTTGCCTCTCCTCCTCTGACTGTGAGACAGGGACTATATCCACCTTGACTAACTTGTATCTCCCCCACAGTTTAGAACAATGCTTGACATGTAAAAAAATATCATAAAAAAATGAAGTGAAATGAGGGTAGGCAGCAGAAATGCTTTATAGGCCAACTAAAGCAGGATCCCAAACAACATGACCTAGCTGCCGACACTATGACAGTCTAAATTCATGTCAGGTCATTGGGAATGAATAAGGTGGGTTTTTCTGAATGCCAGCTTTAGACAGGTCCAGAAATCTGAAATACAGTTGAAAACCTCTCCACGGGCTGCAGATGGTGGCTGCAATTGCAGGCCAAGGACTGCTCATCTACGGACACCTGAGGTAAGGGAGTGTTAGTCAACTATCGGTCTTAACAAGAAACTACCCCCTCTGCCAAAAAAAAAATAGGATACAGTAAATTAATAATAATGGCGTCTCACAAAAAGAAAATCCCAAGCACCAGAACCTGGGCTAAAAGCAGCCTAGACTCTAGTTTTCAAATTATTCATGTTCCAAGGGAATTAGCTCTCAAAAGCTTCTGGCCTTCTCCTAAATCATCCCCAGGGGCTAGTACTAGATAGGTTAATGACATGCAAAGACAGAGAGAGAGAGAGTGGTCCAAGAAAAAGTCAATTCAGAGAGACTCTAATGGAAATACTGATCTGCGAATAGGGACAATAGGAGGGCAAATTCCATAAAGCAACAACAGAAATTGGATTAAAAGACCTACTTTGCCTGCTTTTATTATTCCAAATAGGCATTCCTGTATCACATGCTCTTTAAACAACTTACAACAGCAGCCAAGTAATTTTCAATTAATCTCCAGCAAGCCATATTTTGAACACTTTCACAATCAAGGAATTATGATGAAAAAAAAATGACAAAACCACATACCCGACTGTGAGCCTGTTGTTGGGTAGGGACCATCTCTATGTTACCGACTTGTACTTCCCAAGCCCTTAGTACAGTGCTCTGCACACATGAAGTGCTCAATAAATACGATTGAATGAATGAACACAGCAAAGAAGTTCAGACCCATAGCAGCCAAACTGATTCTTTCTGGCAGAGAGGCTAACTGCCCATTTAGGGTTAGGCCACCCTGTGCCACATTTTTTAGAATCCTGCTTTACTCTGCCTATAAAGTATTTTGCTGCCTACTCTCATTCTACATCTCAGCCCTGATCTCTCTCCCTCTCTGCAGTCTTGCATTTCCTCTCGCCTTCAAGAAATCTCTACTTGCACATCCTGCCGTCACCTCAGACTTCACATATCAAAAACAGAACTCATCTTCCCACCCCAACCTTGTCCTTCCCCTGGCTTTCCTCTCATTGTAGACAACACCATCATCCTTTCTATCTCACAAGTCTATGTAACCTTAGCATTATCTTTGGCTTCTCTTTCTCATTTAACCCACACATTCAATCTATCACTAAATCTTGTCGGTTCATTCTTCATAACATTGCTAAAATCCATCCTTGTCTCCCCATCTAAACTGCTACCATGTTAATCCAAGCATTTATCCTCTCCCACCTAGATTGCACTATCAGCCTTCTTGTTGACCTCCCTGCCTCCTGTCTCTCCTCACTCCAGTCCACACTTCACTCTACTGCCTTTATCATTTTTCTACAGAAACCATTCAGTCCACGTTTCCCTACTCCTCAAGAACCTCTAATGGTTGCCCATCCACTTCTGCATCAAACAGAACCTCCTCACCACTGGCTTTAAAGCACCCCATCACCTTGCCCTCCTACCTCACCTCACTACTCTCATATTACAACCCAGCTCACACACTTCACCCCTTTAATGCCAACCTACTCACTGTACCTTGATCTCGTTTATCTTACCACTGACCTCTCATCCACATCATCCCTGCAGCCTGGAACGTGCTCATTTATTCATTCATTCAATTGTATTTATTAAGCACTTACTGTGAGGAAAGCACTGTACTAAGCACTTGGGAGACTACAATACAGCAACACCCCCTTCATATCTGACAGACAATTACTCTCCACTTCTTCAAAGCCTTGAGGGCACATCTCCTCCAAGAGGCCTTCCCTAACTAAGCCCTCTCTTTCTTTTCTTCCACTCCCTTCTGTGTTGCCCTGACTTGCTCCCTTCATTCATCCCCATCCAGCCCTACAGCACTTAAGTACATATCGGTAATTTATTTATATTAATATCTGTCTCCCCCTCTAGACTATAAACTCATTGTGGATGGGAATGTGTCTGTTACATTGTTGTATTGTACACTCCCAAGTGCTTAGCACAGTGCTCTGCACAGAGTAAGCATTCAATAATTATGACTGATTGATTTCACTTCATTTTTTATGGTATTTAATGATAATAATAATTGTTCTCACAAGTAGAGAAGCAGCATGGCCTAGTGGACAGAGCATAATCCTGGGAGTCAGAAGGACCTGGGTTCTACTCCTAGCTCTGCCACTTGTGTGTTATGTGACCTTGGGCAAGTCTCCGGGCCTCAATTTCCTAATATTTAAAATGGGGATGAAGACTGTGATCCCCATGTGGGAAAAGGCCTGTGTCCAACCTGATTACCTTATATCTACCCCAGCACTCAGTAAAGTGCCTGGCCCAGAGTAAGGTCTTAACAAATGCCATTTAAGAAAAAAAAAAAAAGAAAGAAAAAGTTGGGTGGAGGAAGAGCAGGGCACGCAGGGGAGAAAGCTTCAGGAACTCCTTCAAAAGCCTGACCTGGAATTGACATGGCTTCCCTGTCCTTATCCCTCTCCCAGAGCCATTTAGACTTGGGATCTATGCAGCATGCAGTAGTAGGGAAGCAGCATGGTGTAGTGGATAGAGCACTAGCCTGGGAGTCAAAAGGTCATGAGTTCTAATCCCAGCTCTGCCATGTGTCTGCTGTGTGACCTAGTACAAGTCACTTACTACTCTGTGCCTGAATTACCTCATCTGTAAAAAAAATGGGATTAAGAGTGTGAGCCCAATGTGGGACAGGGTATGTGTCCAACCTGCTTAACTTGTACTACCCTGGCACTTGGAACAGTGCTTGGCACACAGTAAGCATTTAACAAGTACCATTATTATTATTATTAGTAAAACTACATTCCAGGGAGAGACCCCGATTGCAACCACCAAGCACTGGAGGAGATTTCTGAATGTCCCCATCGGGGATTCCTCCCTGTTTCACAGGGCTCCCGGCCATGATCTGAGATGCTACAGCAGAAAGAAAAGGAGTTAGTGCCCACCACTGCTGACGTTTCCACCTCTAAGAGTCAAACTGAAGCCAGACAGTACCCTCCAAGAGCCCTGGTCGAAGTCTACGTTCTCAGGGAACCAGTGACACTGTGGACTGAATCCACCAACTTGGCAGAAATCTCTGGGAGTCCAAGGATGGCCTGACTCATGAAAATCACATTAGGTAAACTGTGGGATGAGTGCCAAGACTCATCAACACCAACAAAAGCAGTGTGGCCTTGTGGAAAGAGCACGAGCCTGGGAGTTAGACGACCTACATTCTAATCCCAGCTGTGCAAACTGCCTGCTGTGTAGCCTTGGGCAAGTCATTTAACTCCTCTGTGCCTGAGTTCTCCTGTTCTCCCTCCTACTAAGACTATGAGCCCCAAGGAGGACAGTGACTATGTCCAACCTAATAGTTTGTATCTACCCCAGTGCTTGGAACAGTGTTTTGACACTTAGCGCTCAACAAATACAAAAAGATCCCCCCAAAACAAGCAACATAAAAAATGGTCAGCTAGCTGCAAGATTTACTCTGTCATTACCTCCCATTCATGGCAAAAAGCGTACCACCACCCTGTAGATTAACCAATGGAATTTATTGAACACTTACTTTTGTGCAGAACACTGTACTAAGTGCTTGAATGAGTGTGATACAACAGAGTTGGCAGACGTGTTCCCTGGCCACAGTGAGCTAATAGCCGAGATGGGGAGATTGCCAGATCTGCAACTCTTCAGATCTGCAACATCTTCATCATCTACAAAACATCTCATTCACATCTTTTCTCTCAGTCTGCCATTCTTGTTTCAAATGAGGCATTTTTTTCCTGGCAATATTCTAAAAATCCAGCCCACGTAAACAAGCAGGTAGAGTGAGCCCCATAAATTAGAGAAGGCAGATATTGGATATGGAGTTAAAAATGAACTTCTTGGACCCCTGAAGTTATCTGTAGAGTGATGGGTGAGGAGGCAGCAAGGTCATGAGTGAGACCAGAGTGACTAGGGCCTCTCACTAAGCAAGAGAGAGGGATTTCTACCTTGCCCTCAGGGAATTTACAGACCAGAGTGGGGAGCTTACAGTTCTGTCAGTTGTATTTATTGAGCACTAACTGTGTGCAGAGCACTGTACTAAGCACTTGGGAGAGCTACTTGTCTGCTGTTTGGCCTTAGGCAAGTCACTTCACTTCTCTGTGCCTCAGTGACCTCATCTGTATAATGGGGATTAAAACCCTGAGCCCCATGGGAGACAGAGACTGTGTCCAACCTGATTACCTTGTATCTACCTTAGCACTTAGCACAGTGTTTGGCACACAGTAAGCACTTTATAAGCACCATGATTATTATTATTAAAATATCACAACATAACAGACACAGTCCCTGTCCCCGATGAGCTTACAGTCTAGAGGACCCCTTTGTTTTTCCCAGAATCATTTCCTGTGGAGTCCCCAGGACTTCAGCCAAAGGTGGGGCTCCAGTGCCATACAAAAACAGCTCTGGCTTCCCCTCCCACTGATCCGACGAAATTTCAGACATTCTTGGTATTGTGCGCTAATGATGGAAAAACTGACGCAGGACCTGGGCACCGCCTTTCCGCCCCACACAAATTCCTGGGAAAGAGAGTGTTGTGGCCAACGTTCATTCTGGAAAGAGGACGCTCTGAGGGCTTCCGGTGCTCGGGACACAAGATGCAGTCGGGGCTCCTCCATTCAGGGACTGCACATCAGCTGGCCAAGGGCCAAGTGAAGCCAAGGGCTGATTGTCTCAGATATCATTTATAGCCAAAAAAACTGTGTGATCTGCTAAGGAAATGTTCAAGTCCACTCTACCATGTTGAAAAGCTATGCATTGTTTTCACACTAAAATCTTTAAACCTGCTTTCTCTCTATACTTATGACAGAAAGGTTATAGGCCATAAACGTGGCAAGTAGAATGAAGAATGGTTGTCCAGAATTCCCTCTACCAACCGACTGTCTGGGCAACCTGTTCTTTGGGTAATGACTGCAACCACCAGCTGTTCAGCCGACTGCTAGATTAGACCGTTTCTTGGCCTCGTAGACAGCACAGTTTGCTTCATACTAACCAAATCTCTTCAGCTGTTACGTTTTAACCTATGACCACTATGATAATAATAATGATAATAATAATGTGAATAATAATTTAGTGAAGTATTTGCTAAGAGCTTACTGTGTGCCAAGGACTGTAATAAGATACAAGACAGATATAAGTCCCTGTCCCTCAAGGGGCTCACATCCACAGAGGAGGGAGAACAGGTATTGCAGATGAGGCAAATGAGTCCCAAAGAAGTGGGGTGACTTATCTAAGGTCACAAAGCAGGCAAGGGGCAGAGCATGGATTAGAACCCAGGGCCTCTGACTCCCAGGCCTGGGCTTTCTCCGCTAGGTCAAACTGCTTTCCAAGTACTACTTCTAATATTTCACAGAATCACCCCTTTCCATCCTTGCTTGCAACACCCACTGCAATAAAAGTCATCATAATCTCCAACCTGGGATACTGTGACATTCTCCTTACTGATCTCACTTGCTTTGGCCTCTCCCACCTTCTAGATTGTAAACTCATTGTGGGCAGGGAACGTGCCTACCAATTGTTATACTGTACTCTCCCAAGCGCTTAGTAGAGTGCTCTGCACTTGGTAAATATGATTGATTAATTCTACCCATCACTCACAGTTCCACTCAACCTCCTTTAACACCTCATCTAGAGCAGCAGTAAATAAAGCACCAGCAAAATAACTAAAATCTATCAGTGCTTTCAGTAAATTTCATTATTCACTTCCCCACCTGATTCCCCTCAATTTCTGAACAACCATTTTAGCACATGTGTGTGACCTATGCACTTGGGTTCTCTCTCAACCCTCCCCGTACTTTCCGGTAGCACTTATGTAATTACCTTTAATTTACATTGCTTCCGCCTGACAAATTTATTCTAGAATATCCTCCTCGCTCATCTGTGTAATCCTCATGGGCAGCAATCATGCCTATTAACTGCTGTACTCTCCCAAATTAGTACAGTGCTCTGCTCAAAATGGGTACTCAAATACTATTGGTTTTAAGCAGTATGGCCTTGTGGCAAGAACACGGGCTTGGGAGTCAGAGGATGTGGGTTCAAATCCCAGGCTCCGCCTGCCTGCTGTGTGACCTTGGGTGAGTCACTTACCTTCTCTGTGCCTCAGTTACCACATATGTAAAATTGGAATTAAGACTGAGCGCCCCTCGTGGGATAATCTGATTACCCTATATGTAGCCCAATGCTTAGAACAGTGCTTGGCACATAGTAAGCACTTAATAAACACTATAATTACTATTACCATAAATTACCCATTTCTTCATATTAATGTCTGTCTCTCCCTCTAAACTGTAAGCTCAGTAAGGGCAGGGAACATGTCTGCTAATTCTGTCGTACTGTACTCTCTCAAGTGCTTCGTACAGTGCTGTACTCATAGTAAGCGCTCAAAAAATACGATTGATTGGTGGATGTTATTTTATTGAGTTCTCATTTGCCTACTTCCACCTTAAAACTATTAATCCCTATCGGCCTAATTTTAAAGATGAGAGCCCACAAAAATGCTACAGTGGATAGATAAACAGCATCCAAAGAACAATATTCTCTCCAAACCACTGATGTAGTCCTTTATTTACCCCGTCAGATGATCCTTCAGGGGCCCTTCCAGCTGTATGAGTCTATGAAACTAAAACTAGAGGCAATAATAGGGCAAAGAAATCCTTCTGAAAATCACTGAAGCACAGTATGAATCAATATAGGGTCCACAGCTAAGAATCTGTCGTTGAATTAGACGGCCTTAGCTATAGCGAAGCAAATTGCACTGGGAATGAAGTCAAGGGACAGAGTAACCATAGCAACTAACTCTATAGATAGCGGATATAGTCATTACCCAAAGGACACGTTGTGCACGCAGTCAGACGGGAAGGGAACAATGATCTTTCATCAGCTTTCTTCTAGTTTGGATGGGAATCTTTGGGCAACAACCACTCCAAGCTTGAGATGTCTAAAACTGCACCCCTCATCTTTCCCACCTCACTTTCCCATTACAGTTGACAACTCCAGCCTTTTCCTCCATCTCTCCAGTGTGCAAACTTGGCAGCATCCTTGACTCTTTGCTCCCCTTCCACTCCCACATTCTGTCTGTCGCTAAATCCTATTCCTTCTTCCTCCTTAACCACTCCAGAATCCATCCCAACAGCCACTATGCTAGGCCTGGCAGTTTTCATATTCCAACTTCACCACTGCATCAGCCTCCTTGCTGTTCTCCCTGCCTCCATCCTCTCCCCTTGGGCATTCCACACTGGACTCTGCTGACCAGTTCATTTTGCTGTAGACTATAAACTCACTATGGGCAGGGAAATGTATCTATCAACTCTGTCGTATTGCTCTCCCAACCGCTCAGTACAATGCTTTGCACCCAGAAGCGCTCGATAAATACCACTGATTGATTGGCTAAAACATCATACTGCCCATGTTTCCTGCTCCTCAAAAACTTCCAACGGTGGCCCATTCCTCTCTGCATCAAGCAGAAACTCCTGACCATTAGCTTTAAAGCACTCAATCAGCTCTTTCTCCAATTCATCCACTCTCTTCTCCTACTACCTCCCAGCTCGCAACCCACAGTCCTCTAGAGCTTCTCTTCTCAGTGTGCCTTGTTTATCCCTATTCTGACCCCAACCTCCTGCTCACACCAACCCAGTCTGCCTTCCCCACTTTATACCTACAGACCCCAGTTCTCCCCATCTTCAAAGCCCTTCCAAGTTTCAATCTCCTCCAAAAAGTCTTCCCCAAATCTCTAATCTCTCTACTCTCAATCCTCTAAATGCCATGTCAGGCCTTCCACTCCACCTAAGCACTTAATAAGATTTCAAGCCACATCCTCTCAGTCTAAGCCCTGATTCTTTCAGTCTATTCTCATACGAAGCTTCTATGTTCTCCTGATCAACTCAGTTGCTCCTCTATGTATATATTACACATGTAGTAATGTATGTAGTATAATAATAATAGTATAGTGTATCTGTACACTAGAAGCATATATATGAATACACACATATCCCAGCTCCACCACTTGCCTGCTGTGTGGCCTTGAGAAAGTCATTTCACTTTTCTGTGCCTTAGTTACCTCATCTGTAAAATGGGGATTAAGACTCTGAGACCCAAGCAGGACAGGGATTGAGTCCAACTTGAACTGCTTGTATCCGCCCCAGTGCTCAGAACAGTGTTCAGCACATAGTAAGCACCATTTGCCAAAGCAGCATTTTAGTTCTTTTACATATAAAGTTGTCCTTCACATTTGAAGACGATGGTGAAATTCACCTCCTAGTGTAGCAGCGTGGCCTATTGGAAAGAGCATGGGACTGGGACTCGGGGGATGTTGATTCTAAACCTGTCTCTGCCACTTGTCTGCTGTGGGACCTTGAGCAAGTCACAAGTTCTCTGTGCCTCAGTTCCCGCATCTGTAAGATGATGGATTCAATGCCTGTTCTCCCTCCAACTTAGACTGTGAGCCCCATGAGGGACAAGGGACTGTGTCAACCCTGAGTATCTGGAATCTACCTCAGCACTTAGTACAACACTTGACACATAGTAAGCACTTAACAAATACCACTATATTACTATGAAGCCTAAGGTGGGACAGAAACTGTGTCCGATTTGATTATCATATATTTCCCCAGAACTTAGAACAGCACTTGGAAATATCAGCACTTAAATACGCCAATGTGAGACCCACAGTCCCAGTCACACTGGGCAAACAAAAAGGGTACTCCTTGTGATGCAGTTATATTTGATACTTTCAGGGCCTGACATTGTTTTCTCATTTACCTTCTTGTCTGTCACTCCTTCCAAGTTTTCACAAAGGAGTATGGGGCAGGAAGACAACAATTTCCTAGAAAAGCCCCTGACCCTTTTTCAAGACCTAAGCAAGGGTAGGAAAACAGAGGGCAAAAGAGATTAAAACAAAAACAAAAACCCATGGAGCAGGGGGTTTATTCTGCTTGCTGCCCTCTTGCTGCTTTAGTCCTTAAACTCCTTACCATTGTCTTTAAAGCATTCAATCAACTTGCCTCCTCCTACGTCACCTCACTGCTTTCCTACTACAACCCAACCTGCAAACTTTCTCCTCTGATGCCAACTTACTCACTGCACCTCGATCTCATCTATCTCGCCGCCAACCTCTCACACACATCTTCCTTCTGGCTCAGAATGCCCTCCCTCTTCAAATCTGACAGACAATTACTCTCCTCTTCTTCTAAACCTTACTGAAGGCACAGCTCCAACAAGAGACCTTCCCTGACTTAGCCTTCATTTCCTCTTTTCCCATTCCCCTCTGCTTCACTCTAACTTTCTACCTTCACAACACTCATGTACATGTCCATAATTTATTTATATTAATGTCTGTCTTCATTCATTCATTCAATCATAATTACTGAGTGCTTATTGTATGCAGAGCACTGTACTAGGAACTTGGGATACAACAATAAACAGACACATTCCTTCCCCCAAACGAGCTCACAGTCTAGAGGACTGTAGACTGTCTCCACGTTTGGACTTCAAGCTTGTTGTGGGAAAGGAATGTGTCTGTTATACTGTTGTATTGTTCTCTCTCAAGCGCTTAGTACAGTGCTCTGCACACAGAAAAAGCTCAATAAATACAATTGATTGATAGTCCAAGGCCCCCATCCCACTGAGAACAACTAACGGTGGAGGGAGATTAACTACTTTAAAATTTCGATGCATTATTTAATTTGTTTTTTGTCTTAAGGTCATCGCTCAACAGCAGGGCCAAGCCTCACTAATTAATCACAACACATCCGCTGGGAATTATCTTCTTAATAATTCAATTTCCCGTAATCCAGACCCTAGACCTAATACCCTTAAATTGACTGACTGACAAAAGGCCTCTAGGAACTCTGGTAGGAGCATAAATCCCTGATATGTTGCAACTGTCACCACTCTACTCACTGGAACCCAGCTTTCAAAGGCCAAAAAGGGGAAGATTTGCTTTTCACTTCAGATGGAGAAGACATATGTCACCTCAATTTTTTTTTTAATCTTAGAGAGACAGTAGACTGCCTTGAAAATGGATTACATCCAGGTCATTGAAAAAGCACATGAACCATTTTTATGCTTCAGAAAACATAAATGCTTATTGGCCACTGGCAATAAAAAACCATTCCTTTAATGTGACCAGAGACTGACCAAATATTCATTTGAACTCTAAATATCAAGTTCATTGCTCACATTTCAGTCCAATGATCAATTACACTGGGTTCTCTTGCACAGCTATTTTATTAAGAGCCAACTAAAAATATCTGATCCAGATTGGCTGGAAGCAGAACTCATATGCACACAGTGACCAGTGAAATTGGTGCACTGTGCATTCCACAAGTGGGATGGAATTCAGCAAGCATTTAAGCTTCAATGGTGATTGATATTTTAGAAATATCAGTGGCTATCAACGAATAACAAAAATGTTCCATTGGTCAGAGAAGGTAAAGGGTTGTAAGAGTGTAGCACACTTTGAAGGAAAAATGTCTGGGTTCCACAACTCATACGTCAAACCAGAGACCCAAGATGGTGGTATCTGTTAAACAGTTACTACGTGTCAAGGACTATTCTAATAGCTGGGGTAGATAGAAGCTAATCAGGTTGGACACAGTCCTCGTCCCACAGTCTTAATCCCCATTTTAAAGATTAAGGAACTGAGGCCCGGAGAAGGGAAGTGACTTGCCCAAGGTCACAATAGAGGTACCAGACTATGAAACTAAACCTTGAGTAATCTGAGCCAGGACATATATTCCCTTTTGGTTCTCTCAGCTTGTGCAATGTTTTTCCGGCAAGCTCCTATTAATACTACATTAAAGGGCTGTTCCCCCTTTTCCTGGGTTATATGGTTATTACATAATAATGGCCTAATTAATAATGACTAAATGCCCTAAAACTAGGGTTGGCAAAGCCAGGTTCTTTTTGCAGTGCTATGGGCTAACTGGGGGTGGGGGAGTGCTTCCACCCCAACCCACTTAAGCAACCTTCCTTATAGTGCCCCCCAACCCCCTTTCCCGGTCCGGTCCAGACTTCCCCCCACCCCCCACCCCGGGAAAAAGGCCCTTGTTATCACCAGGTTACATTAACGACAACCTCATTCGCACCTACTCAGCCCTCCTGTCCCACCATCGACCCCCGGCCCACGTCCTCCCCCGGGCCTGGAATGCCCTCCCTCTGCCCATCTGCCAAGCTAGCTCTCTTCCTCCCTTCAAGGCCCTACTGAGAGCTCATCTCCTCCAGGAGGCCTTCCCAGACTGAGCCCCTTCCTTCCTCTCCCCCTCGTCCCCCTCTCCATCCCCCGCATCTTACCTCCTTCCCTTCCCCACAGCACCTGTATATATGTTTGTACATATTCATTACTCTATTTATTTATTTATTTTACTTGTACCTATCTATTCTATTTATTTTATTTTGTTAGTATGTTTGGTTTTGTTCTCTGTCTCCCCCTTCTAGACTGTGAGCCCACTGTTGGGTAGGGACTGTCTCTATATGTTGCCAGCTTGTACTTCCCAAGCGCTTAGTACGGTGCTCTGCACACAGTAAGCGCTCAATAAATACGATTGATTGATTGATTGATTGAAGACCTCCCCCTGAACCCGCTGACAACACACCATGACTGCTGCCATCAACTCCAAACCGGGTCGGGAACTCCATCCAGAGTGGCTTTGCGGTTACAGCATGGGCCTGGGAGTCAGAAGGACCTGAGCTCAAATCCCAGCTCCATCACATGCCTGCTGTGTGACTTTGGGCAAATCACTTCACCTCTCTGGGCCTCATACCTCATCTGTAAAACGGGATAAGAGTGTGAGCCCCATGTGGGACAGGGGACTGTGTCCAACCTGATTAACTTGTATCTTCTAGACTCTGAGCCCACTGTTGGGTAGGGACCGTCTCTATATGTTGCCAACTTGTACTTCCCAAGCACTTAGTACAGTGCTCTGCACACAGTAAGCACTCAATAAATACAACTGATTGATTGATTGATCTACCCCCAGCACTCAGAATGGTGCTTGGCACACAGTAAGCACTTAAGAAGTACCATAATTATTATTATCCACCACTACCGACACTTGGGAGGGAAGGAGGGAGGGTAGGGCGATGGAGCCGGCTATGGTCAGCCCCAGGAGCACCTGTCAGTCCGTCAGTCAGTCAACTGTATTTACTGAGTGCTTATTGTGTGCAGAGCACTGTACTAAGTGCTTCGGAGAGCACAATATAACAGACAGATTCCCTGCCCAAAATGAGCTTACAGTCTAGAGCAGGAGATAGTAATGTAAATAATGCAATGGGCAGCCTACCCACAGCCTTCTGCTGGGTTGGGCAGGGGGAATACAGCATCTAGAAGGCACTGCACCAGATCCCCTGCCTCAGAGGCCTCTGGGAGATGAGAAGGCACACTGGAGTCCAGCAGGTAGCTTGGGTGGGACTGCCATTCCCCCCTCTGCCCCCACCCCGGAAGGGGGATACTTGCTCTGATCTGCCCAGGGACGGAGTTCTTGCCCCTCATATGAGCCAGACAGGAGGGGAGTCCCCGGCCAAGGGAGCTCTCGGGAAGCTTTTGGGAACCAGGAAGGAAGGGATAAGGGTGGGTGGATGGAGGAAGGAAGCGGGAGTTACCAACAGGATGAGGGAGAGGGGCAGGAGCAGACAGTCAATCAGTCAGTGGACTGACTACCAACAGGAGCAAGATGAGGGGCAGGAGCAAGGCCAAAGTCCAGGCCACAGCCTGTGCTAACATCCTCTCTCTGCCCTCCTTCCTTCCCTTTCCCCACCTCTCCCACTGTTCTCCTACACCTCCCCTGTCTCCCTTCCCCTCCCTGCTCTCCTTGTTCCTGCCCCATCCCCCTTCATACCCCTCCCCAGTGGCAGGAACAGATGTTGTTACAAAGCAACTGCCCAGAACCATGACATCATCATACTGTGCTGTGTGCAGCATAAGGCGATATGGCAGACCATAAACAATGTGGCCCTCTGCACAAGCGTTTGCTCAAGGACTGCATTTCACTGGAACTCTGCGGCACAAAAAAGGTTGCCAACCCTTCTCTAAATCAACTGATCAGCAATGACATCTGATTTTTAAAACTTGGCAGTTTTGAGCTTGTATTCTCTGTACTCTTGCCACCGAGCACATACTTTTACAGTATCCACCCTAGAAAAGGTGTGCCCTACATTTATAATGATTATGGTATTTGGTAAGCACTTACTATGTAACAGTAATAACAGTGGTATTTGTTAAATGTTTCCTATGTACCAGGCACTGTACTAACCAAATTGGGCTGGAAACAGTCCCTGTCTTACACCTTGTCCCATGACAAGGTGCTCTATCCACTACGACATGTCTCTGTTGAAAACTGATCTAAGTGCTGGGGTGGATATAAGCTAATCGAGTTGGACACAGGTCCCATCCCGCATGGGGCTCACTATTGAAGTAGGAGGGAGAATTGGCAGTGAATTCCCAGTTAACAGATGAAAATAATAATGATAATAACTGTGGTATTTGTTAAGCGCTTACTATGTGCCAGACACTATATAAGCACTGGGGTAGATACAAGGTAATTGGATTGTACACGGTCCCTGTCCCAAATAGGGCTCACAGTCTTCATCCTCATTTTACAGATGAGGGGACTGAGGCACAGAGAAGTAAAGTAACTTGCCCAAGGTCACACAGCAGATGAGTGGCGATGCAGGAATTAGAACCCAAGTCCTTCTGATGCCCAAAGCTTAAGCACAGAGATGTTAAGTGTAAGTGACTTACCCAAGGACATACAAAAGAGAAGCAAGTGGCAGAGCCAGAATTAGAACCTGGGTTCTAACCAGGTCCTCTGACCCCCAGACTCGTGCCCTTTCCACTAGGCTTAAAGCAATCAATAGCAGAGAAGGTGCTCTCTCTCTCTCTCTCTCTCTCTCTCTCTCTCTCTCTCTCTCTCTCTCTCTCTCTCTCACACACACACACACACACACATATAAACACACTGCCCCCACCAGAAAAAAAACCCAATTTATTCTGATCAAACAGTTGCCTCGTAGCCCCTAACAAAATCCAGGATCTATTCATCCATGAATGAGGGGAAGGGTATGTCTTGGGGTATTTCAGAGTCTCTCAGAGAGCATCCTATGCCATTCACTGAGTGCTGGCTGTTCACTAGTAAACCTCACATTCCCATTCTTGATGATGACATAAGGATGCAGCACAATTATCTACACTAGACTCCTCTGGCCTTCAGCCAGTTTGGAAACCCCACTCTGCAATCACGCTCGTGATCTCTCAGGGTGGAGGGGGTCCAAATCTTAGGCTTGCTAGCTCAGGCGTGGCAGAAGGAAATTAGTATGGAGGGCGCCCTGAAGTGAAACTTACCTGAAGTGCCCAGAGACCACAAAATCCAGCACCACGCAACCACAGAAGCAGCCTCAGTTAGACAATAGGGTGGCCTGTGGATAGACCACCGGGAGTCGGAAGGACATGGGTTCAATCCCGGCTCCACCAACTGTCTGCTGTGTGACCTTGGGCAAGTCACCTCACTTCTCTGTGCTTCATTTATCCCAACTATAAAACACTGATTAAGACTGTGAGCCCTGTGTGGGTCATGGACTATGTCCAACCTGTATACGTTCCCCAGAGATTAGTACAGTGCCTGGCACATAGTAAGCACTTAAAAAAAAGACAATGCCCACCCACCGCATCCTCCTGCCTTAGTGTAGCTTGGGAGTGTGCGTGCAATATTATCAAGTGCTCAATCAATACTACTGATTTGTGCTCCAAGATCCCCACATTCACCCAATAGAGAAGTGCATGGACATAGGCTTGGCTACAGGCCCAAAATCCTACACAGTCGCGGCCTTGTGAAACCAGTCAGGGCCTGGGAGCCAGAGGACCTGGGTTCTAATCCCTGACCTGCCACGGCCCTGCCATATGACCTTGGGCAAGTCACTTTACTTCTTTGTGCCCCAGTTTCCTCACCTGTACAATGGGAATTCAATATTTGTTCTCTCTCCTTCTTCAACAAGATACATTATCTTGGGAAGCAACATGGTGTAATGTATAGGGCATGGGCCTGGGAGTCAGGAGGTCATGGGTTCTAATCTCAGTTCTGCCACTTGTCTGCTGTGTGACCTTGGACAAGTCACTTCACTTCTCTGTGCCTCAGTTCACTCATCTGTAAAATGGGGATTTAGACTGTGAGCCCCACATGGGCCAGGGACTGAGTCCAACCCGATTTGCTTGTTTCCTGGCACACAGTAAGCACTTATCAAATACCACAGTTCTTATCACCTTATCTACCCCAGCACTTAGGTGCTTGGGATTTAGTAAGTGTTTAACCAATACCACGATTATTACTATTATCATTATTGCCATTAGTGAGGTAGGCCAATAGTCTATCATTCCAAGATTCTGTTTCTGACTATGGCAACAGGATGCTTGGAGGAACTGGGGTGATGGTTGCCCTTCTTGATATCATCCTAATGTTTAAACAATGAGCCAGGTAACATAACTAACTTTCTTACTTCTCCATGACTTTTATCCACACTTCTCTTGGATTGGCTGATAATTTTGGCCTACACAACTCCCTGTGACAATGAATCCCAGGCACTTCCCACCTGCTGAGCAAAGAAGTTCTGCTTTGGGTTTGTTTGGGGCCAGGAATGCATGTTATGTTGTTGTGTTTCTTCCCCCATCCCAGCCCCACATCACTTATGTACATTTCTGTAATTTTATTTATTTGTATTGATGTCTGTTTCCCCACCTCTAGACTGTAAGCTGGTTGTGGGCAAGGAATGTCATTGCTTATTGTTGTACTGTACTTTCCCAAGCGCTTAATGCAGTGCTCTGCACGCAGTATGTGCTCAATAAATACAACTGAGTAAACTGACTGAATGAATGAATACTCTCCCAAGCGCTTAGTACAGTGCCCTACACACAATGAGCACTTGATAAATACAATTGATTGGTTGATAGTTTTGATGCTTTCCACCTACCTCCAAGCCTTACTGGAAATTGCCAGCTGAGGTAGGTAGACTGGGGGAAAAGGTGCCAGTCATCCTATGAATCAGTCTCAGGCTGAACCAACTTCTGGGAATTAGCGGCCAGGGGATAACGCTGCCTGCATCCCGCTCAATGTTGCCTCATTCCCTCTTTGCTGTCCTTCCACTATGGAACAATGTTCCAATGGAACAATGAAGGAAAACAAACAGAGATAATGGGATGAAGGAAAAAAATAGCAACGGGCAACTGGCTTTGTAAAAGTTCCCGTGACACTGGCTTGCCACGGCTGTCTGCAGCGACATCAACAGCCCCTAAAATCGGGACCAAAAATCTGCTTATTATGACTGCCTATTATGACCTGTAATTAATTACTTGCCAGCATACCTCCTTCTGTTGCTTTCAGTAGCATTTGGGGCTTTGGGAGACAAAGGGAAGAAGCTGCCAATGGATTGTCCAGGTCATGGCACAAACATTCTGCCACTCCACTGTCTAGAAGCAGCATGGCCTAGTGAATACAGCATGGGCCTGGGAGTCAGAAGTACCTGGGTTCTAATCCTGGCTCCACCACTCGTCTGCTGTGTGACCTTGGGCAAGTCACTTAATTTCTCTGTGCCTCAGTTCCCTCATCTGTAAAATGGGGATTTAAGACTTTGAGTCCCATGTGGGAAAGGGACTGTGTCCAAACTTGATGAGCTTGTATCTACCCCAGCACTTAAAACAGTGTCTGGCACTCTTTGTAAGCACTTAAATCCCATCATCATCACTGCCTGGCTCTTTGCAGGTGGCTCCAAGCCCCAGATCCAGCCACGACAAAGGCAGGGCAGATCTGGCTGTTGCCTCCCCTCTCCTGCCCCTGCCATCATATATCCTTCTTAGATCCTAGGCCTTTTTCCCCTCTTGGGTCCCCAAATCAATAAGGAGAGGAAGCCCTGATAGAGCAAAGGAAGACCAAACAGATGCTAGAAATTAAGGACCTTGGGCTACAAGATTGGGTGGCTGAGACCCTGCGTGGGCAAGGATAATAATAATGATGATGATAATGGTATTTATTAAGTGCCTACCATATGCACCATATGTCAAGCACTGTTCTAAGCACTGGGTAGATAGAGCTAATTAGACTGGACACAGTACTTGTCCCACATGGGGCTCACAGCCTTCATCCCCATTTTACAGAGGAGGTAACAGGCACAGAGAAGTGAAGTGACTGGCCCAAGGTCACACAGCAGCCAAGTGGACGAGCCAGGATTAGGTCCTTCTGACTTCCAGGCCCGTGCCCTATCCACAAGGCCATGCTGCTTCCATGATGAGGACACCATGTTAGGGAAGAGGAGACTTGGAGGCTGCTGGGGTTTCTGTTGCTACAGAGGGTGTCCCTCAAGGGCATTGTTCTTGGTCTCCTTCTCTTCTCAGCTTACACTCACTCCCTTGAGAGTTTATCTACCAATCAATCGGTGACATTTATCATGTGCTCCCTCAGCTTCAGACACCATCTCTATGTGGCTCAAACCCAATTGTACCAAGCTGGCCTGACCTCCCTCCTCCTCTGCAATCTTGCATTTCCCACAGCACGTCTCCACACGGATGTCCCATGAGCATCTCAAGGTCTACGTGCTCCAAACTGAACTCATCTTCCCACTGAAATCCTCTCCTCCCCCTAACTTTCCCTTCACAGATGACCACACTGCCATCCTCCCCTTTTCTTAAGCCTACAACCTTGGCATTATTCTTGAATTCTCCCTCTCTTTCAACCCTCATTTTCAATCTGTCACTAAGTCTTGCCATATATTCCTCCACAGCATTTCCAGTTTACACTCATTCCTCTCCACCCAAAATGGCCACCTCACTGGTTCAGGTACTTGGATTGTACCGGTCTGACTACTGCCATCAGCCTCCACGCTGATTTCCCAGCTTTAAATCTCTCCCCTCTCCAGTCCACAATTCCCTCTGCTACCCAGATGGTTTTTCTAAAACAGTGATCTGTGCAGGTCTCTCTCCACCCTTCCAAAATCTCCAATGGTTGCCCATTCCTCTCCATATCCAACAGAAACTCCATTCTTTAAGTTACTCAATCAGCTCTCTGCCTGATTGAACCATTCTGCCTCAGCTTACACTCTTCACTGGGTCTCATTTTGATTTCCCCCCACCATTAACCTTTTGTTCCTGTTAGACCTACCTTCTCTGTCTCATCTAACCAATCAATCATATTTATTGAGTGCTTACTGTGTGCAAAGCACTGTCTTAAGCACTTGGGAGAGTAAAAGAGAAAAGAGTTGGTAGACATGTTCCCAGCCCACAGTGAGCTTACAGACTACAAGGGGAGACAGACACTAATAAAAATAAATTGCAGCTATGTAGACTAGTGCTGTGGGGGTTGAGGGAGAGGTGATAAAAGGGAGAAAAACCAAGTGTAAGAGTGATGCAGAAGGGAGTGTGAGAAGAGGAAATGAGGACTTTATCAGGGAAGGCATCTAATCATTGCTCTCCTCACCTTCAAAGCCTGTCTGAAATAATATCTCCTCCAAAAACCCTTCTGTAATTGATTGAAGCTTGTCATGGGCAAGGAACGTGTTTACCAACTCTGTTGCACTGTACTCTCCCCAGGACTCAGTACAGTGTTCTGAGCATAATAAGCACTCAATAAATATGACTGACTGATCTACAGTTCTCCATTTGTTCTCTAAACTGCCATTTTGGGCACTTCCACACATCTGTGCTTCTGGACTCACACCTCCCCATAGCATTTGTAGCCATATCTTTACAATCTGCTACTTCTTCCTACTATAATTTTAGTATTGAGATTGTAAGCACCTAGACGGCAAGCATCAGGGCTACTAATTAGATTGAACTTTGCCACGTGTTTAGTACTGTGCTCAGCACACAGCAGACGATCAATAAATACAACTGGATGATGGGCTGTTCAGAAAGCTGCTGCCAGACTCTTTAGCCCCTTAATGCTCCCCCTACCCCACCCTAGGCAGGTGATCAATCGATCATATTATTGGGCACTTACTGTGTGCAAAGCCCTGTACTCAGTGTTTGGGAGAGTACAATATGACAGAGCCAGTAGATGTGTTCCCTGCCCACAATGAGCTTAAATCAACCTTCAATACAGCAGCATAGCCTAATGGAGAGAGCACCAGCCTGGAAGCCAAAAAGCCCTGGGTTCTAATCCCCACTCTGCCACTGTCTGCTGTGTGACTTTGGATAAGTAACTTTATTTATTCTCTGGGCCTTGGTTCCCTCATCTATAAAACAGGGATTAAGACAGTGAATCCCATGTGGGCCACGGACCGTGCCCAGCCCGATTTGCTTGTGTCCACCCCAGCGTTTAGTACAGTACCTGGCATAAAGTGCTTAACAAGTACCATATATATATATATATATATATATATATTTTTTTTTTTTTTAACAGAGTAGGTAGACACCCTGCACAGTGTGTTCTGGCTCAGACCAGATCGATATTCCCTTGTCTCCACAGCTCCTCCGGTCTGGAAAGTCTTGATGCTTTCTCTGACTCTTTCCCTGACAGCATAGCCAAGTGGCTGTGGAGAGCAACAGGTTAGAGAGACTAGGGCTAAGGTTTGGGGCCAGAACCCTGCAGAGTTCTAGTGAGGAGCAGAGTTTGGGTGACAGCCGGAGTTTGGTGCGGTCAGCAGAGGATAACAAAGCCTCTCCACAAACATTTGGATCACTCTGCCCCAAGCCTACACCCAGGCCAGTCAAGACAGGCCTGAGTCACCAACTCAGTATAACTCTGCTGAAACGTGGCTAGGGACTAGCTTCCCTTTCTCTTTCTGATGTTCACCCTCCTGTTCTCTTCTCTAGTCCTCCCCTTTGCCCTCCTGATTTGAAGTGTTAGAATGGTTATAAAAGTTACTGGGCCAATTAAAAAGTTATGTTCATTCATTCAATCGTATTTATTGAGCGCTTACTGTGTGCAGAACACTGTACTAAGCACTTGGGAAGTACAAGTTGGCAACATATACAGATGGACCCTACCCAACAGTGGGCTCACAGTCTAGAAGGGGACTTTGGAGGTGCATTAAAACCTAATAAAGTTCAGGAAATAATGCTATAGGTACTTTCACCCTTGAGTACCGCAAGGACCATTTACTGCACCTAAAATCTAATGCTTTGCACGTACTTTCCAGCCTACCCTCATTTAATTTTTATGGCATTAGTTCAGCACTTACTCAATTACCTTCATTTAAGCCGGGTGATCTATATAGCATATAGGGTATGCTATATCAAATAGAGTAGGCTATATCACCTTCAAGGGGATGGGATTCCTTTCAAAAAGTACACTCAGGTCTGTGCCAAAAAGCATGCACGTATAGCTTCACCCCTAAATTTCACGAAAATAATTTTACTGGGGATGCTAAATAATAATATGTACAGAGTTTTATTTCAGACACATTTTTCAGATACCACATAAGAACAGGCCTTAACGGTTCTTTCAAAAGTACCTCCAAGCCTATACTACAAAGGGAATGGATGAGGCCTCGCCTCATATTATTAATGCTCTAAGATCTGTGGCTAGTCAGAGTTCTGACAAGGTTGCAATTTCACCATCTGACCACCCCCTGTTCTGTGGAGGCCCACAGCCTGTTTGCAACAGGTGGAGCCTCAACATTATAGCCTACAGAACCAGACAAACAGGAGTGGAAATGGAAGCAGGTCAAGCTTCACCACTATCAACATATGGCATTTTCTATCACACTGCCCTCTCCTACCTCACTGCTCTCTACTACAACCCAGCTGGCACACTTCTCTCCTCTAATGCCAATCTACTCACTGTACCTCAATCTCGTCTTCCTCGCCACCGACCTCTCGCCCACGTCCTGCCTCTGGCCGAGAACACCCTCTCTCCTCAAATCTGACAGACGATCACTCTCCCCACCTTCAGAGCCTCTCACCTCCACGAGGCTTTTCATTCATTCATTCATTCATTCAATCGTATTTATTGAGCGCTTACTGTGTGCAGAGCACTGTACTAAGCGCTTGGGAAGTACCCAACTAGACCCTCGTTTCCTCTTCTCCCACTCCCTTCTGTGCCGCCCTTGCACTTGAATTTGTTCCCTTTATTCACCCTTCCCTCAACCCTACAGCACATATGACCATATCCATAATTTATTTATATTAATGTCTGTCTCCCCTTCTACACTGGAAACTCACTGTGGGCAGGGAACATATCTACTGTTCTATTCTATTGTACTCTCCTAAGATTAGATAGTGCTCAAAAAATGACTGAATGATTGATTTTTACACATGGTGGATTGCTGGCACCTGAATGGCAGGAAAGCTCCAGATCATTTGCCCCTAAAATGTCTGGGAGGAATGCACAGAAGTCATAGAAGAGGGTCTGAACCTGGTGTGGATCCAGCTGAATCCAACTATGGCCTGGTTTAATAACAATAACTTTATTATTGTTGTGATATTTACTAGGCACTTACTATGTGTCAGGTACTGTTCTAAGTACTGGGGTAAATACAAGCTAATCAGATCAGAAACAGTCTCTGTCCCACATAGGGGTCACAATCTAAGTAGGAGGGAGAGCAGGTATTGAATTCCCATTTTACAGATGAGGAAATTGAGGCACAGAAAAGTGAGGAAGTCTGCCCAAGGTGACAAAGAAGGCAAATTACAGAGCTGGGATTAGAATTTGGGTCCTCTGACTCCCAGGCCTGTGCTCTTTCCCCTAGGCTACGCTGCTTCCATAACTCCGTGACTGATACCAGGGGAGTGTTTCACTGCCAGTGACTGAAATTCATAAATTTGGGGCAAACCCTCCTACCCTTCCTTTCCAAATGCATAGAATGAGTCGTCTACACCCGCTGCCTCAAATTCAAAGCCAACTCTCTCCTTGAACCCCTCCAATCTGGCTTCCGTCCCCTACACTCCACTGAAACTGCCCTCTCAAAGGTCACCAATGACCTCCTTCTTGCCAAATCCAATGGCTCCTACTCTATCCTAATCCTCCTCAACCTCTCAGCTGCCTTCGACACTATGGATCACCCCCCTTCTCCTCAACATGCTACCCAACCTTGACTTCACAGACTCCGTCCTCTCCTGGTTCTCCTCTTATCTCTCTGGCCGTTCATTCTCAGTCTCCTTTGCGGGCTCCTCCTTGCCCTCCCATCCCCTTACTGTAGGGGTTCCTCAAGGGTCAGTTCTTGGTCTCCTTCTGTTTTCTATCTACACTCACTCCCTTGGTGAACTCATTCACTCCCACAGCTTCAACTATCATCTCTACAATGATGACACCCAAATCTGCCCCTGCTCTCTCTCCCTCCAGGCTCATATCTCCTGCCTTCAGGACATCTCCATCTGGATGTCTGCCCGCCATCTAAAACTCAATATGTCCAAGACTGAACTCCTTATCTTCCCTCCCAAACCCTGCCCTCTCCCTGACTTTCCCATCACTGTAGACGGCACTACCATCCTTCCCGTCTCACAAGCTCGCAACCGTGGTGTCAACCTCAACTCCGCTCTCTTCATTCACCCCACACATCCAATCCGTCACCAAAACCTGCTGGTCTCACCTCCACAACATTGCCAATATCTGCCCTTTCCTCTCCATCCAAACCACTACCTTGCTGGTTCAATCTCTCATCCTATCCCAACTGGATTACTGTATCGGCCTCCTCTCTGATCTCCCATCCTCCTGCCTCTCCCCACTTCAGTCTATAATTCACTCTGCTGTCCAGATTATCTTTGTACAGAAACGCTCTGGGCATGTCACTCCCCTCCCCCAAAATCTCCAGTGGTTGCCTGTCAACTACGAATCAAGCAAAAACTCCTCACCCTCGGCTTCAAGGCTGTCCATCACCTCGCCCCCTCCTACCTCACCTCCCTTCTCTCCTTCTACAGCCCACCCAGCACCCTCTGCTCCTCTACCGCTAACCTCCTCACTGGGCCTCATTCTCGCCTGTCCTGCCGTCGACCCCCGGACCACGTCCTTCCCCTAGCCCGGAATGCTCTCCCTCCACACATCTGCCAAGCTAGCTCTCTTCCGCCCTTCAAAGCCCTACTGAGAGCTCACCTCCTCCAGGGGGCCTTCCCAGACTGAACCCCCTTTTTCCTCTCCTCCTCCCCATCCCCCCCCGCCCTACCTCCTTCTCCTCCCCACAGCACTTGAATATATTTGTACAGATTTATTGCTCTATTTTACTTGTACATATTTACTATTCTATTTATTTCGTTAATAATGTGCATCTAGCTTTAATTCTATTTGTTCTGAAGATTTTGACACCTGTCTACATGTTCTGTTGTCTGTCTCCCCCTTCTAGGCTGGGAGCCCGTTGTTGGGTAGGGACCGTCTCTAAATGTTGCTGACTTGTACTTCCCAATTGCTTAGTACAGTGCTCTGCACACAGTAAGCGCTTAATAAATATGATTGAATGAATGAATGAATGAATGAATGAAAGAGAGGGTACCCAAACAGAGCAGAAAGGATCAACAAATCGAGGTAGCTTACTCTTCCCAAGTGGCAGGCAACTTCCCACTACCTATTGCCTTGGATTATGAGCCCCTGCGAGGGACAGGGATCCTACCTAATGCCCATCTGTGTATTCTCTCCCAGAGCTTAGTACAGTGCTCTGCACACAGAAAGTGCTTAACAAATGAGAAGGAGCATGGCCTAGTGGACAGAGTACAGGGCTGGGAGTCAGAAGGACCTGGGTTCTAACCCCGGGTCTGCCACTTTTCGGGTGTGTGACCTTGGGCAAGTCACTTCACTTCTCTGTGCCTCAGTACCCTCATCTGTAAAATGGGGATTAAAATTGTGTGCCCTGTGTGGGACAAGGGTTGTGTTCAACATGATTTTCTTGTATCCACCCAAGCGCTCAGTACAGTGACTGGCAAGTAGTAAGCTTTTAACAAATGCCCCAATTATTATTATTTGCTTGTATCTACCACAGCGTTCAGTACAGTGTCTAGCACATGTTAACAGCTTAACAAATACCATTAAAAAAATACCATTACTAGTACCACTGTACTGGGTGTTAAATCCAGGGCATAAAGAACAATGCTGCCAGACTAACACCAGAACTGAAACTCAACTTTGCCATTTTCACATAGCTTTACTCATTTAAGAAAAGTTTCTCATCATATGCCCTCATGCTCTCCCCACCACCACCACCACCCACCACCAAAAAAATGAAATTTACTGCTATGGACTTGGAAAGGATCAAGGAAACAGCACAAAGTTTGTTGATTTTCAACCACCTAAAGGAATCTTACTGAGATTTGGCCATCCTCTAAATATCACCTGTTTTTCCCACTGTTTTGGCAATGTCTCTGAGATAGTACCATCTGTCTGTGGATCAATGGCCATTTTCCTCCCTCTGGTTCATTTCTGAACCCAACTCACTCCCAACCACTACTTATGCAATGCCATAAATGCACATGGAACTACTCGACAGGTCCCTGGCACCCCAATAACAGGCTCTTGATCGATCCCATATGGACACACCTTAAGGTCACTAAGCAAGTCCCCAGCACCTTGGCCAGAAAGCTGGAAGAAGAACTGCCTCCGAATTTTAAAAGAGCATCAAGATCCAGAGACTTCTTTCAGGATTTTCTGGAAAAATATGAGAAGCAGCATGGCCTAGTGGATGGAGCAAGGGCCTGGAAGTCAGAAGAACCTGGGTTTTTATAATGGCGTTTATTAGGTGCTTACTATGTGCAAAGCACTGTTCTAAGTGTTGGGGAGGTTACAAGGTGATCAGGTTGGCCCACATGGGGCTCACAGTCGTAATCTCCATTTTACAAATGAGGAAACTGAGGCCCAAAGAAGTGAAGTGACTTGCTCAAGTCACACAGCTGACAAGTGGTGGAGCTGGGATTTGAACCCATGACCTCTGACTCCAAAGCCCGGGCTCTTTCCACTGAGCCACGCTGCTTCTTTAATCTCCACTAAACCACCTAATCTAATCTCCACTAAACCACCTGTCTCCTGTGTGATCTTGGGTAAATCATTTCACTTCTGTGCCTCAGAAGTGTGGACACTGTGTCCAACCTGACTAGTTTGTATCCAGCCCAGTGTTTAGTAGTACCTGGCACAGAGTAAGCACTTAAAAAATGCCATATAAAAGAAAAGCAGTTGTAGTAATACTATTTATTAAGCCCTTAGCTCTCTACTGAGTGTTGTGAAGAGGGCAACATGTGGGAATTAGCCATGGGCTCCGTCCCTCAACGGGGGCGGTCAAAATCTATGAATTTTAGGTGGGGGAGAGAACTAAAGACAGATTCGTCAGGAGAAATAAGCAATCACACATTTAAACAACATAAAAGATAAAGACAAACACACAAAATAAGGAGTAAGGCACTGTACTAAGCGTTGGGGTGGCTACAAATCGGGATGAACACGGTCCCTGGCCCACATGGAGCTCACAGTCTTAATCCCCATTTAACAAATGAGGTAACTGAGGCACAGGGAAGTGAAGCACCTTGCCCAAGGTCACACATCAGACAAGTGAGAATATCAATGAGAAAGGGAGGCAATGGAAAGCATGAGCCAACGAAGTCATGACTGACCTTACCGCTTCCTTTACGCCAACACTTTCAACCTCCTTCACCACTAGGCCTTTTACCAACTCTCAGAAAAATTGAGTTACAGCTTCTTTCATTATCATGCTGCCCACTCTAGTGGAAGCATTCATCAGCAATGAAATGGCCAGAAATAAAGCAGTCACAGAGAAGAGATGCAAAGGTCTGGATAAACATGTCCTGAAAAATCCACAGTGACTGTCTCCCTGGAGCTTTCTACCATCTCAGCCATTTTTAATGATATTTGTTAAGTGCTTACTATGTGCTAATTAATCAATACTTGGATAGATACAAGCTAATCAGGTTGGACACAGTCCCTGTCCCACATGGGACTCACAGTCTTATTCCCCATTTTACAGATATGGGAACTGAGGCCCAGAGAAGTGAAGTGGATTGCCCAAGGTCACACGGCAGACAAGTGGCAGAGCCAGGATTAGAACCCAGGTCCTCCTGACTCCCAGGCTCATGCTCTATCCACTAGGCCACGCTGCATCTCTATTTGCTTTCCTCTACAAATTCCAGCACTGATAGTCCCCTTATTTTGGACTGCATTTGTTAGCCTAGCAGTTGTAATGAGATTACTGAAATAACAGCAGTTAAAAGGATCCTCAAAAAGCCATGGTTTAATCAATCATACTTATGGAGTGCTTACTGTGTGCAGGGCATTATACTAGGTGCTTGGGAGAGTATGACACAACAATGTAACAGACACATTCCCTGCCTTAAATGAGCTTACAGTCTAGAGGGGGAGGAATTGGGAGATCTAGTTAGGATTCCCACTTCACGAATTCAAGGCTCAACCTTAGCCAAGTCACTTCTCTGTTTTTCCGTTTCTCCATCTACAGGGTAGGAATAAAACTAAATTTGCTTAGAAAGCCAGAAGAGGATTAATTAGGGTTTGTCGAGAGTTTGGAAATCCTTACATGAAAGAAGCTAAGTGCAAAGTATTATTAAGCTGATTTTCTTTCCAGCAAGGTTGTAAGTCTAGCATTTATTCAAGATGACTTTCTCTTGGGTATTTCATAATTAGGTCCCACCCACTAAAAAAGTCCAAACATTTATCAGAAATTCTGTAATGCTTTCTGTAAAGGACTATGGGTTCTAAGATAAACATTAGAGAAAAAAAGCATACTCATGTGCCTGACAGACCTTTGGGAAAAATGTATAGTGAATTATTTTTAAAGCGTAATTATGGCTTACTGCTCAAAGAAGGGGAGGTGCTTAAACACAGGTCACAGAGAGTAGGCTTTGTGATGTCCACTGAGTAATTCACAAATGAGTCAAAAATGACATTTATGATCAATTTCTTGAAGGAAAGGACAGAGATAAACTCAAGATTCATGAAGCAAAATCAAGTGTTGGCATGCACTCACATGACTCTTAGACCTTGATATTCTGAAGGAGAAAACATTAAATAACATTCATTTCTAATCTACAATACACAAGTCCAGAATCTGTACAACAAAGTCATTATATACCACCCCACCCAAATATAAATTAAAAGTATGCTTTTGCAGAAATCAAGATGATTCAGAGTGAACAACTGCCTGTTTTTATCTATTCCCCACTAAAATATCAAGCAAATCAAGAAGGGAGGAGTAGAAGTAGTAACTGGATACAGAGCAATCATCCACTCCCTCTTATTTTTAAATAAAGAAGGAACAGGGGACAGTGAGCAGATCTGTTATTTCAGGGGGAGGAAAAAAGCTCAATAGGACAAAGAGAATACAATCCTCTGAACTTGGACAAAATTTAAGTAGGTCAAGTGGAAAAAACAAGAAGAATCAGTAGGAATTCCATAAAACAGCAACAATGAGGAACACAACCCAAATGTAGGTTGCCAGAAGGTACAATAAAAAACACACAGCAGCATAAAGCTCAGTGAAACGCACAGGCATGTTTGTTTTGGAAGCTCCGAGCCTGGCGTGTGGGTGGATCCAATTAGAAATGCCAAACTGTTGCACTAAGCAGCCTTCTCCGCTTGTCCCTCTCCTTACCGCTCCCCATTCCCAATCTCTGAATACCCCAGGAGATCAGTTTTTAAATCATTCCCTATTGTATCCCACCGCAAGGACTAAAGCTGTTCACTAGGGCAATTAAACCACTTCCTTAAAACAGGAATAAAACTTGTTCGCCAACAGAGTCAGTTTAAGTACTGCTAGCAGAGTTCCACAAACGGGGAATATTCTGGTAAATATGGAGGATGTGTCTCCCCACCACTCTCTCTAGTCCATACTTCACTCTGTGACCCAGATAATTCTTCTCCAAAATGTTCAGTCCACATTTCCCCACTCCTCAAGAACCTCCAGTGGTTGCCCATCCACTTTTGCATCAGAGAAACTCCTTACCATCAACAAGAAGGCATTTGATCAGCTCAGACTAAGCCTTTATTTCCATCAGCCCACCCCAGTGCATCAACTATGAATTTGGCTGTGTACCCCTTAATCGCTTCGATATTCACCTGAGACCCACAGTACTTTTAAATATATTCTTATATTCTATTTCCCTCATCCCTAATCTATTTTAATGTCTTTCTCTATAGGCCATGAGCTCCAACAATCAATCACATTTACTGACCACTTCCTGTGCGCAGAGCACTGGAATAAGTGCTTGGGAGAGTACATTATAACAATAGAACAGAGTTGGTGACATGTTCCCTGCCCACAATGAACTTACAGTCTACAGGGGGAGACAGAAGTTAACATAAATAAATAAATTATGGAGATTATATATGTGTTGTAAACTATGGGTAGGTAACATGTCTGCTAATTCTGTTGCATTGTACTCTCAAGTGCTTAGTACAGTGTTCTGCACATAGTAAGTGCTCAGTAACTACCACTAACTGGCAACTGGCAGAGACTGGATTAGAACCCAAGTCCTCTGAGTCCCAGGCCCATGCTCCTTCCATGAGGCCAGGCTGCTCCTCTGGTTCCGCTGCTTATTGTTCATGCAATCCATTACTTTAGCTGCCTTTGTCAGCTACCTCCACCTTGAATGTGAGCCGCATGTGGGAGAGGGGATGATTACAGTATGTTTGTACCTTCCTTAGAATTTAGCACAGTGCTTGGTACATAGTAACCACTTAATAAATACCATAATTAATTAGGGGTCATCAGTAGAAAATTATCAGATGGGGGTCGGATGTGGTTATATTTTTAATGGAAACGTAATTTGTGGGTGGGGGCACTCGCAGAAAGGTAGAACACACAGATCTGATGTCAATATAAAAAAATCCTATTTCCTTGAGCTCCAAATACTGCATTACTATTTGCCTTTGTTGTGACATTATGAATGCACTGGTCTGGAGATGCTTCCCTGCAAGGGAAAGACCAGGAAAGTTGATACTTGGCAAGAAAAATACATCAAAACAGTGCTTTACCATGCAGCCATTTGCATTAACAAAATGAGAAAAATATCCATGACAAAGGAAAATTCAATCCAGTAAAAGAACACAGCCATGATTATAATAAACGTTATTACTAAGAAACTTTTTTTTTTACCCTGAGAGGGTGCTTTGTTAAAGGTGAGGCTTTAAAACAAATCTGCATTCAGAGCTTCCTGAAAAAATACCTGTTCTCCCTTCCCCTTAAACTGTGAGCCCCATGAGGCTATCTTGTATCTAACCTAGTGCTTAGTACAGTGTTTGGCACATAGTAAGTGCTTAAATGTCAACATTGTAATTTTTATAATAATTTCATATGACCATTTTAAAGCAATTCACACTACTGACTGGTTAGTACAATAAGTTACAAGCCCCCGACTCAGAGAAGTCTGACGTGTATCAACTGCCCCACTGTGCCACTTGCAAGCACATTCCCCTTTTCAGACCATGTCTCCCCACTCCCCAAGGACCTCCAACGGCTGCCCATCCACCTCCACGTCAAACAGAAACTCCTCACTATCAGCTTTAAAGCACTCAATCAGCTCAGCCCCTCCTAGCTCACCTCACTCATCTCCTGTTACAGCCCAAACCACAAACTCCACTCCACTAATGCCAGCTTACTCACTGTGCCCTGATCTCGTCTATCTGGACGTCGACCCCTTTCCTACATCCTCCCCCTAGCCTGGAACTCCCTCCCGCTCCAAATACACCAGACCACCACTCTCCTTACCTTCAAAGCATTATTAAGGTCACATCTTCTCCAAGAGCCCTACCCCTTAAGCTCTCTCTCCCTTCCGCGTCATCTATGTGGCTACCTGGTGGCTCCAGTGGCTACCAATCAACCTACGCATCAGGCAAAAATTCCTCACCCTTGGATTCAAGGCTCTCCATCACCTTGCCCCCTCCTACCTCAACTCCCTTCTTTCCTTCTACAGCCCAGCCCGCACCCTCCACTCCTCTGCCACTAACCTCCTCATTGTGCCTCGTTCTCACCTGTCCCGCCGTCGACCCCCGGCCCACGTCCTCCCCATGGCCTGGAATGCCCTCCCTCCACACATCTGCCAAGCTAGCTCTCTTCCTCCCTTCAAGGCCCTACTGCGAGCTCACCTCTGCCAGGACGCCTTCCCAGACTGAGCCCCCTCCTTCCTCTCCCCCTCCTCCCCATCCCCCCAGCCTTACCTCCTTCCCCTCCCCACAGCACCTGTATATATGTATATATATTTGTACGTATTTATTACTCTATTTATTTTACTTGTACATATTTATTCTATTTATTTTATTTTGTTAATATGTTTTGTTTTGTTGCCTGTCTCCCCCTTCTAGACTGTGAGCCCGTTGTTGGGTAGGGACTTTCTCTATATATTGCCAACTTGTACTTCCCAAGTGTTTAGTACAGTGCTCTGCACACAGCAAGTGCTCAATAAATACGATTGAATGAATGAATGAACGAATCTATGCAGTTGGATCTGAGACCTTTGGACACTTGATATTTGCCCCACTCCCAATCCTGCAGCACTTAAGTACATAGCTTTAAATTATATAATACAAATTACTTTTTCATTCATATTAACGTCTGCCTCCCCTTTAAACCGTAAACTAGTTGCAGGCAGGGAACATGTCTGCTTATTTTGCTGTCTTTTACACTCTCCTAAGTGCTTAGTAAAGTGCTCTGCCTATAGTAAACCCTCAATAAATACCACTGATTGATTTTCACTAGGTCATACTGTTTCATTATATCTTAAGCCTTTAATTCTTAAATTAGCCATGTAGACCAACTTTTATAAAAGGATGCCAGCGACGTGACCCTTGACCTTTCTGGGACCAGAGGAAGCCAACACTTGGACTCCCTCCCAATCCAGCCCCATGCACTATCCCAAGACCCCCGCAATGCTACCACAGATGTGAAGGGGTGAAGGGAGGAGGCTGTGAAGGGGGTCGCTGCTCCCTGGAGAGGGTACCTGGTGGTTAAAAGCCCTTGAACTGATAGTAAAGTCCCAGAACTAATCTCCTCCCCTCTAGACTGTAAGCTCATTGTTGGCAGCGAATGAGTTGACTAAATCTGTTGTACTGTACTCCCCTAAGCGCTTAACACAGTGCTTTGCATACAAGTGCTCAATACATACAATTGATTGATCCTCCAGACCTCTACTAGAAGTAGTGTGGCTTAATGGATAGAGCACAGGCCTGGGGAGTCAGAAGGACCTGGATTCTAACCACCCCCACTACTCTGCTATGTGACCTTGGGCAAGTCACTTCAATTCTCTGTGGCTCAGTTATCTCATCTGTAAAATGAAAATTGAGATTGTGAGCCCCATGTAGGACAGGGACTGTTTCCAGCCCAATTTCCTTGTATCCACCCCAGTGCTTGGTACAGTGCATGGCACATAGTGAGTGCTTAATAAATACTATAATTATTACAATTATTAGTATTATTACTATTAAAAACACCAAGAGTGATTCCTCTGCCAATGCTCAACTATGCAAAAGCTACAAGGAGGCTACCTGGGCAACAGCCTGGGTGGCCTCTGGCGCTAAGGCACAGCACTGGCACTCTGTTGTGGTCATTTTGATGCTTTTTTGGATATAAAATTATTGCATGAACTTGGCAATACCCACTGCTTATTCACTTATTGCACCTACACTTCCAGAGAGAAAAAGACAACTATTTACTGAGTGCTTACTATGTGCAAAGCACAGGAGTAAGCACTTGGAAGAATACAATATAACACATTCCCTGCCCACAACAAGCTTAGGAGATTCCATCCATTTACTGACAAGATGGGAGAGGAGGGCTTTGTGCTTGCTATTTTTAAAACACTTATTGGAAACTTTGACTTCACTTTCAAAGAGATTTTGGTCTTCTCCCTCTCCAAAGATTAGTATTTACCCAAAGGCTGTTTTTTTTTTTTTCACTCTACTTGAGCAAAGAGTTCTGTTTCCTAATCCTGGGCTGTGAATGCCTCACCTCAAAGTGTCCAAATGTCGTTTTTTCTTTCTTGCATACGAGCAGGTCCTTAAAAAATGCTTCTTAGAATGTACTACTATTATAGTGCCAAGTGAGAATTACTTTCTGAAAACATGACCATTAAGTCAAGTCAAGGGAATGTTCCTTCAATTTCCCCACAAATTCTGCATTAACCACTCCACAAGCATGTCCCAGACTCTCAAACATCTTTAAAAATTAGGGTTAGCTTTAGCCCCAAAGAAATAAAAATCGCTACTTTTATACTTTAAGCCTATATTTGATTTTAAAACATTACGTAGTGGGTTATCATACAGTACAGAGCCAAGTGAGAAGCAGTGTGGTCCAGTGGACAGAGCAGGGGCCTGAGAGTTAGAAGGGCCTGAGTTCTAATCCTGACTCTGCCACATTGCTGTGTGACCTTGGGCAAGTAACTTAATAATAACAACAAGAATAATAATTGTGGTACTTGTTAGGTGTTTACTATGTGCCAGGCACTGATCTAAGCACTGGGGTAGATACAAGATAATTGGTTTGTACATAGTCCCTGTCCCACGTAGAGCTCACAGTCTTAATCCCCATTTTACAGATGAGGGAACTGAGGCACAGAGAAGTTAAGTGACTTGCCCAAGATCGTACAGCAGACAAGTGGCAGAGTAGGGTTTAGAACCCAGATCCTCTGTCTTTCAGACCCGTGCTCTTTCCACTGGACCACGCTGCATTCCTAGTTATGCCATCATGTAAAAGGACATCTCCATCTGGATGTCTGCCTGCCATCTAAAACTCAGTATGTCCAAGACTGAGCTCCTTATCTTCCCTCCCAAACCCTGTCCTCTCCCTGACTTTCCCATCACTGTAGACAGCACTACCATCCTTCCCATCTCACAAACCCACAATCTTGGTGTCATACTCAACTCCGCTCTCTCATTCACCCCACACATCCAATCCGTCACCAAAACCTGCAGGTCTCACCTCCACAACATCGCCAAGATCCACCCTTTCCTCTCCATCCAAACCGCTACCTTGCTGGTTCAGTTTCTCATCCTATCCCAACTGGATTACTGCATCAGCCTCCTCTCTGATCTCCCATCCTCCTGTCTCTCCCTGCTTCAGTCTATACACTATATATAGTCTTTGTACAGAAACACTCTGGGCACGTCACTCCCCTCTCAAAAATCTCCAGTGGTTGCCTGTCAACCTACGAATCAAGCAAAAACTCCTCACTCTCAGCTTCAATGCTCTCCATCACCTCGCCCCCTCCTACCTCACCTCCCTTCTCTCCTTCTACAGCCCACCCAGCACCCTCTGCTCCTCTGCCACTAACTTTCTCACTGTGCCTCGTTCTCACCTGTCCCACTGCCAACCCCCGGCCTACGTCCTCACCCTGGCCTGGAATGCCCTGCCTCCGCACATCCGCCAAGCTAGCTCTCTTCCTCCCTTCAAAGCCCTACTGAGAGCTCACCTCCTCCAGGAGGCCTTCTCAGACTGAACCCCCTTTTTCCTCTCCTTCTCCCCATCGCCCCCCTGCCCTACCTCCTTCCCTTCCCCACAGCACTTGTATACATTTGTACAGATTTACTACTCTATTTTACTTGTGCATATTTACTATTCTATTTGCTAATGATGTGCATCTAGCTTTAATTCTATTTACTCTGACGGTTCTGACACCTGTCTACATATTTTGTTTTGTTGTCTGTCTCCCCATTCTAGACTGTGAGCCCACTGTTGGGTAGGGACCGTCTCTATATGTTGCCTACTTGTACTTCCCAAGAGCTTAGTACAGTGCTCTGCACACAGTAAACGCTCAATAAACATGATTGAATGAATGAATTGCAGATTTATACGCACCCCCATACACGTTACATTAAACAAGCAAATAATCAAGAAGACACATTTCACGGGCCTCTCTGTACTACAATTAATAAGGACAGCACCTTGGGTAAACCTCCTGTCACTGAAATTAATCAAACTACAGCTCGCCCGAATGGATGAAATTCGCATTAACACCGTGAACATTTCACAGTAGTACTGTACAGTGAGCCCAAAATCATTGCCTTTTGAACAAATGCTACTTGGCTCAAAGACAGGTTACAATTTATGAGAACTTGTCCTTGGACCCCAACAACCGACCTCTGACAAAACTGGCCTGGGCTCTTTTGGGACTTCGGTAGAGAAAAATACCTTTAACGGGTGGGATGGAAGCTCGGTAATTTATTGCTTTTCACAGCCCCAGAAAGCATGGAAGGTGCTGGAAAACTGTAAAATTGTGCTCTTGTCCTTCCCATAGAAAAATAAGCATACTTTTCAAACTCATCTGTCAGAAAAGCTAATATGGTTTCTGGAATTACATATCAGAACAAAAAGAAACTTGGGGAGGGGGAGGAGTAGTACACGCAAAAATACATATTATAAGCTACAGATTTGTTTCAGTCCTACCAAACTCCAAGTAAAGGAGGAGTAAGATGATATGAGCAACATCACAGTAAGCTGATATGAGCAAACATTCAGGTTCTTTGATTGGTAAATATACAACACCACTTCTTCTGTTCAATATCATTAGGGAACGTGTCAAAATCAGTCTACTAAGTTCCTGTCAAACAACAGATGCCAGCGGGTGAGAGTTGAAGAGCAGGAGCATGACAAGAAATAATAGAGTACACCTCACTCAATCAATACTATTTACTGAATGCTCATTGTGTGCAGAGCACTGTACTAAGAGCTAGAGAGAGTACAATGCAATAATTAGTACACACGCTCCCTGCCCACAACAAGCGTTCAGTCTAGAGGGCTAAAGCGTGAAACCCTAATAATAATAATAATAATTATGGTATTTATTAAGTGCTTACTATGTGCCAAGCACTGTTCAAAGCTCCTTGTGGGGAGGTGAGAGGGAGTCAAGCCACTGTCACTGACCCACTTACACAAGGGTCAATACTAAGAAGAGAATTCAATGGGAAATAGGTTTTCTTCTGTATTATGCATTCAAATCACCATCACATTTCCTTTCTTAACTTCATCCTGAACAGTCCTGACTGATCAACAGGGAACTTCGACCCTGCCTAATGGAGGAAGCAAGAATATCTCTAGAAGATTCTTCTAATAATAATAATACTAATAGTAATAATAGTATTTATTAAGCATGCATTATGTGCCAAGTGAAGGGCTGGGGTAGATACAAGTTTAACCGGAACAGACTCAGTCCCTTTCGCAAAGGGGACTCATAATCTAAGAGAGAGAGGAAGCACATTGAACTGGAAAAGGCACTGCATCCCCATTTTATGGATGAGGAAATTGAGTCACAGAGAAGCTAAGTGATTTCCCCAAGGTCACTTGGCAGACAAGTGGCAGAGCCAGGATTAGAACCCAGGTCCTCTGTCTCCCAGGCCCGTGCTCTTTCCACTAAGCCATGCTGCTTCTCCAATAATAATAATGATAATAATGGTATTTTTTAAGCACCCACTATGTGCCAGGCACTTTATAAGTGCTGGGATGGATACAAGCAAATCAGGTTGGACACAGTCCCTGTCCCACACGGGGCTCACAATACTAATCACCATTTTACAGACAAGGTAATTGAGGCACAGAGAAATGAAGTGACTTGCTCAAGATCATAAGGTAGACAAATGGCGAAGCCAGGATTACAACCCAGGTCCTTCTGACTTCCAGGCCTGTGCTCTACCCACTAGACCACATTGCTTCAGTAGTTAGTGCTTAGGTAAAGGGGGTTATAGGATGTGTGTCCCCCCAGCTCTAAAGCTAGCGGAGGACCCGGGGCAGCCCAGCCTGTTGCCCACTGGCCCGCCTCACTTCTGGGGAGGTGGAGGCTCTGTCTTTTCCCAAAGAACCTTCTAGTGTGTCCTTTTGTTGTCATTACATCATGTTATGTAACAAAATAAATATTATGTCTTCTAGGTCAGCACAGGGGTGCCTGGTATTTTTGAGGCCTTAACTAAAACCTATTCTTGAAGGGAAACAGGCTGAGAGAATCAGAGTCACTGGGAAAAGTGATGACAAAAGGAATATAGCCGTGGATTTTCAGGTGCCTCATTTCCTGGGAGTCCGCCAGTTCAATTAAGGGCAGGTTTGAAAATATCTGTTCCTGAAGGAGAGAAACATTTTCTGTCAGAAGTGGAAAGATGTTAACAGAAAACTCGATTTTTTTTTTGTTTGGTTTTTTTGTGGGTTTTTTATGGCAGTTTTTAAGCACTTACAATTTGTCAAACACTGCCCTAAGTGCTGGGGTAGATTCATGTTGATTAAGTCAAATAGTCCCTGCCCTCCTGGAGCTCGCAGTCTAGGTGGAAGGGAGAATGTGTATTTAATACCCATTTTACAGATGAGGTAACTGACACCAAGAGATGTTAAGTGACTTGCCAAGGTCACATATTAGGCAATTGGAAGAGCCACGATTAGAACCCAGGTCCTCTGACTCCCAGACCTGCTCTTTCCCACTAGGCCATGTTTCTTTTCCAGATCCATTTCCCTTTTCTTTCTGAACGCTGACCCTACCTGTCTTGTGATGAAAGGTGCTTCTTGATTCTCTCCTGAGCTCTGAATTGTAGGCTTTCCCAGCTTATTTCTACCCCAGAGCTCAGTACACTGTCTGGTAAGCGCTTTAACAAATATCATTTAAAAAAAAATAATCTTTTTTGTTGACCAATTCATTAAACTCTCATACATTGTTGTCAATCAATATACTGATCATATTTATTGAGAACTTGTGTGCAAAACTCTGTTCTAAGGCCTTGGGAGAGTACAATATAACAGAGTTGGTAGAGATTCCCTACCCACAACGAGCTGACTGTCTAGAGGGGGAATGAGATATTAATATGAATAAATTATATATACGTACATAAGTGCTGTGGGGCTGAGAGTGTGGTGAATAAAGGGAGCAGATCAGGGTGACACAAGGGAGTGGGAATCACCTACTCACAAACACTCCTGTGCTACATGAGTGTCCCTTGGCTCTGCCTCAGGAAAGGATGGATGGACCTAACTTTTCCTCACTTGATAGAACTTCAAGACAAAACCAAAACTGCAGAAGACAAATGTATCAGTGTGGAAAAAAAAAATACGAATTCATTCATTCAATCATATTTATTGAGCGCTGTGTGCAAAGCACTGTACTAAGCGCTTGGGAAGTACAAGTTGGCAACATATAGAGACGGTCCCTACCCAACAATTCCATCATTTCCCAAGTTTAAAAAGTTACTGAAAAAAGAATTGCATTTGTTTTTTCGTTGTTTTTTTTTTCCCCTCCAACTATTAAAATTAGAGTTCCAGCTGGGTAAATGTTAGCATGGAGGTCTTGGGAAAGAGAAACAGTTAACTGAAGATGTCCATAATTATAAAGGTATCAATGTAAGACCATCTGGAAATAATCAATAAAGCCTTAGAATTTATCTACAACTGTATTTTAAAGCTGGTTATCATTCGTTTTCAAGAATATTCAGACAGTTGAACTGAGGGAAATGGGGACACTACTAATTAACTGAATATTTTTAGCCTGTTAATATTTCTGAGAAGTAATCACCTCTGATATTTCAAATGGAAGCTTTAAAAAGCTGGTTCCTATTGCCTTACTGTGCCTTTACTCCAACCTGTGGGTGTTTGACAAAAAATGAAATTTATTCTTGTTTCACCTCAGGAAGAAGTGAGTTTTCATCCCAACTTGACATACAAGGTTACTAAAATGTCTCAGCCCACGCATAAATCAATAGCATTTATCAAGCACCAGAGTGCCCGAGCAATGTACTATGCACTTGGAAAAGTACAACTCTGCTATACTGTAGTCTCTCAAGTGCTTAGTGTAGTGCTCCACACACAGCAATTGCTCAATAAATACCATTGGTCCACTGATTGACAGAAGCACAACCACCACTTTGCACCTGCAAGAAACTTACACTCTGAACAGAGGAGACAGACATCAGTTGACAATGAAATGAGAACAAATTATCCAATAAGCACAGTTGCTTATTCTTTTGTTATAATACAAAATGGAGGAGACCGGGCCCATTGGCCTTCTGCCTTTCCCTTTCACTTGCCTATACCTTAATTTAGATTCAATTTCATACAATTGTATTTATTGAACAATTACTGTGTGCAGAGCACTATACTAAGCGCTTGGGAAAGTACAATACAGCAATAAAGAGAGACAATCCCTGCCCACAACGAGCTCACAGTCTAGAGGGGGGAGAGAGACATACAACCACCACTGTCTCCTCAGGCTAAGGCCGGGGTTGACCATCCCTGGAACACAACCAAAGTCATCTCCCTCAAGCCAAGGCTGGGGGGTTGACTGGCTGAGGAACACTTTTTTATGTTTTTTTAATGGCACTATGTGCTGGAGCCAATCAGGCTGGACACAGTCCCTGTCCCACATGGGGCTCACAATCTTAATCCCCATTTTACCGATGAGGCAACCTAGGCACAGAGAAGCAAAGTGACCTGCTCAAGGTCAGATAACAGACCCGTGAAAGAGCCAGGACCAGAACCCAGGTCCTTCTGAATCCCAGACCCATGCTCCATCCACTAGGCTGAGCTGCATCTCGTGATCATGGGCATGAATGTGAACAGGACCACAGACTTGTCCTGGGGCTAGGGCTGGGGGGTTTCCAGCTCTAGAACAGGACAACGTCCATCTCCTCAGGCCAAAGTTGGAGGCTTACTGGCCCTGAGTATGACCACAGTCTTCTCCTTGGGCCAAGGCTGGGCTTTATCACAGTCTCCTCCTCGGGACAAGGCTGGGACTTTCACTGGAAGCAGCATGGAAGAGTTGATAGAGCACGGCCTGGGAGTCAGGTGGTCATGGGTTCTAATCCCAGCTCTGCCACTTGTCTGCTGTGTGGCCTTGGGCAAGTCACTTCACTTTCTCCATGGCTCAGATACCTCATCTGTAAAATGGGGATTGAGACGGTCAGCCCCACAAGGAACAGGGACACTGTTCAACCCGATTTCCCTGTATCCACTCCAGCGCTTAGTACAATGCCTGGAACATAGTAAATGCCCAATACCATCATTATTTTTATCATTAATAATGATAATAATAATCATTATCATCATCATCACTGCTCAGGAGTTAATTTTCCCACAATTCCTCTGAGAGTGGTGAAAGGGAAACACAAAGATTTCTTCTTACTACATAATAGATTGTGCTTGGCACACAGTGCTAGACAGATACCATTATTATTTAAGTATTTCCCCCAATGACAAAATTACACTGCTGGTGTCTGGAATTCATGGCAAACATCTTCTCAACTCACCTCTTTTTGGAGGCTTTCCTGGATGTTTTTGTAGCCTAATCCCAAGGCTGAGAACTAGGTATGGGAGATCAGGAGAGAGAGAGTTGGATTCATTTCCTCTTGGAACCTGTTCCTATTATCACATCTCTATCCCCTGGAGTGCATTTCGCTAGGACACTACTCACGGTAAACCCTGGTGAGAGCCAAGGCCCTGATAGGGAGCAAGGTTAATAACAAATTCTAGACTGGAAGCTCACTGTGGGCAGGGAGTGGGCAGGATTCACTCATTCAATCCTATTTATCAAGCACTTACTGTGTGCAGAGCACAGTACTAAGTGCTTGGGAGAGTACAATATAACAATAAACAGACCTATTCCCTGTCCACAATGAGTTTACAGCCTACGGAGGGAGACAGACATTAATATAATTAAATTACAGATATGTTCATAAGTGCTGTGGGGCTGGGACTGGAGATGAATAAAGGGAGCAAGTCAGGGTGATGCAGAAGGGAGTGGGAGAAGAGGAAATGAGGGCTTAGGGAAGGCCTTTCAGAGGAGATATGCCTTCAATAAGGCTTTGAAGGCGAGGAGAGTAATTGCCTGTTCAATAACTCTGTTAAACTGTACTCTCCCAAGTGCTTAGTACAGTGCTCTGCACACAGTAAGTGCTTGATAAATACCACTGACTGATTGATAAATTAGCACCATTTCTTCTCACATCAACCAGGGGCCTGGAATTTATGTTCCTCCAGTCAGTGATAGAAAGTGATATAGCCTCTTCACCTTTAAGAGTTTCCCAAATTATGGTGTTGTACATATACAAGCCAGTTAGCAATATGCAACTTTCATGCGAATACAATTTTTCCCATAAGAAAAACTAAGGTAAGCCTTCACAACCTACTCATAATTCTAGATAGCTCTACAGCCCTGTCCCCACAGAAGTGTGGTTAACTAGTTTGAGATTTTGCCAGATATCATTTATGGATATACAAGTCCAAACCACAAAAATCCATGTTCATTCATTCAACATAACTGCTTGAGTGCCCACAAAGAATTCTGACTTAGTGGGGATTTATAATTTACACTGAAAATATTTACACTTATATGGCAGAGAACAGCTACACTGGTTAAAGATATGCAAGACTGCATTTGCACACAACACCTCTAACTTCATCCTTGGGATATGGGCAAATTTAAATGACACTACTTTCCAAACTGAGTTACCTAATCACATGCAGTTCAGGGGTCAATTAATCAATGCTATTTATTGGATGCTCACTATGTGCAGGACAATCTAAGAGCTTGGGAGGGTATATATAGGGAAGCAGCGTGGCTCAGTGGCAAGAGCCTGGGCTTGGGAGTCAGAGGTCATGGGTTCTAATCCCAGCTTTGCCGCTTCTCAGCTGTGTGACCTTGGGCAAGTCACTTCACTTCTCTGTGCCTCAATTCCCTCATCTGCAAAATGGGGATTAAGACTGTGAACACACATGGGACAACCTGATCACCTTGTATCCTCCCCAGCGCTTAGAACAGTGATTTGCAAATAGTAAGCGCTTAACAAATACCATTATTATTATTATTATTATTATTACTATAATACAATAGAATTGGAAGACACAAACCCTGCCCTTAAGCTCAATGTGGGCAGGGAACATGTTTACCAGCTCTGTTGTACTCTCCAAGTGCTTAGTACAGTGCTCTGCACATAGTAAGCACTCAATAGATACCACTGATTGAAGAAGGTGAAAGTCTTGTGGGAAAGACAGATATTAAAATGAATTACAGGAAGGGGGAAGCAACTCATATATATTAAGTACTGTGGGGGTGGTGGGGGAGGAAAGTAGTTAATTGCTTAGGGGATATGGACTCGTGGTATTTGGGGACGGTATTTCATTCAATTGTATTTATTGAGTGCTTACTGTGTGCAAACTACTGTAGTACCCAGCTTGGGAGAGTAAAATATAACAAACAGATACATTCCTACCCACAATAATTATTTGTTAAGCACTTACTAGGTGTCAAGCACTGTCCTTGACAGTCTAAAGGGGAGGGACAACAGGTATTGAACCCCCATTTCACAGATGAGGAAACTGGAGCACAGAGATGAAAAATGACTTGCCCAAGGTCACACAGCAGACAAGCAGTGGAGCCAAGAACAGAGCACAAGTCCTCTGACCCCCAGGCCATGCAGCTCCCTGGATTGCATCAGGGAAGGAGGAAAGGGTGAGAAGATGAGAGGTGAGTCAGGGAAGGCTTCCTGGAAGAGAGGGGATTTCAGGAGAACTTGGAAGATGGAGAGAGTGGTGCTCTGTGGAAGATGAAGAGGGAGAGAAATCCAGGGAGGAGGGAGGGCATGAGCAAGGGGGTAAGGGTAAGGACGGACAAGAGCTAGGCAAAGTGAATATGCTGGTTTTAGAGGAGCTAAGTGTGCAGTCTGGGTTGGAGTAGGAAAGGAATTGATTGAGTGCCTTAAAGCCAACAGTCAAGAGTTTTTGCTTGAATTGGAGAGGAATGGGCAACCACTGGAGGTTTTTAAGGAGTGGAGGGACATCGTTGGGTTCCAGCAAGAAAGCAGCCAAGTTTGGCACAGTATGGTACAATACCAGTATATACAGTAAACAAATCTCAAATTAGAAATTACTATTAAGATGAAATCTTCCTAATCATTAATATTACTTCTAAATTCTTTGGGATATTCTGACTGACTTGTTGACTCAACTACATTTATGAAATTTCAGGCTGCTTGCTGAAAAATCAAGAACTCTCCCATATTTTCATTCCAGAGCTGCTTATGTTATTACAAATATCTAGCATGAGAATGTCAAACTACAAGTCTAGACTATACGGAAAAAGCGGGAGGGAGGTGCAAAATAAGGATTTAATTTACCAGTCAGCCACTTCCAAAATTCTTGGACCTGCTACTGAGAAGCTGGCAGCCACACTTCAGTTATTTGAGATGCCCAATGAAATACCAAGGGAATTTGAAGCACCTTTCTCCCTGATGAGTAAGAGATGCAGATACTGATCTGAGGCAGAGGAATCATGCCCAGACGCAAGAGATGACTCGCTTGGATTCTTTTTACCATTGGAATGACTGAAAGAATACAGGCTTGAACAAGAACCAGCCTGATATCTAGCAAGTGCCGAGGGAGGAAGCCCATCACCTGCCCCCTCCTACCCTACCAGCTGATTTCCTACTACAATGCAGTCCACACATTTGGCTCCTCTAATACCAACCTACTCACTGTACCTCGATCTCATCTATCTTGCCTCTGGCCTGCAACGTCCTTCCTCTTCAAAACCGGCAGATGATCACGTTCCACACCTTCAAGACTTACTGAAGACACATCTCCTCCAAGAAGCCATCTCTGACTGGGCCCTCATTTCCTCTTCTGCCATTCCCTTCTGCGTCACCCTTGCACTTGGCTTTGCACTTCTTATTCACCCCTCCCTCAGATCCATAATTTATTTATACTAATGTCTGTCTCCCCCTCTAGACCGTTAAGTTCATTATAGGCAAGGAATGTACCTCCCAACTCTGTTATATCATAATAATAACAGTAATAATAATCCTGGTATTTGTTGAGTGCTTACTATGTGGCAGGCACTGTACTAAGCACTGGGATAGACACAAGGCAATTGGGTTGGACACATTCCCTGTCCCTCATAGGGCTCACAGTCTTAATCTCCCTTTTAAGATGAGGTAACTGAGGTACCTAAGTTACCTCAACTAAGCTGAATTGACTCACCTGTGCTAGGCAGCAGCATGGGAAAGAGTCAAAGACGGATGATCAAGTGACCAAAGACAACAGCAGAGACTTAAGTTTTTACTGCATAAAAGAAGGCAATGGTAAACCATTTCTGTATTTTTTACCAAAAAAACTACAGAAAAAGAATCATAGAGTCACTATGAATCAGACATGGCTCGAAGGCATCTAAGAAGAAGAACTGAGGCACAGAGAAGGTAAGTGACTTGTCCAAGGTCACACAGCAGACAAGTAGATTATTCATTCGATTGTATTTATTGAACACTTACTGTGTGCAGAGCACTGTACTAAGCACTTGGGAGAGTACAATATTAACAATAAACAGACACATTCCCTGCCCATGGTGAGCTTTCAGTCTACAGAGAGAGACAGACATTAGTATAAATAAAATTACAGATGTGTACATAAGTGCTGTAGGGCTGAGAGGGGGAATGAAGTGCTTGTACTCTCCCAAGCACTTAGTACAGTGCTCTGTACACAGTAAGCAACCAATTAATATGATCAATTATATTGAGTGGAGGAAGGTGAAAAGGAGGAGAGAAGGCGAGAGAGAGGAGAGCAAGCCTAGAGAACACATTTGAAATGAGTCAACACAGCATTTTGACCACTCGGCCACCTTCTGAGCAGTGTTTTTGGAGCAGTGGCAGAGCGCTCATCTGGCTGACTCAGTCGTCCATCCACTGGGGCCCCTGCAAGGAACTATTCCACCAAAACTCATTATCAACAACTTCACTTCCAAAGCAGGAGAGCCTGGAAGTGGATTTGCCCAGAACTCAATACCCAGTCCATAAGTTCCTTGTGGGCAAGGAATGGGTATACCACTTCTGTTGTACTGCACTCTCCCAAGCACTTAGTACAGTGCTTTGCACCCAGTAAGCACTCAATAAATACCACTGATTGATTAAACAAAAATTCTAAATTTAAGATTCCCCATCAGCTCTGCCAACAGATCATTCAGGAACCCCCTGAAAAAGTCATATTCCGGACATCACAATGTCTACCATATCACCACTTTGTCCAACAGATGCTCCATACTGGAGGACGATTAAATATTTAAAACATAGTATCAAAGCCCTAACAGGTCAACAATGAGGACCGTTTTATTTTTACGCTGTTCATCTTTAAGGAACACATAAATAGGTAAAGAAAAGGCAGAGTAACTGTGGCTTTGTGGAAAGAGCACTGGCTTGGGAGTCAGAGGTTGTGGGTTCTAATCCCGGCTCCGCCACTTATCAGTTGTGTGACTTTGGGGAAGTCACTTCACTTCTCTCTGTCTCAGCGACCTCATCTGTAAAATGGGGATAAAAAATGATGACATTTGTTAAGTGCTTACTATGTGCGAAGCACTGCTCTAAGCGCTGGATAAAGACTGTGAGCCCCACGTGGGACAACCTGATTACCTTGTATCTACCCGAGTGCTTAGAACAATGCTTGGCACATTCATTCATTCATTCAATTGTTTTTATTGAGTGCTTACTGTGTGCAGAGCACTGTACTAAGCGCTTGGGAAGTACAAGTTGGCAACATATAGAGACGGTCCCTACCCAACAACGGGTTCACAGTCTAGAAGGGGGAGACAGATAACAAAACAAAACATGTGGACAGGTGTCAAGTCATCAGAATATAAGCGCTTAACAAATACCATTATTATTTCAGAAAACAACAGTCCTTCATGACAGATGAAGTGGTCTGTCAGAATGCGGGTTGATGGACTGAATGTTAGCTGCTGAAACACAGAATGGCCTGATGGAGAAATCCCATCTCGCCTGTCGGAGTAACTGGGACTCCTGCAATCTGGGGATAATTCACACCAACCCACAGCTTTCCTCCCCGCTCTTCCTCTTCCAAAAATAGCACACCTGGCTCACAAAACACACTTCCAGACTGCAGTTTCAAGTTACTAGAATTTACTGTTGCCCCAATCACACCCACAACCACAATATCTCCCTAATTCACCAACTGGTTGCAAAAATATTTCGCAAAATAAAAGGCTACAGCTATAAAACAAATCCCCACCTTCAATATGATGACTATCCACTCTTCTACTGCCTCCAAATATACTATAACCACGCCCCAACTGAGGTGTAAAACCAAAGATCTCAGGAAGGTCACATGCCCCCTTCCAATTAAGAGGCTGATTTTGTACTTCTTTCCAAAGGGCAAGGTGCACAACAACCAATTCTCCTCCTTTCTAGTTTTACAACATTTTTCAAACTTAACATGTCCAAAATGGAATTCCTTATCTTTCTGCCCAAATCCTATTCTCCCCATGACTTTCCCAGCACCACCACCCTTCCTGTTTCACAAGCCCGTAACCTTGACGTTATCGACTCCTCTCTCTCACTGAACCCACACATTCAATCTATCACTAAATCCTGTTGGTTCGACCTTCACACATCCACCCTTTCTTCTTCATCCAAACTGCTACTATGTTAATCCAAGCACTTATAATAATAATAATTATGGTATTTGTTAAGCACTTACTATGTGCAAGCACTGTTCTAAGCGCTTATCCTATCCTCCTTTGCATCAGTCTTCTTACTGGTCTCCATGCCTCCTGTGTCTCTGTTAAATGGGGATGAATACTGTGAGCCCCATGTGGGACAGGGACTCTGTTCAATCTAATTAGCTTGTAACTACCATAGTGTTTAGTACAACGCCTAGCAAATAGTAAGAACTTAAATACCATTTAAAAATGAAAACATAGCCTGCTGTGTGACCTTGGGAAAGTCACTTAACTTCTCTTTGCTTCAGTTCCCTATCCTCTGCAAAATGGGTATTCAATACGTCTTCTCCCTCTTACACAGACTGTGAGTCACATGCGGGACAGGATGATCTTGTATGTACCCCAGGGCTTGGCATTAAGTAAGTGCTTCACAAATACCACAGTTATCATTCCTGCTCGAGTAGAGAGTTTTGGAGCCAGCATTCATCGGCTGGACACAACAATCACTTACCTCACTGTTGTGGCCGCGCAAGTTGAAGTTGATTCTCTGAGGGCTGTTCCTTTCCCTCCTACAGTGACTGGAGGTGAACGTCACACCTACGACGCCTCGGCCATTCCCAGTGGCCAGCCAGCCTTCTTCGTAATACCGCCTCCTGCACACTGGCTTCTCCTTCTCACTCTTGGGAACTCTGCCTTTCCAGGAAAGGCAGAGAATATTGGAATCACTGCAAAGGACAGGCCCATGTTCTACTACTGCATACATGCTTTTTTTTGTTTTCTTTTCTTTTTTTTTTCAGTCTTTCATGAAACTGCGTGGGACAAAAATAGGAAAGTCCAGTGCAGAATATTTAAATAGAGATTTGTTGGCTTGGTTGGCTGTTCGTTTTACTTTTGTTTTTCAGTCATCAAGGTCGACCTGGGGTAGATCAGAGGGTCAGTGTTTTATAAATATCCACCAAATGCATAGTGAAAAATTGCTCTCTATAAAAGATGATGGCAGTCTGCTAAGAAAAGTAACGTTAAAAAAAAAATTCTGATACATTTTTAAGTCCTAGGAGTGAGGGTACACATATCCTTTGGAGAAACAGCATCTTTAAGAAGGGGGCATTCAAGGAACAGGTGAGACGTCTTTTTGCTCAACGTGGTTCTCTTTATAGAGCCTGAGATTCCAGTTTAGTGTGAGGGGACTCCAGCGTCGAGGGGGTTGCAAACTTGTAGGGTTCAAGTAACTTAAGGCTTTTTGAACTCCTCCGGTCGGATTTGCTCGTCAAATGTTCAGAAGAAGAAATCGAGTGTATCGAATAGCCGTGCTTTTTCTCCCAAGCCACCCTCTGGCATGTCTTCCGAACCCAACAAATTTCCGCTGCTAAAGCTGAAAAAGATTGCATAAAGGGAACAAAAGGCACACAAACCGTGCAAAACAGACCAGAGCTTGTGCAGGTAGGAGCGCACACCAATCCAGGCTGAAGGGAGTAGAGAGTTGGGGGCGGGAAGTAAAAGAGCTCTCTTCCGTCTGCTCAGAATCAGAAAATCCACCAGTTCCACTGGCTTTTGCAATTCGAAGCCAGTCCCCCACACATGGTGGGCTCTGTTTCCAATGGGGACTCGACACAGTCTGAACTGTTTATTCCGTTTTCTCGCCTGTTCACTCACCTCCTGCTGCCATGTAGGCAAAAAGGGAAAAAAAATCCTCTCATGAAACAGAGTCAGAAATGCTCTAAAGCTTTTAAAGCAGTTAAAATTTTTTGCCTTGGGTGAATCATATATCTCCTCCCCTCCAAAACTGAGTTCTGCTTCAGCGTTTCAGGATTCCTGTCCCCCTCCTCCCTTACCTCCTCTTGCTACTTTTCTTGCTACCGAAGATCATATATTTTTCCTTCCAGCTATAAAAAAAGTGTCAGAAGGAAGCATGACATCAAGTAATTCCCACTCATCTGCAAGTTTTCTAGGATTCAAGGAAGGAGAGAAAAACAATCTCTCGAAAATAGACAAATCAGATTTCCCTTTTTCTACTGTTTCCCGGGAGACTTATCACGCACATCTGAACTGCTCTTTCCTGCTCAGCATCCGAAAAGGTGTCTCCAAACTCCACACTGGCAGTCCAGTCAAAAAGGAATTTTGCCACGCTCTGCTTTTGTCTGCTTGTATTTTCTAAGGAATGGTTTCAAGCCCTATCTTAAGATATCTGCTCTAGAATTGCAGGATGGGAAAAGGAGAAAACAACATAAAACTTCACAACACACTGAACCAAAGAAGAAAGAGAAGAGCAAAGGAATCCGGCCTGTCAGGCCACTGCCCAAAGCTGTCCCATCATTTCTTCTCTCCAGTCATCCCCAACGGTAACTGTCTCTAATCCGTTACATCAGCCCTGATTCAGTGGCCTGAGCCCACTGCCAAAAGTAAATGCCACAGAGAACACATGATCTCCCGTTGGCTAAACCAGTCGGTTTTCACCTCACCCCGTCTCCTCCTCGCTCATTTCATCCTTGAAACGGTAGGGGTCTTGTTCCGGTTTGACCTTTGCGGGACTTTTTTTTTCCTCTTCTTGCACACTTTCTTCACCCGTGAAGACCATAGGGAAAGCCGGATATTAGTAATACGTGGATCTGCCTGTGTGCCTGAGTCCGGTGGGGTCACCTGGTTCCATCTGGCTCTTGAATGAATTGTCATCAGTTGCACAGCCCCCGAGAGTGTGCGGTACGGAGCGGGCAGGTTTGGGTAGACGTGTGCCTTTATAGATTTGTAGATGTATAATGTGTTAGATATACATGCAGACATGCACCCCCTTCTTACTTAGCGTGGCCCTTCAAACTGCATCTGCTTTCCTGCTTCAAGCTGCGCAGTACTAAGTCATTGCTGGAACCATCCTGTTAGCCACTGTTGGCATTCCCTGGGTTCTTCTGAACCTGGAAAAAGAAAATGCAAATTAGAATTAAAGAGTGGGGTTTTTTGGTTTGGGTTTTTTATGGCATTAGTTAAATGCTTACTATGTGCCAGGCGCTGTACTAAACTCTGGGGTAGATACAAGGTAATCAGGTTGCATGCAATCCATGTCCCACATGGGGCTCACATTCTCAATCCCCATTTCACAGATGAGGTAACTGAAGCACAGAGAAGTTAAGTGATTTGCCTAAGGTCACCCAGGAGACAAGAGGCGAAGCTGGGATTAGAACCCAGGTCCTATAACTCCCGAGCCCATGCTCTATCCACTAGGCCACGCTGAGTGTTCTGGGTTTTTTTTCCTATTCTATTCAATCATATTTATTAATAATATAATAATAATGGTATTTGTTAAGCGCTTACTATGTGCAAAGCACTGTTTTAAGCGCTGGGGGGATACAGGATGATCAGGTTGTCGCACGTGGGGCTCACAGTCTTAAATCCCATTTTCCAGATGAGGGAACTGAGGCCCAGAGAAGTGAAGTGACTTGCCCAAAGTCACACAGCTGACAGTCGGTGGAGCTGGGATTTGAACCCACGACCTCTGACTCCAAAGCCTGGGCTCTTTCCACTGAGCCATGCTGCTCTCATGAGACATTCAGGTCTAATTTCTATCCTGGGGTGGAGTTCAGGCAGGTTATGCAGCTAAAAATGGCCAGCCCAATGTTTGGATAATACACTCCTGATTCGCTCTGTTCTCCTTTGACAGGGGAGTCACGTTCCCGATGAACCCCACGTAAAGGAAAACTTTTTCTTTTTTATGGTATTTGCTCAGCGCTTACTATGGGCCAAATCCCAGTCTAAGCGCTGGGGCCGATACAAGTGTATTATGTCAGACACAGTCCCTTATCCCGCAAGGGGCTCCCTGTCCAAGTAGGAGGGAGAATGGGAGGACAGGGGCACAGAGTGGTAAACACTTATTGAACACTTACCATGTGCATAGCACTGTACTAAGCACTTGGGAGAGTACAATAGAAAAATACACACATTCCCTGCCCGCAACTAGCTCACAGTCTAGAGGGGGAGACAGACATTAATATACATAAAGTCAAAAGTCAAAAGATAGTGATTAGTGTACTATGACAGATGAAACTAATTCAGTCCTATACTGGCACCTGGGCAGAGTCTTGATGTGAGTTTTTTTTCTTTTATTATTTTGAATTTTATAAGGGGTGACCAGATAGAGTACCGAGTTAGAGAACCTGGCTGACTTTGCTTCTCAGACAGACTGTGCCTGGCTGGGTGAACTGAGGCACAATGTTCCACAATTGATCCCTCGGAGCCTTCATTGGATCTTCCACAGCCCCAAGAGCACCTAGTTCGAGCCCCGGCAAACCCCGGTGGGCACACGGAAGGCTGCCAGAAAGCACAGCCATGCCCTCTGTCTGGAACGCAGGTTTCTGGCTCTGAGGCCGCTGCTTCTCCCGGTCCACACGACCCACCCCTCCAGATCCTGCCATCCTAACCTCCCCACCCCAACTTTGGTTTGGGGGTGTAATCCAAGATCATAAATTACTGCCAAGCGCTTGAGTTGGCACTCTTTTCACCCTTTTCCCGGCATATAAGGCCCAGCAGAAAAAGTTCATGCTGATGTCTATGAGACTGCTTATTGCTCTCAAACTCCTTTCAAGAGCTCTCAAGTCCCAAACCCTCTGCAAAATGGTTCTGCCTATTGGTGAACTCAAGGGTCCCTACATGGGACTGACTTTTTGGGCAAGTCACTTGAGTTCTCTGTGCCTCTGTTTCCTCATCTGTAAAATTGGGATTCTTAAACCTGTTCTACCTTCTACGGTGAGCCTCGTGTGGGACAGGGACTGTGTCCTACCTGATTAACTTTTATCTACCCCAGCACTTAAAATAATGCTGGACACAGAGTAAGTCCTTAAAAACTATTTTTAAAAATCACCCTGGAATAAGTTTGGCTTTTCTCTCTCTCCCCCACTTTTTCTTTTCCTCCTTTCTCCTCTTCCCCATGTCTTCTGTTTTAATTGTAAGATCATGTCTTTGCTCACCAACTGTCCAAGGTCTTGTTTCATTCGTCCGTCCCACAAAAAGACTCCTGATCTAGGTAAAGAATGTGGCTGGAATTTTAACTAAGGTACAAGTTGCTATATGCCAAGACAACAGATCCCATTCTCTCCAAAAGCAGTTGTGGAAGAAGGAAAAACTCTTCAGAATAGAACCACAGAGCAAGGTGCTAATCCACAATGCTACTCTACTCCTACTCTGTTACATTGATTCCAGGACGGAAATAACAGGGAGAGAATGTAAGGGGAGACGAGAAGGTGGAAGGAGGAGTCTCTTGGCACATGAAAAGCAATTCATTCATTCATTCATTCAATCATATTTACTGAGCACTTACCGTGTGCAGAGCACTGTACTAAGCACTTGGGAAGTACAAGTTGGCAACATATAGAGACGGTCCCTACCCCAACAGTGGGCTCACAGTTTAGAAGGGGGAGACAGAGAACAAAACAAAACATATTAACAAAATAAAATAAATATAATAAATATGTACAAGTAAAATAGAGTAATAAATACGTACAAACATATACATATATACAGGTGCTGTGGGGAAGGGCTGTGGGGAAGATTTTCGAGCTCTCATCCTATCCCGTCTGGACTACTGCATTAGCCTTCTCTCTGATCTCCCATCTTCGTGCCTCTCTTCACTTCAATCCATACTTCATGCTGCTGCCCGGATTATCTTTGTCCAGAAACGCTCTGGGCATATTACTCCCCTCCTCAAAAATCTCCAGTGGCTACCAATCAATCTGCGCATCAGGCAGAAACTCCTCACCCTGGGCTTCAAGGCTCTCCATCACCTCGCCCCCCTCCTACCTCACCTCCCTTCTCTCCTTCTACAGCCCAGCCCGCACCCTCCGCTCCTCCGCCGCTAATCTCCTCACCATACCTCGCTCTCGCCTGTCCCGCCATCGACCCCCGGCCCACATCATCCCCCGGGCCTGGAATGCCCTCCCTCTGCCCATCCGCCAAGCTAGCTTTCTTCCTCCCTTCAAGGCCCTGTTGAGAGCTCACCTCCTCCAGGAGGCCTTCCCAGACTGAGCCCCTTCTTTCCTCTCCCCCTCGTCCCCCTCTCCACCCCCCCATTTTACCTCCTTCCCTTCCCCACAGCACCTGTACATATGTATATGTGTTTGTATATATTTACTACTCTATTTATTTATTTATTTATTTTATTTGTACATATCTATTCTATTTATTTTATTTTGTTAGTATGTTTGGTTTTGTTCTCTGTCTCCCCCTTTTAGACTGTGAGCCCACTGTTGGGTAGGGACTGTCTCTATATGTTGCCAATTTGTACTTCCCAAGCGCTTAGTACAGTGCTCTGCACATGGTAAGCGCTCAATAAATACTTTTGATGATGATGATGATGATGAAGGGAAGGAGGTAAGGCGGGGGGGATGGGGAGGGGGAGGAGCGGGAGAGGAAGGAGGGGGCTCAGTCTGGGAAGGCCTCCTGGAGGAGGTGAGCTCTCAGTAGGGCCTTGAAGGGAGGAAGAGAGCTAGCTTGGTTGATGTGCGGAGGGAGGGCATTCCAGGCCAGGGGGATGATGTGGGCCAGGGGTCGACGGCAGGACAGGCGAGAACAAGGCACGGTGAGGAGATTAGCGGCAGAGGAGCAGAGGGTGTGGGCTGGGCTGTAGAAGGAGAGAAGGGAGGTGAGGTAGGAGGGGGTGAGGTAATGGAGAGCCTTGAAGCCGAGGGTGAGGATTTTCTGCCTGATGCACAGATTGATTGGTAGCCACTGGAGATTTTCAAGGAGGGGAGTAACATGCCCAGAGCGTTTCTGCACAAAGACAATCCGGGCAGCAGCATGAAGTATGGATTGAAGTGGGGAGAGACAGGAGGATGGGAGATCAGAGAGGAGGCTGATACAGTAATCCAGACGGGATAGGATGAGAGCTTGAACGAGCAGGGTAGCGGTTTGGATGGAGAGGAAAGGGCGAATGTCGACAATGTTGCGGAGGTGAGACCAGCAGGTTTTGGTGACGGCTTGGATGTGAGGGGTGAACGAGAGAACGGAGTCGAGGATGACACCAAGGTTGAGGGCTTGTGAGACAGGAAGGATGGTAGTGCCGTCAACAGTGATGGGAAGGTCAGGGAGAGGGCAAGGTTTGGGAGGGAAGACAAGGAGTTCAGTCATAGACATGAAGTACATGACAGCATGAAGCATATCAGCATGAAGCATGACAGCATGTCATGAAGGGCATGACAGCAATATGAAGTAATGGATAGAGCCTGGGCCTGGGAGTCAGAAGGTCATGGGTTCTAATCCCGGCTCCACCATTTCATTTGATCAATGGTATTTATTAAGTGCTTACTGCATGCAGGGCACTTTACTCAGCGCTTGGAAAAGTACAATATAACAATAAACAGTGACATTCCCTACCCACAGTGAACTCACAGTCTAGGGGGGGGAGACAGACATCAATACAAATAAATAAAATTACAGATATAATAATAATAACAATTATGATATTTGTGAAGTGCTTGCATATTCCAAGCCCGTTCCAAGCACTGGGGTCAATACAAGGTAATCAGGTTGTCCCACGTGGGGCTCACAGTCTCAATCCCCATTTTACAGATGAGGTAACTGAGGCACAGAGAAGTAAAGTATCTTGCCCAAGGTCCCATAGCAGACAAGTGGCAGAGCCGGGATTAGAACCCACATCCTTTGACTCCCAAGCCCGTGTTCTTTCTGCTAAGCCAGACAACTTCTCAATATATATACATATATAAACACACACACACACACACACACACACACACACACGTTAGTGCTGTGGGGCTGGGGGTGGGGAGGGCAAAGGGAGCAAGTCAGGATAATAAAGGACATGGGAGATGTGCAAAAGTGGGGCTTAGTCTGGGATAGCCACTTGGAGGAAATGTGCCTTCAATAAGGCTTTGAAGTGCGGGGAGAGTAATTGTCTGTCAAATTTGGGGTTTAGTCTGGGATGGCCACTTGGAGGAGATGTGCATTCAATAAGGCTTTGAAGTGGGGGGAGAGTAATTGTCTGTCGGATTTGAGGAAGGAGGGCATTCCAGACAGAGGCAGGATGTGATCCAGGCATCAGCGGCGAGAAAGGCGAGATCGAGGCACAGTGAGAAGGTCAGCATGGGCAAGTCACTTCACTTCTCTATGCCTCAGTTACCTCATCTGTAAAATGGGCAGAGTGTGAGCCCCACAAGGGACAGGAACTGCATCCAACTCAATTTGCTTTTAACCAACCCAGCCCTTAGAACAGTGTCTGGCACACAGTAAGTGCTTAACAAATACCATCATTATGATGTTATTTTACAGTTTTTAGACATCCTCCCCAGTGGTCATTATTTTACCTATAATTAAAGAATGGATGTAACTAGTTCAGGTTAACTCATGAGCAAAGGATATGTTTGCTAATTCAGTTTTACTGTACTCTCCCAAGCGCTTAGTACAGTCCTCTGCTCATAGCAAGTGCTCAATAAATACCATTGACTGATTAAGGTAACCAATGGCCAGTTGACTTTGCATCCAAAATAGTAACACCTCAATTAATGGTATTTACTGAAAGTTTACTATTTGCAGAGCACTTCACGAAGAGCTTGGGAAAGAATGGTTCCCACACTGATATCTTCAGCCATACAGTTCCTTGGTGAACATTCCTCTCAGTGGTGACTTCTTCAAATAAGGAGGACAACTATCAGATCTGCTAGGCAAAAAAGCTAGTCCAATATCAGAAAGCCATATAAATCTAGTGAATTAGTATTATTATTATTATGTTAATGGTATTTGTTAAGCACTTAATATGTGTGAAAAACTTTAAGTTCATGTGGCGGAGCTGGGATTACAACCCGGGTCCTTCTGACTCCCGGGCCCCTGCTCTCTCCACTAGGTCATGCTGCTTTCCATCTAGACAGAGAGGAGTGTCTAGTGCCACAGAGGACACAGATGAAAACTTCATAGTTATTAAAAGCTAGTCTGTGAGAAGCAACATGGACTAGTGGACAGAGCACAGAACCCCTGCCCCACCCCAAACCCCACTCAAAAAAGCTATCAAGTACTGAAGAGATGCATGGTGAGCAACCCTATAGTAGGAACAAGAATAAAAGGACTGCAAATTTTGACAGCGAGCCCAGTGAAAGAATAAAAATTGTTCAAGTGCCCCATGCCAGGAGAGTTTCGGGTACAGCCAAGGATTCATTGACTGGGTCTGCCCAAGACAGAGCTATTCTTTGAAGGATTTTTACAGAGAAAAAATCCATTATTATCCCAGTTACGCATGAGGAAAATTTCCACCTTCAATGCCAGGGGAATATTAGCAGGCATTAGTTTAATGCCAAATATATTTATCCCACTTCAAAGTATGCCCCCAGACCACAGTCGGCAGGCCCACCTGGCCAGAATGTCACGTCATTTCATCGTCATTGAAAAGACTGAGTACCTCCGGTACAGAACACGTCATTAAAATAGCAATAATGATGGCATTTGTTAAGCGTTTACTATGTGCAAAGCACTGTTCTAAGCACTGGGGGGGATACAAGGTGATCAGGTTGTCCCATGTGGGGCTCACAGTCTTAATCCCCATTTTGCAGATGAGGGAACTGAGGCTTAGAGAAGTGAAGTGACTTGCCCAAAGTCACACAGCAGACATGTGGCGGAGCCGGAATTCAAACCCACGACCTCTGACTCCAAAGCCCGCGCTCTTTCCACTGAGCCACTCTGTTTCCCCTAAGTGCCTGGAGATCATCCAGAAGGAGAAACAGGATCCCTGCCAACAAGGAACTTACACATCAGTTTACAAAAATGCTGCACTTCCAAAGCTGTGAGTAGATATAAGGAAGAGGGCAAATGACTAAGCAGTGTATACCCAAGTTGAAAGGGATTTCAAGGTGACTGATAGGGTGGCGTGACCAGGGAGATATGGGGAGAGAAGAGAAGCAGTATGGTCTAGTGGAGAAAACACAGGCCTGGGAGTCAGAAGGACAGGAGTTCTAATCCCTGGTCCGCCACTTGTCCGCTGGGTGATCTTGGGCAAGTCACTTCACTTCCCTGTAAGCCCCATGAAGAACAGGGCCTGCATCCAACCTGATTTGCTTCTACCCACCCCAGTGCTTAGTACAGTGCCTAGCACATAGTAAGCACTTATCAAATACCACAATTATTATATTGAGATTATTATGATTATGATGGTGGTGATTATTATTAGTAGTAGTATTAATACTACTATTAATAATAATAATAATCCCAGCTCCACCTCTGGTCTGCTGTGTGACCTTGGGCAAGTCTCTTCACTTCTCTGGGTCTCAGTTCCCTCATCTGCAAAATGGGGTTTGAATACCTGTTCTCCCTCCTTCTCGGACCGAAAGCCCTATACGGGACTTGATGATCTTATATGTACCGCAGACCATAGTACAATGCTTGGCACATAATAAGCACTTAAATATCATAATTATTAATAATGATAATGGGTCAGCAAATGCCTTCTGGAGGAGGTGACATTGCCCTACAACCATAAAGGAGATATTTTTTTGAGACCAAAAATCCTTACAACTCCTTTGCAAATACAGCAAAGGCAGCAACACCCAACCAGGCAAACAACCAGGAGCCCAAATCCACCTTTACTAGCCCCAACTGTCCCCTGTACGACAATCACACCTTTCCTTCTGTCTCCAGAATCCTTGACACAGCTCTCCCGAGTCTTGCTAGCACCCTAAGTGCAGCATGGCGGAAACAACTCTTCAGACAATCCTCATAATTATTATGGTTGGTGCATTGGTTATGTGCTTACGATTTGCCAGGCACTGTTCTAAGCACAGTGGTAGATCAATCAATCAATGGTATATATTGAGCGCTTACTGTGTGTAGAGCACTGTACTGTGCACTGGGGACAGTACAGTAGAACAATATAAAAGACATTCCCTGACCACAAGGATCTTACAATCTAGGAGAGATACACTACAACTAGGTCAGATGTCCCACATGAGGCTCACTTTCCCATTACAGCCAAGACACCCACCACCATTGCTGCCTTCAAAGCTCACGACCTTGGTGTCATCTTCAATTCCTCATTCTCTTTCATCTGTCCTATTGTCTGTCACTAGCAAATGCCAGTGTTTCTTCCACAGAGATACCGAGATCTGTCCCCTTTCCACCTCCTCCAGGCTAAAAGACAATATCTGGTAAAAGCTCCCACTTAACTGTCTCCAAGCTCTCCCTTCTCCATTCTTTTTGTAAAACTCTTCTTCCCCAGTCATCTTTCTGGAACATTACTCAGGCCCCGTTTCTCCACTCTTCAAAAACCTCCAATGACTGACTGCCCTTTTATTCCTCATTATCCACAAATTCCTATTCACTGTTTCCATTGCATTCCATTAGCAAGCATGCTCTCTTTCTCTCTCCAACCTCTCTCTCTCTCTCTCACTTTCTCTCTCCACCTGCTAAAATCACCCCATATACTTTGCTCCTCCAAACTAAACTTCCTAATCTGTCACTGTACTAAGCACTGGAGTAGATAAAGGCTAATCAGGTTGGACACAGTCCAGGTCCCATATGGGGCTCACACTCTTCCTGCCCATTTTACAGATGAGGTAACAGGCACAGGAGAGTTCAGGGACTTGCCTAAGGTCATACAGCAGATAAAAGGAAGAGCCGAGACTAGAACTTAGGTCCTCTGAATCCCAGGCTCATGCTCTTTCCACTAGGCCATTCTGCTTCTCTTCTTCCTCTTGCCTAAAATTCCCTCCCCTTTCAAATCTGGTAGCTCTCTCCCTGAAACCCTCCTGAAAACCCACCTCTGCCAAAAGACATTCCATAACTACTAGCCTCCTTCCCAGATCATAACAATTCAGCAACCGAACTTAATGCTTTGGTCTATAAACCTATCCTTAGCCCTTGCATTCATTTATTCATATTTTTCTAGTCATCTATTTTCAATTTCTGCAATCATTTCAACATCTCTTCCTTACATTATTTGTAATTTGTGTCATTAACATCAAATACCTTGTGGGCAGGGAACGCGTCTACCAACTCTGTTATATTGTACTATCCCAAGCTCTTAGTACAGTTTTCTGCACACAGTAAGAGCTCAATATTTTTTTTTTCATTTTCTCAAGCACATACTACAATTTTCCGCAGATGGACTGGTTCTGAGCAATGCCCTTTTTATATAGTATTTGTCAAGCACTTACTATGTTCTAGGAACTGTATTACTACTACTACTACTAATAATAATAATAACAACTATGGTATTTGTTAAGTGCTTACTATGTGCCAGGCACTGTACTAAGTGCTGGGGTGGATACAAGCAAATCGAGTTGGACACAGTCCCTATCCCGCATAGGGCTCACAGTCTTATTCCCCATTTTACAGTTAAGGTAACTGAGGCACAGAGAAGTGAAGTGACTTGACTAAGGTCACACGTGTGACAGACAAGCGGCAGAGCCAGGATTAGAACCCATGACCTTCTGACTCCCAAGACTCTGCTCTATCCGCTACGCCATGCTGCTTCCCTGTACTAAGTGCTGAGTTAGCTATGTGAAAATCAGATTGGACAGAGTCCATGTCCACAGTTCATATTCCACATGGGATGCACAGACTTAATCCCCATTTTACAGATGAGGTAAATGAGGCACAGAGAAGTTAAGTGACATGCCCAAGGACCCACATCAGACAAGTGGCACAGCTGGAATTGGAACCCATGTTCTGCTGACTCACAGGCCCCTGCTCTATCCATTAGGCAACACTGCTTCCCTCCATACTTCTCATTTGATCCTGTCTCCCTTGACTGATTAATCAGAAGAAACATGAGGCCAGGGAAAAGTCATTTCCTTTGTCTGTTCTGCCATTTCTTCACCTGAAAATGAAACCAATATAACTAGCCTTCTAGCTGATTAGCTTCACCTAGGAGATGAGGGCTTTAAAATCCAGAGATTAAAGAGAAAAAAAACTACAATGCTTCTTAAATAAGACACGCATTTCAGGGAATAAATCCAATTTTATTAGCTGCATGTTTGAGTCCCAAGAGTAGAAATTTATCCCTCACCCTCCTCCTTGAAGTCTTTCAATACTACAAACTTTCAAAATAACGGTGAACCCTTAGATACTGCCAGGAACTGTTTTTCACTCTAAATGGGGCATGACTGCTTCCTACTGCCCTTAATAAAGGTGTAGCACATGAAAAAAAATACTTCTATCCCTCAGGAGTAATACAGGTAGGAGCAACATGGAACTCAATCAGTGGTATGTGCAGAGCACTGTACTAAATGCTTGGGAGGGTACAACAGAATTAGCAGACATGTTCCCTGCCCATGGTGATTAATAAACATACTAAAGCCTGTACCTACTACAGACTCCATCCAACCAGAGTCAAAAGGACTTGCTCGCTCATTTTGTCAGGAGCAGCTGACACGACCTTCCCTTTAATTACAGGCCCATCTCTTTCCCTCACTACATTTTACATTCCACCTACATCTATTGAGCCCAGAGCAATTTTCTCTGGCTCCTAACTGGCAACAATAGCTGCCCAGAAGTTCTTTTTAATTTCCCTTTTGGTTCTCTAAGCCTTAATGGCTTCTTACCCCAAATCAACTGGCCCTTTTCTGGTTTCCTTGGTTTATATGTATCTGTCCCAGGTATGCAGAGACCCCAAACCCTGTTGAAGACAAGGTTATATCAAGTGAAATCCCGGTTCCGCCACATGTCTGCTATGTCATCTTGGGCAAGTCACTTCACTTCTCTGGGTCTCATCTGTAAAACAGGAATGAAAACTGTGAGCTCCAGGTGGGACATGGACCACGACCAAACTGATTAGCTTGTATTTAACCCAGCGCTTAGTGTCTGGAACATAATAAGTGCTTAAGTACCATAAGATAAACTAAGAAGTGTTCCAAAACCAGTTCAGGATTATCAGTTCCTTCTTTGCATTTTCGACTCACAAATATTGTCCTTTACAGTGTTGCTTTTGCTGTGTCTATTGCTATTTTTGATTCTGACTCCTAGAATTGCTATTCTCCCAAGTCTGGTCCAGGAAAAAAAAAAAAGGAGAAAAAAGTTATCCAGCCCAGACTTAAAAGTCCAAGCATTTAAAGCGAGCAGACAGAATTGAGAATTAGTCCAACTCAGGAAGATAAGTTTTAGGACAATAGCACAGGCACACCCCAGGTAACAACCAACCCACGATACAACTCATGAGAAGCAGCATGGCCTAGTGGAAAGAGCAGGGGCCTGAGAGTGGGATGGAACTGGGTGCTAATGCCAGCTCCTCCACTTGTCTGCTGTGTGACCTTGGGCTAGTCACTTCACTTCTCTGTGCCTCAATTCCCTCATCTATAAAATGGCGATTAAGACTCTGAGCCACATGTGGGACTCATTCATTCATTCATTCAATCGTATTTATTGAGCGCTTACTGTGTGCAGGGCACTGTACTAAGTGCTTGGGAAGTACAAGTTGACAACATATAGAGACGGTCCCTACCCAACAGTGGGCTCACAGTTTAGAAGGGGGAGACAGAGAACAAAACAAAATATATTAACAAAATAAAATAAATAGAATAAATATGTACAAATAAAATAAATACATAGAGTAATAAATACATATATACATATATACAGGTGCTGTGGGGAGGGGAAGGAGGTAAGGCGGGGGATGGGGAGGGGGAGAAGCAGGAGAGGAAGGAGGGGGCTCAGTCTGGGAAGGCCTCCTGGAGGAGTTGAGCTCTCAGTAGGGCTTTGAAGGGAGGAAGAGAGCTAGCTTGGCAGATGTGCGGAGGGAGGGCATTCCAGGCCAGGGGGATGACGTGGGCCAGGGGTCGACGGCGGAACAGGCAAGAACGAGGCATGGTGAGGAGATTAGCGGCAGAGGAGTGGAGGGTGCAGGCTGGGCTGTAGAAGGAGAGAAGGGAGGTGAGGTAGGAGGGGGCGAGGTGATGGACAGCCTTGAAGCCGAGGGTGAGGAGTTTCTGCCTGATGCGTGGGTTGATTGGTAGCCACTGGAGATTTTTGAGGAGGGGAGTAACATGCCCAGAGTGTTTCTGGACAAAGACAATCCAGGCAGTGGCGTGAAGTATAGATTGAAGAGGGGAGAGACAGGAGAATTGTGTCCAACCTGACAACCTTGTATCTACCCCAGAGCTTAGTACTATAGCACATACTGCTTAACAAATAAAAAATCCTCTCCTCAGGGTAAAATGAATATTATACGATGCTTTACCCCAGGTTTCTACCTCTCCCCAAAACAACCATCCTAACGTGTGTCAGTTGGGGCCATACTGTCAGTCAGCCCTGCCATTTCAGCCAGAGTGCAATAAACAATCGATAATAAATGAATTGCAGAAAAAGCTCTGCCCACTGTTTGTATCAGATTGCTATGGCATTGAAGAGAACCCTGGGCAGATAACCAACGAAACCACTCATCTGGGGAAGTCCCTTGATTTACAAATAAATTAGGCAGATGTGGATGAGTTAATTGATCTCTTAGGAAAATCTAATAAGGGCCTGATCATATTTTGACAATCCAGTGTGTTACTACAAAATGCCTAAACAGATGGAGGTATGAGGTTTTGGTCTGTCCATAATCTTGTGATTAATAAGTCTTATGTGAATTTTCAAGAGAGTAGATGAACGTCTAAGCAACTGAAAAAAAGACCCTAACACAGAGAGGAGTTCACAGGTGCAAGGAGGCATTCAGAAATAGTAGTAATCATAGCAGTACTTACTGAACACCTACTAAGTACCATGCACTGTTCTAAGTGCTTGGGGGATGCAACAGTAATACAAAACTCATTCCCTACCAAGAAGTTTATACCTGGGGAGTGATATAGATATCAAATACACACATATACACAAGTGCTGAGGTTGAACATAATTGCATACACATATGCAAACATGCAAGAGGGCGATGAAAGATCGATAAGGATTAGATAGTGGATAATTAGTTGGGAAGGCTGTTTAAAAGAGGTGGGCTTTTAGGATGCCTCTGAAGGCAGGGAGAGCAAAGGATGTTCCCGGCTCTGGGGCCACCTGAGCAAAGAGTCAGGACATGCACAAGAGGCTGATGATGATGACATTTGTTAAAGGCATTGTGCCAGTCACTGCACTAAGCAATGGGGTAGATACAAAATAACCAGAACAGACACAGTCCCTGTCCAGCATGGGGCTCACAGTCTAAGTGGGAGGCAGAACAGATCTTGGAATCCCCATTTTACAGATGAGAAAATGGAAGCACAGAAAAGAGAAATGACTTGTCCAAGTTCATAGAGCAGGCAATTCATTCATTCATTTAATCGTATTTATTGAGCACTTACTGTGTGCAGAGCCCTGTACTAAGTGCTTGGGAAGTACAAGTTGGCAACATATAGAAACGGTCCCTACCCAACAATGGGCTCACAGTCTAGAAGGGGGAGACAGACAACAAAACAAAATATATTAACAAAATAAAATAAATAGAATAGTAAATATGTACAAGTAAAATAAATAGAGTAATAAATCTGTACAAACATATATACAGGTGCTGTGGGGAGGGGAAGGAAGTGGGGGTGATGGGGAGAAGGCTTAGTCTGGGAAGGCCTCCTGGAGGAGGTGAGCTCTCAGTAGGGCTTTGAAGGGAGGAAGAGAGCTACCCTGGTGGATGTGCAGAGGGAGGACATTCCACGCCAGGGGGAGGATGTGGGCCGGGGGTCGACAGTGGGACAGGAGAGAATGAGGCACAGTGAGGAGGTTAGCAGCAGAGGAGCGGAGGGTACGGGCTAGGCTGTAGAAGGAAAGAAGGGAGGTGAGGTAGGAGGGGGCGAGGTGATGGAGAGCCTTGAAGCCGAGAGTGAGGAGTTTTTGGCTGATGCGTAGGTTGACTGGTAGCCACTGGAGATTTTTGAGGAGGGGAGTAACATGCAATTGGCAGAGCCAGGATTAGAACTCGGGTCCTCTGACCCCCCAGGCCAGTGCTGTTTCCACTAGGTCACGCTACTTCCTTAGATGAGAGAAGGGTACAGCAAGAAACCCATTAAGAAGAGCTTGATGGAAAAGATTGCTGTTGCTCAACCTAATTTGTACAAATTCTTCACTAGTGGAAAACCGTCTCAAGGCACAACAATAGTTTAATGAATGCTCATCAGTACAGAATAACACATGTAATGGAATTTCATATTATTTTTCCAGAGGCTCTGGAATGGATTCTAGTCTACGAGAAAACAGACCATATAATAAGTCCACATTTTCCAGTTGCATCTTAGGGTATAACTATGTATTCATTCATTCATTCATTCAATCGTATTTATTGAGTGCTTACTGCATGCACAGCTCTGTCCTAAGCTCATAAGAGAGTACAATCTAACAATAAACAGACACTATAATAAGTCCACATTTTCCAGTTGCATCTTGGGGTATAACTGTGTATTCATTCATTCATTCAATCGTATTTATTGAGTGCTTACTGCATGCACAGCCCTGTCCTAAGCTCGTAAGAGAGTACAATCTAACAATAAACAGACACATTCCCTGCCCACAACAAGCTTCTAAGACTGCCTAAACAGCTAACAAAAGTCCAGGATGGATGGTTATGAGTTTACAACCCCCTCCCCCTACCCATTTCCTTAGTTCAACTCACTAGGCAGCAGCTGCTTGAATATCTTCGATTTGCACCCTCTATGCACCCCTCCCTCAGCCCCACAGCACTCAGGTAGCTATCCATAATTTTCTCAATTTATAATAATAATAATATAACTGTGGCAATTATTAAGCACTTACTATGTGCCAAACACTACTCTAAGCCCTGCTGTGGATTCAAGCACTTTGGGTTGGACACAGTCCCTGTCCCATGTGGGACTCACAGTCTTAATCTCCATTTTACAGATGAGGTAACTGAGGCACAGAGAAGTGAAGTGACTTGACCAAAAGTCACACAGCAGACCAGTGGAAGAGCTGGGATTAGAACCCAGGTCCTTCTGACTCCCCAGGCCTGTGCTCTCTCCATTAGACCACACTATTTCCTTAATTTATATTGTCTGCATCCCCCTCTAGACTGTAAGTTCACTGTGGGCAAGGAACACATCTACCAACTCTGCTATGTTGTCCTCTCCCAAGGACTTAATACAGTGGTGTACCCATGGTAATTGCTCAATAAATACCACTGAATGATTTACTTTCTATCATCCATTCTTCAGAGCGCCTGGAAAACTGTGGAGCAAAGAACATTAAACTGACTCACTTGTGATTCTAGCTTGGCTTGTGTTGCTAAATATGGCATCTCGTTGAGGCTATTGAAATTGCTAAGGAAGCGGGATGTCGTGTCTGGGATATGCCTGACTCCCGTGGCCAGAGAAAAGAATGAACACCACAATTATTTTGTTGGCCTTAAGTTCAGTCCGAAACACGGTTCCTACTGTCAGTATCCCAAAGGTTTTGAGTCTTTTTAGTCTTTTTCGTCTTGCCAGACCATGAATCTCTGGACCGTGGGCCAGGTGGGAATCTAAATTCCTCAGCAACTTTATAATCATTGATGAAAACCTCTGGTTGTGGGTTAGGGGTTTCTCATGATGGCTAGTACACAGTGCTTTTTATTTATTAAAAAGTACTGGACAGGTCAACTTCCAGATTTGAGATTGAGAAAGGAGGAGGAAGCGGGGAAAATATTCCTCATTAACAACGGAGGACCAAGTTCGAAAATTATAAACAGTCACTTGGTTGTGGCAAGTCCCAGCTCCACCGTCTTCTGTGTGACCTTGGGCAAGTCTTTTAACCTCTCTGTGCAGTTTTCTCAAATGTAAAATAGGGATTACATCCTCCTCCCTCCTATTTACACATGTAAGAGAGGGACTGTGAACCAATCAATCTGCGCATCAGGCAGAAACTCCTCAAGGCTTCAAGGCTGTCCATCACCTCGCCCCCTCCTACCTCACCTCCCTTCTCTCCTTCTACAGCCCACCCCGCACCCTCCGCTCCTCTGCTGCTAATCTCAAGTAACCTCGTTCTCGCCTGTCCCGCCATCGACCCCCGACCCACGTCATCCCCCGGGCCTGGAATGCCCTCCCTCTGCCCATCCGCCAAGCTAGCTCTCTTCCTCCCTTCAAGGCCCTACTGAGAGCTCACCTCCTCCAGGAGGCCTTCCCAGACTGAGCCCCTTCCTTCCTCTCCCCCTCGCCCCCCTCTCCATCCCCCCATCTTACCTCGTTCCCTTCCCCACAGCACCTGTATATATGTATATATGTTTGTACATATTTATTACTCTATTTATTTATTTTACTTGTACATATCTATTCTATTTTATTTTGTTAGTATGTTTGGTTTTGTCTCCCCCTTTTAGACTGTGAGCCCACTGTTGGGTAGGGACTGTCTCTATATGTTGCCAATTTGTACTTCCCAAGCGCTTAGTACAGTGCTCTGCACACAGTAAGCGCTCGATAAATACGATTGATGATGATGATAATGATGATGACTGTGTACAACCTTACTATCTTGTAACTACCCCAATGCCTTTTTATTGGTTTTTTTTTGGTATTTGTTAAGCATTTACTATTTGTCAGGCACGGTACTAAGCTCTGGGGCAGAAACAAACTAACCAGGTTGGACACAGTTTCCGTCCCTCATGGTGCCTTCAGTCTTAATGCCCCTTTTACAGATGAGCTAACAGACACAGAGAAGTTAAGTGACACAAAAGACAAGTGGCAGAGCAGGGATTAGAACCTAGGTCTTTCTGTCTCCTGGGCCCGTACTCTTTCCACTAGGCCACTGCTTCTCTGCAGTAAGCGCTTAACAGGTACCATAAAAGGAAAAAGAAAAAAGAGTAGGTTATTTCTCTCTCTCTCTCTCTCTCTCTCTCTCTCTCTCTCTCTCTCTCTCTCTCTCTCTCTCTCTCTCTCTCTCTCTCTCTCTCTCTCTCTCTCTCTCTCTCTCTCTCTCTCTCTCTCTCTCTCTCTCTCTCTCTCTCTCTCTCTCTCTCTCTCTCACACACACACAAAAAAAAAAAGGCAAAGAAAAACGACCTAGTGAATAAGGCACAGGCCAGGGAGTCAAAAGGACCTGGGATCTAATCCCGGCTCTGCCATTTGTCTGCTATGTGACCTTGGGCAAGTCACTTCACTTCTCTGGGCCTTAGTTACCTCATCTGTAAAATGGGGATTAAGACAGTCCATGTCCCACATGGGGCTTACAGTGTCCAACCTGTTTAGCTGGAATCTAGCCCAGTGCTTTAAACAGTGCCTGGCACAAAGAGAGTGCTTAAATCCTGTAAAGGTGTGTGCGAACAAACACACACACACACACACACACACACACACACACACTCTCTTTCTCTCTCTCTCTCTCTCTCTCTCTCTCTCTCTCTCTCATTCACTTATTTTTTCCCATGCTATGGCTTCACTCTCCTGCTGGGGATGCTTACTAAACACCTTTTTCCAAATGACTGAATTTTCTAATGCTCAAAATGGGGCAGCAGGCAAGGACTCCAGTGGAGAGATCAATGGCCTAAGCATACTCAGCAGGGAGAAGGCGAGAGTGGAGATAAGACAGGAGGGACAAACATATACATCCGCCTCCCAAATATAGACATGTAATCTGCCCAGAGCTGAACAGAAGCTGTTGGCACCAGTACACAGCGGCAGCAAGTGAGGTTGCCCCATCTGCTGATTCCTTGGCATTCCCAAGACCGCTGCCCAGTGTGAAACCAAAAGACAACCCTTCCCAGAGTTCCTGCCTCCAGTAGGAGGGACGGCAGTAGCAACTGCAATCAATCAATTGTATTTACCGAGCCCTTACTCTGTGCAGAGCACTGTACTAAGCACTTGGGAGAGTGCAATATAACCGTTGGTAGACATGTTCCCTGCCCCACCACGAGTTTACAGTCTAGACAAATCTAGTAGGTAATGATAAGAATAACTGTGGCATTGGTTAAGCACTTACTATGTGCCAGGCACCATACTAAGGGCTGGGATGGATACAGGCAAATTGAGTTGGACATGGTCCCTGTCCCACATGGGGCTCATAGAGTTAATCCCTATTTTAGAGATGAGAAAAATGATCCACAGAGAAATTAAGTGACTTGCCCAAGTAGTGGAGTAGGGATTAGAACTCAGGTCCTTCTGACTTCTGGGCCTATGCTCTACCACTAGGCCACATTGCTTACCATCTAATGTCCTCTTTCTCCTGTTGCACCCTGCACTCCTGTGATCCCAGGAGTTCTGACCATGGCCATAAATGGGACCTTCCCCGGGCACACTCCAAAACATGGGTGGTCACTTAAACTATGTGTCTTTCAGCTCTCCCAACCACAGTTCGATTAGGCTAAATCAGTGACCTAATCTCCTAATACACACGCCAGTGGTTCCTCCCCTCTGCCACACTATGGGGGGTTGCTTATAAAATGATTCTTTTCAAACTAACACTGAGATCGAAACAAAAAAGATAATGGCAATTATTTCCTATGCCTTTCCTTGCTGAAAAGCAAAATGTATTAAGAGGATTCAAAATGAGGTGGGCTGCTATGTGTTCAGAGCAAATTAAATATATAAAAATGTCTGGAAAGTTCCAGACTTTAAACCGTAAGTCTTTAAATCTTAAACCTTCCTTCTCCAGGTTTCTTTTAGAAGAGACATTTTCAAAGACCAAATGACCTAATCTTAAATTATTTTTAATTTGTACTCTAGTCTGGAAAATAAGTGATATAGTAATTGGACTTAAAAACCAAGTAAGCTCTCCCCTCTCCAGCAAGTTCAGAGTGTTTAAGATCAACTGATCCTATTTATTTATCCTCTAGACTGTAAGTTCATTGTGGGCAGGGAACGTACCTACCAACTCTGTTACACTGTACTTTCCCAAGCGCTAACTAAAGTGCTCTGCACACAGTAAGAGCTCAGTAAATATCATGGGGAGGCAGACCATGCTGCTTCTCAAGTTGAAGGATTAGTAAGGGACTACCTCCTGGTTGATATTTTCCATGGAAGCATTCCCCCTGCCCAACACAAGAGTGAGCTCACATCCACTGCTAGGTCTTGGAGCAATCGGTTCTGAAACCCCCCAGACTTAGGCTTTGTTGGTGCTGTACTAGTAAACTAATACATACACAAATACCTAGTGGATTTCTGGGCACGGAGCCCTCCCTGATCCAAATTTGAAAACTGGCACTAGGCTTCGCTTCTATTCCCTAAGTGAAAGGCCAATGCAAGCCCACATCCAGAGAACACACTTCCAGTTCAAGTACATAGCCCAATACCCACATACACTTGCAGGGTGAATGCCAACTGAGAAATGACTGCCAACACTTTAGAGAGATTCCCCAGCTGGGTGCTGGTTTGACTCTCCTTGGATTATTAGTGCCACGGTGTGATTCTTCTCTTGGGATGCTCTTTAGTGGGGTCATCTCTAGAGTTAACTTGTGGTAGTTATGTGCTTACTATGTGCCAAGCACTGTACTTAGCACTGGGATAGATACAAGATCATCAGGTCCCACATGGGGCTCACAGTCTACGTAGGAGGGAGAACAGGCATTGAATTCCAATTTTGCAGATGCACAGAAAAGTGAAATGACTTACCCAAAGTCACACAGCAGACAAGTGGCGGAGCCAGCATTAGAACCCAGGCCCTCTGACTCCCAGGCCCATCTTCTATCCACTAGGCCATATTGTGTAGTACATTGCTTGGCACGTAGTAAGTGCTTAACAAATACCATTATTGTTATTATAATTATGCTGAGTTTGAGTTGTACCTATGTACTCAGCCAGCCCCTTTAATGATAATGATGATGATAGTAATAATAATAAAAATAATAATAATTGTGGTATTTGTTAAGTACTTACTATACACTGAGAACTGTACTAAGCATTGGGGTAGATTCAAGATCATCAGGTCCCACAGACAGCTCATGTTCTAAGCAGGAGGGAGAACAGGTATTGAATCCCCATTTTGCAGATGAAGGAACTGTGGCACAGAGAAGTTAATTGACCTGCCCAAGGTCACATGGCTGTCACAACTTCCCTGCCTCAGTTTTCCTCCCAGGTAATAAACTCTTCAATCTCTACACATCTTGGTCACCTTTGGGACAGAAACATTAATTCTGAGCTTCAAAAATTAGCATTCAAACATGAATATTATGCAGACATATGAGAAGTATTCAGAGCATCTCTCTGGGCTTCAGTTCCTTCATCTGTAAAATGGGGATTTAGACCATGAGATCCATGTGCGACATGGACTGCGTCCAACCTGCTTAGCTTGTATCTATCCCAGCGCTTACTACAGTGCCTGGCACATAGTAAGTGCTTAGCAAATACCATTAAAAAAAAAAAAGACAATTCTGGAGAGCAATTATCCCTGCTGTTGATCAGCTATGGTTTTGTTCACTGACCCCAGGCCCGTGCTCTATCCTCTAGGATATGCTGCTTCTCCTCTAAATGTTCCTCTTCAGGCTTGAACTAATTTTGAATTTCCACTTAGCATTTGCATTAAAAATTGTAATTCTAAAACAAAAAACCCATGTTCAAAAATTAATTAAATCAGAAATAACAACAGAACAGATCATCTAATATACAGCTGATTAACATTTATCTTCCCCAGTGTTTAGAACAGTGCCTGGTGCATAGTAAGTACTCAACAAATACCATTATTATTATTATTATTATTATCATCAACTCTTCTGTGAAGAAAGAGGGAGGCAAAAGACACTTAAATGAAAGTATTCTGAAAAATGCTGAAATAAAAAAGGATTTGAATATTTTGAAAGCTCACCCTTTTAACTTCTGCAAGGTTCAATTAAGGACTCACCAAATACATGCTTTGGATGTTCCTTTTGTATATTCACATCACCTTGTCTTTGCTGCCATAATGCAGTGGACAGATGATTGTCCAAACCAAGGTTACTGCAGATTACATGCATTTACCTAAGCACGGTAGACAAAATTAGATATGCCCAAACAAAACTGGATTTGGATGGTGCAAAAAACTTTTGATTCACTCAGCTAACATTGAGTCCAATTACTATGGGTGATTAGTTTTCTATTCTAACTGCTCAATTATGGCTCTGTGGGTAAAAACCATGTAGATGTCTGGTTCTTAACCACCAGAATCCTGGCTGGCAAAGGAAAATGGTGTGTGCGCACACATGGGGCACTGGGAGGGGGTCTACAGCCAAACCACTTAAAGAGAAGCATCATTTTTCATTCACCCATTCGGCCAGTAACACCAGCTACTTTGACCGAGACAGACCCTTAGCTAGACTAATCATATAATTCCGTTTCCACAAAAAGGGGGGCGGGGGGAAACCTGTGTGAAGCAAAGAAGTCCGTTAGATACCAATTGAAAGTTCTGCCCCCTCTTTCTCTGAATGGGAGGCTTTTTGTGAAAAGATTGTTTTGGCCAATTTTTGGAATCTTGGTAAAGCATTAATGTGCCTGACATCTTCCCATAGGAAACCACACTTGGATCAGTACTCTTTCATGGATCCAATTAAGGGTGTTATCCAGGGGGGATTTTTGTCCTTTAGATTCACATTGCAAATGTTCCCTGAAACCACGTTAACTCCATATTCAGCTTAAATTGCTCGGTTTCCTATAGACTCTAAGCTCATTGTGGGAAAGGAATGTGTCTGTGATTTTATATTTTTCTCTCCCAAGTGCTGAGTACAGTGCTCTGCACACAGTAAGTACTCAATAAATACTATGACTGACTGTAACATCTATTGGTTCCATGCAATCTGTTTGAGGCCATGACCTTGGAAGGGCACATACCGGGGTATGAAGAAGGAAGGAAGGATGCTGTGACTCTGTCCTAAGTTTTCCCTGATCAGTTAGGTGATGTTGCCATTTTTCATTTTCCCTTCTACTTTTTGTCTTTACTTTGTTACACTGAGGGCCATGTTGTTTTCAGGTCTTTTTACCATAATTTATCAAAAAAAAAAAAATTCAGGCTGCTTCTTTAAAACAGCATTACATCTAAAAGACATGGTAACCTGCCAGAATATCAATAAATCAGTGATGTGTACTGAGCACTTACTATATGCTTGGGGGAGTACAATACAATAGAGTACTCAAGTATACTTACTGAGTGCTTACTGTGAGCAAAACACTGTACTAAATGCTTGGCAGAGTACAATATAATCTCCTGCTTATGACTGTGAGCTCCATGCATGATAGGGATTGGATCTGACCTGATTTAATCAATCAATGGTATTTACTGAGTGCTTACTGTGTGCAGAACACTGTACTTAGCACTTGGGAGGGTATAACACAACAGAGTTGGTGCACACATTCCCTGCCCACAAAGCTTACAGTCTAGAGGGGGAGACAGATATCAAAATAAATTACAGATATGTATGTAAATGCTATGGGACTCAGGTTGGGGTGAGTGGAGGGTAAAAATCCAACTGCAGAAGGGAGTCGGACTAGCAGAAATGAAGACTTAGAGACGCCCTCTTGGAGATGTGATTTTAATTGTCTTTGATTGTCTTGTATTCACTCCAGGGCCTACTACAGAGCTTGGCATAGAGAAAGTGCTTACAGAATGCAATAATAGTAATAATAATGACACTACAATAGAATTGGTAGAAACAATCCCTACCAATACCAACAGTATTTGAGTGGTTAGTGTGGACAGTGCACTGTACTATGCACTATGGAAAGCCCAAGACAATAGAGTCAGACACAATCACTGCCCAAAAGGAGCTTCCACTTTGGCATAAGGATCGTCAATAGATCATGAAAGCTCTTAGAGTCACAGCAAGGTGCTAAAATTATGATTAACCTACATAATTTTAGCAGGAGGAAGGAGCTATAACAGAGTCAGTCAGAAACTTCAAATCAACGGATAACATTTTCTAATTTTGAAAAAATGAAAGTCTTTCCTGTTCCCTACTTATACTTTGGAATCTTAATGAATACTTCCAATGACAATTACAAAATTTCTGTGTTTATGGAAATTGGCACATCCATTCATTCGACTGTATATATTGGGCACTTACTGTGTGCAAAGCACTGTACTAAGCGCTTAGAGGAACCCATGGCATCCGGATACCCAGTGTCTGCTAATATTACCTGCTGAAGTATGTTTTCAAAAATTTCAGTGGCAGTCAAATGCTATTTTTCTAATTCTAATGCTAATTCGTTGCCATAGCTCTGAGCCTAAATACTGCTCTCCCAAAGGTTTAACAAAAGGTCTTCTGCTGTCAGTTCAGAAACACTGCTAACACAGAAAGTCCACTTCACCTGACAGCAAGTTTCTGAACTAGGCAAATTATATTTTTATATATAGGACAGAGTTTCAATTTGGCACATGTTCCCCTCTCCCACCCTCAACTATTGTTTAATAATGAAAGCTTAACATTTTCAAGAACTTTCATGTTCATTAATTAGTTTATCTAAGCAACATCCTGGAGCAGGGGTGGGGGGAATGTGGGTTTTTTCCCTTCTGGCAAAGAAGTCGGGGACCGGGGAAAGAGACGTGACAATGCCCAAGACCATAAAGTAAGTTGGTGACAAAGCTAAACACACACTCTGTGAATTCCTGATTGCAACCACCTCTCCAAAAGACCACCCAACTCTAGAAACAAATAAATCCAAAGTCACAAAGAAAGCAGGAAACTAAGTGGTCAATGGAAGTTGCAGTTATTCCTAGGACTGTTCTTGAGTTTGAGAACTGCCCACTCTCCAATGCCCCTAAGAGTGGTGGCACTCTAAAATTGTACTAGTTAGTGACCCTTAGAGACCCTCAGAACTCCACCAGATTTCCAAGTTCACTCCATAGCCAACCCAAACTCTGAAGAGTTATAGAACTGGCTGAAACAAGTGTATTTCAGAGCCTGATCACCCCAAAGTAACTTTGGACCAAAAGTAGATGCCTTAGTCAAACACCAAACTTATTTCCAGACAGGGAATAAACATGCTGCCATTGTTCCAATCATTTGTTGCCCTATATTCTCTTCAGTATTGGCTCACAGGGAATCTATGTCTTCATAAGGTGCCCTGCACAATCAGTTAATCATATTTACTGAGCACTTAATTGTGTGCAGAGCACTGTACTAAGTACTTGGGAGAATACAAAACAACAGAGTTGGAAGACACACTCCCTGCCCACAATGAGTTTACTGTCTAGAGGACAGTAAGAGCTCAATAAATACCATTGATCAATTGATTGTTATGGCCTTTCTATACCTGATTGCTAGAGAGTTTCTGAATCAAATCATAGACGGAATGAAAGCAAGATGTCCATTCTGATTTTTTTAGGGGCATAGGTTAACAAAGAACCGTACCAGACGGGGTCACAGGAAATGGGAGAAAAAGAGAAATAACCTACACAAATATATAAATATACACAAAATATCCATCTCCAAATGACTGGCTCCCAAGTTCATAATAATTCCTCCTAGTTGTGGTATTTGTTAAGCCAGGCACTGTTCTAAGTGCTGGGGTAAATATAAGCAAATTGGGTGGACAAAGTCCCTAACCTGCATGGGGCTCACAGTCTTAATTTCCATTTTACAGATGAGGAAACTGAGGCAGAGAGAAGTGAAGTGTGGGCAGACAAGCGGCCAAGTAGGGATGAGAACTGAGATCCTTCTGACTCCCAGGCCCAGGCTCAATGCACTAGGCCTCACTGCTTCTCACACTTCAGAGTACCCAATATTTAGCCCACTTTTTGATGGCAAGCTGAACTGCTTGTAGTCAAGGCAGAAGGGGACCCCAAGCAAGTCTTGCATAGAACAAACAATACAAAATGTTGTTCTACCAAACAAGGTCACCTAACTCAGAATCAGTCCAATGAGGTTACATGTCACAAATTTGTGACATGGAGCCAATGATGGCTCCTGCGAGAGGCTCTAGTCTGCTGGATTGGCATGATCTTTAAAATCCACTAACTGGGAATGAGCAATTGCCTCCCCACTCAGATTCCACATGAGGATAAAAGCTTGACCTTAATATTTTGAAACTGTGACCTCGAATAAAAGAGTACATCCCAGCAAACAGCAAAACAGATCCATTCAGTCTATGGAGAAAAGGTCCCAGTTTTGCACCCCTATTCCGCCTTACTCAGTTTGAAGTATCTAGTTCTGGAGGTAGGTGGCAGTGAGAGACAAGGCCCAAGCCCTGTCTGGGGACTTTTGCACCCCAACTTTATGCACCGTTTACTCTCCCTCACAAAAACACAGCCATGGAGGTGGGAAGAAAGGGGGATCTGGATGGGCTCAGCCCAATTCCTAGGGAGATTTTTTTTTTAATGGTATTTCCTAAATGTTTACTATGTACCAGTCACTGTTCTAACCACTGGGGTAGATAGAGGCAAATGAGGTTGGACACAGTTCCTGTCCTACATAGAGCTCACACTCTTAATCCACATTTTACAGATGAGGCAACTGAGGCCCAGAAACATGAAGTGACTTGTGCAAGGTCACAGAGAAGACAAGCGGTAGAGCTGGGATGAGAACCCAGGTCCTTCTGACTCCCAGGCTTGTGCTCTATCCACTGGCTATGAAGCTTTCAGGACTATGCTCTGCACATAGTAAATGCTCAATGAACACAATTGATGATGATGATGATGATGATGATCAGTTCTTGAGGCCACCAGCATCCCAGAGGCCCCGCAGCTGATATCCCCAGGGTGGTGGTCCAGCGTGCCAAACCAGAAGCGAGATTCCATAGTTACGGGTTTGCTGAGGTGGCGACTTGGCACGGAAGGGCGATCCCAGGAAGTTTCCCTGGGCCTAGGAGATGAGCCTTGGACCAAAGGCCTCAGATGCTTAACCATTACCCTTCCATAGAGGCTCGGGGGAGTGGAATGACCACTTTCATGAGAAGAGCAAGGGCAGGGAAGACTGAGCCCCTTCTCATGGCTGGCCCCTCAGGACCCCAACCGAGAGAAGCAGCATGGCCTAGTGGACAGGGGCATGGGCCTGAGAGTCAGAAGGACATGTATTCTAAACCCAGCTCTGTCACGTGTACTGTGTGACCTTGGACAAGTCACTTCACTTCTCTGGACCTCAGTTACCTCATCTGTAAAATGGGGATTAAGACTGTGAGTCCCATGTGGGACAGGGACTGTGTCCAACCTGATGATTTTATATCTATCCCAGCACACAGAACAGTGCTTGACACATAATAAGTGCTTAACAAATACCATCATTACCATCATTATTAATTCTGCCACCAATCACAGCATCCGCTTAGCGGCTTCTTCATCCCACTGCCTTCTTTTCATTTTCCACAATACTTTACCTTACTGACCTTTCTTTCCTTCCTTTCGCCCCTCTGCATGTTTGAAAATGGCAGGAGTCTCCCTCCCACTAGGCCATGACCGAACTCTAGCCCTCACACGACACCATAATCCTTTGTGTTTGGCTACTTCTCCGGTGCTTTGAAAGAGGCAAGGCAGAAACCCACACAGTACACAGGGCAGAGCCCTGAAGCCACAAAGCCGTGGCCCCTGTGTCCTCTGAAGTATTGGAGAGGCCGGTATTAAGCAGCAGATCCCTTTCCAAAAGGGGCCCATGGACAATTTCAGAAAGGCCCCTTGGAGTGTCAGTCAGTTTTTCAAAGCCACCCAGCCATCCAGAAGTAGACCAAAGGCAGAGAGGAGAGCTGCTTTCTTTCTCCCTCTCTGATTCTCTCCCTCTTGTCCCCTGCCTCGTGCTCACTCTCTCTCTCCCTGTGTGAGACAATAAAAGAAAGAGGGGAAAAGGAAACGCCAGACAAGTCACAACACCCTTCATTTCCCTTGGCCAATTCCCAATCAACTCAAGTCTGAGATCCAAAGGGTCTTCCTCCTAGAGAATATATTTCCGCGGATAGCTGTGCTTGGGAAATGTTTGTAGACAAGTATCAGCTGTTTCCGAGCACTTTCCGGAAGTGCTGAGAGGATCAGCCCATAAGAGATGATAGAATGGGTAAAGGCTGATCCATTTCAGTCCAAGTTCCACAAACTGTAAAGCACCCATAATAATAATAATAATAATTATGATGGCATTTGTTAAGCGCTTACTATGTGCAGAGCACTGTTCTAAGCGCTGGGGGGGATAAAAGGTGATCAAGTTGTCCCATGTGGGGCTCACAGTCTTAATCCCCATTTTACAGATAGGGTAACTGAGGCTCAGAGAAGTTAAGTGACTTGTCCAAGGTCACACAGCAGACATGTGGCGGAGTCGGAATGCAAACCCATGACCTCTGATTCCAAAGCCTGTGCTCTTTCCACTGAGCCACGGTAGGGCTCACAATCCTATGTAAATAAAAGGTTTCCAAGTTGAATTGGGACCGTTGGGAAATCAATTTGGTAGCTGATGGGGATTCTGAGGCCACTAGATGTGCCCCAAGAGCTGGGTGCCTCATCCTAACCCCAAGGAGACACTCTGGGGCCACCCAGCTCTCTGAAATGGGTACTTCCAGCCATCTCACCAACGTACTGCCTCAATTTCCAGCTAGCCTAAAGTGGTAGCATGCTTCTACTGAAAAATAAATAGTCATTCATTCATTCAATCGTATTTATTGAGCACTTACTGTGTGCAGAGCACTGTACTAAGCACTTGGGAAGTACAAGTTGGCAACAGCTTGTAGTCAGCACGGGATGGCTTCACCCCGGAGCCCTGATTCTGATCATCGGCTGGGGGATTGGAGGGGCGCTTCTATTTCAAGTCACAGCCTGGTGTGGTAGGACTTGAGCCTCTAAGCTTTAAAAAGAAGCACACCCTGGACCCAAAAGTCAGTTGGGAATCAACTCAACGTGCTGGCTTCCCCAGATTTAGCTGACAGCCATGTGTTTCCAAAGAGATCAAACCTGGGCCACCCTGGCTCTAAAACCACTCTCCAAAGAGATCACAGGGAGAAGCAGCAAGGCCTAGCATGTACAGCACGGATCCAGGAGGCAGCAGAACCTGCGATCCAATCCCGGCTCTGCCACTCATCTGCTGTGTGACTTTGCACCTGTCACTTCATTTCTCCGTGCCTCACTGACCTCATCTGTAAAATGGGGGTAAAGACTGTGAGCCCCATGTGGGACATGGACTGTGTTCAACTTGATTACCTTGTACAGTACCTAGTGCTTTGTTCAGTGTCTGACACATTGTAAGTGCTTAAATACCATAAAACAAAAACAAAAACAGTCATCACCCTGGAGTAGTTTACTCCAGGGACAGGTTGTCTTGTTTTATTTTGTTTTTTTGGTTTCTTTTTTTGACTGTTTTTTTTTACTGCTTCATTTAAATGGTAGGGAATGCAGGTAGAAATCAGAAGAACCCTTTCAGCTATAAATAGTCAATCAAATCTAAAAAGCAAAGGGGGAAATACATTAACGATGCCATCATTATTATTATTAAGTAACTTTTCAGGTGTCATGACCAATGCTCCAAAAAGTTCTTGGGGAGACAAATTTTCCTGAACCAAAGGAAAGAGTTTATATATAGACATAGCCCAGTTCTAAATGACACACAATAGATAAAATCCAGAAATATGTTAAGCACTCATTATCAATCAGCGGTAATTGCTAATTGCTGACTGAGTCCAGGATCTAAAAGCTGCTTCTGAAAGAACATCCAATTGCTGCTGGGAATTCAATTTCCTCTTCCATCACTTCCTTTACCGCCCACTTCTTGCCCCTCCCTCAACTTTGGCTTCAGTTTCGGGATGAAAGCAACACAGACAGACAGAGGGCCAGACATAAGGGGCAGAAAGAGATGTCAGGCCTCTCTTGCCCCGAACCAAAGACACTTCTATTCGCCCACTTCCCTGTCTCCCCTGCCCCACTCTGAGCACAACCTGGTACCCAGCTTCTCTGCTTCATCCTAAAACAGCACGGAAATGAGGCAGGCAGAAGATTCCAAATAAAACAGTCTAAAATCTCTGCCTTGGTTTTTGGTGTTTTTTTAATAGCATTTATTAAGCACTTGCTAAGTGTCAAACACTGTTCTACGTGTTGGGTAGACACAAGTGCATTAGGTTGGACAGGGTTCCTGTCCCACGTGGGGTTCACAGTCTAAGTAAGAGGGAGAATGGGAGAACTGAGGCACATAGAAGTGAAGTGACTTATCCAAGGTCACACAGCAAGCATTTGGCAGGGCCAGGACTAGAACCCAGGTCCTCTGACTCCCAGGCCTGTGCTCTTCCCACTAGGCCAGGCTGCCCATTTAGCTTACCAATCATTACACAATTGTATTCATTCATTCATTCAATAGTATTTATTAAGCGCTTACTGTGTGCAGAGCACTGTACTAAGCGCTTGGGAAATACAAGTTGGCAACATACAGAGACGGTCCCTACCCAACAACGGGTTCACAGTCTAGAAGGGGGAGCCAGATACCAAAACAAAACATGTGGACAGGTGTCAAGTCATCAGAATATAAGCACTTAACAGATACCATTATTATTGTTACTTCAGAAAACAACAGTCGTCATGACAGATGAGGTGGTCTGTCAGAATGCGGGTTGATGGACTGAATGTTAGCTGCTGAAACACAGAATGACCTGATGGAGAAATCCCATCGCGCCTGTCGGAGTAACTGGGACTCCTGCAATCTGGGGATAATTCACACCAACCCACAGCTTTCCTCCCCGCTCTTCCTCTTCCAAAAATAGCACACCTGGCTCACAAAGCACACTTCCAGACTGCAGTTTCAAGTTACTAGAATTTACTGTTGCCCCAATCACACCCGCAACCACAATATCTCCCTAATTCACCAACTGGTTGCAAAAATATTTCGTAAAATAAAAGGCTACAGCTATAAAACAAATCCCCACCTTCAATATGGTGACGATCCACTCTTTTACTGCCTCCAAATATACTATAACCACGCCCCAACTGAGGTGCAAAATCAAAGATCTCAGGAAGGCCACTGCCCCCTTCCAATTAAGAGGCGGCCTTTGTATTTCTTTGCAAAGGGCAAGGTGCACAACAACCAATTTTCCTCCTTTCTAGTTTTACAACATTTATTGAGTGCTTACTGGGTGCAGGGCAGTGTACGAAACCCTTGGGAGAATATAACACAATGTAACAGTGCCATTCCCTGCCACAACGAATTCTGTGCTGCTTTCTCGCAGCAGGATGGGATTGTCTCTCTTTATTGCTGAAATGTACTTTCCAAGTGCTTAGTGCAGTGCTCTGCACTGCACTAAGCACTCAATACGACTGAATGAATGAATGAATGAACACAGACAGAAACCTCCCCCAACCCCCAGATGGCAGAGGAAGAGGTTGTCGTGGCAGCCACTGAGGTTGGAAACTTAGCTCCATCAACAGCTAAAATTTGGGGATTAAAGAAGATGGAAGAACTGTTAAAAAAAATGATTGAAGACCCCGATAGAGGAGTTCAATGGTGAACCAAGATGTTCACTAGGACTTAGCCTACTACAGAGTGCTTTAAGAAGAAGGCTGTTGTTCAACCTCAACTGGACAGACTTACCATGACTGTAAAGTTTAAAAACGGCTACCACAGTTACCACGGCAAGCTTTTACTTCTGCTGCCTCTTGCAAAGAGTAATCATATTAAAGCTCATTATTTAATGCTGTGCTTTGAATTACTTGAAACTCATTATGGGCAAGGAACGTGTCTACCAATCAATCAATCAATCAATCATATTTATTGAGCGCTTACTATGTGCAGAGCACTGTACTAAGCGCTTGGGAAGTACAAATTGGCAACACATAGAGACAGTCCCTACCCAACAGTGGGCTCACAGTCTAAAAGGGGGAGACAGAGAACAGAACCAAACATACCAACAAAATAAAATAGGATAGAAATGTACAAGTAAAATAAATAAATAAATAAATAGAGTAATAAATATGTACAACCATATATACATATATACAGGTGCTATGGGGAAGGGAAGGAGGTAAGATGGGGGGATGGAGAGGGGGACGAGGGGGAGAGGAAGGAAGGGGCTCTTTTATACTGTACTGTACCAACTCTTTTATACTGTACTCTCCCAAGTGCTTAGTACCTACAGTGCTCTGCATACAGTAAGTGTTCAGTATCACAACTGATCCATTGACTTTAGAGAATAAATACCTCAGTGATGCTTACTTAATGTTTCAGATTATCCTTTTTTACTGGTATTTGTTAAGCGCTTACTAGGTGCACGGCACTGTACTAAGCATTAGGTAGATATAAGATAATCAAGTTGGACACAGTTATGTCCCACCTGGGGCTCATAGCCTTAATCCCCATTTAACAGATGAGGGAACTGGGGCACAGAGAAGTGAAGTAACTTGCCCATGGTCACCCGGCAGACAAGTGGAAGAATCATGATTAGAACCCAGACTTTTCTGATTCCCAGGCCCATGCTCTATCCACTAGGCCAGGCTGCTTCTCCACTGCACGGAAGGAATTTCTTCCAGAGGCTTGAGAACAGACCTCAGATTCTAACATGTAGGCCACATGAAATACAGACCCCACAATTCAGCAGTTCACAATACATCGTGTTTTGAGGAACGTGTCACGGTTATATCATGGGCCACACCTGCGTTATATTCCGATATCAAGGGTAATGGAAACAGAACAAAACTTCCCCACACCCCACAAGCTCAGGTTTTCCCTAATTATGAATGCCTGGGCAGTGCTCTCTTGGCATTGTTCATTCCTAAATATTTCAACATAAACAGTGCAATTCTGCACTGCTATGAAACCCCTGTTTCCTGTCTGGGCATAAACAGATGGTGGCTCAGAAAGAGTCTTGTTCCAATTATGCCAACTTTGGCAGCAGACTTACCTGCTGCTATCTTGAAACACCATTAGCCAATCTTTAGTCAAAAAACTCCCAAACCCAACCTCAATCGTATATCAGACCTGGATGTCTCTTCACTGGATTCTTAAAAGGGCAAGAAAAAAGTCCCTTAAAACAGTTAGCTAATATACATGGTCAGGGGCCAAATCCCACACTAATGTAATTACAGGAAAACTTGGGTTTTATCACGCAGCTACTGTTTGCTGAATTTCCTGCATGGTTACACTGGGATAGGATCCAGCATGTACTAATACACCCATATGTAGGCGAGATCAGAGCAGAATCTATTATAACCATCCTAGGGAAACTCAGAGGTGACAGGGATTCAATCCCAAAGATATCAGTGTATCCTGAAGACGATTGTTTACTATATAAAGCTTATCCCTGCTTTTCTGCTACCAAATAACTACACAGTTTTTGGCTAATAGTTTTCAAATGACTAAGAAAATCATACCCTTGTATAACCATGCCGAGGTTAACAAAAGTATAAAGAGCAATGTCTGACAATAATAATAATCCCATAACAATAATAATGATGATAATTTCTTAAGCGCTTAATCTAAGCCAAGCACTATACTAAGTGCTGGGGTAGATTCAAAGATAATCAGATCAAACATGCCATTCTTTGTCTAAGTAGGAGGGAAATCAGGTACTGAATCCCCCATTCTGCAGGTGAAAGAACTGAGGCCCAGAGAAGAGAAGTGACTTGCCCAAGGTCTCACAGCAGACAAGTGGCAGAGCTGGGATGAAAAACCCAGGTCCTCAGACTTCTAGGCCCATGCGCTTTCCACTAGGACAAACTGCTTCTCAGGTAGAGTAAAACAACAGCGTATAAACATAGACTTATAAGTGTAAGCTCCTTATGGGCAGAGATCCTGCCCACCAGTCTTTGAACCTTTACTCTCCCAAGTGCCTACCACAGTGTTCTGCACACAGTAAATGCTCAGTTGATATCATTAACTGATGGAATGATTGGCCTATGTGTTCCCAAGGGCACTGGTGATGCAAAAGTGTTGAAGTAGCAATAGCGGGTGAGGGGGAGAATTGGGTGGGGAGGTAAAAGGTTAGCTAGCATAGGCCTCCTGGAGATGATGTGATTTCAGAAGGGCCAATGCATCTGCTTTCTGGTGAGATGCAGCTCATTTACTCTAAGCAGGGAATTCTAGAAACCTACTGTTTTCCTAGCCCAGACAGTGAAAGCCGGGAGACGCTTTACATGTTACTTTGATTCAGTTTTTGAAGACATAAAAAGCTTCACATTGATCAAAGTGTCTCTCAGGCCTGAAATCAGCTGAAGCATTTCCTCAAGGACTTTTCCCTCTATAGACTTGGGAAAAGAAGGAAGAGAGAAAGAAGAGACAGCCACCCTGAAGAACAAAATGTACAGATAAATGAAAGGCGAATGGACGCTGGAAGTGTGGAAGAGTCCAGTGGTAATTTATCTTTCTTCATGTTCGATCAATCAACTGCATTTATTGAGCACTTACTATGTGCAGACCACTATGCCTAGTGCTTGGGAGAGTAGGATACAGAAATGGTAGACACATTCCTTGCCCACAGAGAGCTTACAGTCTAGAGGGGGAGGCAGACATTAACGTAAATCAATAAATTATGGATATGTACATATGTGCTGTAGGGCTGAGGGTGGGATGAATACCAAACGCTTAAAAGGTAAAGACACAAACGCATGAAGGGAGAAGGAGTAAGAGAAATGAGGTTTAGTCGGAGAAGTCCTCTTGGAAAAGATGTGAATTTAATAAGGCTTTGAAGGTGGGGAAGCGTGGTGCTCTGTCGTATATGTAAGGGGAGGGAGTTCCAGGCCAGAGGGAGGATGTGGGCAAAGTGTCGGCAGTGAGAAAGACGAGATGGAGGTCAAATAGATGGACATTAGAGGAGTGATGTGTGCAGACTGGGTTAGAGTAGGAAATCAGCGAGGTGAGGTAGAAGGGGGCCAGCTGATTGAGTGCTTTAAAGTCCATGGTAAGGATAGCCTGCCTCGCTATTATCCATGTGGTTGAAGAGACTGATGTGAGATGCGCTGTTCTTCTTACACTGGATACATATTAAGACTTACACTGTGGTCACCCTGCTTTGGCTGTTGGCAGCTCTGCCTCATTTTCTTAAAAGCCATAACCAATCAATCCGTAGCTTTTATTGATCACTTGGGAGGGCACAGTACAATAGAATTAGCAGACACATTCCCTGCTCATAATGAGCTTTCGATCAGATAGAATTTGCCACTATTCTTTTCCAGCTTTCCATTTGTATGTTGCATTGCCTAAAGTTGATTTCCACTGTGTCTTTACTATATTTTCCCTTGACTCCCTGCTTGCAGCTTCATTCACTCATTCAATCATATTTATTGAGCTCTTACTGTGTGCAGAGCACTGTACTAAGCTTCCACACTTTGACTCATTCATTCATTCATTCGGTCGTATTTACTGAGTGCTTACTGGGTGCCAAGCACTGTACTTGGGAGTGTACAACAATAGACACATTTTCTGCCCACAAAGAGCTTACAGTCTAGAAGAGGAGACAAATAATAATATAAATAAATAACTCGACTCACATGCCACATTATCCTATTTGATGTCCATCTTCCACACAAATCAATCTCAATGGAATTCAGTTAGAATCCATCAATAATTGTATTTACTGAGCACTTACTATGGACAGAGCACTGAACTATGCGCTTGGGAGAGTACAATACAACTGAATTCTTTGGACACATTCCCTGCCCGTAACGAACTTACAATCTAGGGGGGCAGACAGATGTTAATATAAGTAATTTTTACTATCTAATTTAAAGATAAGTACCTAAGTACTGTGAGGCAGGGGTGGGGTGAATATCAAATGCCCAAAGGTCACAGAACCAGGTGCAGTAAGCAATGCCTTGATACAGTTTTCTAACAATCACGAACTTTAAGCTATTATATATAGGGCTTTAGCCAACCATTTAAGACTGAAGGATTGTTCTGCCCTCCGTGATTGCTAGCCAGTCCTGAAGGGCCAGTAAATGTTGCTTATTACCTCATCAAACTCAGGTTTACTCAGGTAAGGGCATTGGCTGAATTTCAGGGTCAGTGAGCCCAGGAAAGGCCCAGGGAAAGATGTATAGGAGCTATGTTTCGGTGGTTCTACTTCTCAAAAAGGCTTTGAGATTTGAGGGTTTTAAAATGGGGGCGACATCTGTTTCCCCCACTACGTTGGAAGATCTCTGTAAGCAGGGATCGAGTCTACCAACTCTACTGCACTGGACTCCCCCAAGCGTTTAGTACAGTGCTCCGTATATAGTAAGCACTCAATAAATACCACTGATTGACTGATTGCATCCAACACTGGCCATCAGGTACACCCCTCTAGACGGTAAGGTCGTTGTGGGCAGGGAATATGCCTACCTACTCTGCTATTTTGTACTCTTCCAAGTGCTTAATACAGTGCTCTGCACATAGTAAGTGCTCGATGAATACTACTGATATTTCATTTGGCATGGACCTCAGCTACCAGGAAATCCACATATTTGGGGAAAAAAAAACCATTCCCCGATATCAGATTATTCCTGAATCGGGCTAACTGGTTTGCTTTGATTTTTCCAAGGTTACCACGAGGGTGGGAGGGGAATGAGGTTAAAAAAAAAAGGAAACCAGTGTTCTACTTCAAGATGCTCTCAGTACACACACTGACATAATGATTACTGTAATTACATTTAGAGCCTAGATACCAACCCTGAAGTAGGAAGGAAACACTTCACATTTACATGCAATCTGTAGCATGCATAAACCCAAATGTTCTCTGTTTCTGACATGGTCTCTGAAGCACTAAGTCACTGGTTTGAATTTTCAGGGGTTAAATGAGTTTGAGTTTTGCCATTAACTTGCTCAGTAACCACAGGGAACTAAGCTGATTTTGCTGGAGGAAGAAGGCAGCACCTAGATCTATGAAGTGAATGGTCGTGGAAGCAGCATGACCAGTGGATAGACCATGGGCCAGGGAATCAGAAAGACCTGGGTTCTAATCCCGACTCCACCACTTGTCTGCTCTGTGGCCTTGGACAAGTCACTTAACATCTCTGTGCCTCAGCCACCTAACCTGCAAAATGGGGATTAAGACTGTGGACCATGGACTGTGTCCAACCTGATTAACTTGTATCTACCCCAGAGCTTCATACAATGCCTGGCACACAGTAAGCACTTAACAAAAAGAAAGTTGGCCCGGATTTTTGTAGTACATAAATTAACTGATTATCCCATTTGTCAAAATTTCCACTATCCTTCCTGCCCCCTGTCTACTTGTCTTGAGTCCATTAAGAATGGATAGGACAAGGGAAGGGGGTATAATTCCAACCAGCTGCTTAATTTCACTACTTGTTAACGGCTTGGGTAAAAGGTTTACTAAGTGAAATCATGGAAATTACAAGCCACAGTTGAAGTTCGGGGAATGAGATGGTGATTTCACTTAGTAGTGACCTCCCTAGAAAGTTGACTGTATTAGATCAGCCACCAAGGCCCTTGCTCACTTTCCCTGGGCCGGCTAGGGAAAAAGCCACCTCTACAGATCACACATAGAGAAATGCCAACTCCTGATTGTAGGAGCAGGACAGCACAAAGACAGACAAACTGATTTTATAGCATTCTAAGTAAACAAAGTCATGGCAAGGAGGTGACCTTTCCTTAGGCCCCGCTAAACTGTAAGCTCGTTGTGGGCAGAGAATCTGTCTACCAACTCGTTACATTGTACTCTCCCAAACGCTCAGTCCACTGCTCTGCACACAGTAAGTGCTCGATGAACATGACTGATTTACTAGAACACATGGAATGTATTTAATGAGTGCTTACAGCACTGTAATAAGCACTTGGGAGAGTACAACATAATCATATGACAGCCACGTTCCCCCGCGGCGAGCTTACGTAACTCGACTAGGCTCCAGCACTTCTGCAGTCAGGGAACAGAAGCTGAACTCAACACATAAACCACTTCACAGGGTGACCCAAAACTTCTACAAATAGCAACTGATTACATTTAGCTCAAGAATCCCCCAAAACACTCATTAGTTGAGAGGATACCATGTGGGGAAGAGTAGGATTCGTTTAGCCCTTGACTTAGCTATTATGCTGAATGTTCCCTGAGGCTTCCTATCTCTGTCCATCTTTCCATTTAATACTCCCTCTCACTCCTGTTTCCTCTGGAGCACCTGGAGCTTCTGCTTCCAAGCGCTACCATCTCCAGACAAACATCCAATGTAGGCAAGAGGCTTCACCATCCACGGTTCGTTACATCACCCACCAGCCAAACAGAGCCACCATTGGTTCTGCCATTTCTTGTCACATTACAAGCTCTCCTCACCGACTCCCAACACCACTAGTGGCTCTCATCTTGGTACTACACCCTTTTCCATGAACCAGAACAGAAAAAAGAAAAAATCCCCTCCACTCTCTCAAAACTCGAGTGCAGCTCCACTGATGCTCTCTTCCTATTGACCATCCCATTCTCTTCCTTTCAAGAAAGATGCAAATGGGTGGGGTAAGTGTGGAACTAAAGCACTCACCACCACCTACCCCAGTGCTCCCCCACCACCAACAGGTATATACATATACAAACACACAGAGAGAGATAACCAGGTTCAAGCATAACTGCATAAACACAGGAGGGGAAGAAAGCAAAAAAGACACAAAACAGGAATGCAGAGGAATAAGACAAAGAATAGGTAACAAAATTAATGCGGAAGGAGTGCATGGATTCAATTATTATAGAACCACATACTCATTCATACAGACACACGATTTCAGAAAAATCAATCAAATGTACGGACTGAACGCTTACTGTTTGCAGAGTACTGTAACTATGAGCTTGGGAGAGAGTAAAGTATAACAATAAAACAGACATTTCCGACCCACAGTGAGCTTACAGTCTAGATGTCAAATAGCTTGTGAACCCATTACTGGGTAAGGATTGTCTCTATTTGTTGCCGAGTTGAACTTTCCAAGAGCTTAGAACAGTGCTCTGCACACAAAAAGTGCTCAAAAATACTACTGAATGAAATAGCAAAATATCAAATTCAAAAAGTAACACTCAAAAGGACTTTGAGCTCAGGGACCAAAAACACACTTATGCTGCCTGACTCTCCCTATTGCTATTTACAAGTCCCTTCACCTTGTCATCTTTGACTTTGATATAAAGTGGGGGACATCTAAAAGGCCTCCAGGGCAAGTGTTTCTAAACACAGTTTCAATGCTACTCTCTAGAATGGCAGTACTGCTTGGAAACTTTCTCAGTTTTCCTCTGTTTAGAGGAAAATACTTAACTGACTAGGACCCGGGCTAAATGGCAAACGTTTACATGCGGTTTCTTTGAATTGAAAAGCATTCAAAAAGTTTACAAGTAATACTGACAGTTCATCAACAACAGCAGTGAAACTGTGCTTAGCTGACACTATTGAAACTGCATTTTATACTCACACCAGGTGTGGGAACTGGGTTGTGCTTCCCTTTGAAGTGGGCGGGGTTGACAGAGAAAGTGTTCGGATTGGGTGGGTAAATGGATGGTTTGCAATCACTACTCCTTAAGTGCATACTCAGTTCAGTCAACAGGGTTACATCTATCCTGACCAACTCTCTGGCCCCATTAGGCAGTGCCACGACTGATCATTCAGGCAAGCTGTTCACCTCTCCTCTGGGTCTATCGGCTCCGTGGCCTTATCGGAACTAATAGCCAATAGCTGTGATGTATTAGGCCTAGTTTTCCCAAGGAGCTCACAAAGCTGTAATAGCTGGAGGGAGGATGGAGGATAGAGAGGAGAAGTAACAAGAGAAATCAAAATGGCAGAGTGGGAACATTAAGGGCATCACTGCACAGCCCTTTCTAATATTTTTTTGAATTCTGGACTTATCCTCAAACCAGAGCTTTCAATTTTCTTAAAGGACATCAGGAGAACAAAAGCCCTCCCCACAAAAAGTTCCCCCTTCTAGACTGTGAGTCCACTGTGGGCAGGGACTGTCTCTATTTGTTGCTGAATTTTACTTCCCATGCACTTAGTACAGTGCTCTGTCCACAGTAAGCGCTCAATAAATACGATTGAATGAATGAACAAAAAAGTTTAATCTACACCTTTCTCAAATAACTACACCGATTTTAAAGTGTCAACTTGTTAACGTACCTCTCATCGATATATCCCTAACAGAATAAAACATTCAGCAAAGGCAGAAATTCCTAAACTATTGGTTTTTGGTTTTTTTTCCGCTAACGGGAGCAGGGATAGAATGGATAGTTGGAATCCACAGATAACCCAAAAATCTCCATTTCATCCACCAGCTTCTAGCATCTTTCCCAGCCTCTCATCAAGAACTAGCAAAATGAACAGATGCGAATTCATTCAGTCCTAACTGATTGAGCGCTTACTGTGCGCAGAGTACTCACCTCCCTGTCCTTGCACTTTAAAGCAGAGAAATGTTTGACAGAATTCTTTGCCCCCGGACCCTCTCTGTAGCTAAGTTAGGAATTCCTTACTTCTGGGCCCCCAGAGTGATTTTTGACGTTTGGAGTTTTGCTTTTGTTCCCAGTGCACTACAGACTTGGGTGGGGAGCTCCCCGTTGCGACAACCCAGGTGTTTCTACCCCGCCCCACGGGGCCCCAGGGTCCCTGGCCCACGCTCTCCCCAGCTGCCGTAACATCATGCGATCCATCACCGCAGGAAGTCCAGAACTCGGAGCAGGAGCACCGGTTTTACTTCCCAAAGCAAGTCCTCTGTGCTTTGGCGAGGGAAAGCTAGAAATGACAGCTTGCAGAGCTGGGCCCACACAAGAATAAGGATCACTGAGGAGTATGGCCTAGTGGATAGGGCACAGGCCTGGACCTGGGTTCTAATCCAGACTCTGCCCCTTGTTCGCTGTGTGACCTTGGGCAAATCACTTCACTTCTCTGTGCCTTAGTTACCCCATCTGTAAAATGAGGATTAAGACTGTGAGCCCCACGTTGTACGTGGACTGTGTCCACCGTGATTAGCTTGATTGTGCCCCTCTGCTTAGGACAGTGCCTGGCACAGAGTAGGTGCTGAACAAATACCATTTAAGGAAAAAATCACATTTCCTAGTCCTGGCTTCTTGAGGGAAGAAACCATAGCCTCTCTGAACTAAATTCAACTCCTACAGCCCTTAATTTGATGTCATACACGCCAAGAGTGTCCAGAAAATACTTAATCAAAATAAAGGGTGAAATTTTTATAAATGGAGAAACAGCCTCAAATATGAACTCTCTCGGTCATGGGACAGAGCAGTAAACAGAACTAGCGGCTCAGTACTCTTAGATGTCATGCCGCAGGGAAAGGGGTCAACTCGATAAGCTTCCCCAAGTTCACTTATCGGCGAATTTGATTTTGATGGGCAAATGAGGCTGCTGCATATCAAACGAGCTAAGCTTTCCTACTATAGCCAAGTAAAATCAATCCTGAAACATCCCAGTGATGTTATTTGATGATCCTAAGTTACATTTTAGCTCAAGTGAACTTTAATATTCAAAACTGAAAACCAGACACACGGAGGTCACTGGTGTTTCTCCCCTGTGTTCAAGTGCCACCATCCCTCCAATGCTGCTGACCACCCAGATCATGACCACCCAGATAAGGCCCGGGGGGACAAGGAGAGGGCAAAAACATGGTGGGAGTCTAGGAGGCAGCCAGATGATTCAGGTGCCCTATGCCGCTTGGTACACCTGCTGGAGAGACACAGGTCCTTTCCCTGACTTAGTTCTTTGGGCCCTTAGTATTGGCAGATCCGCTGAACCTCACCCAGAGTCAGGGTTGTCTAGACCTTTCACCCCAAACCACGTCCCTGAGGCTGGGCTACAACAGTCTCGTATTCTTCAGGGCCAATTTCTCAAATCTACTTTAATTCCTAGGCATAGGACATCCCCAGTGGAAGGCTGGAGACCTGGCTCTTTGCAAACAAGCCTCATGCACACAATGGATTTGTAAAACATTTAACGGACACCTGAGTTTAGTCGAGAATATGAATTACTGAACAATAACTGTCCATCCCCACGGTGGCTACAAAGAGTTCAACGTGAAAACCAAGTCACGCCACACACACACACACCCCCCAGCAAATGCACTTAATTTAAGGTCCTCGGGAGGAAACTCTTTGAGCTGTCATTTCTCATAAAGGAGGTTAATAAATCTGTCTTTCTCTTCCACTTCCCTCTAGAAGGTCTCCACCGGACTAAAAGTCTAAAATTACATAGCATTTTCTCATCTATTTCTTTCCCTCCTCTGCTTCCTATGTTGTGTTGCATGATAGAGTCTGGAGGTCACCAAGATTGATCTATCATACAAGATCTGCTTTTTGCAGAAAACCTATCTGAAACGTAACAGCTGAAAGTGAGAAAGTTTTTCTTCCCATAAGAAGTCCCTTTTATACCAATGAAGTGGATATTAAATGTTTGGAATTCACACTTTACTCACCTAACAGTCTCCAGAGCAATGAACGGCCACCTTCAGATGATAGCACACTTGGTATTTTTGGTGGTCTATGTTTGAATATCAGTATACCTCGGGTACTTTTGAGTTGTGCCTCTAAACTGACCAATGAGGTTGCCAAGTCTGGCTTTCAGTCACTCAGCGTGCCGTTTCAGCGTGTAAAAAGCCGGTAAGCACTCTGCACCTATCGTAACTTGGACCCTACAAATCCAATATGACACAGATCACGACTGACTGCTTTAAGGGCCGTTTCACCGTAAACCACTTCTATTTTAACTCCCTGGTAAATTGAGACTTTAGTGGGAGAAGGGAGATGGGTCATAGGGTGTGGAAGGGAAGGAGCAAAGACCCTGACAATGTAGGAAACTCAGGTTCTCCTTTCAGACTCTGGAAGGGAGAAGTTAAACAACAAAGTCTGATGAAAGGATGGTAAGCTCACTGCGGGCGGGGAACGCATCTGCCAACTGTCATAGGATTCGGAAGAGAAGGAGCAAAGAACCTGACAATTTAGAAAACTTAGGTTCTCCCTTCAGACTTTGGAAGGGAGAGATTAAGCAACAAAATCTGCTGAAAACAGCGTAAACTCATGGTGGGCAGGGACCTCCCCTACCGATGCAGTCGTGTTGTTCTACTGTACTCTCCCAAGCACTCAGTACAGCACTCTGCAGACAGTAAGTACTCAATAAATACAACTGGTCATTCATTCAATCGTATTTATTGAGCGCTGACTGTGTGGAGAGCACTGTACTAAGTGCTTGTAAAGTACAATTTGGCAACAAATAGAGACAGTACCTACCCAACAACAGGCTCACAGTCTAGAAGGGGGAGACAGACAACAAAACAAATAGGCACAGAGCAAGTGGTTGATGGACTGATAGATGGACTGATGGAGTGGCTCGAGCTACCGGGGCGCAGACCTATAGATGGAAAACCCTATGTAGAGCCCAAACCTACAGCCAAGGAGCCCCTAATTCCCAAGGGCTCAGGAAGCTAAGGACTGTACCTTCAGAATGACGTCGTGCAGTTAGAGCAGGCAGATCGCTTCCCTTAGAGCAAGGATCAAGGATCCTGGATCAAGGGTTCCTCCTCCACCCTCTCCAAAAAAGGGCCTTCTTCCCCTCCCCGGGTGTTCGAGGGGTACACGACCAGGTGGACACCCTGCCCACCTCCCAAGGCTAGGAAACTCTGGATGGAGCCTGCACTTACAGAGAAGCCACCTGGCCTGGTGGGTAGAGCCCGGGCCTTAGAGTCGGAAGGTTCTGGGTTCTAATCCCGGCTCTGCCCCTTGCCTGCTTTGTGACCTAAGGCAAGTTGCTTCACTTCTCTGTGCCTCAGTTCCCTCATCTGTAAAACGGGGATCGAAACTGCAAGTCCCACATGGGACAAGGGGCTGTGTCCAACCCGGTTGGCTCGTATCCACTCCGGTGACTAGTACAGGTGCGCACCGGCGGATTGCAGCGTGGCTTAGTGGAAAGAGCCCGGGCTTGGGAGTCAGAGGTAGTGGGTTCTAATCCTGGCTCCACCATTTGTCAACTGTGTGACTTTGGGCATGTCACTTCACTTCTCTGGGCCTCAGTTCCCTCATCTGTAAAATGGGGATTCATTCATTCAATCTTATTTATTGAGCGCTTACTGTGCGCAGAGCACTGTACTAATCGCTCGGGAAGTACAAGTTGGCAACAAGACTGCGGGCCCCAAGTGGGACAACGTGATTACCCTGTATCTATCCCAGTGCTCAGAACAGGGCTTGGCACATAATGAGCGCTTAACAGATACCATCATTATCATTATGATTATTATTAATATTATTATTAACAATGACACCATCGTTATTATTATTATTATTTGGGTGGGCGCAAGGAGGAAAGGGCAGAGCCGAGGGACAGGCGTTCCTCGCAGCTGGCCCGACAGATGACGGGCTGGGCGCTGTTCCGCGGACACCCCCTCCCGGCGGCCTTCCGGGCTTGGACGGGGCGGGGGGCGGGAAGCGGTTCCCTTCAAAGCCCTACTGAGAGCTCACCTCCTCCAGGAGGCCTTCCCAGACTGAGCCCCCTCCTTCCTTTCCCCCTCCTCCCCCCCGCCTTACCTCCTTCCCCTCCCCACAGCACCTGTATATATGTATATAGGTTTGTACGCATTTATTACTCTATTTTATTATGTACATATCTATTCTATTTATTTTATTTTGTTAATATGTTTTGTCTTGTTGTCTGTCTCTCCCTTCTATCAATCAATCAATCGTATTTATTGAGCGCTTACTGTGTGCAGAGCACTACTAATTGCTTGGGAAGTACAAGTTGGCAACATATAGAGGCAGTCCCTGCCCAACAGTGGGCTCACAGTCTAGAAGGGGGAGACAGAGAACAAAACCAAACATACTAACAAAATTAAATAGAATAGATATGCACAAGTAAAATAAATAAATAGAGTAATAAATGGGTAGGGACCGTCCCAGACTGAGCCCCTTCCTTCCTCTCCCCCTCGTCCCCCTCTCCATCCCCCACATCTTACCTCCTTCCCTTCCCCACAGCACCTGTATATATGTATATATGTTTGTACATATTTATTACTCTATTTATTTATTTATTTTACTTGTAGATATCTATTCTATTCTATTTATTCTATTTATTTTATTCTGTTGCTATGTTTGGTTTTGTTCTCTGTCTCCCCCTTTTAGACTGTGAGCCCACTGTTGGGTAGGGACTGCCTCTAGATGTTGCCAATTTGCACTTCCCAAGCGCTTAGTCCAGTGCTCTGCACACAGTAAGCGCTCAATAAATACGACTGATGATGATGATGTCTCTAGATGTTGCCAATTTGTACTTCCCAAGCGCTTAGTCCAGTGCTCTGCACACAGTAAGCGCTCAATAAATACGATTGATGATGATGATGATGTCTCTAGATGTTGCCAACTTGTACTTCCCAAGCGCTTAGTCCGCAGTGGGCGCTCAATACAGACGACTGAATGAATGAATCTGGGTGGGAGGAGGAGGAAGAGGAGGAGCGCGAATTCCCGTCTCCCGGGGGAAACCGTTGGAAGGCACCACAATTAAATAAAAAGGGAAAAAATGGCTTCGAGCCAAGCGGCTCCCGAGCCTTCTCCCCGGGGTGGATCGGGGATGGGTTTTTCTTTTTTTTGGAGGGGGGGGGGGCGGTCCGGTGGAGGAACGGACAATCGGGATGGGAAAGGATCGGGTGGCAGAGAGGCAGGGGCCGCCCCCCGCCCGGACCCGGGGACGAACGGACGGACAACGGACGCGCCCCTCCCCGCCCTGCTCACCTCCGCGGGCCGGGGGGCCGAGGGGCCGGCAGCCGGGCACGGCGGCGGAGGAGGAGGAGGAGGACACCGCGCTGGGCCGCGGCTCCCTCCACGATCTGCCTCTTCTCCCCCCCTCCTTCTTCCTCCACCGCCTCCTCCCTCCCGCACAACGGTTGCCGATCTGCTCCTCCTCCTGCTGCTGCCGCCGCCGCCGCCGCCGCTGGTCGTTGTTCTCCCGGCCGGTGACGGTTTGGGCGCCGCTCTCCAGCAGCAGCAGCAGGAGCAGCCGGAGCAGCAGCAGGCTGGGCCCCGTCCCCCGCCGGTGTCTCGCTCGGGGTCGGTGGTGTCCGGGTCGGCGTCTGCCTCCGCCCGCTCCCTCCCTCCCAGCCTCCAACGGCCTCCGCTGCTCCCTCCCTCTCCCTCTCTCCCTCCCTCCCACCCTCCAACGGCCTCCGCTGCCGCCGCTGCCGCCAACGGAGCTGCCTGGTGGAGCGCGTGAATCGATCACATGACCCCGCACATTTGCCCCGCCCGGCTCCGCTCTCCCCGGACAGGACAGGACAGGGCCACCCATGGACAGGCCCCCGCCCCCTTCCCCTATAGGCCCTGTCCCCTCCCCGACAGGCCCCGCCCCTCCTCGGACGGGCGCCGCTACCTCTGGCCCCGCCCCTTCCCCGACGGGCCACGCCCTTCCCCTATAGACCCCGCCCCTCCCCTATAGGCCCCGCTCTTCCCGGACAGCTCGCTCCCACCGATGGACAGGCCCCGACCCTCATCGGGCAGACCCCGCCCCCGCCCCTTCCCCTATAGGCCCTGCCCCCTCCCCGATAGGCCCCGCCCCTCCCCGGACGGGCGCCGCTACCTCTAGCCCCGCCCCTTCCCCGACAGTCCACTCCCTTCCCCGGACAGGCCACGCCCATCCCCTATAGGCCCCTCCCCTATAGGCCCCGCCCTTCCCGGACAGACTGTGAGCCCACTGTTGGGTAGGGACTGTCTCTATGTTGCCAACTTGCAAGCGCTTAGTACAGTGCTCTGCACACAGTAAGTGCTCAATAAATGTGACTGATTGATGGATTGATCACGCCTACCAATGGACAGGCCCCGCCCCTCATCGGGCAGACCCCGCCCCCTTCCCCTATAGGCCCTGTCCCCGCCCCGACAGGCCCCGCCCCTCCCCGGACAGGCGCCGCTACCTCTGGCCCCGCCCCTTCCCCGACAGGCCACTCCCTTCCCCGGACAGGCCACGCCCCTCCCCTATAGGCCCCGCCCCTATAGGCCACATCCTTCCCAGACAGATCACACTCACCAATGGACAGGCCCCGCCCTCTATGATAGCCCACGCCCCCTTCCCGATAGACCCCGCCCCTTCCCTCGACAGGCTACTCCCTTCCCCGGACAGACCACGCCCCTCCCCTATAGGCCACGACAATCAATCAATCAATCAATTGTATTTATTGAGCACTTACTATGTGCAGAGCACTGTACTAAGCGCTTGGGAAGTACAAGTTGGCAACGTATAGAGACAGTCCCTACCCAACAGTGGGCTCACAGTCTAAAAGGGGGAGACAGAGAACAAAACAAAACCAAACATACTAACAAAATAAAATAAATAGAATAGATATGTACAAGTACAAGTACAATAAATAAAATAAAATAAAATAAATCTGTCCTTCCCAGACAGATCACCCTCACCAATGGGCAGGCTCCGCCCTCTAGGATAGGCCCCGCCCCATCCCCTATAGGCCCCAGCTCCTTCCCCGACAGGCCACTCCCTTCCCCGGACAGGCCATGCCCCTCCCGTATAGGCTACGTCCCTCCCCTATAGGCCACGTCCTTCCCAGACAGGCTCCGCCTTCTAGGACAGGCCCCGCCCCTCACCGAGCAGACCACGACCCTTCCCAATAGGCACCTCCCCTTTCCTATAGGCTCCGCCTCTTCCCTATAGGCCCCGCCCCTTTCCTATAGGCTACGCCCCTTCCCTATAGGCCCCTCCTCTCCCCAACATGCCTCGCCCCTCATCGGACTGACCCCTCCCCTCCCTGGCCAATCATTCATTCATCCATTCAATCGTATTTATTGAGCGCTTACAGTGTGCAGAGCACTGTGCCAAGCGCTTGGAGAGTACAATTCAGCAACGGGGTCAACCCGGACCCACAACGGGCTCACAGTCTAGGAGTGGGGAGACAGACATCAAAACAAGTAAACAGGCATCAATAGCATCAATATAAATCAATAGAATTAGAGATCTATATTTATGCACATCAAAACAAATAAAACTGGCCAGTCCCCACCCCAGCACTCCACCCCACCCCCTCCACCCCAACCGTAGACACCCCATCCCACAGCCCCTTCATTGCTCCCTACTGCCAAGACCCCCGCATCCACCCCTTGGTTTGGTATTTTTTTGCTAAGTCTCTCAAGTCCCCTAACTCTGTCCTGCGCACACATTCCAAAATAACGATAATAAGAATAGTGATGATGGCATTTCTTAAGTCCTTACTACATGTCTAGCCCGGTACTCAGCGCTGGGGTGGATACAAGCAAATCGAGTTGGACACATGTGGGGCTCACGTTCTTAGTCCCCATACTACAGATGAGGGAATGTTGACACAGAGAAGTGAACTGTCTCCCCCAGTGTCACAGAGCAGACAAATGGCAGAACTGGGATTAGAACCCGTGACCTTCCGACTCCCAGGCCCTCGCTCTAACCACTCTGCCAAGCTGTTTCTATCACAGCCAATTAGTTTGGTTTTTTTAATGGTATTTGCTAAGTGCTTACTATGTGCCAGGCACTGTTGTAAGTGCTGGGGAAAGTTACGAGGTTGGACACAGTCCCTGTCCCACTTGGGGCTCACAGTCTTAATCCCCATTTTACAGATGAAGTAACTGAGGCACAGAAAAGTGAAGTAACTTGCCCAAGGTCACCCGGAAAACAAGGGATAGAGCCAGGATTAGAATCCAGATCCTTCTGACTCCCAGGCCCATGCTTTATCCACTGGGCCGCACAGCTTCCCAAACCTTCCTGGCCTGTTCAGTACTTACCACTAAGTAGTAAATGAAGCTGCATAAATAATTAAATAGACAGGGAAGTCACTGAAATTGTAATCATTGCCTATAAAAGCTTTATTCCAATTAAATGACAACTATTTTGTTGGTCGAGTTTAAACTGGGGCTCCGCCACATGTCTGCTGTGTGACCTTGGGCAAGTCACTTAACTTCTCGGAGCCTCAGTTACCTCATCTGTAAAATGGGGATGATGACTGTGAGCCCCATGCAGGACAACCTGATCACCTTGTATCCCCCCAGAGCTTAGAACAGTGCTTTGCACATAGTAAGCGCTTAACAAATGCCATTAAAAAAAAACAACAAAAAACTGGGTGTGCTACTACATGTTTTTGGTATCTTTTGTTGGAGAGTAGCTTTGGGGAGAATATGGAACCATGACAAGAGGAATCTGGTTTTTGGTTGTTTATTTTTTCTTTCAAGGGACATGCTGGTGATGGTGGAACTGGGAAACTCTGGAACTGTGTCCTTGAGCACCTTCTCACCACCTTTCTCAGGACTGAACACAAGAAAGCCAGAGATGATCCATTGGTGGGTTGGCCCAAAACTCCATCAGCCCAATATCCTTCTCTCCAGAGAAGCAGCGTGGCTCAATGGAAAGAGCCCGGGCTTTGGAGTCAGAGGTCATGGGTTCAAACCCCCGCTCTCCCACATAGCTGTGTGACTTTGGGTAAGTCACTTCACTTCTCTGGGCCTCAGTTACCTCATCTGTAAAATGGAGATTAAGACTGTGAGCCCTGTGGGACAACCTCATCACCTTGTAACCTCTCCACCACTTACAACAGTGCTTTGCACATAGTACGTGCTTAATAAATGCCATCATCATTATTCTCCAGTAGTAGCAACTGGATATTTGAAGGAACCTTTTGGTGGTTGTTCTCCTTGACTTCCATCTTCACGGTAAAGGATGATTATGCTAATGCTACTGATAATGATGATAATAATAAACAATAGTATCTATTACATGCTTGGGTAGGTACAAGGAAATCAGCTCACCCGGAATCCCTGTCCCACACAGGGCTCACAGCGTAGGGGGTTGGAGAATAGGTATTGAATCCCTCTTTTACAGATGAGGTGATTGAGACAGAAAAGTTAAGAGATTTGCCTAAGGTCACGCAGCAGGCAAGTAGTAAAACTTGGAGTGGAACCCAGGTCTCCTGTCACCCAGTCCCGTGCCCTTTCTACTGGGCCATGTCCTTTGAGAACCACGGGCAATCTCTGATTTTTACCCATAAATTCTGTCAGCACTTTGTGCCTTGCTTTGCACATTTAGCACTTAAAAATACCATCACTACTACTACTGCTGCTGTTATAATCTTCTTCTTCCTCCCGCTCCAACTATATGCAAATAATTTTTGTCCACTGTATCTCCCATTAGACTGCAGAATCCCTGATGGCCGGGAACATGTGTTTGCTTCTGCTGTACTCTCCCAAGCGCTCTGAGTAGTGCTATGTACTCAGAAGCATTCGGGAACTACCATTAATTGGTAGACTTGCTGTGAGACTATTGTGGAGTTGTTTTGTTTACTATACCAATGTATGTTTATGTACATGCTTTCTTTATCTTTGAGAATGATTTTATTGACACGGGATTGTCTGTTCTTTCTTCACAGTTGTTTTCTATTTACATTTGCTGCCACACCCTGTTATCCTAAACTATTTAAGCACTTCTTTTCCTTGTCTGTAAATTACTATATATCTGACTTCCCCAGTAGATTATAAACACCTTTTGGGCAGGGGTCATCTATTGTACTCTCCCAAATGCTTAAGATAGTACTCTACACACAGTAGGCTCAATAAATACTACTGATCGATTGATTTTTGTTCAAAATAGGAGATGCTGTATTTCTGGTTGCTGCCCCTTAAGTGAGCCTGCCTTCTGTGGTAGCTTTCCAGCATTCTTAAGTAGGCTACAGTGCTAGACACTATGCTTTGATAGTTTGCTCCTGGGTTCTTCAGGTTGTACAATAGCCTTAAGATTTGAATGATTTATAGTTATAAATCCCTCTAAACTGTGAGCTCGTTGTGGGCAGGGAATACATCTGTTTGTTGTTATATTGTACCCTCCCAAGTGCTTAGTACAGCGCTTTGCCCACAGTAAGTGCTCAATAAATACTATTGAATGAATGAATGAGTGAATTTTTTAATGGTATTTGTTAAGCACTTAATAGGAGCCAGATACTGAACTAAGCACTGGGGTAGACATAAGCTCATCAGGTGGGATATAGTCCCCTGCCCCAGACGGGGCTCACACACAATCTTAATCCCCATTTTACAGATGAGATAACTGAGGCCGAGACGTTAAGTGACTTGCCGAAGGTCACACAGAAAACAAGTTTATACTATAACACTAGGTTTCTCCAGGGCTGGTGTTCCATGTAACTGCAACCTTTCCACAGACCAGGATGTGATACTATACAGATGAATAAGCGGCAGAAGAGGGAGAATGGGATAGGGAGATCGTTTCCTCTAAATTCTGAAGATGGGCAAATATAATTTTACTCTAAACTAATGTAGCTAATTTTAAGGGAGCATTGCGATTACCAGGTCAAAGGTGCAAGAACATTAAAAATTCCATTTCAAGATTAAAACAACTTCGATTAATGAAATTTGAAATGTCACATCTTTCAGCGATCTAAACTACGCTCCATCATCACCCATATCTTGTCCCCAGGCTAAACAGACCCGTTGAAACTTTTAATATTTTACCCATTCTTTAATATACCACATAGGCTACCAAATATCTAAAGTCAGACCTTCGGGGCCCTTCTCGCCTTCAATCAACTAATCAATCAATCGTACTTATTGAATATCTATTGATTGCAGAGCACTGAACTGAGATTGTGATCCCCAAGTGGAACATGGACTGCATCCAACCTGATTATCTTGTATCTACCTCAGCATGTAGTACAGTACCTGACACATAGCAAGCATGTGACAAAACCACTAAAACAAAACAAACTAACCGACTGGAGCAAAAGAAGCATGATACATGTTCCTTATCCTCAAGGAGTTGTCAGTCTGAGGGGAGACAGAGAACGATTATTTGCAAATCGTGTTTATGCAGGAGGATGTATATAGTATACCATGGTATAATATACTATATATATATAGACCGCACCATGGTATACTTCATGAGTATTAGGAAGTATCAGGAAGAAATAGCAGGATAAGTGAATGCAAATGAAAATCCAAATAAACATATGCATGTATAATTAAGTACTGGGAATAGGAATTAAATCTAATTCATAAGTGTTAAGGGAGGCTGCTGGATTAACTTACTAGGATGTTATTCAATCAATTAATGGCATTTATTGAGCATTTACCATGTGCAGAGTGCTGTATTAAGTACTTGGGAGCATTCAGTACAGTAGAGTCTCTAGACATGACCCCTGACCAAAAGAGGCTTGCAGTTTAGAGGGAAAACAAACATTAAAAGAAGTTACAGTGAGAGAAAATGGCAGGGAAGACTTAGAGAAGTGGGTGGGATTTTAAGAGGTCTTTGAAAGTGGAGAGCTTAGTTCTGACAGGTTTTGTGGACGAGAAAGAGCCAGGCCTGGGGAACAGAATGAGCAAGGAGATGGAGGAGGGATAGTTGTCAAGACTGAGATCCAGGTCCACTCGTATTTACTGAGTGCAGAGCACTGTAGTAAGTGCTGGAAAGAGTACATTGTAACAGTAAACAGACACTTTCCCTTCCTACAAGGAGCTTACAGTCTAGAGGAGAGGTGAGCTTGTGGGAAACAAAGAGTACAAGCAGCACTGCTTCGCAATGGACAAAGGGACCATATGTAAGCTGGGGAGAGTTGGGGGAGAACCTTAAAGTCAATTTGAGGTGTTCAATAGAGTAAACAATCAATCAATAGCATTTATGGAGCACAAATTGTGTTCAAACTTTTGTGCTAAGCATTTGGGGAAGGACAAAAATACTTAAAAGACAAGTGCCCTGCCTTCAAAGGGCTTATAACTATAATTAATCTAAGAATTATTTGTTGCTGCAGAGGGAAATGAAAGCCTGTAACAGCCTCTGGACCCACAGAGTCAGTCAGTCAATCATATTTATTGAGTGCTTACTGTATGCAGAGCACCATACTGAGCACTTGGAAGAGTGCAAAAGAACAAAATATCCAACATATTCCCTGCCCACAATAATCTTTCAGTCTAGAGGGAGGGTGCTTTGCAGGCTCAGGTATTGACCAGGGTCTTTCGGGGCCCCTTTCTGGCTCAGGAGCAGTTTGAGGGTATTTTCCCTACCAGGATTTGGGGGGAGCCAGAATGTTTGCCCATGCCTCCATTGAGGGGGGCTTCCTGGAAAAGGCAACCTCTAAATAAGGACCGCATAGAAGCTTCCACCCCAACTTTGGCCACAGGTCATTATTAGGACCACATTTACAGAGCTGAATGCACCTTGAATTGTTAAATCTGGCTACCTCTCACTCTGCTTTCCACATCAGTGGAAGTTATAGCAGGGGACGGCCTAGTACTGAGACGGGGACTGCAGTAGAGCAAAGACATGTTTGCCCTTGCCAGATCTGATCATCATTTCAAAATCCAAATTTCTCTTTCTGGATATGCAGCTTTGTAGTGCAAGGCTGTCAGGCAGAAAGGAGGACTCTAGGAGCTGTGCTGGAGAAAGCTGTGTTCCCTGCTGTAGATTATCACTAAGAGCTATACACTTCGTGGACAACCGGTCATGATTGAGTGAGACCATAACTAGTGGCTTTTTCCTTGGCTAGTAGCCAGATGCCCAAATCACTGCATATTAATTATGCTCAAATAGAGGTACATGAAAGGCTAAAGGCTGGAAAGTACTGACTGCAGCCAAACAAATAATACAGCACAGAAATCCTCTGGGGTTTTGTTTGTTTGTTTGTTTGTTCATTTTATGGTTTTTGTTAAGTGCTTTGTATGTGCCGGGCATTGTACTAAGCACTGAGGTAGATACAAGCTAATCAGGTTGATCATAGTCCATGTCCCACATGGGGCTCACAGTCTTAATTCCCATTTTACAGAAGTGGTAATTGAAGCATAGAAAAGTAAAGTGACTTGACCAAGGTCATACAGCATATAGGTGGCAGAGCAAGTAATAGAACCCAGGTCCTTCTGACTCCCAGGCCCATGCTCTATCTACTAGATCAAGCTGCTTCTCCCAATGTCTGTGAGTCTGAGCACAGAACAAGTTAAGACCCACACACTAATAACATCAGTTTCATCAGGAACAGAACCCCCTGCCTTATATAAAAACTTGTCTTATGCTGTCGAGTCATCTCCGATCCATAGTGACACCAGGGACACATGTTTTGTTTTGTTGTCTGTCTCCCCCTTCTAGACTGTGAGCCCATTGTTGGGTAGGGACCATCTTTATATGTTGCCAACTTGTACTTTCCAAGCGCTTAGTACAGTGCTCTGCACACAGTAAGCGCTCAATAAATACAATTGAATGAATGAATGAGTCTCTCCCAGAATGACTCACGGCCATCTGCAATCATTCTGGTAATAACAGTAATAATAATGATGGCATTTATTAAGTGCTTACTATGTGCAAAGCACTGTTCTAAGCGCTGGGGAGGTTACAAGGTGATCAGGTTGTTCCACAGGGGGCTCACAGAGTCTTAATCCCCATTTTACAGATGAGGTAACTGAGGCAGTGTATCCATAGAGTTTTCTTGGTAAAGGGAAGCAGCGTGGCTCAGTGGAAAAAGCCTGGGCTTGGGAGTCAGAGGTTGTGAGTTCTAATCCTGATTCTACCACTTGTCAGTTGTGTGGCTTTGGGCAAGTCACTTCACTTCTCTATGCCTCAGTTACCTCATCTGGAAAATGGGGATTAAGACCATTAGCCCTATGTGGGACAACCTGATTACCCTGTATCTACCCAGCACATAGAACAGTGCTTGGCACTTAGTAATCACTTAATAAATATCAAAATTATTATTATTATTATTAAAAATGCAGAAATAGTTTACCATTGCCTCCTTCTGTGAAGTAAACTTGAGTCTCTGCCCTTAACTCTCTCCCATACCTCTGCTGCCCAGCACAGGGGAGTTTTGACTTGTAGCAGATTGCCTTCCACTCACTAGCCACTGACCAAACTAGGAATGAAATTGATATGCTTCTGCTTGACTCTCCCTCCCTTAGTCAAGACTGATAGTGTACTGGAAACTCTTCAGGTGCTACACTGAGAGGGGATAGGAGAACTAGGTGTATGTAACTTCACACTTCAAGAATCTAACTGCAGGAGATAGGTAACAGTATGAGTGTTTGAAGCAAAAGAGCATCTACATTTTGAAAGAGAATTCTCTCATAGAGTTCAAAGATGATGTTATGAGGTTACCCCCTACATAAACCCAGCAAGGAGGCTTGGTTGGCTTCAGGAGTTTAGGGATAATCAACATCCATCTTGCCACTCCCAGCAAGGATGGGACTTCCAGCAAGGATGGGAGACGGGAGGTGGGTTTCTCCCAGCTTGGCTGGAAAGACTGCTGAGCTTCCCTGTGATCAGGCTTGTCTCTCTAAGCTCTAATTTTTTTTGTTTGTTTATATAGTACAAATTACTTATATTAATGCCTGTCTCCCTCTCTAGATTGTATGTTCGTTATGGGCAGGGACTGTGTCTATATATTGTTCTATTGTACTCTCCCAAGAGCTTAGTACAGTGCTTTGCACACAGTTAGTACTCACCATCACCACCTCAGTAATGTCATATGCTGGGCCCTATGCCTGGACGATTTATTAATTCTTACAAAACACCCACTGGATTATTTATTTTAATGCCCTGTCTCTCCCTCTAGATTGTATGCTCACTGTGGGCAGGGAATGTACCTACCAACTCTGTTGAACTTCCCCTAAGCCCTTAGTACAGTGCTTTGCACACTGTAAGCGCTCAATAAATACCATTGATTGATTAATCAATGTTATAATTCTTCACAGTCAGAAATGAGTTATGGCATCCAGTAAATTGTTCAATCCATTCTACTATTTTCTTCTTACATGATAAGAATTCCTTATTTCCGGCAATATCATTCATTAATATTTACTGGTGGCACGCACTCTGATAATTATGCGGTTTTATAAAACTGTTCGCTGGTCATTTGAACCTGAGTCCCTCTCATTCCTTAAGTGTACTAACAGGCATTCTACTGAATGAGTTTTATCAACTTTGACATGGTCTTTCACTCCAGTGGTATCTTGAGACATCACTGAAGTTAGAGCTGTGAAGAACGGCAAAACTCAGAGCACCTGCTGAGATCTTCAAGCAACAGCAGGGTGAGTTACTCTACCACTGCTCTGACTCTTCCTTAACGAATCAAATTTCTGAGGAATTGTCACAAGATTTCAGACCTGCCACCTTTATCACCACCTTTCAGAAGAAAGCAGACACTGACAAAGCTATAATGGAATCTCACTGCTACCTATTTCAGGAAAGATTTCAGTCAGGATCCTTCCAGATAGGCTAATGAACAATCTAATTGACCATATGCTCCTGAAACATTATGGTGCTTTAGACGAGAGTATGGCACAACAGGCAGGAAAGAAGAAAATGACTAAACTGCTACAAGGTATATTGGAAAGCTTACAAAAGCAAACACCCTCACCAGACTGGGACCCTGGCCATCATTAAGCAAGTGTGGCCAATTTGAAAATTGATGAACTAATGAATGAATCAATCAATGGCATTTCTCAAGTGCTTACTCTGTGCAGAACACTGTACAAAGCCCTTGTACAATACACTAGAGTTGGTAGCCACCATCCCTACCCCCATGGAGCTTACAGACATTACAGGGAAAGACAGACATTGAAATAAATTAGAAATGGGGGAATTGTAGAGTCTAAGGACATATAAACATCTGACCACTCCTTAAGAGCCTCCAGTGGTTGCCCATCCACCACATCCAACAGAAGCTCCCTACCTTTCAGCTTTAAAGCACTCAGTCAACTCTCCCCATCCCATCCCACCTCACTGATTTCCTACTACAGCCCAGCCTGCATACTTTGCTCCTCTAATACCAACCCACTCACTGTACCTCAGTCTCGTCTGTCTCACCACCAAACTCTCACCTCTGTCCTGCTTCTGGCCTGGAACTCTCTTCCCCCTTCATATCCGACAGACTACCACTTTCCCCACTTTCAAAGCCTTATTAAAATTACATCTCCTCCAGGAAGCCTTCCCCTACTCACCCCCCAATTTCTCCTATTTCCTCTCCCTTCTATGTCACCTACAAACTTGCATCTGATAGTCGCTCCAACCTTAGGCCCACAGCACTTATGTACATATCCATAATTTATTTTAATGTTTGTCTCCCCCTCCAGACTATAAACTTCTTGTGGGTAAGAAAAGTGTCTACCACCTCTGTTGTATCAATCAGTCACTCAATCATATTTATTGAGCACTTACAATGTGCAGAGCAAGCACTGTACTAAACTCGTGGGAGAGAACAATAAAACAGAATTAGCAGACACATTCCCTGCCCAGAGTTTACAGTCTACAGTGAGAGGCAGACATTAATATGAATGAGTAATTTATACTATATAATTTAAAGATATGTACATGCACATTGTACTCTCCCAGGTGTTTACTACAGGACATTGCACATAGTAAAGGGTCAATCAATACCACTGATTGAACATAAGTGCCAAGATGAAGATGCTAAGACTTGGTGTTGGACTTGAAGGGATCTTTTCTGGTTCTTGTTCCATCAGTAGGGAAGTAAGTTCTTGTACTAAGGTCCATTTTTGCTTGACCTATTCTCCACAGCCATGCTAGAGGACTCAGCACAAAAATCTGGAGGTGGGTAGTAGAAGGAGACTCTATTTCTGGGAAACTCATTCTACTAGATGGAAAAAGGAAACCAGAAGTCTGTGAATCAATCACATAGAAGATGCTATAACTCACACTGGAGGGGTGATCTGGTGTTAGATTGTGTTCTAAGGCAGACATGAGGTGGGGAAAGTGGTGGTCTGGTGTATAAGAAGGAGGAGGGAGTTCCACGCCAGAGGGATGACTTGGAAAAGGAGTTAGTGGTGAGGTGGACAAGACATACAAGATTGTGCTCTGACTAGAGTAAGTACTCAATAAAAGTAGCCCATTTTTGCTGCCATCCCCAGAAAGAAAAGCTGAAGATAACAGTGTTGAGTGTATCCACTGAGGATGGAAACAATCTCTGTATGTTTTACGAAGTCAAAAATAACATTTGTTTCTATTAACTACGTTCTGTTCTGCTGCTGCCCTTCCTCTATCTCCTGCAGATATTCTGTCTTTCTCTGGAACATTTTCTTTCTTAAAGGCACAGTACTATTCCAGCAGAAAGAAAAATGAGTTGGTTGCCTAAGCAACCTCAAATTAGTGAAACACATAGGCAAATGCTGACTTGTGGTGTACAAAATTCAACACTTAGCTTGATCAACTAAAGGAACATTTGTGGTGTCTGGAGATAGTTTGAATTGAGAATGTGAGCAACATGAAATATTGTATGTAAGGCTTTGTTCAGTTCTTTTATGGGATATGCAAAACCACATTACGTAACGATAGTTTTCCTGATGTCTCATATTTTTTCATATATGTGACATTGTCCCATATTTCATTGCCTTGTTCTACTTCCTTGACTAGATTTAAAGAAATTGCCACTTTAAAGGGATTAGTGTTTTCTCTTCATTTCTTTTTTGTCATTTTGCTGCTTGTATGATAATTTCAGAAATAATCTGAGCTGCTTCTGAGAAGCAATGTTGCCTAGTGGATAGAACACATGCCTGGAAGCCAGAAGGACCTGGATTCGAATCCTAATTCCACCATTTGTCTGCCCGGTTATCCTGGGCAAATCACTCAATTTTCTGGGCCTCAGTTACCTCATCTGTATGTGGGACATGAACTGTATCCAACCTGATTAGTTTTTATCTACCCCAGTGCTCATAGTAAGCACTTAACAAATGCCATAAAAAATAATAATAATCTAATCACTGGGCACCATTCTGGGACCAAGACAGAAGGTTTTGTACTCTCCAAATGGAAATCTGGCAATTCTAGTTATAGAACTGGGAATTAAGACACTGAATTCTACTGCCAGCTTAACTACTGACTACCTCACTTGTGTTAAGTTTTTTCTCCGTTTTCCAGTCAGAAAAATAGGAATGATTTTGTTTGATTCCTCACCTAGAGTATGATTAAGGTAACATAGTGCCCCCCAAAAGGAAGTCAAATATGGTATTATCTCAGGAGAGTATCATGTTGTCGCTTCGTTGTGATTTTAACTTATTTGATAAGAGAGTAGCTCTTGATATCTCATGTCATAGTTAAAACATTACTAGAGGTAGTAGTAAACCATTTAGGTTGGGGGGAAAAAACTCCAAGAGAATGTTTGGCACTCTATCTTCAGAAAATGGAAAGCTTTCTTCAGCTTGTTGTGGGCAAGGAATATGTCTAACAATTCTTTTGTATTGTACTCTCCCAAGTGCTTAGTACAGTGCTCTGTACATAGAAAACGTTCAATAAATACCACTGATGATAATGATTCTATATGTGGGTAAGAGAACACTATACCAAATGAAAATTCCTTATCTAATACATGACGTTGGAATTCCAAATTAAGTGCATCAATTGATAGTATTCATTCAATTGTATTTACTGAGCACTTACTATGTGCCAAGCACTGATCTAAGTGCTGGGGTAGATACAAGGTAATCAGGTTGTCCCATGTGGGGCTCATAGTCTTAATCCCCATTTTACATACGAGGTAATTTAGGCACAGAGAAGTTAAGTGTCTTGCCCAAGGTCACACAGCAGACAAGTAGCAGATCCGGGATTAGAACCCACATCCTGTGACTCCCAAGCCTGTACTCTTTCCACTAAGTCACGCTGACTGAATGAGGTAGGGTTTGTTGAGTACTTTATCTGTACAGAGCATTGTACTAAGTGCTTGGAAAGGACAAGCAGTAGGCCTTAGTAAAAAGAGCCCAGGCTTGGGAGTCAGAGGACTTCAGTTCTAATCCCGGCTCTGCCAGTTGTCTGCTGTGAGACACTGGGCAAGTCACTTAACTTTTCTGTGCCTCAGTTACCTCATCTGTAAAATGGAGATTAGGACTGTGAACCCCACGTGGGACAGTGACTGTGTCCAACCTGATTATCTTGTATCTACCCCAGAGCTTAATACAGAGCCTGGCACATAGTAAGTGCTTAACAAATGCCATAAAAAAACCCAAAACAAAAAAAAATCAGAACTAACAGACTTAATAGGAAACATTTTTGAAGGGTAAAATGTTCTGTTGCAGTGCTCGATTTCATAGACAAGATAACTCCATCTGGACCAAAATAGTGAGTTCTGTGAAAGAGTCACCTGAGCTCACAAAATACTATTCTATTCTAGATATCATTGAATCCCAGTAAGTTTTTTAAGCATTTTTAATTTTTAAGCATGGGATTTAAATTTTTAAGCGTTGTAAATTCAGCGCTCCCTCTGCTGGACTATTTTCCAATTACACCAAAGTTTGTTTTTTCAGTCCTCTAAACTTGATGCTGCTAAAGGATTGAGCGCTGGACAAGTCTCATGAGTGGAAATCTGCAGATGTCGGGGTTTGGGAAGGTGAGCAAGTATCCACTGGCGCAGGTAACGGGGATGGAGCCATTCACCCCACCCCTTGCTTGGCGCTTCAGTCACTGAGAGAGTACCCCACACTTCATCCCTGTAGCAAAGTCATTTTAATACTTTTTTACTAGTATTTGTTACGCACTTACAACGTGCCAGGCACTGTACTAAGCACTGGTGTGGATCCAAGTAAATCGGGTTGGACACAGTCCCCATCCCACGTGGGGCTCACAGTCTCAATTTCCATTTTACAGATGAGGTAACTGAGGCATAGAGAAGTTAAGTGACTCATCCAAGGTCACACAGCAGACAAGTGGCAGTGCTGGGATTAGAACCCATGACCACCTGACTCCCTACCTACTATCTATCTATCCAGAGAAGCAGCATGGCTCAGTGGAAAGAGCATGGGCTATGGAGTCAGAGGTCATAGGTTCAAATCGCAGCTCCAGCAACTGTCAGCTGTGTGACTTTGGGCAAGTCACTTAACTTCTCTGTGCCTCAGTTACCTCAACTGTAAAATGGAGATTAAGACTGTGAACCCCCCGTGGGACAACCTGATCACATTGTAACCTCCCCAGCGCTTAGAACAGTGCTTTGCACGTAGTAAGCGCTTAATCAATGTCATTATTATTATTACTACTACACCATAGAGGGGGAGACAGACATTATGCCAAGCTAGTTTACTGGCTAGTTTACTGTTACTTTACATGCTAGGAACTCTGTCTTTATTGTTGTATGTATGCTCCCAAGCATTTATTACAGTGCTATGCACATAATAAGTGCTCAGTAAATACCATTGACTGACTGATTGACTAAAGGGGGCTCGAGTTGTGAACGTTGCAAGCACAACAATGGAAGGAGGGGGGCTATGGGAGCGTCATCACCTTGAGAAGTATCCTCCCAACCAAGTTCAATATTTTCCCACAGTCCAGATGCCTGCGTTTGTCCTTGTTCTTTGATGTCTGAATACCTTTTTTGAGAGATAAGAACTGCATTCCTGAAGTTGGACAGTTCGGCACCTGGTGCAGAGAGGCCATTATTCCTTATCAAGAGTCTTCCTCCGGGGAATATGCTGTTTCTTTTTGATCGTACCTAATATCATCATACGTCATCTAGGGGTTATAGCTAGGGCGACTAAAAAAGGCCTCCACCTGGGCCTAGGGTCTTTCAGTCCCTCTTTCCCATCTTCAGACTGTAACAAACTTCTTCCATAACAAAGTTCTTCTGTAACAAAATTCTTCCATGAATCCCTCTACACAAGGGTGCTGGGAGGACTAATATACTAAAATGCTTTGGGGCTTCCCAAATACTGGAATTCCAGTTCTCCCTCCTTTAGACTGTGAGCCTCATATGGGACAAAGACTGTGTCCAACCTATTAATATTTTATCTACTGCAGCCTTAGAACTCTTCTCCCACTCCCCACTGCCACTCCCACTCCCACTACCTTCGGAATCACCCTGATTGCTCCCTTTGTTCTTCCCCCATCCCAGCTCCATAGCCCTGATGTACATATCTGTAATTTATTTATATTACTGTCTGTCTCCCCCCACCCCCCCACCAGATTGTAAGCTCCTTGTGGGCAGCGAGTGTGTCTGTATTTTCTATTTCACTCTCCCAAGTGCTAAGTACAGGGCTCTACACATAGTAAGCACTCAATAAATCAATCAATTGTATTTATTGAGTGCTTACTGTCTGCAGAGCACTGTACTAAGCGCTTGGGAAGTACAAGTTGGCAACATATAGAGATGGTCCCTACCCAACAGTGGGCTCACAGTGTAAATACGTTGAATGAACTGAATGAACAGTGTTTGACACTTAATAAGCTCTTAAACATCATAATAATAATAGTCCATGGTGTTGAAATGTAATTAAATGCACCTCAATATGGCATTAATTTCCTGCATTTGTTTCAATAATTATGATTATAGTATTTCTTAAGTGCTTACTATGTGTCAAGAGATACAAGCTAACCAGGTTGGACATGGTCCCTGTCCCACATGAAGCTCACAGTCTACGAAAGAAGGAATGTCACGCAGTAAACAAGTGGCATAATTGGGATCAGAACCCAGATCCTCTGGTTCACAGACCCCTACTCTTTTCACTAAGCCACACTGCTTCTCTTCTTGAGGGTTTCACTTTGAATGCTAGCCCCTTTCTGGACTTTGTAAGATTGAGTTATGAAACATGAAAATGATTCATAATTTTTCTTGATGCTCCTTTCCTGTGAGGATAGATCTGGAAGATCTGCATATGCCTTTTTTTCCTTTCATCAAAGCCACAACCTATGGTCCTACTACAACCCAACCCGCACACACCTCATTCCTCTAATGCTAACCTTCTCACTGTACCTCAATCTGGTCTATCTTGCCACCGACCTCTTGCCTCTGGCTTGAAACACCCTCTCTCCTCATATCAGATAGATAATTCCTCTCCCCCACTTCAAAGCCTTATTGAAGGCAATCTCCTCCAAGAAGCCTTCCCTGACTAAGCCCTCCTCTCCTCTTCCCCCACTCCCTTCTGTGCCACTCTTATTTGTTCCTTCATTCATCCTCCCTCCCATCCCCATAGAACATATGCATATACCTGTAATTTATTTATCTATTTATCTATTTATCTATTTATTTAATAATAATAATAATAATAATGGTAATAATGGCATTTGTTAAGCGCTTACTATGTGCAAAGCACTGTTCTAAGCGCTGGGGAGGTTACCAGGTGATCAGGTTGTCCCACAGGGGGCTCACAGTCTTCATCCCCATTTTACAGATGAGACAATTGAGGCACAGAGAAGTTAAGTGACTCACCCAAAGTCACACAGCTGACAAGTGGCAGAGCCCGGATTGGAACCATGACCTCTGACTCCAAAGACTGTGCTCTTTCCACTGAGCCACGCTGCTTCTCTCTCTATATTTATTAAATATATGCATTAATATAAATAATACAATATGTTTTTTATTTATGTTAATGCCTGTCAACCCCTCTAGACTATGAGTTCCCTGTGGGCAGCAATGTGCCTGTTGTTATACTGTACTCTCTCAAGGGCTTAGTACAGTGCTTTGCACATAGTAAGTGCTCAATAAATATGATTAAATGAATGAATGAATAAATGAATATGTATGCATAAAAAATACCTCTGCCCTGAGTATATCTTACTGTCATTAGCCCTGGTAGCTATTCCTTCAGGTTCCTGCCCATCTTTCCTACTTACTTTAGAATGTCTAATGCTGCTGACAGAAAATAAAACACCAATTTAACAGTGCACCTAAGAATAATCCCACAGTAAGATTTACAACTGGCAAATTGCACACGCATTGGTCAACTGAGCATAAAGCTCTAACAGATGCTGTCAGGGGGAAAAGGATATCATGAGACATTCTAGAGTTGAGTAAGGTGAACACACCAGCTCATGTTTCTGAAACCTTTTGGCTTGCCGGTCACCTCTCTGACAGCTGGCATTCTCTCATCTAACACTGAATCTTGTGTAGCTGTCTTAAGATTTTAGTATTTATGGAGCCCTCACAGTAACCTGCAAGCCAAGGGAATTCATTTTTTCTTATTGTCTTCCTGGCCACACATTTGGGTCAGTGTCTACCTCAATAAATCAATGGTATTTATTGAGTGCTTACTGTGTGTGGAGCACCGTACTAACCATTTAGTTTGGACTAAGTCGATGAAAATGGGAGGTTTGAATGTTTTTTTCTTTCCCATGAACATGGACATTCAGACTAAGTTGATGAAAATAGGAGGTTTTAATGTTTTTTTCTTTCCCATGAACATGGACATTCAGACTAACCTGAATTAAATGTTATTTTTCAGTTAGGTGCTGACTAGTTCTGTGGTTGAGGCTGGGATCCTCTGGAGAGAAGCCCAACAGGGGTTTTTCTTAGGATGGGCAGTGTAACCTGAGGGACTTTTGGATAATAGGAAAATAATTATAAGCTTATTGTGGACAGGGAATGTATCTATTTATTGTAATATTGTACTCTTCCAAGCTCTTAGTACATTGCTATGCACCCAGTAAACACTCAGTAAATAGCACTGAATAAATTACTAAATGAACTGTAAGGCTGGCACTGTCCTTTGTTAATAAATAAACAGCTTATACTTTACTCTCCCAAGCACTCAGTACAGCGCTCTGCACATAATACACACTCAATAAATACTATTGACTGACCGACCTTGCAAGTTAATTCATTTCATTCTTTCAATTGTATTTATTGAGTGTTTACTGTGTGCAGAGCACTGTACTAAGCACTTAGAAAGTACAATTCAGCAACAGAGAGAGACAATCCCTACCCAATGGGCTCACAGTCTAGAAGGGGGAAGACAACAAAGCTAAACAAGTGGACAGGAATCAATAGCATAAATTAACAGCTTTTGTGTTTTAATTGAATCCTTTTAAACTGGAACCACAGCCCAGCTTCTGGAATAATTACAATATGCCCCCTCCAATAAATCAATAGTATTTATTGAGTGCTTGCTGTGTGCAGAGCACTATACCAAGCTCTTGGGACAGTACAGTGCAATACTAAACCATTTTGCTCTATGTGTGGTCCGATGGCAAGGAGGAGGGCAGATTAGAGGGCAAGGAGTTTTTTTAGTGGAGTCATTCCCAACTGGAAATGAGGATTGACAGTATGATGGGGGAATAATCCCATGCAGGACTAGTAGCTCACTTCCCAGATTTGGCACTAAATTTGTAAATCCAACCAGAGGGAAAGATGTTTCTAAGAAAAACCTAGTCCTTATCCTTTTCCTACTTTACTATATTCACTTGCATAACTACCTTCCCCCCATTCCTGGGTAATTTCTCCCCCCAATTTTGAGTAGGAAATATGAAATATTATTTCAATAAGCATTGCTAGCAGTGCCTGCCAGAGTAGGATCAGAATGTCAGCAGACACAGACAGGCTTCATGCTGTGAAGTGTTTTTCTTTGAAAAGGGTGTGCATGCACTGGGGTAGGAAGAGAAGCAGATTCAGAGCATGTTAAACTTGCAGAACAGACTCACAGAGACAAGCAAACTTTTTTTTTTAATGGTATTTGTTAAGACCTAACCATGAGCCAGGCACGGTACTAAGTGCTGGGTAGATATAAGCTAATCTGGTTGGACACAGTCCACATCTCAAATGGGGCTCACAATCTAAATCCACATATTACAGATGAGGTAACAGGCACAGAGGAGGTAAGTGACTTGCCCACAGTCACGCAGCAGACAGGTGGGGGACTGGGATTAGAATCCAGGTCCTACTGACTCTCAGACGTGTGCTCTATCCACTAGGCCATGCTACTTCCCTAACTCAAAGGTAGAAAGGAGAAAAATGGGGAGGAGCGTATGGTGAACAGGTAATATGTCTGTTATACTGTACTCTCCCAAGTGCTTAGTATACCATTATGCACACAAGCTGTCAATGAATACAATATTTAGATAGACCGACTGACTGGTTACTATAATTAATTGAGTTCCAGTTGTATTTAGCATTTGGAAAGTACAACTAAATTCATTCATCCATTCAATCGCATTTATTGAGCCTTTAACAAACCCTCCAAGCAGCTCTGGCTGAAATATGGCAAAGAAACTCAGGGAAGGAAAAGGAAAACAAACTACATAACTCAAAGGACAAGAGGATTTGTTAGTTCAAATTCCCCAGTGGTCTTTGACCATAAACTCACTGAGGGCAAGGAACATGCCTTCCAACTCTGTTATACTGTATTCCCCCAAGTACTTAGTATAGTATTCTGTGCACGGTAAGCATTCAATAAATACCATTAAGTGAAAGGAATCATATTTATTGAATACTTACTGTGTGCAGAGCACTGTACTAAGTGCTTGGAAGAGTACAACACAACAATGTAACAGACACATTCCCTGCCCACAATAAACTAATAGTCTAGGGAGGGAGAGACAGACATTAATATAAATAAATTACAAATATGTACATAAATGCTGTGGGGCTGAGGGAGTGGGAGTGAATAAAGGGAGCAGATTAGGGCGGCACAGAATGGCAGGGAATGTGTCTGTTTATTGCTGTGTTGTACTCTCCCAAGCACTTAGTACAGTGCTCTGCATACAGTAAGTGCTCCCTACATACTGCTGAATGAATGAATGAAAGGGAGTGGAGTGCACACAGTAAGCGCTCAATAAATACGACTGAATGAATGAATGAGAAAAGGAAATGAAGGCTTAGGGAAGGCCTCTTGGAGGAGATGTAGCTTCAGTAAAGCTTTGAAGATGGGGAGAAAAATTGTTGGTCAGATATGAATTCAGGGAAGGAAAGGGAAAACTACACAATCCAAGGGACGGGGGGCTTGTTTGTCTATATTTCCCAGAGGCTACTGGGACATTCTGGGAGTAGTTTGTTGTTCCTGCTATAAATGGAGAGCTACACCCCAACTTCCAGGTGGCCCTGAGACCAAAAATTCCTTAGTTTTCCTAAGGAATTTCAATACTCCCTCCCTCTCTCTGCTGACTTCTTGGCTTCCTATTGTTTTGTTTATGTCACCACTGACCATTTGTCCACCTTCTCCCTGGCCTGGAACACCCTCCCTCCTCATATTCAGGAGACAATTACACTCCCCCACTTCAAAGTCTTATTGAAGGCACATCTCCTTCAAGAAGGCCTCCCTAAATAAGCCCTCCTTTCCTCTTCTCCCACTCCCCTCTGCTTCACCCTGACTTGCTCCCTTTATTCATCCTCCCCTCCCAGCCTCCCAGCACTTATGTACATATCTGCTATTTATGTATTTATATCAATGTCTATCTCCCCCTCTAGACTCTAGACTGTGGGCAGGGAATGTGTCTGCTTATGCTTTCCCTTTCCTTCCCTGAGTTCTTTTGCCAGATTTCCACCAGAGCTGTGTTTGAAAGCACAGTCCTTGATTTTCATCTTATAATGGCTCTTTCTTCCCAAAGAACCTAAATATTACCTGGCTCATCTGAGTCCTCACAACATCCCTACAAGTTTGTGTAAGGCAGGTATTATTATCCCCATTTAACAGATGAGGGAGGTGATTTAGCCATCTTAGAGCACTGTGGTAGACACTGGGGAGCGTACAATAAATCTAACGGACATGGATCCTGCCCTAAAAGAAATTACATTTCACCTAATTTTAGAATTTAACTATGGAATTTAAGTGCTTATTATGTGTTAAGTACTGAGAGAGGTATATTATGAGATCAGAGACATTCAGAACAGAGCTCACAATCTACCTTTCCCTCATTTTATAGATGAGGAACCTGAACTTCAGAGAGGTGAAGGGACAGTCCCAAAATCACACAGTAGGATAGTGTCAGAGCTGAGGCTAAAACCCAGGTTTCCTAATTCTCTGTCCTCAATCAATCAGTTGCATTTATTTAGTACTTACTGTGTGCAGAGCACTGAACTAAGTGCTTGGGAGAGTACAATATGAGTTAGTATCCATGTTCTCTGCACAACAGGAGCTTAGTCTGCAAAGCCTCTCTGTCTGCCCTGTGCTCTATCCAGTAGACAATGCAGCTTCCCATTCCTTAAAAAAACTGCAATATTTTAATGCATAATCATTAATCAGATTTATTAAGCTCTTATTGTGTGCAGAGTGCTGTACTAAGTGCTTGGGAGAGTACAACACAACAGAGTTAGTAGACATTCCCTGCCCACAACTAACTCACAGTCTAGAGGGGGAGACAGACATTAATATAAATAAACCTAAGTGCTATGGGGCTGGAGGGGTGAATAAAGGGAGCAAATCAGTGTGACGCAGAAGGGACTGGGAGAAGAGGAAAAATGAGGCTTTAGGGAAGGCCTCTTGGCAATGTGCCTTCAGTAAGGGTTTGAAGGTGGGGAGAGTAATTATCTGTTAGATATGAAGAGGCAGTACACGGGAAAGAGGTCAGAGATGAGATAGTTGAGATCTGAGGTATAATGATCACTGAAGTAGTGTGGCCTTAGTGGATAGTGAACCAGCTTGGGAGTCAAAAAGGACCCAGGTCCTAATCCCTGTCTGCCATATGACCTTGGGCAAATCATTTAACTTCTTTGTGCCTCAGTTTCTTCAACTATGAAATTGGCACTAATCCTGTGAGCCACACATGGAACATGGACTGTGTCCAACCTGGATTAGTTTGTAACTACCCCAGCACTTAGTAAAGTGCTTGGCACATAGTAAGCATTCACTATATACCATTGATTGATGTACATATACCATTAAGAAAAATCATCGCCTATCTCTCTTTCTGATGTCAATGCCATTAATAGTTGCTCACCTGGTGCCTTTTGCCCGGGTTTTTGCCTTCAAAGGAATAAAGGAAAGACTTTCATAGTATGTCACTGGAGAAGGGCTATTTCACTATTACAAAGCTTTCCCACCCACATGCTTTTCAAGTTCATTCTTGCACCTACAGGCTTTACTCCTGGTTTTTGAAATTTAGTTGTATGCCAGACCATCAAAAACACCTGAAAAGTAAACACTTGTTTCAGGGGCTGTGCATGCATATATTTCCTGTTTGCTCCACTTCCTTGAATTACTCTGCTCTAAAGAGATCCCTGTGTGCGGCCATAGGGATACTGCATCTGAAGAAGGGGGTGTGTGGGTGTGTGGGTGTGTGGATGTAGCTCTGGGAAAATAGGCATCTAGGTGTCTGTCACTACTGCCTGAATGTTGCCTCACTTTCTGCCTCTCTCCCTTTCCTGCATTTTCTCTTTCACCCTGACACCCTTTTGGAAGACCACAGCTTGAAAATGCTCAAATACTGCTTGGTCATCAGCTTTCAGTTTAAGGGGAGAAGCAGCAAGGCCTAGTGGTTAGAGCATGGGCCTGGGAGTCAGAAGGACCTGGGCTGTAATCTGGGCTCCTCTACTCATCTGCTGCATGACCTAGGGCAAGTCATTTAACTTCTCTGGGCCTCAGTTATCTCATCTGTAAAATGGGGATTAATACAGTGAGCTCCATGTGGGACCTGGACTGTGCCCAACCTGATTAACTTATATCTACTGTTGCACTTAGAGCAATGCCTGGCTCATAGTAAGTGTTTAATATCATTAAAAAAAGGATGCTGTAAGGGAACCCCTGGGTGGGTTTTAGGATTGCAAAAAGAGGTGTCTCTCCATGCCTGCACTTTTTTTCTTATGCTTTTGGTTAAGCTCTTACTATGTGCCAGGTACTGCACTAAGCAGAGGGGTTGATACAAGATAATCAGGTCGGACACAGTCGCTATCCCACATAGTCTTAATCCCCATTTTATCTTAATACCCATTTTACACATGAGGGAAGTGAGGCACAGAGAAGTTAAGTGACTTGCCCAAGGTCACAGAGCAGACATATGGCGGAGCCTGGATTAGAACGCAAGTCCTTCTGACTCCCAGATCTGTGCTTTATCCACTAGGTCATGCTGCTTCTATGTTTTGGGCATTGGCACACAATTCTCCCTATCATCTGGAAGGTTGAATGCAGTTGATCAATTGTATTTAGTGAACACTTGGAAGAGTACAATACACAGAGTTGGAAGACATGTTACCTGCCTACAAAGAATTTACAATATAGAATATAGTCAGGCTAGACTGTAGGCATGATTTTCAAATGACAAGAATTGCCAACTGGAACTGTGTTTAGAAAAGCATCCTAGCAATAACCCAGTTAGCATAAAACTCAGAACAAATTTACCAACTCAATGTTTCAGTCCTCAGAGAAATTAAAACCGAGAAAATTGCATAAAACGTATTTCATTAGCTTAGTCATCAAAATAGTACAGTAATAATAATAATAATAATGGTATTTGTTAAGTGCTTACTATGTGCCAAGCACTTTTCTAAGCAACGGGGTAGATACAAGGTAATCAGATTGTCCCACATGGGGCTCACAGTCTAAATCCCTATTTTACAGATGAGGTAACTGAGGCACTGAGAAGTTAAGTGACTTGCTCAAAGTCACACAGCCGACAAGTGGCAGAAGCAGAATTAGAACCCATGACCTCTGACTCCCAAGCCCGTGCTCTTGCCACTAAGCCATGCTGCTTCACTACTGTACACAGTCTTTTCAAGAATACAATAATTCAGATATCCTAGAATCAATTTACCAAATTAGATTATCTGAATCAAGAACAAACGTGACATAAGGAAATTCAGGTATTTCTCTGGGCACTTTCTAACCTCCCTAAAAGAAGTCAAAAATCAAAAGGATACCTCATCGTTGCTAAAAAAAAGAAAGTAGTTATATTGCTTAAAGTCAGAGCAAAGTATACTCTAATGAATGGTTTTATTCATACTTTTCTGTCTCCCAGGCATGTAGCTGCTTATGTGTTGGTTATTGATTTACTTATCCATTTGTGATGATCTGGTAGCTACTTTTAGCTACTTTCAACTACTGTTTTCTCTTTAATTTTTATCTGCTTGTCTTCTCCATTAGTCTGTAAACTCAGGATTGAGATCACATCTGAAGTATGCTCCTCAAAGCAAGTGCTTTGTAAAGTGGTCTACACTTCGTTGGTCCTAAACAAAGACTACAGCTAATGATAATTAGGGTATTTATTAAGTGCAGCGAGACAAGCTAATCAAATCTCCTGTCCCAGAGTTCAAAATCTTAGACATAGGGAAAGCAGACATGCTCTCTCTCTTATTCATTCACTCCTTCATATTTTTAAAAGCCTACTATGTTCCATTCAGTCAGTCAATTGTATTTATTGAGCACTTACTGTGTGCAGACCACTGTGCTAAGCACTTGGGAAAGTACAATATAACAGTTACAATCCCTGCCCACAGTGAACTAGTATACTAAGCTCTTGGAGAAAGTATGAAAATTAGACATGGATCCCAAGGGGCTCACTATTCAATTCAGTTGTATTTATTGAGCACTTGTGCTGGGCAGCAGCAGCATGGGAGAGAGCTGAGGGCGGAGACTCAGGTTTACTGAGCAAAAGGAGGCAATAGTAAACCGCTTCCATATTTTGACCAAGAAAACTCTACGGATACACTACGGGAACGATTGCAGATGGAGGTTGGGTGTTCTGGGAGAGATGAGTCCATGGTGCCGCTATTAGTCGGACATGACTCGACAGCATAATACAACTGTGTGCAGAGCACTGTACTAAGCACTTGGAAAGTACAATTCAGCAGTAAAGAGAGACAATCTCTGCCTACACCGGGCTTACAGTCTAGAAGGGGAGAGACAAATCAAAACAAGTAACCAGGCATCAATATAAATAGAATTATAGACAGGTGCATATATACACAAGTGCTATGTGGTGGGGACAGGTAAGGTAGAGCAAAGGAAGCAAGTCTGGGCGACGCAGAAGTGACTCACTCTAGGTCCTACAGCAGACAAGTGGCAGGGCCGGGATTAGAACCCAAGCCCTCCGGCTCTTTCCACTAGGCCACACTGCTTCCTTAAAACGGCGTTGGTAGACACGTTCCTGGCAAGGAATAAAGCTGGAGCTGGGGGGTGGAGAGGGGAGATGTCTGGAGGGGTCAGGGGTCAGGGGCCAGGTGAGTGCCAGGACACGGATGCCAGGACATGGATGTCTAATGAGGGGCAGAAATAAACAGAAAAGTACCCTAAAATGTCAAGGAAAAAGCTAGCTGCAAAAGGAGTAATGGAACAGTAGGGCTAAATGAACATGATTCCAGCACCCTCACCACTAAGGGAGGGCTGTTTGCACACCAGCAGTTACAGCACTCACAGCCACAATCTGTCCTGCAGTCCAGAAGCTTGGAATTGAAATGGATAACAATAATAATAATAATAATAATAATAATGGCATTTATTAAGTGCTTACTATGTGCAAAGCACTGTTCTAAGCACTGGGGAGGTTACAAGGTGATCAGGTTGTCCCACGGGGGGCTCACAGTCTTAATCTCCATTTTACAGATGAGGTAACAGGCAAAGAGAAGTGAAGTGACTAGCCCAAAGTCACACAGCTGACAATTGGCGGAGCTGGGATTTGAACCCATGACCTCTGACTCCAAAGCCTGTGCTCTTTTCACTGAGCCACACTGCTTCTCTACTACTACTGCATGTCCACTTTGATCCAAGAGAGATGTTGTGCTCCATTTTACAGCAAACCACCTGTAGTTTTTACACTGGTTTTAGGGCTGCAGAGAGAGAAAAATCAAATGGACTGCCATCATCCAAACAGCGTAGCCCAGAAGAAAGAGCGCAGGCCTGTGAGTCTGGAGGATCTGGGTTCTAATCCTCCCGACTCCACCATTTGTCTGCTGTGTGACCTTGGGTAAGCCACTTCATGTCTCTGTGCCTCAGGTACCTTATCCATAAAATGGGGATTAAGACTGGGAGCCCTCTGTGGAATAGGGACTGTGTCCATCCCAATTATCTCATGTGCAACCTAATGCTTGGCACAGTGCCTGGTATATAGTGTCTCCTTAACAAATATAATTATTATTGTTGTTAATCAAGTGGGCCAAAAAATGCTAAAACTAAAGAAGATTCAGGAATTTATCGTTTACTTCATGTTTGCCCTACACTGTGCCTTTTAGTATGGTTCTTGGAGGAATGACACATTTCATCTTTAAAACCTGTATATTATATGTACCCAGATCTTCCTCAGACCACCCCAAAGGTGGTTAAAACAAGGTAACTACTATAGACAAATGGTATCATGCTGTACTTGTGCTCGGGGTTGGGGGGCAATAGGCATCTCCTAATTAGCAAGTTTTTAAACAAAATCTGGTTCTGGTTCCTTGCTGGGTTTGCTCAGCATTTCCTTGGCAATGAGGGCAAACAGCTGTGCCGGGTCTCTTCTAGTGCAAAGCCGAAGGCACAAAAGAAACTAAAATGAATTTCCCCCCAAATCTTCCATTCTTCTCCCACTGAGAAGCAGCATGGCCTAGTGGATAGAGAATGGGCCTGGGAGTCAGAAAGACCTGGCTTCTAATCCTGGCTCTGCTGCTTGTCTGCTGGGTGACCTTGGGTAAGTCACTTCACTTCTTTGTGCCTCAGTTCCCTCATCTGTAAAGTGAGGATTAAGACTATGAGCCTCATGTGGGAGACATGGGCTGTGTCCAACCCAATTAGTTTGTATCTAGTTGTATTAGTTTGTAGTGCTTAGTAGTGCTTAGTAGTGTGTGGTACATAATATGCATTTAAATGCCTTAAAAATTATACTTCCCAAGGATTTCAATTCAGCATTCATCACAGTAGATACTGATGTTACTGCTGTATACAAAAATCTATTCTTAAACCACCTCTACTCATTGTGTCTCTCTCCACTGACCTCTTACTTAAACCCTCATTCATTCAATTGTATTTATTGAGCATTTACTGTGTATAAAGCACTGTTCTAAGCCCTCCCATCACAGTAAAAACAATTGTGGACTCACACCTCCCTCCCAATACCTCTTCATAATCTATCAGTAATTTATTTTAATATTGGTCTCCCCTGAAAACTCCTTGCAGGCAGGGCTCATGTCTACTGAGGTTTTGGGAGAGGTTTTGCTCTCTCCCAGTTAGTGCTTTAAATACTATTTATACTACAAATACTATCGATTGATCCTTTGCAAAGCTAGCACCTTTCTACTGTGACAATCTTAGAAAGGAGCTATGAGTTATAAATAAAAAAACTGATGAGAGCTGACACTTTTAGACCGTCATTTAACATATTATGCTTTTGCTCCCAAAATACGGGATGGGACTTCCGTGCTCAGAATGTAGGAAATGACTGGACTCGACATGAGATGACAAGTAGAAAATAAAACACATGCAATACTACCTACAGTCCTAATTCACATAAGCATTAACCAATGTCCTCATATCATCCAGAGCTTCAGACTATTCTTCCAGAGTAGGGGTAGATATGAGCTAATCAGGTTGGACACAGTCCATGTCCCACATGGGGCTCACAGCATTAAACTCCATTTTACAGATGAGGCAAATGAGGCCCAGAGAAGTGAAATGACTTGCCCAAGGTTACACAGTCTACAGGTGGCGGGCCTGGGATTAGAATCCAGGTCCTTTGGACTCCCAGGCCTGTGTTCTATCCACTGGACAATGCTGCTCCTCAAATTGATCCAAACTACAGCCCCTGACTCTGCAGTCGATGCTGGGGCAGCCGTATTACATTAGCCTGCTTCACCGCTATCTGCTCAGGTAAGGAAACAGTTCCATTGAAGAGCTCCGTGTCTAAAGCCTATATGTATATATGTTTGCACATATTTATTACTCTATTTATTTATTTATTTTACTTGTACATATTTATTCTATTTATTTTATTTGGTTTATATGTTTTGTTTTGTTGTCTGTCTCCCCCTTCTAGACTGTGAGCCCGCTGTTGGGTAGGGACCATCTCTATATGTTGCAAACTTGTACTTCCCAAGCGCTTAGTACAGTGCTCTGCACACAGTAAGTGCTCAATAAATACGATTGAATGAATGAATGAATGAATGACTGAATAAATGAAACATAGGCCCTTTCACCATGTCCATTTTCTCCATCAGTCTATCACCTCTTTGAAGTCATATTCTCCCAAGCTTCGTGTGTGTGTGTGTGTGTGTGTGTGTGTGTGTGTGTGTGTGCTTTATGGTATTTATTAACCATTTACTGTAATAATAATAATAATAATGACAATGGTGTTGGTTAAGCATATACTATGTGCCAGGCACTTTACTAAGCCCTGAAGGAGATTCAAGATAATCAGGTTGGACACAGTCCATGTCCCACATGGTTCTCCCAGTCTCAATCCCCATTTTACAGATGAGGGAAATGAGGTCCAAAAATTGGAGCTACTTGCCCAAGGCCACACATCACACAAGTGGCTGAGTCGGAATTAGAACCCGGGCCCTCCTGCCTCCCAGGCCTGGGGTCTTTCCACTGTCACACTCCTTCTCCCTTTTACTGAGATTATGAGCCCCACATGGGGCAAAGGTTACCTCCAACCTGATTAACGTCTATCTACTCCAATGCTTAGAGCAACGTTTGACATAGTAAGAGCTTAACAAATACCCTAAAAGATAGAGAATAAAGAAATTTGGGATCATAGGCCCCAGAACAGGCCACAAAGTGGATTATGAAATACAAACGGTGGTGGGGAGCAGGGCAATTCGAGCAGCTAAATGACTTCTCCCTCAACCAAATGTAGCTCATTTTAACTCTCACAGCCCCTCAAATTGTTTGTCTCATTTTAAAATATTCTACATTTCTCTGAGACTAAAGGACAACTTGGGGCCCTGCTCCCTTCAACCCCTCCAGCAGGGATGAGAACAAATTCCCATTTTCACACTTTGCCAGATATACTGCGGCAAATGAAGCAGAATTGATCCATCGACTCTAACCTGGAATCATGCTGCATTCTCATGTTGCTGTTTGTAAGAGTTATTAGTCGGTAGTTTAAAAGAACCAGTTTTCTTTAAATATAGCAAGCCCATTAACCTTTCTCTGATGGTAAAAGCATATTTTCCTCCTTAAAAGGGGAGGGTTAAATCATGAGAGTCAATCGGTGTGATCTCAAAGTGACGAAAAAGAAAAAACCTGACATTTCCACAGATGAAACTAACTAAATAATTCACTGATGAGAACTTTGAGGAACTGGGGGAGAAACTTCCTTTTCTATCTGAAAACTGATAGCCACTGTAATGGGTATCACTTGGCATATTTCCAAGTCAACTAACATTCCTTCTCTTTATGAGTGCTCCTTTTCTTTCCTTAAAAATCACCAGGTGTTCACACCACCCTGTAATATGTTTCAAAGGGGACAGGGTAGCAGCATGGCCTAATGGAAAGAGCCCAGGCATGAGAGAAAGGACATGGATTCTAATCCCAGCTCTTCCACGTACCTGCTCTGTGACCTAGGGCAAGTCATTTCACTTCTTTGAGCCTCAGTTCCCTCATCTCCAAATGGGAGTTCAATATTTGTTCTCCCTCCTACTTAGCTTATGATCTGATGATCTTGTATGTACCCCAGTATTCAGTACAGTGCTTGGCACATAGTAAGTGCTAACCAAATGCCAAACTATTATTATAGTTAACCAAATTATTATTGTTAAGGATGTGAGTTCTTATTCGGACTCCTGCTTACTGGTCCACAGAAAAGGAAGAGGCGCCTCAGGTCATGCAGATTGCAGAGTCCATGACCTATAAAGTAATGTTCCACTGGGCCCAAAATGGTGTCCAATCTCATGTCATGCTACAAGACCACATCATGGGGATAAAATCCGCCTCCCTACAACTCAGACTGCAATTTCCCTGTGGGACAGCGAATGAGTCCAGCCTGATAAACTTGTATGTATTCCAGTGCTTAGAATGGTGCTTGACACATAGTAAGCACTCACCAAATACCATAAGAAAAAATCAGAATGAACAGTGCTTGACACTCTCTAGATAAATCGCATCGTGAATGACTTGTGTATCTTGACCGGAGTACAGTCCAGAGATGATTGGTGGGTGTTTACAGAAATTTCTTATTATGAGTAATAATAGTAATAATATCAATTGTGGTATTGGCTAAGCCTAGGCTATGTGTCAGGCACTGTGCTGCTGCTGCTGCTGCCGCTGCTGCTGATGGCATTTAAGTGCTTACCCTGTGTCAAGCCCTGTTCTAAGCACCAGGGTAGAGACAAGCTAATCAGGTTGGATCCAATCACTGTCCTACATGGGGCTCACCAGCGTGGCTCAGCAGAAAGAGCCCGAGCTTTGGAGTCAGAGGTCATGGGTTCGAATCCCGACTCCGCCACATGTCTACTGTGTGACCTTGGGCAAGTCACTTAACTTCTCTGAGCCTCAGTTCCCTCATCTGTAAAATGGGGATTAAGACTGTGAGCCCTTCGTGGGACAACTTGATCACCTTGTATCCCCCCAGCACTTAGAACAGTGCTCTGCATATAGTAAGCGCTTAACAAATGCCATTATTATTATTATTATTATTATCTCTATTTTACTGATGAGATAACTGAGGCACAGAGCTGAAGTGACTTGTCCAAGATAACACAGCGGACAAGTGGCAATGCTGGAACTGGAACCCATGTTTTCTGACTCCCAGCCCCATGCTCTTTCCACTAGGCTATGCTGCTTTTTAATAAAATTTGCCACTGCAGTTAGGAGGATCTGATCGTAACCATGAGAATATTTGGTCAGAAAGGATAAATGTCTTCTTTGCCAATATGAGACCACATTTTACCTGAAGGGTTATTTCAACATTTGTCAAAGAGGTTGAGGTTTTTTTTTTTTACCTCTAGCAACATAGTCAGTATCTTTGAGTGAAGCACTTAGATATGCCAAACAGATATCTCAGAAAATCATTAATGAATCGTTATTGAATTAAGTTCACAGAAGAAAAAAAAACACCACAGTGCTCCACAGAACTTTCTGCTCTTAGCAGTTGCCTCATTACTGAAAAAAAAACCAACTAAACGACTGCATTAGAAACAAACTTTCTAAAAGGTGATAACATCATTGTAGTCTAGAAGCAGCATGGCACAGAGAACAGGCATAAGAGGCAGAAGGTATTGGGTTCTAATTCCGACTCTGCCCCATGTCTGCTGTGTGAACTTGGGCAAGTCAGTCTACTTCCCTGTGCCTCAGTTACTTCATCTGTAAAAGGGTGACTGAGACCGTGAGCTCCACTTGGGACATGGACTGTGTACTGCTTAGCTTGGATCTTCATCAGTGCTTAGAAAAGTGCCTGGCACATGGTAAGTGCTTAACGAATACCATCACAACTGCGGTACTAAATGCTGGGGCAGATACAAGTTAATCCAGTCCCATATTTCTTGCCCTTGATGAGCTTAAAATGGGGAGTAAGATTGTTAGCCCTATGTGGGACACGGACTGTGTCCAGCCTGATCAGATTGTATCTGCCCTGGCACTTAGAACAGTGCCTGGCACATAGTAAAGGGCTTAACAAATACCATTTTAAAAAAGGAGCAGTCAGAAAGGTAGAATGAGAGTGTTACTCCTCAGTGAAGAGAACCTCCCAGTAATGTCTCATCCTCTTTTCCACTAAAAACATCTGGGTAAGCTCGCTGTGAGCAGGGATCGTGTCTACCAACTCTGTTGTATTGTCCTCTCCCAAGCACCTAGTCCAGTTCTCTGCACAGAGTAAGCACTCAATAAATACCACCGATTGACTTGAGACTGTCCCTCTAGACTGTAAGCTAGTTGTGGACAGGTAACATGTCTACCAACTCTGTTGTATTGTCCTCTCCCAAGAGCTTAGTCCAGTGGTCTGCACCAATGGCCTGATGTCAAAGGGCTTTTCCTGATGGTCACGGCTGGTTCCCTGCAGAGTCAGGGTCTGTTTGACTTTAGAAGGCCGAAGGTTCCACCCCAGATGTCAACAGGAGCAACCAAAGCAGCAGAATCAAATTGCCCGGTGACCCGACACGTGCAGTTCAGTGGGAAATTAGCCGGCTTAATTCGTTAGCTGGGTGGATGGTAATCTGTCAAGAACCATCTGTCAGTTTCTCTTAGGATGGACTGCCCCCAGTTCCTGCTCGCCCTGTTTCCGAGGGATTGGGGGGGTGGGAGTCTTGAGAAAATTAGAAGGATTTTCAGAACCCTTTAAAATCACTGTTCCTCAAGCCGAGCTGTACTGTGAGGATTGGAGGGGGAGGAGTGGGAGAGGGAGGAGGAGCCATGTGTTAGAGATGGGGGCAGCGGGGAGGACTGTCTGTTGGCCATCGGCCTACCAGGGAAAGCTGAGTGAGGCCAACCCTCCCAGGGCCGAGGTGACTGAGGTGACTGAAAACCCTCGATCCCCTTGCTGCCTCCTATTTCACCTCGCTGCCCTCCTACTACAACCCAGCCCGCTGGCTTGGCTCCTTTAATGCCAACCTTATATCTGTACCTCGATCTCATCTATCTCACCACCGACATTCGCCCGCATCCTGCCTCTGGCCTGGAACTCCCTACCCCTCATATCCGAAAGACAATCACCTTCCCTATCTTGAAAGCCTTACTGAGGGCACATCTCCTCCAAAAGAACTTCTCTGACTAAGCTGCCTTTCCTTTTCTTCAGTTCCCTTCTGCATCTCCCTGACTTGCTCCTTTTCGTCATCCCCTGACCAGCCCCACAGCATTTATGTCCACATCGGTAATATCTTTATTTATATTAATGTCTATGTCCCTCTCTAGACCATATCTCAATGTGGTCGGGGAATGCATCTGTTATATTGTTCTATCGTACTCTCCCAAGTGCTTAGTACAGTGCTCTGCACACCATAAGCTCTCTGTAAACACCACTGATTAGTGGATCAGTGGGGAAGACAAGCAGAGGCAGAGAGGAAACGATACCAGTGGCCCAAAAAATTATTTCCCAATTTTCCAGGCAAACCCATACTTTCAGTTCACCTCCAGATAATCATAACAATAACGGTATTTGTTAAGCGCGTACTATGGGCCGACCACCGCTGTACCCACTGAGGTAGATACAAGATAATCAGGTTGTCCCACATGGGGTGCATAGTACTGAGATGCAGAGAAGTTAAGTGATTTGCCCAAAGTCACACAGCAGACAGGTGGTGGAGCCAGGATTAGAACCCACATCCTCTGCCACCCAGGCCCATGCTCTTGCCACTAGGCCATGCATTGTAAGCTCATTACGGGCAGAGAACATCTCTACCGACTCCGTTGTAGTGAACTCCCCTAACTGCTTAACACAGTGCCCTGCACCCAGTAAGTGATCAGTAAATACCACTGATTGATCTCAGGCCCATCGCCACTTTTTCTTTTGGAAATTGTTGGGTAAGAATAAAGACCAGTCACTGTGGGAGCAGAATGACCTAACCCAACTGGCCCAAGATTCCCAGTCTCCAACACCCTAACTGTCCTTAATGAAAATGGAGCCCCTTGCCCAAGCTTTGAGAAAGTCGTGTTTGACTCGGATAAGTTCCTCAAATTGTGTTTCAAAAGGTGTCTCCAGCCTCACGGTGAATAGCTTCACCATTTCCACTTGACATTTTACCTTTCCTTTTTATTAAACAATTTCTCAATGGTTTGTGATCCCCTAGTCCCTTGTGGTATAGACAAGTTCTCTGACAACAACGCATAGCTTGCTCCAGTTGGAGAGTGTGAAATCGTCACTGTTCTAGTTTAATCACTCAATCAGTGGTATTTACTGAGTGCTTGCTATTTACAGAGCACTGTGTAATAAGCACTTTGGAGAGTAAAACACAACCAAGTTGGTAATCAATCAACCAGTTGTATTTAGAGAGTGCTTACTGTGTGCAGAGCACTGTACCAAGTGCTTGAGAGCCACGCTCCCTGTCACAAGGAGCTTACAATTCTAGAAATGCTCCCAAATGTTTTGGTTCCAATTCAGTGCTAATAATTGCGGCATTTGTTAAGCGCTTACTCTGTGCCAAGTACAGAAGTGAGCGCTGGAGTAGATACCAGATCATCAGTTCATACCAAATCCCTGTCCCACCTGGGGCTCACAGTCCAAGGGGGAGAGAGAACAGGGATTGAATCCATATTTTGCAGTTGAAGAAAATGAGGCCAAGAGAAGTGAAATGACTTGCTTGAGGTCACACAGCAGGCAAGTGGCAGATCTGGGATTAGAGCCGAGGTTCTTGGACTCCTAGGGGTTACTCTTTCCAGTAGGCTAAACTGCTTTCTGATGCCTTCGATCGTGACACTACCCCGTCCCCCACTCCCATAAACACACACCTAAAGAGCATCAGGAAGCAGAGTTGTCTAGTGGAAAGAGGCCTGGCCTGGGAGTCAGAGGATGTGGGTTCTAATCCCTGCTCCTCCACGTACCTGCTGTGAGAAGCAGCATGGTGGAGTGGATAGAGCATGGGCCTAGAAGTCAGAATGTCATGGGTTGTGATCCCAGTTCCACCACTTGTCTGATCACTTCACTTCCCTGGGCCTCAGTTCCCTTACCTGTAAAATGGGTATTGAGACTGTGAGTCACACGAGGGATAGACACTGTGTCCAACCTGATTTGCTCTTATCCACCCCAGTGCTTACTACAGTGCCTGGCACATAGTAAGCACTTAACAAATACTACAATAATTATAATTATTATTATTATTATGTGACTATGGGAAAGTCATTTCACTTCTCTGGGCCTCAGTTCCCTCACCTGTGAAATGGGGATTAAAACTATGAGCCCCACGTGGGACAATCTGATTACCTTGTATCTACCTCAGTGCTTAGAACAGTGTTTGATACACAGTAATCGTTAACAAATGCCATTGTCATTATTATTATTATCATATCTACTTCTAATGCTTACTTTTCACTGGCCATCTTTTTCACCTTGCTTCTGCTCCTCCTCTTGGTGAATCCTTTGCATCACCCCTATGACAAGGCAGTGACCTTTCCTTCATCGAATCATAAGAAATCATCATGCTATCTAAATACTTATTATGAGCCAAGTACTGTCCTGAGAGCTGGGGCAGAGATGAAGTAATCAGAATGGCCACAGTCCCTGTCTTGTCTGCTCTGTGTCATCTTGGGGAAGTCATTTAAGTTCTCTGTGCCTCAGTTACCTCATCTGTAAAATGGGGATGAGTATGGTGAGAGTCCCATGTGGGACATGGACTATATTCAACTTGATTATCTTGTATCTATCCCAGTGCTCAGTACAGTCCCTGGCACATATTAAAGTGCTTAACAAATGCCATTTTAAAAAGTTAGAACAGGTATTCATTCATTCAATCGTAGTTATTGAGAGCTTACTATGTGCAGAGCACTGTACAAAGAGCTTGGGAAGTACAATTCAGCAACAAATAGTGACAATCCCTGCCCACAACGGACTCACAGGCTAGAAGGGGGGAGACAGACATTCATTCATTCAATCGTATTTATTGAGCACTTACTGTGTGCAGAGCACTGTACTAAGCGCTTGGGAAGTACAATTCAGCAACAGAGACAATCCCTGCACACAACAGGCTCACAGTCTAGAAGGGGGGGAGACAGACATCAAAACAAGTAAACAGGCATCTGTAGCATCGTTATAAATAAATAGAATGATAGCTATAGTCACATCATTGATAAAAATAAATAGAACTATAAATTATAAATATGTACAGATAGACACAAATGCTGTGGGGCAGGGAGGGGGGTAGAGCAGAGGGAGGGAGTTGGGGAGATGGGGAGGGGAGGGGGAGCAGAGGAAAAGGGGGGCTCAGTCTGGGGCTTTAGATGGAAAACGATGTACCATGATGTGCCTGTTTATTATTATCAATAATAATAAAAATAATAATGATGGTATTTGTTAAGCACTTACTATGTGCCAAGCACTATGCTAAGTGCTGGGGTAGATGCAAGGTAATCAGGTTATCCCACATGGGGCTTACAGTCTTCATCCCCGTTTTGCAGATGAGGGAACTGAGGCCCAGAGAAGTGAAGTGATTTGCCCAAGGTCACACAGCAGACAAGTGGTGGAGAAAGATGGTGGAGGTGGGATTAGAACCCATGACCTCTGACTCCCAAGCCCGGGCTCTTGCCACTAGGCCACGCTGCTTAGAGTTGATAGACACCTTCCTGCCCACCTTGAGTTTATTATCAGTAATAATAATGGTATTTATTAAGTGCTTACTATGTGCTAAGCGTAGGGGTCGATACAAGTTTATGAGATTGGATACGGTCCCTGTCCCACATGGGGCTCATGCTCTTCATTCCCACTTTACAGATGGGGCAACTGAGGCCCAGAGAAGGGAAATGACTTGCCCAAGGTCACCCAACAGACAAGTTTAGAGTTTAGGGATCCGGCCTGGGCCCTGACAGGATTGAGAAGTCTTGGGTTCCCTCCCCCAACCCCTGCGCCCCGCTACCTTCCAGAAATTCCCCTTTTACCTGGATGTGGCTAGCACAGTCCCCAGGAATGTGACTCTTAGCAAGGTACCCCTCGAATCCCCATTTTAAAGATGAAGAAACTGAGGCACAGAGAGGCTTAAACCACTTAACCCAAGCTCACACAGCAGGCAAGTGTCAGAGGCAGGATTGGACCCCAGGCCTTCTGACTCCCAGATCAGCACTGTCTCCACTAGGTAACCTGGCTCTCTGCTATCTCTGACAGGAATGGCCTCCCTCAGCTTTCTGAGCCCCTGGGGGTCATAATCAGGCTCCGAGTCTGGTGGGACAAAACCAGGCCTCAGAAGCCCTAGGGGATAGAACGGGGCCTCAGAGCTTCTTTTCCCAGCAGGCTTCATTTCTGGAGAGGATCCTAGTGGCCCCCAAGGGGGATGGGGCCCAGTCTTCCATTCCCCCTGGTGCCCCATTCCCCCGACCAAGTACCCCTTCCCAGTCACCAGCCCATCCCACATGGCTGTGGGAATTGGCCAGGGAAACCAGGCTGCGGTGAAAATGGGGGGAATCTCTCCAGCTCGGGGCTTCTGGCTAGAAGCTAGTCTGTAAGCTTCTTGTGGGTGGGGAATGTGTCTGTTGATTGTTATATTGTACTCTCCCAAGCTCGTAGTACAGTGCTTTGCGTTCAGTAAGCACTCAATAAACACGATTGATTGAATGAATGAATGAATGAATGAATGAATGAAAGTTGTGGGCAGGATACCTGTGCACCTACTCCATTATAGTGTACTCTCCCAAGCACTTAGTACAATGCTCTGCAAACAGTAAGTGCTCAATAAATACGACTGGTTGAGAAAGAACTTCCAAGATAAACTCAAACAGAGAGGACTCCGGAGGAAGATTGAGGTATTAAACCCCTGACAGGGTACAGAGAGGGTCTTCAAGGGCAGACCTGCTGCCTCTAGGCAAGGATTAAGTGGATGTGCTGGCTCAGACGTGCTGCCTCTCTGAGGCTCTGCCCACTAGATAGCTTGCAGGGCTCTCAGCTGGGCGACTGACCTCAGTAAGTTGTAGCCACTCCTTTCTCTGAGGGAGCCCAACATAGTCGAGAAGGTAAGGAGAGACCACTGCCTATCACACAGCTTCTTGTGTCCACACCCCCATTCTACCCCCAAGCTCCGGGGCGGGTGACCCCCAGGCAGATGGGTCCATAGGAGCCAACAGATTGGAACCTGAAGGTCTGACTTGTTCATCTTAGGCAACATCATGTACCGCACAATACTATCTAACCTTAGAATCAAGGGGAGACTGGCTCTGTTCTGACAAATCTATTCAGTTTTGTTCATTGCAGAAAGATGGGTCCAGAGGCATTTCTCCCCGGGGTCACAAAATCCTGAGGAAAAGAGAAATGGCTAGATGCTTTGGTGAACATTGAGTTTTGTTTGTAATCATCTCTCTGCACAGTGACATAACCGTTGAAGAGCAGTCAGCTATAGAGGGAACCATGAGGCCAATGCAGCTGTGTTGTAAGGTTGAAGGCACCGTGTTGTGTGTCCAAACATGGTTAAAGTGAGGAGATGGAGGAAATGAAGCGGCCTTTGTTATGCTTTTGAACCGCTAAGCGCCTTTGTGTTTCCTCATGTGACAGGCAACTGTGCCGGCAGTTATGTAGTAACACAGTGGATTCCTCTGGGCAGAAACAAACTGGAAATGGTGTCAACTTCAAATTCTGGAAATCCCTGCCTCACTCCGAGACAGGACTAGAGCAGCATGGCCTAATGGATAAAGCACAGACCTGGGAGTCAGAAGGATCTTGGTTCTCATCCTCGTTCTGCTACGTGTTTGCCGAGTGACCTGAGTGAAGCCAGTCGCTTCGGTTCTCTGGGCCTCAATTACCTCATCTGTAAAACAGGGATTAAGACTGTGAACCCCATGTGGGACAGAGACTGTCCGTTGTGATCAATTTATATCTACTGCAGTGTCTGGCACAGAGTAAGCGCTTAACAAATACCATTTAAAAAAAAAGAAAAGAAAAATGAATCGAAGTGCCACATCCCTCATGCAGCCAGCTAAGAATCCTACCAACATTCCTCCAAGGCCTTTCCTGATTAAGTCCTCCTTTTCTCTTCTCCCTCATCCTACTGTGTCACCATAACTTACTCCCTTCATGCATTCCCCCACACCCAGTCCCACAGGACTTATGTCCATATCTGTAATTTATTTATATTAAAGACTGTCTCCCCCTCAAGACTGTAAGCTTGTGTTGGGCAGGGAATGTATGTCTATTTATTATTATACTGTATTCTGCCAAGTGCTTAGGACAGTGCTCTGCACACAGTAAGTGCTCAATAAGTATGATTGAATGAATACCTCTGTGAGGTCTGGCCTGTGCTGTCATCCAACGTGTTCTCCATTCATTCAATCATATTTATTGAGTGTTTACTGTTGCAGAGCACTGTACTAAGTGCTTGGAAAGTAAAATTCAGCAACAATTAGAGACAATCTCTGCCCAACAAGTCCACACCGGAAGTCAGAGTGCCCTTTAAGCCAGGTGCCCACTGGGACCTGACTAAGGGACCCTGGCAGATGTAGAACAGCCTCTCTGTCAGTCAGTCAAAGGAATTTATTCAGCACTTACTATATGTAGAGCAGTCAGTCAGCCAATCATATTTATTGAGTGTTTACTGGGTGCAGAGCTCTTGTACTAAGCTCTTGTACTAAGCTCTTGGGAGAGTACAATATAACAATATGGTGGACACATTCCCTGCCCACAGTGAATTTGCAGTCTAGAGGGGACACAAGAAAATCCATTTTGAGGGCCTCCATGAGGAGAACATATAGGCAGATGTTGTTAGTTTTAGGGTAACCTGGGATAAATCACTTGGACACTATTGGAGTGGATTAGGCTAAAGGAGCAGCAGAAATAAAGGAGTCTGAGCTTCCTCCTTATATCCAGTATAGCTGCGATCACGGTAGCATAACTGGGCAGGAGGCTGCAGTTTCTGGGGCAGGTAACACAGTCCAGGGGGTTTGGGATTAAAGCAACCTGGCTGTGCCTTGCTCAGTCCCACATGGAGGAGATCCAGGAACATCTTTGTCCCTGAACTATCTTTCTGCTGTAATTGCAACATACCACCTGCATGCAGCCCCAGTGTCCACTCAAGTGCAAATGACATGAAATATCCTGATTAACATTACCCACAAGCTCAATAACTCTGCACCAGTCTTTAAAAAATGTATTGCTTTATTGTCAAAAAGCACAAACTCTGTCCCACAGTGACACCTTTCTGACTTCATAATTACTCTGAGCAGTCTGATTCTCTCAAAAACACGAGGGGAAAAGTCCTGGTAAAACAGCTGTCTTTCTCCATACTCTTTCAGTCTGTTAATATAGATGAGGAAAGTCCAGTTTCATCTATTCATCAAAAGACTTAGTGTGCTGAAGGTATGAAGTGCAATTAACTTAATGTAATCTTTGAAACCTTCTCTGAAGATAAAAAAAATTTGCAAACAATTTCAGACTTCCTTCTGGCAATCACGGATATTCAAAAATTGCAGTTGAATAACTTTTTTCCCTTGGTCCCCTAGAACTTCTCAGGTTAGTAAAATTGGAGGGATTTGAAAATGGGTCAGGGGATAACTTTTCACGATTTTCTCAGTTTGGATACCAAAACCTGGCTGCTCAGTGTCCAGTCTCACTGTGTCTAAGGGCACTCAAGCTATGGGGCCTTTTACAACCAAGTCAAACTGTGCTTTTCATTAAGATGAAGGGAAAAACAAAAGAAAAACAATTCACACACATGCAACACAATATTTTCCCTGGTATTATACCAAACAAAATGTTTGGCTTAAAAAGAAACCAACCTGCTACTACTGCTTTGTTTGCTCTCATTTATTCTTCCTCTTCTTCTCCTTCTCCTCCTCCTTCTCCTCCTCCTCCTCTGGACTAAATGCTGGGATGGATACAAGCAAATCGGGTTGGACACAGCCCCTGTCCCACGTGGGGCTTACAGTCTCAATTGCCATTTTACAGATAAGGTAACTGAGGCACAGAGAAGTGAAGTGACCTGCCTAAGATCACACAGCAGAGATTGGCAGAGCCAGCATCAGAACCCAGGACTTTCTGACTTCCAGACCCATGCTGTATCCACTATGCCATGCTCTTCCCGTGAAATAGTTGATCAAATTGTCTCTTAGAAGTTTGTGTTTTGAAAAGCTCCGGTCACTTTAAGCCTTGGGTGGAGGCTGCCAGGCCAGGTTCTAGAATGTCTGTCTGTCTGGCTTCTAGGGAGTGTTTTTGTAGAGGGGCCGGGATGACCCCAGTATTCCTGTTTTCACTTTGCAAACTATACAGGCTGTGTTTTCCCATGTTCCGGGCCTAGGTAGTGGATGCTCCAGCCCCCGCAGAGGGCTCTGCGGATCTTGGTGGATGAGATGTGGTTGGGAATCTAGTCGATCACCAGGTGGATGTTACTCCCATGTTGCCACAGCAAGTCTGACTAGTAGATTAATTTCTCGGCTTCGTTCAACCTCCTCACTCTCGGCTTCAAGGCTCTCCGTCATCTTGCCCCCTCCTACCTCACCTCCCTTCTCTCCTTCTACAGCCCAGCCTTCATCCTCCGCTCCTCTGTCTCTAACCTCCTCACTGTGCCTCGTTCTCGCCAGTACTGCCATGGACCCCTGGCCCACATCCTTCCCCTGGCCTGGAATGCCCTCCCTCCGCACATCCTCCAAGCTAGCTCTCTTCCTCCCTTCAAAGCCCTACTGAGAGCTCACCTCCTCCAGGAAGCCTTCCCAGACTGAGCTCCCTCTTTTCTCTCCCTCTCCCCATCCCCCCCACCCTTCCTCCTTCCCCTCCCCACAGCACCTGTATTATATGTTTGTACAGATTTATTACTCTATTGTACTTGTACATATTTACTATTCTATTTATTTTATTTTGTTAATATGTTTTTCTTTGTTGTCTGTCTCCCCCTTCTAGACTGTGAGCCTGTTGTCGGGTAGGGACTGTCTCTATATGTTGCCAACTTGTACTTCCCAAGTGCTTAGTACAGTGCTCTGCACACAGTAAGTGATCAATAAATACTATTGAATGAATGAATGTGACACATACCACTCCTTAGCTGGGCACGATTTCGGTGATGTACTCTTTCTTCTACAAGTTGGGAATCCCGAAGGACTTCAGGAAATCTGCCTCACAGAGTTATTTCAGCTCTATCCCACCTTTGTTTTCCCGACTGAGTGGACTCTTTTTCACCAGATTTCTTGGCTGTCTTCAGACCACTTACTCTTCCTTTCACGTTTGGTCAGAGGAGCCAAGTCCTGCAGGCGATTATTAGCATTATGAGTCAACAGTTTCTGGTGATGATGGCGGGGCACTTTTGCTTTCTCTAGCCATTTGTTCTGAAGACTTTCCGAGTCATCCGCTTCCACCCATTTTGAAGTTTGGGTGGCAAGTGGGATCACGGCTACCCGGTGACTGGCACTGATGAGTCCTTTCTTCTGGTAAGCATCACCCACTGGGGAAATGATGCCTTGACGAGCTCTATATTTTCCCATTTCATTCATGTAGCTCTTGGCTGACTTGAAGAGTCGGAGGTGCATGTTAGCAATCGGGTTGAAGGCGCCACGGGCTAGGAGGATGACCTCTGTCTTGCCTGAGTCTTCCACAGTCTGTCCTTGTAGCCTCTGGTCTGACCGGAAAACCTTGGTGTCACAGCTGCAAGTTTTAAATAAACTCGACTTGAATCATGTTGCAAGCCTCTGTAAACAGAACGCTGTACTAAGTGCTGGGGATGGTACAATATATCAGAATTAGCAGACAAGTTTCTTGCCTATAAAGAACTTACAGTCTAGAGGGGAAGTACTAGTACTGCTTTTGGGAACTATTGTCCCAACATTAGTTCATTTTCCACTTCACTGGATTGCTAGTGAATAGAGTCTCCTTTGTCTTTCAGAGGTGGAGATCACAGCTGCTTATTTCAGGGGAGTGAAGCCTACGTGCTGCTTTCTTTTTCTTTCTTTTTCTTTTTTTTTAGTATCTGTTAAGCTATTACTATGTGCCAGGCACTGTACTAAGCACTGGGGTAGATGTAAGCTAATCAGGTTGGACACAGTCCTTGTCCCACATGGGACTCACAGTTCTAATCCCCATTTTATAGGTGAGGTAACAGAGGCACAGAGAAGTAAAATGACTCGCCCAAGGTCACACAGCAGGCATGTGATGGAGCGGGGATTAGAACCTAGATCCTTCTGACTCCCCGGCCTGGGCTCTATTCTCTGGGCCCTTGCTGTTTCCACGTCAGGCATCGAGATGGAGGGAACAGAAGTGGAGCCCCGCCCCCTCAGCAGGTGTGTCAGGCTGCGGGGGCTCCCCAGATGAACCCCGTCACAGCTCTGTCCCTCTCTTTGGAGGCTTTTGGAATGTGGAATTCACTGCAGATGTCTCCAATCTCCTCCTTTGGTTGTCCATATCCATCAGTGGTATTCACTGAGCACTTGCTGTGTGCAGAGCACTGTACCATGGGCTTGGGAGAGTGCAGCGCAACAGAGACAGTATACCTGTTTTCTGCCCACAAAGAGCAAGAATTAGGTGCGGGAAATGGAAGGGATGGTTGCAAGCCTTAAATCTCCAGTGGCTACCAATCAATCTGCGCATCAGGCAGAAACTCCTCACCCTGGGCTTCAAGGCTCTCCATCACCTCACCCCCTCCTACCTCACCTCCCTTCTCTCCTTCTACAGCCCACCCGGCACCCTCTGCTCCTCTGCTGCTAATCTCCTCACTGTGCCTAGTTCTCGCCTGTCCCGCCATCGACCCCTGGCCCACGTCATCCCCCGGGCCTGGAATGCCCTCCCTCTGCCCATCCACCAAGCTAGCTCTCTTCCTCCCTTCAAGGCCCTACTGAGAGCTCACCTCCTCCAGGAGGCCTTCCCAGACTGAGCCCCTTCCTTCCTCTCCCCCTCGTCCCCCTCTCCATCTCCCCTTACCTCCTTCCCTTCCCCACAGCACCTGTATATATGTATATATGTTTGTACATATTTATTACTCTATTCATTTATTTTACTTGTACATATCTATTCTATTTATTTTATTTCATTAGTATGTTTAGTTTTGTTCTCTGTCTCCCCCTTTTGGACTGTGAGCCCATTGTTGGGTAGGGACTGTCTCTATATGTTGCCAACTTGTACTTCCCAAGCGCTTAGTATAGTGCTCTGCACACAGTAAGCACTCAATAAATAAGTTTGATGGATGGATGATGGATGAGGAATGCAGTTTTTGATGTCCAGGCTAGATGAGAGTGTGATGACAGTGTGAGAAGCAGCATGACCTAGTGGATAGAGCATGGGCCTGGGACAAGGACCTGGGTTCTAATCCCAGCCCTGCCACTCATTTGCTATGTGACCTTGGGCAAGTCACTTACCCTTGCCTGGGTTTCCTCATCTGTATAATGGGGATTGAAACTGTAAGTTCTAGGCAGGACAGCGACTAAGTCCAACCCAATTAATTTGCATTTACCCCAGCACTTAGTACAGTGCCTGGCATTGTCATTAGATTGTAGGCTGCTGGAGGACAGACGTCATGTTGTTGAGACAGGTTGTACGTCCCAAGTGTGTGGCTGACAACCAGTCACTGAAACTGAAGTCTCGTGGACTTCTTTGGTGAGCAATGTAGGGTTTGGTGTTGTCAGTCTTTGGATTTGAATTCTGAGCCCAACACTTGCCTTGCCATATGACCTTGGTCAAGTCAATTCACCTTTTTGGGCCTCAGTTCCCTCATATGTAAAATGGGCCCAAGATACGTCTCATACTTCCCCCTTAGACTGCAAGTCCCATATGGAACAGGGACTGTGCCGGTTAGGATTATCCTACCCCAGAGCTCAGCATGATGCCCGCCCATAATAAGCTCTGAGTTAATGCTCTTGGAAGGTATTTGGTGCCGAGCCCTCATTTTAAGGGACATGACCTCTGGCTGGTGGATGTGTAATGTCCGTGGCCATGGTTGGCTATCAGGAAGGTCAGTGGAATGGCTGGATGCCTCAGAGACCTGTATCAGCCTGGGAAAGACCCATAGAGTCATTCATTCATTCATTCATCATTCAATTCATATAGACAGGGGACAGGCTGAATATTGGAACTCTTCAACCGTTAGTGACCCTTGGGCCCTGCATCACTCTAAAGCTACTTGAGGAAGTGGCAAAGGTAAGCTCATTGTTGACAGGGAATGTGTCTGTTTATTATTGTACTGTAGTCTTCCAAGCGCTTAGTAAAGTGCTCTCCCCACAGTAAGCACTAAATAAATACGATTGAGTAAAGTACATAACAGTGATAGGCCAGGGAGAATTTGGGGGTTGTGTAAGGAGGGGGGCATCTCCTCAGGCAGAGTGAGAGAGAATTCCCATCCACCAGAGGAATTGCTGTAGCATGTTTTGAGACTGTTCCCATTGCTGTTGTCCCATTTGGCTTTCTGTAAGAAGTAATTTTTCCAACCTGTGGAATGTTGCAACAGGAGGGAGCAGTGTTTATTCACTGTTGCTGGGGATAAAGGCATAAATATAAGGAGGAAATGAAGGGAAATCAAAGGAATGCCTGTGGCACATTTTATTTAGTTAGCGTGTTTTGAAAAGGGGATATCCTCCTTACTTGTTGTTGAGGGGGATTTAATTTGGGACCCGTAAGGTGTTCCTCTGCTCCTTCATCAAACATCTATAGTATTTATTGAGTTCTTACTGTGTGCAGGGCACTATACCAAGTGCCTTTTTATTGTATTTAAGCACTTTCCAAGTGCTTGGCACTGTACTAAGAGCTGGGCACAATCACTTGCTGGCAGGAATTATCTCGATGGACAGAGTTGTATTGTACCCTCCCAAGATCTTAGTACACTGCATATAGTAAGCACTCATTATTTTTGTAAATGGCACTTGTTAAGCACTCACTCTGTGCCAAACACTGTTCTAAGCGCTGGGGTGCATTGACGTTAGTTAGGTCAGACACAGTCCCTTTTTCGCATGAGGCTCACAGTCTAAGTAGGTGGGAGAATGGGTATTGAATCCCCACTTTTCAGTTGAGGAAACAGGCACAGAGAAGATGAGTGACTTTTCCAAAGTCATGCAACAATTGGCAGTGCTGGGATTGGAACCCAGGTCCCTTGACTTCCAAACCAGTGTTTTGTCCACTAGGCCACGCTTATTGAAGGGGAGTTAAATCCCCATTTTTCCTCCTACTTAGACTGTGAGCCCCATGTGGGACTGGGACTAGGGACAACCTGATTACCTTGTATCTATCCCAGGGCTTAGAATGGTGCCTGGCCTGTAGTAAGCGCTTAACAAAAGGCACAATTATTATCATTATATTTACTGAGAGCTATGTGCAGAGCACTGTACTAAGTGCTTGGGAGAGTACAGTCCAACAGAGTTGGCAGACACTCTTCTTGCCCACAGTGAGCTTACTGTCCAGATGGGGAGACTGACATTGATAGAAATGAAAAATGAATACCATTGATTGACTGAGACACTGCACAGATAATACACGATACCAGATAATACAAACTAGGGGAGGCTGTTGGAGTTCCAGCCGGGCACTGAGGCAGAGGCGGGCCTCAGGATCACACATAAAATTCCAGAGATGGAGAGAAGGAACTTTGCAGATCGTGGAAGCTCAGGTGGAGAGGGCGGGCTACAACTCTTAGCTGGAGAGCTCTGAAACAAAATCTGCCCCAGATAATCAATCGATCAATCTATGGTATTTATTGAACCCTTATTATGTGTGGAGCACTGTTCTAAATACTTGGGAGAGTATAGTGCAGTAGAGTTGGTTGGCATGCTCCCTTCCCACGCCGAGCTTTCAGTATAGAGGATGAGGTTACAGTTTATCAATCAATCAATGGTATTTATTGAGCACATACTATGTGCAGAGCACTGGACTGAGTGTTTGGGAGAGGACAATATAGCAGAATTAGCAGACACGTTCCCTGTCCATAACAAGCTTAAAGTCTGGAGGGGGAGACAGATGTAAATAATAATAATAATAATAATAATAATAATAATAATAATGATTTTGATATTTAAGTGTTTACTATTTGCCAGCACTGTACTTAGCCCTGGAATAGATAAAAGATGATCACATTAGGCCCAGTCCTGTCCCACAAAGGGATCAAAGTCTTAATCCCCATTTTGCAGATGAGGGAACTGAGGCACAGAGAAGTGAAGTGACTTGCCTAAGGTCTCATAGCATACAAGTGGCACAGCTGGGATTAGAACCCAGGTTCTCTAACTCCCAAGCCTGTGCTCTTTCCAGTGGGCCACACTGTGTGAGCCCACTGTTGGGTAGGGACTGTCTCTATATGTTGCCAACTTGTACTTCCCAAGTGCTTAGTACAGTGCTCTGCACACAGTAAGCACTCAATAAATACGATTGATGATGATGATGATTAATCTACCCCCGGGCACCGGGGGAGATGTGTATACAAAATTCTCAGGACCACATCTTCAGAGTTTCTTTTCTCTCTCTGGGCTTTGACCAAAAGGGATGTATTGAGTATCCCACTGTGTTTTCCTATCAATTATCTTTCATTTTGTCCTCACTATGTCCTTGTGAAGCTGAGAGGCAGCAGCTGAGAGCAGCTGTCTTATTATTCAATGCACAGCTTTGTGTGTGTGTGTGTGTGTGTGTGTGTGTGTGTGTGTGTGTACACATATGTGTACACCCATGTTGAGGCCATCAATTTATGTGCTATATCTACTGAGAACTGCTTTTTAGGTCTTTCTGATTACGTTTTGCTGCCTTAAACTTTGTAGTCCAGTGGGCAGATGAGATTACACAAGTGGGCTAAGTACAGAAGGTTCTAAACTGTAAGCTCACCTCTAGACTGTAAATTAGCTATGGGCAGGGAACACGTCTACCAGCTCTGCATTGTACTCTCCCAAGTGCTTGGCACTGTGCTTTGCACACAGTAAGCGCTCCAAAAATACCAATGATAGAAGACCCTATTTTCTTGTCACCTAGCTGAGCCTCGACACCAAAGTATCCCTATTCTAGCGAATAATAATTATTGTGGTATTTGTTAAGCACTCACTATGTTTATTCAATCGTATTTATTGAGCGCTTACTGTGTACAGAACACTATATTAAGCTCTTGGGAGAGTGCAGTACAACAATAAACATTCACCTTCTCAGCCCACAATGAGCTTACTATGTGTCAAGCACCATACTAAGCACTGGGATAGATACAAGGTAACTGAGTTGGACACAGTCCCTGTCCCACATAAGGCCCACAGTCTTAATCCCCATTTTATGGATGAGGTAACTGAGGCACAGAAAAATTAAGTGAGTTGCCCAAGGTCACACATCAGCCAAGTGGGGCAGCCACAATTAGAATGCAGGTCCTTCTCACTCCCAGGCTGGTGCTCTACCCCCTGTGCCACACTGCTTCTCCATTCTTCTTGACCTTCAAGCTGAAGGGTATGACCAACTCCATCAGAGAAGATGCTAGCACGAAACGGGTGAGGCCCCGGTTTGGAAGTGCTGTTGTAGAATGCTCTAGCCTCCCCTCCATCTCCCCTGCTAAACCATTAGCTCCTTGAGAGCAGAGATTGTGTCTTCTGGCTCTCTCGTACTCTCCTAAGTGATCAGTACAGTGCCCTGCACGTAGATGGTAATAAGGTCCTTGAGGCTGGGGATCATGTTCACCAACTATTGTGCCTTCTCAAGTGTTTAGTTCAGTGTTTGAGGGAAGGATCGTGTCTAGTTTATTGTACTCTTCCAAGTGCTCAGTACATTGTTCTGCACATAGTAAGCTCCCTCAGGGCATGGATTAGGTCTACTTGCTCTCCTGTGCTTAGTAGAATGCCTGACACTCAGTAAGCACTCAGGTACCATTGCTGGATCAATCCTCAGTGACTCCATTTTTACCTTCAAAGTTGCCAAATAAACCTTCATGGCTTAATGGGTTTGACTTGGTAATAATAATGATGACGTTAATAATTGTTGTATTTGTTAAGTTCTTACTATGTGCTAAGCACTGTTCCAAGTTCTGGGGTGGATACAAGCAAATCATGTTGGACATACTCCCTGTCCCACCTGGGTCTCACAATCTTAATTCCCATTTCTCAGATGAGGTAATTGAGGCCCAGAGAAGTGAAGTGACTTACCCAAAATCACAAGCAGACACGTGGCGGAGTGGGGATTAGAATTCAGGTCCTCTGACTCCCAGGCCTGTGCTCTTTCCATTAGGCCATGCAGCTTCTCTTAAAACTTAGATTATTTCTTCGTGGTTTCAAATGAGATCTTTTACATGTTTGGTGAATGCAGTAACTGCTATGAGACAGTCTTCCTGTATGATAGAATATTCAGAATTTTGTGTCTATTTTGTTCTTGAAATCACAATAGAAAGGAAATTATTCAACATTGCTTTTAATGATACCTAATTAGGTATGTATATAGAATGGGTTTTTTTTGGTAAAGGACAGTATATAATTATCGTCTCTTGTAATCACAAGAGCTGATGATATAGAGTTGCCATTTTAAAATTCAATATATTTCCTGTTTGTTACTCATAGTTTCTCTGAGTCCTTCCCAGTTGAAGTTTTTCAGGCTTTCTGTAAAATTAGAATAAGCCTTTTTAAAGTTACAGAAAGGCAATTTTTGTAGGGAGGAGAGGCTGTATGTATGCAGGCAATGTGAAATCATGAAATCCTAAACAAATCTGCTACTAAAGAGAAGAGGCATGGGGAGGAGATCCTTTAGCTGGTAACCTCCTTGAAGGCAGTCAAGGTCTTGTCTGCTAACTCTCTTGTTTTCTCCCAACCGTTCACTCCAGTGCTCTGCTCATGGTAAAGTATAACCTCCTTGAAGACAGGGTTCTTGTCATTCTGGGCTAATTGCACCCTATCATGGTCTAGTGGAAAGAGCCCAGGACTGGATGTTGGGAGACCCGAGGTTTAGTCCTGGCTTTGTCGCTGGCCTGCTGTGTGCTCCTGGGCTGATCTTTTAATCTCTCTGGGACTTTGTTTTCTCAAGCATAAAATGGCCATACCATCCCCACTCTTCTTCCTAGACTGTGAACCCTGTGTGGGCAGGAGGCAAGTGTGTGTTTTCCTGTACCTTCCTCTGGTCCCACTGTGGCTACAGTGAATCCCATCTCCACCGGGAGCTCTGTATCTGACACTGTGAAAACATTGACTTCAGGGGATAATTATAATATAGATGGTATTTACTAAGCACTTGCTTTGTGCTTAACACTGGGCTCAGTACAGTGTTAGTATGTATTAGTGGATAGAAAATGGGCCTGAGGGTCAGAAGTACCTAGGTTCTAATCCTTGCTCCACTACTTGCCTGCTGTGAGACCTTGGGCAAGTCATTTCACTTCTTTGCACCTCAGTTACCTCATCTGTAAATTGGGTATTCAGATTGGGAGTGCCATGTGGGACTGGAACTATGTCTAACCTATTTATCTTATATCTATAACTCGGGACAGTTACTGGCACAAAGTAAGCACTTAGCAAATACCATTAAAAAAAACAATAGAGGCCAATCAGATAGGAAACAGTCCCTGTCCCTTGTGGGTTCATGGTTTATGGTGAGGGAGAATAGGACTTATATCCCCATTTTACAGATGAGGAAACAGAGGCACAGAGAGCTTAAGTCACCCAAGGTCATCTGGAAGAGAAGTGGCAAAATCAGGCTTAGAACTCAGGTTTCCTGATTCTCAGTACTGGGCTCTTTCTGCTAAACCACCCCACTCTCCTTCACCACTGGAGCTTCTTGTGTCAGGTTATTTGGACAAATGATAGTAATAATAATGCTATTTGTTAAGTGCTTACTATGTGTCAGGCACCGTTCTAAGCATTGGGGTGGATACAAGCAGATAGGGTTGGACACAGTTCCTGTCCCATGTGGGGCTTACAGACTCAATCCTCATTTTACAGATGAGGTAACTGAGGCCCAGATAAGTGAAATGACTTGGCCAAGGTCACACAGCAGACATTAGAACCCATCACCTTCTGGCTCCCATGTCTGTACTCTATCCACAATGCTATGCTCAAATGTCCCATGGCTTCTTGATCTTTGCCCTCTGTAGATGAATAATACAAATATTGAGGTCGTTTTGAAAATCTGCTTTCAACGATGTTATGTGCTGACCAAACAGACTTGGGCATGAATCATTATTATTTTCATTATCATTATGATGATGATCATCACTATGGGAAACTTTATCTTAAAATGTATTCCTCTGTCCATAAAACCGAAGGAAGAATCATTATAGGGTAGTCTAAGGGACCTGGGTTCTAATCCCAGCTCTACCACTTGACTGAGAGGTAACCTTGGGAAGTCACTTATCTGTGCCTCAATGACCTCATTTGTAAATTGGGGATTAAGACTGTGAGCCCTATGGGCTGTATCCAATCTTGCTGTATCTACCCCAGTGCCTGGCACTTTGTATGCACTTAACAAGTGCCATTAAATAATTCATCACTTCTTTAAGCCTCAGTTTCCTCATCTGGAAAATGGGGATTAAGACTTTGAGCCCTATCAGCTGCATCCAACCTGACCATACCTACCCCAGTGCTTAATTTGGTGACTAGCATCTTGTACGCGCCTAACAAGTACCATAAAAAAATTCATCACTTCTTTAGGCCTCAATTTCCTCATCTGGAAAACGGGGATTTAATATTTGTTGTCCTTTCTGACTTAGACTGTGAGTCCCACTTGGGATAGGGACCATATCCAGTCTGATTATCTTGTATCTACTGCAGCAATTGATGTAACGCTTGGTGGTAAACACTTAACAAATATATCAATTATTATTATTTGGGAGAAAGAAATGTCCTTCTGCTACAGGGCCCTGACCATAAGACTGCCCTGTGACACCACCACCCCCTCCCTCATTCATTCATTCATTCATTCATTCATTCACTCACTCATATTTATTGAGTGCTCACTATGGGCAAAGCACTGTACGAAGCACTAAAGACCCTGGGTGGCCCTCCATTGACAGATTGGTAGAAGATTCATGTCCTGTTGAATATATTCTGTCGGTGAGAGCTTCATAACCCTGAATATGATGATGATAATTATTGTGCTATTGATGGGCTAATTATATGACAATCTTTCTACTGAGCTCCGGGGAGGATACCAGCTAATCAAGTAGGATCCTGTCCGTATTCTGCATGGGGCTCAACATAAGGGTGAAAGAAAGCAGGTATTGAACACCCATTTTACAGAAGAGGAAACTGAGGCACAGAGAAATTAAATGAGGTGCCCAAGGTACCGCAACAGGTGAGCAGCAGAGATGGGGTTAGAACCCAGGTTCCCTGGCCCCCAGGCCCTGTGCTCTTTTCACTAGGCCAAGCTATTTCCCTGTAGTCACCGCTCCAACTGAACCCACTCACCTGGCCTCAATGGAATCGCTACCGAGTCATAGAGTCCGGCAACTGACCCCTCGGTGGAGTCTTCTAAACCATGTCACTCCTTGATTTATGCAACTCTATGAGGTCTCTCTCATTGGGAGAGAAGGTTCTAAGTTCATACATAGCACTGTAGACCCATCTCGTAGTCTGATAATTATTTAAGGTCTATGGTCCTAAATAAAGATCTTTGAAGGGGAGATACATTTATTCTTTTCCATGTATAAATTATCCTTTGGATAAAGTGAATAATTCAGCAAGAAAAAAATGTCTGTTTTCAGTCCCTTTCCCATATTGAACAGTGGAGTGTGTTAAGAAGTGCATACATAGTTCACTGGGCAAGTATGAATATAAATGTGTATTCGTAACTCAGGATCCTCATAGTGATCCTCCTTCATTTTAGACGGGACTGAACAAACTAAACTCTGGGCTTTAGCCAGACCCTTGAAAATGAATAGCCTAGTTAGCAAATTTTTCAAACCATGTTCCCCTGCATCCCTTCTCTCTGGGTTATGCCGAATACAGCCTCGGCCCCAGGTACAGAGCAGGGAATTCTGTGTCAGCTGGTGAGAGGACTCTGGGATGCTGCCTTCCCCTCTCTTCGCCTTCCTCTCTCAATCCCCCTGAAAATACAGCCTTCAGCCCAAGTTCAGAGCCAAGCACTCTGGGGAAAGCGGGTGAGAGGACTTCGGCTTCCTGCCTTCCTCTCTTCTTGCTGGTCCTCAAACACAGGGGACAGGAAGTAGGGAGACAGGAATTCCAGGAAAGCAGGTGAGAGAACTCTGGGAAGCTCACGTCCCCTCTCTTCCCCCACCTCTCTCCTATCTCCCTGAACACAGCCTTGGCCTGAGGTATGGAGCCAGAAACCCTGGGAAAGCAGTTGAGAGATCTCTGGGTTGCTGCCTTCTTTTCTCCTTTCCCTCCTCTCTCCAGCCCCCAAAATGTTTCTGTGTTTTTTTGAGTTGCTTCTGGTTGCAGACACGGTGGGAATCGCCTCTGTCACCTACTTCTTCCTCCTTGTGAGAACGGTCTGTCATCATGCTCGAGTGGCATGCTGACTGACTGTCAAGTGAGGCTAGGCTTCGCTCGTTTCCAACGTTTGGAACACTGGTTCATAAGAAGGTAAGTACAGGCTGGGGGTAGGACTCGTGGCTTCCGCTCGGGTGCCTGCTGCCACAGTGGGAGTGTGTGCTAACCCCATGAGAAGGGAATCCCATTCAGGTCAAAGCTTTGGCATAAAAATGGAGAGGAGAGCCCCAGGAATCCTTTGGCTTGGATGCTCAAGGCTCTCATCTTTAGGGTCCATGGAAGCAGTGGGGCCTAGTGGAAAGAGCCCGGGCTTGGGAGTCAAAAGGCCTGAGTTCTAATTGAAAATAAATGGCTCTGCCATTTATCTGCCATGCGATCTTTCTTGGGCAAGTCATTTCATTTCTCTGGATCACCTTCTCCTCCTCTGTAATATGAGAATTAAATCCTACTGTCTCCCACTTAGAGTATGTGGGACAAGGACTGTGATCCACATGTTTATCTTATATCTACTCATTTTAGTTGTGTTGGGCAAATAGCCCAACACAGTAAGCATTTAACAAATGCTGCTATTATGCTATTATTACTTTGGCAGTGTTCAACCAATAGTATTATTATTATTATGTTAGTGTTTTAACAAATATCACTATTATTATCATTATTACCTTCGTTCTTCAAAAGGAAAGAATTTCTGTCAAGGGCACATGTTAGCGTTTTAACAAATATCATTATTATTATCATTATTAGCTTCGTTCTTCAAAAGGAAAGAATTTCTGTCAAGTGCACAGGTCAGAAAGCAATATGAAGACCACCAACTTCATGGAGTCACGGGGAATGTACTCCAGTGGAAAAGATGAGTCGAGTGTGACCTTTGGAGTGTAAATGTAAGTAAGTGCTTAACAAATATCATTAAACAGCAAACAAGAAAAAACTCCCTTGCTTAACCAAATATACCTGCAGACAAGGGATTGGCTTACTAGGACCGAGTCCCCCTGGGCTCACATCGGGACCGGAGGGGAGTCCGATAGCAGCAAGCCTCAGGAGCAGACTGCAGTCCCTGGGCCGGACCAGTGCTGGCTGGGACTGGTTCTCCCCTGTTATGGGGGGGCCAGAAGGGACCACCAGATTCAGGGGTCGATTGGCATTAAGAAGGTGAAGCTGAGGGGAAAGAACAGAGGTCTGGAATCGATCAGTCAATCACTCAATCAATCATCCACTCCAGACCTTGAGCATAAGAGAAGCAGGGTGACCTAGTGGAAAGAGGATGGGCCTGGGAGTCAGAGGACCTGTGTTTTAATCCCGGCTCTGCCAGTTGCTTGCTGCTTGACCTTGGGTAAGCCACTTAACTCCTCTGTGCCTCAGTTTTCTTGTTCTCCATTCTCCTTGGACTGTGAGCCCCATGAGGGCCACAGTCTTTGTCCAACCTAATTGACTTGTATCTTCCCCAGCACATAGAACAGTGTTTGACACATAGAAAGAGCTTAACTACTGCGAAATAAACAAAAACAAAAATGAACCTGGGTTCTAGCTCTATAAAGCTCCTTAGGAGCAGGGGATGTATCTAGTTCTGTTGTATTGTACACTCCCAACTGCTCAGTACAGTGATATGGACAGGACAAGTACTCAATAAATACCATTGATTGAGCAATTGATTGATAGTCCCAGCTCTGCCACTGGCCTGTTGTTTCAATTTGAGCAAGTCAATTACCTTCTCTGGGCCTCAGTTTCCTCCTCTGTAAATGGGCCAGTATAACTTTTCTCCTTAGATTGTGAGCTCCATATGAGACATTGACTCTACCCTATATGAAAGCCTTGCTTCAGCCCTTGTGCTTAGAGCAGAGGAAGCCCGGGTAATTACTTATGCAAATCAGAATGATTTTTTATGTTTGTAGAACATCATCAGCTGGGTAGAAGGAATGAGAGTTGTAAGTTTGAGTGTCTGGGTTCTCTTCCCAGCTTCACTTTGCCCACTACTCTCTGCTGTCCTGATGGATGTGGGTGATCCTGGGGCTATCGGAGCGCGGGCTTGGGAGTCAGAGGTCATAATAAGAAATAATAACAATAATGATGGCATTTATTAAGCACTTACTATGTGCAAAGCACTGTACTAAGCTCTACTAGCATTTGTTAAGCACTTACTATGTGCAAAGCACTGTTCTAAGTGCTGGAGGGATACAAGGTGATCAGGTTGTCCCATGTGGGGCTCACAGTCTTAATCCCCATTTTACAAATGAGGTAACTGAGGCTCAGAGAAGTTAAGTGACTTGCCCAAGGTCACATCAGACATGTGGTGGATCTGGGATTCGAACCCATGTCCCCTGACTCCAAAGCCCATGCTCTTTCCACTGAGCCACGCAGCTTCTAACTGAGCCTCGCTGCTGTTCCACCACTTGTCTGCTGTGTGACTTTGGGCAAGTCACTTAACTTCTCTGTGCCTCAGTTACCTCATCTGGAAAATGGGGATTAAGACTGTAAGCCCCATGTGGGACAACCTAATAACCTTGTATCTACCCCAGTGCTTAGAATAGTGTTTGACACATAGTAAGAGCTTAACAAATACCATTATTATTATTATTATTATTCTTAAGTGTTGACTGTGTGCCAACCACTGTGCTTAGTGCTGAAGCAGATACAAGATTGTCAAACAAGGGACTCACAATCTAAGCAGGAGGGAAAACAGGCATTTAATCCTTAAAAATTTTGCCACTAATTAAATAGAGAATATGTGGTGAATTAGACTAGCGATTCATTCATTGATTCAATCATATTTATTAAGTGTTTACTGTGTGCAGAGCACTGTACTAAGTGCTTGGGAAGTACAAGTTGGCAACATATAGAGACAGTCCCTACCCAACAGCGGGCTCACAGTCTAGAAGGGGGAGACAGACAACAAAACAAAACATATTAACAAAATAAAATAAATAGAATAAATATGTACAAGTAAAATAAATAGAATAATAAATATGTACAAACATACATACATACATACATATATACATGTGCTGTGGGGAGGGGAAGGAGGCAAGGCAGGGGGATGGGGGAGAGGAAGGAGGGGGCTCAGTCTGGGAAGGCCTTCTGGAGGAGGTGAGCTCTCAGTAGGGCTTTGAAGGGAGGAAGAGAGCTAGCTTGGCAGATGTGCTAATGGAGGACATTCCAGGCCAGGGGGAGGACGTGGGCCGGGGGTCGATGGCGGGACAGGTGAGAACGAGGCACAGTGAGGAGGTTAGCAGCAGAGGAGCGGAGGCTGCGGGCTGGGCTGTAGAAGGATAGAAGGGAGGTGACGTAGGAGGGGGCAAGGTGATGGAGAGCCTTGAAGCCGAGAGGGAGGAGTTTTTGCCTGATGCGTATGTTGATTGGTAGCCACTGGAGATTTTTGAGGAGGGGAGTAACATGCCTGGAGTGTTTCTGCACAAAGATGATCCAGGCAGCAGCATGAAGTATAGATTGAAGTGGGGAGAGGCAGGAGGATGGGAGATCAGAGAGGGGGCTGATGCAGTAATCCAGTCGGGATAGGATGAGAGATTGAACCAGCAGGGTAGCGGTTTGGATGGAGAGGAAAGGGCGGATATTGGCGAGGTTGCGGAGGTGAGACCGGCAGGTTTTGGTGACGGATTGGATGTGAGGGGTGAATGAGAGAGCAGAGTCGAGGATGACACCTAAGATTGCGGGCTTGTGAGACGGGAAGGATGCTAGTGCCATCAACAATGATGGGAAAGTCAGGGAGAGGGCAGGGTTTGGGAGGGAAGATAAGGAGTTCAGTCTTGGACATATTGAGTTTTAGATGGTGGGCAGACATCCAGGTGGAGATGTCTTGAAGGCAGGAGGAGACACAAGCCTGAAGGGAGGGAGAGAGAGCGGGGCAGAGATGTAGATTTGGGTGTCATCAGCATAGAGATGATAGTTGAAGCCCTGGGAGCGAATGAGTTCACCAAGGGAGTGAGCGTAGATAGGGAACAGAAGGGGACCAAGAACTGACCCTTGAGGAACCCCTACAGTAAGGGGATGGGAGGGGGAGAAGGAGCCTGCAAAAGAGACTGAGAATGAACAGCCAGAGAGATAAGAGGAGAACCAGGAGAGAACAGAATCTGTGAAGCCAAGGTTGGATAGCGTGTTGAGGAGAAGAGGGTGGTCCACAGTGTCAAAGGCAGCTAAGAGGTTGAGGAGGATTAGGATAGAGTAGGAGCCTTTGGATTTGGCAAGCAGGAGGTCATTGGTGACCTTTGAGAGGGCAGTTTCCGTGGAATGTAGGGGACGGAAGCCAGATTGGAGGGGGTCGAGGAGAGAGTTGGCATTGAGGAATTCGAGGCAGCGTATGTAGATGACACGTTCAAGGAGTTTGGAAAGGAATGGTAGGAGGGAGATAGGGCGATAACTAGAAGGTGAGGTGGGGTCAAGAAAGGGTTTTTTTAGGATGCAGGAGATGTGGGCATGTTTGAAGGCAGAGGGGAAGGAACCAGTGGAGAGTGAGCAGTTGAAGATGGAAGTTAAGAAGGGGAGGAGGGAGGGAGTGATAGATTTCATAAGATGAGAGGGAATGGGGTCAGAAGCACAGGTGGCCGGAGTAGCACTTGAGAGGGGGGAGGAGATCTCAGCTGAGATCTGGGTTCTAATCCCAGCTCCACCACGTGTGGGCTGTGTGGCCTTGGGAAAGCCACTTCACTTCTCTGTGCCACAGTTACCCCATCTGTAAAATGGGGATGAAGAATGAGCGCACTGTGTGGGATGTGATGCCAATTTGTACTTCCCAAGCGCTTAGTACAGTGCTCTGCACATAGTAAGCGCTCAATAAATACGATTGACTGATTGATTGATTGATTGATGTGGACTGTGTCCAACTGGATTTGCTTATATCTACCCCAGCTCTTAGTAGACTGCCTGGCCCACAGTAAGTGTTTAATAAATACTATTATTTTTATTATTATTATTACCCTAGCAGCAGACATGTAGCAGAGCCAGAATTAGAACCCAGGTCTTTCAGATTCCCAGGCCCATGCTCTATCCACTAAGCCATGCTTTAACTACCATCTCTATGTGGATGATTCCCAAATCTACCTCTCCAGCCTGGACCTCTCTCTCTTTTTTTCTTAATGGTATTTTTTAAGTGCTTACTATATGCCAGGCACTGTACTAAGCCCTGGGGTAGAAACAGGGTAATCGCATTGGGCACATTCACTGTCCCAGGGGTCTCATTGTCTTAACCTCCATTTTATAGGTGAGGTCACCGAGTCATGGAGAAGTGAAGTGACTTGTCCAAGGTCACTCAGCAGACAAGTGGCAGAGCTGGGATTACAACTCCTGTCCTTCTGACTCACAGGCCTGGGCTCTATCCACTAGGTCATGTTGCCTCACATTTCCTCCTGCCTTCCTGTGAGCTCATCCTCTAGACCGTGAGCAGGGAATGTGTCTGTTTGTTCTTGTATTGCCCTCTCCCAAGGGCTTAGTATGGTGTACTGCACACAGTAAGGGCTTAATAAATACAATTGAATGATCGAATTAATGACATCTCTACTCGGATGTCGTGCTGACGCCTCAAACTTAACACGTCTAAAATGGAACTCCTCGTATTCCCACCCAAACATTCCTTATTTCCATCCAAACGCTCCTCTTCCAACTTCTTTCCCATCTGTAGATAATGCCACCATCCTCCCTGCCCCTCAAGCCTGTAACCTTGACCTTATGCTCAGCTCATCCCTCATTCGGTAACCTTGGCATTATCCTCAGCTCATCCTTCACTCAACCTGCATATTCAACCTATCACCAAATCCTGGAGGTTATATCTTCACATTTCTAAATTCCATCCTTTCTTCTCTATCCAAACTGCTACCCCACAGATCCAAGCACTTATCCTAACCTGAAGGGATGGGAGTTTGGCTGGATGTAGTGCATAGAACACGAGCCTGGGAGTCAGAAGGTTATGGGTTCTAATTCCAGCTCTGCCATTCGTCTGCTGCATGGACTTGGGCAAATCACTTCACTTCTCTGTACCTCAGTTCCCTCACCAGGAAAAGGGGAGTTAAGACTATGAGCCTTGTGTGGGACAGGGACTGTGTCTAACCCTGTTTGCTTGTATCCAACCCAGGGCTTAGTATAGTGCTGGGCACATAGTAAGCGCGTAACAAATACCATAATGATACTAATTATTATCAAGTATAAAGAAAAGGGAAAATAAAATTTTGAAATAGGATGAACAAGCAGAAGAGGTTACTGACAAGGTAGGATTAAAAACTTATCTCAGCACTTCTAGGTGATTTATTCTAAACCCTCTGGTGTATTTTCAATCTTTTTTTTTTAATTCTCTTACCAGAGGGGAGATTAGAACCCAGGCCTCCATCTTTTCAAGGCTGTTACTTTTCTTCTAGACCAGACCAGGCTTCATGGGGGTAAATGCTTGTTCATCCTATTTCAAAATTTTATTTTCCCTTTTCTTTATACTTGACAAGTTTAATTTAGAACAGCTTAAAACAATTAATGGTAATACAGTAATAATGACAGGAACAATACCTTTGTCAAACAGGAATAATAATAATGATAATATTAACATTAATGATTAAGAATGAAGAGAGGGGAGGGGGGAATAGGATCACCCTCCCGTTCCCCCCTTCCCCTCCTTTCCTCCCTTCCTTCTTCTTTCTTTCTCATGATTGATTGATTAATCAATCAAGATCACAGACTTTACCTTTTTCTTTTGTTTGTTTTTATGGCATTTGTTAGTCACGTACTATGTGCCAGGCACTGTACTAAGCACTAGGGTAAATATAAGCTAATTAGGTTGGATTCAGTCCCTGTCCCACATGGAGTTCACAGTCTTCATCCCCATTTTATGGATAAGGTAACTGAGGCACAGAGAAGTGAAGTGGCTCGCCCCAGGTTATCCAGCAGACATAAAGTGGAGGAACAGGGATTAGAACCCAGGTCCTTCTGATTCCCGGGCCCAGGCTATATCCACTAGGTCATGCTACCTACTTTGTTCACATGGGCTTGATCCATTTAAGGGAAACAACAGGAGAAATTCCATTTATTGGCTTAGGAAGTACACAGTGAATGAACAAATCAGGGATGATAAATCTCTCACATACCTAATCATTCAATCATATTTATTAAGCGCTTACACCCTCAAGGACAATATTTTCTTCTTTTGAAAGAGTCACTGGATGGGATGCGTTAAATTATTTTTCTTTGGTAAACCTATCAACCTCAAAATACATGGGTTGGATACCTACCATGGTGGGGAAAGGTTTAACTCACCCATTTATTGGACAGCTAACCTTAGGATAAAGGCCTTGCAGGATCATATATTAATGATTGGAAAGCATTTTATAGGAGACAGTAGCCCGTTAATTTGGAAAGTGAATTCCCTAATTGGAATAAATAAGTGAGAAGCAGCGTGGCCTAGTGGGTAGAGCATGGGCCTGAGAGTAAGAAGGACCTGGATTCTAATCCCCGCTCTGCCACCCGTCTGCTGTGTGATCTTGAGCAAGTCACTTCAGTTTTCTGTGCCTCAGTTACGTCAACTATGAAATGGAGATTTTGACTAAGAGCCCCATGCAGGGCATGGACTGTGTCCAACCCGACTAGTGTGTACCTTTGTCAGCGTTTAGAACAATGCCCAGAACATTGTAAGAGCTTAGACAAATACCATAAAAAAATAATATTGACCAAAGACTGATTTCAGGATCCCACATTCAGGACTGGAATAAATTTTATATGAGAACAATAGGGCTGTCAATCTGGAAAAGGAATTAAGATGGGATTTTTTTCCTAGCTTCAGATGAATAAACCTTGGCCTGACTTGTACTTCTCAAGCGCTTAGTACAGTGCTCTGCACACAGTAAGCGCTCAATAAATACGATTGAATGAATGAATGAATGAATGAATGACTTCTGGAGAGGGAGGCCACCCTCAAGGGCGGCCAGTAGGTGGTAGTACGGCTCAGTAGAGTGACAAGAGAGGACCCGTGTTCTAATGCAACTGGCTGTAGGAGGGCATATGTCTACCTACTATGTTCATTCATTCATTCTGTCATATTTATTGAGTGCCTACTGTGTGCAGAGCACTGTACTAAGTGCTTGGGAGAGTACAATATAATAATAATAATAATAATAATAATGGCATTTATTAAGTGCTTACTGTGTGCAAAGCACTGTTCATACTTCATGCTGCTGCCCGGATTATCTTTGTCCAGAAACGCTCTGGACATATTACTCCCCTCCTCAAAAACCTCCAATGGCTACCGATCAATCTGCGCATCAGGCAGAAACTCCTCACCCTGGGCTTCAAGGCTGTCCATCACCTCGCCCCCTCCTACCTCACCTCCCTTCTCTCCTTCTACTGCCCAGCCCGCACCCTCCGCTCCTCCACCGCTGATCTCCTCACTGTACCTCCCTCTCGCCTGTCCCGCCATCGACCCCCGGCCCACGTCATCCCCCGGGCCTGGAATGCCCTCCCTCTGCCCATCCGCCAAGCTAGCTCTCTTCCTCCCTTCAAGGCCCTGCTGAGAGCTCACCTCCTCCAGGAGGCCTTCCCAGACTGAGCCCCTTCTTTCCTCTCCCCCTCGTCCCCCTCTCCATCCCCCCGTCTTACCTCCTTCCCTTCCCCACAGCACCTGTATATATGTATATATGGTTGTACATATTTATTACTCTATTTATTTATTTATTTATTTATTTTACTTGTACATTTCTATCCTACTTATTTTATTTTGTTGGTATGTTTGGTTCTGTTCTCTGTCTCCCCCTTTTAGACTGTGAGCCCACTGTTGGGTAGGGACTGTCTCTATGTGATGCCAATTTGTACTTCCCAAGCGCTTAGTACAGTGCTCTGCACATAGTAAGCGCTCAATAAATATGATTGATTGATTGATTGATTGATTCTAAGCTCTAGGGTGGTTACAAGGTGATCAGGTTGTCCCACGGGGGGCTCACAGTCTTAATCCCAATTTTACAGATGAAGTAACTGAGGCCCAGAAAAGTGAAGTGACTTGCCCAAAGTCACACAACTGACAAGTGGCTGAGCCAGGATTTGAACCCATAACCTCTGACTCCAAAGCCCAGGCTCTTTCCACTGAGCCACGCTGCTTCTCCAATATAATAACGAACAGACACATTCCCTGCCCACAACGTACCCAACTCTCCCAAGTGCTTAGTTCAGTGCTCTGCATGCAGGAAGTGCTCAATAAATACAATTGATTGATCAGGATTTTTTTCATCAATGTCTGTCTCCCCCTCTAGATTGCAAACTCAATGTGAGAAGGACACATGTATACCTCCCCTGTTATACTGTATTCTACCACACACTTAGTTCAGTGCTCTGCACACAGTAAGCACTCCATAAACACCATCGATGGTGTTAATAAACATATACTATGCACAAACTAGTCCTTCAGAAACATTAAGAGCTCTGGAAGAAATAAAATTCAAGTAGTGCCCAAAGCAGAGTGAAGGGCTAAAAGAAATGAAAACAATAAATGTAGTGGAAAATTGGGGGTGGGGGTGGGTGGGGGGGAGAACACTCCATGGATGTCACAAAGAACCAATTTAATTCAGTACATCTCTCATTAGCAACAACTCCTGCCTGAAATAAATACCCCCCCTAAAAAGCCAAACAGAAGCAAGAACTTTTAATATTGGGTGCTAGATTGAAATGTCTACCTACTAGCGGCCCCTATTTTCAAAAGCCCTGGTATGCTCTTTGATCTTTCTAAACCACCTGTCTTCAAATTATTTTACAGATGCAATTACGAAGGCATCCAGAACTGCAGAGCCAACTCATTTCACTTCAGCATGACCTTCATCTTTGACTTTATCCAGAAGGATATCCTCTCCCATAACCTGAAATTGAAGGAAGTAAAAACACTTGTTATGTACTCACTATGTGCTGGCCACTGAACTAAGCATCGGGGTGGATAAGAGCTTACAGTCTTCATCCCCATTTTACAGATGAGGGAACTGAGGCCCAGAGAAGTGAAATGACTTGCCCAAGGTCACATGGAAGACAAGTGCCAGAGCCTGGATGAGAACCCAGGTGCTTCTGACTCCCAGGAACATGCTCTTTCCATGAAGCCACAATGTTTCTCTGCTACATCAGGCAGTGGCCCAGAAATAGAAATACACTTAAAATGGTTTGAAATGTTTCTACCCAAGCAGCACGATGATTATGACTTCTCCTCCTTCCCTGGGACTATTTTTAAACGATTAAACTGGTGGTTGTTTTTTCAAATTTTTATTTATGACTTTTGTTAAGCACTTACTATGCCTCAAGCACTGTTCAAAGCACTGGGGTAAATACAACTTAATCAGCTTGGAACTGGGCCTCAGTTCCCTCATTTGTAAAATGGGGATAAAGAATGTAAGCCCCATGTGCAACAGGGACTGTGTCCAACCTGATTAACATGTATCTACCCCAGCGCTTAGTACAGTGCCTAGCACATAGTAAGCACTTAATGAATACTAGAAAAAAAAGCGTCCCTAAAGTACCTGTCAAAGAAATACTATATCCTTCTTGTGGTTCTCAATCTTTATGGGTGTGGGAGTCTCTTCTGTTGGTCAGGGAATAGCCATAAATTTCCACCAATTCAATTCAATTGTATTCATTGAGTATTTCCTGTGTGCAAAGCACTGTACTAAGCACTTGGGAAAGTACATGCAACAACCAATAGACACATTTCCTGCCTACAACGAGCTCGCAGTCAGCTACTGGTTGAGAAGCGGGGAGTGGGAAGAATCTGAAATGGAATGAATAAATCAATGGAATCACTTGAGCGCTTACTACGTGCAGAGAAATGTAGTAAGCATTTGGGGGAATACAATGCAACAGAATTATTAGACATCTTCCCTGCCCACAGGCAGCTTACAGTTCAAAAGGACAGTTTATAGTCAATCAATCAATGGAATTTATTGAGCACTTACTGTGTGCAGAGCACAGTACTAAGCACTTGGGAGAGTTCAATGCAACAGCATTAGCAGACACACTTCCTGCCCACAATGAGCTTACAGTCTAGACTCCTTTAGGGGTTTCCATCTTTATTTGGGGGAATTCCTTATCCAGGAACCAAAATTTAGCTAGCTGCCCTGCCTATCACAAGCAATACATTTTTTCCATCCTAGGAGTTTTAAACCAGTTTTTAGATTCTTCAGGGAACTAAAATGAGGGTTAGCCATGAGTCTACATTTGCAGATGGGAGAAAGAGAAATGAAAGTCTTTGTATTACAAATGTAATATAAGAAAAAGGAGATGGTCACCAGTAACTAGGCAGAAATAGGCCTTTGCTAGGACTTATTCTAATTTCTCTAACTCCTCCCACAGATCTTCTGGTATCTTTGTAATTTTGTTGATTTTCTGTATTCTCCTGCCTCTGACATGTATCCTTTATGTATTTCCCCCAGTTTGATGTTAAGCTCCTTAAAGTGCCCATCTACCTAAAAAAATAGTTGTGTCCAAAATTTGTGGGGGTGGGGGGGCACGGAGAAGAGGGGAGGAAAAAACAGGGGTTTGAAATATCTATACACTAGAAAATCAACCACTGAATAAATAATAGAGAACTACTTTATTGAATGAAAATGAAGGCACCACCATTGAGAAGCAGCGTGGCCTAGTGGATAGAGCCCGGCCTGGGAGTCTGAAGGACCTGGGTTCTAATCCTGGCTCTGCCACTTTTTGTCTGCCAGGTGACCTTGGGCAAGTCACTTTATTTCTCTGGGCCTCAGTTACTACATGTGTAAGATGGGACTGAAGACTGTGAGCCCCATGTGGGACAAGAACTATGTCCAACCTGATCAGCTTGTATCTACCCCAGCGCTTAGTACAGAGCCAGGCAGATAGTAAGTGCTTAACAAAACCACACAAAAATAAAATGAAAACCTGACATCTACACTCACCTCAGAGATCAATTTCTTTCTGAGCATAAAGTTCTTTTCCAAGGCAAAGTAGGTCTGCTGAGATTTGATGAGTTGGAGCAAAAGCCTGAAAAACAGTCACAGGGAGATAGAGGAGAGCAGCTTTTGAATAAATAATCCAACAGAAAGTCATTTTTGTTGTTGTTAACAACAAACTAAGATACTTAGTCAAATAGCCAGCTCGTTGATACAAAAAAAAATTGCTTCCTGAAGAGAGAAGTACTGTGACTCATAATGTAATTGTCTGAGGTTCTGGAATTACCTAATTCTCTGAATGATATGGTACCTTATACTACTCTTTAGTTTCCTTGGTTTAAAAATGGTCCACCATACCTATTTTTTTTTTGTATCTGTTAGGCATTTACTACATGACAGGTACTGAACTAAGCGATAAGTTAGGTACAAGCTAATCAGGTTGGACAGACCCTGTTCCACATGGGGCTCACAGTCACAATCCCCATTTTACCAATGAGGGAACTGTGGCCCAGAGAAGTGGCAGAGTTGGGATTAGAACCCAGGTCCTTCTGACTCCCAAGCCCGGTCTCTACCCATTAGGCCACGCGGCTTCTCTGCCACTGCTTGACTGAATATACCCCTCACTGACTCTGTATTTTGGGTTGTAAATTGTAAGTGGGACAGGGCTCCAGAGGAGCAGCATTGCCTAATGGATAGTGCATGGGTTTAGGAGTCTGGGGACCTGGGTTTTCATCCTGGCTCCACCACTTGCCTGCTATGTGACCTTGGGCAAGTCACTTCTCTGTGCTTCAGTTAACTCAACTGTACTATAGGGATTAAGGTTATGAGCTCCGCCTGGGACATGGACTGTGTCCAATTTGATTAACTTGTACTTATTCATTCATTCATTCAATCGTATTTATTGAGCACTTACTGTGTGCAGAGCCCTGTACTAAGCGCTTGGGAAGTACAAGTTGACAACATACAGAGATGGTCCCTACTGTATCTACTCCAGCACTTAGTACAATACCTGGCATAAAGTAGGCACTTAATAAAAACCATTAAAATAAATTGTGGGCTGTTGGACTTGGTACCGGCTTGATTCCTTTAACACAATATTCTTCCATTCTTAACATTATTGTTTTGCTGTTTCTATCTCCCTCCAAATTTAAGGCTGGGAGCCCCTTGTGGGACACGGACTGTGTCCAACCTGAATAGCTTCAAAGGATTCAATTGCCTTGCCCCCTCCTACTTCACCTCACTGCTCTCCTACTATAACCCAGCCTGCACACTTCTCTCCTCTAATGCCAACCTTCTCACTGTACCTCCGTCTCATCTATCTCACCACCAATCCCTCATCCACGTCCTGCTTCTGGCCTTGAATGTCCTTCCTCGTCTTATCTGACAATCACTCTTTCCTGCCTTCAAAGCCTTAGTGAAGGCCCATCTCCTCCAAGAGGCCTTCCCTGACTAAGCCCTCCTTTGCTCTTTTCCCACTCCCTTCTGTGTCGTCTTGACTTGCTCCCTTTATTCATCTCCGCTCCCAGACCCTCAGCACTTATGTCCATATCTGTCATTTATTTATATTAATTTCTTTCTCCCCTTCGTAAACTCATTGTGGGCAGGGGATGTGTCTGCTTATCGTTGCATACTACTCTCCCAAATGCTTAGTACAGTGCTCTGCACATAGTAAGGGCTCCACAAATATGATTCAATAAATGAATGAATTAGCTTGTATCTACCCCAGAGCTTAGTATGATGCCTGGCACATAGTAAACCCTTAACAAATATCATTAAAAAAAGAAATAAAAGACTTACATTGGGAATGTGGAACAGAGACTGTGACCGACACGATTATCTCATATCTACCCTTGTGTTTAGTACATTGCTTGGCACGTAAGTGCTTAAACACCACTATCATTACTATATGCCATTTAAATTGTTACTTATTTGTCCTCTGCCAATCTTGAGCACCCCTGTTATTCTTAGACTGCAAGCCCCCGAAGGTCCAGGAAATGGGTTTGAATTTTTTTAGGGTATTCGTTAAACATTTACTATGTGTCAAACACTGTTCTAAGTGCTGGGATCGGTACAAGTTGATAAGATCAGACACAATTCCTGTCCTGCATTTGGCTCACAATCTAAGTAGGGGGAAGAACAGGTATTTCAACCCCATTTTACAGTTGGGAAACTGAGGCACAGAGAGGTGGAGTGACTTGCCCAAGGTCACACAGCAAGCAATTGGCAGACCTGGGATTAGAACCCAGGTCCTCTGACTCCCAGGCCCATGCTCTTTCCACTTGGCCATGTTGCTCCTTTTTTTTTTTTTGGTATTTGTTAAGCATCTCCTATGTGCCAGGCACTGTACAGAGTGCTGAGGTAGATACAAGCTAATCAGATTGGACACAGTCAATGCCCGCATGGGCTCACAGTTTTAATCCCATTTTACATATGCAAGAACTGAGGCCCAGAGAAGTGAAGTGACTTATGCGATGTCACCCAGCAGATAAGTGGCGGAGCCGGGATGAGAGCCCAGGTCCTTCTGACTCTCAGGCCTGGGTTCTAGCCACAAGCCTAAGCTGCCTCTCTTGTTTGTGGGGTTCAGAGTTTGACCTCATCTGGACTCCACATTGCTTTGCATTTTCACTCAAGCTCTCTCCCTTTACCTGGCTCTTACAAAGGAGGAACACACTTTAGCCTGGAACTCCATCGATCTTTCCGGGACCCTGACTTTGACAGCAGAACTGACTTGTCTCCCTCCTGCTGGGAGGCCAGAAAAATTGGTGAGGCCTTCCTCCCTTTCCTGGCCGTGACATTTTAAAAGTCAATAAAAAAGCTAAATAAAATAAAAATAAATGTAAAACGCAACTACAGGCAGCACAATAAAATACAATAAAATAGTTTAAAATAAAAGTTAACACTAAAATCACTAACATCTAAAATAATTAACATATAAATCCATACAACACATCCCATTGAATGTAGACGTCTGGGATATTTTAGGATAAAAAAAATAATAAAAATACTATGCATTTGAAGACCAAAAATGGCGAGGTTTAACTCTTTGCATTTTCTAATGTGATGAGATGAATGGCCTTATGAACACAAACTGACTAGAAAACTATAGACCCACCCAAAAACTTTCAGGGAAAATTCCATCCACCTTCAAAGCAATTTCACTTCATATGCTTTGTTTAAGAGCATCTAACCCACTAAGTATTTTGTCCTCATGGTTTTGAATCTGTACAGATTTTGGGGGGTGCTACTCTGGACTGGATCTTTCTTGAATGAGGTAGGCCCTCACAGGAGCTGAGGTAAGTGCGGGCCAGAAGGGAGAAATGTCTTAATTCCCAGGAAGGGTGGGGAGAAGCAGCGTGGCTCAGTGGAAAGAACATGGGCTTTGGAGTCAGAGGTCATGGGTTCAAATTCCGGCTCTGCCAATTGTCAGCTGTGTGACCTTTGGGCAAGTAACTTAACTTCTCTGGGCCTCAGTTACCTCATCTGTAAAATGGGGATTAAGATTGTGAGCCCCACATGGACAACCTGATCCCTTTGTATCATCCCCAGTGCTTAGAACAGTGCTTTGCACATGGTAAGTGCTTAACAAATACCAAAATTATTATTATTATTATTCAAGGGGTATCCTCAGGGTGGTCCTGGGAGCTGGCAAGTGTTGCCTTGATGGGTGTCAGTGCATTTATGTCTGCCTTAGCTTTTCCACTTCAAAATCTGCTGATAGGATTTTTGTCCCCCACATGCAGCAAGGAGAGAATTGGTGTTCCTAAATCCAGGGAAGAAATGAGGCAAAGGGGCAACAGACCAAGAAGGAGAATTCAGGTGATTGTGCCTGCCATCGGAGGCATGGTCACTACCTGTAGCCCCTTATTGCAGCGGGGGGGTGGGGGGGGAAGCAGGGACAGTCTGGTGAGAGGGGTCCAGGGGAGGAGGGACGTGGCGGAACAGGCTCGCCTGGGGAGGAGGAACAAAGGGTCTAAGCCCACTGTGGCCCTGCCACTAGGTGCCTCTTGATACTCAGTGGGAGGCCCACTGCAGGGGGGACAGTGGCAGTGCAGAGGAGAGAAAGGTAGGGAAGAGGGGGTTGCTAGGGATCCCTCTCTATCTTTTCCCTTTCCACCTCCCCTCCTCTTTCTCTAGTCACTTCCATTTCTCCTCCTTCCCTTTCTTCCCTAAAATAAAAGGAAAAAATATTGTTTCAACAGCACCCCAACTTTCAAGGACACAAGGCTTCCAGCCAAGCCAGCTCTAACTTTGTCCTGGACACTCAATACCCAGAGGGAAACCATCCTGAAGCACTCTTGCCCCCACCCTAAGGACTCGAGCCATCCAGTTCAACTTCTTCCTGCACTCTTAGTACCCCGAGGGAAACCATCATGAAGCATTTCTGCCCCACCCTAAGGACCCCAGCCTTTCAGCCAAGCCAGATCTAACTTCTTCCTGGCCTCTTAGCATTCTGAGGGAAACCATCCTGAAGCTCTCCTGACTCCACCCCAAACCCCACACAACCCCAGACCCAAACCACAGGGTGTCTTCTGAGGCCTGGGGTTGTCTCTGACTGCCCTGTCTACCTCCCCCGCCCAACACTGGCCACCCCTCTGTCAACCCCCCCATCCCCCACACACCCTACCAGCTCCCTAAACCTGATCCACCTCTCCCCCTTCCACATATTCAAAGGAAGGCTTTTTTTCTCCAAAACTCTATGTTAGTGAATAAAGGTTGTTAAAATCCCATCTCACACCTGAAGGTCTTCCTTGGCTTGAGGATTGGGTCTTTGTATGATTCAAAGAGATGGTGTCTGCACAGGATAATCAAGACAGATGTTCAGGGTTGATAACTAAAACTCCTCTTTGTAAAAAAAGTGAAGGCAAGTGAAGCTGGCAGCCCTGCCAGGGGGCTTTACAGTATGTAGATAATAATAATAATAATAATAATAATAATAATAATAATAATAATAATGACATTTATTAAGCGCTTACTATTTGCAAAGCACTGTCCAGCCAAAGGTGTGACAGTTCTGTGGGGAAAGTAGAAGGGTGATCTAAGGCACTAGATGCCCCCTCTTCCTTAGAAGTTTATTTTTGCTCTCTCTCTCTCTCGCTCTCTCTCTCTCTCTCTCTCTCTCTCTCTCTCTCTCTGTGTCTCTCTCTCTCTGCCAGCTCCCGGGAGACCTGATGTGCCCCAGGTCCAGACTGAAACTTTCCAAGGTATATTTCATAGTGTGGACAGCTCCCCTGGATTAATAGGCCAAGTATAAGACAAGCAAAACTCTCACATCCTTGTTGTACCTACTGGCTTCCAAACCAAACTTTCACACCTTTTCCCTACTACACATCCCTAGCCCTTACCACATACATATCCCTCCTCCTTTTTACCCATCCTTCTTAACACACTAACACAACCCTTTACTCTCCCCTTATGGTCCCCACTTCTTCACACACACTCCTGTAAATTTCTTCCCAAGCTGCACATCACTAAACTAAACACAGCCCCACACAGATTCCTAGCACTTCCCAATCCGGCCTAGACATACACAACCATTCGCCTTCAGAGCTGGTAACAGGGAGCAGAAACTAGTAGAGCAGATGAGAAAAATATGCTACTGCCAACAATAGCAGGTCTCAGGAGTTCCTGCTGGGTCTAGACCAGCCTACTTTACCATGGCAAAATGGCTGTAATTGCTCTTTACTAAGCAAGGCTTATCTCTCTACTTTCAAGTATCCCCACTTGTACTCTTAGCTCCATTCAAAATTGAGGGACCTATAGAATAGCCATAAAAAATTAAATCCTTAGCCCCCATTGTGGAAATAGTTATAGAGCATTTTTTTTTTTATAATTAAGCATAGGAAATACTGCTATTACTACTAATCATGGTACTTGTTATGTGCTTACTAGGTGCCTAACACCATTTTAAGCACTGGGGTAGATACAAGCAATCAGGTTGGACTTAGTCCCCACCACACATGGGGCTCACGGTCTTGACAGATGAGGTAACTGAGGCACAGAGAAGTGAAGTGACTTGCCCAGGGCCACAGAACAGATAAGTGGCAGAGATGGGATTAGCACCCGTGACCTTCTGACTCTTAGGCCCGTGCTCTATCCACTATGCTGTGCTGCTTAGCAAATGACAGTAAAACATATCAGATAGTGTTTTTAATTCTGTTTTTAATGAATGGAAAGCATTCATTAGAAAATTCCACAGTGAGGATTTTAGAAACCAGGCTTACAGGCGAACATTAAAAAAGGTAAAGGGTCAGCATTCTGACATTCTGATTCAACATCAGAATAATCATTGGTTACTACTGGACATTCACCTGGTGACTTCTTGCTTTCCTCCTGGAAAGCTGTATGGCACATGATCAAGATTGGGCTCTCAGTCCTAAGGAACTCTGTTGGTGAGACTGTATCTATGAGAATCTGTAATTTTGAGAGAGGCTATTGCACGTTTTTTCCATAAAAACACCGTTGGGCATCTCATCTGGTCCCATGACCTGTGGGGGCCATTGCTCCAACAGCAGTGGTTAAGTATGGAAAAAGTACTTCCTACTGCCAGAGTTTAGGTGACAAAAATGCCTCATCAATACATCCATCTACTCCATCACTTCCCCTCATTTATTAATAATAATGATAATAATAATTCTAATTATGGTATTTGTTAAGCGCTTGCCATGTGCCAAGTACTGTTCTCAGCGCTTTGAGAAAAATATTTTATGGTATTTGTTACGTGCTTACTATGTGCCAAGCACTGTTCTAAGCTCCTGGAGAGATACAAGGTAATCAGGTTGTCCCACATGGAGCTCACGATTATCATCCCCCTTTTCCAGATGAGGCAACTGAGGGCACAGAGAAGTTAAGCAACTTGCCCAAAGTCACCCAGCAGACAAGTGGCGGAGCGGGGATTAGAACCCAAGTCCTCCAATTCCCAGTGCTCTTGCCTCTAGGCCATGCTGTTTCTCCACTTGACTTTCCTGTCTGTCTCCCCCTTTATTTGTAAAGTCCTTGTGGGTAGGGATCACGTGTGTCAATTGCATTGTAACCTCCCAAACACTTAGGAAGGTGCTTAAAGGTCACAAATCCAGTTGCCTGGGTTACACAAAAGGGAAAGGAATTGGAGGGGGGGAAGGTGACATGAGACCAGGACAGAAAAAAAAGAGCCCATTTCATTTGTAGTTTTATTTTTTTATTTGTTTATTCATGTGAGGTACGATCATTGGTTTGATTTAAGGATTCATTACAGAAATTGCCTAAAACTGTCTTTGGTGGCATACAATGAATAGGTTTCAGATTCTGCACTATATTCACAACTTTTAGGGGTTATTTTGCTATCTAAAGACAGAATTAATCGGATTTAAAAGAATAGGTAGGAAAGGAGGGGGTTTTTTCCAGCTGGTACTCTGTGAGGATGGGGAATCTACTCATTCATTCATTCAATCATATTTATTGAGCGCTTACTGTATGCAGACCACTGTACTAAGCTCTTGGGAAGTACAAGTTGGCGACATATAGAGACGGTCCCTACCCAACGCTGGGCTCACAGTCTAGAAAGGGGACATAGAAGGGGGTCATATGGGTCACAGATCCATACAAAACTCATTCCATTGAACGTAGATGTCTGGGATATTTTAGGATTAAAACAAAAAGCCAAAGAAAAACACCATGCAGTCAAAGACCAAAAACGGTGAGATTTATCTCTGCCTAGTCTGACGTTATTCGATGAATGGCTTCAAGAACACAAACTGACTATAACACTATAGACCCACACAAAGACTTCCAGGGAAAATTCTGTCCAATTTCAAAGCAATTTCACTTCCTATGCTTTGTTTAAGCATGTCTGACCCACTGAGTATTTTGTCCTCAAGGTTTTGAATCTGTACAGATTTGAGGGGCTGCTGCTCTGGACTGGATCTTTCCTGGATGAGGTAGGCCCTGGTAGGAGCTGAGGTAAGTGTGGGCCAGAAGGGAGAAATGTCCTAATTCCCGGGAAGAGTGGTTCAAGGAGTGGCCCTGGGAGCTGGCAAGTATTGTTTTGATGGGTGTCAGGGCATTTGCGCCTGCCTTAGGCTTTTCACTTCAAAATCTGCAGATAGGATTTTTGTTCTGCACACGCAGCAAGGAGAGAATAGGTGTTCCTAAATGCAGGGAAGAAATGAGGAGAAGGGACAGCGGACCAAGAAGGAGAATTCACACGATTGTGCCTGCCGTCAGAGGCATAGCCACGGCCCCTTATTGTAGCGGGGCAGGGGGGAAGAAGGGCAGTCCGGGGAGAGGGGACCAGGGGAGGAGGGAGGTGGTGGACCAGGCCTGCCTGGCGAGGTTGGGGGATGGAGGGACTAAACCCACTGCGGCCCTGCCACTAGGTGCCCCCTGATCCTCAGTGGGAGGCCCACTGCAGGCCCCTTTCTAGACTGTGAGCCCAGTGTTGGGTGGGGACCGTCTCTATATGTTGCCAATTTGTACTTCCCAAGCGCTTAGTACAGTGCTCTGCACACAGTAAGCGCTCAATAAATACGATTGATTGATTGATTGATTGCAGGGGGGACAGTGGCAGTGCAGGGGAGGGAGCGCCAGGGAAGAGGGTGTTGCTGGGGACCCCTTCTCTATCTTTTCCCCTCTCTACCTCCCCTCCTCTTTCTCCAGCCACTTACATTTCTCCTCCTTCCCTTTCTTCCCTAACTTTTGAGGACCCAAGGCCTCCAGCCAAGCCAGCTCTATCTTTGTCTGGGACACTCAACACCCCAGAGGAAACCATCCTGAAGCACTCCTGCCCCCACCCTAAGGATCCAAGTCCTCCAGCCAAGCCAACTCTAACTTCTTCCTGGACTCTCCACACTCCAAGGGAAACCATCCTGAAGCATTCCTGACTCCACTCCAACCCCACACAACTCCATACCCAAGACACAGGGTGTCTTCTGGGGCCTGGGGTCATCTCTGACAGCCCTGTCCACCTCCCCCCACAACCCTGGGTACCCCTCCTTCCAACATGCCCCCTCCCCCATACACCCCACCAGCTCCCTAAACCTGATCCACCTCTCCCCCTTCCAGGTATTCAAAGGAGAGCTTTTCTTCTCCAAAACACTGTGTTAGTGAATGAAAGTTGTTAAAATCCCATCTAATAATAATAATAATAATAATAATAATAATAATATTGGTATTTGTTAATTGCTTACTATGTGCCAAGCACTGTTCTAAGCACTGGGGTAGATAGAAGGTTATCAGGTTGTCCCATGTAGGAGTTACAGTCTTCATCCCCACTTTACAGATGAGGCAACTGAGGCACAGAGAAGTTAAATGACGTGCCAACACCACCAGCTCATCAGGGTTTGTTCTTCTGTTTTCTCTGCAGAGACACAAGTGCTGGGGGTGGGGGATAATGAAGAGGAGGAGGAGCAGTTGTCTGGTGGTTCAAATGGTGCCACACTTGATTCATTCAATTCATTCAATCATATTTATTGAGTGCTCACTGTGTTCAGAGTACTGTACTCAGCGCTTGAGAGAGTACAATATAAGCACATTCCTTGCTCACAGCAAACTTACAGTGTAGCGAGACAGACATTAATATAAATAAAATTGCTGATATAAGTGGTGTGGGGGTTGGGGGAGGGATGAATAAAGACCAAGTCAGTGTGAGGCAGAATGAAGTAGGAGAAGAGGAAAGAGGGGCTTAATCAGGGAAGGTTTCTTGGAGATGTGCTTTCAATAAGGCATATGTTGGTCCCTGCTCGTTCAATCTCTAATCCTATGCCGACTGTATTACTGCATCAGCCTCCTCTCCAATCTCCCATCCTCCTGTCTCTCCCCACTTCAATCCATACTTCACACCGCTGCCTAGATCATCCTTGTGCAGAAATGCTCTGGGCATGTTACTCCCCTCCTCAAAAATCTCCAGTGGCTACCAATCAACCTATGCATCAGGCAAAAACTCCTCACCCTCGGCTTCCAGGCTGTCCATCACCTCGCCCCCTCCTACCTCACCTCCCTTCTCTCCTTCTACAGCCCAGCCCGCACCCTCCGCTCCTCTGCCGCTAATCTCCTCACTGTGCCTCATTCTCGCCTGTTCTGCCATCGACCCCGGTTCCACGTCCTCCCCCTGGCGTGGAATGCCCTCCCTCCTCACATCCGCCAAGCTAGCTCTCTTCCCCCCTTCAAAGCCCTACTGAGAGCTCACCTCCTCCAGGAGGCCTTCCCAGATAGAGCCCTCTCCTTCCTCTCCCCCTCCTCCCCCTCCCCATCCCCCCGCCTTACCTCCTTCCCCTCCCCACTGCACCTGTATATATGTTTGTACATATTACTCTTTATTTATTTATCTTATACATATTCTATTTATTTTATTTTGTTAATATGTTTCATTTTGTTGTCTGTCTCCCCCTTCTAGACTGTGAGCCCGCTGTTGGGTAGGGACTGTCTCTATATGTTGCCAACCTGTACTTCCCAAGCGCTTAGTACAGTGCTCCTCATACAGTAAGCACTCAATAAATATGATTGAATGAATGAATGAATGAAAGTGAAGCCGAGGGCATCTCCTCTGGGCATGGGGGTGAGGCTGAACAGGTGGCCTACAGTCAACCACAGCCTCGGACCCAGAGCCTCATGTGGTAGCCGGGGCATCATTCCCCCAGGCTGAGGAAATCCGGACCACACACTCGTCCATGGCCACGCTCGGTCACTGGTAAACAGCGACTCCTGACTTCCGGAGCAGGACACTCACGGCACGAGGTCACACTGAGTGTTGGGGTGGGAGAAAAATGGATACCATTACAAAGACTGTTATTGCTACTATGACACAGATCCAAGCTCACCTCCTCCAGGAAAGCCCCCCCCCCCCCCCCCGATTGACTCCATAATAATAATAATAACAATAATGGTATTTGTTAGGCACATAGTAAGCACTTAACCAATACCATCATTACTATTATTATTAGTAATAATAGTAATAATTACTTTCTTACTGGGTGCAGAACACTATACTAAGTGTGGGGAGAGAAGGCACAGGTGAGAATTAGACTGGGGGGGGCTCATAACCTAAGAGCACAAGTGGGGAGCAAGGAATGCTGAAACATTGAGACACAACACTTTCTCAGCTTAAAATATAGTTGGAGAGATGGACACTACAATACCTTATAAGCAGAGGGAAGAAAAGGAGTTTAAAGATGAGCTAAAGGGAAAGAGGGGAGAAGCACATGTGTGTGTGTTTATCCCCACTCCCCACAACTGTCCCATGTGCCTGCAGCAGAAGCAAGGTGTGTATGATAATGATGGTATTTATTAAGTATTTTCTTTGAAACTAAAAACTGCACCAAGCCTGGACAAGAGAGAAGATTTTCTTCTGTTTCACACTTGCACTTGGATTTGCACCCTTTATTCACCCCTCCCTCAGTCCCACAGCACTTATGCACATATCTGAAATTTACTGATTTATATTAATGTCTGTCTCCCCCTCTACACTGTAAACTCCTTGTGGCCAGGGAACGCATCTAGCAACTCTATTCTAGTGTCCTCTCCCAAGCATTTAATACAGTTCTCTGCCCACAGTAAGCACTCAATAAATACCATTGATTGATCCATTTGAGTGTATCTACAAACTCAGTCCTATAGTTCTCTCCCCAATACTTAGTACACTGCTCTGCATATAGTAAGGGCTCTGTACATACCATTGACTGATAGACTGATTAATGACAAGCAAGGCAAATTCATGGACTTGAGCTGGGACTAACATCCCAAAGGTCAATTATCAGTTTCACAATTCCTGGATTGGTTTCAGCTTAGTGCCAAGAGCCCCTAGCAATTTTTCAGCTTGGCTTGACCAAATTCTCCCAGCTGAAAAAACTGCTTTCTGTGGAATTCGTTAGGCCACTTCAAAGAGACAGCAACCTAACCACAAATTGCAAACATTCATGCACCTGATGAGGCACGAGATAAATGGTGTGGCCTCTAATATATGAAGCTTTTAGATAAGAAGACAATCACTTCAAAGTTTCTGTCCCACTTGGGACCCAGAAACTGTTCCCCATCATTGAGGTATTTGTTGGCAGCATGAGAAAGCATCATGGGACCTTGTCCAGGCTCCACGCTTTCAATCTAAGAGCCAATCAATCAATGATATTTATTTAGTGGCTACTGTATGCAGAGCACTGCACTAACTGTTTGGAAGAGTCCAATACAGCAGAATTAGCGGACACATTCCCTTCCCAAACCAATCTTTCAGCCTAGAGGGGGAAGTCAACATTAATACAAATAAAGAAATTACAGATATGGACAAAAGTTCTGTGGGGCTGAGGGAGGGGGTGAATCAAGGGAGCAAGTCAGGGTGACAAAGAAGGAAGTGGGAGAAAAGGGAATGAGGGCTCAGTCATGGAAGGCCTCTTGGAGGAGCTGTGCCTTAAATGAGCCATAAAATCCTCCCATCTCCCCAGGTTTGATGAGAGTTTAATCAGGCAAGGCCTCTCGGAGGAGAGGTACCTTTGAAAGAACCATAAAATTCCCCCATTTTCCCTAAATTCTACCTCCCTAAAATGAGGAGCACAGATGAAGGGTGAATTTGAGTAAAATAATGGCACACTGAAGAATGAGTGGAAAGGAAAGGATCAACACTGTGAAGTTCAAAAAAGTCAATCATGCATGGGCCTGGGAGTGAGAAGGTCAAGGGTTCTAATCTTGGCTCTGCTCCTTGTCTGCTGTGTGACCTTGGCCAAGTCACTCTCCTTCTCTGGGCCTCGGTTCTCCTGTTCTCCCTCCTTTTAGACTGTGAGTACCATAAGAGACAGGGACTGTATCCAAACTAATTCACATGTTCCTACCCCAGGGCTTAGAATGGTGTTGAACACATAGTAAGCACTTAACAAATAGCATAAAAAAGTGTTCCGTGAGACATGTGACACCCTGGGCAACAGGGCTTAGTGCAGTGCTTGCTACCAAGTAAGTGCTTAACAAATACCATTATTATTATCTGTCAATCCAAGATCTGCAAGGGCCGTTAGCGGCCACCCCAGTGGCCAGCCTTAAAGCTGACCTGCCCTTCCTTCCTGTCTTTTTCACCTTACCTGCCTTTTCCTTCCACTCTCCCCAGGCTCTTGGATTAAGAGCCTCCCAAACCTGGCCTCCTCTAATTATTTCTGACACCAACAGTTGTTCCTCAGAGGCTGAGAGGAACAGAAGCAGGGAGGAGAAAAGCAGCACGGCCTAGCGGAAAGGGCTCGGGTCTGGGAGTCAGAGAACCTGGGTTCCAACCCCTGCTCCACCACCCATCTGCTGTGTGACCCTGGGCAAGTTGCTTCACTTCTCTGGGCCTCAGTCATCTCATCTGCAAAATGGGGGAAAAAGAGTGTAAGCCCCACATGGGACAGAGACCATGTCCAACCTATCTCGTATACACAGTGGCTCCAAGTACAGTGCCTGGCACACAGAAAGCACTTAAATACCATTAAAAAGAAAACAAAAAGGAGAGACAGAGTGGAGGGGATAGTAGGGCCTGGGGACTGGGAAGGGCTCAGGGAAGAGCTTGAGTTCACTGACTGATTGGTTCATTCATTCATTCTTATTTATCGAAAATCTTCCTGGGTGCAAAGCACTGTACTAGGTGCTGGGAAAGCCCTGAGGGAGAATTCGACCCTGTCATCGAGGAGTATGTGAATGGGTTGCAGGTGTTTATAGTTAAGGATGTTTTTCCAGATCCTTTAAACGATGAGCAGCTGCAAATCCCCTTCTCCTTAATAGCCTTCTGCTTCTTTCTTCCTTGCTCCTGCAGCCCCATCCTCTGAAAACCCAATCTCTCCATTAGGTGCCCTTCAATGGAGCAAGTGCTGCTGCCCCTTTAAAGTCCCAGAAGTAAGGCTTGTGGGTTTTATTTGCTGTAGGCTGTGGAGAGAAGATAGAGTGTGTTACCTGGGGGCTGTGGTGAGGAGGGCTTGTGATGCCCTCTTGGTTAGCTTATCTTTTGTTCAGTTGTGGTAGTTGATATAGTGGGCTTTCTCTCCATACTTCATACACCACTGGCCCTGGTGGTCCCGAGGTGGGTAGGGCAAATGGTTTGGTTTTGATGGTGCAGGAGTGACTTGGCTTGATGGTTTTGGGGGACAACTTAAGGCTGGGCTAACTGGTGTTGACCTAATTGGTGAGGGAGGGGTTTGTGAGGGGAGTTGGATGCTTAGGTTTGGAATATTAGTGACTTTATTGATTATGGTGATTGAGGGGGTTGAGGAATGGGCTGGGCTCAGGGTTTGAATTAAAGGGGTGAGGAAGGGAGACCAAAATGGGGGATAACTGACATAATGGTGGTGGCACTCCTGGTAGAGGGAGCTGCAGTTAGGTGTTAAATTGTACTCACCTAAGTGCTTAAGACAGTGCTCTGCCTACACTAAGTGCTCTATAAATATGATTGACTTTGTATTATTGATAAAAATAATGATACTTGTTAAATGCTTACTATATGTCAAGCACTATTCTAAGCACTGGAGTGGATAGAAGCTAAATAGTAATAACAATGACTGGAGTTGATAATCTAGGATTGGGATAAGAGGTATCTCCTGTACTGAATTATCCAAGGTGGGGGTGGCAGTGGGGACAAGAAAGCTGGTGTTGTATGTGTGTGTATAGCATGGCAGGCAGGAGACTAGGGCTGGATAGTCAGTGTTAATTGGATTAATGATGTGCATGTAGTAAAGAGGGCTGAGTAGTGGGAAAATGTGTTGGATAGCATTTATTTGTCCATTCGGTTGGTGAGATGATGGTATTTGGTAGGCACTTATTATGTGTTCCAAGTACTGGGGTAGGTAGAAGGTAATCAGATTGGACAGTGATGTGTGTGGTTAACAGTGTTGGTAGCTGAGCCTCTGATTTGGTGCTCTGGAGCGGAGGAAGTTGAGGGGTTGTGATGCATTGAAGTTTGTTTGTTTTTTAGGGAGATGATTGCTGCTCTGGATCTAGAGGTGAGGGTTTTGATGGGGCCGAAACCGTGGGGTGCATGGGGGTGCATGCTCACTGTCTCTGTGTGTCTTTGTCTCTGTCATTGAGCTCTCTTCCTGTGCTCTTGCCAGGCCCCAGTTAGCTAGTATTGCCTACTCAACCATAAAGTCATCCAAGCAAGTGACCTTCCACAACCTCAACACAGGACTTTGTGCCTGGAATTCCAGACACGGTTTCTGTAGCGTTTGTGCAACCCCCTGCCCCATTATCTAAAATGGGGTGCATCTCCAGCCCCCATCCATGGAAAACTTGCCCTCTGCTCTCCAGTCTCCTCACTGTGGGTCTGTCCTGGAGAGTCAGAATGTGAGTCCACCCTGGGACAGGAACCAAGACCCGCCGATGGGGAAGGGATGGGGTGGCACTCGAGGGCAGATTGCGCCGACTGCAGCTTGCCGTCAGGGGACTCTTTTTGGGTTTCCCAATTCCTGTACCCTAAAATACAAGTCTCCCATTATGCCGCTGTGGGTCTCCATGAGAGCCCCACCCATGTGGAGTAGACTGTAAACTGGTTGCGAGTGGGGAATGTCTGTTCCATTGTGTGCTCTCCAAAATGCTTAATACAGTATTGCGTGCTCAATAAATACGCCGGCCTGACCCAGAGTACCACCAACACAAGCGCGGTTGTAAGAGCAGAGGCCGTGTCTCCAACAGTATTCGTTGAGTACTTAATAGATGCGCGCCTGGGAGACAGAGTTACAATGTGCAAATCTCTCCTTGAGTTGGAATCTAGTCTACAGGATATTTCCAATTGACTTTTCCACCCATTCGTCACGGTTCCTACTTAAATGGATGTAATTTATTCCTATTAATGCCTGTCTCCCCTTCTGGATGGTAAGCTCACAGTGGACAGAGAATCAGTCCTTCGATTCTTATATTGTGCTCTGCAGTAAGTGCTGGACAGACACGATTGACTGACTGAGGCCTCTCACCCCCCCAGTCGTGCTTTTTGTACGGTGCTCCATTAAACAGTGTACGATAAACACTCTTGCTGTCTAACGCAATACTGCTACCCTTCACTCTACCTACTGATTTACTTGTTTTTCATGCCGATTCAAGCTTATCATGGGTTCAGCATGTACAACTTCATGTACTGACAGTGTCTATGCCATTCCACCTGCATAGAACTCAATTTTAATGTCTGTCATGTAGATCGGAAGCTTCCTGAGAGCAGGGGCCATGTGTGCTATGTAACGCTGACCTCTTTGAAGCATTCTCCCCATGTTGTTCCAAAGTTATTGCTTCCCCCTCTAGGCTGTGAGCTTGTTGTGGCATGTTTGTTGCATTGTTCTATTGACATATGTGCCAACGGGTTGGCACAGTGTTCTGCACATGGGAAGCGCTCCAATGCAATGAACTGACGGACTGACTTAGATTGTGAGCTCCCAGTGGGCAGGGACTGTGTCTCCTAAATCGTTTGCCAAAGCGGGTGCTTGAGGGGGTGTGGTCTAGCGCTAGGCCAAATTTGGGGTCAGCTGCCCCAATCCGGCCTCCTGTGGGTGGACTGGAAGTGGAGCAGGGGTGAAGGACCAGCGTGGCACTGGGTAAGTGTTCAGGGACTTGGCTGCCTGAGAGAAAGGGCAGCAGCCCAGCTTGTTTCTGCCCCCTGAAGAAGTCTCCTAGACAATCCTCTTCAAAGGTAAGCCCCTGGGGAATTGGGGGGTGGGGTCTGCAGGGGCTGTGACTCTGGGGGAAACCCAGACTGCCTGGAGTGTCCTGCCTTGGGGTGACAAAGCTAGCCAGGGCCTCCCCTGCAGGGTGTGTGAATGGCAGCTGCTCTGTTCTGTCGGAGGGGTCACCCCTCATCTCTGGCTCTTACTCGGGCTCTCACTCTTTCTCTTTCTCTCACTCGCTTCCTCTTTTCCTCTTGTGCTCACTCTAACTTCTGGGGTGAATGAGCCTGCAGGGGACAGTCCAGCTGCAGCATGGGGGTACAGATGGGGCTGGGGTTGCAGCCCCCCCTGACCTGAGACCTGACTAGGTTTCTCCTTAGGGACAAGGAAGGAGCCTGAGCCCCAGGTGCATCCTGGAAGACCCTGCTCCCTGGTCCAACCCCGCCTCCCAAGGACGTGTTGGTGCAGACAGGACTGGACAGAATGGTGAGTTTTATGCCTTAAGCTTGGGGCTGTCTGGGTTCTGTTTTGGGCAAGTGGAAGGTATCGGGCTTTATAGAGCACTTAAGTCTAGAGCATGCCACAAAGTGCTTGAGAGAGTATAGTGAGGGGAACCTTATCCCCCACTACCACACACACGCGCGCGCACACACACACACACACACACACACACTCTCTCTCTACTCTCTCTCTCTCTCTCTCTCTCTCTTACTCTCTCTCTCTTACTCTCTCTCTTACTCTCTCTCTCTTACTCTCTCTCTCTCTTTCTCTCTCTCTCTCTCTCTCTCTCTCTCTCTCCTCTTCTCTCTCTCTCTCTCTTCTCTCCTCTCTCTCTCTCTCTCTCTCTTCTCTCTCTCTCTCCTCTTCTCTCCCCTCTCCGCCCCCCCCCCCCCACTTACATCCTTATAGTCCACAAACCAGAGCAGTGACTGAGTCCCTTTGGGCACAGCAGTGACCCCTGACCAGGCTCCTACCCAACTTCCTGCTCCCGGGCTGGAGGAATTGGCTCCCCACTGGAGACCCATTCAAGCCTTCCCCACGCCCAACTGTGCTTGGCTGGCTCTCTCCCCCTGACCGGGCTGCAGCACACTTCATCGGCCAACCAATGGTCACATCTGTCCCCAGGAAGCCACAGCACAGCCCTGAACTGGACCACCCGACCCTGTGGACAGTGGAGGCTTGACCAGCTACTCACCTGATGTTATGGACACTCATAGATTGATTGCGCCGGCCCCACCATGAGGGAATCGGTTGGCACAGGGCTGCTGCCCCCTGGACACTCCCCCACCCCAGCCCGCAACTGTATCCCCTCCTTCCAGACAATGCCATTTCCTTTGGGGGTCAAGGGTCAAACACCGCATCATGGGTGCCAAACCAATCTCTTGCAACTCTAGGAGGCGATGGAGGGGTGTGTATGTGTGTCTGTTTCTTGTGTGAGAGTGAGGGCTGGGACAGGAGCAGGGTGAGAGGGGCTGACCCTCTTTGGACGGGTAAAGGTTTCTGGAAACAGGGGTCTAGAGTCTGGCCTGTACTCCGTGGACCTCAAGACCGGGCGTGAAGTCGTCCTGGGGCCCTTAATTCTATAGTCAGTGCGTCTTACTCCCGCTCTGGTCCGTTGGGAGTTTTCGGGCCTGCTCTGGCTTCAAGAGTACAGACTCTCTTTCCCGCCTGTGAGGGGTGACCCTGGGGGAGCGAGGGACAGGAGTAGTGGTGTGTGTGTGGGTCTATCTGTATGCATGTGTCACTACCCTATGTCCTCCATCCCTCCTGGATGAGCACAGTGAAGGGGGGAGAAGACTAGCAGCAAATTCTAAAGTGGGAAGATGCAGAATGGTTTCCCTCCCATCCTACCAACAGAAATGGCATGGTCTGGCCCCCTCCTCCCCTCCTCCCCTCCTCCCCCTCTATGTCCCCTTGGCTGCCTGGGCTCTATAAGCCTATCTACATCTGTATGGAATAAAATGGATATGTTTTTTGTCTTTCGTGCATCCCTCGCTCCACTGGCAGCTGGCCCTGCTCCCCAGAAGGGCTATAATTTTGGGGTATCAGTGGTGTACTCAAAGCAGGAGCATGTCACCAGCTTCTAATTTGTAGATTGACAAGCTAGCACCTTCCATCCTCCCTCCCACCCTCCACCTTTCATTCCTTCAGTCTCACCCACAAATGTTAAGGGGGCTGGAGACTTGAGAGGGCAAACAGAGGGGGTGATGACACCCTCTTTTTCTCCTTCCCTCTTCCCATACCCAGCCTGAGGGGTTTGAGAAGAATGTGGCTCCCTTGGGTGGGAGAGTCTCAGATTTCTCTCTGCCCCTGTCAACTTTGTCGGGCGGGGCTAGGCCGGACGGCATGACCTTCTTAGGCCCAAGAGACAGGAAGGAGGTGACATGGGTTGGAGGTGGGCAGTGGCTCAGAGTGGAGGTTGTCCCAGGTTCTACTACCTGGGAATCAATCAGTCATCTTGAAGTGCCTTAAGTGACTTGCAGGGGTGACTTTAGCAGGTGTCCCTCCATCAGCTCTGGGTTTCTGCTTTCCCCTCCCCCTTTTCTAATAATAAACACAATACTTGGGGTATTCAATGCTTAAATGCCAGAATATATATCACTTATGTATTTATATTCATGTATGTCTCCCCATCTAGTCTGTGAACATCTTGTGGGTAGGGAATGTGTCTACTAACTCTGTTGTTAATAGTAGTGACGATAATAATTGTGGTATGTGTTAAGTGCTTAGCATGTGTCAGGCACTGCAGCAAGAGCTCAGCTAGACACAGGCCATCAGATTGGACACAGTCCCTGTCCCGAACAAGGCCCATAGTCTCCATCCCCATTATACACGAGGCAACTGAGGATCAAAGAGGTGAAGGGATGCACCCAAGGTCACACAGCAGGCAAGGGACAGAGCTGGAATTAATCACCTGTGGTATTTAAGTACCCAAAACATAGGAGGCACTGTACCAAGCACTGGGGGAACAAAAGCAAAGCAGGTTGGACATCCTTCCTGTCCCACCTTGGGTTCACTTCTTAATCTCCAGTTTACTGATGAGGTAGGTAAGGCACAGAGAAGGCCCGAGGTCACACAGCAGACAAGTAACAGAACTGGGATTAGAACCCAGGACAGTCTGATTCCGTGGCCCAAGACAGGGAACTGTAACCAGAAACGTGCAGAATGGTGACATCATAGGTAACTATATGCAAGCACCCCCAAGCAGACAACTTAAATATCCACTCATGTGTAAATAGCCCACCTGGGTGGTTGTAAAATAGTAAGTGTTTATTAAAAGCCATTATTACTATGTGCAAAGCACTGTTCTAAGCGCTGGGGTGGTTACAAGGTGATCAGATTGTCCCATGGGGGGCTCACAGTCTTAATCCCCATTTTACAGATGAGTTAACCGAGGCACAGAGAAGTTAAGTGACTTGCCCAAAGTCACACAGTTGACAATTGGCGGAGCCAGGATTTGAACCTATGACCTCTGACTCCAAAGCCCATGCTCTTTGCACTGAGCCATGCTGCTTCGTGCATATTTCAATTCCGCGTGCGTGCACGCACGCAGAGATAAATACACTTGTGACTTGATTCCGAGGCCTGTGACAGGGAGTGGTAACTAGGCACACACAGAATGGAGACATTCATTCATTCAGCTGTATTTATTGAGTGCTTACTGTGTGCAGAGCACTGTACTAAGCGCTTGGGAAGTACAAGTTGGCAACACGTAGAGACGTTCCCTACTCAACAGCGGGCTCACAGTCTAGAAGGGGGAGACAGACAACAAAACAAAACATATAAACCAAATAAATAGAATATGTACAAGTAAAATAAAGTAACAAATATGTACAAACATATATACAGGTGCTGTGGGGAGGGGAAGGAGGTAAGGCTGGGGGGAGGGACCTGTACTTTTAGGGTCTGCCTCCCCTGGTAGAATGTAAGGCACCTGAAGGCAGGGATCATGCCTACCAGCTCTGTTGAAGACCCCCAAGCACTTAGAATATATTGGTCTGCATAAAATAAACACCATTGATTAATCTCCCATGTGGCCTCTTAAGCAATGTCCAATTTGCAGAGCCAAACCACTCTCCTCTAGTTAACAAGGCAGGGGAAGGAAAGAGAGAGAGGACGGAAATCTGGTTAGAAACGAGCGGGCTCCTAACCCCCTTCCTGTATAATAATAATTGTAATGGCATTTTTAAGTGCCCAGTTTGTGCCAAACACTGTACCCAGCCCTGGGTAAATTCAAGATTATCAGGTCAGATTCAGTCCCTGTCCCACATAGAACTCGCAGTATAAGAAGGCTGGGGAAGAGGTATTGAATCCCCATTCTATTGTTATCATTATTAATAATGGTATTTGTTAAGCACTTAACTATGTACCACGCACTGTACCAGGAGCTAGGGTGGACACAAGCAATTCAAGCTGGATACAGTCCCTCTCTCACGTGGAGCTAATACCATGACTTCCGATTACTTTTGTTTTTCCCATTCCAAATAGCAAAATCTCCCTCTTATAATCACTATTTTTGGGTGCTGGTAGTTCTGGATGCTGCACTGAGTCTATCCAAACCTTTGGGGAAGTGGTATAATTGTTATATAATCATGATGAGCTCATTAATCAATCCATGGTATCTAGCACTTGCTGTGTGCAGAGCATTATACGAAGTGTTTGGGGGAGTCCAGTACATCGAAGTTGGAAGACGCGAGCTGCCCACCACGTCTAGAGGGGGAGACAGACATTAATATAAATTGCAGAGAGGGGAAATAGTTGAGTGGAAATGTAATTGATGATTTGATGACACTGTCCTGAAAGAAAAAACTTTTCCCACTCTCACATGGCATATCGTTGGGGAGATGGATTTGGGAGTCATTCATGTTGACGTGTTAGCTGAAGCCGTGTTGTTGTTGTTGTTGTTGTTGTTATTATTATTATTATTATTATCATTATTATTATTATTATGGCATTTAAGCGCTGAGCAGTGTGGCCTAGTGGAGAGAACCTGGGCCCGGAAGTCGGAAGGACCTGTGTTCTAATCCTTGCTCTGCCGCTTGTCTGCTGTGTGACCTTGGGGAAGTCACTTCACTTCCCTCTACCTCAGTTATCTCATCTGTAAAATGGGGATGAAGACTGTGAGTCCCATTTGGGACAGAGACTGTGTTCAAACCCATTTTCTTGTATCTACCCCAACGCTTAGTACAGTGCTTGGTATATTTTAAGTGCTAAAGAAATACCGCATTACTACTACTAATTATTATTAATAATAAAATTATTATTAACTGTCCCCTCTGTGCTCACAACCACTGCATTTCTGTACACAAAATGCATAGTTTACAGGTATGCATATAAGTGCTGCAGGGGAAATAGGGGATTTCCACAGGTGACAGATGTAGAGGATGAAGAAGGGCGAAGAAGGCACGGGGTGTCGGGGGGAGGGCTTAATCAGAGAAGGCATCTTGGCGGAGTGGCGACCTTAATAATGCTTTGAAGACCTGGAGAGTGGCGGTCTGGCCTATGTGGAGCGGGGAGGGAGATCCAGGCCAGGGGGAGGCGGTGGGCAAGGAGCCGGAGGCGACCTAGAAGAGAGATGGAGGCTCAGGGAAGAAGCCGGCGCTGTTGGAGCAAAGTGCCACCAGGTGGCGATAGAGAAGCGCGGAGGCCCAGAATCATCATCTGGGAGAGAAGCAGCGCCGCCTTGTGGCTACCTCCCGGAAGGACCTGGCTCCAAATCCAGCGTCGGCCACTGATCTGCGAGGTGACCTTGGGTACGTCACTTCACTTCTCTGAGAATCAGCTATAGCACCTCTCAAATGGGGATTAGGACTTGTGAGTCCCATTGGAAACGTGGACTATGTCCAAACAGATGAGCTTCTCTCTATCCCGGCGCTTAGTACAGTGCCTGGCACATCGTGAGTGCTTCACAAACCCCGTAAAAAATGGTCAGTGCCACAGGGTGATGGTAGGGAGGTGATGCCTCACAGAACAATAGGTAGCACCACCACGGGGCTCAATGATTGAGAAAAGGGCAACCTCCCAGGCCAACGCCTGTTGCCACAAGGCGGCGATAGAGAGGCGCAGCCGCGCCGAATCCCTATTAGTGCCACCAGGGGGCAGGCTACTGTGCCAAGACCCGAGGTCCGTTCCTGGTTCCAGGGGCATCTGTCAATCAGTCGTTTTTATTGAGCGCTTACTGTGTGCTAGAGCACTGTACTAAGCGCTTGGGAAGTACAAGTCGGCAACACATGGAGACAGTCCCTACCCAACAGCGGGCCCACAGTCTAGAAGGGGGAGACAGAGAACAAAACCAAATATATTAACAAAATAAAATTGAATAGATATGTACAAGAGAAATAAATAAATAGAGTAATAAATATGTACAAACATATATACAGGTATATATGCAGTCGACGGGTTAAGTGAAGCGTCAGTGCTCAGTAACCACAAGAAGTGATCTTCGCTGACCATGTCCCAGTTCGCCAATGGCTTCACGGGTATGTACATTCCAGGGCTGTTTTGGCACCTGGGCACTGGTTGACTTTTTTTCGTTTTAAAATGCTTCGATGGCTCGTGTTTTGGATTAGAAGAGTCAGCCTCAGTAATCCATTTCCAAGGCTGAGCTTTCCACCCAATTTGCTATAGCAAACTTGGTTCCCCTTGCATTTGCAACATCATGCAAAGCTAGTGATCGAGTTTGCCGGTCCAGAGCGGCAGCTACTCAGTGCTTCTCCTCAGCCTCAAGGATCATCTCTCTTATGCTGTGGGCAAAGTCAACTTCCAGATTTTCCCCATTCCTGAGTGGGCTGCATTGCTATCCCAAAGAGAAGGGGGCGGGGGGGAGAGGGTGTGTGTGTGTGTGTGTGTGTGTGTGTGTGTGTGTGTGTGTAGTAGGGAGGAAGAAGAGTGATGAGGTGGCTGCCACTCATGGGAGGACAGAGGCCTGGGCTTTGTGCAGGAAGCTAGTTCCATCTGACTTGCCTGGGACCGAGACGTTTCAGGGCCTTTAATTCTGTAGATGAGTCAAGCCTCCCTAGGACTACCATTCATTCATTCAATCGTACTTATTGAGCACTTACTGTGTGCAGAGCATTGTACTAAGTGCTTGGAAAGTACAATGCAGTCCTGTCCGCACTGGGTCACTTCCCAGCCTCATTCCCCAGAAAAGGCACCTTTTTGGGCTTAATGTGGAATCTTGTGGCTTCTAATGTCAGGAGGAGGTCAGGGTGTCTATCGGTATCTGTACCCTATTTCTCTCTGAGAAGCAGAGTTGTGCACACTCCTGTCTGAGATCAAGTCAACAGGGGTGTGGGCCAGGAGGGCAGAAGGCAGGTATTGTACCAGAAACTGAATTCTATCCAGCATGCATGCAGTTCTGCCCCTTCAATCAGTCAATTGTATTGATGAAGTGCCTTCGGCGGGCAGAGCGCTGTACTAAGCACTTGGGAGAGTACAGTAGGACAGACGCATTCCCTGCCCACAATAAGCTTACAGTCTAGAGAGGATTGGAGTTCGTGGAGTAACAGAATTGGGGATCTGGGGGTGAGGGGGATATTGGGCAAGTCTTAGTAGGACATTGCAGCAGTCAGCTGCATCTGTTTGTATACATCCTCTCTTGGCATTAAGGTCAGTGTTTTAGGGGATGAGGAGACGAGTGTTTGCTCCAAACTAGGCTGTCTAAAACCCCTTACCCATCTCCTTCCCATTCCTGTACTGCTGATTTCTTCCTCCAGGCCCTGAGACTGATTTGTCTGGTAACACACACGGTTCTCAGCTTTTTCCAGAGGGCAGGATGGGAGACCCAGGATCTCGGGATCGGTAATCCTGTCATCTCTCCAGATCAGTTCCACGGTTCTAGATGAGGATTCCCGCCAAACCTGGTGGTGAGTTGTGAGTCCTTCTCTTTCTCCCCTCTCATCCCCCAGCAGTGCACAGGATGACCAAGCTTAGACCGGCCAACTATTACTGTCTCTACAGACACTGGTCAGTGTATCACCCCGACCTGGAGGACTGTCCCACTGAAGTGTAGGTTCATGGTGGTCAATTCACACAATGTTCAACCAGTTTCCAAGGCCTAATGGACAATTTGGGGAAGTCTAAGAAAATTGTGCCAAATTCCCAATCAGAATAGAAAATTGCCACCTTGATAGTATGATTGGTAAAAGCTTCACTTGTATAGAGGAAATGTTTGCATCTCTGCTTTATTTAATACTCCCTTCTTCCTGCTCTGGATTTCTTCAAAATATGTGTTTCTGTGGGACCAGTGGCTTCCTCTTGGGGAGAGAAGGGGGTCGGGGAGAGTTGCAGAGTCAGCGGTAAGGTGGCGACTGTAAGTGTGTCCACTCCAACCCCCTTTCTGAGAGGCAGAACCATGGGGGGTTTAGAATGAGGCAGTTGGCAGTGGGGATGGCTGGGGAATCAGGGAGCAGAGAAGGCGGGCATTGTACAGGAAACAGATTTCTGTCCAGTCTGCAGCCTTGCTGGGTATCTCAGGCCCCAGGAGTACTGATGGCTGTGAGGCTCTCTGGGGTCCAGTGTTAAGTGTGGGGCAGAGTATAGCAGTCAACCTGTCGGGTTTTTGCCTGTACACCCATTCTTACTGGAGAAGCCAGTGTTGGGGAGTTTGGGGGGGAACTGCGAGAAAGGAGAAGCTGCACTGTCTGCCAATTCCTTTTTCTCCTTCCTTCTTTCTTCTTCTTTCTTTCTCCTCTGCTTGAAATAGGATGAAGGAAGCCTTCCCGTGAGAGGGTTGCCATAGCCTAGAGGAAAAGTAATAGCCCCGAGAGGCTGGAGGCCTGGGTTCTACTTAAAAGGATCCTAATTCCACAAGTGTGATTAGAACTCACAACTTTGTTACGCTGAGGTAACCTCCTCTCTGATCGCCCATCCTCCTGTCTTTCCCCACTTCCGTCTGCCACCCTGATTATCTTTGTACAGAAACGCTCTGGGCATGTCACTCCCTTCCTCAGAAATCTCCAGTGGTTGCCTGTCAACCTACGAATCAAGCAAAAATTCCTCACTCTCGGCTTCATGGCTCTCCATCACCTCCCTTCTCTCCTTCTACAGCCCAGCCCACACCCTTCGCTCCTCTGTCGCTAACCTCCTCACCGTGCCTCATTCTCACCTGTCCCGCCGTTGACCCCCGGCCCACGTCCTTCCTCTGGCCTGGAATGCCCTCCCTTCACACATACGCCAAACTAGCCCTCTTCCTCCCTTCAAAGCCCTACTGAGAGCTCACCTCCTCCAGGAGACCTTCCCAGACTAAGCCCCCCTTTTTCCTCTCCCCTTCCCCATCCACCTTGCCCTACCTCCTTCCCCTCCCCCCAGCATTTGTATATATTTGTACAGATTTATTACTCTATTTTACTTGGACATATTTACTACTGTATTTATTTTATTAATGATGTGCATATAGCTATAATTCTATTTATTCTGAAGGTTTTGACACCTGTCTACATGTTTTGTTGTCTGTCTCCCCCTTCTAGACTGTGAGCCCGTTTTTGGGTAGGGACCGTCTCTATATGTTGCCGACTTGTACTTCCCAAGCACTTAGTATAGTGCTCTGCACACAGCAAGCGCTCTATAAATACGATTGAATGAATGAATGAAGGTAAAACCCTTAGCCCTAGTCCATAGAAGACCCCCTACAATTTTGTCAAGTTTTATTTTACTTTACTGTTTCTAAGGTAATGAGGCTAATTAAAAACAGCTGGAGTCAATTAACACTAAGCTTATGATAGGAAAGTTCTTTCTTTTTTTCTTCCTTTCCTTCTTCTTAGCTCTGAGATCACTGGGGTGCCATGGATGACTAAGGGGAGAGGCTCATTGGCTGCTCAAGGCGCCACCATGATCTCAAGTCCTGCTGTCGCGCAGAGAGGGGACAGGTCGCATTTTTCAGTCTGCAGGGGGAGGTTTGGGAGGAGCTGTGTAGTCAGGCTTGGTACTAGAAATTGACTTGTGCGGTTGTGCTGGACCTTCAGTCTCTGAAGAATGAGGCCCTTCTGGAGTAACAGAGCTGGGGATTTGAGGAACAGGACACTCAGCATCAGTAGGGCATTCATTCATTCAGTCATATTTATTGAGCACTTACTGTTTGCAAAGCACTGTACTAAGCACTTGGGAGAGTACAATCTAATAACAGACACATTCCCTCCCCAAAATGAGCTCAAAGTCTAGAGGGGAAGGCAGACATGAGTATAAATAATTCAATTCATTCAAAATAGATAAGGGCAGAGTGATAAGCTGAGGTGGTCTGTCTATGCACCTCACCTCTGCTAATGATAGATTCAGTGTTTGGTGGGGGAGAGGGAACCTGGTGTCTGCAAAAGAAATGTATGTTGTCTGCGATCTCCTACCCCTCCTTCTCCAGCTATGAGACAACAGAGTCTGCTGGAGGCTGAAGGGTTTGGCCCCAGAGACAGACTGCAGAGGGTAAGGTGAGGGAACCTGGACCCTCAGGCTCACTGATCCACATGTGTCTCTTAAGGTCAGGCTCCACAACTGCACATGGGTTTCAGACAGGACCAGTGGAGAAGCTCCAGTGACATTTCCTTTCCCTTAGACCCAAACTCTACTGCCTCCTCCCCAGAGGAGGGCTCTGCAGTGAGTCCTGTGTTTTGGAGGGGGCGGGGGGTGGGTATGGGGGAGAAAGGAAGCATGAGTCTGTCCTGTCGGCTCAGACATAGAAACAGTGTTTGCCCCCCAACCCCCCTTCAAAATAACTAGATTGTCTGCAATCTTCCACATCTCCTTCTCCAGCTCTGAGAAAGACTAGAGGCAGTCATATCAGGAGTGATGAAACAGTAAAACACAACATGCATGCACACAATAAAAAGAAATCAGCTTTTCCTCTTCTCTCACTCCCTTCTGTGCTTAGTACAGTGCCTGGCCCTTAGAGAAGCAGTGTGGCTTATTGTAAAGAGCACGGACTCAGGAGTCACAGGATGTGGGTTCTAATCCCTACTCTGCCACTTGTCTGCTGTGTGACCTTAGGCAAGCCATTTCCCTTCTCTGTGCCTCAGTTACCTCATCTGTAAAATGGAGATTAAGACTGTGAGCCCCATGTGGGACAACCTGATTACCTTGTAATACCCCAGTGCTTAGAACAATGCTTGGCACATAGTAAGCAATTAACAAATACCAGAATTATTAATTATTATTATAGCAAGCACTTAACCAACACCATTATTAGTATTATTATTAATAAATAGAGGAAATGAAGGCTTAGTTGGGGAAGACCTCTTGGAGGAGATGTGATTTTAGGAAGGCTCTGAAGTTGGGGAGAGTGATAGTCTATCTGCTTTTAAGGTCCAGGCTGCCCTGACTGTCTCTGGGGTCCAGTGTCAACGGCCCTGACATGGGGGCCGTGAGGAGGGAACTCAGGACAGGAAGGTGGGGTGGGGGTCAGGCCAGAGATGAGACCCCCCTAGACAGCCATTTGGAATGTGCGTTTCCCTGGACAAACCCTTTCATGCTACAGATCCAATCTTATCCTATGCCCTGCCCCCTTTCCTATCCTACCCTATCTTTCCCATAGCCACCCCCTCCTCCAATGAAGCTGCTGGGGCTTCCTCCTGGGACACTTGATCTCTAACCCAGATGCTTCCAATCAGGTGGATTACTGACGTCAGGCCGGGCCCTGCCCCCTCCCTCCCTAACCTATATAAGACTTCAGAGCCTGAGCCCATTCAAAGCCAAATTTGTTTTTTTTTAAATGTAGGTGTCTGTTCAGTTTAAGAGGAGAAAAGAGCTGTTGGTGGGCAAGGAGGTGTTGAGTTTTGGGTAACTTTGAATCTGATTTCTGGATTGCTAATGGGGGGCACTTCTGGGCCTGGCAATTTCCTTAAAGGCCTCTCTGCCTGACTGTTCTATGGAGGTATCATCCCTCCCCTTTCCTGACCTCATCTGTGCTCTGTTTGGGGGTGGGTAGTGGGGTGAAGGGCCTAACACTCCCTCACGGAAGGCTTCCTGGCCACTCAAACTGCATCTTTGTTCTTCAAAGTCTCTCTCTGCGACTGGAAATTCAAAGAGACACTTCCTCCCTGCAATCAATCAGTAGTATTTATCGAGTGCTTACTACATGTATAGCACTGTACTACAAGGTTAGGAGAATACTGTGCAACAGAATTCAGATATGTTCCCTGCAGCCTTGACAAACACCATTACTGCACCTGCCCCCACTTCTCTGCTCTCAATATGGTGTTTCCTTCCCTTACACCTTCAGGTATGCTTGTTCTCCCCCATACTAACATAGTTCCCTTTCAGTCTTATAGGTCCAGTATCAGTTGAGTGAGGAGGACCCAAATAATGCAATATGGGTAAGGGAAGGGTCTGAGTAGAAGGGTAATAGTGATAATGATGGTATTTAAGAGCTTACTAGGTACCAAGCACTGAGATGGATACAAGGTAATCAGGTTGTCCCATGGGGGGAGGTGGGGGGTGGCTCACAGTTTTAATCCCCATTTTACACATCAGGTCACAGAGGCCCAGAGAAGTGAAGTGACTTGCCCAAAGTCATAGCTGACAAGTAGTGGGTTGTGGGGTGAATACTTAAGTGCTTGGTGGGTGTGCCAAAGTGCATGGTTAAGCTGAAAGGGAAAATAAAGCATGTATGTGTGTGTGTTTGGTCAGGTTGGGCATGGGGAGCATGTGAGATGAGCTTATTGAAGAAGGAACAATTTCAGTAGTGGTCATATAGTTTTGAGACCACTAGTATGTCCACTATATAGGTGGAAGGCAGTGTAGGGATGAATCGAGGAGAGCTGTGGTCCACGTGAGACACCACGATGGGGCTGGACTTTACAGGGGCTTCCTAAAGTCCACTCAGACCCATCTGGTGGTGGATGTCCAAAGAGTCCTGATGAGGGGAAGAGAGGGAACAGAAGCCTCTCACCATACTTCTTGGCCAGGAGTACTGTTCCCCCTGCAGTGAGGATGCAGAGCAGGTGATTTCCATGGAGTGATAGAATCAGGAGCTGAGCTTTCTTCTCTATGGGAAGGTGATGGGGGCATGTGTGGTTGATTAAGGGTTATGGCAGGAGGAGGTGAGCAGTTAAGGCAATTAAGTCCCTGTGGTCTTACTTGACTGTGGGACTGAGAGGACCAAGGACCCTTAATTCTGTAGATGAGTCAATCCTCTCTGAACCCACAGCCCTGTGCACACAGTCACCCTGCTCATCCTTAGCCTCTCCAGAGCTGAAACCCCTTGGTCCCTGACAGTGACTACTTCTGAGGGAGTTGGGAGAGTGCAGGGGGGTAGGGGACAGTCTAGTGTTGAGTGAAGCTGGCTAGGTGCTTTCTGGTTTGCTACTTGGGAGCTGTTCTCGGCCAGGTTCTAGGCCAAGGGCCTCCCTGCAGGGCTGTTGTGTGTGCGGTGGTGGTATCATCCCTCACCTATCCTGACCTCAAGCCCTTGTTGTGGTGGAAGGTTGGGTAGTGGGGGGAAGATCCTAATACTCCATCTCAGATGGCTCCCTCACTACTCAAACTGCCTATTTGCTCTCCAGCCTCTTTCTATAGCTGAGGAAGTCCTCAGGGACACTACCCTCTTGCAATCAATCAATGGTATTTTGGGGGTGCTTAGTATGTGCAGAGTACTGTTCTAAGTGCTCGGGAGAGGACAATACAACAGAATTAGCAGAAACGTTCCCTGCAGCCCTGACTCACCCCCTCAATATACCTGCCTCCACTTTTCTGCTCTCATTATGATGTCTCCCTCCCTAGTATCTTCAGATGTGCTTGTCTTCTGGATTCTCAAAGAGTCCCCTTTCAATCTTATAGGTCCAGGATCAGTCTAATGGAGGGGACCCAGATGATACAATGCAGGTAAGTGAAGGATCTGAGTATAAAGATATGCACTTAATTGCTTTGGAGTGAATTTTTCAGTGCTTAGTGGGTGGGATTATGTTAATGGGTGAGCTGGAAGGGAAAATAAAGTGTGTCTGGGTGTCAAGGTCACTCTTTCCAGTCTCTTCTCCCAGGAAAGGAACCCTTTTGTGAGTGCCGGTGGCTTCTGGCAATATAGAGCTAGATGGAGGATAGTACCCATCAGTGTGTCCATTCCACTGCTCTCTAAGAAGAGTTGAGTGAGCTCCATCAGGGGTCATCAGTGGTGTGGGTGGGGGGAATGAGCAGGCATTGTATTAGAAAGTGAATTATTCCTTGCATAGCTGCTGGACCTCCAGTCCCTTGAGGACAAGCCATTTCTGGAGTCACACAGTTGGATCCGATGTGCAGGTTGACATTAGGGTAGAGTGAAACAACTTGTTTAAGCGTGATCAGTCTCTGCACCTCTCAGTTAGGGCCAGTGTCTTGGGGGTGAGGTGCATGGTGGAGGGCCAAGTGCTTGCAAGAAAACTAGGCTGCCTGCAACCCACATGTGTCTTAAGGCCAGGTTCCACAAGTCCACATGGGTTTTAGCTAAGACAGGTGGAGAAGCTCTAGTGATGCCTCACCTCCATCAGACCCATGCTCCAGGCTCTACTGTCCCTATCCAGAGGAGGCTTTGGTGGTGAGTCACAAGTCTCCTGCTCCTCATCCCCTGCACTAGATCTGTGTCCCGTTGGCTCGGATGCAGACAGGAGTCCCAGAGCACCAATCCCCAGCAGTGCACAGCTCAGGGTAGGATTATTCGGGGGAGAGAATTTGAGTGGTTATTACTCTCCAGAGACTGCTCAACAGCTCGCTCTGGCCTTGCAGTGTGGGTCCGGTCAAATCAATTCTCAGATTTGCCCACCCTGGAGAGATGGAGCTGTGGGTCGCGTCACCACCACAAAGGGAAGGTTTTTTGGGTGGCGTGGGGGTGGTTCGTGTGTGTGTGTGTGTGTGTGTGTGTGTGTGTGTGAGAGAGAGAGAGAGAGAGAAAGATGGGGTTAGCTTTTGGGATAAGTTAGTGAGTCAGGGGCTGCCACTTGGTACAAAGACTGGTTCTGGAACTGAGGCTCTGTCCAGGGAACTGGTTCTATTGGACTTGACTGCAGGACCAAGAAAACCTGAGCCCCTTAATTCAGTAGAAGGGTCAAATCTCACTGTGTCCACAGTCCTGTTGGTAGGGTCACCCTGCACATTCTGAGTCGCTGGAGACGGGACCCTTCTGTGTGCAATATTGGTGGCTTCTGGGAGTCTAGTGTCAGAAGCAGGACAGGGTAGTATCAGTGTGTCCATTCCATTCATCTCTGAGAAGAGCCTTGCATGCTCCCAACCAAAACCAAGTCAGCAGGGGTGTGGTTTGGGAGGAGCAGAGCAGTGAGGACCGGTACTAGACGTTGACTTGTGCAGTTGTGCTTGGACCTTCAGTGTCTGGAGAATGAGCTCCTCCTGGAGTACGCAGCTTGGGTTCTGGGCACGGGGCAACTAAGTATCAATAGGGCAGAGCATTGCCGTCAGCTTAGCTGGGTGGTCTGTCTACACATGGCACCTCTCCTGATGATAGGTTCAGTGTTTTGGGGGGAAGAAGGAACTGGAGCCTACAAGAAAAACCTAGGTTGTCTGCAATGTCCTATCCCTCCCTCTCCAGCTATGAGACAACTGAGTCTGCTGGAGACTGAAGGGTTTAGCCACAGAGATGGACCTCAGAAGGCAGAATGGGGGAACCTGGCCCCTCAGACTCACTAATTCATATGCCTCTTTTAAGACCATGTTCCACAATTCCAGATGGGTTTCCATCAGAACTGGTGAAGAAGCTCCAGTGACATCTTGCTTCCTTTTAAGACCCAGGCTACCGCCTCCTACCCGGAGGAGGGCTCTGCAGTGAGTGAGTCCTGTGTCTAGGAGGGTGCAGGGGGTGGGTGTGGGGGAGAAGGAGAGCACAAGTCTGTCCTGTTGTCTCAGACACAGAAACAGTGTTTGCCCCCAGCCACCCCCAAAAAACGAAGTTGTCTAGAATCTTCTATGCCTCCTTCACCAGCTCTGAGAAAGATTAGAGACAGACACATCAGGAGTGATGGAACAGTAAAACACAGCATGCATGCAAAACAAAAACAGAATCAGCTCTTTTCCTCTTCTCTCACTCCCTTCTGCACTTAGTACAGTGTCTCCAGCACTTAGTACAGTGCCTGGCACATAGTAAATGCTTAACAAATACCATTATTAGTAGTAAATAGAGAAAATGAGGGCTTAGCTGGGGAAGACCTCTTGAGGAGATAAGATTTTAGGAGGGCTCTGAGGGTGGGCAGAGTGGTGGTCTGTCTGTTTTGAAGAGCCAAACTGCCCTGAGTGTTCCTGGGATCATTCATTCAATTCATTTATTGAGCGCTTACTGTGTGCAGAGCCCGGTACTAAGCACTTGGGGACCGCCTCTATATGTTGCCGACTTGTACTTCCCAAGTGCTTAGTACCATGCTCTGCACACAGTAAGCGCTCAATAAATACGATTGAATAAATGAATGAATGAAGTAGAAATCGGCAACATATAGAGACGGTCCCTACCCAACAACGGGCTCACAGTCTAGAAGGGGAGGAGCAGCAGGGTCAAGTATCAGTGGCCTGGAAGTGGGGGCTCTGCAGCGGAAACTGGGAAAAGACAGGAAGGTGGGGTAGGGGTTAAGCCAGAGATGAGACCCACTGGTCAGATGTTGGGAATTTGTGCTTCTCCTGACAATCCTTTTCGTAATAATAATGATAGTTGTTAAGTGCTTACTATGTGCCAGACACTACTGGGTGGATACAAGCCAATGGGGTTGGACACAGTCCCTGTCCCTTGTGGGCTCATGTTCTCAATTCCCATTTTTCAGATGAGGTAACTGAGGCACAGAGAAATAACGTGACTTGCCCTGAGTTATGCCACTGACAAATGGGAGAGCAAGCATTAGAACCCATGACCTTCATGCTAGAGATCCTATCCCCTCTCCTATAATAATAATAATAATAATGGTGATGATGATTATGGTATTTGTTAAGCACTTACTTTGTGCCCAACACTGTTCTAGGCACTGGGGTAGATACAAAGTCATCAGTTTATCCCACATGGGGCTCACAGTCTTAATCCCCATTTTACTGATGAGGTAACTGAGGCACAGAGAAGTTAAGTGACTTGCCCAAGGTCACACAGCAGACAAGTGGCAGAAAGGGGCTTAAAACTCACATTCTCTGACTCCCAGGCCCGTGCTCTTTCCACTAAGCCATGCTGCTTCCCTACAATCCCTTATCCTACCCTATCTTTCCCACAGCCATTCCCTCCTCCAGTGATGTGGCTAGGGCTTCCTCCTGGGACACCTGATTAAAAATTATGGTATTTTGTCAAGCGCTTACTATGTGTTAAGCACTGTGATAGATACAGGGTAATCAGGTTGTCTCATGTGGGGCTCACACTTTAATCCCCATTTTACAGAGGAGGTAACTGAGGCATAGAGAAGTTAAGTGACTTGCCTAAGGTCACACAGCAGACAAGTAGCAGAGCCTGAAGAAGCCGATGGTGAGGAGTTTCCTTTTGATGCAGAGGCAGATAGGCAGTCACTGGAGGTTCTTGAGGAAAGAGGAAACATGGCTTGAATGTTTTTGTAGAAAAATGATCCAGGTAGCTGAGTGAAGTATCAAGTTGAGTGAGAAGAGACAGGAGGCAGGGAGGCTAGCAAGGTGGCTGATACAATAATCAAGGTGGGATAGAATAAGATTAGAACCCATGTCCTTTGACACCCAAAACTGTGCTCTTTCCACTAAGCCATGCTGCTTCTCTAATAAAAAAAAAAAATGGGATTTGGGAGGTGGTGTTGAGCTTTGGGTAACTTTGAATCTGCCTGCTAACTGGGAGGTCTTCTGGGCCAGGTAATTTCCCCAAAGTTCTCCCTGCAGGGCTGTTCTTTAGTGGGTATCATCCCTCACCCATCCTTACCTCATTCATACCCACAGTGGGCCTGAGGGATGGGTAATGGGGCAAAGGGCCTTACACTCCATCTCCAAAGGCTTCCTGGTCACTCAAATTGCCACTTTGTTCTCCAGCCTCTCTTTGTGGCTGTGGACACTTCTTTCATGCAATCAATGGTATTTGAGTGTTAATTATGTGTAGTGCACTGTACCACATCCTTAGGAGAGTATAATGTAATGGAATTAGTGGACATGTTCCCTGCAACCCTGCCTCATCAACTCAGCACACCTGCCCCCTGCTTCTCTGCTCTCAGTGTGGTGTCTCCTTCCCTTATACCTTCATACATGTTTGTCTTTCACATTCTAACAGAGTTCACTTTCCAACTTATAGGTCCAGCATCAGTGGGATGGGGAGGACACATATGATACAATCCTGGTAAGGGTAGGATCTGAGTATAAGAGTATGTGGTAAATTCTTCAGTGCTTGGTGAGTGAGCCTAAGTGCATGGGTGAGCTGAAAGGGAAAATAAGGTATGTGGTGGGGTTTGGGGTGGGTGGGGGGAGATGAGAGCTTTAGGCAGGATAGGCTTGTGGGAGATGAAAGAATCTCCATGAGGCTTTTAAAGGTTTGGGAGACTGCTGGTATGTCCGCTGTGTGGGTGGAGGGTGGGAGTTGCAGGTGGGAGGAGGCATGGGGATGGGTTAAGGGTGGAGATGGTCCAAGTGAGACACAACGACGTGACTGGAGCTTTCAGGGGCTTCCTAAATTCAACTCAGAGCCATCTGGAGGTGGATGTCCAAGGGGTCCTGATGATGGGAAGAAGGGGACCAACTCCCTTCTCCTTCCAGAAGCTTCTCACCATACTTCCTGGTTGTGAACTGTTCCCCCTTCAGTGAGGATGCAGAGCAGCTGATTCCCATGGATAAGTTTCAGGAGCTGAGCTTCCATCTCTAAGAGAAGTTGATGGGGGCATGTGTGGATGGATTAGGGGTTACAGCAGAAGGAGGAGGTGGTGGAGGACAAAGGGGCCTGTCACTCTCAACACTGAGATTGGTTCTGCAAGTTGGGGTTAAGGCTCTGTGGAGGCTACCTGGTTCTGTCAGACTTGACTGTGGGACTGAGAATTCTATAGAATTCCCTTAATTCTATAGATGGCTCTATCCTCCCTGAACCCACAGTCCTGTCCACAGGGTCACCCTGTACATCCTCAGCCCTTCCAGAGCTGATACCCCTCTGTGGCCACCCCTGAGAGAGTTGGGGGTGGTGGGGAGAGTGAAGTGTTAAGACTTGTAGCTAGATAGGTGCTTTCTGGTTTACTAGCTGGGTGCTCTTCTAGGCTAAGTGATTTTCCCAGAGCCTCCCTGCAGGGCTGTTCTGTCGGAGTATCATCCCTCACCTATCCTGACATCATTCATGCATCCTTTGGGTGTTGGGGGTGGGTAGAGGGGTGAAGGGCCCAAACACTCCATCTCAGAAGGCTCCCTAGCCACTCAAACTGCCTCTTTGTTCTCCAGCCTCTTTCAGTGGCTGTGGAAGTTCTCAGAGACCCTTACCTCTTGCAATCCATCAATGGTACCTACTGAGTGCTTACTATATACAGAACACTGTTCTAAGTGCTTGGAAGAGGCAATACAATGGAATTAGCAGACATGTTCCCTGCAGCCCTCACTCACTGCCTCAGTATACCCGTCCCGACCTTTCTGCTCTCATTATGGTGTCTCCCTCTCTAACACATTCAGATGTGCTTGTCTTCTGCAATCCAAAATAGTCCCCTTTCGATCTTACAGGTCCAGTATCGGTTGAATGGCATGGGCCCAGATGAGATATTGCAGATAAGGGAAGGATCTGAGTATAAGGCTATGTTCATAATTGCTTTGACATGAATTCTTCAGTGCTTAGTGGGTGAGCTGAGAGGGAAAATAAAGTGTGTGCATAAGAGAGAGAGAGAGAGAGAGAGAGAGAGAGAGAGAGAGAGAGAGAGAGAGAGAGAGAGAGAGAGAGAGAGAGAGAGAGAGAGAGAGAGAGAGAGAGAGAGAGAGAGAGGAGAGAGAGAGAGAGAGAGAGAGAGAGAGAGAGAGAGAGAGAGAGAGAGAGAGAGAGAGAAAGAAAGAGAAAGAGAAAGAGAAGATCACTCTTTGCATCCCCTTCTTCCAGGGAAGGAACAGTTCTGTGAGGGCAGCTGGCTTCTGGCAATGGAGTGCTAGGTGGAGGATAGTGCCCATCAGTGTGCCCACCCCATTCCTCTCTGAGAAGAGTTGAATGGGCTCCATGTGAGACATCAGAGGTGTGGGTGGGGAAGTCAGAGAAGTCATTATAGTAGAAAGTGAATTATCCCATGCATAGCTGCTGGCCCTCCAGTCCCTTGAGGACAAGCCATTTCTGGAGTCACACATTTGGATCTGAGGTGCAGGCTGGTATTGGTTTAGGATAGAGTAAGCATCTGGCTTAAGGGTGGCCTGTCTTGACACCTCTCTCTATTAGGTCCAGTGTCTTGGGGGTCGGGGGTGGAGGGTCAAGTGCTTGCAAGAAAACTAGGCTGCCTGCAAATCCCCCCCCCCCCCCACTCCTTCTCCACCTGAGACCACTCGCTATTGATAGAGGGCAGGGTGGGGCATCCACATCCCTCAACATCACTAATTCAGATGTGGCTTTCAAGTCCAGGTTCCACAGCTCCAGACACAGACCTCATTTCAAGTGCTTCATTGTAACACCGCACTCCATCGCAAAGGGGCTCTTCTGCTCCATCCCCAGAGAAGGCCTTGCTGGGGAGTCCCAAACCCCCCGGTGGCATGTCAGTTCAGTCCTGGCAGCGCACAGCTCAGGGTGGGATGGTCACAGAGAGAATCTGACCCGGATATGACTCTCTCTACAGAGACACCTCAATGCATCTCCCCGACCTCGTGGACCATCTCTGTAATGTGGACTCAAGCCAATTCCCAGAAATGCCCTGCTTGTCAAGATGGCTCCCACCCAAAAGGGAACTGGATGTGTATAATGTATTGACGGGGGAAGTTTGTGGGGGGTGGTTAGGGAAAGGACCACCACTTTCAGCACAGAGGTTGGTTTTGGAAGCTGAGGGTCTGATCAGGGCACTGGTTCTGTTTGACTGTGGGACTGAGCAGACCCAGGGCCCTTAATTCTATAGATGGGTCAAGCCTCTGTGCCCACAGTCTTGTCTGCAGGGTCACCCTGCATGTCAGAGAAGGAACCCTTCTAGACTTGACAGTGTTGGCTTCTGGGGTTCTAGTTTAGGACAGAGGAGGAGCAGAGCTATGAGGACTTCAGTCTCAGAGTAATTCAGCAGGGGTTCTGGTGAAAGGGAATGGATAAGGCTGAATTCTATCTAGTCTGCAGTTGTCCTGGGCCTCTCATCCCTGGAGAATGAGCCCCTCCTGCACTAAAAGAGTTGGATCTGAAGGTGGAGGTTAGCGGTGCTTAATGTAGCTGTGCTGAGCTGTGCCTGTAAACTTCACCTCTCCTAGACCATCGATGTTTTGGGGGAGACTCTAGTTTGCAAAACTAGATTTTTTTGCAACACACTCTCTCTTCTTTTGTGTGGGACAGATGTTTCCTCTGGAGATCAAGTGTCTAACAGATGGGGCTTTCGGCCACTGACAGAGGACAGGGTGGCAAGACTTGGGCCTCTATAATGACTAATCCAGCTGTTTTCCAATCATTCAACTGTACTGAGCACTTAAGGTGTGCACAGCACTGTATGAAGAGTCCCATTCCCTGCCCCCAGGGAGCTTGGAGTATAGGGAAGGAGACAAATGTTAATATAAATAAATTATCCCTGTATACATTAGTGCTGGAGCGGCTGAGGGGGGAGACCTACCAAAGCATTGGAACAGAAGGAAAAGAGGGCTTAGGCAAGACCTCTTGAAGGACATGTGTCTCCAGCACTTTGGAGGCTGGGGGGAGTCATTCCGTGGTTGTGCGAGAGAGTGACACACACACACACACACACACACACACACACACACACACACGTTATCTTTTGGAATAGAATAGTGAGTTGGGGTCTGCCACTCCTGGTACAGAGGCTGGTTCTGGAAGCGGAGGCTTTGTGCAGGAAACTGGTTCTGTTGGACATGACTGTGGGACTGAGAAGACCTGGGTTCCTTAATCCTATAAACAGATCAAACCTCTCTGTGTTTACAGTCCTATATGGAGGGTCACCTTGTACATTCTCAGTTCCTGGAGAAGGAACCTTTCTGTCTCAGGCAGTAGTGGCTTCTGGAAGTGCAGTGTCAAGAGCAGGACAGGGTGGCATCAGTGTGTCCATTCCATTCGTCTCTGAGAAGCGAAGCCTTGTGGACTCGTGTCCAAAAACAAGACAGGGAGGGTGTGGTTTGGGAGGACCAGAGCAGTGAGGCTTCATACTATAAGTTGATTTAGACAATAATGTTGGACCTCCAGTGTCTGGAAAGCAAATTACTTTTGGAGTAACTAAGTTGGGTTTCTGAGGGTGGGCCACTAAGTATAGTATTGCAGTTAGCTTAGTTGTGATATGTCTAGACACCTAATTTTTCCTGATGGTAGGTTCATTGTCTGGTCGGTGAGTGGGGAAAATGGTTTCTGCAAAAAACAAACAAACAAAAAAAAAACCAACCAAAAAATCTAGGTTGTCTGCAATCTCCTAGCCCTCTCTCTTCAACTATGCGACAACTGAATCTTCTGGATACTGAAGGGTTTAGCTCCAGAAGTGGACCTCAGAGTGCAGGATGGGGGAACCTGTCCACTTGGCCTCACTAATCTCCATGTGTCTTAAGGCCTGGTTCCACAACTTCAGGTGGGTTTCAGTCAGAACTGGAGGAGAAGTTCCAGTGACACCTTGCTTCCATCAGATCCAGGCTCTGCTTTGTGCCCAGAGGATGTCTTTGCAGTGAATTACATGTCTTGGAGGGGGTGGAGAGTGTGTGGTTGGGGGGAGAGAAACGTGGCATGAGTTTCTACCGTTGGCTGAGACGCAGAAAGGAGTCCCAAATCACCAAGCTCAGCATTGCACACCTCAGGGTAGGAAGATTCAAGGAAGTCAACAGTGGTGTGGTGGGGAGGAGTGGAGCAGGAGGTTTTCATTAGAAACTGACTTGTCCAGTTGTCCTGAATATCCAGTTCCAGAACCAGCCTCTGTACCAGGAGTGGCAGTCCCTGCCTCACTTTCTTATCCCAAAAGCTAACCCCATCACACACCCATGCATACATTAATTCATGCATTCGTTCATTCATTCCATCATATTTATTGAGCACTTAAAATAGGCAAAGCACTGTCCCCTGTGGATGAGTAATAAAAATACTGAGGTCGTTTTGAAAGTTCTGATTTCAAGGATGTTATTTTCTAACCGGATAGACCTGGGCATGAATCACTATTATTTTTTCATTATCATTATCATCATCAGCATGGGGAAGTCTTTATTTATCCTAAAATATTTTCCTCTGCCCACAAAACAGGAGAAAGAATCATTGTAGGGTTGTCTAAGGGACCTGGACTCTAATCCCAGTTCTAGCACTTGACTGAGAGTTAACTTTGGGAAGTCTGTTGTCTGTGTCTGTTACCTTAACTGTATAATGGGGATTAAGATTGTGAGCTCTATGGGCTGTATCCAACCTGACTGCATCTACCCCAGTGCTTAGTATGGTGCCATTACTTTGTACGTGCTCAACGTGTGCCATAAAAAAAAGCTTGTCACTTCTTTAGGCCTCAGTATCCTCATTTGGAAAATGGGGATTTAATATTTGTTGTCCCTCCGATTTAGATTGTAAATCCTACAAGTCCACAGTGAGTGTGTCTGGTCTGATTACCATGTATCTGCCACAGCAATAAGTGTAACCCTTGGCAGTAAACACTTAACAGATAATATATAATCAATTATTATAACTTGGGAGAAGCCAGTGTCCTCTGGCCAGAGGGTCCTGACCATAAGATCGCCCTCTGCCACCCCCCACCCTTGATTCATTCTTTCAGTCAGTCTTATTTATTGAGTGCTCACTGTGTGCTAAGCACTGTACTAAGCAACAAAGACCCCGGGAGGCCCTCTGTCGACCAGTAGGTAGAAGCTTTGTGTCCAGTTGGGTATGTTATATTGGGGAGAGTTTCATTTGCCAGAAGATGATGAGAAAGATTATTGTGCTATTGAAGGGCTTACTATATGCCAAGCATTCTACTAAGTGCTGGGTTGGATACCAGCTAATCAGGTAGGACCTAGTCCCTATCCCACGTGGGGCTCAGCCTAATGGTGAAAGAAAGCAGGTACCGAACCCCCATTTTACAGATGAGAAAACTGAGGCACAGAGAAATTAAGTGAGGAGCCCAAGGTCCCACAGCAGGCGAGCAGCAGAGCTGGGGTTGGAACACAGGTTCCCTGGCTCCTGAGCCCCGTTCTCTTTGCACTAGGCCAAGCTACTTCCCTGTAGTCACTGTTCCAACTGAATCATCTTCTCACTCAGCCTCTATGGAATCACTACCGGGGCATAGAGTCTGGCACCTGATCCCTCAGTGGAGCCTTCTAAACCACTTGGCTCCTTGATTTATGCAACTCCATGAGGCCTTTGTTGTTGGGAGAGAAGGTTATGATTTTATACATCACACCGTAGACCCTTCTCATAAGCTAATAATTAGAAATCTTTAAGGCCTATATTCCTAAATACAGATCTTTGAAGGGAAGATACATTTTTCTTTTCCATGTGTAAATTAGCCTTTGGATTGAGTGAATAATTCAGCAAAAATAAATTGGCCGTTTTCAGACCCTTTCCCATACTGACCAGCAGAGTATGTTAAGATTTACATAGTTCCCTGGGCAGTTTGAATATACAGGTCTATTCTTAACTTAGCATTCTCATAGTGAACCTCCTTTATTTTAGATGGGACTGAACAAATGGAAGTCTGGGCTTTAACCAGATCCTTGAAAATGAATATCGTAGGAAGGAAATTTTTAGACTGTGTTCTCCTGCCCCTCCTCTTTTCTGAGGTACACCCAACACAGCCCACCCAACACAGCCTTGGCCCAAGGTAAGAGCCGGGAAATCTGGGTTAGCAGTTGAGAGGACACTGGGTTGCTGCCTTCCCCTTTCCTCACCCTCCTCTCTCCATCCCCCTGAACACTCAGCCTTCACCTGAAGTACAGACCCAAACATTCTGAGGAAAGAGGGTGAGGGGACTCTAGCTTCCTGCCTTCCCCTCTCTTTGCCCTTCTCTCGCCATCCCTCGAACACAGCCTACGCCTGACGTACAGAGCCAGGTATTCCTGGAAAGCAGGTGAGAGAACTCTGGGCAGCTGCCATCCCCTCTCTTCACCCACCTCTCTCCCTTCCACCCGAACACAGCCTTGGCCCAAGTTACGGTGCCAGGAAGTCAGTAAAGCAGTTGACAGATCTCTGGGTGGCTGCCTTCCATTCTCCTTGCCCTCCTCTCTCCATCCCAAAAATGTTTCTGTGTTTTTTTGAGGTGCTCCTGTTTGCAGGCGCAGTGGGGATCGGCTCCGTCACCCACCTCCTCACGAGAATGGTTCATCATCATGGCTGAGAGGTGAGCGGCCAGGCCTTGCTCATTTCTGACTTGTGGAAAACCAGCATGTCGGAAGCATGTAAGCGCGGGCTGGTGACTGGACTCTCGGCTTCTGCTCGGGTGCCTGCTGCCGCACATACTCATCCCAGGATAAGGGAACCCCATTCAGGTCATAGCTTCGACTAAAAATGGAGAAGAGTGCCCCGTGAACTCTTTGGCTTGGAAGCTCAAACCCTATACCCTTTGGCTTGAGGGTCTTTGGATGCAGTGGAACCTAGTGGAAAGAACCCGGGCTTGGGAGTCAGAGGACCTGAGTTCTAACTGAGGCTCTGCCATTTGTCTGCTATGTGATCTTTCTTGGGCAAGTCATTTTACTTCTCTGGGTCACCCTCTCCTCCTCTGCAATAGGAGGATTAAATCCTACTCCCTCCCACTTAGATTATGTGGGACAGGAACTGTGTTCCACCTGTTTGTATATAATAATAATGATGATGGCATTTATTAAGCACTTACTATGTGCAAAGCACTGTTCTAAGCACTGGGGAGGTTACAAGGTGATCAGGTTGTCCCACAGGGGGTTCACAGTATTAATCCCCATTTTACAGATGAGGGAACTGAGGCCCCGAGAAGTTAAGTGACTTGCCCAAAGTCACACAGCTGACAAGTGGCAGAGACAGGATTTGAACCCATGACCTCTGACTCCAAAGCCCGTGCTCTTTCCACCGAGCCACGCTGCTTCTCTCGCTTAGTTACCCACCCCTCTCACTTAGCTCATTCATTCATATGTTCATTCAATCGTATTTATTGAGCTCTTACTGTGTGCAGAGCACTGTACTAAGTGCTCGGGAAGTACAAGTTGGCAACGTATAGAGACGGTCCCTACCCAACATCGGGCTCACAGTCTAGAAGCAGGCTCACAGTCTAGTTCAGTGTTTGATACATAGTAAGTGTTGAATAAATACTGCCACTATGATGATTATTATGTCAGTGTTTAACAGATGTGATCATTATTTTTATGTGAGTGTTTTAACAAATATTATTATGATTATCATTATTAGCTTCGCTCTTCAGAAGGAAAGAATTTCCATCAAGGGCACAGATCAGAAAGCAGCATGAAGACCACCAGCCTCATGGAGTCGTAGGGAATGTGCTCCAGTGTACTAGATGAGGTGATCGTGACCTTTGGAGTTTAAATGACTGGCTCATCATAAGCGCCTAACAAATACCATTAAAAAACAAACCAGAAAAAACTCCTTTGCTTGACCAAACACACCTGCAGACTAGGGATTGGCTTACTAAGACCGAGTCTCCCAGGGCTTAGATTGGGGCTGGAAGGGAGCCCGCTAGCAGCAAGCATCAGGGGCCGACCACACTCCCTGGTCTGGTCCAATGCTGGCTGGGACTGGCTGTCCCCTGGCATGGGGGGCCAGAAGGTACCGCCACACTCAGCGGCCGATTGGCAGTGAGGAAGTAAAGCCGAGGGGAAAGAACAGGGTTCTGGGATCAATCAATCAATCTATGAATTGCTCCAAATCAGAAGCATTAGAGAAGCAGCATTACCTAATGGAAAAAGTGTGGTCCCGAGAGTCAGAGGGCCTGGATTCTAATCCCAGCTCTGCCAGTTGCTTGGTGTGTGACCTTTGGCAAGTCACTTAAATTCTCTGTGCCTCAGTTCTCCTGTTCTCCCTCATCATCATCATCATCATCAATCGTATTTATTGAGCACTTACTATGTGCAGAGCACTGTACTAAGCACTTGGGAAGTACAAATTGGCAACATATAGAGACAGTCCCTACCCAACAGTGGGCTCACAGTCTAAAAGGGGGAGACAGAGAACAAAACCAAACATACTAACGAAATGAAATAAATAGAATAGATATGTACAAATAAATTAAATAAATAAATAGAGTCAAAAAGTATGTACAGACATATATACATATATACAGGTGCTGTGGGGAAGTGAGGGAGGTAAGATGGGGGGATGGAGAGGGGGACGACGGGGAGAGGAAGGAAGGGGCTCAGTCTGGGAAGGCCTCCTGGAGGAGGTGAGCTCTCAGCAGGGCCTTGAAGGGAGGAAGAGAGCTAGCTTGGCGGAGGGGCAGAGGGAGGGCATTCCAGGCCCGGGGGATGACGTGGGCCAGGGGTCGATGGCGGGACAGGCGAGAACGAGGTACAGTGAGGAGATTAGCGGTGGAGGAGCGGAGGGTGCGGGCTGAGCAGTAGAAGGAGAGAAGGGAGGTGAGGTAGGAGGGGGCGAGGTGATGGAGAGCCTTGAAGCCGAGGGTGAGGAGTTTCTGCCTGATGCGCAGATTGATTGGTAGCCACTGGAGATTTTTGAAAAATCTCCCCTTCTTAAAAAACACTTAAAAAAAACTCCCCTTCTTAAAAAACACTTGCCCCCTTAAAAGAAACCCAACATACCCCCTTGAAAAACAAAAAAACCCCTTCCCCATCTTAAAAAAAAAACTAACCTTCCCCTTCTTAAAAATAGAAAATTCCCCCCTCTTAGAACAAAACAACCCCTCCTTAAAAACAAAATATCACCCTTACCCCTCTTAAAACAAAACAAATGAAAAACAACCTACCCCTCCTGAACACCAAAAATACACCCTTCCCCTCTTAAAAACAAGAAACTCCCCTTTTTTAAAAAACCACCCCCCTTAGAAACAGAACACACCCTTCCCCCACTTAAAAAAAATTCTTCCCCTCTTAAAAAATACCTTCACCCCTCTTAGAACCAAAATAAGCCATTCCCCTTGAAAAAAAACTAATGTCCTCCTCTTAAAAAAAAAATCGTCCCTGCTCTAAAAAAACCCCCCAAAACGTGACCTCCTCAACTTGAAAACAAAGAACACCCTTCCCGACTTGACTGTGGTTGAGCAAAAGGGTTTTGGGGGCCCAAATCAATTTTTTTGTTTGCCCGTGAGTGCACAACTGAATTTTTGGTGGACACAGTGTCCACTTGGGTTTCTGGTGCCCAGTTGTGCCCAAATGAGTGTTTGAGGCACCAAGGGGGGAGGCGAGTGGATTTTTGGTGCCCACAGGGGCCCAGGTGACTTTTTCCTAACCGTGGGTGATGACCAAACTGATTTTTGGTGCCCCCTGGTACCCAAATAGTGTTTTCGCTGCTAATTTGGTTTTCGTGACCTGATGATCAGGGATATCAATATTCAGGCTGTCCAGCGGCACTTTGATTTCCTTTCAAAGCAATCGTGATCCCTTTGGGAAAGGGAAGGGGCCTGGTGGGGCTGCCAGAGTGGCCATGTGTCCACCCCTGGGCAGGAAGGAAGGTGGGTGGGGGATAAAAAACAACAACCCAAAAAGCCAAAAAAAAAAAAACAAAACAAAATGGGGAAGGCAATTCCCTTTGTCCATCCTCTAAAGAAACCACTTGCCTTCCCCCGGGACACCATGGATATTTATAGTCAGACTGTGCGTCAGTTCTCCTTGTGGTTCTGAGGTTTTTAAAGGCATGTTTTAAGCCCACTGTACTGTTGGGCCCATCGTGGTTTTTCTTCAATTTATTCCCCCTGTGGGATTTATGCCACATTGACCCTGTTCCATTCCACCACTCAAAACTCCATTTTTCTTAGTATTTATGCCATCTATTTTCCTACTTTAAACTCTGTCCTTGATAGCCTCTTCTAAAGCATTCACTTGCTCCTGAAATCTGTCTCCCTGACCCACAGCCCTGCCACCCCCCGGCCCCCGGCCCACCACTCCCAATATTGTTAGGTAGTTTTTTTGTAAAATAGACACAATTTAGGAACTCGTCAAAGCAACTCATAACTCGCTTTCCAATTATGCCCCTGTTAATTCTCTCAACAAAAATCCTTAAAATATTGCGACTGATTATATTTAAGATGAGAAAGGGAGGTTTTTTTTTTTAAAAAAAGTAGGTTAACACAGGAATTTTCCTCAATTAAACCCAGTCACTTTTCTTGTAATGAATAACTGTGAATTTTAAAGTTTCCTTCTCCGACTCTGAGCTTTGGATGTCCGTTGTAGGCTTTTGATCCATTTGGAGAGAAAAAAAAAATCCTTTCATTGCTTTTCATTCACTAGGACCTATTGAGCACCTTACCTTCTGCAGGGTACCATACTGTAAGATGCGGAGGAGCAGGAGGACGTGTTGTGTGTTTCTGCTCAGTTGGAGGGTTTCTGAGCCAGACTACTAGAGAAATCAAGCAGGGTACTGTACTAAATGATGAGGAGGATGCTACAATTTAAATAGACTGTGAGCCTCATATGGGACAGAGTGTGTCTGGATTATCATGTTTCTACCTCAGTACTCAATTGATCTCAAGTGGTTGATCGATTGAATTGATTGAAGTGTCCTGGTCCTTCCGTAGTAGCACTTAGAGACCATTTTAAAAAAAGAAATAGAGGCCAATCAGATAGGAAAGAGTCACTGTCCCATGTGGGCTCATGGTTTAAGGGGGAGGGAGAAAAGGAGTCATTTCCTCATTTTACAGATGAAGGAATAGCGGCACAGACAGTTTAACTCGCCCAAGGCCACCTGGCAGAGAAGCAACAGAGTCGGGCTTAGAACCCAGGTCTCCCAACTCTCAAAACTGGGCTCTTTCTGCTAGACCACCCCACTCTCCTCCACCACCAGAGGTTCCTGAGTCTGGTTGTCATCTCCCCTGCAGGTTATTTGGGCAAAAAAATCATAACAATAGTAATTATGGTATTTGTTAAGCCCTTCCTATGTGCCAGGCACTGCTCTAAATGCTGGGGTTGGATATAAGCAGATCGGTCTGGACACAGTCCCTGTCCCACGCAAGGCTCACAGTCTCAATCTTCATTTTACAGATGAGGTAACTGAGGCATGAAAAGTGAAGTGACCTCACCAAGATAGACAGGAGACAAGTGGCAGAGCCAGCATTAGAATCCATGACCTCCTGGCTCCCATACCCGTGCCCTATTCTCTACGCCATCCTCAAATGTGCCATGAACTAAGTTCTTGAACTTTGCTGCCCAGGGATGAGTTATAAAACTACTGAGATCATTTTGAAAGTCTGCTTTCAAGGATGCTACTTTCTGACTGGACAGTCCTGGGCACAAATCATTATTATTTTCATTATCATTATCAATGTCATCATGAGGAACTCTTTACCTTAAAATATATTCTTCTGTCCAGAAAACAGGAGGAAGAATTATTATACGGTAGTCTAAGGGACCTGGGCTCTAATCCCAGCTCTACCACTTGACTGAGAGGTAACCTTGAGAAGTCATTTGTCTGTGCCTCAGTGACCTTATCTGTAAAATGGGGATTAAGACTGTGAGTCCTATGGGCTGTATCCAACCTGACTCTAACTACCCAGTGCTTAGTTTGGTGCCTGACACTTTGTACATGCTTAACAAGTGCCATAAAAAAATTCATCATTTCTTTAGGCCTCAGTTTCATCAACTGGAAAGTGGGGATTTAATATTTATTGTCCTTCTGATTTAGACTGTAAATTCCATGTGGGACAATGAGTGTGTCTGGTCTGATTATCTTGTATCTACCGCAGCAATTAGTATAGCACTTGGCAGTAAATATTTAACAAATATATCAATTATTATTATTTGGGAGAAGCAACTGTCCTCCGGGCTGAGGGCCCTGACCATAGACCGACCTCTGCCCCCCACATTCAGTCATTCAATGATATTTATTGAGTGCTTACCATGTACAAAACACTGTACTAAGTGCAAAAGACCCTGGTTGGCTGGCCCTCTGAAAATATGTGTCACGTTGGGTATGTTATGTTGGTGAGAACTTCATAAGCCTGAGGATGATGATAAAGATTATGGTGCTACTGAAGGGTTTACTATATGCCAAGCATTGTACTAAACACTGGAGTGGATTCCAGCTAATTATGTAGCATCCAGTCCGTATCCCACGTAGGTCTCAGCCCAAGGGTGAAAGAATGTAGGTACTTAACTACCATTTTACAGAAGAGGAAACTGAGGCAAGGAGAAATTAAGTGAGGTGCCCGAGGTCCCTAAGCAGGCGGGAAGTGGATCTTGGATTAGAACCCAGGTAATCTGGTTCCCTGGCCTTATGCTCTTTTCACCAGGCCAAGCTGCTTCCCTTTATATACCATTCCAACTTAATCACCCACTCACCCAGCCTCAATGGAATCACCACCGGGTCATAGAGTCTGGAGACTGACCCCTCAGTGGGGTCTTCTAAACCACGTCGCTCCTTGATTTATGCAAATCTATGAGGTCTCTGTCATTGGGAAATTTTTCCAACTGTGTTCTCCTGCCCCCATCTTCTCTGAGGTACACTGAAGACACCCTTGGCCTAAGGTACGGAGCCGGGAATTCTGCGTAAGCAGCTGAGTGGACTCTGGATTTCTGCCCACCCCTCTCCTTGCCCTTTTCTCTCTATCCCCCAAACACAGCCTTCCCCTGAAGTACAGAGCCAGGAATTCTGGGAAAGCAGGTGAGAGGACCCTGGGTTGCTGTCATCCCCTCTCTTCACCCACCTCTCTCCATCCCCCTGGTTGGAGGTATGGAGCCAGGAACTCTGGGAAAGCACTTGAGAGATCTCTGGGTTGCTCTTACTCCTTGCCCTCCTTTCTCCATCCCCTAAAAGGTTTCTGTGTCTTTTTGAGTTGCTTCTGTTTGCGGGAGCGGTGGGATCGGCTCTGTCACTCGCCTCTTAACGAGAACGGTTCGTCATCGTGGTCAAGCAGTGAGCTGATCGGCTGTCGAGTGAGGCCAGGCCTCGCTCGTTTCTGACGTTTGGAAAACCAGGTTTTCAGAAGAAGGTAAGTGCAGGCTGGGGGCTGGACTCCCGTCTTCCGCTCGGGTGTGTGCCACCGCGCTTGGAGCACGTGCTAACCCCATGAGAAGGGAACCCCATTCAGATAAAAGCTTTGATGTAAAAATGGGATGGAGTGTCCCAGGATCCCTTTGGCTTGGATGTTCAAGGCCCTCTCCTTGAGGGTCTTTGGAAGCAGTGGGGCCTAGTGGAAAGAGCCCGGGCTTGGGAGTCAAAGGACCTAAGGTCTTACTGAGGTTATGTCATTTGTCTGCTGTATGATCTTTCTTGGTCAAGTCACTTCACTTCTCTGGGCCACCTTCTCCTCATCTGTAAAATGAGAAGTAAATCCTACTCCCTCTCACTTAGACTACATGGGACAGGGACTGTGTTTCACCTGTTTCTCTTATATCTATCCCGCTTGCTTAGTTCAGTGTTTGGCACATAGTAAGAGTTTAACACATGCTGTCGTTATGATTATTCATTCATTCAATCATATTTATTGAGCGCTTACTGTGTGCAGAGCACTGTACTAAGCACTTGGGAAGTACAAGCTGGCTATTATCATGTATGTGTAAATATTTATGTATTTAACCAATACTATTATTATTATTATGTGATGGTTTAAACAAATAATTATAATATTTAATATAATAATTAATGATATTATTATAATTCTCATTATTAGCTTCACTCTTCAATAGGAAAGAATTTCCGTCAAGGGCACAGGTCACAAAGCAGCATGAACACCACCAACCTCATGGGGTCATAGGGAACGTGCTCTAGTGGAATAGATGAGGTGAGCATGATCTGTGGAGTGTAAATGACCTGCACATAGAGATACCTGTGTTTGATACCGTTGAAATAAAAAAAAAACAAACAAAAAAACTCCCTGGCTTGACCAAATACACCAGCAGACTAGGGATTGGTTTACTAGGCCCGAGTCCCCCAGTGCTCGCATCGGGGCCGGAGGGGAGTCCGATAGCAGCAATCCTCAGGAGCTGACCGCACTCCATGGGCCGGCCCAGTGCTGGCTGGGGCTGGCTTTTCCCTGGCATGGGGAGCCAGAAGGGACCTCCAGATTCAGATGACGATTATTACTGTGTAAATATTTAACAAACACTATTATTATGTTGCCAATTTGTACTTCCCAAGCGCTTAGTACAGTGCTCTGCACATAGTAAGCGCTCAATAAATACGATTGATGATGATTATTATCATTATGTGAGTGTTTTCACAGATATTATTGTCATCATCATTATCAGTTTTGCTCTTCCAAAGGAAAAGATTTCCATCAAGGGCAAAGGTCAGAAAGCAAGCAGCATGAACACCACCATCCTCATGGAGTTGTAAGGAGTGTGCTCCACTGGAAAAGATGAGTTGAGCATGACCTTTGGAATTTAAATGACCGGCACGTAGTAAGCGCTTAAGAGATACAATTTAAAAACAAACCAGAAAAAATTCCCTGGCTTGACCAAGCACCCCTGCAGACTAGGGATTGGCTTACTAGACCCTAGTCCCCAAGGACTTGCACTGGGACCGGAGGGGAGTCTGATAGTAGCAAGCATCAGGAGCTGATTGCGCTCCCTGGGCCGGCCCGGTGCTGGCTGGGGCTGCCTCTTCCCTGGCACTGGGGGTCAGAATGGGCCTCCGGATTCAGGGTTTGATTGGCATTGGGGAGGGGAAGCCGAGGGGAAAGAACAGGGGTCAGGGATCGAACGGTCAATCAATCAGTCACCCCAAATCAGAAACATTAGAGAAGCCTAGTGGAAAGAGCATGGGCCTGGGAGTCGGAGGACCTGGGTTCTAATCCAGGCTCTGCCAGTTGCTTGCTATGTGACCTGGGCCAAGCCACTTAACTTCTCTGTGCCTCAGTTCTCCTGTTCTCCCTCCTCTTTGGACTGTGAGCCCCATGAGGGCCAGTGTTTCCGTCCAATCTAATTGATTTGTATCTACCCCAGCACTTAGAACAGTGTTTGACACATAGAAAGGGCTTAACAACTATCGCAAAACAAACAGAAATGAACCTGGGTTCTAGCCGTGTAAAACTCGTTATGGGCAAGGCTTGTAGCCAGTTCTGCTGTATTGTGCACTGCCAAGTGCTTAGTACCATGCTCTGCACATAATAAATGCTCAATAAATATCACTGATTGATTGACTGATTAATAGTCCCAACTCAGCCACTGGCCTGCTGTTTAAATTTGAGCAGGTCACTTAACACTTGGGGCCTTAGTTTTCTTCCTCATCTGTCAAATGGGTCAGTATGCCTTTTCTCCTTCTTTTGATTATGAACTCCATGTGAGACACTAACTCTCTCCAATATGAAAGCCTTGGTTCAGTCCTTGTGCTTAGAGCAGAGGAAGCCCTGTTAATTCCTGATGATAATCATAGTGACTTTTTATGTTTGTAGAGCATCAGCTTGGTAGAATCAATGAAGGCTGGAAGTTTGGGTGTCTGGGGTCTCTTCCCAGCTCCACTTTCCCACTACTTTCTGCTATCCTGATGGATGTTGAAATATCAGTTAGTGTAACTTGGGAAAAGCAACTATCCTCTGGCTCTCCCCCACCCAATTAATTAATTCAGCAATATTTATTGAGCACTCACTGTGTACAAAGCATCATACTAAGATCAAAAGAAACTGGGTTGCCCTCTGTCAAGAAGTTGGTAGAAGAATTGTGTCCTGTTGGGTATGTTATGTTGGTGAGAGCTTCATAAGCCCAAAGATGATGATGATAATTATTGTGCTTTTGAAGGGCTTACTATATGCCAAGCATTGTAGTTAGCACTGGGGTGGATTCCAGTTAATCAGGTAGGACCCAGTCCCTATGCCTCATGGGGCTCAGCCTAAAGGTGAACAAAAGTGTGTAATGAAGTCCCATTTTAAACTGAGGAAGAGGAAACTGAGGTACAGAAAAATTGTGAGGTGCCCAAGGTCCCACAGCCGACGAGCAGTGAAGCTGGGGTTAGAACCCAGGTTCCCTGGCTCCAAAGCCCCATGCTCTTTTTCACTAGGCCAGGCTGTTTCCTTGTAATCACCATTCCAACTGAATCGCCCACTCACGCGGCCTCGATGGACTCTGCCGGGTCACAGAGCCCAATGACCGACCACTCAGTGGAGTCTTCTAAAGCATGTCGCTCCTTGATTTATGCAATTCTATGAGGTCTCTATCATTGGGCAATGTTTCAAACAGTGTTCTCCAGCTCCTGTCTTCTCTACAGTATGCTGAACACAGGTTTGGCCTAAGGTACAGAGCCGGGAATTCTGGATAAGCAGGTGAGAGGACTCTGGGTTGCTGCTTTCCCCTCTCCTAGCCCTCCTTTCTCCATCCCCCTGAACACACAGCCTTTGCCTGAAGTACAAAGACAAGCATTCAGTGGAAAGCCGGTGAGAGGACTCTGGCTTTCTGCCTTCTCTCTCCTTGCCCTTCTCTCACCATCCCTCCAACACAGCCTGCACCTGAAGTACAGAGCCAGGAATTCTATGAAAGCAGGTGAGAGAACTCTGGGTGGCTGTCATCTTTACCCTCATCTCTCCAACCCCCAGAACACAACCTTGGCCTGAGGTACAGAGCCGGGAACTCTGGGAAAGCAGTTGAGAGATCTCTGGGTTGCTGCTTTCCTTTCTCTGTGCCCTCCTCTCTCCATCCCCTTAAAGGTTTCAGTGTTTTTTCAAGGTGCTGCTTTTTGCAATTGTGGAGGGGATCAGCTCTGTCACCCCCCTCTCCCCAAGAATGGGTCGTCATTGTGGCCGAGCGGCGAGCTGACCGGCTGTCGAATGAGGCCAGGCCTCGCTTGTTTCTGATGTTTGGAAAACCAACCCGTCAGAAAAAAGGTAAACACAGGCTGTGGGTAGGACTCCCGGCTTCTGCTGGGGTGCCTGCTCCCGCAGTTTAATCATGTGCTCACCCCATGAGAAGGGAACCCCATTCAGGTCAAAGCTTCAACATAAAAATGGAGAGGAGTTCCCCGGGAGCCCTTTGGCTTGGACGCTTAAGGCCCTCAGCTTGAGAGTCTTTAGAAGCAGTGGGGCCTGGTGGAAAGATCCCTGGCTTGGGAGTCAAAGGACCTGAGTTCTAACTGAGGCTCTGCCATTTGTCTGTCATGTGATGTTTCTTGGGCAAGTCACTTAACTTCTCTGGGCCACCTTCTCCTCATCTGTAATTTGAGGATTAAATCCTCCTCCCTCCCACTTAGACTGTGTGGGACAGGGACTGTTTTCCACCTGTTAATCTATCTACCCCTCTTTCTTACTTCAGTGTTTGGCACACAGTAAGCATTTAACAAATGCAGCCTATAGTATTATTATTAGGTAATGGTTTAATCAATACTATCATTATTATCTTTATTAGCTTCACTCTTCAAAAAGAAAGAATTTCCATTAAGCAACACAAAGACCCCCAACCTCGTGGAGTCGTAGGAAACTTGCTCCAGTGGTAAGGATGAGGTGAGTGTGAACTTTGGAATTTAAATGATCTGCATGTAGTAAGTGCTTAACAAATACCACTAAAAAGCGAACCAGAAAAAACTTCCTGGTTTGACCAAACACACCTACAGACTAGGGATTGGCTTACTAGCCCCAAGTTTCCCCAGGGCTACGCATCGGGGCCAGAGGGGAGTCCGATAGCAGCAAGTGTCAGGAGCTAATGGTGCTCCCAGGCCCAGCCCAGTGCTGGCTGGATCTGGCTGTCCCCTGGCATAGGGGGCCAGAAGGGACCTCCAGATGCAGGGGTCAATTGGTAATGAGGAGGTGAAGCCAGGGGCAAAGATCAGAGGTCTGGGTTCGATCAGTCAATCAATCAACCACTCCAAATCAGGAGCATAAGAGAAGCAGCATGGCCTAGTGGAAAGAGCATGGGTCTGTGAGTCAGAGAACCTGGGTTCTAATCCCGGCTCTGCCGGTTGCTTGTTGCGTGACCTGGGCCAAGCCACTTGACTTCTCTGTGCCTCAGTTCTCCTGTTCTCCCTCCTCCTTGGACTGTGAGCCCCATGAGGGCCAGGGCCAGGGTCTGTGTCCAACCTAATTGATTTCTACCTACCCCAGCACGTGGAACAGTGTTTGACACATAGAAAGGGGTTAACAAATACCGCCAAGCAAACAGAAAGGAAAACGAACCTGGGTTCTAGCCCTGTTGACTCTCGTTATGGGCAAGGAGATGTATCTCAATATGTTGTATTGTATTGCTTCCTTCCCCTCTCCTCACCCTCCTCTCTCCATCCCCTTGAACACACAGCCATCACCTGAAGGACAGAGCCAGGAATTCCAGGAAAGCAGGTGAGAGGACTCTGGGCGGGGTGTCATCCCCTCTCTTCACCCACCTCTCCCCATCCACCAAAACACAGCCTTGGCCCAAGGTACGGAGCCAGGAACTCAGGAAAAGCAGTTGAGAAATCTCTGGATTGCTGCTTTCCTTTCTCCTTGCCCTCCTTTCTCCATCCTCTAAAATGTATCAGTGTTTTTTCAAGGTGCTTCTGTTTAGGGCAAGGCAGGAATCAGTTCTGTCACCCGCCTCCTCACGATAACAGCTCGTCGTCGTGGCCGAGCAGCGAGCCGATCGGCTGTCGAGTGAGGCCAGGCCTTGCTCATTTCCAAGTTTTGGAAAACTGGATTATCAGAAGAAGGAAAGCGCAGGCTGGGGGCAGGACTCCTGGCTTCTGCAAAGGTGCCAAGTAAGTGTTTAGTAGGGTTTTAAAATACTGCCATTAGGATCATTACTATGAAAGAGTTTGACAAATACTGTTAGTATTATGGGAGTGTTTTCACAAATGTTATTATAATTATTATCATTATTAGACTCGTTCTTCAAAAGTAAAGGAATTTCCATCAAAGGCTCAGGTCTGAAAGCAGTATGAAGACCACCAACCTCATGGAGTCATAGGGAATGTGCTCCAGTGGAAAAGACGAGGTGAGCGTGACCTTCGGAATTGAAATGACCTGCACGTAGTAAGCGTTAACATATACCTTTAAAAAGCAAACTAGAAAAACTCCCTTGCTTGACCAAACACACCCTCAGACTAGGGATTGGCCTACTAGGCCCGAATCCCCCAAGGATCATATTAGGGCCAGAGGGGAGTCTGATAGCAGCAAGCATCAGGAGCTGACAGTGCTCCCTGGGCCGGCCCAGTGCTGGCTGGGCCTGGCTCTCCCCTGGCATGGGGGACCGGAAGGGACCTCCAGACTCAGGGGTTGACTGGCATTGAGGAGGTGAAGCCGAGGGGAAAGAACAGAGGTCTGGAATCACTCATTCATTCAATCTTATTTATTGAGTGCTTACTGTGTGCAGAGCACTGTACTAAGCGCTTGGGAAATACAAGTCGGCAGCATATAGAGACGGACCCTAGCCAACAATGGGCTCACAGTCTAGAAGGGGGAGACAGACAACAAAACAAAACATGTAGACAGGTGTCAAAGCCTTCAGAATAAATAGAATTATAGCTATATGCACATCATTAATAAAATAGAGTAGTAAATATGTACAGGTAAAATAGAGTAATATGTACAAATATATACGAGTGCTGTGGGGTGGGGAATCAATCAATCAATCAATCGTTCACTCCAGATCAGGAGCATTAGAGAAGCAGGGTGGCCTAGTGGAAGGAGTGTGAGCCTGGGAGTCAGAGGACCTGGGTTCTCATCCTGACTCTGCCAGTTGTTTGCTGTGTGACCTTGGGCAAGCCACTCAACCTCTCTGTGACTCAGTTCTTCTGTTCTCCCTCATCCTTGGATTGTGAGCCCCATGGGAGCCAGGGTCTGTGTCCAATCTAATTGACTTGTATCTACTCCAGCAGTTAAAGCAGTGTTTGACACATAAAAAGGGCTTAACAAATACCACAGAGCAAACAAAAACAAAAGTGAACCTGGGTTCAAGCCCTGGATGGCTTGTTATGAGCAGGGCATATATCTAATTCTGTTATATTGTACACTCCCAAACCCTTACTACATTGCTCTGCACATGATAAGTACTAAATAAATACCAATAATTGATTGATTGATAGCCCATCAATCAATCAATTGTATTTATTGAGCGCTTACTGTGCGCAGAGCACTGTACTAAGTGCTTGGGAAGTACAAGTTGGTAGTCCCAGCTCTGCCACTGGCCTGCTGTTTCTATTTGAGCAAGTCACTTAACCTCTCTAGGCCTCAGTTTCCTTCCTCATCTGTAAAATGGGTCAGTCTAACCTTTCTCCTTCCTTTGACTTTGAACTCCATGTGAGACACTGACTCTTTCCAATATGAAAGTCTTGCTTCAGCCCTTGTCTTTAGAGCAGAGGAAGCCCTGATAATTCCTGATGATAATCAGAGTGATTTTTTTATATTTGTAGAGCATCAGTTTGGTAGAAGGAATGAGGGCTAGAAGTTTGGGTGTCTGGGTTCTCTTCCCAGATCCACTTTGCCCACTACTCTCGGCTCTCCTGATGGATGTTGGCGATCCTGGGGCTATCAGGGCTCACTGCGATATTAAAGTGCTTACTCTGTGCCAACCACTGGGCTTAATGCTGGGGTAGACATAATACTGTCACCCAAGGGACTCACAACCTAGGTAGGAGGGAAAACAGCTATTTAAACCTTAAAAATATTGCCACTAATTAAATAGAGGATATGTGGTGATTTAGAACAGAAATGATTGGGAGATAGAAAATAAAAGTAGGTAAACGGGAGTTTTCCTCAATTAGACTCAGTAGCGTTACTTGTAGTACATGACTGTTAACTTTAAAATTGCCTTCTCTGGCTCCTAGCTTTGGATGTCCAATTCTAGGCTTTCGATCCTCTTGGAGAGGAAAAAAAAAATCCTTTCAGTGGACCTACTGAGCACCTTACCTTGTGTACAGCACAGAACTAAGCGATGTGGAGGAGCAGGATATTGTGTTTTGTGTTTCTTTTCAGTGGGAGGGTTTCTGAGGCAGACCACTAGAGAAATTGAGCAGGGTACTGTACTAAACAATGAGGAAGATGCTACAATTTAAACAGACTGTGATCCTCGTATGGGTCAGAGACTTGTCTGTCCTGATGATCATGTTTCAACTTCATTACTCGATGGATCCAAAGTGTTTGACTGAAATGATGGTGTGGGGAATAATTCCGTCAAGCCCTTGTACTTATTTGCCTTTTATGTTATTCACATGCTTTCATTTATCTTCATGTATCATTAGCAAGTTCAAAGGGGAAATTATCATTTGGTGGAGAGAATTCTGGAGACCCTGGCATTGAAGCACAGGAATTCCAGCTAGATGCACAGGGAAAGCTAGACTGTTTGAGCTTGATGTGGGCAGGGAATGTGTTTGATGTTCTATCTTACTCTCCCAAGCACTTAGTAAAGTGCTTTGCACACAGTGAGCGCTCATTAGATACAAACAAATGAAGGAATGAATGCATAATAATTGTGTTTCTTGCTAAGCGCTTGTTAAGTGTTCCATACACTGGATGAAGCACTGGGGTAGATAGAAGCAAATCATTTGGACACAGTCCCTATCCCCCATGGGGCTCACAGTCTCAATCTCCATTTTACAGTTGAAGTAACTGAGGCTCAGAGAAGTGAAGTGACTCACGCAAGGTCACACAGCAGACACGTGCCAGAGCCGGGATCAGAACATATGACCTACTGACTCCCAGGCACTATGCCGTGCTCCTTCTAGAATGCAATGATCTTATCACCTTTTAGGAAGGTTGTTTCTAATGTGGTTGTTTACTTTTTATTTTCAGTGATGAGGCAACTGCTAAAAGCAGAAAGTACTGTGAAGTTCTATGGTTGTTGTTTTTTTCCTATTCTGCTGTGAACTAATTTCAGGAACAATTCATTAATATTTTCTGATAAATCTGTTCAGCAGCTCTGTGTTTCACTCATTTTAAGAATATGACTACATTGCTAGAGTTAAACCAAAAAAAAAACTTAACACAAATTTTGAAATAACCCTTCAGGAAAAATGTGGTTTCATATTGGCAAAGAAAGCAATTCATCCTTTAGCACCAAATGTTTTCATGACTGCGATTGGATGCCCTCTAAAACAGTGTCAACTTTTGTTAAGAAACAGCATAGCCTAGTGGAAAGAACATGGGGTTGGGAGTCAGAGAACCTGGATTCTAATCCCGATTCCACCACGTGTCTGCTCTGTCTCAGTTAACTCATCTGTAAAATGGGGATTCAGATAGTGAGCCCCCTGAGAGGCAGGGACTCTGTCCTACCTGGTTATCTTGTAAATTCTCCAGCACTTAGAACAGCGCTAGGCATGTAGTAAGTGCTTAACGAATACTAGTAGTAGTAGTAGTACTGCTGATTAATATTATGATAATAATTGCGGAATTTAAGAATCGATATGCTGTGGTAGGCATTCAGGTCTAAAACATTCCCTGCCCGACTTGGGAGTCACTGCAATATGACATTTTTACAATATTCAATGTGAAATTCTTACCCAAACAGAGCTGTCAGCTCCCAGAAATGTTGGCACAATCCAGCCAACATGAGAGCTCACCTCCTCCAGGAGGCCTTCCCAGACTGAGCCCCTTCCTTCCTCTCCCCCTCGTCCCCTTCTCCATCCCCCCCATCTTACCTCCTTCCCTTCCCCACAGCACCTGTATATATGTATATATGGTTGTACATATTTATTACTCTATTTATTTATTTATTTATTTTACTTGTACATTTCTATCCTATTTATTTTATTTTGTTGGTATGTTTGGTTCTGTTCTCTGTCTCCCCCTTTTAGACTGTGAGCCCACTGTTGGGTAGGGACTGTCTCTATGTGTTGCCAATTTGTACTTCCCAAGCGCTTAGTACAGTGCTCTGCACATAGTAAGCGCTCAATAAATACGATTGATTGATTGATTGATTAATATAATGATGGTATTTGTTAAGCGCTTACTAGGTGCCAAGCATTGGATTGAGCATTTTATGTGTTCAGAGCTCTGAATCCTGGGGAGAGTACAACCACAGAACTTGAAATGGAGAGAACTACTGCTTCCCTTAACTTTCTTTCCAAACATTTATTCTTTCATTCATCCCATTTCTCCAGGGAAGAGGGTCCAGAGGTGAAAAAAACTGTACGTACAATCAGAGTCCCCGGTGTGTGTCAGCATTTTCCCCTGTGATTAGAAGAAACGGTTCTTTGAAAAGTCCTGGTCCTTCCATTGTAAGCACTGAATGAGTACCATTTAAAATAACAAAATTGAGGCCAATCAGGATAGCGTCTCTGTCCCATGTGCGCTCATGGATTAAGGGGAGGGAGAATAGGCGTCATTTCCCCATTTTACAGATGAGGAAACAGAGGTACAGAGAGCTTAACTCTTCCAAGGCCATCTGGCAGAGAAGTGGCAGCGTCAGGCTTAGAACCCAGGTCTCTCGACTCTCAGTACTGGGCTCTTCCTGCTAGACTACCCTCCCCGCTCCCACTGTCCTCTGCCACCAGAGCTTCCTGTGTCCTGTTCTCGTCTCCCCTTTGAGTTATTTGAGCAAATAATAATAATAACAATTATGGTAATTAATGTTAATAAATGGGGATTAAGACTGTGGGCTGCATCCAACCTGACTGTATCTACCCCATTGCTTAGTTTGGTACCTGGCACTTGGTACGTGCTTAACAAGTCCCACAAAAAAATTTAACACTTCTTTAGGCCTCAGTTTCCTCATCTGTAAAATGGGTATTTAGGTTTTGTTGTCCTTCCAACTCAGTCCCATGTGGGCTAGGGCCTGTTTCTGGTCTGATTATTTTGTATCTACCGCAGTAATTAGTTTAGTGCTTGGTAGTAAATACTTAACAAATATATCAATTATTATTATATCGGAGAAACAATGTTCCCCCAGCTGGAGGGCTCTGACCATAATACTACCCTCTTCCGTCCACCCACCCTCCCTCATTCATTCACTCATTGTCATATTTTTTGAGCACTCACTGTGTGCAACGCACTGTACTAAGCGCAAAAGACCCTGGGTGGCCCTCTGTCGACCAGTTGGTAGAAGACTTGTGTCCTTTAGGGTATGTTATGTTGGTGAGAGCTTCATCAGCCCAAAGATGATGATGATAATTATTGTGCTATTGAAGGGCTTACTACTACTAATAATAATAATAAATAATGATGTTTTTTGTTAAGGGCTTACTATGTGCCAAGCACTGTTCTAAGCGCTGGGGTAGATACAAGGTAATCAAGTTGTCCCACGTGGGGCTCACAGTCTTAATCCCCATTTTACAGATGATGTATCTGAAGCACAGAGAAGTTAAGTGACTTCCCCAAAGTCACATAGCTGACAAGTGGCAGAGGTGGGATTGGAACCCCTGATCACTGATTCCTAAGCCTGTGCTCTATCCACCAAGCCATACTGCTTCTCTCGGTGTGTCATCCTCGACTCCGCTCTCTCGTTCATCCCTCACATCCAAGTCGTCACCAAAACCTGATGGTCTCAGCTCCGCAACATTGCCAAGATCCGCCCTTTCCTCTCCATCCAAACCGCTACCCTGCTCATTCAAGCTCTCATCCTATCCCATCTGGATTACTGTATCAGCCTCCTCTCCGATCTCCCATCCTCTTGTCTCACCCCACTTCAATCCATACTTCACGCCGCTGCCCAGGTCATCTTTGTCCAGAAACGCTCTGGGCATGTTACTCCCCTCCTCAAAAATCTCCAGTGGCTACCGATCAACCTACACATCAGGAAGAAATTCCTCACCCTTGGCTTCAAGGCTCTCCATCACCTCACCCCCTCCTACCTCACCTCCCTTCCCTCCTTCTACAGCCCAGCCTGCACCCTCTGCTCCTCTGCCGCTGATCTCCTCACCGTGCCTTGTTCTCACCTGTCCCACCGTTGACCTGTGGCCCATAACAATCCCCCTGGCCTGGAATACCCTCCCTCTGCCCATCTGCCAAGCTAGCTCTCTTCCTCCCTTCAAGGCCCTACTGAGAGCTCACCTCCTCCAGAAGGCCTTCCCAGACTGAGCCCCCCCTTCCTCTCCCCCTCCTCCCCCTCTCCATCCCCACCATCTTACCTCCTTCCCTTCCCCACAGCACCTGTATATATGTATATATGTTTGTTCGTATTTATTACTCTATTTATTTTACTTGTACATTTCTATTTATTTTATTTTGTTAATATGTTTAGTTTTGTTGTCTGTCTCCCCCTTCTAGACTGTGAGCCTGCTGTTGGGTAGGGACCGTCTCTATATTTTGCCAACTTGTACTTCCCAAGCGCTTAGTACAGTGCTCTGCACACAGTAAGCACTCAATAAATATGATTGATTGATTCTCAGTGTATGTCAAGCATTGTACTAAGGGCTGGAGTGGATACCAGCTAATCGGATAGGACCCAATCCCTATTCCATGTGGGGCTCAGTCTAAGGGTGAAAGCAAGTAGGTACTGAATCCCATTTTACAGATGTGAAAACTGAGGCACAGAGAAATTGAGTGATGCGTACAAGGTCCCACGGCAGACAAGCAGCAGAGCTGGGGTTAAAGCCCAGGTTTCCTGGCCCCCAGGCCCTGTGCTCTTTTCACTTGGCCAAGCTGCTTCCCTCTACTGTAGTCACTGTTCCAACTGAATCATCCACTTACCTGGACGTGGTGGTATCGCTACCGGGTCATAGAGTCTGGCGACTGACCTCTCAGTGGAGTGAATAATTCAGCAAGAAAAAAATGTCTGCTTTCAGGCCCTTTCCCATACTGAACAGTGGAGTGTGCTAATAAGGGCATAGTTTACTGGGCAGGTAGGAATATGAATACCTACTCATAACTAAGGAGTCTCATGGTCAACCTGCTATTTTTGGATGGGAGTGAACAAATGGAACTATCAACTCTACGCTGATGACACCCAAATCTACATCTCTGCCTCTGCTCTCTCTCCCTCCCTTCAGGTTCGTGTCTCCTCCTGCCTTCAAGACATCTCCATCTGGATGTCTGCCCGCCATCTGAAACTCAATATGTCCAAGACTGAACTCCTTATCTTCCTTCCCAAACCCTGTCCTCTCCCTGACTTTCCCATCACTGTGGATGGCACTACCATCCTTCCCATCTCACGAGCCTGCAACCTTGGTGTCATCCCCGACTTCGCTCTCTCGTTCACCCCTCAGATCCAATCCATCACCAAAACCTGCCGGTCTCACCTCCGCAACATCGCCAAGATCCACCCTTTCCTCTCCATTCAAACCGCTACCTTGCTCGTTCAATCTCTCATCCTATCCCAACTGGATTACTGCATCAGCCTTCTCTCTGATCTCCCATCCTCCTGTCTCTCCCCACTTCAGTCTATACTTCACACTGCTGCCTGGCATCTATTGATGGTTTATTGATTGCTAAATGCTAAGTCCTTAGGAAAGTATACTACAACAGAATTAGCTTGCAGCTTCCCTGCCTATAACGAGCTTACATGTCTAGATGAGGACATGAGGCCACCTCCTAAATAATGGTTACCTTTGTTTTTTTAATGTCATTTGTTAAGCAGTTACTATGTGCCAGGCACTGTTCTAAGCACTGGGGTAGATACCGGTTAATTAGGTTGGACATAGTCCCTGGCCTACATGGAGCTTACATTCTTATTCCTCTTTTCGCAATTATAGAGGCCCAAGGAAGTAAAGTGATTTGCCCAAGGTCACCCAGCAGACAAGTGACACAGAGCTGGGATGAGAACTCAGGCCCTTCTGACTCCCAATCCTGGGCTCTATTCTCCTAGGTCACGCTGCTTCTGATCGAAATGGTTTTCTCATTGAGGACAGAAGGAGTCTGAGGGCTCCAGTAAGCAGCCAGTACAGTTCTCTGCCCCCAGTAGGAGCTCAGTATTACAGAGCTGTACATCAGGAGGCATCCACTACAGCACTTTGCCACCAGTCGGTGCCCAGAACAGTGCTCTGTATACGGTAGGTATCCAGTACAGTGTTTTTTACAAACAGGTGCCCAGTACAGTGCTCGGCATACAGTAGACCACAATTAGAGGTCTTTATACATAGCTGTCTAGCACAATGTTCTGCACATGGTAGATGGTTAGTTCAAGTGGTCTGCATATGGGCATCTACCACTGTGCTCTGTACCTGGAAAGTGTCTCCCCCCCTGGACTTTGAAGGCAGGGATCGTGTCTTCCAACGCTATCCTATTGCACTCTCCCAAGAGTGTAGCATAGCCCTCTGTACACAGCTGATTGCAAGCTTTCCGAAGGCGGGGCTCACATTCACTATCTCCAATGTGCTCTCCCAAGTCCTTGATACAGTGCTCTGCCCATAGTAGACTGTAAGCTCTTGGAAGGCAGGGACCATGGCTACTATTGCTACCAGACTCTCCCAATTGCTTAGGACAGTGCTCCTCACTCGTTTGACAGTAAGCTCCTCAAAGGCAGGGGTTGTGTCTACAATTTCTTACACACTTGGCAAGAGACAGAATCGGCAACCCTCGGGCTGAATGTTCAGCTGTGAGAAGAGACTTAAAAGGGAATGGAAATGAATTTAAAATAAGAATTTCCTTGGGCAATTGGAGGAGGATTCATTCATTCATTCAATTGTATTTATTGAGCGCTTACTATGTGCAGAGCACTGTACTAAGCACTTGGGATTCCACAATACAACAATAAACAGACACATTCCCTGCCCAAAAGTGAGCTTTCAGTCTGGGGTGGGGGAGACACATTCATAGAAATAAAGAAAATGACAGCTTTGTTTGTAAGTGGTGTGGGGCTGGGAGTGGGGAAGAACAAAGGGAACAAGTCAGGTTGATGCAGAAGGGAGTGGGAGAAGAGGAAAAGAGGGCTTAGTCAGGGAAGGCCTCTTTGAGGAGATGGGCCTTCAACAAGACTTTGAATTGGACAGAGATACCTAGGGGAGTTTTGAACACCAAAGACTTCTCTTGCCATCTCAGGAACAGGTTTTTAGGGTTTGTTTTTTTTTTTGGATCCCCTTCCCTTTGCACTATGAGCTCATGTCTACCACAACAACCGTGCTTCAGAAGCCCCCTCCCCTGGGCTCAGCAGTGAGCCTCCTGCTGCCCTAAGGAAGGAAGAAGCCCTTCCCCAACCCCTGGCAGCTGTGGCAGACACAGCGGGGAAGGGACTTGAGGAGGAATCAGCCTGTGCCACAGTGGGGAAGGGAAGCAGCGGTGCCTAGCTAATGGAGCCTGTGCCCAGGAGATAGAAGGACATGAGTTCTCATCCCAGCTCCGCCGCTTGTCTGTTGGGTGACCTTTGCTAAGACGCTTCACTTCTCTGAGCCTCAATTTCCTCACCTGGAAAATGGGGATGAAGACTGTGAGCCCCGTATAGGACCCGGACTGTGTCCAACTTGATTAGCTTGTATCTACCCCATCATCTAATATAGTGTCTGGCACATAGTAAGCCCTTAACAACAACAGATACCACCTATTTTTTTTCCTTCTTTGTTTTTTCCAAGGGCCCAGAGAGTTGGCATAGGCCCGTGGGTTTCGACTCAGTGAAAAAGGATTAATCTCTCCTCTGTTCTTCGTTTCCACAGAAAATCACCAAACGAGTCTTGGGAAGAAAGGCCTTGTAGGAGTGATGACAAGGAACGATCCTTCTGGGCTCCAAAGGGATATTTATTCCGGGATCCAGCACTGATCTGGGGGTTAGCAATCTGTGTTTTTATGCGTCGCATGGATGTGTGTTGCGGGAGATTTGCTATGCCTGTGTTTCTCTAGGCAGGAATCGATTTGATCATAATAATCAAGGATGGTCAGGTTGGAGCGGGGAGGTCCGAGGAGGGAAGGAAAGACATTGTTTCCTTTGTGTCAGGTTTGTGATGGCAATTCTACCTTGCTGTTTCCAGCCTTAAACTGAACCCTCTTTTGTACATTTTTATAGTTCTAGAAAAGAAGTTAAATAACTTTTGACTGACACAGAGCCAAGAAAAGAGACCATCGTTTCCTCCCCGTCCTGATATGCATGTCCCACACCACCAAGGAATTGCCAGGGTAAGCCTCGGCCCCGGGGGCTTCAGGCACGGGGTCCCTGCGGGGGTTGAGGGGGAATCTGGTGCCGTCCTGCCGACTCAGTCTCAGCAGTCAAGCAGGACACGGACCGGCCCAAGAGGGTGCTCAAAACCCACCCGGCCTCTCGTTAGTGGTTTGGGGCCTTTGCTTTCATTATTCATTCAATCGTATTTATTAAGCATTCACTTTGTGCAAAGCACTGTACTAAGCGCTTGTGAAAGTACAGCACAACAATAAAGAGTGACGATCCCTGCCCATAATGAGCTCACAGTCTGGAGGAGGAGAGAGACAGCCATACAAGTGAACAGACATCAATACAAATAAATAAAATGACAGATATAGACAGCCGCGCTATGGGGCTGAGGTGGGGGAAGAGCAAAGGGAGTAAGTCAGGGTGATTCAGAAGGGAGTGTTGCTTAGTCTGGGAAGGCCTCTTGGAGGAGATGTGCCTTCAGTAAGGCTTTGAAGCAGGGGGAGAGTAATCATCTAGTGGATTTGAGGAGGGAGGGTGTTCTAGACCAGAGGTAGGATGTGGGCCAGGGGTCATTGGCGAGACGGGCAACATGGAGGCAGAGTGAGAAGGTTAGCACCAGAGGAGCAGAGTGTGAGGGCTCGGTTGTAGGAGAGAAGCAAGGTGAGGCTGGAGGTGGTGAGTTGATGGAGTCCTTTAACACCAATGGTGAGGGTTTTTGTTTCATACGGAGGTGGATAGGCAACCATTGGAGGTTTTTGAGGAGGGAGTTGATATGTCTTGAAGGTTTCTATAGAAAGATGATCCGGGCAGTAGAGTGAAGTATGGACCGGACTGGGGAGAGGCAGGAGTTTGGGAGGTCAGCAAGGAGACTGATGCAGTAATCTAGGCAGGATAGGATGTGATGATATTAACGTGGTAGCAGTTTGGGATGGAGAGGAAGGGGTGGATTTTAGTGATGTCGTGAAGGTGGGACTGGCAGGATTTGGTGATGGATTGAATGTGTGGGTTGAATGGGAGATCGGAGTCAAGTACGACACCTTACAGGCTCATGAGACGGGAAGGGCGGTGGTGCTGTCTACAGTGAGGAGAAAGTCTGGGAGAGGACTTTCTGTTCCTGCTACTATGAACAGATAGTGTCCCAGGAAGGAAATGTCTTTTTTTTTAAAAAATTAATGGTATTTTTAAAACCCGTACCTACGGGTCAGGTGTTGTACTAAGTGCTGGGTTAGATCCAAGCCAATCAGGTTGGACACAGTCCCTGTCCCACATGGAGCTCACAGTTTTAACCCCCATTTTCCAGGCAGGGGAACTGAGGCCCAGAGAAGTGAAGTTGCTTGCCCTATGTCACACAGCAGACGAGGGGCGGAACCAGGATTAGAATCCAGGTCCTTCTGACTCCCAGGCCCATGCTCTATCCACTAGGCCACGCTACTTCTCAGTACTTGGCTCATATTAAACGCTTAATAAATACCACAATTATTAATTATTACATGTATTATTTTTATTGCAGTGAATGCCTCAGAGGAAAGAGCCCAGGCTCGGGAGTCAGAGGTCATGGGTTCTACTCCCGGCTCCCCCACATGTCTGTTGTGTGACGTTGGACAAGTCACTTAACTTCTCTGAGCCTCAGTTATCTCATCTGTAAAATGGGGATTAAGACTGTGAGCCCCACATGGGACAGCGTGATCACCGTGTATCCCCCAGTGCTTAGAACAGTGCTTTACACATAGTAAGCACTTAAATGCCATCATTAATTAATTAAGTATAAGACTGTTCCCCCACTTACCCTCAAAAAACTTATCTTCATGAGTGGGAGAGATGGTATTTAAGTGCTTACCATGTGTCAAGCACTCTTCTGAGTCCTGGGGTTGAGACAAGCTAATCAGGTTGGACACAATCGCCATCCAACATGGGGCTCACAGTCTTCATCTCCATTTCCCAAATGAATCTAAATAAAGAGAAGGGAAGTGACTCACCCAGGGTCACCCCGCAGATGGGTGGCAAAGCCGGAATTAGAACCCAGGTCCTTCTGACTCCCAGGCCTGTGTTCTATCCACAAGGCCATGCTGCTTCTCAGTCCATGGCACATAGTAAGAACTTCACAAAGACCACAATTATTGATCGTTACAATTATCATTACAAGAGAAGTATAAGACCGTTTCTCCCACTTACCCTCAAAAAACTTAGCTTAATGGGGGTTGGGCGGGGGGAGGGGAGAGAGAAATGAATAAACGAGGCAAAAATGATGGAGAAAAAAGTCCCCTGTTGAAGTTGACGGGTTACCCTCGATCCTGAGACAACCCGAGAATCCGTGAAGGAGTTGATGATAGGTAATGTTGGTGCCTTGCACGGTGCTATCTACACTCCTTGGTCATTCCAGGAGGCATCTTCTCACTGGGGCATGGAAGAGGAGAAGGAGGTGGAGGAGCAGGGAGATGGGGAGGAGGAGAAGGGGGAGAAGAAAGTAGAAGATGAGTAATAATAATAATAATAATGGCATTTATTAAGTGCTTACTATGTGCAAAGCACTGTTCTAAGCACTGGGGAGGTTACAAGGTGATCAGGTTGTCCCACGGGGGGCTCACCATCTTCATCCCCATTTTACAGATGAGGGAACTGAGGCACAGAGAAGTTAAGTGACTTGCTCAAAGTCACACAGCTGACAATTGGCAGATTCAGGATTTGAACCCATGATCCCCGACTCCAAAGCCTGTGCTCTTTCCACTGAGCCATGCTGCTTCTCAGCATGGGTTGAGGGGGGGACGTGCAGGAAGAGGAGGAAGACTATGAAGCGTCTCTGTCTCCCATGTACAGAGCGAGCACCGTGGCAAGTGCTGGAAAAGACTGAAGAGGCGAGAACTGAAAGGAATCTTGATAGTAATTATGGTACTTGTTAAATGCCTACTGTGTGCCAAGCTCTGTGGTAAGTGCTGGGGTGGATTCAAGTTAATCAGGTTGGTCACAGTCTCTGTCTCATATGGGGCTCAGACTCTTACTCCCCATTCTACACATGAGGTAACCGAGGCATAGAGGAGTATGGGCCTGGGAGACAGAAGGTCATGGGTTCTAATCCTGACTCCACCACTTGTGTGCTTTGTGGCCTTGGGCAAGCCACTTCACTGCTCTGTGCCTGTTTCCTCATTTGTAAAATGGGGATGAAGAACCTGAGCCCTGTGTGGGACATGGACTGTGTCCAACTGGATTTGCTGTGTATCCACCCCAGCACTTAGTACAGTGCTGACACATAGTAAGTGCTTAGCAAATACCATTATTGTTAATATTATTGTTTATAATTACCCAAGCAGCAGACATTTGATGGAGCCAGGATTAGAACCCAGGTCCTTCAGACTCCCAGGCCCATGCTCTATCATTTATTCAGTTGTATTTTCTGAGCACTTACTGTATGCAGAGCCAAAGTAAGGGCTACCCACTAAGCCATGCTTTAACTGCCATCTCTATGTGGATGATTCACAAATCTACCTCTCCAGCCTGGACTGCTCTCTCTCTTTTTTTTTTCTAAATGATATTATCTTATTCATTCATTCAATCGTATTTATTGAGCACTTACAGTGTGCAGAGCACTTTACTAAGCACTTGGGAAATACAAGTCGGCAACATATAGAGAGGGTCCCTACCCAACAACTGGCTCACAGTCTAGAAGGGGGAGTTGTTACCATGTGCCAGGCAATGTACTAAGCCCTGGGGTAGATACAGGCTAATCAGTTTGGGCACAGTCCATGTCCCGCTTTCATTCATTCAATCGTATTTACTGAGCACATACTGTGTACAGAGCACTGTACTAAGTGTTTGACCACATGGGGCTCATTGTCTTAATCCCCATTTTACAGATGAGGTCACTGAGTCCCAGAGAAGTGAAGTGATTTGCCCAAGGTCACACAGCAGGCGAGTGGCAGAGCTGGGATTACAACTCATGTCCTTCTGACTCCCAGGCCTATGCTCTCTCCATTAGGCCATGTTGCCTCGCATTTCCTCCTGCCATGCCTGTGCTGTCTCCACTAGGCCATGTTGCCTCACATTTCCTCCTGCTTTCCTGGGAGCTCATCCTCTAGACCGTGAATGTGTTGGCCTGTTCTTGTATTGCACTCTCCTAAGCGCTTAGTACAGTGCTTTGCACACAGTAAGCACTCGATCAATACAGTCAATAGGGAAGCAGCATGGCTCAGTGGACAGAGCCCGGGCTTGTGAGCCAGAGGTAATGGGTACTAATCCCAGCTCTACCACTTGTCAGCTGTGTGACTATGGGCAACCTACACATCAGGTAAAAACTCCTCACTCTTGGCTTCAAGGCTGTCCATCACCTCGCCCTCTCCTACCTCACCTCCCTCCTCTCCTTCTACAGCCCAGCCCGCAGCCTTCGCTCCTCTGCCACTAACCTCCTCAGTGTGCCTCACTGTCGTTTGTCCCGCCATTGACCCCCGGCCCACGTACTACCCCTGGCCTGGAATGCCCTCCCTCCGCACATCCACCAAGCTAGCTCTCTTCCTCCCTTCAAAGCCCTACTGAGAGCTCACCTCCTCCAGGAGGCCTTCCCAGACTGAGCCCCCTCTTTCCTCTTCCCCTCCTCCCCCTCCACACCCCCTTACCTCCTTCCCCTCCCCACAGCACCTGTATATATGTATGTACATATTTATTACTCTATTTTACTTTTACATATTTATTCTATTTTATTTTGTTAATATGTTTTGTTTTGTTGTCTGTCTCCTCATTCTAGACTGTGAGCCTGCTGTTGGGTAGGGACCGTCTCTATATTTTGCCAACTTGTACTTCCCAAGTGCTTAGTACAGTGCTCTGCACACCATAAGCACTCAATAAATACGATTGAATGAATGAATGAATGACTGATCTTGGGGGCACATTCTTCGTAGGCTGAACAAAGGTCGCAGGTCTTAGTGCGGAGATGACGCAGAAGCGAGAGTGAACTGGGAAAACAAGGGATTAATTGGGGGTGGCCTCCTGGAGGAAACGTGACCTGGGAAGGTGGGGCGAGTAGCGATCTTCTGTAGATGGAGGGGGAAGGAATTCCGGGCCAGAGGGAGGAGGTGGGAAGGGGTTTGGCGGTGAGATGGATGTACTGGAGGCAGTGAGCGAGGTAGCGCTAGGGGAGCGAAGCGTGCTGACTGGGTTGTAATAGGAGATCAGTGAGGTGAGGTAGGAGAGGGCAAATCGGTCCAAAACGTTAAAGCTGATGGTAAGGGATTTCTGTTTGATCTCCGTTTTACAGATGAGGTGACTGAAGCACAGAGAACTTGAGTGACTTGCCCAAGATCACACAGCAGACAAAGTGGTAGTGCCAGGAATAGAACCCAGATTCTCTGACTCCTGGGCCCGAGTTCTTACCCCTAGGCCATGTTGCTTCTTATTCTTAGGTCTGTCTGTCTTCCTGTGGTAATGGATTCCCCTACATGCTTCATAAATGTGATGAATGTGAGTCAGGGGAGAGAAATGAGAAGGTTTGCCAGTAGGCACAGGGACTTTGAGGCTTTTCTGCTGCTCGGTTTGTTCCCTAGTGGATAGGGCACGGGCCTGGGAGTCGGGAGAACCTGGGTTCTACTCCCGGCTCTGCTGCTCATCTGTAATGTATTTATTTATATTAACGTCCGTCTCCCCCTCTAGACTGTAAGTTGGTTGTGGGCAGAGAATTCGTCTATTATGTAGTTTGTACTCTCCCAAGTGCTTAATACAGTGTTCTGCACATAGTAAACACTCAGTAAATGTGATTGACTGACTGAGGGGGACATTAGGAAAGTCACTTCACTTTTCTAGGACTCAGTGACCTCATCTGTAAAAGGGGGATTTAGACTGTGAGCCCCATGAGGGACATGAACTGTGTCAAACCATGATTACCTCGTATGTACCCCAGCGCTTAGAACAGTGCCTGGCAGGTAGTAAGTAATGACTGGCTTAACAAATGCCATTCATTCATTCAGTCGTATTTACTAAGTTCTTTCTGTGTGCAGAGCAATGTACCGAGTACTTGGTAGAGTCCAATACAACGCTGGGAGACATATTCCCTGCCTACCTCCTACTTAGACGTCGCCCTATGTGGGACCCAGACTTCGCTTCACTATGATGATGATGATGATCATCATCATCATTATGCTTATGATCCCCAGATGGGACAGGGACTGTGTCCGACCGATCATCAGATGGAAACAGTGCTCTTCCCACAGCCCGAGTAAGAGAGAAAGCAGGGATTGAATCCCCATTTTACAGATGAGGGAAGTAGGGTTCTGCTAAGTGAGGTGATGATGATGGTGTGATGATGATGGTATTTGTTAAGCACTTACTATGCATCCAGCACTGTTCTAAGGGCCAGGGTAGATACGAGCTCATCGAGTTGGGCGCTTCCTTGTTCTACATGGGTCTCACAGTCTTAATCTCCATTTTACAGATGAGGGTACTGAGGCCCAGAGAAGTGAAGTGACTTGCCTGAGATCACCCAGCAGACAAGTGGAGCTGGGATTAAATGCCAGAAGCTCTGACTTCCAGCCCTGATTCCTCCCATGATGCCAACTTTTGGATACGGTGCTAGTGATGCTATGGGTAGAATTGTAAGTCTTTACTTATCATTCAGAGGTTTTATCATACCCCTTATTGTTGTTGTTGTCTTTTGTCGTCACGTTGTGTCCGACCGAAAGCGTCACCATGGATGTATCTCTCCCAGAAGGCCACACCTCCATCTTCAATCGCTCCGGTAATGTATCCAGGGAGTTTTCTTGGTACAAGTATGGAAGTGGTTTACCATTGCCTCCTTCCACACAGTGAGCCTGAGTCTCCACCCTTGCCTCTCTCCCAGGCCGCTGCTGCCCGGCACAGGTGAATTTTGACTTGTTGCAGGTTGCCTTCCACTTGCTAGCCACTGCCCAAGCTAGGAATGGAATAGGCCTCTGCTTGACTCTCCCTCCCATAGTCGAGACTGGGAGAGCACTGGAAACTCTCCAGGTGTGACCCCGAGAGGGTATCATAGCCCTAGGTCACCCCAACCACAATCAACCAAGAATTACCCTGAGAAAATCATCCTAGAGGTTCCATTATAAATAGGCATTAATTCAGGATTGAATTCCATTTCACAGATGAGGTGACAAAGGCCCAGAGAAGTGAAGAGTTCTCCAAGGTCACCCAGCAGACCAGGGACAAAGCTGGAATTATTCATTTGTTCATTCATTCAATGGTATTTATGGAGCGCTTATGGTGGACAGAGCACTGTACTAAGCGCTTGGGAAGTACAAGTCGGCAACATATAGAGATGGTCCCTACCCAACAACGGGCTCACAGTCTAGAAGGGGGAGAAAGACAACAAAACAAAACATGTGGACAGGTGTCAAGTCTTCAGAATAAATAGAAATAAAGCTAGATTCACATCATTAACAAAATAAATAGAATAGTAAATATGTACAAGTAAAATAAATAGAGTAATAAACCTGTACAAACATATATACAGGTGCCATGGGGAGGGGAAGGAGGTAGGGTGGGGGGGATGGGGAGGAGGAGAGGCAAAAGGGGGCTCAGTCTGGGAAGGCCTCCTGGAGGAGGTGAGCTCTCAGTAGGGTTTTAAAGGGAGGAAGAGAGCTAGCTTGGTGGATGTGTGGAGGGGGAGGGCATTCCAGGCCGGCAGGGGATGCGGGCCAGGGGCTGATGGTGGGACAGGCGAGAACGAGGTACAGTGAGGAGGCTAGTGGCAGAGGAGCGGAGGGTGTGGGCTGGGCTGTAGGAGAGAAGGGAGGTGAGGTAGGAGGGGGCGAGGTGATGGAGAGCCTTGAAGCCGAGAGTGAGGAGTTGTTTCTTGATGCCTAGGTTGACTGGCAGCCCTTGAAGATTTTTGAGGAGGGGAGTAACATGCCCAGAACGTTTCTGCACAAAGATGATGCGGGCAGCAGCGTGAAGTATAGACTGAAGTGGGGAGAGAGGGGAGGATGGGAGATCAGAGAGGAGGCTGATGCAGTAATCCAGTCGGGATAGGATGAGAGATTGAACCAGCAGTGAGGAGGTTAGCAGCAGAGGAGTGGGGGGTGCGGGCTGGGCTGTAGAAGGAGAGAAGAGAGGTGAGGTAGGAGGGGGCGAGGTGATGGAGAGCCTTGAAGCCGAGAGTGCTGAGTTGTTGCTTGATGTCTAGGTTGACTGGCAGCCATTGGAGATTTTTGAGGAGGGAAGTAACGTGCCCAGAGCGTTTCTGCATAGAGATGATACGGGCAGCAGCATGAAGTATAGACTGAAGTGGGGAGAGACAGGAGGTTGGGAGATCAGAGAGGAGGCTGATGTTGTAATCTAGTCGGGATAGAACCCAGGCCCTTCTTAATTCTGGGCCTGGGCTCTAGCCGCTAGGCTTCGCTGCCTCACCGCATAGAATATTCCCCTTCCTCCCTCTATCCCCATGGTAGTTGACCAGATTGGGGGGAGAGCTCAGTTCCTCTTCGGCCTGGCTTCCTCTCTTTGTTTCCTATTTCTTTGAAATGCCATTTCTTCAGTGCTTACTATTTGTCAACAGTGTTCTTAAGCACTGGAGTAGATATAAGTTAATCAGGTAGGATAGTCAGTCAGTCAATTGTATTGAGTGCTTACTGTGTGCAGAGCACTGTACTAAGCCCTTAGGAGGCCTTCCCCGACTAAGCCCTCCTTTCCTCTTCTTCCACTCCCTTCTGCATCTCCCTTACTCGCTCCCTCTATTCATCCCCTCCTCCCAGCCCCACAGCACTTATGTCCTTATCTGTCATTTATTTATTTCTGTTACTGTCTGTTTCCCCCACTAGACCGTAAGCTCATTGTGGGCAGGGAATGTGTTCGTTTATTGTTCTGTTGTACTCTCCCAAGCACTTGGCCCAGTGTTCCGCACACAGTAGGCACTCCATAAAAATGACTGACTCACTCTTCAGCCTGGCTTTCTCCCTCTTATTTTTCCCCCTCTTTTAAATGACATTTGTTAGGTTCTTACTCTGTGTAGAGCACTGTTCTAAGCACTGGAGTAGGGACAAGCTAATCAGGTTGGGCACAGTCCCTGTCATTCATTCATTCAATCATATTTATTGAGCACTTACTGTTTGCAGAGCACTGTACTAAGCACTTGGAAAGTATAATTCAGCAACAGAGATGATCCCTATCCACAATGGGCTTACAGTGTAGAAGGGGGGAGACAGACATCACAAACAAGTAAACAGGCATCAGTAGCATCAGTATAAATAACTAGAATCAAAGATATCATCATCATCATCATCAATCGTATTTATTGAGCGCTTACTGTGTGCAGAGGACTGTACTAAGCGCTTGGGAAGTACAAATTGGCAACATATTAGAGACAGTCCCTACCCAACACTGGGCTCACAGTCTAAAAGGGGGAGACAGAGAACAAAACCAAACATACTAACAAAATAAAATAAATAGAATAGATATGTACAAGTAAAATAAATAGAGTAATAAATATGTACAAACATATATATATATATACAGGTGCTGTGGGGAAGGGAAGGAGGCAAGATGGGGGGATGGAGAGGGGGACGAGGGGGAGAGGAAGGAAGGGGCTCAGTCTGGGAAGGCCTCCTGGAGGAGGTGAGCTCTCAGTAGGGCCTTGAAGGGAGGAAGAGAGCTAGCTTGGTGGATGGGCAGAGGGAGGGCATTCCAGGCCCTGGGGATGATGTGGGCTGGGGGTCGATGGTGGGACAGGTGAGAACGAGGTACAGTGAGGAGATTAGCGGTGGAGGAGCGGAGGGTGTGGGCTGGGCTGTAGAAGGAGAGAAGGGAGGTGAGGTAGGAGGGGGCGAGGTGATGGAGAGCCTTGAAGCCCAGGGTGAGGAGTTTCTGCCTGATGCGCAGATTGATTGGTAGCCACTGGAGATTATTGAGGAGGGGAGTAATATGCCCCCAGCGTTTCTGGACAAAGATAATCCGGGCAGCAGCATGAAGTATGGATTGAAGTGGAGAGAGATATGAGGATGGGAGATCAGAGAGATGGCTGATGCAGTAGTCCAGACGGGATAGGATGAGAGCTTGAATGAGCAGGGTAGCGGTGTGGATGGAGAGGAAAGGGCAGATCTTGGCAATGTTGCGGAGCTGAGACCGGCAGGTTTTGGTGACGGCTTGGATGTGAGGGGTGAATGAGAGAGCGGAGTTGAGGTTGACACGAAGGTTGCGGGCTTGTGAGACGGGAAGGATGGTAGTGCCGTCAACAGAGATGGGAAAGTCAGGGAGAGGGCAAGGTTTGGGAGGGAAGACAGGGAGTTCAGCCTTCGACATGTTGAGCTTTAGGTGGCGGGCAGACATCCAGATGGAGAGGTCCTGAAGGCAGGAGGAGATGCGAGCCTGGAGAGAGGGGGAGAGAGCAGGGGCAGAGATGTAGATCTGGGTGTCATCAGCGTAGAGATGATGGTTGAAGCCGTGGGAGCGAATGAGGTCACCAAGGGAGTGCATGTAGATTGAGAACAGAAGGGGACCAAGCACTGAACCTTGGGGAACTCCCACAGTAAGAGGATGGGAGGGGGAGGAGGAGCCTGCAAAAGAGACTGAGAATGAACGACCGGAGAGGTAAGAGGAGAACCAGGAGAGGACGGAGTCTGTGAAGCCAAGGTCAGATAGCGTGTTGAGGAGAAGGGGGTGGTCCACAGTGTCGAAGGCAGCTGAGAGGTCGAGGAGGATTAGGACAGAGTATGAGCCATTGGATTTGGCAAGCAGGAGGTCATTGGTGACCTTTGAGAGGGCAGTTTCCGTGGAATGTAGGGGACGGAAGCCAGACTGGAGGGGGTCGAGGAGAGAGTTTTTGTTGAGGAATATGTATACACATCTGAACAAATAAAACAGGCATTAATATCAATAGAGTTATAGATATGTAAATATATACACAAGTGCTGTTGGGTAAAGGGAGCGAGTCAGGGGAATGTGGGGTGGCGGGGGGGAGCTGATGAAAAGCGGGGGATTAGTCTGGGAAGGCCTGCTGAAGGAGGTGAACTTTCAGTAGGGCTTTGAAGGGGGCGGGGGGAATGTTTTTTGTTTGGTGGACATTGGACACTTCCCTGTCCCACATGGGTCTCACAGTCTTAAATCTCCATTTTACAGATGAGGTCACACAGCAGACAAGTGGCGAAGCCGAGTTGAGAACCCAAGTCCTCTGACCACCTGGTGGGTGATCTGCACACACTGAGCCCTCAATAAATATGACTGTTTGATCGGTTGCTCTTTCCACTAACCACAGCCCTTCCCCCACACACCAGTTAAACATCGATCCAAGGTATTTATTGAACGTTTACTATATGCAGAGCTCTGTATTAAGCACTTGGGGTAGTGCGATGCAATAGAATTGGCAAACTCATTCCCTGCCCATAAGGAGCTGACAGTCTGGAGTCTAAAAAAAACCAGCTTTTTGATTTTCCTATATCCTCTTATTAGAACTTCAATATTTTTGGCTTCATAAATGTGACGAATGTGAGTCAGGGAAGAGAAATGAGAAGGTTTGCCAGTAGGCACAGGGATTTTGAGGCTTTGCTGCTGCTCGGTTTGTTCCCTAGCGGATAGGGCACGGGCCTGGGAGTCGGGAGGACCCGGGTTCTACTCCCGGCTCTGCCCCCCGTCTGTGATGTATTTATTTATATTAACGTCCGTCTCCCCTTCTAGACTGTAAGTTGGTTGTGGGCAGAGAAAGTGTCTACTATGTAGTTCGATTGTACTCTCCCAAGTACTTAGTACAGTGTTTTGCACGTACTAAGCTCTCAGTAAAGGTGACTGACTGACTGAGGGGGACATTAGGCAAGTCACTTCACTTCTCTGGGCCTCCGTGACCTGACCTGTAAAAGGGGGATTAAGATTGTGAGCCCCATGGAAGACATGGACTGTGTCAAACCATGATTACCTCGTATGTACCCCCGTGCTTAGAACAGTGTCTGGCAGGAAGTAAGTGCTTAACAGACACCATTCATGCATTCGTTCAGTCATATTTATTAAGTTCTTTCTGTGTGCAGAGCACTGTACCGAGAACTTGGGAGAGTCCAATACAACGGTGGGCAGACACGTTCCCTGCCTACGTCCTACTTAGACTATGCCCCATGTGGGACCCACACTTTGTATAACTGTTATCATCATCATCATCATCATCATCATCATCATCATGATGCTTACGAGCCCCACTCCGGACAGGGACCGTGTTCGGCCCAGTCATCCGAGTAGTACAGTGCTCGTCCAACCGCCCGAGTAGGAGAGAAAGGAGGTAGCGAATCCCTGTTTTACGGATGAGGGAAATAAGGCTCTTCTAAGTGAGGTGGTGATGATGGTATTTTTTAAGCACTTCCAATACGTCCAGCACTATTCTAAGGGCTGGGGTAGGTACCGGCTCATCGATTGGGACACTTCCCTGTCCCACATGTGTCTCCCAGGCTTAATCTTCATTTTACAGATGAGAATACTGAGGCCAAAGAAGTGAAGGCCCGAGGTCAGCCAGCAGACAAGTGGAGCCCGGATTAAAAGCCAGAAGCTCTGACTCCCAGCCCTGCCTTCCTTCCATGAGGCCAACTGTCGGATACATTGCCGGTGATGCTATGGGTAGAATTGTAAGTCTTTACTTGTCATTCAGAGGTTTTATCATACCCCTTATTGTTGTTGTTTTATGCTGTCGAGTCGTGTCCGACCCATAGCGACACCAAGGACACATCTCTCTCAGAACGCCCCACCACCATCTGCGATCGTTCCGGTCATGTATCCAGAGAGTTTTCTTGGTACAAATATGGAAGCGGTTTACCATGGCCTCCTTCCACGCAGTAAACCTGAGTCTCTGCCCTCAACTCTCACCCGTGCCGCTGCTGCCCAGCACGGGTGAGTTTTGACTTGTAGCAGCTTGCCTTCCAGTCGCTAGCCACTGCCCAAGTTAGGAATGGAATAGGTAGGCCTCTGCCCTCGCGCAGCCGAGACTGGTAGAGCACTGGAAACTCTTCAGGAATCACCCCGAGAAGGTATCATACCCCTAGGTCACCCCAACCACAATCAACCGAGAATTACCCCGATAAAATCATCCTGGAGGTTCAATTTTAAATAGGCATTAATTTAGGATTGGCCTCCATTTTACAGAGGTGGTGACTGAGGCCCAGAGAAGTGAAGAGACTTATCCAAAGTCACCCAGCAGACCAGGAACCCAAAGCTGGAATTAGAACTCAGATCCTTCTGACTTCCAGGCCTGGGCTCTACCCGCTACGCCTCGCCGCTTCTCCTGGTAGACTATTCCCCTTCCTCTCTCTAGCCCCAGGGTTGTTGGCCAGACTGGGAATGGAGCTCAGTTCCTCTTCAGCCTGGCTTCCTCTCTCTTTTTTTCTATTTCTTTGAAATGACATTTCTTCAGTGCTTACTATTTGTCTACACTGTTCTAAGCACTGGAGTAGATATAAGTTAATCAGGTAGGACAGTCAGTCAGTCAATCGTATTTACTGAGCGCTTATGTGCAGAGCACTGTACTAAGCCCCCAGAAGGCCTTCCCCGACTAAGCCCTCTTTTCCCACTCCCTTCTGCGTCGCCCTGACTCGCTCCCTCTATTCATCCCCTCCTTCCAGCCCCAGGGCACTGATGTCCTTATCTGTCACTTATTTATTTCTGTTATTGTCCGTCTCCCCCTCTAGACCATAAGCTCACTGTGGGCAGGAAATGTGTCCGTTTACTGTTCTACTGTACTCGCTCAAGTACTTGGCCCAGTGCTCTGCCCACAGTGAGCACTCCATAAATTGACTGACTGACTGACTGACCCTTCAGTCTGGCGCTCTCTCTTTTTTTGTTTTTTTTTCTCTTTTAAATGACATTTGTTAGGTTCTTACTCTATGTAGAGCACTGTTCTAAGCAATGGAGTAGGTACAAGCTAATCAGGTTGGGCACAGTCCTTGTCCTTCATTCATTCAATCATATTTATTGAGTGCTTACTGTGTGCAGAGCAACTGTACTAGGTGCTAGGAAAGTATAATTCAGCAACAAAGAGAGACAATCCCTGCCCACAACGGGCTCACAGTCTAGAAGAGGGGAGACAGACATCACAAACAAGTAAACAGGCATCAGTAGCATCAGTATAAATAAACAGAATCAGAGATATCTATGCACATCAGAGCAAGTAAAACAGGCATTGATATAATTAAATAGAATGATAGAAATGTGCTGTTGGGCAAAGGGAGTGAGTCAGGGGAATGTCGGGTGGTGGGGGAGCTGATGAAAAGGGGCGATTTAGTCTGGGAAGGCCAGCTGAAGGAGGTGAACCTTCAGTAGGGCATTGAAAGGGGGCAAATGTTTTTTGTTTGGTGGACATTGGACGCTTCCCTGTCCCACATGGGTCTCACAGTCTTAAATCTCCATTTTACAGATGAGGTCACACAGCAGACAAGTAGCGAAGCCGAGCTTAGAACCCAAGTCCTCTGACCACCTGGCTGGTGATCTGCACACAGTGAGCCCTCAATAAATATGACTGTTTGATCGGTTGCTCTTTCCACTAGGCCACACCCCTTCCCCCACATACCAGTTAAACATCGATCAAAGGTATTTATTGAACACTTACTACTTGCAGAGTACTGTACTAAGCACTTGGGGTAGTACAGTGCAATAGACTTGGCAAACGCGTCCCCCGGCCATGAGGAGCTGACAGTCTGGAGTCTAAAAAAAGCAGCTTTTTGATTTTCCTCTCTCCGTGTCTTAGAACTTCAATATTTTTGCTTCGTGAATGTGATGAATGTGAGGCAGGGGAGGGAAAAGAGAAGGTTTTCCCATAGGAATAGGGATTTTGAGGCTTTTCTGCTGCTCCGTTTGTTCCCTAGCGGATAGGGCACGGTCCTGGGAGTCGGGAGGACCCACGTTCTACTCCCGGCTCTGCCGCTCATCTGTAATGTATTCATTTTATATTAATGTCGGTCTCCCCCTCTAGACAGTATGCTCATTGTGGGCAGGGAATGTGTCTATTATATAGTTCTATTGTACTCTCCCAAGTGCTTAGTACAGTGTTCTGCATGTAGTGAGTGCTCAGTAAATGGGCTTGACTGACTGAGGGGGACAATAGGCGAGTCACTTCACTTCTCTGGGCCTCGGAGTGACCTCACCTGTAAAAAGGGGATTAAGACTGTGAGCCCCATGGAGGACATGGACTGTGTCAAACCGTGATTACCTCGTATGTACCCCCGCACTTAGAACAGTGCCCGGCAGGTAGTCGATCGTATTTATTGAGTGCTCACTGTATGCAGAGCACTGTACTAAAACCCCGGCAGGCCTTCACCGACTGAGCCTCCTTTCCTCTTCTCCCACTCCCTGCTGCATCGCCCTGACTCGCTCCTTCTATTCATCCCCTTCTCCGAGCCCCACAGCACTTATGTCCGTATCTGTCATTTATGTATTTCTGGTATGCATATTGCCCGTTTCCCCCTCTAGACTGTAAGCTCATTGTGGGCAGGGAAGGAGTCCGTTTATTGTTCTATTGTACTCTCCCAAATGCTTGGCCCAGTGCTCTGCTTTCATTCATTGACTCATTCATTTGCATTTATTGAGCGCTTACTGTTTGCAGACCCCTGTACGAAGTGGTTGGAAAGTACAATTCAGCAACAAGCACACAGTAAGCACTCAATAAGTATTACTGACTGATTGACTCTTCAGCCTGGCTCTCTCCCTCTTTTATTTTTCCCCCTTTAAATGACATTTGTTAGGTGCCCATTCTGTGTAAAGCACGGTTCTAAGCCCTGGAGTAGGTACAAGCTAATCAGGTTAGGCACGGGGACTGTCATTCATTCATTCATTCAGTCAGTCAGTCAGTCATTTATTGAGCACTTACTGTGTGCAGAGCACTATACCAAGAGCTTGGAAAGTACAGTTCAGCAACAGAGAGAGGCAATCCCTGCCCACTTTAGGCTTACACTTTGGAAGGGGAGAGACAGACATCAAAAACCAGGAAGCAGGCATCAGTAGCATCAATGTAAATTAATAGAATCAGAGATCTGTATCCACATCAGAACAAGTAAAACAGGCATTAGTAGAAATAAATAGAATTATAGATATGTACATATATACACAACTGCTGTGGGACGGGGGGGTTAGAGCAAAGCGAGCGAGTCGGGGGAATGTGGGGTGGCGGGGGGAGCTGATGAAAGGAGGGGCTTAGACTGGGAAGGCCTGCTGGAGGAGGTGAGCCTTCAGTAACGCTTTGAAGTGGGGGAAGTGTGATTTGTTTGGTGGACATCGGACACTTCCCTGTCCCACATGGGGGTCTCAGTCTTAAATCTCCATTTAAGGGTACTGAGATGGGGGTACTGAGGCTCAGAGAAATGAAGTGACTTGTCCAAGGTCACACAGCAGACAATTGGCGGAGCTGAGTGTAGAACCCAAGTCCTCTGACTCCCAGGCTGGTGATCTGCACACAATACGCCTTCAGTAAATATGACTGATTGATCGGTGGCTCTTTCCACTAGGCCACACCCCTTCCCCCACATACAGGGGAAACATGCATCAAAGGTATTTATCGAACACTTACTCTGTGCAGAGCACTGTACTAAGCACTTGGGGGAGTACAGTGCAATCGAATTGGCCAACCCGGTCCCTGCCCATTAGGAGCTTACAGTCTGGAGTCTAACAAAACAGCTTTTTGCTTTTCCTATTTCCGCTTATTAGAACTTCAAGATTTTTGGCTTCATAAATGTGATGAATGCGAGGCAGGGGAGAGAAACGAGAAGGTTCGCCTGTAGGAAGTGGGATTTTGAGGGTTGTTTTTTTCCCCTTTTAAATGACATTCGCTAGGTGCTTACTGTGTGTCGAGTATTTATTACTCTATTTATTTATTTTACTTGTACATATCTATTCTATTCATTTTAGTTTGTTAATATGTTTTGTTTTGTTCTCTGTCTCCCCCTTCTAGACTGTGAGCCCATTGTTGGGTTAGGGACCATCTCTATATGGTGCCAACTTGTACTTCCCAAGAGCGTAGTACAGTGCTCTGCACACAGTAAGCGCTCAATAAATATGATTGATTGATTGATTGAAGCACTGGGGTAGGTACAAGCTAATCAGGTTGGGCACAGTCCCTGCCCTACATCATCATCATCATTCGTATTTATTGAGCGCTTACTGTGTGCAGAGCACTGTACTAAGCGCTTAGGAAGTACAAGTTGGCAACATATAGAGACAGTCCCTACCCAACAGTGGGCTCACAGTCTAAAAGGGGGAGACAGAGAACAAAACCAAACATACTAACAAAATAAAATAAATAGAATAGATATGGACAAGTAAAATAAATAAATAAAAAGAGTAATAAATATGTACAAACATATATACATATATACAGGTGCTGTGGGGAAGGGAAGGAGGTAGGATGGAGAGGGGGACGAGGGGGAGAGGAAGGAAGGGGCTCAGTCTGGGAAGGCTTCATGGGGCTCACAGGCTTCATCTCCATTTTACAGAAGAGGTAACTGAGGCCCAGGGAAGTGAAGTGCCTCTCCCGAGGTCACACCACAGACAAGTGCCGGAGCTGAGGTTCGAATCCAGGTCCTCTGGCTTCCGGGCCCTGGCTCCAGCCACTAGTCTAGGCTGCTTCTCCGCAGCTTTTGGGAAGAAGTCACCAGCCAAGTCAAATGGGGCTCAATCTCCGGCCCATCTTCCTGGCTCGTTGTGGGTGGGGAATGCATCTGTTTATTGTTGCATTGTACTCTCCCAAGTGCTTAGTACAGTATTGTGCACACAGTAAGCACTCATTCTTTATGATTGAATGAATGAATGAATAGCTCGGCCCAGCTCACCTCAACTCGGGCCCCTTGGGTACCTCGGCTTGGCTCAGGCCCCAGAACGGTCAGATCCACGACTTGGTCCTGTTGGCATCCAATTCTTCCCAGTGTCAAAATTCATTTGGAAGAACCCCCCCGTGAAAACTAGGGGAGAATGGAGGGAGGGAATGGGTGTTGAATATCGTCCGAGGCCCTTTATATGTCTGTTAACTAACCATGTTGTCGATCGGTCCAACAACCATTTGTCAGCCAGGTCGGACAGCGGGTTGTATTTATTGAGCACTTACTGTGAGCAGAGCAGTGTATTAAGCACTTGGGGGGCCTTCCCCTACTAAGCCCTCCTTTCCTTTTCTCCCCCTCCCCCCCACCAGCCCCAGAACACTTATGGCCATATCTGCCGTTGATTATATGAATGTCTGTCTCCCCCTGTAGAATGAGAGCTTACTGTGTGTAGAGCACTGTACTAAGCTCCTGGGAAAATACACTGTAACACATATAGCCACATACCCTGCCCGCAGTGATCTTACAGTCAAGGGGTAGGGGGGACAGACATGAATATAAATCAATAAGTTCTAGGTCCCTACATAAGCACTGTGGGGCTGAGGGAAGGGTGAATCAAAGGGAGCCAATCCAACTGCATTTTTTTTGTTTGTTTTAACTGGTATTTGTTAAGTCTTACCATGTGCCAGGTACTATGCCAGTCTGGGGGAGATACAAGCTCATCAGATTGGACACAGTCCATGTCCCACATGGGGCTCACAGTCTTCATCCCCATTTTAACTGAGGTGCAGAGAAGGGAAGCAGTTTGCCTAGTGTCACCTAGCAGGAAAATGGCAGAGCTGCGATTAGAACCCAGATCCTTCTGACTCCCAGGCCCATGCTCTGTCCATTAGGCCACACCGCTTGTCCAAAAATCATTGACTTTTTCTTAACTCTTCGCGCTTTCGTTCAATGGTATTTAATGATTGTTTTCATTCACTCATTCATTCATTCAATTCTATTTCTTGAGTGCTTGCTGAGTGCAGAGTGCTGTACTGAGTGCTTGGGAGAGTACAAATATAACAATCAACAGACATATTCCTTGCCCACAATGAGCTTACAGTCTGGAGGGGGGAGAAAGACCTTAATATAAATAAATGAATGGCAGAGAGGGACACGAATGCTGTGGGGCTGGTGGGGGGGGGGGGGGCGGGGGGGAATGAATGAAGGGAGCGAGTCAGGGAGAAGAGGAGAGGGAGACTTAGTCAGGGAAGGGCTCTTGGTGCAGAGCCCCATGTGAGATGCCTGGGACATTCCCATACGCAGGAGACACTCCCCCTGCCTCGAACGTTCTGATCTCCCCTGAACCACGCCAACCGTTCTTGGTTCTCTTTCATTACGGGGAAAGACCTAGTAAGTGTCAAACATCATTCCCCTTTTAAATCCCTAAGCAATTGGGGAACATTTCTCGGCTACGGTTTGAACAGCAACTTCTGTCTTGCTCTGGCCACCCATTAGTGGGGTAGCGACCTTCCTCCTCAGTCCCCCCACCCCCACATTCCCCCCTCCCAGCCTCACAGCACATAGGTCTACATCTGTCATTTATTTGTATTGCTGTCTGTCTCCCCAGCTCTAGACTGTAAGCACCTTGTGGGCAGGGAAGGTGTCTGTTTATTATTGATTCATTCAATCGTATTTATTGAGCACTTACTGCGTGCAGAGTACTGTACCAAGCGCTTGGGGAAGTACAATTCAACTATAAACAGTGGCATTCCCTGCTCACGATGAGCTTTCAGTCCAGAGAATTGTTGTATTGTCCTCTCCCAAGGGCTTAGTACAGTGCTCTGCATACAGTAAGAACTCAAGGAATACGATGGAATGAATTGAATGATCAATGAATAGACATAAATGATTTCTCTTCATGTCCATCTCCCCCTCTAGACCGTAAGCTCATTTTGGGCAGCGAGTGTGCTTACCAACTCTTGTATCATACTTTTCCACGTGCTTAGTACAGTGCTCTGCAGGCAGTCAGCACTTACTTGCCTGCTGTGTGTCCTTGGGCAAGTCACCTAACTTCTCTCTGCCTCTGCTCCCTCATCTGCAAAATGGGGAGTCAAGCAGTCTGTGACCTTGGGGAAGTCATTTCACTTCACTCAGCTTCTCTTTCCCCAGTTTTCAAGGGTTCACTACCCTTTCTCCGTCCTCTTTGGACTGGGACCTCCTTCTGGGGCAGATTGGGTCGGACCTGGTGATCTTGTACATATTTATTCTATTTATTTTATTTTGTTAATATGTTTTGTTGTGTTCTCTGTCTCCCCCTTCTAGACTGTGAGCCCACTGTTGGGTAGGGACCGTCTCTATATGTTACCAACTTGTACTTCCCAAGCGCTTAGTACAGTGCTCTGCACACAGTAAGCGCTCAATAAATTGAACGAACGAATGCATGAATGAATGAATGAATGAATGGTCCCAGTGCTTAGTATAGTGCTTGGCACATCGTAAACACTAACAGATGCCACAATTATTACTGTAGTCATCGTTGTTATTAGGAGAGGAAAACTAATGTCTGTCATTCCTGGTAGACTTGAAGCTCCCTGGAGGACAGGGATCCTGCCTACTTGGAAGAAGAACTTCACGAACTGTTCGTTGTGTTTCGAGGGTAGGTCAGGGACAAGTTTATGTCTCTGGGTGCTAGCAGGGAGTGCTGGTTAAGTGGCAAAGTTTCCTCTGTCCATCAAGGCCAGCTCAACCTCAAGCAATACAGAATTTCTTTCCATACCGTTGGTATGACATTCATATTATCAGAAGAATACAATAAAGAATACAACGGAAGACAATACAGTCAAGAATACAGTATTTGTGTCAGAAGAATACAGAGAGAAATGCTTTAAAATAGAACACAGTAAGCCCCACAGGCGTTTTCCATCCAACCCCAGATCCGCTTTGTTCTAGGAGATCTGATACTACTGCTAAGCAGGTCCAGGGGTCTTGATTAGCACAAGAGAGCAGTTTCACCTTTGTAACTATGTTGTCCTGAGTAAATCCAGTGAAATGACTGGAGTCACTCCAAAAGCCAGAATTGTCTTGAGTAAATCAAGTTAAGTGATTTGAGTGGTCAAGCGGGCCTAGGGCTGAACCAGCTGGGAGAGGGAGGTCAGAGACAAAGAAAGGGGGACAACTGCAGGACCAGTCGAACCTAGTACTTCTACACTACCAACTTCAAGCATCGTGCCCTAGTGGGAAGAGCACGGGCCTGGGAGTCAGAGGATCTCGGTTCTAATTCCAGCTCTGCCAGTCGCTTGCTGTGGCACTTTGGCCAAGATGCTTCACTTCTCTGTGCTTCAGTTTCCTCACCTGTAAAATGGGGATTCAATACCTATTCTCCCTCTGATTTAGACCGTGCCCCCCATGGGGGATGGGGACTGTGTCTGAACCGATTAACTCGTACCTGCCACAGCACTTAGGATCTTGCTTGACACATAGTAAGTGTTTACTAAATGCCGTTATTATGACTATCATTATGCTTATCGGTAGTAGTAACTCTATTGTATTGTTCTCTCCCAAGTGCTCAGCACAGTGGTATTTATTGGATCTGGTATTTACCTGCACTCAGTGGATACCATCGATTGACCGACCGATTGAAAATTTGGATAGATCGAGTCCTTCGCCGTGGACGTGTCCAGCTCAGATTCCTAAATCCTTCAGCCCCAAGGTGACCAGACACCCGCAAAAGCCAGCCCCGCAGAGGCTCGAGCCACGGAAAGGTGGCGGTCCGCCACCCGGGACCCACAGACGGAGGGCCGGGCCTTCCTCCGGAGCGACCCTGGGCGGCCACCGCTCTCAGCGTCCGCCCCGTCGGCCGGGCCTCCCCTCTCCGTCGTCCGATTGCCGGTATTTATCGAGCACTAAGTTCGTGCGGAGCCCTGGACTGAGCTCCCGGAGGGTCCAATCCAACAGACTCAGCAGACATGTCCCCTGCCCGTGACAGGTTTACGGCCTAGAGGGTGGAGACGGACATTAATAGGAATAAATAATGGGCAGAGATGTTTCCTGCCCATATAAAGAGCTTTATTGTGCAAATGGGCCCAAGGACAAAGACCTGCCTCCTCCAAACCACCCATCGGTGGTCTTCCTTTGCCAGACCAGGGTGGTACGGATGACAAGGATGACGAAAACTGTTCGTCTATTTGTTCAGTTGTATTTATGGAGCGAGTTTCTGTGTGCAAAGCACCGTACCAAGTAGTTGGGAGAGTACAGCACAACCATATAACGGACACGTTCCCTGCCCACGACGAGCTCACAGACTAGAGGGGGAAACAGGCATTAATAGAAATGAATAAATTCCAGCTGGCTGGCCCATGGTAAGTGCCGACCGCATGCCCAACACCGGGACGGACAGGGGATGTTCCAGTCGGGCACGGTCCCCGCCCCTCACGGGACTCCCAGTCTGGCGGGGAGGGCCCCCCTGTCTATCATTGTATCGTCCTCTCTCACGGGGCTTAATACTGTGCTCTGCACCCAGTAAGCGCTCAATAAATACCAGTGACTGACTGGCTGCCTCCTGCATCTGACAGCCTGGAGGTTCTTGAGGAGCAGGGAGACGGGGCCTGAACGTTTTTGTAGAACAATCAGTCATCTGTCTTTTTCCACCCGTATATTCAGCGTGTCACCGGATCCTGTCAGTTGAACCTTCACACCGTGAATAAAATCTGCTCCCTGCTCTCCATCCAAACGGGTAGCACGCAAAGCCGAGCGCTCGTCCTTTACCGCTTCAGTGGCTGTTTCGGCCTCCCGCCACTCCTGCCCTTACTTCACTCTGCTGCCCGGATGATTTTGCTACAGAAACACTCAGTTCCCGTCTCGCAACTCTTCAAGAACCTTCAGAGATTGCCCGTCCACCTCCGTGTCGAGCAGAAACTCCATACCGGGCTTTAAAGCTCTCAGTCGCCTTGCTCCCTTCTTCCTTCCCCTTGCCGCTCCCCCGGTCCATCCTGGAATGCCCTCCCTCTTAATAATAATAGCAATGATGATGGCCTTTGTTAAGTGTTTACTATGTGCCAAGCCCTCTTCTAGGCACTAGGGTAGATACAGAGTAATCTGGTTGTCCCACGTGGAGCTCACACTTTTAATCCCCATTTTACAGATGAGGTCACTGAGGCACAGAGACGTGAAGTGACCTGCCCAAGGTCACACAGCAGACAAGTGGCAGAGCTGGGATTGGAATCCACGTCCTCCGACTCCCAAGACGGTGCTGTTTCCATTAAGCCACACCGCAGCTCGTCTCCGAGAGGCGACCGCTCTCCGCACCCTCCGAGACTTATTGAAGGCACGACTCTTCCGGGCAGCCTGACCCCGCTAAGTCCTCATTTGTTCTCCCACTCCATTCTGCATCGCCCTGATCTTCTCCCTTTATTCACCTCACTCCCTCAGCCCCCACAGCCGTTTTGTCCGTATCTGTAATTTATTGATTTATTTACATTTACGTCCATCTCCCCCTCTGGACTGCAAGCTCGTTGTGGGCGGGGAAGGTCTTGTTTATAAGGTCTTATTGTTCTAACCGCTCAGTGCAGTGCTCTGCACAGAGTAAGCGCTCATTAAGTTGATGGCTCGATGCAACGATAGGCATCGAATCCCCATTTTACAACTGAGGAAAAGAAGCCCTGGAGAAGCGAGGCAACTCGCCAGTCGAGGTCACACGGTGGGGCAGGCATCGGAGCAGGGAGGAGAATCCGGGTCCCGTGGCACGGCAGGTCGGCGCGCAAACACAGTAGCCGTGTGGTGCTGCACGAGGAAGGCTCCCCGCCGTGGGCGTGTTTTCCTCCAGCCCCAGCCTGGACCACTGGATGGTGGTAGAAGCTTTATCTACCACCCAGGAAGCCACAGGACACCCCCCGACCTCTCTTCCTCAAGCAGCCACGAAACCTCATCCTACTTAATCCCGCCCGCGATGGAGTCTCGGCGCGACTCCACGTGCAGAGGCCCGCCTCGGGGACCGCTCAAGGCACGGGCCCCCGGCTGGCTTCTCGGCTCTAGATTTCCCCGATGGCTCGGTCCACTTATCGCCTCGGGTGCGTAGGGTACATAGTAGCGTCGGGACAGCGATCTGCACATAGGGAGCACTCAATCGATCGGACTGTGCCCGACCTGATGATCTTGTACCTACCCTAGTGCTCAGCACGTTATCGGGCTCCTAGTAAGCGCTTAAGAAATCATATGGCCGGGGGACGGGGACGGGGTGGGGGTGGGGGGGGCGGGGGTCCGTGGTGACTTGGAGGCCGACCCCGGCTAGGGCGGGCCCGGGCTCACGGAGCCCGCAGCTCTGGGGCCTCCTCCCCGCCGGTCCCTCTCGGTGCCCCCAGCCTGGGGTCCCCCGGCCATGAGGACGGTGACCCTGAGGAAGCAACGTGGCCTAGCGGATAGAGCACGGGCCTGGGAGTCAGCGGGTTCTAATCCAGGCTCCGCCACTCGATTGCCGTGTTGACCTTGGGCAAGTTACTTCACTTCTCTGCACCTCCGTTACCTCATCAGTACAATGGGAATTAGCATGGTGGAGCCCCACATGGGACAGGGACTACGTCCCACTTGACTATAGTGTATCTACCTCGGTGCTCAGTACCGTGCCCCACACATAGTAAGCGCTGTACAAAAATACCATAAACAAACAATTTAAAAAAAAAAAAATCCTTCGGGAACTTTCTTTTCTCAATCAATTGATCTTAGTTATCGAGTGTTTATTGTGTGCCGAGAATTCTTTCATTCATTCGGTGGTATATATTGGGCACTTGTGTGCAAAGCACTGTAGTGAGGGCTTGGGAGTGTACAATAGAACACCCAACAGACACATTCCTGCCCACAACAGGCTCACGGTCTAAAGCCGGAGACAGACATGAATATAAATGAATAAATAAATTACAGATATATGTTTGTCCCTGACCCATAGCGACGCCATGGACACACCTCTCTCAGAATGACCCACTTTCATCTGCAGTCGTTCCGGTGGCGTATTTTTCTCGGTAAAAATACGGAAGCGGTGTATCGTCGCCTCTTTCCGCACAGCCGACTCGAGTCTCCGCCTTCGACTCTCTCCTACGAGGGCTGCCGCCTGGGACAGTACGGCAATATACAGGTGATACAGGATGAATGAAGGAGCAAATGAGAGTGGTGCAGGGAGGAGGGGAGAGGGGGGGCTTAAGGGAAGGCGATGTACTTTCAATGTACTTTAGAGGAGCTGTACTTGTACTTTCAATAAGATTTTGAAGGGAGAGGAGCGCGATCATCTGTCTTAATTTTACTAAGCACTTGGGAGAGCCCAGTACCACAGAGCCGGTAGTCACGCCCCTTGCCTACAACGAGCTTAAGGTCTAGAGGGCGAGACAGATGTTGATAGCAATGAATGAACCACCGATATCCGTTCTCACCTTCACTTCCAAAAAACAGTCCCGTTTCCCCCGTCCCCTTGCCCCTTCAAGGAAAGCTAGGAAAAGAAGTTCATCGGCGTCGGAATCAGGAGATTCACCTACAGTCAGGAACGTTTGCCAAAAATGATCAAAATCCTCTACGTCTTTTTCTAATGCCCCAGCATCGAATCGGTTGATCGGTGGTACTTGGGTGCGGAAGAATGGGCCGGATCCAGGCCGCTCCAACCCGTCAATCAATTAATCGTATTTATTGAGCGCTTACTGTGTGCAGAGCACTGTACTAAGTGCTTGGGAAGTACAAGTTGGCAACCTATAGAGATGGTCCCTACCCAACAGTGGGCTCACAGTCTAGAAGAAGTACCGTACGGTCCCAAGCACTCAGCACGGTGCTCCACACATGGTAAGCACTCAATAGATATGGGACGTGGACAGAGTCCAAGCCGATTTTTTGATGTCTTTCTCAGTACTTAGCAATTAGCCCATTAAAAAAAAAAAAACAAAGAGAGAGAAACATTACTTTTTTTCCCTTTGTACACACCCCTTACCCCATCAAGTATTTTAATTCATTATTAAGCTGAGGCAGAGAGACACATTATTCAGGTGAAGACATACGCACAAGTACCTTTACAACCTTATTTTACTTTATGCAGATACTTATACACACCCTCTTCTTTGCACATTACATTACTTATCTTTATTCAGGCGCTCACACAAACACATTGCATTACTTATCTCTATTCAGGCGCTTACACAAACACATTGCATTTATAGACCGACCCGCAGGCTTGAACCGACAACCTCTGCCTTGAAAGGCGGACCACTTACCTCTGTTCCACAAGCTGCTTCACACTGGCTGGCTGTTCGGCTTGGCCCCTTAAGCTCTAATTCTAAGAGAAAGCAGGTGAGCTTGAAGGTTTTTTTTTTTTTTCCCTCCCCTAGTTAGGTCATCTGCTTGAAATAGGATGAACGAGCAGGTTTCGCTCGTGAGGCCTGTGGTGGCCTAGAGGTGAAGGTAACAGCCTTGAAAGGCTGGAGACCTGGGTTCTAATCCCCGCTTGGGTATGAGCGCTTAGGAAACCTGTAAATACATAGTAGTGCTTAGAATAAGTTATCTAGACAGGCTGACATAAAATTTTTAATTCTACCTTGTCAGTAACCTTGAAAATTGATTAGCTCATAACTTAATTAACTTAATTGATCACAGCTGAAATCATTCAAATTGCATTAATTAATCACAGCAGTGAGTGACTGATTTCAATATTAGCATAGCATCATCACGAATTGATGTAGTCAGTCATAATTAATAAGGCACAACAAATTAATCAATCACAGCTGTGAGCAACTGATTTTAGCTGTCATTGATTACATTAGTAATTAATCAATTGATCATAGCTGAAATGGATAAATTTATTAATAGCACTTATTCACAGCTGTGATCAATAATATGAATCATTTTTGAAAAAGAAGGGGGGGAGGGGAGGGGGGGAAAGGGGGGGAGGGGAGGGGGGGAAAGGGGGGGAGGGGAGGGGGGGAAAGGGGGGAGGGGAGGGGGGGAAAGGGGGGGAGGGGAGGGGGGGAAAGGGGGGGAGGGGAGGGGGGGAAAGGGGGGGAGGGGAGGGGATCCTGGTAACCCCCTCCCGTTCCTTATCATTCTTAATCGTCGATGTTGATATCAACAGTATCGTTGATGCTACCGTCTGTAATTGACAAAGGTATTGTATCTGTCATAATTGCTGTCATTAATGCTACTGTTGTCAGTAATGTTACCGTTCTTATTTGACAAAGGTATTACCCCTGTCATTATACGGACAATATGAGTGTAAAGAAAAAGTAATAACATAGGTATGGTTTGCATCCTTAATGTCGTTTTGCCATTAATTGCCTTTGCCATTAATTAATTAATTGCCATTAATTTACCATTTGAAAAAGGCAGTACCTTTATCAAATAAGAACGGTAACATTACTGACAACAGTAGCATTAATGACAGCAATTATGACAGATACAATACCTTTGTCAATTACAGACGGTAGCATCAACGATACTGTTGATATCAACATCGACGATTAAGAATGATAAGGAACGGGAGGGGGTTACCAGGATCCCCTCCCCTCCCCCCCCTTTCCCCCCCTCCCCCTCCCCCCCCTTTCCCCCCCCTCCCCCTCCCCCCCCTTTCCCCCCCCTCCCCTCCCCCCCCCCCTTTCCCCCCCTCCCCCTCCCCCCCCTTCTTTTTCAAAAATGATTCATATATTGATCACAGCTGTGAATAAGTGATTAATAAATTTATCCATTTCAGCTATGATCAATTGATTAATTACTAATGTAATCAATGACAGCTAAAATCAGTTGCTCACAGCTGTGATTGATTAATTTGTTGTGCCTTATTAATTATGACTGACTACATCAATTCGTGATGATGCTATGCTAATATTGAAATCAGTCACTCACTGCTGTGATTAATTAATGCAATTTGAATGATTTCAGCTGTGATCAATTAAGTTAATTAAGTTATGAGCTAATCAATTTTCAAGGTTACTGACAAGGTAGAATTAAAAATTTTATGTCAGCCTGTCTAGATAACTTATTCTAAGCACTACTATGTATTTACAGGTTTCCTAAGCGCTCATACCCAAGCGGGGATTAGAACCCAGGTCTCCAGCCTTTCAAGGCTGTTACCTTCACCTCTAGGCCACCACAGGCCTCACGAGCGAAACCTGCTCGTTCATCCTATTTCAAGCAGATGACCTAACTAGGGGAGGGAAAAAAAAAAAAAAACCTTCAAGCTCACCTGCTTTCTCTTAGAATTAGAGCTTAAGGGGCCAAGCCGAACAGCCAGCCAGTGTGAAGCAGCTTGTGGAACAGAGGTAAGTGGTCCGCCTTTCAAGGCAGAGGTTGTCGGTTCAAGCCTGCGGGTCGGTCTATAAATGCAATGTGTTTGTGTAAGCGCCTGAATAGAGATAAGTAATGCAATGTGTTTGTGTGAGCGCCTGAATAAAGATAAGTAATGTAATGTGCAAAGAAGAGGGTGTGTATAAGTATCTGCATAAAGTAAAATAAGGTTGTAAAGGTACTTGTGCGTATGTCTTCACCTGAATAATGTGTCTCTCTGCCTCAGCTTAATAATGAATTAAAATACTTGATGGGGTAAGGGGTGTGTACAAAGGGAAAAAAAGTAATGTTTCTCTCTCTTTGTTTTTTTTTTTTTTAATGGGCTAATTGCTAAGTACTGAGAAAGACATCAAAAAATCGGCTTGGACTCTGTCCACGTCCCATATCTATTGAGTGCTTACCATGTGTGGAGCACCGTGCTGAGTGCTTGGGACCGTACGGTACTTCTTCTAGACTGTGAGCCCACTGTTGGGTAGGGACCATCTCTATAGGTTGCCAACTTGTACTTCCCAAGCACTTCGTACAGTGCTCTGCACACAGTAAGCGCTCAATAAATACAATTAATTGATTGATTGACTGATTCAATCGACAGACACGTCCCCCCGTCCATGACCGGCTTATGGTCTAGAGGGAGGGAGATGGACATTGATAAAAATCGATAAACAGATTATGGACATAAGCGCCACGGGGCCGGGAACGGGCAAAGGACCAAGGGAACGCTACTCACGGCGTGGGGGGAACGGAGCCGGGACTTCAGTGGACGTGGACGTGTGTCCGCGCGGGGAAAGCGGAGGGACCTCGGGGTAGAAATCCTCCTGCAGAGAAGTCAAGTCGTGCGCTTCCATATCGGTCGACGCGTGCCTGCTTGGACGCTACCTACTAGCCACTCTTTACCTGCCACTATTCCTGTGGCCCTTTCCTCGTCTATGAACGCACATCTCTGCCACTTGTCTGCTGTGTGACCTTGGGCAAGACACTTAACTTCTCTGTGCCTCAGTTCCCTCATCTGAAAAAAAAATGGGGATGAAGACTGTGTGCCCCACGTGGGATGACCTGATTAGCTTGTCTCTCCCCCAGTGCTTAGTTCACCCTTTGGCACATAGTAAGTGCTTACCCAATACCATCATGATTTTTATTATTATCAACATCTCCTACGCAGGAGGGTTTAAAACACTCCACATTGAGCTGCTCAGGTAAACGTTTTAGCTCTACTTGGTTGGCCATCTCTAAAATTTTGGTTTCTTTGTAGTTAACGATGCTAATTGAGAACAGCTCATATCAATTAACTGTAATGAGACAATAACATTGACATTAACGAAGCGCTTTCCTCATCTATAAAACTGAGATTCAAAACCCCTTTTCCGTTCCCCTTAGACCACGGACGCCCGCCCCGTACCGGGCCCTCGAAAAAGATCACAGGTCATTCGGAGCTATAGATCCGACATCGCCGTCCACCTACCCGCCTCGAGGCCGAAGATCGCCGTGGGCCGGAGACGTGTTCCCCCGATTCCGCCGATTTCGATGTCTTCCGCCGATTCAGGGCTTGGTTCAGTGTCCCATACGTGGCGAGGGCTGACGAACGCCACCGGCAGTGAGCCTTATCATCTCCTCCCTGGAGCCCGGATAGCCGATGCCGTCGGGGAACGGCGCCGGCTCTTAGAACGGTGCTCGATGGTTAGAATTGAGCTTGGCACGTAGTGAGCACTGAACAAATACCATTTCAATTATTACCTCGTACACTGTACTGAGCGCTGGGGTAGATCAAAGGTGATCGGATTAGACACAGCGCATTTCCCACAAAGTGACGCGCCCGAGGTCACACGGCAAGCCAGAAAGGTGTCAACGGATGCTATCGCGTCATACTCTTCTTCCAAGCGCTCGATCCAGTGTTCTGCACGCGGTGAGCGCTCAATAAAGATGATGGAACGACGGATCGATGAAGGATAGCGGTCGGAAAGGGAAGAGAGGAGGAGATGGGTGTTTTAATGAGGAGTGCGGGGATGAGGTCGCGGGGGGGGGCGGGCGGGGCGGTACAGAGGGTAGATAGATTTTGGGGAGGAGGAGGAGGAGGGAGACCTCTTCGGGAGATAACACTCATGAGGACAGGAGAATCGAAGAGGGGAGGGGGATGAGCCTGGATGGGTGTGCAAGGGAGATTTTAGGGAGATCAAGCTTGCTGATTTCAGTTTTTCCCGGGGAAGCTTCTAGAGATGCCACTGAGGGCAAGAAGAGATGGGCGGAAGGCCGGGGGTTTCAAGAGGGAGCGGGCGGGGACTATGGCTACCGACTCGGTTAGATCGCACTCTCCCGAGAGCTCGGCACAGAGCTCTGCACGCGGTCAAGTGCTCGAGAAATGCGTCCGATTAAGTTCAAAGTCCCCATCCCGTGAGCCCCGTGACTTCGGTGTGATCTTCGATTCATCGCTCTCATCCGACCCGATCCGTCGCCCAAACCCGTCGGTTCTACCTTTGCAACATCTCTAGAGTCCATGCTTTCTTCTCCATCTGAACCGGTGATGGGTACCGGAACCGGCGCTCGATACGTTGCCCGGAACTTACTACGGTGCCTGGCGTGCACTAGGTGCTTCACGAATACCTTAAAGACAACAAACATCCGCTAACACCTACCGTGATGATCCCAACGCTAATTGTATCCCTCTCTAACTATTGCACCGACCCCCCCGCCCCCCCCCCCCACCCCCCGCTAACCTCTCTTCCACCTGCTCTCCCCACTCCGGTCATTCATTCATTCAACCCTACTTATTGAGCGCTTACTGTGTGCAGAGCACTCTACCGAGGGCTCGGAATGCACAATTCAGCAATACGGAGAGACGATCCCTGCTCACGCCGGGCTTTCAGACTTGACTCTGCTGCCCGGATCTTTTTTTTCTTTTTAAAAAAAAAGACATTCGGGTCCCGTTTCCCCGCTCCTCGAGAACCTCCGGGAGTCACCCGTCCACCTCGACGTCTGAAAGAAACTCCTTGCCCCTGCCTTTAAAGATTCGTCCCCTCCTCCCACCCTGCGCTGATTTCCCACTCTGACCCAGCCGGTACACTCTGCTCCTCTGAGGCCAACCTGCTCGCCCTACCTCCGTCTCGTCTACCTTGCCACCTACTCGGCTCCCACGTCCCGCCTCTTGCCTGGAACGGCCTCCCCCTCCATATCTGACAGACGGCCGCTCTCCCCAAATCCAAATCCTGACGCAAATCGGATCTCCTCCGATAGGACTTCCCCGCTTAAGCCTTCGTTAGCTCTACTCCCTCTCCCTGCTGGGCCGTCGACGTGCATGGCGGTGTACCCTTGAAGCGCTTGATATTCACCTCCCCCTTCCCTCCAATCCATTGGTGTACATAGCCGTCGGAAACCTATTTCAATGTCTGTTTCTCCCTCTGGATGGTCAGGTCGCTGTGGGCGGGGAACGTGTCTAGTGCCTCTACTGCATCCTAAGTAACCCCCTAAGCGCTTTACGGTGCTCTGCCCACAGTAAGCGCTCGGTAAATACCACCGACGGATGGAACGATGGGCCGCCCGCTTGTTTTGCTGTGTCTATACAAGTAATTCTATTGATTTCTATCGATGCCTATTTACTCGTTTTGATATCTGCCTCCCTCCTTCGAAACAGTACGGCCGGCGTGGGCGAGGACTGTCTGTCTTTATTGCTGAATTTTACTCCCCAAGCCCTTAGTACAGTGCTCTGCACATGGCAAGCGCTCAATAAATGCGATTGAATGAACAAATGACCTTCAGCTCCTTAAAGACGGCAATCGTCCCCTCCCAAGTGCTCGCTACAGCGCTCTGCACGCTGCGAGCTCCCCGAGAGCGTGGATCGTGTGCTCGGCCCATTCTTCCGCACCCAAGTACCACCGATCAACCGATTCAATGCTGGGGCATTAGAAAAAGACGTAGAGGATTTTGATCGTTTTTGGCAAACGTTCCTGACTGTAGGTGAATCTCCTGATTCCGACGCCGATGAACTTCTTTTTCTAGCTTTCCTTGAAGGGGCAAGGGGACGGGGGACGGGACTGTTTTTGGAAGTGAAGGTGAGAACGGATATCGGTGGTTCATTCATTGCTATCAACATCTGTCTCGCCCTCTAGACCTTAAGCTCGTTGTAGGCAAGGGGCGTGACTACCGGCTCTGTGGTACTGGGCTCTCCCAAGTGCTTAGTAAAATTAAGACAGATGATTGCGCTCCTCTCCCTTCAAAATCTTATTGAAAGTACAAGTACAGCTCCTCTAAAGTACATTGAAAGTACATCGCCTTCCTTAAGCCCCCCTCTCCCCTCCTCCCTGCACCACTCTCATTTGCTCCTTCATTCATCTGTATCACCTGTATATTGCCGTACTGTCCCAGGCGGCAGCCTCGTAGGAGAGAGTCGAAGGCGGAGACTCGAGTCGGCTGTGCGGAAAGAGGCGACGATACACCGCTTCCGTATTTTTACCGAGAAAAATACGCCACCGGAACGACTGCAGATGAAAGTGGGTCATTCTGAGAGAGGTGTGTCCATGGCGTCGCTATGGGTCAGGGACAAACATATATCTGTAATTTATTTATTCATTTATATTCATGTCTGTCTCCGGCTTTAGACCGTGAGCCTGTTGTGGGCAGGAATGTGTCTGTTGGGTGTTCTATTGTACACTCCCAAGCCCTCACTACAGTGCTTTGCACACAAGTGCCCAATATATACCACCGAATGAATGAAAGAATTCTCGGCACACAATAAACACTCGATAACTAAGATCAATTGATTGAGAAAAGAAAGTTCCCGAAGGATTTTTTTTTTTTAAATTGTTTGTTTATGGTATTTTTGTACAGCGCTTACTATGTGTGGGGCACGGTACTGAGCACCGAGGTAGATACACTATAGTCAAGTGGGACGTTGTCCCTGTCCCACGTGGGGCTCCACCATGCTAATTCCCATTGTACTGATGAGGTAACGGAGGTGCAGAGAAGTGAAGTAACTTGCCCAAGGTCAACCCGGCAATCGAGTGGCGGAGCCTGGATTAGAACCCGCTGACTCCCAGGCCCGTGCTCTATCCGCTAGGCCACGTTGCTTCCTCAGGGTCACCGTCCTCACGGCCGGGGGACCCCAGGCTGGGGGCACCGAGAGGGACCGGCGGGGAGGAGGCCCCAGAGCTGCGGGCTCCGTGAGCCCGGGCCCGCCCTAGCCGGGGTCGGCCTCCGAGTCACCACGGACCCCCGCCCCCCCCCACCCCCACCCCGTCCCCGTCCCCCGGCCATATGATTTCTTAAGCGCTTACTAGGAGCCCGATAACGTGCTGAGCACTAGGGTAGGTACAAGATCATCAGGTCGGGCACAGTCCGATCGATTGAGTGCTCCCTATGTGCAGATCGCTGTCCCGACGCTACTATGTACCCTACGCACCCGAGGCGATAAGTGGACCGAGCCATCGGGGAAATCTAGAGCCGAGAAGCCAGCCGGGGGCCCGTGCCTTGAGCGGTCCCCGAGGCGGGCCTCTGCACGTGGAGTCGCGCCGAGACTCCATCGCGGGCGGGATTAAGTAGGATGAGGTTTCGTGGCTGCTTGAGGAAGAGAGGTCGGGGGGTGTCCTGTGGCTTCCTGGGTGGTAGATAAAGCTTCTACCACCATCCAGTGGTCCAGGCTGGGGCTGGAGGAAAACACGCCCACGGCGGGGAGCCTTCCTCGTGCAGCACCACACGGCTACTGTGTTTGCGCGCCGACCTGCCGTGCCACGGGACCCGGATTCTCCTCCCTGCTCCGATGCCTGCCCCACCGTGTGACCTCGACTGGCGAGTTGCCTCGCTTCTCCAGGGCTTCTTTTCCTCAGTTGTAAAATGGGGATTCGATGCCTATCGTTGCATCGATCCATCAACTTAACGAGCGCTTACTCTGTGCAGAGCACTGCACTGAGCGGTTAGAACAATAAGACCTTATAAACAAGACCTTCCCCGCCCACAACGAGCTTGCAGTCCAGAGGGGGAGATGGACGTAAATGTAAATAAATCAATAAATTACAGATATGGACAAAACGGCTGTGGGGGCTGAGGGAGTGAGGTGAATAAAGGGAGAAGATCAGGGCGATGCAGAATGGAGTGGGAGAACAAATGAGGACTTAGCGGGGTCAGGCTGCCCGGAAGAGTCGTGCCTTCAATAAGTCTCGGAGGGTGCGGAGAGCGGTCGCCTCTCGGAGACGAGCTGCGGTGTGGCTTAATGGAAACAGCACCGTCTTGGGAGTCGGAGGACGTGGATTCCAATCCCAGCTCCGCCACTTGTCTGCTGTGTGACCTTGGGCAGGTCACTTCACGTCTCTGTGCCTCAGTGACCTCATCTGTAAAATGGGGATTAAAAGTGTGAGCTCCACGTGGGACAACCAGATTACTCTGTATCTACCCTAGTGCCTAGAAGAGGGCTTGGCACATAGTAAACACTTAACAAAGGCCATCATCATTGCTATTATTATTAAGAGGGAGGGCATTCCAGGATGGACCGGGGGAGCGGCAAGGGGAAGGAAGAAGGGAGCAAGGCGACGGAGAGCTTTAAAGCCCGGTATGGAGTTTCTGCTCGACACGGAGGTGGACGGGCAATCTCTGAAGGTTCTTGAAGAGTTGCGAGACGGGAACTGAGTGTTTCTGTAGCAAAATCATCCGGGCAGCAGAGTGAAGTAAGGGCAGGAGTGGCGGGAGGCCGAAACAGCCACTGAAGCGGTAAAGGACGAGCGCTCGGCTTTGCGTGCTACCCGTTTGGATGGAGAGCAGGGAGCAGATTTTATTCGCGGTGTGAAGGTTCAACTGACAGGATCCGGTGACACGCTGAATATACGGGTGGAAAAAGACAGATGACTGATTGTTCTACAAAAACGTTCAGGCCCCGTCTCCCTGCTCCTCAAGAACCTCCAGGCTGTCAGATGCAGGAGGCAGCCAGTCAGTCACTGGTATTTATTGAGCGCTTACTGGGTGCAGAGCACAGTATTAAGCCCCGTGAGAGAGGACGATACAATGATAGACAGGGGGGCCCTCCCCGCCAGACTGGGCGTCCCGTGAGGGGCGGGGACCGTGTCCGACTGGAACATCCCCTGTCCGTCCCGGTGTTGGGCATGCGGTCGGCACTTACCATGGGCCAGCCAGCTGGAATTCATTCATTTCTATTAATGCCTGTTTCCCCCTCTAGTCTGTGAGCTCGTCGTGGGCAGGGAACGTGTCCGTTATATGGTTGTGCTGTACTCTCCCAACTACTTGGTACGGTGCTTTGCACACAGAAACTCGCTCCATAAATACAACTGAACAAATAGACGAACAGTTTTCGTCATCCTTGTCATCCGTACCACCCTGGTCTGGCAAAGGAAGACCACCGATGGGTGGTTTGGAGGAGGCAGGTCTTTGTCCTTGGGCCCATTTGCACAATAAAGCTCTTTATATGGGCAGGAAACATCTCTGCCCATTATTTATTCCTATTAATGTCCGTCTCCACCCTCTAGGCCGTAAACCTGTCACGGGCAGGGGACATGTCTGCTGAGTCTGTTGGATTGGACCCTCCGGGAGCTCAGTCCAGGGCTCCGCACGAACTTAGTGCTCGATAAATACCGGCAATCGGACGACGGAGAGGGGAGGCCCGGCCGACGGGGCGGACGCTGAGAGCGGTGGCCGCCCAGGGTCGCTCCGGAGGAAGGCCCGGCCCTCCGTCTGTGGGTCCCGGGTGGCGGACCGCCACCTTTCCGTGGCTCGAGCCTCTGCGGGGCTGGCTTTTGCGGGTGTCTGGTCACCTTGGGGCTGAAGGATTTAGGAATCTGAGCTGGACACGTCCACGGCGAAGGACTCGATCTATCCAAATTTTCAATCGGTCGGTCAATCGATGGTATCCACTGAGTGCAGGTAAATACCAGATCCAATAAATACCACTGTGCTGAGCACTTGGGAGAGAACAATACAATAGAGTTACTACTACCGATAAGCATAATGATAGTCATAATAACGGCATTTAGTAAACACTTACTATGTGTCAAGCAAGATCCTAAGTGCTGTGGCAGGTACGAGTTAATCGGTTCAGACACAGTCCCCATCCCCCATGGGGGGCACGGTCTAAATCAGAGGGAGAATAGGTATTGAATCCCCATTTTACAGGTGAGGAAACTGAAGCACAGAGAAGTGAAGCATCTTGGCCAAAGTGCCACAGCAAGCGACTGGCAGAGCTGGAATTAGAACCGAGATCCTCTGACTCCCAGGCCCGTGCTCTTCCCACTAGGGCACGATGCTTGAAGTTGGTAGTGTAGAAGTACTAGGTTCGACTCGTCCTGCAGTTGTCCCCCTTTCTTTGTCTCTGACCTCCCTCTCCCAGCTGGTTCAGCCCTAGGCCCGCTTGACCACTCAAATCACTTAACTTGATTTACTCAAGACAATTCTGGCTTTTGGAGTGACTCCAGTCATTTCACTGGATTTACTCAGGACAACATAGTTACAAAGGTGAAACTGCTCTCTTGTGCTAATCAAGACCCCTGGACCTGCTTAGCAGTAGTATCAGATCTCCTAGAACAAAGCGGATCTGGGGTTGGATGGAAAACGCCTGTGGGGCTTACTGTGTTCTATTTTAAAGCATTTCTCTCTGTATTCTTCTGACACAAATACTGTATTCTTGACTGTATTGTCTTCCGTTGTATTCTCTATTGTATTCTTCTGATAATATGAATGTCATACCAACGGTATGGAAAGAAATTCTGTATTGCTTGAGGTTGAGCTGGCCTTGATGGACAGAGGAAACTTTGCCACTTAACCAGCACTCCCTGCTAGCACCCAGAGACATAAACTTGTCCCTGACCTACCCTCGAAACACAACGAACAGTTCGTGAAGTTCTTCTTCCAAGTAGGCAGGATCCCTGTCCTCCAGGGAGCTTCAAGTCTACCAGGAATGACAGACATTAGTTTTCCTCTCCTAATAACAACGATGGCTACAGTAATAATTGTGGCATCTGTTAGTGTTTACGATGTGCCAAGCACTATACTAAGCACTGGGACCATTCATTCATTCATTCATTCATTCGTTCGTTCAATTTATTGAGCGCTTACTGTGTGCAGAGCACTGTACTAAGCGCTTGGGAAGTACAAGTTGGTAACATATAGAGACGGTCCCTACCCAACAGTGGGCTCACAGTCTAGAAGGGGGAGACAGAGAACACAACAAAACATATTAACAAAATAAAATAAATAGAATAAATATGTACAAGATCACCAGGTCCGACCCAATCTGCCCCAGAAGGAGGTCCCAGTCCAAAGAGGACGGAGAAAGGGTAGTGAACCCTTGAAAACTGGGGAAAGAGAAGCTGAGTGAAGTGAAATGACTTCCCCAAGGTCACAGACTGCTTGACTCCCCATTTTGCAGATGAGGGAGCAGAGGCAGAGAGAAGTTAGGTGACTTGCCCAAGGACACACAGCAGGCAAGTAAGTGCTGACTGCCTGCAGAGCACTGTACTAAGCACGTGGAAAAGTATGATACAAGAGTTGGTAAGCACACTCCCTGCCCAAAATGAGCTTACGGTCTAGAGGGGGAGATGGACATGAAGAGAAATCATTTATGTCTATTCATTGATCATTCAATTCATTCCATCGTATTCCTTGAGTTCTTACTGTATGCAGAGCACTGTACTAAGCCCTTGAGAGAGGACAATACAACAATTCTCTGGACTGAAAGCTCATCGTGAGCAGGGAATGCCACTGTTTATAGTTGAATTGTACTTCCCCAAGCGCTTGGTACAGTACTCTGCACGCAGTAAGTGCTCAATAAATACGATTGATGATGATGATCAATAATAAACAGACACCTTCCCTGCCCACAAGGTGCTTACAGTCTAGAGCTGGGGAGACAGACAGCAATACAAATAAATGACAGATGTAGACCTATGTGCTGTGAGGCTGGGAGGGGGGAATGTGGGGGTGGGGGGACTGAGGAGGAAGGTCGCTACCCCACTAATGGGTGGCCAGAGCAAGACAGAAGTTGCTGTTCAAACCGTAGCCGAGAAATGTTCCCCAATTGCTTAGGGATTTAAAAGGGGAATGATGTTTGACACTTACTAGGTCTTTCCCCGTAATGAAAGAGAACCAAGAACGGTTGGCGTGGTTCAGGGGAGATCAGAACGTTCGAGGCAGGGGGAGTGTCTCCTGCGTATGGGAATGTCCCAGGCATCTCACATGGGGCTCTGCACCAAGAGCCCTTCCCTGACTAAGTCTCCCTCTCCTCTTCTCCCTGACTCGCTCCCTTCGTTCATTCCCCCCTCCCCCCCCCACCAGCCCCACAGCATTCGTGTCCCTCTCTGCCATTCATTTATTTATATTAAGGTCTTTCTCCCCCCTCCAGACTGTAAGCTCATTGTGGGCAAGGAATATGTCTGTTGATTGTTATATTTGTACTCTCCCAAGCACTCAGTACAGCACTCTGCACTCAGCAAGCACTCAAGAAATAGAATTGAATGAATGAATGAGTGAATGAAAACAATCATTAAATACCATTGAACGAAAGCGCGAAGAGTTAAGAAAAAGTCAATGATTTTTGGACAAGCGGTGTGGCCTAATGGACAGAGCATGGGCCTGGGAGTCAGAAGGATCTGGGTTCTAATCGCAGCTCTGCCATTTTCCTGCTAGGTGACACTAGGCAAACTGCTTCCCTTCTCTGCACCTCAGTTAAAATGGGGATGAAGACTGTGAGCCCCATGTGGGACATGGACTGTGTCCAATCTGATGAGCTTGTATCTCCCCCAGACTGGCATAGTACCTGGCACATGGTAAGACTTAACAAATACCAGTTAAAACAAACAAAAAAAATGCAGTTGGATTGGCTCCCTTTGATTCACCCTTCCCTCAGCCCCACAGTGCTTATGTAGGGACCTAGAACTTATTGATTTATATTCATGTCTGTCCCCCCTACCCCTTGACTGTAAGATCACTGCGGGCAGGGTATGTGGCTATATGTGTTACAGTGTATTTTCCCAGGAGCTTAGTACAGTGCTCTACACACAGTAAGCTCTCATTCTACAGGGGGAGACAGACATTCATATAATCAACGGCAGATATGGCCATAAGTGTTCTGGGGCTGGTGGGGGGAGGGGGAGAAAAGGAAAGGAGGGCTTAGTAGGGGAAGGCCCCCCAAGTGCTTAATACACTGCTCTGCTCACAGTAAGTGCTCAATAAATACAACCCGCTGTCCGACCTGGCTGACAAATGGTTGTTGGACCGATCGACAACATGGTTAGTTAACAGACATATAAAGGGCCTCGGACGATATTCAACACCCATTCCCTCCCTCCATTCTCCCCTAGTTTTCACGGGGGGGTTCTTCCAAATGAATTTTGACACTGGGAAGAATTGGATGCCAACAGGACCAAGTCGTGGATCTGACCGTTCTGGGGCCTGAGCCAAGCCGAGGTACCCAAGGGGCCCGAGTTGAGGTGAGCTGGGCCGAGCTATTCATTCAATCATAAAGAATGAGTGCTTACTGTGTGCACAATACTGTACTAAGCACTTGGGAGAGTACAATGCAACAATAAACAGATGCATTCCCCACCCACAACGAGCCAGGAAGATGGGCCGGAGATTGAGCCCCATTTGACTTGGCTGGTGACTTCTTCCCAAAAGCTGCGGAGAAGCAGCCTAGACTAGTGGCTGGAGCCAGGGCCCGGAAGCCAGAGGACCTGGATTCGAACCTCAGCTCCGGCACTTGTCTGTGGTGTGACCTCGGGAGAGGCACTTCACTTCCCTGGGCCTCAGTTACCTCTTCTGTAAAATGGAGATGAAGCCTGTGAGCCCCATGAAGCCTTCCCAGACTGAGCCCCTTCCTTCCTCTCCCCCTCGTCCCCCTCTCCATCCTACCTCCTTCCCTTCCCCACAGCACCTGTATATATGTATATATGTTTGTACATATTTATTACTCTTTTTATTTATTTATTTTACTTGTCCATATCTATTCTATTTATTTTATTTTGTTAGTATGTTTGGTTTTGTTCTCTGTCTCCCCCTTTTAGACTGTGAGCCCACTGTTGGGTAGGGACTGTCTCTATATGTTGCCAACTTGTACTTCCTAAGCGCTTAGTACAGTGCTCTGCACACAGTAAGCGCTCAATAAATACGAATGATGATGATGATGTAGGGCAGGGACTGTGCCCAACCTGATTAGCTTGTACCTACCCCAGTGCTTCAATCAATCAATCAATCATATTTATTGAGCGCTTACTGTGTGCAGAGCACTGTACTACGCTCTTGGGAAGTACAAGTTGGCACCATATAGAGATGGTCCCTAACCCAACAATGGGCTCACAGTCTAGAAGGGGGAGACAGAGAACAAAACAAAACATATTAACAAACTAAAATGAATAGAATAGATATGTACAAGTAAAATAAATAAATAGAGTAATAAATACTCGACACACAGTAAGCACCTAGCGAATGTCATTTAAAAGGGGAAAAAAACAACCCTCAAAATCCCACTTCCTACAGGCGAACCTTCTCGTTTCTCTCCCCTGCCTCGCATTCATCACATTTATGAAGCCAAAAATCTTGAAGTTCTAATAAGCGGAAATAGGAAAAGCAAAAAGCTGTTTTGTTAGACTCCAGACTGTAAGCTCCTAATGGGCAGGGACCGGGTTGGCCAATTCGATTGCACTGTACTCCCCCAAGTGCTTAGTACAGTGCTCTGCACAGAGTAAGTGTTCGATAAATACCTTTGATGCATGTTTCCCCAGTATGTGGGGGAAGGGGTGTGGCCTAGTGGAAAGAGCCACCGATCAATCAGTCATATTTACTGAAGGCGTATTGTGTGCAGATCACCAGCCTGGGAGTCAGAGGACTTGGGTTCTACACTCAGCTCCGCCAATTGTCTGCTGTGTGACCTTGGACAAGTCACTTCATTTCTCTGAGCCTCAGTACCCCCATCTCAGTACCCTTAAATGGAGATTTAAGACTGAGACCCCCATGTGGGACAGGGAAGTGTCCGATGTCCACCAAACAAATCACACTTCCCCCACTTCAAAGCGTTACTGAAGGCTCACCTCCTCCAGCAGGCCTTCCCAGTCTAAGCCCCTCCTTTCATCAGCTCCCCCCGCCACCCCACATTCCCCCGACTCGCTCGCTTTGCTCTAACCCCCCCGTCCCACAGCAGTTGTGTATATATGTACATATCTATAATTCTATTTATTTCTACTAATGCCTGTTTTACTTGTTCTGATGTGGATACAGATCTCTGATTCTATTAATTTACATTGATGCTACTGATGCCTGCTTCCTGGTTTTTGATGTCTGTCTCGCCCCTTCCAAAGTGTAAGCCCAAAGTGGGCAGGGATTGCCTCTCTCTGTTGCTGAACTGTACTTTCCAAGCTCTTAGTATAGTGCTCTGCACACAGTAAGTGCTCAATAAATGACTGACTGACTGAATGAATGAATGAATGACAGTCCCCGTGCCTAACCTGATTAGCTTGTACCTACTCCAGGGCTTAGAACCGTGCTTTACACAGAATGGGCACCTAACAAATGTCATTTAAAGGGGGAAAAATAAAAGAGGGAGAGAGCCAGGCTGAAGAGTCAATCAGTCAGTAATACTTACTGAGTGCTTACTGTGTGCTTGTTGCTGAATTGTACTTTCCAACCACTTCGTACAGGGGTCTGCAAACAGTAAGCGCTCAATAAATGCAAATGAATGAGTCAATGAATGAAAGCAGAGCACTGGGCCAAGCATTTGGGAGAGTACAATAGAACAATAAACGGACTCCTTCCCTGCCCACAACGAGCTTACAGTCTAGAGGGGGAAACGGGCAATATGCATACCAGAAATACATAAATGACAGATACGGACATAAGTGCTGTGGGGCTCGGAGAAGGGGATGAATAGAAGGAGCGAGTCAGGGCGATGCAGCAGGGAGTGGGAGAAGAGGAAAGGAGGCTCAGTCGGTGAAGGCCTGCCGGGGTTTTAGTACAGTGCTCTGCATACAGTGAGCACTCAATAAATACGATCGACTACCTGCCGGGCACTGTTCTAAGTGCGGGGGTACATACGAGGTAATCACGGTTTGACACAGTCCATGTCCTCCATGGGGCTCACAGTCTTAATCCCCTTTTTACAGGTGAGGTCACTCCGAGGCCCAGAGAAGTGAAGTGACTCGCCTATTGTCCCCCTCAGTCAGTCAAGCCCATTTACTGAGCACTCACTACATGCAGAACACTGTACTAAACACTTGGGAGAGTACAATAGAACTATATAATAGACACATTCCCTGCCCACAATGAGCATACTGTCTAGAGGGGGAGACCGACATTAATATAAAATGAATACATTACAGATGAGCGGCAGAGCCGGGAGTAGAACGTGGGTCCTCCCGACTCCCAGGACCGTGCCCTATCCGCTAGGGAACAAACGGAGCAGCAGAAAAGCCTCAAAATCCCTATTCCTATGGGCAAACCTTCTCTTTTCCCTCCCCTGCCTCACATTCATCACATTCATGAAGCAAAAATATTGAAGTTCTAAGACACGGAGAGAGGAAAATCAAAAAGCTGCTTTTTTTAGACTCCAGACTGTCAGCTCCTCATGGCCGGGGGACGCGTTTGCCAAGTCTATTGCATTGTACTACCCCAAGTGCTTAGTACAGTACTCTGCAAGTAGTAAGTGTTCAATAAATACCTTTGATCGATGTTTAACTGGTATGTGGGGGAAGGGGTGTGGCCTAGTGGAAAGAGCAACCGATCAAACAGTCATATTTATTGAGGGCTCACTGTGTGCAGATCACCAGCCAGGTGGTCAGAGGACTTGGGTTCTAAGCTCGGCTTCGCTACTTGTCTGCTGTGTGACCTCATCTGTAAAATGGAGATTTAAGACTGTGAGACCCATGTGGGACAGGGAAGCGTCCAATGTCCACCAAACAAAAAACATTTCCCCCCTTTCAATGCCCTACGGAAGGTTCACCTCCTTCAGCTGGCCTTCCCAGACTAAATCGCCCCTTTTCATCAGCTCCCCCACCACCCGACATTCCCCTGACTCACTCCCTTTGCCCAACAGCACATTTCTATCATTCTATTTAATTATATCAATGCCTGTTTTACTTGCTCTGATGTGCATAGATATCTCTGATTCTGTTAATTTATACTGATGCTACTGATGCCTGTTTACTTGTTTGTGATGTCTGTCTCCCCTCTTCTAGACTGTGAGCCCGTTGTGGGCAGGGATTGTCTCTCTTTGTTGCTGAATTATACTTTCCTAGCACCTAGTACAGTTGCTCTGCACACAGTAAGCACTCAATAAATATGATTGAATGAATGAAGGACAAGGACTGTGCCCAACCTGATTAGCTTGTACCTACTCCGTTGCTTAGAACAGTGCTCTACATAGAGTAAGAACCTAACAAATGTCATTTAAAAGAGAAAAAAAAACAAAAAAAGAGAGAGCGCCAGACTGAAGGGTCAGTCAGTCAGTCAGTCAATTTATGGAGTGCTCACTGTGGGCAGAGCACTGGGCCAAGTACTTGAGCGAGTACAGTAGAACAGTAAACGGACACATTTCCTGCCCACAGTGAGCTTATGGTCTAGAGGGGGAGACGGACAATAACAGAAATAAATAAGTGACAGATAAGGACATCAGTGCCCTGGGGCTGGAAGGAGGGGATGAATAGAGCGAGCGAGTCAGGGCGACGCAGAAGGGAGTGGGAAAAGAGGGCTTAGTCGGGGAAGGCCTTCTGGGGGCTTAGTACAGTGCTCTGCACATAAGCGCTCAGTAAATACGATTGACTGACTGACTGTCCTACCTGATTAACTTATATCTACTCCAGTGCTTAGAACAGTGTAGACAAATAGTAAGCACTGAAGAAATGTCATTTCAAAGAAATAGAAAAAAAGAGAGAGGAAGCCAGGCTGAAGAGGAACTGAGCTCCATTCCCAGTCTGGCCAACAACCGGGGCTAGAGAGAGGAAGGGGAATAGTCTACCAGGAGAAGCGGCGAGGCGTAGCGGGTAGAGCCCAGGCCTGGAAGTCAGAAGGATCTGAGTTCTAATTCCAGCTTTGGGTTCCTGGTCTGCTGGGTGACTTTGGATAAGTCTCTTCACTTCTCTGGGCCTCAGTCACCACCTCTGTAAAATGGAGGCCAATCCTAAATTAATGCCTATTTAAAATTGAACCTCCAGGATGATTTTATCGGGGTAATTCTCGGTTGATTGTGGTTGGGGTGACCTAGGGGTATGATACCTTCTCGGGGTGATTCCTGAAGAGTTTCCAGTGCTCTACCAGTCTCGGCTGCGCGAGGGCAGAGGCCTACCTATTCCATTCCTAACTTGGGCAGTGGCTAGCGACTGGAAGGCAAGCTGCTACAAGTCAAAACTCACCCGTGCTGGGCAGCAGCGGCACGGGTGAGAGTTGAGGGCAGAGACTCAGGTTTACTGCGTGGAAGGAGGCCATGGTAAACCGCTTCCATATTTGTACCAAGAAAACTCTCTGGATACATGACCGGAACGATCGCAGATGGTGGTGGGGCGTTCTGAGAGAGATGTGTCCTTGGTGTCGCTATGGGTCGGACACGACTCGACAGCATAAAACAACAACAATAAGGGGTATGATAAAACCTCTGAATGACAAGTAAAGACTTACAATTCTACCCATAGCATCACCGGCAATGTATCCGACAGTTGGCCTCATGGAAGGAAGGCAGGGCTGGGAGTCAGAGCTTCTGGCTTTTAATCCGGGCTCCACTTGTCTGCTGGCTGACCTCGGGCCTTCACTTCTTTGGCCTCAGTATTCTCATCTGTAAAATGAAGATTAAGCCTGGGAGACACATGTGGGACAGGGAAGTGTCCCAATCGATGAGCCGGTACCTATTACTCCCCTCCTCAAAAATCTCCAGTAGCTACCAATCAACCTGTGCATCAGGCAAAATCTCCTCACTCTTGGCTTCAAGGCTCTCCATCACCTTGCCCCCTCCTACCTCACCTCTCTTCTTTCCTTCTACAGCCCAGCCCGCACCCTCCACTCTTCTGCCACTAACCTCCTCACTGTACCTCGTTCTCACCTGTCCCGCCGTCGACCACCGGCCCACGTCCTCCCCCCTGGCCTGGAATGTCCTCCCTCTGCACATCCGCCAAGCTAGCTCTCTTTCTCCCTTCAAAGCCCTACTGAGAGCTCACCTCCTCCAAGAGGCCTTCCCAGACTGAGCTCCCTCATTCCTCTCACCCTCATCCCCCTCCCCATCCCCCCGCCCTACCTCCTTCCCCTCCCCACAGCACCTATATATATGTTTGTACATATTTATTACTCTATTTTACTTGTACATATTTACTATTTTATTTATTTTATTTTGTTAATATGTTTTGTTTTGTCCCCCAGCCCTTAGAATAGTGCTGGACGTATTGGAAGTGCTTAAAAAATACCATCATCACCACCTCACTTAGAAGAGCCTTATTTCCCTCATCCGTAAAACAGGGATTCGCTACCTCCTTTCTCTCCTACTCGGGCGGTTGGACGAGCACTGTACTACTCGGATGACTGGGCCGAACACGGTCCCTGTCCGGAGTGGGGCTCGTAAGCATCATGGTGATGATGATGATGATGATGATGATGATGATGATGATAACAGTTATACAAAGTGTGGGTCCCACATGGGGCATAGTCTAAGTAGGACGTAGGCAGGGAACGTGTCTGCCCACCGTTGTATTGGACTCTCCCAAGTTCTCGGTACAGTGCTCTGCACACAGAAAGAACTTAATAAATATGACTGAACGAATGCATGAATGGTGTCTGTTAAGCACTTACTTCCTGCCAGACACTGTTCTAAGCACGGGGGTACATACGAGGTAATCATGGTTTGACACAGTCCATGTCTTCCTCGGGGCTCACAATCTTAATCCCCCTTTTACAGGTCAGGTCACGGAGGCCCAGAGAAGTGAAGTGACTTGCCTAATGTCCCCCTCAGTCAGTCAGTCACCTTTACTGAGAGCTTAGTACGTGCAAAACACTGTACTAAGTACTTGGGAGAGTACAATCGAACTACATAGTAGACACTTTCTCTGCCCACAACCAACTTACAGTCTAGAAGGGGAGACGGACGTTAATATAAATAAATACATCACAGACGAGCGGCAGAGCCGGGAGTAGAACCCGGGTCCTCCCGACTCCCAGGCCCGTGCCCTATCCGCTAGGGAACAAACCGAGCAGCAGCAAAGCCTCAAAATCCCTGTGCCTACTGGCAAACCTTCTCATTTCTCTTCCCTGACTCACATTCGTCACATTTATGAAGCCAAAAATATTGAAGTTCTAATAAGAGGATATAGGAAAATCAAAAAGCTGGTTTTTTTTAGACTCCAGACTGTCAGCTCCTTATGGGCAGGGAATGAGTTTGCCAATTCTATTGCATCGCACTACCCCAAGTGCTTAATACAGAGCTCTGCATATAGTAAACGTTCAATAAATACCTTGGATCGATGTTTAACTGGTGTGTGGGGGAAGGGCTGTGGTTAGTGGAAAGAGCAACCGATCAAACAGTCATATTTATTGAGGGCTCAGTGTGTGCAGATCACCCACCAGGTGGTCAGAGGACTTGGGTTCTCAACTCGGCTTCGCCACTTGTCTGCTGTGTGACCTCATCTGTAAAATGGAGATTTAAGACTGTGAGACCCATGTGGGACAGGGAAGTGTCCAATGTCCACCAAACAAAAAACATTCCCCCCGCCCCCTTCAAAGCCCTACTGAAAGTTCACCTCCTTCAGCAGGCCTTCCCAGACTAATCCCCCGCTTTTCATCAGCTCCCCCCCGCCACCCCACATTCCCCTGACTCGCTCCCTTTACCCAACAGCACTTGTGTATATATTTACATATCTATAACTCTATTGATATTAATGCCTGTTTTATTTGTTCAGATGTGTATACATATCTCTGATTCTAGTTATTTATACTGATGCTACTGATGCCTGTTTACTTGTTTGTGATGTCTGTCTCCCCCCTTCTAGACTGTAAGCCCGTTGTGGGCAAGGATTGTCTCCCTTTGTTGCTGAATTATACTTTCCAAGCGCTTAGTACAGTGCTCTGCACACAGTAAGCGCTCAGTAAATACGATTGAATGAATGAATGACAGGGACTGTGCCCAACCTGATTAGCTTGTCCCTACTCCAGTGCTCAGAACAGTGCTCTACACAGAGTAAAAACCTAACAAATGTCATTTAAAAGGGGGTGGGGGGGGGTGGGGGAGAGGGAGAAAGCCAGGCTGAAGAGTGAGTCAGTCAGTCAGTCATATTTATGGAGTGCCTACTGTGTGCACAGCACTGGGCCAGGTGCTTGGGAAAGTACAACAGAACAATAAATGAACACATTCCCTGCCCACAACAAGCTTACGGTCTAGTGGGGGAAACAGACAGTAACAGAAATAAATAAATGACAGATAAGGACATTAGTGCTGTGGGGCTGGGAGGAGGGGGTGAATAGAGGGAGCGAGTAAGGGAGATGTAGAAGGGAGAGGGAGAAGAGGAAATGAGGGCTTAGTCGGGGAAGGCCTCACAAGGGCTTAGTACAGCGCTCTGCACACAGTAAGAACTCAATAAATACAATTGACTGACTATCTTGGCTGATTAACTTATATCTACTCCAGTGCTTAGAACAGTGTTGACAAATAGTAAGCACTGAAGAAATGGCATTTCAAAGAAATAGAAAACAAAGAGAGGAAGCCAGGCTGAAGAGGAACTGAGCTCTCTCCCCAATCTGGTCGACTACCATGGGGCTAGAGGGAGGAAGGGGAATACTCGACGAGGTGAGGCGGTGAAGCTTAGCGGCTAGAGCCCAGGCCCAGAATTAAGAAGGGCCTGGGTTCTATCTCGACTGGATTACTGCATCAGCCTCCTCTCTGATCTCCCATCCTCCTGTCTCTCCCCACTTCAGTCTATACTTCACGCTGCTGCCCGCATCATCTTTGTGCAGAAACGTTGTGGGCATGTTATTCCCCTCCTCAAAAATCTCCAATGGCTGCCAGTCAACCTAGGAATCAAGCAACAACTCCTCACTCGCGGCTTCAAGGCTCTCCATCACCTCGCCCCCTCCTACCTCACCTCCCTTCTCTCCTTCTACAGCCCAGCCCACCCCCTCCACTCCTCTGCCACTAGCCTCCTCACTGTACCTCGTTCTCGCCTGTCCCGCCGTCGGACCCCGGCCCACGTCCCCAACCCCCCACCTTACCCCCTTGGCCTGGAATGCCCTCCCCCTCCACACATCCGCCATGCTAGCTCTCTTCCTCCCTTTAAAGTCCTACTAAGAGCTCACCTCCTCCAGGAGGCCTTCCCAGACTGAGCCCCCTTTTGCCTCTCCTCCTCCCCATCCCCCCGACCCTACCTCCTTCCCCTCCCCACAGCACCTGTACATATGTTTGTAGAGATTTTGTACTCTATTTATTTTACTTGTACATATTTACTATTCTATTTATTTTTTTAATGATGTGCATCTAGCTTTATTTCTATTTATTCTGATGACTTGGCACCTGTCCACATGTTTTGTTTTGTTGTCTGTCTCCCCCTTCTAGACTGTGAGCCTGTTGTTGGGTAGGGACCGTCCGTATACGTTGCCGACTTCTACTTCCCAAGTGCTTAGTACAGTGCTCTGCCCACCGTCAGCGCTCCAGAAATACGACTGAATGAATGATGAATAATTCCAGCTTTGTCCCTGGTCTGCTGGGTGACCTTGGAGAACTCTCTTCACTTCTCTGGGCCTCTGTCACCTCATCTGCGAAATGGAATTCAATCCTGAATTAATGCCTATTTATAATGGAACCTCCAGGATGATTTCCTCAGGGTAATTCTTGGTTGATTGTGATTGGGGTGACCTAGGGCTATGATACCCTCTCAGGGTCACACCTGCAGAGTTTTCAGGGCTCTCCCAGTCTCAACTATGGGAAGGGAGAGTCAAGCAGAGGCCTATTCCATTCCTAGCTTGGGCAGTGGCTAGCAAGTGGAAGGCAACCTGCAACAAGTCAAAACTCACCTGTGCCGGGCAGCAGCGGCCCGGGAGAGAGGCGAGGGTAGAGACTCAGGCTTACTGTACGGAAGGAGGCAATGGTAAACCGCTTCCGTGTTTGTACCAAGAAAACTCCCTGGATACATTACCGGAGCGATTGCAGGTGGAGGCGGGGCCTTCTTGGAGAGATACATCCATGGTGACGCTTTCGGTCGGACACGACTCGACGACAAAAGACAACAACAACAACAAGGGGTATGATAAAACCTCTGAATGATAAGTAAAGACTTAAAATTCTACCCATAGCATCACTAGCAACATATCCAAAAGTTGGCTTCGTGGGAGGAATCAGGGCTGGAAGTCAGAGCTTCTGGCATTTAATCCCAGCTCCACTTGTCTGCTGGGTGATCTCAGCCAAGTCACTTCACTTCTCTGGGCCTCAGTACCCACATCTGTAAAATGGAGATTAAGACTGTGAGACTCATGTGGGACAAGGAAGTGCCCAACTTGATGAGCTTGTATCTACCCTGGCCCTTAGAACAGTGCTTGATGCATAGTAAGTGCTTAATAAATACCATCATCATTACACCATCATCATCACCGCACTTAACAGAGCCTTAATTCCTTCAACTGTAAAATGGGGATTCAATCCCTGCTTTCTCTCCTACTCGGGCTGTGGGAAGAGCACTGTTTCCATCCGATGATCGGTCGGACACAGTCCCTGTCCCATATGGAGCTCATAAGCATAATGATGATGATGGTGGTCATCATCATCATAGTGAAGTGAAGTCTGGGTCCCACACAGGGCGTAGTCTAAGTAGGAGGTAGGCAGGGAATATGTCTGCCCAGCGTTGTATTGGACTCTCCCAAGTGCTCGGTACAGTGCTCTGCACACAGAATGAACTTAATAAATACGACTGAATGAATGAATGGCATTTGTTAAGCCATTCATTACTTACTACCTGCCAGGCACTGTTCTAAGCGCTGGGGTACATACGAGGTAATCATGGTTTGACACAGTCCATGTCCCCCATGGGGCTCACAGTCTTAATCCCCCTTTTACAGATGAGGTCACTGAGCCCTAGAAAAGGGAAATGACTTTCCTAATGTCCCCCTCGGTCAGTCAATCACATTTACTGAGTGCTTACTATGTGCAGAACACTGTATTAAGCACTTGGGAGAGTACAATCAAACTACATAATAGACACATTCTCTGCCCACAACCAACTTACAGTCTAGAGGGGGAGACGGACGTTAATATAAATAAATACATTACAGACGAGCGGCAGAGCCGGGAGTAGAACCCGGGCCCTCCCGACTCCCAGGCCCGTGCCCTATCCGCTAGGGAACAAACCGAGCAGCAGAAAAGCCTCAAAATCCCTGTGCCTACTGGCTAACCTTCTCATTTCTCTCCCCTGACTCAAATTCGTCACTTTTATGAAGCCAAAAATAGTGAAGTTCTAGTAAGCAGATATAGGAAAATCAAAAAGTTGTTTTATTAGTCTCAAGACTATCAGCTCCTTATGGGCAGGGAACGCGTTTGCCAATTCTATTGCATTGTACAATCCCAAGTGCTTAGTACAGTGCTCTGCATATAATAAGCATTCAATAAATACCTTTGATCGATGTTTAACTGGTAGGTGGGAGAAGGGGTGTGGCCTAGTGGAAAGAGCAGCCAATCCATCGGTCATATTTATTGAGGGCTTACTGTGTGTAGAGCACCAGCCAGGGAGTCGGGGGACTTGGGCTCTAAGCTCAGCTCCGCCACTTGTCTGCTATGTGACCTTGGGCAAGTCACTTGACTTCTCTGTACCTCGGTTCCCTCATCTGCAAAATGGGGATTCAAGACCTGTTTTGAACTGTGAACTCCATGTGGGACCTAATTAATTCCACTCTCCCCCAGTTTAGCACATGCCATAAATACCACAACTATCATTCACCAAACTTCTTACTCTATTCTAGAAATTAGCCTAGGCCCAGAGAGGAGTCCCATCAGTCCGAGGAAATATCAGCTTCAGTGGATAGAGAATGGTCCTGGATGACAGGAGGACCTGGGTTCTTATCCCGGCTCTGCCACGTGACAACTGTGTGACCTTGAGCAAGTCACTTCACTTCTCTGAGCCTCAGTTACCTCATCTGGAATATGGGGATGAAGACTGGGAGCCCCACATGGGGCAGGGACTGTGTCCAATCTGATTAGCTTGTATCTACCCCAGAAAGAGAAGCAGCACTGCTCAGTGGAAAGAGCACGGGCTTTGGAGTCAGAGGTCATGGGTTCAAATTCCAGCCCCGCCAATTGTCAGCTGTGTGACTTTGGGCAAGTCACTTAACTGCTCTGGGCCTCAGTTACCTCATCTGTAAAATGAGGATTAAAACTGTGAGCCCCACGTGGGACAACCTGATCACCTTGTATCCCCCCGCCCCCGCCAGTGCTTAGAACAGTACTTTGCACAAAGTAAGCGCTTAACAAATGCCATCATGATCATTATTATTATTATTACTACTACTCAGTAAGGGCTTAACAAGTACCCTTATTATGATACTACTACCCTCCTCCATGGTAAACATGCAGGGGAATCCATTCCCACAGGAAGACAGACAGACCTAAGAATAAGAAGCAACATGGCCTAGGGGTAAGAACTCGGGCCCAGGAGTCAGAGAATCTGGGTTCTATTCCTGGCTCTTCCACTTTGTCTGCTGTGTGATCTTGGGCAAGTCACTAAAGTTCTCTGTGCTTCAGTCACCTCACCTGCAAAACGGAGATCAAACAGAAATCCCTTACCATCGGCTTTAACGTTTTCGATCGATTCGCCCTCTCCTACCTCACCGATCTCCTATTACAACCCAGTCGGCACACTTCACTCCCCTAGTGCTACCTCGCTCACTGCCTCCATCTCATCCATCTCACTGCTGAACCCCTTCCCACCTCCTCCCTCTGGCCTGGAATTCCTTCCCCTTCCATCTACAAAAGACCGCTACTCGCCCCACCTTCCCAGGTCATGTCTTCTCCAAGAGGCCGCCCCCAACTAAGCCCTCTTTTCCCCAGCTCACTCTCCCTTCTGCATCATTTCTTGCGACCTTTGTTCAGCCTATGAAGAATCTGCTCCCAAGATCCTACCTGGAGGTGGAATAGGACCAATTTCTGGCATAGGGGAGGGGAAATAGGGCTGGTATTTGGTTGAGAGAGGGTGGTAGGGGAAGAGTTGAGGTGGGGAGATAGGGCCGATGTCTGGTGTGGTCCAGGATTATGAGCCCATTATTGTTAATAATAATGATGATGATGATGATTACAGTATTTGCTAAGCGCTTACTATGTACCAGGCACTGTACCAAGCATGGGGTTGGATACAAGCAAATAGGATTAGACAGTCCCTTGTCCCCCACAGGGCTCACGGTCTGAACTCCCATTTTACAGATGAGGGAACTGAGACCCAGAAAAGTGAAGTGACTTGTCCAAGGCCATGCAGCAGACAAGGGGCAGAGCTGAGATTAGAACCCATGACTTTCTGACTCCCAGGCCTGTGGTCTATCCTCTACATACAGTCAACCCCCTCCCATCCTTTCAGGATAGGATAAGTGCTTGGATCTGTGGGGGTAGCAGTTTGGATGGAGAGGAAAGGGTGGATTTTAGAAGTGTGAAGATAAAACCTCGAGGATTCGGTGATACGTTGACTAGGCAGGTTGAATGAAGGATGAGTCGAGGATAACGTCGAGGTTACAGGCTTGAGAGGGAGGATGGTGACGCTGTCTACAATGATGGAAAAGAACTTGGAAGAGGAGCGTTTGGTGGAAATATGAGGAGATCGATTTTGGACGTGTTAGCTTTGAAAGGTCGGCGTGGCATCCGAAAAGAGATGTCATTCATTCGACCATTCGACTAATAATAATTATGGTATTTGTTAAGCGCTTACTATGTGCCAAGCACTGTTCTAAGTGCTAGGGGAGGCAGGTAACAAGGTATTCAGGTTGTCCCACAAGGGGCTCACAGTCTTAATCCCCACTTTACAGATGAGGTAACTGAGGCACCAAGAAGTTAAGGGACTTGCCCATAATAACACAGCTGACAAGTAGTGGAGCTGGGATTAGAACCCATGACCTCTGGCTCCCAAGCCCGGGCTCTGTCCACTGAGCCATGCTGCTTCCCTATTGACTGTATTGATCGAGTGCTTACTGTGTGCAAAGCACTGTACTGAGCGCTTGGGAGAGTGCAATACAAGAACAGGCTGACACATTCACGGTCTAGAGGATGAGCTCCCAGGAAAGCAGGAGGAAATGTGAGGAAACATGGCCTAGTGGAGAGAGCACAGGCCTGGCAGGAGGAAATGTGAGGCAACATGGCCTAGTAGAGAGAGCACTGGCCTGGGAGTCAGAAGGACATGAGTTGTAATTCCAGCTCTGCCACTTGCCTGCTGTGTGACCTTGGGCAAATCACTTCACTTCTCTGGGACTCAGTGACCTCATCTGTAAAATGGCGATTAAGACGATGAGCCCCATGTGGTCAAACACTTAGTACAGTGCTCTGCACACAGTATGTGCTCAGTAAATACGATTGAATGAATCAATGTGGAACATGGACTGTGCCCAAACTGATTAGCCTGTATCTACTCCAGGGCTTAGTACATTGTCTGGCACATGGTAAACACTCCCCCTTCTAGACTGTGAGCCAGTTATTGCGTAGGGGCCCCTCTATATGTTGCAGAATTGTATTTCCCAAGCGCTTAGTACAGTGCTCTGCACACAGTAAGCACTCAATAAATAAAATTGAATGAATGAATGAAATAATACCATTTAGAAAAAAAAGAAAAGAGAGAGAGCAGTCCAGGCTGGAGAGGTAGATTTGTGAATCATCCACATAGAGATGGCAGATAAAGCATGGCTTAGTTGATAGCCTTTACTTTGGCTCTGCACATAGTAAGTGCTCAGAAAATACAACTGAATAAATGATAGAGCATGGGAGCCTGGGAGTCTGAAGGACCTGGGTTCTAATCCTGGCTCCGTCAAATGTCTGCTGCTTGGGTAATTATAAACAATAATATTAACAATAATGGTATTTGTTAAGCACTTACTATGTGTCAGCACTGTACTAAGTGCTGGGGTGGATACAAAGCAAATACAGTTGGACACAGTCCGTGTTCCACACAGGGCTCAGGTTCTTCATCCCCATTTTACAAATGAGGAAACAGGCACAGAGCAGTGAAGTGGCTTGACCAAGGCCACAAAGCACACAAGTGGTGGAGTCAGGATTAGAATCCGTGACTTTCTGTCTCCCAGGCCCGTGCTCCTCTATGCCTCGGTTACCTCATCTGTAAAATGGGGACTAAGAGTCTGAGCTCCATATGAGATGGGACTGTGACCAATCTGATTAACTTGAATCCACCCCAGCACTTACCACAGAGCTTGGCACATATTAGGCATTTAACAAGCACCATAATTACTATTAAGATTCCTTTCAGTTCTCGCCTCTTCATTCTTTTCCAGCACTTGGCACGGTGCTCGTTCTGTACATGGGAGACAGAGACGCTTCATAGTCTTCCTCCTCTTCCTACACATCCCCCCCTCAACCCACGCTGAGAAGCAGCGTGGCTCAGTGGAACGAACACGGGCTTTGGAGTCAGGGGTCATGGGTTCAAATTCCGGCTCTGTCAATTGTCAGCTGTGTAACTTTGGGCAAGTCACAACTTCTCTGTGCCTCAGTTCCCTCATCTGTAAAATGGGGATGAAGACTGTGAGCCCCCCGTGGGACAACCTGATCACCTTGTAACCTCCCCAGCGCTTAGAACAGTGCTTTGCACATAGTAAGCACTTAATAAATGCCATCATTATTATTATTATTATCATTATTATTATTACTACTGCTCTTTCACTTTCTTATCCCCCTGCTCCTCCTCCTCCTCCTTCTCCTCTTCCGTGCTCCAGTGAGAAGATGCCTCCTGGAAGGACCGAGGAGTGTAGATGGCACCGTGCAAGGCACCAACATTACCTATCATCAACTCCTTCACAGATTCTCGGGTTGTATCAGGGTTGAGGGCCACCCGTCAACTTCAACAGGGGACTTTTGTCTCCATCATTTTTGCCTCAATTATTCATTTCTCTCTCCCCTCCCCCGGCCCAACCCCTGCTAAGATACGTTTTTTGAGGGTAAGTGGGAGAAACAGTCTTATACTTCTCTTGTAATGATCATTGTAATGATCAATAATTGTGGTCTTTATGAAGTGCTTACTATGTGCCATGGACTGAGAAGCAGCATGGCCTTGTGGATAGAGCACAGTCCTAGGAGTCAAAAGGACCTGGGTTCTAATTCCAGCTTTGCCACCCATCTGCTGGGTGACCCTGGGTGAGTCACTTCACTTCTCTTTATTTAAGTTCATTTGGAAAATGGAGATGAAGACTGTGAGCCCCATGTTGGATGGTGATTGTGTCCAACCTGATTAGCTAGTATCAACCCCAGGACTCAGAAGAGTGCTTGACACATGGTAAGTACTTAACAAATACCATCTCTCCCACCCACGAAGGTACGTTTTTTGAGGGTAAGTGGGGGAAACAATCTTATACTTAATTAATGATGGCATTTGTTAAGCACTTACTATGTGCAAAGCACTGTTTTAAGTGCTGGGGGCTACAAGGTGATCATGCTATCCCACGTGGGGCTCACAGTCTTAATCCCCATTTTACATATGAGGTAACTGAGGCTAAGAGAAGTGACCTGCCCAAGGTCACACAGAAGACATGTGGGGGAGCTGGGAGTAGAACCCATGACCTCTGACTCGCCCGGGCTCTTTCCACTGAGGTATTCATTGTAATAAAAATAATACTTGTAATAATTAATAATTGTGGTATTTGTTAAGCACTTAATATGTGCCAAGTGCTGAGAATTAGTGTGGCCTAGTGGATACAGCACGAACCTGGGTGTCAGAAGGACCTGGAATCTAATCCCGGTTCCGCCACTCGTCTGCTGTGTGACGTAGGGCAAGCAACTTCACTTCTCTGGGTCTCAGCTCCCCTGCCTGGAAAATGGGGGGTAAAACTGTGAGCCCCATGTGGGACAGGGACTGTGGCCAACCTGATTAGCTTGGATCTAACCCAGCACTTACTACAACACCCGGCCCATAGGTACGTGTTATAAAAATACCATTAAATTTTTTTTTAAAAAGACATTTTGTTCCCGGTACACAATCTGTTCATAGTAGTGGAAACAGAAAGTCCTCTTCCAGATTTTCCCCTCACTGTAGACAGCACCACCGCCCTTCCCATCTCATGAGCCCGTAACCACGGTGTCATACTTAACTCTGCTCTCCCATACAACCCACACATTCAATCCATCACCACATCCTGCCGGTCCCACCTTCACGACATTGCTAAAATCCACCCCTTCCTCGCCATCCCAAACTGCTACCACATTAATATAATCACTCATCCTATCCGGCCTAGATTACTGCATCAGTCTCCTTGCTGACCCCCCAACCTCCTGCCTCTCCCTAGTCCGGTCCATACTTCACTCTACTGCCTGGATCATTTTTCTATAGAAACCTTCAAGACATATCAACTCCCTCCTCAAAAACCTCCAATGGTTGCCTATCCACCTACATATCATACAAAAACCCTCACCATTGGTGTTAAAGGACTCCATCAACTCACCACCTCCAGCCTCACCTTGCTTCTCTCCTACAACCGATCCCTCACACTCTGTTCCTCTGGTGCTAACCTTCTCACTCTGCCTCCATATTTCCCATCTCTCCGATGACCCCTGGCCCACATCCTACCTCTGGTCTAGAATGCCCTCCCTCCTCAAATCCACCAGATGATTACTCTCCCCCTGTTTCAAAGCCTTACTGAAGGCACATCTCCTCCAAGAGGCCTTCCCAGACTAAGCACCACTCTTCCTCATCTCCCACTCCCTTCTGCATCACCCTGACTTACTTCCTTTGCTCTTCCCCCGCCCCAGCCCCATAGCATGGCTGTCTATATCTGTCATTTTATTTATTTGTATTGATGTCTGTTCATTCGTATGGCTGTCTCTTTCCTCCTCCAGACTATGAGCTCGTTGTGGGCAGGGATCATCACTCTTTATTGTTGTGCTGTACTTTCACAAGTGCTTAGTACAGTGCTTTGCACAAAGTGCTTAATAAATACGATTGATTGAATGAATGAAAGCGAAGGCCCCGAGCCACTAACGAGAGGCTGGGTGGGTTTCGAGCACCCTCTTGGGCCGGTCCATGTCCTGCTTGACTGCCGAGACTGAGTCGGCAGGATGGCACCGGATTCCCCCGCCAAGCCCCGCAGGGACCCTGTATCTGAAGCCCCCAGGGCCGAGGCTTACCCTGGAAATTCCTCGATGGTGTGGGACATGCGTATCATGACAGGGAGGAAATGATGATCTCTTTTCTTGGCTCTGTGTCAGTCAAAAGTTATTTAACTTCTTTTCTAGAAGTATAAAAATGTACAAAAGAGGGTTCAGTTTAAGGCTGGAAACAGCAAGGTAGAATTGCCGTCACAAACCTGACACAAAAGAAACAATGTCTTTCCTTCCCCCCTTGGACCTCCCCGCTGCAACCTGACCATCCTTGATTATTACGATCAAATTGATTCCTGCCTAGAGAAACACAGGCATAGTGAATCTCCCGCAACACACATCCATGCAACACATAAAAAGACAGATTGCTCACCCCCAGATCAGTGCTGGATCCCAGGAATAAATATCTCTTTGGAGCCCAGAAGGATCATTCCTTGTCATCACTCCTACGGGGCCTTTCTTCCCAAGACCCATTTGGTAATTTTCTGTGGAAAGGAAGAACGGAGGAGAGATTAATCCTCCTTCGTTGAGTCGAAGCCCAGTGACCTATGCCAACACTCCTGGCCCTTGAAAAAAACAAAGGAGGAATAAAAAAGAGCTGGTATCTGTTGTTGCTAAGGGCTTACTACGTGCCAGGCAATGTACTAGATGCTGGGGAAGATACACGCTAATCAAGTTGGACACAGTCTGTGTCTTATACGGGGCTCACAGTCTTCATCCCCATTTCCAGGTGAGGAAATTGAAGCTCAGAGAAGTGAAGCGACTTACCAAAGGTCACCCAGCAGACAAGCGGTGGAGCCGGGATGAGAACTCGTGTCCTTCTGTTTCCCGGGCGCAGGCTCCATTCGCTAGGCTCCGCTGCTTCCCTTCCCCACGGCTGCACAGGCTGATTTCTCCCCAAGTCCCTTCCCTGCTGTGTCTGCCACAGCTGCCAGGGGTTGGGGAAGGGTTTCTTCCTTCCTTAGGATGGCATGGGGCTCACCACTGAGCCCAGGGGAGGGGGCTTCTGAAGCACAGTTCTTGTGGCAGACATAATAATAATAATGGCATTTATTAAGCGCTTACTATGTGCAAAGCACTGTTCTCAGCACTGGGGAGGTTACTAAGTGATCAGGTTGTCCCACAGGGGGCTCACAGTCTTCATCACCATTTGACAGATGAGGGAACTGAGGCACAGAGAAGTTAAGTGACTTGCCCAAAGTTACACAGCTGACATTCGGTGGAGCAGGGATTTGAACCCATGACCTCTGACTCCAAAGCCCGGGCTCTTCTCCACTGAGCCACACTGCTTCTCTATGCGACATGAGCTCATAGTGCAAAGGGAAGGGGATCAAAAAAACCAACCCTAAAAACCTGTTCCCGGGACGGCAAGAGAAGTCTTCAGTGTTCAAAACTCCCTTTGGTATCTCTGTCCAATTCAAAGTCTTGTTGAAGGCCCATCTCCTCCAAGGGGCCTTCCCTGACTAAGCCTTCTTTTCCTCTTCTCCCACTCCCTTCTGCATCACCCTGACTTGTTCCCTTTGTTCTTCCCCCCTTCCAGCCCCACACCACTTGCATACAAAGCTGTCATTTTCTTTATTTCTGTGAATGTGTCTCCCCCACCCTAGACGGAAAGCTCATTGTGGGCAGGGAATGTGTCTGTTTATTGTTATATTGTAGAATCCCAAGTGCTTAGTACAGTGCTCTGCATTCATTCATTCATTTAATCGTATTTATTCAGCGCTTACTGTGCACAGAGCACTGTACTAAGCACTTGGGAAGTACAAGTCGTCAATATATAGAGACGGTCCCTACCCTACAGCAGGCTCGCAGTCTAGAAGGGGGAGACAGACAACAAAAAAAAACATATTAACACAATAAAATTAAAAGGCACTGTTCTCTTTTAGAACGTCTTGGTGGACCAGGTGCATGAGGAAAAAGTGGCCCTACAGCACAACCTCTATGAAATAAATTAATGCTTCATCCCATCAAAACACTCTAAGGGGCAGGAGGTCAGAAGTACACCATGCTTTTGGGAGGCCAGCTCTCAGAATGGAGGGAGATATTTCTCCCGAGCACGTCGGGTCCCTCTTGAAAAGCTCTTGTTCTGACACGAAACAGAATAAAAAAAAACATCTGGGTAGTGAAAGAAAGCTCAATCTACGACTTCAAGGGTTTTGACTCTAGAGGTCAGGTGTAATACTCGAAGGATTTTTTTTGTTAATTCCATGAATTTAATACGTTTTTCCATGTTAGAACACCACACGATTATGCCTTCATACTTGGTGATGATATAATTGCAGGATTTCCATGTTATCACCTGCACTGACTCTAATTACAGGATTAGGCAGGATTTTGTGTATTATGTAAATGCTTCAAAATGAGAGAGTTCTTTCAAAAGCCAGGCAAACATGCTGCATATGGACAATACCCAGGATTGCCTGCTTTCTGGAACTAAAGCCCAACTGCCAAATATCTCTTACGACATTCCTTTTTTATAAAAAGAAATGCTATCTGTTAAGCTCTTACTTTGTGCCAAGCACTGTAGGAAGCACTAGGGTAGATACAAGTTAATCATGTTGGACGCAGTCCCTGTCATACATAGAGTTCACACTCTTTATCACCATTTTACACATGAGGGAGCTGAGGCAGAGAAGCCAAGTGACTCACCACTCACTCTCCACTGGTTCCTTCCCCTCTGCCATCAAACATGCCCATGTCTCTCCCATCCTAAAAACACCCTCTCTTGACCCCATCTCACCTTCTAGTTATTGCCCCATATCCCTCCTACCATTCCTTTCCAAACTCCTTGAACGAGTTGTCTACACGCGCTGCCTAGAATTCCTCAACAACAACTCTCTCCTCGACCCCCTCCAGTCTGGCTTCCGTCCCCTACATTCCACGGAAACTGCCCTCACACTCCTGCTTGCCAAATCTAACGGCTCATACTCTGTCCTAATCCTCCTCGACCTCTCAGCTGCCTTCGACACTGTGGACCACCCCCTTCTCCTCAACACGCTATCTGACCTTGGCTTCACTGACTCCGTCCTCTCCTGGTTCTCCTGGATCTCTTCGGTCGTTCATTCTCAGTCTCTTTTGCAGGCTCCTCCTCCCCCTCCCATCCCCTTACTGTGGGGGTTCCCCAAGGTTCAGTGCTTGGTCCCCTTCTGTTCTCGATCTACACGCACTTCCTTGGAGACCTCATTCGCTCCCACGGCTTCAACTATCATCTCTATGCTGATGACACCCAGATCTACATCTCTGCCCCTGCTCTCTACCCCTCTCTCCAGGCTCGCATCTCCTCCTGCCTTCAGGACATCTCCATCTGGATGTCTGCCCGCCCCCTAAAACTCAACATGTCCAAGACTGAACTCCTTGTCTTCCATCCCAAACCCTGCCCTCTCCCTGACTTTCCCACCTCTGTTGACAGCACTTCCATCCTTCCCGTCTCACAAGCCCGCAACGTTGGTGCCATCCTCGACTCCGCTCTCTCATTCACCCCTCACATCCAAGCCGTAACCAAAACCTGCCGGTCTCAGCTCCGCAACATTGCCAAGATCTGCCCTTTCCTCTCCATCCATACTGCTACCCTGCTCATTCAAGCTCTCATCCTATCCCGTTTGGACTACTGCATCAGTCTTCTCTCCAATCTCCCATCCTCGTGTCTCCCCCCACTTCAATACATACTTCATGCTGCTGCCCGGATTGTCTTTGTCCAGAAACTCTCTGGGCATGTTACTCCCCTCCTCAAAAATCTCCAGTGGCTACCAATCAATCTGCGCATCAGGCAGAAACTCCTCACCCTGGGCTTCAAGGCTCTCCATCACCTCGCCCCCTCCTACCTCACCTCCCTTCTCTCCTTCTACAGGCCACCCCACACCCTCCGCTCCTCTGCTGCTAATCTCCTCACCGTACCTCGTTCTCGCCTGTCCCGCCATCGATCCCCGGCCCACGTCATCCCCCGGGCCTGGAATGCCCTCCCTCTGCCCATCCGCCAAGCTAGCTCTCTTCCTCCCTTCAAGGCCCTACTGAGAGCTCACCTCCTCCAGGAGGCCTTCCCAGACTGAGCCCCTTCCTTCCTCTCCCCCTCGTCCCCCTCTCCATCCCCCACATCTTACCTCCTTCCCTTCCCCACAGCACCTGTATATATGTATATATGTTTGTACATATTACTCTATTTATTTTATTTATTTTACTTGTACATATCTATTCTATTTATTTTATTTTGTTAGTATGTTTGGTTTTGTTCTCTGTCTCCCCCTTTTAGACTGTGAGCCCACTGTTGGGTAGGGACTGTCTCTATATGTTGCCAACTTGTACTCCCCAAGCGCTTAGTACAGTGCTCTGCACACAGTAAGCGCTCAATAAATACGATTGATTGATTGATTGATTACCTTAGGTCACACGGCAGACAAGTGGGAGAGCCAGAATTAGATCCGATGTAGCGCTGGGGTAGATGCGCGCTTATCAGTTTGGACACAGTCCTGTCCCACAGGGGGCTCAGGGGAATGATGGGTGGTCCCTCAGGACCCCAGGTGGAAGCTGGCTTCCAGCGCTGGTGGCAGGCAGGCCGGCACTTGTCACCTCGGCCCACGTCAGCCAGTGCCAGGTAGAGCTGGGGCTGAAACCCAGGTCTTCCTATTCCCAGATCTGAGTTCTCCCCGCCGGACCTCTCTGGTCCTAAAAACCACATCACAAAGAACAAAAGCCCGCTGTCCTTATTGAGCAATCGCTCAAACACCAAAGGGCCCATCTTCATTACCGATCAAACGACGGAGGGCCTGCCATCATTATCAACCAATCAAGCAACGAAGGGCCCACCACAGTGATCGAGAGCAGAATCGGAAGGACGGGGCTCGGCAGTAACAGCAGGCCCTAGTAGAGAGAGGCTAGGACCTGGGTTTTAATCCCGGATCAGCCAGGTGCCTGGTGGGTGACTTTGGGCAAGTCTCTTCACTTCTCTGGACCTCGGCTACTTTATCTGAAAAATGGGGATTAAATCTTACTACGTCTCACCTACTCAAACTGTGAGCCCCATGTGTTTGACCTGATTAGCTTGCATCTACCCTAGCCCTTAAAACAGTGCTTTGCACATAGTGTGTACTGAACAGGTATTGTAAAAGAAATACAGACTGGGAAGAGAATCGATCGATCAGCGGTGCTTATTAAGTAGGGCAGAGCAGAGAAAGGAAGATGTGGGAGATCTGAGGACTGTGCCAGAATGGCAGGTGGATGAGAGAGAAACCAAGAGGCCTGAGGGAGCTGGCCTGAGAGTTTATATTACTTAAGCAGCTTGAGGTTTTGTTTGTTTGTTTCATTTGTGTGGTATTTGTTAGGCACTTACTATATGCCAGCCACTGTACTAAGCAGTGGGGTAGATACAAGTTAATCAGGTTGGCTTGGTCTGTGTCCTACGGGGGGCTTCCAATTTTAATCCACATTTTTCATCATTTCTGTTTTACAGATGAACTGAAGTCCAGAGAAGTGAAACGACTTGCCCAAAGTCCCCCAGGAGACAAGTGGCAGAACAGGGATTAGAACCCAGGGCCTTCTGACTCCCAGGTCCGTGTCCCAGCCCCTAGGCCACGCCGCTTCTTCAGCTGCTGAAATGGGCCCCGGTTCCAAGTCTCCCTGCCTCTCCCCTTCCCCGCTTCCCTCATGTCCCTGTCCAACTTCCCCCAACCTGGAGTCCCCTGCCTTCCAAGCTCTCCGGCCAGCACCAGCTCTCTGAAACTGCTCAACGATGAAGGCTAAGTCAGGGAGTGGCTGACCCTATTCTCCCGGTTGCCAGGTTCTCTCAGGTGTAGAAAAGGGATGCATTGAAGGCTATTAATCCTACCACCAGAATAATAATAATAATAATGATGGAATTTATTAAGCGCTTACTATGTGCAAAGCACTGTACTAAGCGCTGGGGAGGTTACAAGGTGTTCAGGTTGTCCCATGGGGGGTCTCACAGTCTTAATCCCCATTTTACAGATGCGGTAACTGAGGCCCAGAGAAGTGAAGTGACTTGCCCAAAGTCACACAGTTGACAATTGGTGGAGCCGGGATTTGAACCCATGACCTCTGACTCCAAAGCCCGAGTTTGCTCCATTAGTAGGACACCATTGTTAGGGCTAATGCTACTAACACGCAATGGTATTGCGTGAGCTTCTACGTACAATAATGTAGGCAGGCATCGTCCCTGTTCACCAGGAGCTTACAATCTAGCAGACAGCTCCTAAGCACTAGGGAAGCTATTAGATATGCTGGCCCCACCTGAGGCTCCCAGTTCAATTAGGAAGGAGAACAGGTACCAAATCCCCACTCATACTTCTGTAATTGACGCAAATACCAGTAAGCTCACGGTGGGTGAAGAATGTGCCTGTTAATTCTGTTATATTGTACTCTCTCAAGCACTTAATTCAGTGCCCCGCACACAGTTAGCACTCAGTAAGATCAAGTGAATGAATAAAAAGGCCCCGGAGGCCAATAATCTGCCCTACACTGGTAGCAGGAGGGGAGTTGCTTGTGGCCCCAGGACACTGACCTCACTTCCCTTAGGGATCCGTGACGAAAATGTTACCAGTGGCCCTTGGCCCTAAATCCCTTGAATGTAAGCTCTATTCTAGTCAGGGAATGTGTTTGCTGATTCTGCTCTATTGCACTTTCCCAAGCTTAGTGCAGTGCTCTGCATGAAGGAAGCTCTCAATAAACACCATTGATTGATTCATTGATTGATTGATAAATCCCGGCCCCAAAAGCTCCTGGAGTCATCTGAGAGGTGTGTGGAGCCCAGGCAGCCTCTGCCGGGCCATACACCCCTGTGGTTCTCCCACTCCCCATGAGCCACTGAACCCCAAGCTCCGTCGTGAAGGCTCAGCAGTCACTGGAGAATAGCACACCACCCGATCCTGGGTCGGCCGGAGGAGGCTCTCAGTTGGAGCGCTCCCTCACGTGCCAGTGGCATCGGGTCCACTCGGCACCAGGACCTTCTCCTCTAGTCCCTGTAGCATGGGGACCCTTGGCTCTGACATCTAAACAATATCGACTACGTTCTCGACAAGGTAGCAAATCCAGTTTAGAACGGGCTCCCCGAATCTACTTCACTCCTCCTCCTGCAGGGACCGTCTCTTTTTCCCTATACATATTCCACACTTCACCTCCTTCTCCCCCTCAGGGGTGGGAACCTCGTTCCTTCAAAGTCCTGGCCGCCCAACTCCAAACCCCCAGGAATCCTCTCTAATCTCTCCTTGTGCCTGGTGTCCATGAAGGGTCCACAGCTCGAGTTCCCCCCTTGTGCTGTTCTCCCAGAAGTGCAGCTCGCTAACCTCTCCCCTTCATGATAGCTGAGAGTCTCCATGCCCACCACGTGGCTCTTCTACTTCCTCCCCAGTCCTTCTCTCTGATTGGCTCAGCTAAGTCTTTAAACATCCACAGAGAAGCAGTGTGGCCTAGAGGAAAGAATCTGGGCCTGGGTGTCAGAAGACCTGGGTCCTAATCCCAGTTCTGCCACTTATCTGCCATGAGACCATAGGCGAGTCACTTCACTTCTCTGTGCCTCTGTTTCCGCATCTGTTAAATGGGGATTCACCACTTCTGATGTGCCTGGCTCCCGTCCTCTCCACTGCCTGCATTCATAAATTGTAAGCCCCTCAAGGGACACACCTGCTTATTATTGCCCAGGGCTTTGAACAGTGCTCTGCACAGAGTAAAGGCTTAGTAAAGATCACTGCTGCTGCTTCTACTACTACTACTGGGACATCTGGATTGCACTCTGAATAGCAGCTTGGTCTAGTGGAAAAGTCCAAGCCCAGGAGTCAGAGGATCTGGGTTCTAATCCTGCCTCTGCCACTTGCTTGGTTTGTCGACTCGAGCTTGCTTAACTTCTCTGGGCCTCAGCTTCCTAATATGAAAATAGGGGTGAGAGATCCATTCTTGCTCCTCTTAAGACCATGAGCCCCAAGTGAGACAGTGGGCATTTGATGAGTGCTTACTATGTGCCGGGCACCATTCTAAGCTCAGGAGTAGATACAAGGTCATCAAATTGGACACAGTCCATGCTCCACATGGGCCTCACAGTCTCAATCCTCGTTGAACAGTGGAGGTAACTGAAGCACAGAGAAGTCAAGTGATTAGAACCCAAGTCCTTGGCCTGTGCTTCAACTGCTAGACCATGCTGTTTTTCTGCTACTAGCAGATATATTCCCTGCCCACATGGAGCTAACAGTTTACAGCCTAAGCTACTCTTGATACATGACAAGGGCTTAACCCTATCTGCTCCTGGGAAAAATCTTTCGTTTTCATTAAAAAAAAATCCAAGTTTCCTTATTAAGAACAATCTGGTGAAAAAATGAAAACTGAGAGAGTACTGCTGGACAGGACACTAGGCGAACCAAGGGAGATGTTTCTTCCAAAGATATCTTACTACAAAGTGCATTTTTTAATGCTTAACTTTTCAGTCATAGTGTGCTGGGCTGGGCATCTCCTGGATGCAGCATGGCTTAGTGGAAAGAGCACGGACTTGGGAGTCAGAGGTCATGGGATCTAATCCTCCTTCTACCACTTGTCAGCTTTGTGACTTTGGGCAAATCATTAACTTCCCTGTCCTTCAGTTACCTCATCTGTAAAATGGGGAGTAAGACTGTGAACCCCACATGGGACAACCTGATTACATTGTATCTACCCCAGTGCTTAAAACAATGTTTGGCATATAGTAAGCGCTTTACAAATACCATTATGATCATTATTATTATCACTATTTACAAAAATTTAACATAATTAAGAGACGTGATCCCTGCCCTCAAGGAGCAGATGGCAACAGGACAACCAATGAGATGAAGAGAAGCAGCGAGGCCTAATAGGTAGAGTACGGACTGGTGAGTCGCAAGGATCTGGGTTCTAACCCCCACTCTACTATGCACCTGCTGTGTGACCTTGGGCAAATCACTTCACTTCTCTGTGCCTCGGTTACCTCATCTGTAAAGTGAGGATTAAGATTGTGAGGCCCAGGTGGGACAGAACTGTATTGAATCCCATTTGCCGGTATCTACCCTGGTACTTAGAACAGCGCTTAGCACATGATAAGAGCTTAGCAAATACCGCAATTATCACTATTATTACCAAGTCAAACCCATGAAACCGTGGAGGATGTTTGGCAACTTTGAAGATAAAGATGGAGTCATTGTGTTGCCTGGATCGATCCTGCAGTAGTAGTAGAGTGCTTAGCATGTGCCAGTAATTTTACTAAACACAAGAGGGCTGTTAGGCCTAATCAACACCCTAAAGGAGCTTATCGTGTGGAGAACAGTGTACTGAGCACTTGGAAGAGCACAGTAAAGTGGACACGATCCTGTCCTCAAGGAGCTTACAGTCTGCATGTAGAGAACTGAACTAAACACACGAAAGGCACAGAAGTTTATGAATGTGATCACAAGCCTCAAGGACCTCACTGTCTACTATGTGCAGGGCACTGTACTGATCACCTAGGAGAGTACTAAAGAGCCAGAACACACAATCTCTGCTCTCAAGGCGCTGATGGTCTAGCAAGAAAGACAGAGGAGAGGCTACAGTATTCAAAACAACACTTCAGAACTGGAACTGGAACCTCAGCTGTTCATACAAGCATCATCTCTGGAACCAGTGGGTAGACTTGGTGGTACTCTTCCACCTGCAGGTCAAGAAGAAATGGGCAAGGAGCATGGTCCAGTGGATAGAGTACCAGCATGGGAATTAGAAGGATCTGGGTTCTAATTCCATTTCCACCACTTGTCTGCTGTGTGACCTTGGGCAACTCACTTAACTGCTCTGTGCCTCAATTACTTCATTGGTAAAATGGCGATTGTGACTGTGACCCTTATAATGGTTAGGGACTGGGTCCAACTCAGTTACCTTGTATCTATCCCAGTGTTTACTATGGTGCTTGGCTTATTATGGCTTAGTACAGTGCTTACTGGGTAGTAAGCACTTAACAAATACTGTATTGACTATTATCGTCTGCTAGGATACTGATACCTTGGTCACCAGGTTCAGCTAGGTGACAAGCGAATATGGCCTTAGATCGATGGTATTTACTGAGTGCATACTGTGTGCAGAACACAGAACTAAGGGCTTGGGAGGGTGCATTACAGAGATGGTAGACGTGCTCCTTGCCCACAACCAACCTACAGCCTAGAGGCGAACTTACACTTTTGAGCCTTCTGTGCTTAGCCCATTTGGGCAATCCCATCTGTCAACTGGAGCTACAAAGTTTAAGGCAGCAAAACATATATCTAAAAAGCAATTCTCAATATATAGAGCAAATAAATTGATGGCTTCAATGTGGGCGTACACACACACACACACGCACACACACACACCTGTCTATTGAATACTAAGGCCTCTGATACTCACAAGGACATTGTGTGGACAAACTGAGAAATAACTGACAGAAAAACATGGTGGGATACTTAATATGTCCCTTTTGGTCAAAGCCCAGAGGTAGAAAGAAACTGTGAAGTTCTGTCCGTCCTGAGAATTTTGCACAAACACCTCCCCCGGTGTCCAGGAGTAGATTAAAGGTATAATTATTCAGAATATTCAGAAGTAGCTTGGCCTAGTGGAAATATCAGAGGCTTGGGAGTCAGGGAACATGGGTTCTAATCCCAGCTCTGCCATTTGTAGCCTGAGTGACCTTATGCAAATCCCTTCACTTCTCTATGCCTCAGTTCCCTCATCTGTAAATTAGGGATTCAGACTGTGACCACCATGTGGGATGGGGACTGTGCCCACATTGGATTATCTTTTATCTACTCCAGTGCTTAATACAGTGCCTGGAACATAGTAAGTGCTGAATACCACAATTATTATGATTATCATTATTACTCATATCAATTTCTGTCTCCCCCTCTAGAATGTAAGCTTGTTATGGGCAAGGAACATGCCTGCTAATTCTACTTTATTGTCCTCTCCCAAATGCATTACCCAGTGCTCTTCACATAGTAGGTGCTTCTATCCTATTTATTTTTTTTTTTTGGTATGTTTGGTTTTGTTCTCTGCCTCCCCTTTTTAGACTGTGAGCCCACTGTTGGGTAGGGACTGTCTCTATGTGTTGCCAGTTTGTACTTCCCAAGCGCTTAGTACAGTGCTCTGCACATAGTAAGCGCTCAATAAATACGATTGATTGATTGATTGATTGAATAAATACCACTGATTGATTGACCATAAGCTCATCCTCTAGAATGAAAGCTCTTTGTGGGCAGGGGGTGTGCCAACCAACTCTACTGTACTGGGCTCTCCCAAGCACTTAGTCCAGTGCTTTGCACATAGTAAGCACTTAGTACAGTGCTCTGCACACAGTGCTCAATAAATATGATTGAATGAATGAATAGTAAGTGCTCAATAAATCCCATTGATTGATTGATCCATCACCTGGGGCAGATTCCGTTTCAGAGCTCTCGGGCTAAAGGTTGCAGTCTGTCCCCTCCACCTAAGCTTCCACTTTCTGCAATGTTTTTACTCTCCGACTTTGGCATCATGTGTGTGAGCCCTAGGCCCACCTCTGCCTTGGTGCCTGGCGGGAATTCTGACAGAACCTCCGACATCCTCCTCCAGTTTGTGTCACCCGGTAATGAGGATTATCCATGCAGCATCTCAATCAATCAATGCTATTTATTATTCTTTTTTTTTATGGTGTTTGTTAAGCGCTTACTATGTGCAAAGCACTGTTCTAAGCGCTGGGGGGGATACAAGGTGATCAGTTTGTCCCACGTGGGGCTCACTGTCTTAATCCCCATTTTACAGATGAGGGAACTGAGGCACAGAGAAGTTAAATGACTTGCCCAAAGTCACACAGCTGACAGTTGGCGGAGCCGGGATTTGAACTCATGACCCCTGACTCCAAAGCCCATGCTCTTTCCACTGAGCTACGTTGATTCATTTATTTCAACGTCTGTTCCATCACCTCTAGATGGTGAGCTCTTTGTGGGCAGGGAGCGTGTCTGCCAACTCTGTTGCATTGTACTCTCCCAAGTGCTTAGTACAGTGCTCTGCACATAATAAGCTCTCAATAAATATAATAATAATAATAATAATAATAATGATAACTGCGGTATTTGTTAAGTGTTTACTGTAGGGCAGGCATTGATCTAAAGTGCTGGAGTAGCTACATGCAAATTGGGTTGGATGCTATCCCTGTCACACATGGGGCTCACAGTCTTCATCCCACTGTACAGTGAGGGAACTGAGGCAGAGAAGCCAAGTGGCTTGCCCAAGGTCACACGGCAGACAAGTGGGGGAGCAGGAAACAGAACCCGGGTCCTTCTGACTCCTGAGCCCATGCTCTACCCATTGGGCCATGTTGCTTCTCTTACAGTTGATGATGATTTTTTCGGAGCTTCCTGTGTGCCAAGCACTGAACCAGGTGCTTGGGAGAAAATGACACACAAAAAAGTAATAATTAATGATAATAATTGTGGTATTTTTAAGCACTTACTATGTATCAAGCACCCTTCGGGTTGGCTATCGTCACAGCCCCAAATGGGACTCACAGTCTAAGTAGGAGGAAGAACAGTGTTTTAACCCCCATTCGATAAGCAGTGCCTAGTAGAAAAAGCACTGGTCTGGGAGGCAGAGGACCTGAATTCTGATTCCAACACTGCCAATTGCTACATGACCTTGGTCAGTCGCTCATCTGCTCTGCACTTCAGTTTCCTCATCTGTAAAATGGGGATTTTACATGAGCAGTTTGGATGGACAGGCATTATCCTCAACTCCCCTTTGTGATTCAACCCATATATTCAATCTGTCACCAAATTCTGTCAGTCCCACCTTCATGAAGGGTGCTAAAATCCAACCTTTCCTCTCCATCCAAACTGCTACTGTATGAATACAATCATTCATCCTAGCATGCCTGGATTACTAGATTGAGAAGCAGCGTGGCTTAGTGGAAAGAGCATGGCTTGGGAGTCAGAGGTCGTGGGTTCTAATCCCAGTGCTGCCACTAATCAGCTGTGTGACTTTGGGCAAGTCACTTAACTTCTCTGTACCTCAGTTACCTCATCTCTAAAATGGGGATTAAGACTGTGAGCCCCACTTGGGACAACCTGATCTCCTTGTATCTACCCCAGTACTTAGAACCGTGCTTGGCACATAGTAAGCCCTTAACAAATACCATTATTATTATTATTATTACTATTACTGCAGCAACCTCCTTGCTGACAGCCCAGCCTCCTGTCTCTTCCCACTCCAGGCCATACTTCACTCGGCTGCCTGGATCATTTTTCCACAAAAACATTCAGGACCCATCACCTCACTCCTCAAAAAGCTCCAGTAGTTGCTCATCCACCCCTACATTGGGCAAAAACTCCTCACCATTGGCTTTAAAGCACTCCACCACTTGCCCCCTCCTACCTCACCACGCTTCTCTCCTTCTACAACCCAGCCCACACGCTTCCCTCCTCTGATGGAGACTTCTCACTGTGCCTCCATCTCGTCTGTCTCACCACTGACTCATAACCCGTTTCCTGTCTCTGGCCTGGCACGCCCGCCCTCCCTCAAATCTGACAGACAATTACTCTCCCCCACTTCAAAGCCTTACTGAAGGCACAACTCCTCCAAGAAGCCTTTCCAGACTAAGCCCCTCTTTTCCTCATCTCCCACTCCCTCCTGCATCACCCCAACTTGCTCCCTTTGCTCTTTCCCTGTCCCAGCCCCATAGCACTTATGTACATATCTGTAATTCCTTGATTTGTAGTTATGTCTGTCTGTCCGTCCCCGCCCCCTACTGTCCCGCCGCGCCCCCCCCCCCCCCCCCCCCCCCCAGCCCAGCCAGACTGTAAGCTCATTGTGGGCAGGAAATGTGTCTCTTTATGTTTGTATTGCACTCACCCAAGCACTTCTAGTGCTCTGCACAAAGTAGGTGCTCAATAAATGCAATTGAATGAATAAATGAACAAGGACTTTGTCCAGTTTGATTAGCTTGTATCTACCTCAGAACATAGTACAGGCATCGTCTGGCACATAGTAACCGCTTAGCAAATACCAAAAAAGAAAAAGACAGCGGTATGTGTGTTTCACTCCCCTGAAATAAGCAGCAGTGATCTCCATCTCAAAAAGGCTAAAGAAGGCTCTGGTCTCCCTCCAGAAATCCAGTCAAGCATGAAACGAACTACTGTTGAGACAACAGTAATAATAGTAGTTCCCCTCCACACTTTAAACTCTTTAGGGGCAAAGTATCTGCTAATTCTGTTGTACTGTCCCAAGCGCTTAATACAGGGCTCTGCACAGAGTAAGTTCTGAATAAATTTCTTTGATGGCTGGACACAGTGTCTGTTCCACCTCTGCTAGGAGCCCTAAAGCAGTGCCCAACGGCCATCTGGCTGGAAGACCACTCTGGCTTTGGGTGAGGTTAGAGGGCAAATGCACTGGATGAAAGTGCAGGTGGGGCTTCACAGAGGTGTTCGTTCATTCATATTTACGGAGCACTTACAGGGTGCAGAGCACTGTACTAAGCACTTGGGAGAGTATGGTATAATAATAAACAGACACATTCCCTGCCCACAATGAGCTTACAGTCTAGAGGGGGAGGCAGAGATTAATATAAGTAAATAAATAACAGATGTAGACAAAAGTGTTGGGGGACTGTGGCGGAGGCGGAAATGCATGAAGGGAGCAAGTCAGGGTGACACCGAAGGGAGAGGGAGAAGAGGAAAGGAGGGCTTAGTCAGGGAAGGACTCTCAGAGAAAAGTGTGCAGGATCCTAAGTGGGTTTCATGAGGGATGGGGAGCTTTGAGTCACTTTCCTTTTTTGTGTTCTTTTTTTAATGGCACTTGTTAAGCACTGACTATGTGCCGGGCACTGCATTAAGTGCTGCAGTAGATAGTAGTAGAAGTTAATCAGGTTAGACATAGTTATTGTGCCACATGGGGCTCACAGTCTTAATCCCTGTTTGACAGATGAGATAACTGAGGCCCAGAGAAGTGAAGCAACCTGCTTCACTGAGGTCACTCAGCGGATGAGTGGCAGAGCCAGGATGAGAAGCCAGGTCCTTCTGACTCCCAAGCCCGTGTTTTATTCACTTTACCACGCCGCTCTAGACCTGTCAAAAAGTGAGGCAGAGGTTTCCAGAACTGGAAGTTGACCACTTTCAGTTTGTTCCTGCACAGAAGAATCCATTGTGTTACTTGGAACACGGATGCCGGAATGGTTGCCCACCATATGAGGAAACACAAAGGGGCTTAACATTTCAAAAGCATAACAAAATCACTTCACTTCAACCATCTCCTCACTTTCACCACATATGGACATGCAACAGAGCCCCTTCAACCTTACAACACTGCTGCACTGGTCTCACAGCTCCCTGTGTAGCTGACTACTTTTCAATGGTTGGGTCACTGTCCAGAGAGACAATTAATGTTTACCAAATCATCTAACAATTTTTTCCCCCCTCAGGAGTCTGCAAGCTTGGGTGAGATGCCTCTAGACCTATTTTTCCACAACTTGAAAAAAACTATAGATTTAAGTCAAAACAGAACCATTCTCCCCTTGACACTAGGGCAAGACAGTACTGTGTGGTATTCCCTGAGACAAACAAGCTAAACCTTCAGGTTCCTGTCTGTTGATTCATTAGGCCCCATCTGTCTGAGGGGGGTCACCCACTCTGGGGCTTGGAAACAAGATACTGTGTGATAGGCAGTGGTCTCTGCTTACTTTTTTGGCCTGGTTGAACTCCCTCAGAGAAAGCTTCCACTTGCTGAGCCCTCAGATGTCCAGCTGAGAGCCCTGCAGGTCAACCAGTGGGCAGAGCTTCAGAGTGGTGGCACCTGTGAGACAGACTATCCACTTAACCCTTGCCTGCAAGAAGCAGGTCTGCCCTTGAAGATACTCTCTGGGCTCTGGCATGGGTTTACTACCTCAATCCCCCTCCTGAGTACTCTGTCCCAGAGTACTGAGTATCGAGCACTTACCATGTGCAGAGCACTGTACTTAGTGCTTGGGAGAGTACAATATAATTGAGTTGGTGGTTAGGTTTCATTCATTCATTCAATCATATTTATTGAGCACTTACTGTGTGCAAAGCACTGTACTAAGCACTTGGGGGAGTACAATATAACAATAAACAGACACGTTCCCCACCCACAAAAAGCTTACAGTCTAGCATCTAGCCAGAAGCCCCAAGCTGGAGACAATGTATTTGTTTTTGAATTGCACTTTCCAAGCACTTAGTACAGTTCTCTGCACACAATAAGCTCTCAATATATACAATTGAATGAATGACTGAATGAATTCTCCCCATTTTCACCACAGTCTGGTTTCCCTGGCTGATTCCCACAGCTGTGTTAGGGCGGACTGGTGATTGGGAAGGGGCACCAGGGGAATGGGACACCGGGGGAAGGGGAGACTGGGCCTCATCCCCCAAGGGGGCCACTAGGATCCTCTCCAGAAATGAAGCCTGCTGGGAAAAGAAAGTCTGAAGCCGGGTTCTGTCATCTTAGGCTTCTGAGGCCCGGTTCTGTCCCCTGGGGGCTCTGAAGCCTGGTTCTGTCCCCCTAATGAGGGAGGGAGAAGGAAGGAAAATGAGGGAGAGAAGAACTTTTTGATGAAGGATGTTTTGACAAAATAATGTATTTCCTCATTCTTATCCTTTGAACTCTGATTAAACCATTAAACCCAAGGATCCCAACCCGTGAGCTCGGGAGGGTTCCCAGGCACAATCAGTAAATCAATTCATATTTATTGAGCGCTTATTGTGTGCAGAGCATTATACTTTGAGGTTGGGAGAGTGCAATACACTGTGTTGATGGAAACGTTCCATTCCCATGACAACATTACAATATGGGGTCGGGGGGAGACACACGTTAATATAAATGAAATCAACAAATTAAGGATCTGGGCATAAGTACTGTGGGACTGAGGAAGGGGTGACTAAAGGGTGCAAATCCAAGTACAAGGGTGATGTAGAAGGAAATGGGAGAAGAGCAAAGGAGGACAAAGTTGGGAAAGGCCTCTTGGAGGAGATGTGCTTTTAATAAGGTTTTGAAGGTGGAGAGAGGGAACCTCCGTGGGATATAATAACAGTAATAATAATAATGATAATAGCAATAATAATGATACTTGTTAAGCACTTTCTATTTTCCAAGCATTGTTCTAAGGGCTGGGGTAGATAGACTTTAATCAGGCTGGACACAATCCTTGTCCCACATGGGGCTCCCACTCAATCTCCATTTTACAAATGAGGTAACTGAGGCCCAGAGATGTGAAGTGACTTGCCCAAAGTCACACAGCAGGCACATGGCAGGGCCAGAATTATAGAACCCAAGTCCTTCTGACTCCCAGGCCAGTGCCCTAGTCACTAAGACATGCCAAGGGAGGGTGTTCCAGGACAGAGGCAAGACGTGGATGAGACGTCATCAGTGAGAGAGATGAGAACGAGATACAGCGAGTAAACTGATACTGGAGTAGCAAAGGGTGCGGTCTGGGGTGGAGAAGGAAAACAGCTTGGTAAGGTAGGAGGGGGCAAGATGACTGAGCACTTTAAAGCTGCTGGTATGGAGGCTGATGCAGTCAGTTATCAAGTCGGGATAGGATGAGGTCTTGGATTAATGTGGTAGCATTTTGGATGGAGAGGAAAGAGCAGACATTACAAGGCTTCCTCTAAGTCAGGGCTGGCATAGAGGAGCTGCCTGAGGGAAGAAGGTGGGAAAGGATCAGTTCAAGAGCTGGTTCTTCATTTTCATCAAGTCTGCCTGTTAACATGCTCATTAAATCGTTCGTCAGTCCTACATTTTTCTGGAAGTCTACGCTGGCCCACCTCCGCCTCATGTCTGGTGTGTGACCTTGGGCAAGTCACTTATCTTCTTTGAGCCTCAGTTACCTCATCTGTAAAATGGGGATTAAGGCTGTGAGCCCACGTGGGACAGCCTGATCATCTTGTATCCCTCCCAGCACTTAGAACAGTGTTTTGAACATAGTAAGAGCTTAACAAATGCCATTATTATTATTAATATTATGAATGCCAGCAGCTCACTATCCTCCTAAAAAACTGGAAAGCAGAGTAATTTATTGCTTCTTAATGTGGAGTTCCAGCATAGAGTTTGCACTACCATTCATACTCCCACCCATTCCTCGGATGAAAGTGTGAGCCTCAAGTCAGCGCCAGTCTCTCGACGGGAGAGGGATGGCTGCAAAAACTCCTTGGCGGGGAGAGATGGGTAGTTCACACCCTGCTGCCAGTGGGAAACAAAAGGGGAAAGCCATGATGGCAAGGCCCCTGAGTCCCAGCTAATTCGATAATGGCCCTCTCCGGTTAAGGCTGCTAGGGAAGCCCAGTGATGTGCGTTGGCATCACTCAAAACTCAATCCTGTGACTCTGGGGAATTTCCAACCATCGTAAGTCTTTAGGCATAAATGGGAATACCCGGCTAAGTTGATGGATCGATTCCCCCAACAGAAACCTCAGCTCATGGTCTGAATATCAGCTGGCGGCCCAGCTGGGTCAGTGACCCAGAGAAACAAAGAGAGAGAAACAAACTGACATCGGGCGCTTGTAGACCTGAATTTTCAAACCTAAACTAAGGCCTGGATGATGATTCCCGAATAGCAGCTGACTATCCTGTTCTCATCCCCTAGACTGGAAGCTCCTTTTGGTCAGGGATCTCATAGGCCAACTCTATTATCATGTACTGTCTCAAGCACTTAGTACAGTAAGCATTCAATAAATCAATCATATCTATTGAGCACTGTCTGCAGAGCACTGTACTCAGCATTTAGGAGAGTATAATCTAACAACATAACAGAGTTGCTAGAAGTATCGCCTGCCCACAGTGGGCTTTCAGGACAGAGGGGGAGGCAGACATTAATATTAATAAATTCAATAAATTATGATTAACCTAAGTAATACCGACTTGCTCCAGCAGGGCCCCTACCTAAAATGGTCCCTGCAGCACGTGTTAAAGAAGCAGATGAAAGGTCACCTCTAATCCCCCTTCCCCAAGGCAGGAATTTGAATTCACATGCCTCAGGACATTAGAAACTGGTCATGGGAAGCCAGCTTGGTCGGCCTATGGCTATGGCATGGGTTGCTCCGATGGATATTTAACCAGAGAGAGTCGTCAGTCTACTGCTGCTCCGAAAACACCCCTCACCTTCACCCCCTCCAAGTAGTTCCCCACTCCCAACAGGAAAAGAGCCCCGGGAACACCGTACCCTCACTGATACCCCACGTCCCATGGGCCATGTGACTTACAGGGGGAGCGTTGCAGCCTAGTGGATAGAGCCCGGGCCTGGGAGTCAGAAGACCTGGGTTCTAATCCCAGCTCTTCCACTGTCTGCTATGTGAACTAAAGCAAATCATTTGGCTTTCCTGGACCTCAGTTCCCTCATCTGTAAAATGGATGTGACAGAGCCCCGCGTGGGACACGGACGGTGACCTACCAGATTAGCTTCTATCCCAGCAGATAGTACAGTGTTTGCAACATACTAAGGGCTTAAATGCCATCAAAAATACAGGAGAGAAACAGCACTCACACCGTGGAGAGGGTTCAATGGCTGGTTCCTGGAGAATGAAGATAGCCACTCCGAGCCCTGGAGCCAACGTCCAGCTCAGCCTCCTGGCCCAGACGACAGCTGGAAGAGAGATTGGGCACCATGCTGACACCTTTTTCTGCTCTTCCACTGTCTGCTATGTGAACTAAGGCAAGTCACTTGGCTTTCCTGGGCCTCAGTTCCCTCATCTGTAAAATGGATGTGACAGAGCCCCACGTGGGACATGGACTGTGACTGACCGGATTAGCTTCTATCCCAGCAGATAGTACAGTGCTTGCAACATACTAAGGGCTTAAATGCCATCAAAAAAAAAAAAAGGAGAAAAACAGCACTCACACTGTGGAGAGGGTTCAATGGCTGGTGCCTGGAGAATGAAGATAGCCACTCCGAGCCCTGGAGCCAATGTCCAGCTCAGCCTCCTGGCCCAGATGACAGCTGGAAGAGAGATTGGGCACCATTCTGACACCTTTTTCTTTTTATGGTATTTGTTGAGCACTTACTCTGTGCCAGACACTGTATTAAGTGCTGGGATAGATGCATGATAATCAGATTAGTGGCATTCTCTGTCTGAAATGGGGCTCGTGGTCTTAATCCTCATGTTACAGATGAGAGAACTGAAGCCCAGAGAAGTGAAGTGACTTGCCCATCCAAGGTCACACAGCAGACAAGTGGAAGGAGCTGGGATTAGAACCCAGCTCCTTCCTACTCCGGGTCTCTCTCGGCACCAAGGAAAGCGGATGTCCCTGGGGACATCTCTGCTGCAGCATGGCCTAGGGGATAGAGTGAGGGCCTGGGAGCCAGAAGGACCTGGCTTCTGATCCCAGCTCTGCCACTTGTCAGCCATGTGACCCTGGGCAAGTCACTGAGCCTCAGACACCTCGTCTGCAAAATGGGACTGAGACTGTGAGCCCTATGTGACACAAGGACTGTGATCAACCCGATTAGCTTGTATCTACCCCAGCACCTAGAACAATGCTTGGCACATAGTAAGCGCTTAATGAATACCTCAAATGTCACTGAGCCACACAGTTGACTTTACCTCATCCCAAGCAGTAGGGCCCAAGCGAGAGAGTGCCTGGGCCCAGGAGGCACAGGACCTGGGTTCTAATTCTGGCTCCACCACCTGTCTGCTGAGTGACCTTGGGCAAATCACCTCCATCAATCAATCATATTTATTGAGCACGGGCTGTGTTCAGAGCACCTTACCAAGTGCTTGGAAGAATACAACAATACAACAGAATTGTTGACACGCTCCCTGTCCACAATGAGCTCACAGTCTAAATGGGGAGACAAACATTCATAAAAACAAATAAATTACAGATATGTGCATAAGTGCCGTGGGGCTGAGGGAAGGGTGAATAAAGGGAGGAAATACAAGTGCCAGGGTGATGCAAAGGGGAGATGGAGAAGAGGAAATGAGGGCTTAGTCAGGCAAGGCCTCTTTGGAGGAGATGAGCCATCGATAAGGCTCTGTAGGTGGGGAGAGATATGAAATCTCTCGCTCAGTCCCTTCTCCCCTCCTTAACTTCCATCTTCAACCGCTCACTCTCCACTGGTTCCTTCCCCTCTGCCTTCAAACATGCCCACGTCTCTCCCATCCTAAAAAAAACTGTCTCGACCCCACCTTACCTTCTAGTTATCGCCCTATCTCCCTCCAACCATTCCCTTCCAAACTCCTTGAACGAGTCGTCTACACCTGCTGCCTCGAATTCCTCAATGCCAACTCTCTCCTTGACCCCCTCCAATCTGGCTTCCATCCCCTACATTCCACGGAAACTGCCCTCTCAAAGGTCACCAATGACCTCCTGCTTGCCAAATCCAACGGCTCCTACTATATCCTAATCCTCCTCGACTTCTCAGCTGCCTTTGACACTGTGGACCACCCCCTTCTCCTCAACATGCTATCCAACCTTGGTTTCACAGACCCTATCCTCTCCCGGTTCTCCTCTTATCTCTGCGGCCGTTCATTCTCCATCTCTTTTGCGGACTCCTCCTCCCCCTCCCATCACTTTACTGTAGGGGTTCCTCAAGGGTCAGTTCTTGGTCCCCTTCTGTTCTCTATCTACACTCACTCCCTCGGTGAACTCATTTGCTCCCATGGCTTCAACTATCATCTCTATGCTGATGACACCCAAATCTACATCTCTACCCCTGCTCTCTCTCCCTCCCTTCAGGCTTGTGTCTCCTCCTGCCTTCAGGACATCTCCATCTGGATGTCTGCCCACCATCTAAAACTCAACATGTCCAGTCCAAGACTGAACACCTTATCTTCCCTCCCAAACCCTGCCCTCTCCCTGACTTTCCCATCACTGTTGATGGCACTACCATCGTTCCCATCTCACAAGCCCGCAAACTTGGTGTCATCCTCGACTCCGCTGTCTTGTTCACCCCTCATATCCAATCCGTCACCAAAACCTGCCGGTCTCACCTTCACAACATCACCAAGATCCACCCTTTCCTCTCCATCCAAACTGCTACCCTGCTCATTCAATCTCTCATCCTATCCCGACCGGATTACTGCATCAGCCTCCTCTATGATCTCCCATCCTCCTGTCTCTCCTCACTTCAATCCATACTTCATGCCACTGCCCGGATCAGCTTTGTGCAGAAATGCTCTGGGCATGTTACTCCCCTCCTTAAAAATCTCCAGTGGCTACCAATCAACCTACACATCAGGCAAAAACTCCTCACCCTCGGCTTCAAGGCTCTCCATCACCTCACCCCCTCATACCTCACCTCCCTTCTCTCCTTCTACAGCCCAGCCAGCACCCTCCGCTCCTCTGCCGCTAATCCCCTCACTGTTCTCACTGGCTGTTCTCACCTGTCCCGCCATCGACCCCTGGCCCACATCCTCCCCCTGGCCTGGAATGCCCTCCCTCCACACATCTGCCAAGCTAGCTCTCTTTCTCCCTTCAAAGCCCTACTGAGAGCTCACCTCCTCCAGGAGGCCTTCCCAGACTGAGCCCCCTCTTTCCTCTTCCCCTCCTCCCCCTCCCCATCGCCTGCCTTACCTCCTTCCCCTCCCCACAGCACCTGTATATATGTATATACGTTTGTACATATTTATTACTCTATTATTTTATTTGTGCATATTCATTCTATTTATTTTATTTTGTTAATATGTTTTGTTTTGTTGTCTGTCTCCCCCTTCTAGACTGTGAGCCAGCTGTTGGGTAGGGACCATCTCTATATGTTGCCAACTTGTACTTCCCAAGCGCTTAGTACAGTGCTCTGCACACAATAAGCACTCAATAAATACGATTGAATGAATGAATGAATACAAAGTGGAAGGCGTTCCGGGCCACAGTCAGGGTGTGGGCGAGAAGTCAGTGGCGAGGTAGGCTGGAAAGAGGTTTGATTCATTTTTCTGAGCCTCCATTTCCTCACTTGTAAAATGGGGATTAAATCCCCACATGGGGCAGGAACTATATCTGACCTGATTATCTTGTACCTATCTTCACCAGGACTCGACATATAGGAAGTGCTTAACAAATGCCACAATGATAGTGATAATGATAACAATAAAGAGGGAAACAGACACCATCTGAGGAAAGGGCAAAGTGTGCTGAGGTAAGCAGGGACTGCCGAGGTGGAAGGCCAGGATCGTGCCCAGTAAGTCTACTGCACTCTCTCAAGAACTTGGTCCAGTGCTCGGCACAGAGTACACCGTGAGCTCTTAGAGGGCCTACTGCTTCTATCATGCTTCGCTGGTGCTCTACATGCTCTTCAAACTTTTGGAGAAGTGGCATAATCTAGGGGAACGAACATCGGCCTGGTCAGGACATCTGGGTCCCAATCCCCGGTCCGCCACTTTCATTCATTCATTTAATCAATCAATCAATCAATCAATCGTATTTATTGAGCGCTTACTATGTGCAGAGCACTGTACTAAGCGCTTGGGAAGTACAAATTGGCATCACATAGAGACAGTCCCTACCCAACAGTGGGCTCACAGTCTAAAAGGGGGAGACAGAGAACAGAACCAAACATACCAACAAAATAAAATAAGTAGGATAGAAATGTACAAGTAAAATAAATAAATAAATAAATAAATAAATAGAGTAATAAATATGTACAACCATATATACATATATACAGGTGCTGTGGGGAAGGGAAGGAGGTAAGACGGGGGGATGGAGAGGGGGACGAGGGGGAGAGGAAGGAAGGGGCTCAGTCTGGGAAGGCCTCCTGGAGGAGGTGAGCTCTCAGTAGGGCCTTGAAGGGAGGAAGAGAGCTAGCTTGGCGGATGGGCAGAGGGAGGGCATTCCAGGCCCGGGGGATGACGTGGGCCAGGGGTCGATGGCGGGACAGGTGAGAACTAGGCACAGTGAGGAGATTAGCAGCAGAGGAGCAGAGGGTGCCGGGTGGGCTGTAGAAGGAGAGAAGGGAGGTGAGGTAGGAGGGGGCGAGGTGATGGAGAGCCTTGAAGCCCAGGGTGAGGAGTTTCTGCCTGATGCGCAGATTGATCGGTAGCCATTGGAGGTTTTTGAGGAGGGGAGTAATATGTCCAGAGCGTTTCTGGACAAAGATAATCCGGGCAGCAGCATGAAGTATGGTTGAAGTATTTAATCATATTTATGAAGCATGAAGTATTCAATCATATTTATTGAGCGTTTACTGTGTGCAGAGCACTGTACTAAGCACTTGGGAAGTGCAACTTGGCAACATATAGAGATGGTCCCTACCCAACAACGGGCTCATAGTCTAGAAGGGGAAGACAGACAACAAAACAAAATTTGTGGACAGGTGTCAAGTTGTCAGAACAAATAGAATTAAAGCTAAATGCACATCATTAACAAAATAAATAGAATAGTAAATACATACAAGTAAAACAGAGTAATAAATCTGTACAAACATATATACAGGTACTGTGGGGAGGGGAAGGAGGTAGGGTGGGGGGGATGGGGAGGGGGAGAGGAAAAAGGGGGCTCAGTCTGGGAAGGCCTCTTGGAGCATGTGAGCTCTCAGTAGGGTTTTGAAGGGAGGAAGAGAGCTAGCTTGGCGGATGTGCAGAGGGAGGGCATTCCAGGCCAGTGGGAGGATATGGGCCGGGGGTCGACAGTGGGACAGGCAAGAATGGGGCACAGTGAGGAGGTTAGCAGCAGAGGAGCGGAGGGTGCGGGCTGGGCTGTAGAAGGAGAGCAGGGAGGTGAGTTAGGAGGGGGCGAGGTGATGGAGAGCCTTGAAGCTGAGAGTGAGGAGTTTTTGCTTGATGCATAGGTTTACTGGCAGCCACTGGAGATTTTTGACGAGGGGAGTAACATTCCCAGAGCATTTCTGCACAAAGATTATCCGGGCAGCAGTGTGAAGTACAGACTGAGGTGGGGAGAGACAGGAGGATGGGAGACCAGAGAGGAGGCTGATGCAGTAATCCAGTTGGGATAGGTTGAGAGATTGAACCAGCAAGGTAGCGGTTTGGATGGAGAGGAAAGAGCGGATCTTGGCGATGTTGTGGAGGTGAGACCAGCAGGTTTTGGTGACAGATTGGGCGTGAGGGGTGAATGAGAGAGCGGAGTTGAGGATGACACCCAGGTTGTGGACTTGTGAGATGGAAAGGATGTTAGTGCCGTCTAAAGTGATGGGAAAGTCAGGGAGAAGGCAGGGTTTGGGAGGGAAGATAAGGAGTTCAGTCTTTGACATATTGAGCTTTAGATGGCGGGCAGACATCCAGATGGAGATGTCCTGAAGGCAGGAGGAGACACCTGCTCTGCATCCTTGGGCAAGTCACTTGACTTCTCTCGGCCTCAGTTTCTGCACCTCGAAAATGGGAATATAAGGACCTGTCTTCTCTCCCTCCTCCTTAGGCTGTGAAGCCCATGTGAGACAGGGGTTCTGGTGATATCTGATTGTATTTACTTTAACCCCTTAGCACTGGACTTGGCACATAGTGCTTAATGAGTTGCAGTATTATTTTAATGATGTTGATCATTGCCTGAAAAGGATCACTTCCATGCTTCCAGCTCATGTAGGTCACGGCTGGATGGAAAGACAGAGACTTCAAGTGGGAAACTGACATGATTCCTGTCTCCCTGAAGAAATATCACCAAATGGTCACCAAATGTCACCAAGATTTTCCTTGGAGCATTTTCCTATTTTTTTCTATATTTCTTTTTTTGTTTAAGCTCTCGACCAAAAGAATGAACAGCTTGAAAGAATACGGGCTCTACTGCTTGTCTTCTGGGTGACCTTGTACAAGTCATTTCACTTCCTCAGGGACCCAGTTATCTCATCTGTAAAATAGGGATTGAGTCTGTGAGCCCCATGTGGAACAGGGACTGTGTCCTACCCTGTTATCTTGTATATACCCTAGGACTAAGTACTGCCCCTGGACAGAGTAAGCTCATAATGAATACCTCAAAAAAAGCCATGACTTCTCTGTGCCTCGGTTATCTATCTCCTCAGTAAAATGGGGATGAGGACCATGAGCCCCATGACGGACCTGGACTATGTCTAACCTGATTATTTTGTATTTACCCCAGTGCTTAGTACAGTGCCTGGCACATAGTAAGCACTTAACATAATGCTGTGAAGAAAGAAATAGCATGAGTATTAAAAATGCACATCACAGTGTTTTATGGGGAAGAGATACCGTGATGTTCCCTTTAACATCTTTGGCTTGCATCTCACCGGGCCAGATTCATCTCCCACTCACCTGCATTTACTCTTTTATTTCTGCCTCTTGAGGACCCATGGAGCAGTGCCAATATGGCCCAACGGCCAAGGTGTTTCTTCAAATGATTCTGATGACAATCTGGACAGCCAGGACACCTTTTGTGAGAGCGAGGACCCACTGCTTGCTCCTTTTTTTTTTAAAAAAAAAAAGGTATTTCAGCACTTCCTACGTGTCAGGCCCTTTTCGAAGTGTTGGGGTAGATACAAGCTAGCCAGGTTGGATACATGGGGCTCACGGTCCTAATCCCCATTTTACAGATGAGGTGATTGAGTCCCAGAGAAGTCAAGTGACCTGCCCAGGTTCACACAGCAGGCAAGTGGTGGAACAGGTTTGGAACCCAGGTCTTTTTTACTCCCAGGCCCGGGCTCTATCCACTAAGCCATGCCGACCATGCTGCTTCTCTCATATCCTGGCAGAATAAGATCAGGAATCCACAGGGAGATTTTCAAGGGAAGCTGGCTTGTGCAAGTATGTGAGGAACACAGACGAATATGTAAATCTCAACATTCCCCTTCAGAAAGGTGGCCTTCCTCCAATTGGTCTGAGAGGATTGTAATTCAGAGCAGCTCTTGAAGGGAACTGATAGCTCTTTAAGCGTCTTAAAGTCTGAAAGTTTCTTCCATGGAGAAAAAAAAAACATGTTAAAAACCCTTCCCCTCTTCTGCATGATTTCCAATATTTTACTTTCATAAGCAGGAGCCTCAGCAAGGATAGGACTACTTTGAGGGAAGCTCTCTCAAGCATAATATTAATTTTGTGAGAATTTGAGGGTCCGAAAGATTAGAGTTACATTTAAATGAATGGCATACTTTAGGGACTTCTTGCCAGATGCGTCCGCGACAACTGATATTTCCCTTTGACGCTTGTCTCTGGTCTGTCCCGTGGGTGTTTTGGTTAAGCAACTGGAAGCTGAGGCAAAAACCCAGACTCCTATTTGGAAAAGAGAAATTGAGCTTCAAAAACTGGCTTTTAATAAAAATGAGGAGATTTATAAACACACACACACACACACAGACAGACACACACACACAAAATGGTGTGAATACATCATGCCCCATCTTTTCATGGCCTAAGTGAGTCCTCGGGTAATTGTCGGGCACTTAGAGACACACAGATACTTCCCAGGTTGATAGGATACAGTTCCTGCTTTCTTCTGGTACCCAGGAAGCTGGAAATACTAAGCTTGCTTTTGTTGGTCTTAGAGGGGGCAGCAACTCTCCTTCTCTAAGTGTAATATAGAAAGGAGGGAGTCCACCTCTCCTCTCATCCTTGGACTCTTGCCCTCTGCCGGGCTCCTTCCTTTTCATAACAACAACAATAATAATGATAATGATAATAATGATAAAGCTCTTACTTTGTACTAAGTGCTGGGCTTGACACAGAGCTTCAGGTTGGACACAGTCCCCATCCCACTGGGAGAAGCAGTGTGGCCTAGGAGTCAGAGAAGCTGGCTTCTAAACCTGGCTTTGCCAATTGCCTGCTGTGTGACTTTGGGCAAGTCACTTTGTTGGGCAAGTTTCTTCATCTGTGAAATGGGGATTCAATCCATGTTCTCCAACCAATTTAGACTGTGAGCCCCACGTGAGAAGGGACTGCATCCAACCTAATTCTGTGGCTTAGTCAAAAGAGCAGAGTCTGGGAGGCAAAGGCCCTGGGTTCTAATCCCAGCTCTGCCACCTACATACTGTGGGACCTTGGGAAAATCACTAAACATCTGTGTGCCTCAGTTTCCTCAGGGAAAAATCATCATCGTTCTCATCAGTAGTATTTATCGAGCACTTCCTGTGTGCAGAGCTCTGCACTGAGCACAACAAGCTTACTGTCTAGAGTGGGGTGGAGATTCAGTACCTGTTTTCCCTCTTAGACTGTGAGCCCCTTATGGGATCTGATTTTCTGATTTCTATCCCAGCATTTAGTACAGTGCTTGGCATACATTAATTATGTAACAAATATTCAAATTTAAGTGCTTTACAGACACTACAATTCTTAGCATTGTTATTTACTGAGACTGAAGATCTCCGGATCTACGCCATGACACCCATCCATACCGACGGCTTCCCTTCTCCAGGCCTGAGCTCTTCGGGGGAACTGGCCTCCCGCCCCTCAGCAAGATGGAGGGTGGGCATTCCCAGACTGTGGGAATTCCCAAGTGAACCGACTGCCATTCTGTTGTGGCCAACCGGCTCTGTCCCCAGTTGTGCTCATCAAAATAAACCAGCTATGTTGGGATCACATATATATGACAGTCTGCGGGGAAGCAGACTCCTCTACCAATCTCCCAAAGCCAATAAAATGCTGAAAAATAAGAGCTCCAGCTTCCACATCTATTAAGTCCTGAAGGAGAAGTGGAGTTGGAAATGCCCAGAGGTTTTTACAACTATGGGGCTTCGTACAGTGCTCTGCCCACTCACTGTAAGCACTCAAGGAATAGGATGGATTGATTAATTGCTTGATGGGAGCCAAACCAGACTCAGTGGAGGCACATCCAAAGGGCTGATGCCCACAAAGCATCCATGAGGGAGTGGCTCTGGCCGGCTTGAAAGACCAACTCTTCCCAGAAAGAAGCTGCACTGGGGGATTTGGTGTTCTGACAGGAAAAGCCCTCTCCACTGGCACATTTCATTCATTCATTCAATTCATTCAATTTCAGTTTCACAGTAGGCTCAAGTTTTCAAATCCTACCCAGACCAAAGCCTCCAGAAAGGCCCATTTTAGTTTTCTTACCACCTCTCTACTGTTTCTTCCCATCAGGTGAGGGGTACCAGAGGGCAAAATTCTAAATATTGGTGAAACAACCACCGCTCCCATACTAGCAGTGATTTGATGCCAACTTCGTAGAAGATGACCTATGGGAAGAGCGTGTTTATTATTGTCCAATTTGGGGAAATGCATTTTCATTGTAGGAGCCTCAGTCTGAGGAGTTAATGTCATAAACCCCCAGTTCACAGCCCATTGATGAGAGTGAGCCCTTAGGAGAAAGCAACACGACCAGGACAATCTAATTGGCCTTACTGACCCTTGGCACATAGTAAGCATTCAACAAGTACCACAATTATTGTTACTATTGGGTGAAATTCCTTCACCAAATAACTGTATCCAGTGAAATGCCATTTTCCCTAACCTGGCCAAATCCCCATATCCAACAGGGGTCAAAGCAGCATCTAACTCCGGATCAAAACCCCATTCCTTGGGAGGGAGGGGCTGGGTGGCGGGGTGGTGTGTATCAGGGCAGGGAGAGGAGAGGAATCAAGACAGTTCCTTTATATCTGCTCAAAACCATATGGAAGCACCTACTTATTTTTTAAATAATAATAATAATGTTGGTATTTGTTAAGCGCTTACTATGTGCCAAGCACTGTTCTAAGTGCCGGGGTAAATACAAGGTAATCAGGTTGTCGCACTTGGAGCTCACAGTCTTCATCCCCATTTTACAGATGAGGGAACTGAGGCCCAGAGAATAATAATAATAATAATAATGGCATTTATTAAGCACGTATTATGGGCAAAGCACTGTTCTAAGTGCTGGGGAGGTTATAAGGTGATCAGGTTGTCCCACGGGGGGCTCACAGTCTTCATCCCCATTTTCCAGATAAGGTAACTGAGGCACAGAGAAGTTAAGTGACTTGCCCCAAGTCACACAGCTGACAATTGGTGGAGCTGGGATTTTAGCCCATGACCTCTGACTCCAAAGCCTGTGCTCTTTCCATGGAGCTATGCTGCTTCTCTAAATTGAATGACTTGCCCAAGGTCACACAGCTGACAAGTGGCAGAGTGGGATTAGAACCCAGGACTTCTGGCTCCCCAGCCCATGCTCTTTCCACTAAGCCAAGCTGCTTTTCCTGAAGAACACCAATTGTCTGAAATCTACTATTTAAAAGGTGTTTTTTTAAGTCCAATCCATTAGCAAGAGGGCCAGGCGACAAGTGGTATTTCACCACCTACGCATGCCCTATGGGAAAAGGAAAGACATTCAGGAAAGATCCTGGCAATTAGAATGGCTCTTTTGAAGCCAAGGTTTCTAAGGGATGAGAGACAAAGAGACAAAAGAGAAAACAGCACCAGGGGCTGAAAACATGAAGTATGGCATGGGGCAGCTTTTTTCTGAATACAGTGTGGTCTTAACTTTGGGTCTCCCCTTGGGTTTTTCCCTTCCAGGTGCATCCAGAGTTGAAGTTCACCCTAGTGAGTGGTGTCTTCTGACAAGAAGGGCAGCTAGAGGTTTATCTAGCCACATCATTATTAGTCACACAACCCACCCCAACACTTGGGCTGAAAGCACAGCCCTTAGTCACCCACTTTTTGGCAACTCCAAAATCCAAATGGTTTCTTCAACACCAGAAGCAACCCCTCCTCCAGCCCAGACCACCCCACTAGTCGTGGCTCACTCACTCTCCTCGGCCCCCTCCTCAGTCCCTCCCTCAACACCGCCCAGCTGCAAAGCCCACCCATCAATCACAACCACCGCCATCTACAAGGCTGGGGGCAGCAGCTGTCCCAACCCCTCCAAGAACAGGAAATGGGGGGCAGCTCAGACAATGACAGCCCCCAACTCACCAGGTTCAAAAAGAGGGGGCCACGCTCTATCTTCTTCCCAAATACAGACTGGATCAGCTGAGGCCTCTTAGGGCAGGGCAGGGCAGAACAAATACCAGCCCTAGTATTACCATTATAATGGGACAAGGAGGGGCCCAGTATCTTCCAGGCCTTGAAGGGGTGGGGTCTCCTGTCTCCATGGAGATACAGCTCTGGGAGAGATTGGGGTAGAGGCTAGAGTGGGGGTGCACATGTTGGGGGCAGGGAGAGGAGAGGAATTAAGACAGTCCCTCTGGCCTGCTCAGAGTCACATAGACTCGCCTACTTAATTTTTAAATCCTGAAGAACACCTATTGTCTGAAATCAACTATTTACAAGGTCTTTTTGTGATCAGATCCATTAGCAAGAGGGCCAGGAGACAAGTGGTATTCCACCACCTAAGCATACCCTGATGGGGGAAAATTGGCATTCAGAAAATATCCTTGGCAACCAGATTGGCTCTTGTGGAGCCAAAGCTTCTAAGGAATCTAAGGCTGCCACTTATCAGCTGGGTGACTTTGGGCAAGTCACTTAACTTCTCTGTGCCTTGGTTACTTCACCTGTAAAATGAGGATTAAGACTGTGAGCCCCCCGTGGGACAGCCTGATTACCTTGTATCTACCCCAGTGCTTAGAACAGTGCTTGGCACATAGTAAGTGCTTAACAAATACCATCATTATTATTAAGGGATGAGAGACAAAAGAGAAAATAGACTAGACTGTGAGCCTGTTTTCTAGACTGTGAGCCAGCTTTCTAGACTGTGAGCCCACTGTTGGGTAGGGACCGTCTCTATATGTTGCCAACCTGTACTTCCCAAGTGCTTAGTACAGTGCTCTGCACACAGTAAGCACTCAATAAATATGATTGAATGAATGAATTAAAACAACACCAGGCCTTGAAGGGGCAGGACCTCCTGTCTCCATGGCGAAGCAGCTTGGCTCACTGGAAAGAGCACAGGCTTCGGAGCCAGAGGTCATGGGTTCAAATCCCGACTCTGCCAATTGTCAGCTGTGTGACTTTGGGCAAGCCACTTAACTTCTCTGTGCCTCAGCGACCTCATCTGTAAAATGGGGATTAAGACTGTGAGCCCCACGTGGGACAACCTGATCACCTTGTAGCCTCCCCAGCGCTTAGGACAGTGCTTTGCACATAGTAAGTGCTTAATAAATGCCATTATTATTAGATACAGGTAGGTGGCGGGGGTGGGGGGGTTGGCTCATTATGGCCAGCTCCCCTGTGACCAGAAGTAGTTGAAGGCAGGGACCCTGTCGACCCTCACTCCAGTGGGTTCTTTTTGGGATAATAATCATGAGTGGTCATTGAGCACTTATGGTCTTCAGAGCACTGTCCTAAGAGAGTGGGAGAGTATTTCACTATTAGTGGCAGGAGATACAGGAGGCAGCCAGTGGCTGGGTCTTTACTCTGAGGATGTGGGTGCGTGGCTCTTGTGTGCCTTTGAGTAAATCGCCTAATTTCTTTGACCTCCATCTCCTCATCTGACAAGGAGAACCCACTCTCCCCACCTCTCAATCCCTGTCTCGTACAGAACTCATAAACTGTGCCCAACCTCATTAGCTTGCCACTCACCCAGTGCTCAGAACCGATGAAGCATTATTAAATTTATATTGTACTCTCCCGAGCACTTAGTGCAGTTCTTCGCACACAGTAAGTGCTCAAAATATACTATCGATTGAATGAATAACTCAGCAGGCTGAATGCTCCTGTGATTGGAAGACGTTTGATCAGAAGATAAGAGGCATCTGGACCTCAAACGTTTTTTTTTAAGTCTATCAAACTCTAAAAATATATACAACACTCATAAAAAAAATTCTTGAGATTAAAAATAATGCATACCCCACATTCAACCCTCTCAAAGTTAATGTTTTATACTTTCTACATCATTTCCTTATTGATTTCATTTGACACTCCCTTGTGTTAAAAAAAGAGAAGAAAGTTTGCTCAGTGGCAACAGCAGTACTTAGTAAATGAGAGTGTAAGGATTCCTACATAAATAAATCAGAAACACATCTGCATTTTCTTAAAGTAATTAATTACTTTGCAAAAGAAGGCTTGAGCCCCTCAAGCATAAGATGCTGTACTTCTTGTTTAAACTAAACTCACGGAGAACTAGGTTGTGTGGGAAATTTTTGTTGCTGAACACCCTGGAGAATCAACATGACCCAGTGGTAGAGCCTGAGCCTGTGAGTTAGAAGGTCGTGGGTTCTAATTCCAGCTCTACCACTTTGCTGTGTGAACTTGGGTAACTCACTTCACTTCCCTGGGCCTCGGTTACCTTATCTGTAAAATGGGGATTGAGATAATGAGCCCCATGTGGGACAGGAACTGTGTCCAACAAGATTAGCTTGTATTTGCCCAGCGAATAGAACAGTATCTGGCACATATAGTGAGCGCTTAACAAAGACCGTTTATTGAAAAGAAAAAAACCCAAAACAAAAAAAAACTTCTCTCTGCCCTAGTTACCTCATCTGTGAAATGGGGGATTAAGACTGAGCTCCAAGTGGGACACAGATTGGGTCCAACTTGTTTAGCTCGCATCTACCCTAGCGCTTAGAGTGCCTGGCATATAGTTAGTGTCTAACAAATACCACTGAAAGAAAGAAAAAAGAAAATACCATTCCCTCACCCAAAGACCTACAGGAGACGACACCTTTCTGAAGAGTCCACCAACAATCGAGGCTGGGACGTCGGAATGGTGTGTTTGACGATGGAGAAGGCCCACATGGTTCTCCCAGATATTCCGTCATCACCCATCAGTGCAGCTTATTAAGCATCTCCTGTGTGCAGAGGGCTGGGTGGGGCAGAATAGGGTTATGATAGAGTTACAAGACATGTTCCTTCAGAGGTGGGGGTTCTGTGGTCCTCTTATAGGATTGGTCCCAATCAATCCATTGTATTTACTGAGAGCTCACTGGATGCCGAGACATGTTCCCTGCCTATGATGAACTTACAGCCTAGAGGGCAAGAGGTCCCGTTTGTGCATTAAGATTAATCAAGTAGAGAAATAGTGTGGCCTTGTGGAAAGAGCAGGGGCCTGGGAGTCAGGAGACCTGGGTTTTAATCCCAACTCTGCCAACTTTGCCACTTCCCTGATGAATAACTTTCAGTGAGTCACTTCACTACTCTTTGTCTTGGTTTCCTCACCTGTAAAATGGGGGCTAAATACCCATTCTCCCTCCCCCTTGGAACATGAGCCCATCTCCCAGGACAGTGTCTGATCTGATTGCACTGAAGACTGGAAGACTGGAAGCTGAAGACCATAAAGGATCATATCTACTCTGTTGTACTCTCCTAAATGCCTACTACAGTGTTCTTCCCACAGGAGACTGTAAACTCCTTTAGGGCAGGTATCATGTCTACCTCGTCCATTGTACTCTCCCAAGGTCTTAGTGCAGGTCTTAGTGCAGAGCTCTGCTTGGAGTAGGTGTTTAGTACACACCACTGAATCACTGCTAAGGGAAAACATTTGCTATAGTGACTCTACGGAACTGTGCCGCATCTGTCTGCTCTGGTCGGATAAGGTGCTGCTGCTCAAAACACTCTTGTGGTCACTTTGAACTTTGTTAATTTCCTAACTGTCCTCTGGCCAGAATGCAGGGCAAAAATACTCCTTATGGCAGAGATGGGAATATATTTTCCTGAGCCCCAGGAGTAGGCAGGGAGGTGAACTAAACGCTAGAGTACAAAATACTTAGTAGACACCATCCCTGACCACAAGGAATGTTGGGGAGGGCAGGCAAAGAAAATAACTTACCGACAGGAGCTTGCCTTACATGGGGCATTAAGATGGAGTTTTAATTGTCCAAGAGAAGCAGCGTGGCCTAGTAAAAAGAGTCCTGGCCTGGGAGTTAGAACACCTGGGGTCTAATTTAGTCTCCACCACTTATCTGCTGTATCATCCTGAGCAAGTCACTTCTCTGGGCCACAGTTACTTTGGTTACCTCATCTGGCAAACGGAAATTAAGAATGTGAGCTCCAAGTGGGACAGGAACTGTGTCCAACCCAATTAGCTTGTATCTACCCCAGCACTTGGTATGGTGACTAGCGCATGGTCAGCACTTAAACACCAGTCTGATGTCAAACGAACTGCTCATAGAGGAGTTTTGTCAGACCAAGCTTATGACAAATTGTTGAGCTCAGCACATACAAACTCAATGTGGACGTAAGTGAACGTGGCTTGGAAATGCTGGCTTTTTACTTGTGTTGTGGCAGTGAAAAGAACCAACTCTCAAAAGGATGGGGTAGACCTGAAATTCAGACCATGGAAAGCCGTATTGCCTAGTGGAAAGAGATTGGAAGTCAGAGGACCTGGGTTCTAATCCCGGCTCCGTCACTTACCTGCTGGGCGATCTTAGGCAGGTCACAAGTCAATTCTCTGTGACTCGGTTCCCTCATCTGTAAGATAGGGATTTAATATCTGTTCTCCCTCCTACTTAGAGTATGAGCCCCATGTTGGGCAGAGACTTTATCCAACAGAATTATCTAGCACTTAGTAGAGTGCCTGGGATATAAGAGGTGCTTAACAAGTGGTAATAAAATAAAACAACTACCCAGAAAAGGCAAATCTTGTATATGCACTTCTTCATGGGCAACTTTCATGATTAGTCTTTCTGTAGAGGTTGGCGCGTGGGTTAAATCTAGGCTGGTCTAACCGCAAATGTACCAATGCATTTGCAGTATTTTAAAGCAATAATTACATATTACCGATTGTAGAACTGCATTTCAGTGCAAGTCAAGAACGACCTGCATGGTGAGAATGACCACTGAGAGTAAAGGCTTTCATTTCTGTTCTGGGTGCTGGGAGGTTTTCCTGAGATCAAGCCACCTTTTGAAAAACATGGAAGAAACCCCCAAACTTCTGCCACGTCACACCGAAGCTAAGCGGCATGAAATCGATCAGCACGTTGATGGGCCGATGTGTCACTGTTGTGTAGGTAAACCTCCGTGATGGATGGATGACACCGAGATCATAAATAGATTTGCCCCATTTGGTCACACAGCATCCTACCCATTCATTTACACTCCATTTCTCCAATGCTCCCAGCTGCTCCTATCAGGATTATGATGAGGAATAACGGTCACTGAAGAATCGATGAGTCTACCAACACAGGTGACCCGTTAACTATGGAGCTTATAAAAGACAATGGAAGTCATGGGGAAATTCATCAATGGAGAGCAGGGCGTTCCATTGCTGTGTGACATCGGGCAAGTCACTTCACTTCTCTGGCCCTCAGTTTCCTCATCTGTAGAACAAGGATTCAATATCTGTTCTTCTTTCTACTTGGACTGTGAGACCCGTGTGGGGCAGGGACTGTTTTCTACCTAATTATCCAAGAGCTCAGGGACGTGCTTGGACTGTAAGCTCTTAGTGAATGGGGATTACACCTTTCAACCGTTGTGCTGTACTTTCCCAAGAGGTTAGTACTGTGCTCTACATGCCCTTAGTGTTTCATAAATACTATTGGTTGATTGATTCATAGATTGACCCATAGTAAGGGCATAGCAGAAACCATTATTTCTTTCTCCTTATCTCTTTTTTCCCCATTGGGTCTCAGCTCACAGTCTTTGTTTTTCTCAAGCTAACCTATTCATTGCTCTTCATTCTCATCACTTCCACCTCTGACTTCTTGCTCTAGCTCTCCCCACTGTCTGAAACTTAATCCACCTTCAATTTGACAGACCTGAGTTGTCCCCATATTCAAAGCACTTCTCTAATTCCCTCCCCCTCAGAAGGCCTTCCTCAAGTACTCTCTAATCTCTCGATTTTGAACCCTCCAACTGCTGCTTGAGCACTTTGACACCTCCTTAGCTCTTACATTCCCCCCCCCAACACACACCCGAAGCACCACATACCTATTTTTATACTCTATCTCTCCCCTCATCTGCAACTTATTTTAGAACCCATCTTACCTGCTATATTTTAAACTCCTTGAAAGCTGGAATTCCATCTACTAATTCTATTGCATTTTCCCAAGCACTCAGTACAATGTCCTGCACAAAGCAGGCATGCAAAAAATGCTGTGGTTCCTGATCATAAAGCATGAATCTGCCATCTAATGCAAACACCGATTAATCAGAGAAAAACCAGACCTACCTTCCTATAGGAATACTGGCTAAAATTGGAGGACACACCTAAATCAGCACCAAGACAACTCACCCTCTGGGATCTTCTAGTTCTAAGGCACGGAAAAACCAAAAAACAAACCTTTAGTCAGTAGGAAGAAGAGTAGTGGTAATAGTAATATCTATGAAGTGCTTAGTATGTGCACAGCACTGTACTGATCTCTGGGAAAGAAAAAGTGTTGATGAAAGATGGCCATGGCCCCTGATCCCCTAGGAGCTCCCATCTAACAACAGGGTTGGTGATAGAGACATAGAAGAAAGACCACGGGCCTGAGACTCAGAGCAACAGTGTTCTAATTCCAGCTCTGCTGCTTGCCTGCTGTGTGACCTTGGACAAGTCACTTAACTTCTCTGTGCTTCAGTTTCCTCATAATGGGGTTTCAATTCCTGTTTTACCTCCCACAGACTGTGAGCCCTTGTGGGACAGAGACCATGTCTAGCTTGATTATCGAATCTACCACAGCCCACTGTTGGGTAGGGACTGTCTCTATGTGATGCCAATTTGTACTTCCCAAGCGCTTAGTACAGTGCTCTGCACATAGTAAGCGCTCAATAAATACGATTGATTGATTGATTGATACCACAGTGCTTAGTACAGTGCTTGGCACATAAGTGCTTAACAAATATCATTATTACTTTAACCATTATTATTACAAAAGACAGAAAAAGAAAACATCCAAGACAAGGAGAATAATAAATACCACAGGAGCAGAACATTTCAGGCTTCTTCCGGCTCAGACTGTCAGTCAAGCAAGTCACAACGGTGGCCACGGTAGTCTTCTTGACCCTCTAAAAGTAAACAAGGCCTCACGTCACCACAGGCCAGTACCTCCGGGCTAGAGCAGGGGCCGATGAGAGTTCCTGTGGTATGGCAATGAGCCCAGGGCCATGTGCGTAATACTTATTATGCGCTCCTGACTTCCTCAGCCAGGTCCTTTCCCTTAAATCAAGGCATTAGTCTATACTCCCAATCTCTTCTCTTCTCTCTTCCATCTCCCCACTAATGAGAAAGAAAGAGAGAGACAGACAGAGAGACAGAAAGCGCTAGGGCTGTGAATGAGTGAGGCAGTAAGTTGCGTTTATGTGTGTATGTGTGTTTCACCAGAGTACAATGTACCCAGCCACTGCCAACAGCTAGGAAATTTCCCTGAGGAAGAACAGTAGGCGGAGCCATGAGAAGCCTTGTCCAGTGGTCATGGTAGCAATCAGGGAGTTGGTGGCCCATCCACTGTCTGGACATGTGTCTGGAGACCCTCCCACAGAAGCCCAATCCCCAGGAAACCATGGGAGAGGGAGGAAAGCAGGGAGGGGCTTCTAGGGGCTCAAAAGCTAGCCAGTCAGCAAGCTGTCTTCCTCCCTTAGAGGGAACTTGGTCCCTTGAGCATGACAAAGGTCAGAGATTATAAAAGACAGAGGTCTTGGGCTAATCTGTGCTCCCACGCTGAGGCCCACTAGTTGGCAAATCAAACTTCCTGGCGTTCATTCAGTCGTATTTATTGAGCGCTTACTGTGTGCAGAGCACGGTACTAAGTGCTTAGGAAGTACAAGTTGGCAACCTATAGAGAAGGTTCCTACCCAACAGCGGGCTCACAGTCTAGAAAGGGGAGACAGACATCAAAACAAAACATATTAACAAAATAAAATAAATAGAATAGTAAATATGTACAAGTAAAATAGAGTAATAAATATGTACAAACATATATACAGGTGCTGTGGGGAGGGGAAGGAGGTAGGCTGGAGGGATGGGGAGGGGGAGGAGGGGAAGAGGAAAGAGGGGGCTCAGTTTGGGAAGGCCTCCTGGAGGAGGTGAGCGCTCAGTAGGGCTTTGAAGGAAGGAAGAGAGCTAGCTTGGCAGATGTGCAGAGGGAGGGCATTCCAGGCCAGGGGGAGGATGTGGGCCGGGGGTCAACAGTGGAACAGGTGAGAACGAGGCACAGTGAGAAGGTTAGCGGCAGAGGAGTGGAGGGTGCGGGCTGGGCTGTAGAAGGAAAGAAGAGAGGTAAGGTAGGAGGGGGCAAGGTGATGGAGAGCCTTGAAGCCGAGAGTGAGGAGTTTTTGCCTGATACGTAGGTTGACTGGTAGCCAATGGAGATTTTTGAGGAGGGGAGTAACATGCCCAGAGCGTTTCTGCATAAAAGTGATCTGGGCAGCAGCGTGAAGTATAGATTGAAGTGGGGAGAGACGGGAGGATGGGAGTTCAGAGAGGAGGCTGATGCAGTAATCCAGTCGGGATAGGATGAGAGATTGAACAAGCAGGGTAGCAGTTTGGATGGAGAGGAAAGGGCGGATCTTGGCGATGTTGCAGAGATGAGACCAGCAGGTTTTGGTGACGGATTGGATGTGAGGGGTGAACGAGAGAGCAGAGTCGAGGATGACACCAAGTTTGCGGGCTTGTGAGACGGGAAGGATGGAAGTGCCATCAACAGTGATGGGAAAGTCAGGGACAAGGCAGGGTTTGGGAGGGAAGATAAGGAGTTCAGTCTTGGACATATTGAGTTTTAGATGGCGGGAAGACATCCAGATGAAAATGTTTTGAATGCAGGAGGAGACCCAAACCTGAAGGGAGGGAGAGAGAGCAGGGGCAGAGATGTAGATTTCTGCCCCACCTGCGCCTCCACACTGTCCTAACCAGGTCTGCCCCCCAATGGCTTCCACCCTGTCAGAAATCTGGCTACCCATCAGGAATCTTGCTTCTATGGTCACCCCTTTCCATCTGCCCCTCTCTCTCTCCACTATCTCAGCTTCACCTAATGGCCAAGCCTAGGACCTCCCCTGATTCTTCCTCACAGGCCAGATGAGGTCTGGCTTGCACCACCAGGTGACTCAGGGATGACAACAAAACCAACTTGTTTGAAGACACAAACAGCAGCATGGCCAAAAGCACAGGCCTAGGAGTCTATGGGTCATGTGTTCTAATCCCAGCTCTGCACATGTCTGCTCTGTGACCTTGGGCAAGTCACATCACTTCTCTGTGCCTCAGTTACTTCATCTGAAAAATGGGGATTGAGACTGGGTGCTCCAAGTGGGACAGGGACTATGTCCAACTGATTTGCTTGAATATACCACATCGCTTTGTCCAGTGCCTGTCACACTTAGCCAGCACACAACAAAAACCACAATTATTACTCATTCATTCAATTGTATTTATTAAGCGCTTACTGTGTGCAAAGCACTGTACTAAGTGCTTGGGAGAGTACGATAGACCATCAGACATATTCCCTGCTCATATTGAGCTCATGGCCTAGCTTCCCTTGCTCATCTAGCTGGAATTCCTGTGCCTCAATGCCAGGGTCTCCAGAATTCTCCCCACCAAATGATAATTTCCCCTTCCAACTTGCTAATGAAAAATGAAGATGAATGAAATCACATGAATCAAACAAAAGGTAAATAAGTACAAGGACTTGATGGAATCTTTCCCACACCATCATTTCAATTGATCAAGCACTTTGGATCAATTGAGTACTGAGGTAGAAACATAATAGAGAAGCAGCGTGGCTCAATGGAAAGAGCAAGGGCTTTGGAGTCAGAGGTCGTGGGTTCAAACCCCGGCTCCACCAGTTGTCAGCTGTGTGACTCTGGGCAAGTCACTTAACTTCTCTGTGCCTCAGTTACCTCATCTGTAAAATGGGGATTAAAACTGTGAGCCCCCCGTGGGACAACCTGATCACCTTGTAACCTCCCCAGCAGCTTAGAACAGTGCTTTGCACATAGTAAGCACTTAATACCATTATTATCATTATTATTATTATTATTATTATTATTATTATCATCAGGACAGACACAGTCTCTGTCCCATATGAGGCTCACAGTCTATTGAAATTGTAGCATCCTCCTTGTCGTTTAGTACACTACCTGCTTTATTTCTCTACAAATCTGGCTCAGAAACCCTCCCACTGAGCAGAATCACAAAACATATTCTCGTGCTCCTCCTCTTCGCTCAGTATAGGGTGCCCCACAGTAGGTAAGGTGCTCAATAGGTCCTAGTGAATGAAGAGCAATGAAAGGATTTTTGTTTCTCTCCAAATGGATCAAAAGCTTCAAATGACATCCAAATCTAGAAACCAGAGAAGGAAACTTGAAAGTTCAGTTATTACAAGAAAAGTTACTGGGTTTGAGTTAAACTCCCATTTACCTCCTTTTTTAAATCTCCCTTTCATTTCTATTCTAATTCACCTCATATCCTCTACTTAATTAGTGGCAATATTTTTAAGGATTAAATACCAGCTTTCCCTCCTACTTAGATTGTGAGTCCCTTAGGTGGCAATCTTGTATCTAGCCCAGCACTAAATGCAGTGGTTGGCAAACAGTAAACACTTAAATATCACAATGATTACCGATAGCCTCAGGATCGCCAACATCCATCAGGATAGCAGAGAGTAGTGGGCAAAGTGGAGCTGGGAAGAGAAACTAGACACCCAAACTTCCAGCCATCATTTCTTCTACCAAGCTGATGCTCTGCAAATTTAAAAAAACACTCTGATGATCATCAGTAATTATCAGGGCTTCCTCTGCTCTAAGCACAAGGGCTGAAGCAAGGCTTTCATATTGGAGAGAGTCAGTGTCTCACATGCAATACACAAGGAGAAAAGTTATACTAAGTCATTTTACAGATGAGGAAACTGAGGCCCAGAGAGGTTAAGTGAGTTACTCAAATTTAAACAGCAGGCTGGGACAGTCAATCAATGATATTTATTGAGTACTCATTAAGTGCAGAGTACTGTACCAAGTGCTTGGGAGTGTACAACACAACAGAATGAGTTCATTCATTCATTCAATTGTATTTATTGAGCACTTACTGTGTGCAAAGCACTGTACTAAGCGCTTGGAAACACAATTCAGCAACAGAGACAATCCCTAATAGTCCTAATTACTGTAATAATAAATAGGACTATAACAACAGGCTCACAGTCTAGAAGCGGGGAGGCAGATATCAAAAGCAGTATGGCTTAGGGGATAGAGCCAGGGCTTGGGAGTCAGAGGTCATGGGTTCTGATCCCGGCTCCGCCACTCATGAGCCGTGTGGCTTTGGGCAAGTCACAACTTCCTTGTGCCTCAGTTACCTCATCTGTAAAATGGGGAATAAGACTTGAGCCCTACTTGGGACAACCTGATGATGAGAAGCAGTGTGGCTCAGTAGGAAAGAGCCTGGGCTTTGGAGTCAAAGGTTATGGGTTCAAATCCCAGCTCCGCTAATTGTCAGCTGGGTGACTTTGGGCAAGTCACTTAACTTCTCTGTGCCTCAGTTCCCTCATCTGTAAAACGGGGATTAAGACTGTGAGCCCCATGAGGGACAACCTGATCACTTGGTAACCTCTTCAGTGCTTAGAACAATGTTTTGCACATAGTAAGCGCTTAATAAATGCCATTATTATTATTATTATCATCTTGTATCTACCCTAGCAGATACATCCCCGGCCCATAACGAGCTTTACAGGGCTAGAACCCAGGTTCATTTTCATTTTTTTTTGCTCTGTGAGTTAAGCCCTTTTTATGTGTCAAATGCTGTTCTATGCCCTGGAGTAGATTTAGGTCAGTTAGGTTGGATGCAGACCCTGGCCCTCAGTGGGCTCCCAGTACAAGGAGGAGGGAGAACAGGAGAGCTGAGGCACAGAGAAGTTAAGTGGCTTGCAGCAGGCAACTGGCAAAACTGGGATTAGAACCCAGGTCCTCTGACTCCTGGGCCCATGCTCTTTCCACTTGGCCATGCTGCTTCTCTAATGCTCCTGATTTGGAGCGATAGATTGATCGATCCCAGACCCCTGTGTTTTCATATCAGCTTCAGCTTCTCAATGCCAATCGACCCCTGAATCTGGAGGTCCCTTCTGGCCGACCGAGCCAGGGGAGAGCCAGGCCCAGCTAACACTGGGCGGGCTCAGGGAGCATGGTCAGCTCCTGAGGCTTGTTGTTATCAGACTCCCCTCTGACCCCAGTGCGAGCCCTGGGGGACTCGGGCCTAGTAAGTCAATCCCTACTCTGTGGGTACGTTTGGTCAAGCCAGGGAGTTTTTTGTTTTTTATTTTACTGGTCTAGGTTAAGCGCTTACTATGTGCAGGTCATTTAAACTCCAATATTCATGCTCACCTTGTCTTTTCCATTGCAGCACATTCCCTATGACTCCATGAGGTTGGTGGTCTTCATGCTGCTTTCTGACCTGGGCAATTGATGGAAATTCTTTCCTTTTGAAGAGCAAAGCTGAGAATAATGATAATAATATTTGTGAAAACACTCACAAAATAATAATGATAGCATTTGTTAAGCATTTACATAACAATAATCATAATGGCAGCTTTGGTTAAACACTTACTATGTGCCAAACACTGAACTAAGCAAGAGGGGTAGGTATAAGATAAACAGGAGGAACATAGTCCCAGTTCCACATAGTCTAAGTGGGAGTGAGTAGGATTTAATCCTTATTTTACAGATGATGAGAAGGTGGCCCAGAGAAGTGAAGTGACTTGCCCAAGAAAGATCACGCAGCAGACAAGTGGCAGAGCCTCAGTTAGAACACAAGTCCTTTGACTCCCAAGCCCAGGTTCTTTCCACTAGGTTCATTCATTCATTCATTTAATAGTATTTATTGAGCGCTTACTGTGTGCAGAGCACTGTACTAGTCCCACTGCTTTCAAAGACTCTCAAGGCGAGGATCTCGAGCATCCAAGCTAAAGGGTTCCTGGGGCGCTCCTCTCCATTTGTATGCCGAATCTTTGACCTGAATGGAGTTCCCTTCTCCTGGGGTGAGCATGCGTTCCAAATGTGGCAGCCTGGTGTCCAGCACCCAGCCTGTGCTTACCTTCTTTCGACAAGCCTGTTTTCCAAATGTCGGAAAAGAGTGAGGCCTGGCCTTGCTCAACAGCTGGTCACCTCGCCACTTGGCCACGATGACGGACCTTTCTCATGAGGAAGAGGGCCAATTTCTGCCATGCTCACAAACAGAAGCATCTTGAAAAAATACAGAAACCTTTAGGGGAATGGAGAGAGAAGGGCAAGGAGAAAGGAAGGCAACAACGCAGAGATCTCTCAACTGCTTTCCCAGAGTTGCTGGATCAGTGCCTCGGGCCAAGGCTTGGGGGGATGGGTAAGAGATGGGTAAAGAGAGGGGACAACAGCTGCCCAGAGTTCTCTCACCTGATTTATCGGAGTTCCTGGATCTTTGCTTCAGGCGTAGGCTGTGTGTGAGGGACAGCTGGAGAAGGGTGAGGAGAGGTGAAGGCAGGCACCCAGAGTTCTCTCACCTGGCTTCCTGGCTCCGTACCTTAGGCAAAGACTGTGCTTGGCATACTGCAGAGAGGAGGAGGGCAGAAGAACACAGTTTGAAGAACTTCCTTCCCTCAATATTCATTTTACAGGGTCTGGCTAAAGCCCAGATTTTAGTTTATTCAGTCTGTCTAAAATAAAGGAGGTTGATTCAAATCCTATTTCATTCAATTGTATTTATTGAGTGCTTACTGTGTGCAGAGAACTGTACTAAGCACTTGGAAAATACAATTCGGCAACAGAGACAATCTCAGGCCAGCTGAGGTCTGGCTGGCACTTCCAGGCGGCTCCAGGATAACATTGAAACCAACCTGTTTGAAGACACTTGGAGCAGCAGCTGGTCACAGTGACAAACAGGCTTCATCCCTGGGCTCTCATTAGCTACCATTTCTATCCTACACCTGACAAGATGCTATGGGCATTTTTATCAGATTTTTCCCTTAGAAATTGGACCACTAAATAATTGGGGTGGCGGGGGGAAGCCTTTGTAATAGCTCTCCCCTCTCCAGAAGGGCAGCAAGAGAGATTGGGGATGTTGGCTGAAAAGGACGATTATGGAGTTGGTTTCAAAGGAACTTAGTTTCTCTGTCTCAAAAATCAGCTACAATAATTCCATCTGATAGAGGGGTAAAAGACTTTACAGATTCCATGTATGGTTCATCTCTCCCACACCCCTACAAACACACAAACACACACACACACACACACACACACACCACACACACACTCTCTCTCCCTCCCTCCCTTCCATTTTAAGAATATGACTATATTGCTGGAGTTAAAGAAAAAAAAACAACCCACCTGACAGATGTTGGAATATCCCTTCAGATAAAATGTGGCTTCATATTTGCAAATAAAACATTCATCCTTTCAGACCAAATGTTTTCATGACTGCGATCAGATCCTTCCAACTGCAGTGTCAACTTTAAGAAGCAGAGTAGCCTAGTAAAAAGAGCAAGGGGCTGGGAGTCAGGAGGTCATGGGCTCTAATCCTGGCCCTACCACTTGTCTGCTGTCTGACCTTGGGCAAGTCACTTCACTTCCCTGGGCCTCAGTTACTTCCTATGTAAAATGGGGATTGAGAATGTGAGCTCCATGTGGGACAGGCACTGTGTCCAACTGATTTGCTTGTATCCACACCAGTGCTTCTTCCAGTGCCTGGCACACTTAGCAAGTGCTTAACATTAAACACAATTATCATTCATTCATTCATTCAATTGTATTTATTGAGTGCTTACTGTGTGCAAAGCACTGTACTAAGTGCTTGGGGGAGTACGCTAGAACATCAGACACATTCTCTGCCCACATCAAGCTCACAGTCTAGCTTCCACTGCTCATCTAGCTGGAATTCCTGTGTCAACACCAGGGTCTCTGGAATTCTCCCCACCAAACGATGATTTCCCCTTTCAACTTGCTTATGATACATGAAAATAAATGAAATCGTGTGAATCACACAAAAGGTAAATAAGTACAAGGACTTGAGGGAACCTTTCCCCACACCATCATTTCAATCAGTCAAGCACTTTGGATCCACTGAGTACTGAGGTAGAAACACGATAATCAGGGCAAACAAAGTCTCTGTGCCATATGAGGCTCACAGTCTATTTAAATTGTAGCATCCTCCTTGTAGTTTAGTATAGTACCTTGCTTGATTTTTCTGGTAGCCTGCCTCAGAAACCCTTCCACTGAAAAGAAACAAAAAACACCATCTCCTGCTCTTCCTCATCGTTTAGTACAGTACCCTCAAGGTGAGATGCTCAATAAGTCCTAGTGCATTGTCACAGTGCAATGAAAGGTTTTTTTTTCCTTTCCAAGTGAATCGAATGCCTAGAGCAGACATCAAAAGGTAGGAGTCTGATAAGGCAAATTTACAATTCACAGTCATTACAAGAATGTTACTGAGTTTAATTGAGGAAAACTCCTGTTTACCTACTTTTTTGTTTTATCTCCCATTCATTTCTATTCTAATTCACCTTATACCCTCTATTTAATTAGTGGCAATATTTTTAAGGATTAAATACCTGCTTTCCCTCCTACTTTGATTATGAGTCTCTTGTGTGATAATCCTGTAATAATAATAACGATGGCATTTGTTAAGCACTTACTATGTGCTAAGCACTGTTCTAAGCACTGGGGGGTGGGGAATACAAGGTAATTAGGTTGTCCCACATGGGGCTAGCAGTCTTAATCCCCATTTTACAGATGAGGTAACTGAGGTGCAGAGAAGTTAAGTGACTTGCCCAAAGTCACACAGCAGACAAGAGGCAGAGCTGGAATTAGGACCCATGACTTCTGACTCCTAAACCCATGCTCTTTCCACTGAGTCACACTGCTTGTATCTACTCCAGCACTAAGCACAGTGGTTGGCAAACAGTAAGCACATCATAAATATCACAATTATTACTTAGAGCCCCAGGACTGCCAACGTCCATCAGGATAGCAAAGAGTAGTGGGCAAAATGGATCTGGGAAGAGAACTCAGAAACCCAAACTCCCAGCCCTCATTCTTTCTATCAAGCTGATGCTCTACAGACATAAAAGCAGCGTGGCTCAGTGGAAAGAGCATGGGCTTTGGAGTTGGAGGTCATGGGTTCAAATCCCGGCTCCGACAATTGCCAGCTGTGTGACTTTGGGCAAGTCACAACTTCCCTTTGCCTCAGTTACCTCGTCTATAAAATGGGGACTGAGACTGTGAGCCCCTCTTGGGACAACTTGATCACCTTGTAACCTCCCCAGTGCTTAGAACAGTGCTTTGCACATAGTAAGCGTTTAATAAATGTCATTATTATCATTATAAAATGTCACTATGAAAAGTTTGACTGACTCATTTTACAGATGAGGAAACTGAGGCCCAGAGAGGTTAAACGATTTCCTTAAATTTAAATAGCAGGCCAGTGGCAGAGCTTGGACTATCAATCAATCAGTGATATTTATTGAGTACTTACTACGTGCAGAGCATTGTACTAGCACTTGAGAGTGTACACAACGATAGAATTGGATGCATCCCCTGCTCATAACAAGCTTTACAGGGCTAGAACCCAGGTTCACTTTTGTTTTTGTTTGTTTTGTGGTATTTGTTAAGCCCGAGGTATGAGTCAAACACTGCTCTATGGTCTGGGGTAGATAAGAGTCAATTAGGTAGGACACAGACCGTGGCCCTCATGGGGCTCACAGTCCAGGGAAGAGGGAGGGCAGGAGAACTGAAGCACGGAGAAGTGAAGTGGCTTGCCCAGGTTCATGCAGCAAGAAACTAGCAGATCTGTGATTGAGAAGCAGTGTGGCTTACTGGAAAGAGCTCAGGCTTGGGAGTCAGAGGTCATGAGTGCTAATCCCGACTCCACCACTGATTAGCTGTGTGACTTTGGGCAATCACTTAACTTCTCTGTGCCTCAGTTACCTCATCTGTACAATGGGGATTAAGTCTGTGAGCCCCACGTGGGACAACCTGATTACCTTGTATCTTCCCCAGCACTTAAAACAGTGCTCGGCACATAGTAAGTGCTTAACAAATACCATCCTGATTATTATTATTAGAACCCAGGTCCTCGGACTCCCAGGCCCACACTTTTTCCACTAGGCCATGTTCTCTAATGCTCCTGATCTGGAGCGATCAATTGATTGGCTGATTGATCCCAACCCCTGTTCTTTCCCCTTGGCTTCACCTCCTCAAGGCTGATCGACCCCTGAACCCGGAGCTCACTCTTGGTCCCCCATGCCAGGGTAGAGCCAGGCCCTGAAAGCACTGGGCCAGCACTGGGAGCATGGTCAGCTTCTGAGGCTTGCTGCTATCAGACTCCCCTCTGGCCCCATGCGAGCCCTGGGGAACCAGGGCCTAGTAAGCAAATCCCTAGTCTGCAGATGTGTTTGGTCAAGCCAGGGAGTTTATTTGTTTTTTTATTTTAATGGTATTTATTAAGCGCTTACTATGTGCAGGTCATTTAAACTCTAAAGGTTACACTCACCTCGTGTTTTCCAATGAAGCATGTTCCCTACAACTCCATGAGGTTGGTGGCCTTCAAGCTGCTTTCTGACCTGTGCCCTAGAGGGAAATTCTTTCCTTTTGTAGAGAGAACCTATTAATGATAATATAATAATATTTGTTAAAACAGTCACATAATAATAATAATAGTAATGGTTAAAAACATATATAATAATAATCATAACGGTAGGATTTGTTAAATACCTACTATGTTACAAATACTGAACTCAGCCAGATGGCTAGATATCAGATAAACAGGTGGAACACAGTCTCTACCCAACGTAGTCTAAGTGGGAGGGGGTAGGACTTAATTCTAATTTTCCACAGGAGGACAAGGTGGTCCAGACAAGTGAAGTGAATTACCCAAGAAAGATCTCATAGCAGACAAAAGACAGAGCCTCAATTAGAAGTCAGGGCCTTTGAGTCCCAAGACCCTCAAGCCAAAAGGTCTACAGTTTGAGCGTCCAAGCCAATGGATTCCCGAGACACTCCTCTCCATTTTTATGCTTAAGCTTTCCATTCTAATGGGGCAAGCACACGCTCCAACCGTGACACTGGACACCCGAGCGGAAGCCAGGAATCCTGCCCCCAGTCTGCACTTACCTTTTTCTCACAAGCTGGTTTTCTAAATGTCAGAAACAAGCAAGACCTGGCTGGTCTCACTCGACAGACGGACACCTCACCGCTCGGCCATGATGTTGAACCATTCTCGTGAGGAGGTGGGTGACAGAGCCGATCCCCACTGTGCCTGCAAACAGAAGCACCTGGAAAAAACACAGAAACCTTTTAGGGGGCGGAGAAAGGAGGGCAAGGAGAAAGGAAGGCAGCAACCCAGAGATCTCTCAACTGCCTTCCCAGAGTTTCTGGCTCCATACCTCAGGCCCAGGCTATGTTCAGGGGAATGGAAAGAGGTGGGTGAAGAGAGGGGATGACAGCTGCCCAGAGTTCTCTCACCTGCTTTCCCAGAATTCCTGGCTCTTTACTTAAGGTGTAGGCCATGTGTTCAGGGGAATAGAGAGAGGAGGGCGAGGAGAGGGGAAGGAAGCAACCCAGAGTCCTCTCACCTGCTTATCCAGAATTCCCGGCTCCATACATTAGGTCAAGGTTGTGTTTGGCATACCACAGAGTGGAGGGTGGCAGGAGAAAATGGTTTAAAAAATTTCCTTCTTACAATATTCATTATCAAGGGTCTGGCTAAAGCCCAGAATTCTGTTTGTTCATTCCCATCTAAAATAAAGCAGGTTCACCATGAGAATCCTTAGTTATTAATAGATATTTATATTTCTACTTGCCCAGTGAATTACGCACTTAGCACACTCCACTGTTCAGTACGGGAAAGGGCCTGAAAACAGACATTTTTTTCTTGCTGAATTATTCACTCACTGAGGGGTCAGTCGCCGAGTGCTATAACCTGGTAGTGATATCACCACGTCCAGGTGATTCAGTTGGAACAGTAACTACAGTGCAGGGAAGCAGCTTGGCCAAGTGAAAAGAGCACAGGGCCTGGGGACCAGGAAACCTGGGTTCTAACCCCAGCTCTGCTGCTTGTCTGCTGTGGGACCTTGCACACAACACTCAATTTCTCTGTGCCTCAGTTTTCACATCTGTAAAATGGGATTCAGCACCAACTTGCTTTCACCTTTAGACTGAGCCCCACTTGGAATAGGGACTGGGTCCTATCCGATTAGCTAGTATCCACCCCAGCCCTTAGTACAATGCTTGACATACACAGAGAAGCAACGTGGCTTAGTGGAAAGAGCATGGGCTTAGGAGTCAGTGATCGTGGGTTCTAATCCTGCCTCTGCCACTTGTCAGCTGTGTGACTTTGGGGAAGTCACTTAACTTCTCTGTGCCTCAGTTATGTCATCTGTAAAATGGGGATTAAGACTGTGAGCACCACGTGGGGCAACTTGATTACCTTGTATATACCCCAGCGCTTAGAACAGTACTTGGCACATAGTAAGCCCTTAACAAAAACCATCATTATTTATTATTAGTAGTAGTAGTAGTCAGCCCTTCAATAGCACAATAATTATCATCATCATCTTTGGGCTGATGAAATTCTCACCAACATAACATATCCTACAGGACACAAGTCTTCTACCAACTGGTCGACAGAGGGCCACCCAGGGTCTTTTGTGCTTAGTACAGTGCTTTACATTGTGTGCAAAGCACACAGTGAGTGCTCAAAATATATGACTGAATGAATGAATGATTGAGGGAGGGTGGACGGCAGAGGGTGGTATTATGGTCAGGGCCCACTAGCCGGAGAAAAGTTGCTTCCCCGAAGTAATAATAATTGATATATTTGTTAAGTATTTACCGCCAAGCACTACACTAATTACTGTGGTAGATACAAAATAATCAGACCAGAAACAGTCCCTAGCCCACATGGGACTCACTAAATTGGAAGGACAACAAAACCTAAATACCCATTTTATAAATGAGGAAACTGAGGCCTAAAGAAGTGATAATTTTTTTTATGGGACTTGTTAAGCATGTAGCAAGTGCCAGGTACCAAATTAAGCACTGGGGTAGACAGAGTCAGGTTGGATGAAGCCCACAGTCTTAATCCCCATTTATTAACATTTCATTCATTCAATCATATTTATTGAGTGCTTACTGTGTGCAGAGCACTGTACTAAGCACTTGGGAAGTACAAGTTGGTAACATATAGATATGGTGCCTACCAAACAATGGGCTCGCAGTTTAGAAGGGGGAGACAGACAACAAAACAAAACATGTGGACAGGTGTCAGGTCAAGAGAACCAATAGAATTAAAGCTAGATGCACATCATTAACAAAATGAATAGAATAGTAAATATGTACAAGTAAAATAGAGTAATAAATCGGTACAAACATATATACAGGTGCTGTGGGGAAGGGAAGGAGGTAGGGCGTGGGGGATGGGGAGGAGGAGATGATAAATGGGGTTCAATCTGGGAAGGCCTCTTAGAGGAGGTGATCTCTCAGTAGGGCTTTGAAGGGAGGAAGAGAGCTAGCTTGGCAGACCTGCAGAGGGAGGGCATTCCAGGCCAGGGGGAGGACATGGGTCGAGGGAGGGACAGGTGAGAACGAGGTACAGCGAGGAGGTTAGCAGCAGAGGAGTGGAGGGTGTGGGCTGGGCTGGAGAAGGAGAGAAGGGAGGTGAGGTAGGAGGGGGTGAGGTGATGGACAGCCTTGAAGCCGAGGGTGAGGAGTTTTTGCTTGATGCGTAGGTTGACTGGCAGCCACTGGAGATTTTTGAGGAGGGGAGTACCATGCCCAGATCGTTTCTGCATAAAGATGATCCGGGCAGCAGCGTGAAGTATAGACTGAAGTGGGGAGAGACAGGAGAATGGGACATTAGAGAGGAGGCTGATGCAGTAATCCAGTTGGGATAGGATGAGAGATCAATCAATCAATCGTATTTATTGTGCACTTACTGTGTGCAGAGCACTGTACTAACCCAAGATTGAACCAGCAGGGTAGCAGTTTGGATGGAGAGGAAAGGGCGGATTTTGGCGATGTTATGGAGGTGAGAACAGCAGGTTTTGGTAATGGATTGGATATGAAGGGTGAACGAGAGAGCAGAGTCGAGGATGACACCAAGGTTGAGGGCTTGTGAGATGGCTTGTGAGATGAGAAGGATGGTAGTGCCGTCTACAGCGATGGGAAGGTCAGGGAGAGGGAAGGGTTTGGGAGGGAAGATAAGGAGTTCAGTCTTGGACATATTGAGTTTTATATGGTGGGCAGACATCCAGATGGAGATGTCCTGCAGGCAGGAGGAGACACGAGCCTGAAGGAAGGGAGAAAGAGCAGGGGCAGAGATGTAGATTTGGGTGTCATCAGCGTAGAGATGATAGTTGAAGCCGTGGGAGCGAATGAGTTCACCAAGGGAGTGAGTGTAGATAGAGAACAGAAGGGGACCAAGAACTGACCCTTGAGGAAACCATACAGTAAAGGGGCAGGAGGGGAAGGAGGAGCCCACAAAGGAGACTGAGAATGAAAAGCCAGAGAGATAAGAGGAGAACCAGGAGAGGACGGAGTCTGTGAAGCCATGGTTGGATAGCGTGTCGAGGAGAAAGGGGTGGTCCACAGTGTTGAAGGCAGCTGAGAAGTAGAGGAGGTTTAGGATAGAGTAGGAGCTGTTGGATTTGGCAAGGAGGAGGTCATTGGTGACCTTTGAGAGGGCAGTTTCAATGGACTGTAGGGGACGGAAGCCAGATTGGAGGGGGTCAAGGAGAGAGTTGACGTTGAGAAATTCGAGGCAACAGGTGTAGACGACTCATTCTAGGAGTTTGGAAAGGAATGGTAGGAGGGAGATTGGGCAATAACTAGAAGGGGAGGTGGGGTCAAGAGAGGGGTTTTTTTTAGGATGGGGAGATGAGGCCATGTTTGAAGGCAGAGGGAAAGGAATCAGTGGAGAGTGAGCCATAATTGTTATTATTATTATTTGCTCAAATAACCCAAAGGGGAGATGAGAACAGGATGCAAGAAGCTATGGTGGCAGAGGATAGTGGGAGCGGGGAGGGTGGTCTAGCAGAAAGAGCCCAGTCCTGAGAGTTGGGTGACTTAGGTTCTTAGCCTGATGCTGCCACTTCTCTGCCAGATGGTCTTTGAAGACTTAAGCTCTCTGTACCTCTGTTTCCTCATCTGTAAAATGGGGAAATGACTCTTATTCTCCCTCCCCTTAATCCATGAGCTCATAGGGGCAGGGACTCTTTCCTATCTGATTGGCCTCAATTTTGTTATTTTTAAATGGTACTTGTTCAATTCTTACTATGGAAGGATCAGGACTTTTCAAAAAACAGTTTCTTCCAATCATGGGGGAAAACACTGACACCGGGGACTCTGATTGTATGTACAGTTTTTTTCCACCTCTGGACCCCCTTCCCTGGAGAAATGGGATGAATGAAAGAATAACTGTTTGGAAAGAAAGTTGAGGGAAGCAGCGGTTCTCTCCATTTCAAGTTCTGTGGTTGTATTCTCCCTAGGATTCAGAGCTCTGAACACATAAAATGCTCAATCCAGTGCTCGGCACCTAGTAAGCGCTTAACAAATACCATCATTATATTATTGTTGGCCGGATTGTGCTAACGTTTCTGGGAGCCAACAGCTCTGATTGGGTAGGATTTAAGAGAGAAATGTGATATTGCAGTGACCCCCAAGTCGGGCAGGGAATGTTCTAAACCTGAATGCCTATCATACACTTCGATTCTTAAGTTCCACAATTATTATCATAATATTAATATTAGTAGTAGTACTACTACTACTAATAGTGGTATTCGTTAAGCACTTATTACATGCCTAGCGCTGTTCTAAGTGCTGGAGAATTTACAAGATAACCAGGTGGGACAGAGTCCCTGTCTCTCAGAGGGCTCACAATCTGAATCCCCATTTTACAGATGAGGTAACAGACACAGTAGACACGTGGTGGAATTGGGATTAGAATCCAGGTTCTCTGACTCCCAACCCCATGCTCTTTCCAGTAGGCTGTGCTGTTTCTTAATAAAAGTTGACACTGTATTAGGGAGCATCCAATCGCAGTCATGAAAACATTTGGTGCTAAAGGATGAATTGCTTTCTTTGCCAATATGAAACCACATTTTTCCTGAAGGGATTTTTCAACATTTGGGTTGAGGTTTTTTTTTGCTTTAACTCTAGCAATGTAGTCATATTCTTAAAATGAGTGAAACATTTACAGCTGCTGAACAGATTTATCACAAAATTATTAATGAATCGTTCCTGAATTTATTTCACAGCAGAATAGGAAAAAAAAAAACCCCAACCATAGAACTTCACAGTACATTCTGCTTTTAGCAGTTGCCTCATCAGTGAAAGTAAAAAGTAAACAACCACATTAGAAACAAACTTCCTAAAAGGTGATAAAAAGATCATTGCATTCTAGAAGCAGCACGGCATAGGGCCTGGGAGTCAGGAGGTCATATGTTCTGATCCCGGCTCTGGCACGGATCTGCTGTGTGACCTTGGGTGAGTCACTTCACTTCTCTGAGCATCAGTTACTTCAACTGTAAAATGGAGATTAAGACTGTGAGCCCCATGGGGGACAGGGACTGTGTCCAAATGATTTGCTTGTATCTACCCAGTGCTTCATCCAGTGTACGGCACACTTAACAAGCACTTAGCAAAAAACACAAACACAATTATTATGTATTCATTAATTCATTCAATTGCATTTATTGAGTGCTCACTGTGTAAAAAGCACTGTACTAAGTGCTTGGGAGAGTAAGATAGAACATCAGACACATTCCCTGCCCACATCAAGCTCAAACAGTCTATCTTTCCCTGTGTATCTAGCTGGAATTCCTGTGCTTCAATGCCAGGGTCTCCAGAATTCTCTCCACCAAATGATAATTTCCCCTTCGAACTTGCTAATGATACATGAAGATAAATGGAAGCATGTGAATAAAATAAAAGGCAAATAAGTACAAGGACTTGATGGAATTATTCCCCACACCATCATTTCAGTCAATCACACACTTTGGATCCATCGAGTAATGAGGTTGAAACATGATGATCAGGACAGGCAAGTCTCTGACCCATATGAGGATCACAGTCTGTTTAAACTGTAGCATCCTTCTCATTGTTTAGTACAGTACCCTGCTCAATTTCTCTAATAGTCTGCCTCAGAAACCCTCCCACTGAAAAGAAACACAAAACACAATCTCATGCTCCTCCTCATCGCTTAGTTCAGTACCGTGCACAAGGTAAGGTGCTCAGTAGGTCCTAGTGCATTGTCAGAGGGCAATGAAATGATTATTTTTTCTCTCCAAGAGGATTGGAAGCCTAAAATGGACATCCAAAGCTAGGAGTCAGAGAAGGCAACTTTAAAGTTAACAGCCATTTATTACAAGAAACGTTATTGGGTCTAATTGAGGAAAACTAATGTTTACCTACTTTTTTTTATATCCCAATCATTTCTGTTCTAAATCACCACATATCCTCTATTTAATTAGTGGCAATATTTTTAAGGTTTAAATAACTGTTTTCCCTCCTACCTAGGTTGTGAGTCCCTTGGGTGATAGTATTATGTCTACCCCGGCATTAAGCCCAGTGGTTGGCACAGAGTAAGCACTTAATTATCACAATGAGCCCTGATAGCCCCAGGATCACCAACGTCCATCAGGATAGCTGAGAGTAGTGGGCAAAGTGGATCTTGGAAGAGAACCCAGACACCCGAACTTCTAGCCCTCATTCCTTCTACCAAACTGATGCTCTACAAATATAAAAAATCACTCTGATTATCATCAGGAATTATCAGGGCTTCCTCTGCTCTAAAGACAAGGGCTGAAGCAAGGCTTTCATATTGGATAGAGTCAGTGTCTCTCATGGAGTTCAAAGCCAAAGGAAGAGAAAAGTTAGACTGACCCATTTTACAGATGAGGAAGGAAACTGAGGCCTAGAGAGGTTAAGTGACTTGCTCAAATAGAAACAGCAGGCCAGTGGCAGAGCTGGAACTATCAATCAATTATTGGTATTTATTTAGTAATTATCAGGTGCAGTGTAATGTAGTAAGGGTTTGGGAGTGTACAATATAACAAAATTAGATATATCCCCTGCCCATAACAAGCCATCCAGGGCTTGAACCCAGGTTCACTTTTGTTTTTGTTTGTGGTATTTGTTAAGCTCTTTTTATGTGTCGAACACTGTTTTAACTGCTCAGTAGACACAAGTCAATTAGGTTGGACACAGACCCTGGCCCCCATGGGACTCAGAGTCCAAGGAGGAGGGAGAATAGAAGAACTGAAGCACAGAGATATTGAGTGGCTTGCCCAAGGTCACGGAGCAAACAACTGGCAGAGGCAGGATTAGAATCCAGGTCCTCCAACTCCCAGGCCCACACTCCTTTCACTAGGCCACGCTGATTCTCTAATGCTCCTGATTTGGAGTGAACAATTGATTGACTGATTGACTAATTGATTCTCCACCCCACAGCACTTGTATATATTTGTACATATTACTCTATTTTATTTGTACATATTTACTACTCTATTTTATTAATGATGTGCATATAGCTATAATTCTATTTATTCTGAAGGCTCTGACACCTGTCTAAATGTTTTGTTTTGTTGTCTTTCTCCCCCTTCTAGACTGTGAGCCTATTGTTGGGTAGGGACTATCTCTATATGTTGCCGACTTGTACTTCCCAAGCGCTTAATACAGTGCTCTGCACACAGTAAGCACTCAATAAATACAACTGAATGAATGAGTGATTCCAGACCTCTGTTCTTTCCCCTCGGCTTCAACTCCTCAGGTCAACCCCTGAATCTGAAGGTCAATCCTGGTCCCCCATGCCAGGGGAGAGCCAGGCCCAGCCAGCACTGGGCCAGACCAGGGAGCGCTGTCAGTTCCTGATGCTTGCTGCTATTGGACTCCCCGCTGGCCCCAGTGTGAGCCTTGGGGGACTTGGGTCTAGTAAGCCAATCCCTAGTCTGAGGGTGTGTTTGGTCAAGCAAGGGAGTTTTTCTGGTTTGCTTTTTAATGGTATATGTTAAGCTCTTACTATGTGCAGGTCATTTCAAATCCAAAGGTCATGCTCACCTCGTCTTTTCCACTGGAGCACATTTCCTATGACTCCATGAGGTAGGTGGTCTTCATGCTGCTTTCAGACCTGAGCCCTTGATGAAAATTCTTTTACTTTTGAAGAGCGAGGCTAGTAATGATAATAATAATAACATTTGTGAAAACACTCACATAATAATAACAGTATTTGTCAAACTCTTACATAGCAATGATCATAATGGCAGCATTTTTAAAACCCTACTACTTAAACACTTACTTGGCACCTTTGCAGAAGCCAGGAGTCCTGTCCCCAGCCTGCACCTTCCTTCTTCTGATAATCCAGTTTTCCAAGTCTCAGAAATGAATGAGGCCTGGTTTCACTCAACAGCCAGTCAGCTAGCTGCTCAGCCACGACAACGAGCTGTTATCGTGAGGAGGGGGGTGATGGAGCCGATCCCCGCCGTGCCTTAAATAGAAGCACCTCGAAGAAACACTGAAACATTTTAGGGGATGGAGAAAGGGGGCCAAGAAGAAAGGAAGGCAGCAACCCAGAGATCTCTCAACTGCTTTCCCAGAGTTCCTGGCTCCGTACCTCAGGCCAAGGCTGTGTTTTGGTGGATGGAGAGAGGTGTGTGAAGAGAGGGGATGACACCCGGTCCAGAGTCCTCTCTCCTGCTTTCCTGGAATTCCTGGCTCTGTACCTCAGTGAAGGCTATATGTTCAGGAGAATGGAGAGAGAAGGGCAAGGAGAGGGGAAGGAAGCAATACAACGTAATGAGATACATCCCCTTGCCCATAACGAGAATCACAGGGCTAGAACACAGGTTTGCTTGGTGGTATTTGTTAAGCCCTTTCTATGTGTCAAACACTGTTCTACACACTGGGGTAAATAGAAGTCAATTAGGTTGGACACAGACCCTGGCCCTCATGGGGCTCAAAGTCCAAGGAGGAGGGAGAACAGGAGAACTGAGGCACAGAGAAGTTAAGTGGCTTGCCCAAGGTCATGCAGCAAGCAACTGGCAGAGCAGGGATTAGAACCCAGGTTCTCCGACTCCCAGGCCCACGCTCTTGCCACTAGGCCATGCTGCTTCTCTAATGCTTCTAATTTAGAGCAGTCGACTGATTGACTGATCGATCCCAGACCTCTGTTCTTTTCCCCTGGCTTCACCTCCTCAATGCCAAACGAACCCCAGCATCTGGAGGTCCCTTCTGGCCCCACATGCCAAGGTACAGCAAGACCCAGCCAGCACTGGGCTGGGTCTGGGAGCGCAGTTAGCTCCTGACACTCGCCGCTATCGGATTCCCCTCCGGCCCTGATGTGGAGCCCTGGGAAACTCTGGCCTAGTAAGCCAATTTCTAGTCTGTAGGTGTGTTTTGTCAAGCCAGGAAGTTTTTTCTGGTTTGCTTTTTAGTGGTATTTGTTAAGTGCTTACTATGTGCAGATCACTTAAATTCCGAAGTTCACACTCACCTTGTCCTTACCACTGGAGCAAGTTTCCTATGACTCCACGAGGTTGGGGGTCTTCATGCTGCTTTTTGACCTGTGCCCTTGATGGAAATTCTTTCCATTTGAAGAGTGAAGCTAATAATGATAATGATAATAATATTTGTTAAAACACTCACATAATAATAATAATAGTATTGATTAAACACTTACATAAAAATAATCCTATCGGCAGTATTTGACAAACACTTACTATGTGTCAAACACTGAAGTAAGCAAGAGAGGTAGATATCAGATTAACAGGTGGAACACAGTCTCTGTCCCACACATTCTAAGTGGGAGGGAGGAGGATTTAATCCTCAAATTACAGATGAGGAGAAGGTGGTCCCTAGAAGTTAAATGACTTGCCCAAGAAAGACCATGCGACAGACAAATGGCAGCATCTCAGTTAGAACTCAGAAAAGCCTGGGCTCTTTACACCAGGCCCCACTGTTTCTAAAGACCCTCAAGCTGAGGGCCTTGAGCGTCCAAGCCAAAGGGTTCCCGGGGCACTCCACTCCATTTTTATGTTGAAACTTTGACCTGAATGGGGTTCCCGTCTCATGGGGTGAGCACACGATTAAACTACGGGAGTAGACACCCTAGCAGAAGCTGGGAGTCCTACCCCCAGCCTGCACTTACTTTTTTTCTGAAGACTCAGTTTTCCAAACATCAGAAACAAGTGAGGCCTGGCCTCATTTCACAGCCAGTCAACTTGCCGCTCAGCCACAATGATGAACCGTTCTTGGGAGGAGGGGGATGACAGAGCCAATCCCCACCACACTTGCAAATAGAAGCACCTAGAAGAAACACAGAAACCTTTTAGGGGATGGAGAGAGGAGGGCATGGAGAAAGGAAAGAGCAATCCAGAGATCTCTCACCTGCTTTCCCAGAGTTCCTGGCTCCGTACCTCAGGCCAAGGTTGTATTCCAGGGGTTGCAGAGATGTGGGTAAAGAGAGAGGATGACAGCGCCCAGAGTTCTCTCACCTGCTTTCACAGAATTCCTGGCTCTGTACTTCAGATGCAGGCTGTGCTGGAGGGATGGTGAGAGAAGGGCAAGGAGAGGGAAGGCAGGAAGCCAGAGTCCTCTCACCCACTTTCCACTGAATGCTTGTCTCTGTACTTCAGGCAAAGGCTGTGTGTTTTGGGGGTGGAGAAAGGAGGGTGAGGAGAGGGGAAAGCAGCAACCCAGAGTTCTCTCACCTGCTTATCCAGAATTCCTGGCTCCCTACCTTAGGCCAAGCAAGCCTGTGTTCAGCGTACCTTAGAGAAGACAGGAATTGTAGAACACTGTTTGAAACATTGCCCAGTGATAGAGACCTCATAGAATTGCATAAATCAAGGAGCGACATGTTTAGAAGACTCCACTGAGGGGTCAGTCGTAGGACTCTATGACCCGGTAGCGAGTCCATTGAGGCCGGGTGAGTGGGAGATTCAGTTGGAATGGTGACTACAAGGAAACAGCTTGGCCTAATGAAGAAGAGCATGGGGCCTTGGAGCCAGGTAACCTGGGTTCTAACCCCAGCTCCACTGCTCGCCGGCTGTGGGACCTTGGGCACCTCACTTAATTTTTCTGTGCCTCAGTTTCCTCTTCCTCAGTTTAAAATGGGATTTCATTACTCACTTTCTTTCACCCTTAGGCTGAGCCCCACGAGGGATAGGGACCGAGTCCTACCTGATTAACTGGTATCCATCCCAGTGCTTACTACAATGCTTGGCATATAGTAAGGCCTTCAAAAGCACAATAATTACCATCATCATATTCGGGCTTATGAAGCATTCACCAACATAACATACCCAACAGGATACAATTCTTCTACCAACTGGTTGACAGAGGGCCACCCAGTTTCTTTTTATCTTAGTATGGTGCTTTGCATATGGTGAGTGCTCAAATATTGCTGAATTAATCAATTGGGCAGGGGAGAGCCAGAGGACAGTTGCTTTTCCCAAGTTATAATAATTAATATTTCAACATCCACCAGGATAGCAGAGAGTAGTGGGCAAAGTGGAGCTGGGAAGGGACCCAAGACACCCAAACTTCCAACCTTCATTGCTTCTACCAAGCTGATGCTTGAAAACTATAAAAAAAAAAACTATGATCATCATCAGTAATTATCAGCACTACCTCTGCTCTAAGCACAAGGACTGAACCAAGGCTTTCATATTGGAGAGAGTCAGTGTCTCACATGCAGCTCACAATCAAAGGAAGGAGAAAAGGCATACTGACCCATTTGACAGACGAGGAAGAAAACTGAGGCCCAGAGTGTTGTTACCTGCTGAAATTTAAACAACAGGCCAGTAGCAGAGCTGGGACTATCAATCAGTCAATCAATGGTATTTATTGAGTATTTATTATGTGCAGAGCACTGCACTAAGCACTTGGCAGTGCACAATACAACAAAACTGGATACATCCCTTGCCCATAACAAGCTAGGTTCATTTCTGTTTGTTTTGTGGTAGTTGTTAAGCCCTTTCTATGTGACAAACACTGTTCTAATTGCTGGGGTAGCTACAAGTCAATTAGGTAGGACACAGATCCTGGCCCTCATGGTGTTCACGGTCCAAGGAGGGGGGAGAACAGGAGAACTGAGGCACAGAGAAGTTAAGTGGCTTGGCCCAGGACACGCAGCAAGCAACTGGCAGAGCCGGGATTAGAAAACAGGTCCTCCGACTCCCAGGCCCACACTCTTTCCACTAGACCATGCTGCTTCTCTAATGCTCCTGACTGGGAGCGATTGATTGATTGACTCATCGATCCCACACCCCTGTTCTTCCCCTTGGATTCATCTCCTCGACCCCTGAATCTGGAGGTCCCTTCTGGCTCCCCATGCCAGGGAAGAGCCAGCCCCAGCCAGCACTGGGCCAGCCCAGGGAGCGCGGTCAGCTCCCCTCCATCCCTGCTATGAGCACTGGGGGACTTGGGCCTAGTAAACCGATCCCTAGTCTGCTGGTGTATTTGGTCAAGCCAGGGAGTTTTTTTTTTTTTTTATTTCAACGGTATCTCAAGTGCTTATTATGTGCAGGTCATTTACACTCCAAAGGTCATATTCACCTCGTCTATCCCACTGGAGCACGTTCCCTATGACTCCATGAGGCTGGTGGTGTTCATGCTGCTTTGTGCCCTTGATGGAAATTCTTTCTTTTTGAAGAGTGAAGCTAATAATGAGAATTATAATAATATTTGTTAAAACCATCACATAATAAAAATAATAGTATTGGTTAAATACATAAGTATTACCCATACATAATAATAATAATCATAACGACAGCATGTGTTAAACTCTTACTACCGAACACTTACTTGTACCAAACACTGAACTAAGCAAACGGGATAGATATACCACAAACAGGTGGAACACAGTCCCTGTCCCACATAATCTAAGTGGAAGGGAGTAGGATTTACTCCTCATTTTATAGATGAGGACAAGGTGGCCCAGAGAAGTGAAGTGACTTTCCCAAGAAAGATCACATAGCAGACAAATGGCAGAACCTCAATAAGACCTCATATCCTTTGACTCCCAAGCCTGGGCTCTTTCCACTAGACCCCACTGCATCCAAAGACCCTCAAGGTGAGGGCCTTGAGCATCCAAGCCAAAGAGTTCCCGGGGCGCTCTTCTCCATTTTTATATTGAAGCTATGACCTGAATTGTGTTCCCTTCTCATTGGGTGAGCATGTGCTCCAACTGCAGCGGCACGCACCCGAGTGGAAGCCGGGAGTCCAGGTCCCACCCTGCGCTTACCTGCTTCAGACAAGCCAGTTTTCCACACATCAGAAATGAGTGAGGCCTGGCCTCACTCGACAGCCAATCAGATCACCACTTGGCCATGATGATGAACCATTCTCGTGAGGAGGTGGGTGATGGAGCCGATCCCCAACGTGCCTGCAAACAGAAGCACCTTGAAAAAACACAGAAATCTTTTGGGGGATGGAGAGAGGAGTGCAAGGAGAAAGAGCAACCCAGAGATCTCTCAACTGCTTTCCCAGAGTTCCTGGTTCTGTACCTCTGACCAAGGCTATGTTCAGGGGGATGGAGAGAGGTGGGTGAAGAGATAGGATGACAGCTACCAGAGTCCTCTCACCTGCTTTTCCAGAATCCCTGGCTCTGTACTTCAGGGGAAGGCTGTGTTTGAGAGACAGAGAGAGAAGGGCAAGGAGAGGGGTAGGCAGCAACCCAGAGATCTGTCAACTGCCATACTGAGTTCCTGGTTCTGTACCTTGGACCAAGGCTGTGTTTGGATGGAAGGGAGGGGGGAGCAGGGTGAAGAGAGGGGATGACAGCTGCCCAGATTTCTCTCACCTGCTTTACCGGAATACCTGGCTCTGTACTTCAGGTGTAGCTGTGTTCGAGGGACGGTGAGAGAAGGGCAAGGAGAGGGGAAGGCAGGGAGCCAGAGCCCTCTAACCCTCTTTCCCCAGAATGCTTGGGTCTGTACTTCAGGTGAAGGCTGAGTGTTCAGGGGGATGGAGAGAGGAAGGGGAGGAAAGGGGAAAGCAGCAACCCAGTGTCCTCTTAACTGCTAACCCAGATTTCCCCACTCTGTACCTTGGGCCAAGGTTGTGTTCAATGTACCTCAGAAAAGAGGAGGGGCAGGAGAATAGTTTAAAATTTTCCTTTCTACAGTATTCATTTTCAAGGATCCGGCTAAAGCCCAGAGTTCCATTTGTTCAGTTCCATCTAAAAACAGAGGAGGTTCATCATGAGAATGCTAAGAATAGACCTTTATATTCAAACTTGCCCAGTGAACTATGTAAAGCTTAACATACTCCACTGTTCAGTATGGGAAAGGATCTGAAAACAGCCAATTTATTTTTGCAGAAGTGTTCACTCAATCCAAAGGCGAATTTATACATGGAAAAGAAAAATGTATCTTCCCTTCAAAGATCTTTATTTTGGAATATAGGCCTTAAAGATTTCTAATTATTAGCTTATGAGAAGGGTCTACAGTGTGATGTATTAAATTATAACCTTCTCTCCCAACAATAAAGACCTCATGGAGTTGCATAAATCAAGGAGCCAAGTGGTTTAGAAGACTCCACTGAGGGATCAGGTGCCGGACTCTATGCCCTGGTAGCGATTCCATAGAGGCTGAGTGAGAATATGATTCAGTTGAACGGTGACTACAGGGAAGTAGCTTGGCCTAGTGAAAAGAGAACGGGGCTCGGGAGCCAAGGAACCTGGGTTCCAACCCCAGCTCTGCTGCTCGCCTGCTGTGGGACCTTGGGCTCCTCACTTAATTTCTCTGTGCCTCAGTTTTTTCATCTGTAAAATGAGGGTTCATACCTGCTTTCTTTCACCATTAGGCTGAGCCCCACGTGGGATAGGGACTAGGTCCTACCTGATAAGGAGGTATCCAACCCAACGCTTAGTAGAATGCTTGGCATATGGTAAGCCCTTCAATAGCACAATAATCTTTCTCATCATCTTCTGGCATATGAAGCTCTCCCCAATATAACATACCCAACTGGATACAAATCTCCTACCTACTGGTCGACAAGGGCAGCCCGGGGTCTTTTTTGCTTAGTACCGTACTTTGCACAAGTGAGAACTCAGTAAATAGGACTGAATGAATCAAGGGGTGCTGGTGTCAGAGGGTGGTCTTATGGTCAGGACCCTTTAGCCAGAGGACAATGGTTTCTCCCAAGTAATAATAATTGATATATTTGTTAAGTGTTTACTGCCAAGGGCTATACTTATTGCTGCAGTAGATACATGGTAATGTAATAATGGCATTTGTAATCAGACCGGACATAGTCACTGTCCCATGTGGCACTTACAATCTAAATCAGAAGGACAACAAATATTAAATCCCCATTTTCCAGATGAGGAAACTGAAGCCTAAAGAAGTGACAAATTTTTTTATGGCACTCATTAAGCACGTACAAAGTACTGGTACCAAACTAAGCACTGGGGTAGATATGGTCAGGTTGGATACAGCCCATAGAGCTCACAATCTTAATCCCCATTATACAGATAAGGTAACTGAGGCACAGACAACAGACTTCCCAAGGTTACATCTCCCATCTCAGGCCCCCAGTTCCTCCCCCTCCTCCTCCCCTCACCCCCAACGATCTGGCCTCCTACTTCATTAATAAAATTAAATCTATCAGGTCTGAGCCCCCCGAAGTCACTACCCCCCCTTCGCCAACCCCCCGGCTCTTAACTCTCCACTACTCTCCCATCCTTTCCTGCAGTATACTCAGAGGAGATCTCTTCCCTCCTCTCAAGTGCTACTCCGGCCACCTGTGCTTCTGACCCCATTCCCTCTCATCTTATGAAATCTCTCACTCTGTCCCTTCTCCCCTCCTTAATTTCCATCTTCAACTGCTCACTCTCCACTGGTTCCTTCCCCTCTGCCTTCAAACATGCCCACGTCTCTCCCATCCTAAAAAATCCTTCTTGACCCCACCTAACGTTCTAGTTATTACCCTATCTCCCTCCTACCATTCCTTTCCAAACTCCTTGAATGAGTCATCTACACACACTACCTCAAATTCCTCAGGGCCAACTCTCTCCTCGACCCTCTCCAATCTGGCTTCCGTTCCCTACATTCCACAGAAACTGCCCTCACAAAGGTCACCAATGACCTCCTGCTTGCCAAATCCAACGGCTCATACTCTATCCTAATCCTCTTCGACCTCTCAGCTGCCTTCGACACTGTGGACCACCCCCTTCTCCTCAACACACTATCCAACCTTGGCTTCACAGACTGTCCTCTCCCGGTTCTTCTCTTATCTCTCCGGCCATTCATTCTCAGTCTCTTTTGCAGGCTCCTCCTCCCCCTCCCATCCCCTTACTGTAGGGGTTCCTCAAGGGTCTGTTCTTGGTCCCCTTCTGTTCTCAATCTACACTCACTCCCTTGGTGAACTCATTCGCTCCCATGGCTTCAACTATCATCTTCATGCTGATGGCACCCAAATCTACATCTCTGCCCCTGCTCTCTCTCCCTCCAGGCTCGCATCTCCTCCTGCCTTCAGGACATCTCCATCTGGATGCCTGCCCGCCATCTAAATCTCAACATGTCCAAGACTGAACTCCTTGTCTTCCCTCCTAAACCCTGCCCTTTCCCTGACTTTCCCATCACTGCTGATGGCACTACCATCCTTCCTGTCTCACAAGCCCGCAACCTTGGTGTCATCCTCGACTTCGTTCTCTCATTCACCCCTCACATCCAAGCCGTCACCAAAACCTGCCGGTCGCAGCTCCGCAACATTGCCAAGATCCGCCCTTTCCTCTCCATCCATACCGCTACCCTGCTCGTTCAAGCTCTCAGCCTATCCCGTCTGGACTACTGCATCAGCCTTCTCTCTGATCTCCCATCCTCGTGTCTCACCCCACTTCAATCCATACTTCATGCTGCTGCCCGGATTGTCTTTGTCCAGAAACTCTCTGGGCATGTTACTCCCCTCCTCAAAAATCTCCAGTGGCTACCAATCAATCTGCGCATCAGGCAGAAACTCCTCACCCTGGGCTTCAAGGCTCTCCATCACCTTGCCCCCTCCTACCTCACCTCCCTTCTCTCCTTCTACAGCCCACCCCGCACCCTCCACTCCTCTGCCACTAATCTCCTCACCTTACCTCGTTCTCACCTGTCCCACCATCGACCCCTGGCCCACTTCATCCCCCAGGCCTGGAATGCCCTCCCTCTGCCCATCCGCCAAGCTAGCTTCCTTCCTCCCTTCAAGGCCCTACTGAGAGCTCACCTACTCCAGGAGGCCTTCCCAGACTGAGCCCCTTCCTTCCTCTCCCCCTCGTCCCCCTCTCCATCCCCCCCCATCTTACCTCCTTCCCTTTCCCACAGCACCTGTATATATGTATATATGTTTGTACATATTTATTACTCTATTTATTTATTTATTTTACTTGTACATATCTATTCTATTTATTTTATTTTGTTAGTATGTTTGGTTTTGTTCTCTGTCTCCCCCTTTTAGACTGTGAGCCCACTGTTGGGTAGGGACTGTCTCTATATGTTGCCAAGTTGTACTTCCCAAGCGCTTAGTACAGTGCTCTGCACACAGTAAGCACTCAATAAATACGATTGATGATGATTTATTGAGCACTTACTGTGTGCTAAGCGTTTGAGCATCCAAGTCATAGGGTTCCCGGGGCTCTCTCCTCCATTTTTATGCCGAAGCTTTGAGCTAAATGGGGTTCCCTTTTCATGGGATGAGCACACTCTCCAGCTGCAGCACAAACACCCTAGCAGAAGCTGGAATTCCAGCCCACAGCTTGCTCTTACCTGCTTCTGACAAGTCGGTTTGCCAAAAGTTGGAAACAAGTGGGGCCTGGCCTCACTCAATTCCCGGTCATCTTACCGCTCAGCCACGGTGACAAATCGTACTTGTGAGGAGGCAGGTGACAGAGTCAACCTGTGCTGCGCCTACAAATAGAAGCACCTCGAGAAAACACAGAAATCCTTTGAGGGGCAGAGAAGGAAGGCAAAGAGAAAGGAAGGCAGCAACCCAGAGATCTCTCAGCTGCTTTCCCGGAGTTCCTGGCTCTCTACCTCAGGCCAAGGCTGTGTTCAGGGGGATGGAGAGAGGTGGGTGAAGAGATGGGATGATGGCTATCCAGAGTTCTCTCACCAGCTTCCCCAGAATTCCCGGCTCTGTATTTCAGGCAACGTTTGTGTTTGAGGGACTGAGACAGAAGGGTGAGAAGAGGAGAAGACAGTAACCCAGAGTCCTCTCAGCTTTTTACCCAGAATTCCTGGCTCCATACCTTAGGCCAAGGCTGTGTTCAGCATTCCCCAGAGAAGGTGGAGGCAGGAGAACATGGTTTGAAAAATTTCCCAATGAGAGAGACCTAGTGGAGTGGCATAAATCAAGGAGTGACATGGATTAGATGACTCCATTGAGGAGTCAGTCGCCAGACTCTATGACCTGGTAGTGATTCCAACAAGGGCAGCTGAGTGGGCAATTCAGTTGGAACAGTGACCACAGGGAAGCAAACTGGACTAGTGAAAAAGAACATGGGGCCTTGCAGCCAGGGAATCTGGGTTTTAACCCCAACTCCACTGCTCACCTACTGATTTATTACTCTATTTACTTTACTTGTACATATTTACTATACCATTTATTTTGTTAATGATGTGCATATAGCTTTAATTCTATTTGTTCTGATGGTTTTGACACCTGTCTACATGTTTTGTTTTGTTCATTCATTCATTTGATCATATTTATTGAGCACTTACTGTGTGCAGAGCACTGTACTAAGCGCTTGGGAAGTACAAGTTGGCAACATATAGTGACGGTTCCTACCCAACAACGGGCTCACAGTCTAGAGGGGAGAGACAGACAAAAAAACAAAACATGTGGACAGGTGTCAAGTCATCAGAATAAATAGAAGTAAAGCTAGATGCACATCATTAACAAAATAAATAGAATAGTAAATATGTACAAGTAAAATAGAGTAATAAATCTGTACAAACATATATACAGGTGCTGTGGGGAAGGGAAGGAGGTAGGGCGGGGGGATGGGGAGGGGGAGAGAAAAGAGGGTGCTCAGTCTGGGAAGGCCTCCTGGAGGAGGTGAGCTCTCAGGAGGGCTTTGAAGGGAGGAAGAGAGCTAGCTTGGCAGATGTGCGGAGGGAGGGCATTCCAGGCCAGGGGGAGGACGTGGGCCGAGGGTCGACGGCGGGATAAGCAAGAATGAGCCACAGTGAGGAGGTGAGTGGCAGAGGAGCAGAGGGAGTGGGCTGGGCTATAGAAGGAAAGAAGGAAAGTGAGGTAGGAGGGGGATAGGTGATGGAGAGCCTTGAAGCCGAGAGTGAGTTTTTGCCTGATGCGTAGGTTGACTGGTAACCACTGGAGATTTTTGAGGAGGGGAGTAACATGCCCAGAGCGTTTCTGCACAAAGATGATCTGGGCAGCAGCATGAAGTGTAGACTGAAGTGGGGAGAGACAGAAGGATGGGAGATTAGAGAGGAGGCTGATGCAGTAATCCAGTTGGGATAGGATGAGAGATTGAACAAGCAGGGTAGCGGTTTGGATGGAGAGGAAAGGGCGGATCTTGGTAATGTTGCGGAGATGAGACTGGCAGATTTTGGTGATGGATTGGATGTGAGGGGTGAACGAGAGAGCAGAGTCGAGGATGACACCAAGGTTGCGGGCTTGTGAGACGGGAAGGATGGTAGTGCCATCTACAGTGATGGGAAAGTCAGGGAGAGGGCAGGGTTTGGGAGGGAAGATAAGGAGTTCAGTCTTGGACATATTGAGTTTTAGATGGTGGGCAGGCATCCAGATGGAGATGTCCTGAGGGCAGGAGGAGACATAAGCCTGAAGGGAGGGAGAGAAAGCAGGGACAGAGATGTAGATTTGGGTGTCATCAGCATAGAGATGATAGTTGAAGCCGTGGGAGCAAATGAGTTCACCAAGGGAGTGAGTGTAGATAGAGAACAGAAGGGGACAAAGAACAGACCCTTGAGGAACCCCTACAATAAGGGGATAGGAGGGGGAGGGGGAGGAGGAGCCCGCAAAGGAGACTGAGAATGAACGGCTGGAGAGATAAGAGGAGTATCAGGAGAGGACAGAGTCTGTGAAGCCAAGGTTGGAGAGCATTTTAAGGAGAAGGGGGTGGTCCACAGTGTGAAAGGCAGCTGAGAGGTCGAGGAGGATTAGGATAGATTAGGAGCCATTGGATTTGGCAAGGAGGTCATCATTCCTGACCTTTAAGAGGGCAGTTTCGGTGGAATGTAGGGGACAGAAGCCTGATTGGAGGGGGTGGAGGAGAGAGTTGGCGTTGAGGAATTCGAGGCAGCGGGTGTAGACGACTTGTTCAAGGAGTTGTTGTCTGTCTCCCCCTTCTAGACTATGTGCCCGTTGTTGGGTAGGAACCGTCTCTATATGTTGCCAACATACTTCTCAAGTGCTGAGTACAGTGCTCTGCACACAGTAAGCACTCAATAAATATGACTGACTGAATGAATCTGGTATCCAACCCAGCGCTAAGTACAATGCTTGGTATAATGCTGGACATATAGTAAGCCCTTCAATAGCACAGTAATCATTATCATCATTTTCAAGCTTATGAAGCTCTCCCCAACATAACATACCAACGGGACACAAGTCTTCTACCAACTGGTCAACAGAGGATTGCCCAAGGTCTTTTACGATTAGTACAGTGCTTTGCATACAGTGAGTACTCAATTAATAGAATTGAATTAATGAATGAACAAATGAAGGAGGGTGGTGACAGACGCAGTGTTATGTTTAGGGAACTCTAGCCAGAGGACAATTGTTTCTCCCAAGAAATAATAATTGATATATTTGTTGAGTATTTACTGCCAAGCGCTATACCAATTGCTGCAGTAGATACATGGTAATCAGACCAGACAAAGTCCCTGTCCCTCAAGGGACTCACTATCAAAATCGGATGGACAATAAATACTAAATCCCCATTTTCCAGATGAGGAAACTGAGGCCTAAAGAAGTGATTAATTTCTTTGTGGTATTTGTTAAGCATGTACAAAGTGCCAAACACCACATTAAACACTGGGGTAGAAACAGTCAGGTTGGATACAGTCCATAGGAATCACAGTTTTAGTCTCCATTATACAGATAAGGCCACTGGGGCACAGACAAGTGACTTCCCCAGGTTACCTCTCAGTCAAGTGGTAGAGCTGGTATTAGAACCCAGGTCAAGTAGACTACCCTATATTCTTCCTCCTGTTTTGTGGACAGAGGAATATTTTTTAAGATACCTACAGAGTATCTTCAGGATGATGATGATGATAATGAGAGTAATGATGATTCATGCCCAGGTCTGTCTGGTCAGAACATAACATCCTTGAAAGCAAACTTTCAAATTGGCCTCAATAGTTTTATTACTCATCCACAGGGGAGAAAGATCAAGAAGCCATGAGACATTTAAGCATGTCATAATGGATAGAGCATGGGCATGGGAACCAGAAGGTCTTGGGTTCTAATCCTGGCTCTGTCACTTGTCTGCTGTGTGACCATGATCAAGTCACTTCACCTCTCCGTGCCTCAGTTACCTCATATGTAAACTAGGGATTGAGACTGTGAGTCCCACATCGCACAGGGACTGTGATCCCCCCGCCACCCATCTGCTTGTATGCAAACCCAGAGCTTAGAACAGACCCTGGCATATAGTCAGCACTTAACAAATACCATAATCATTATTATTAGTATTTGCCCAAATAACCCATAAGGGAGACAAGAATAGGAAGCAGGAAGCTCTGGTGGCAGAGGAGAGTAGGGTGGTTTAACAGAAAAGTGCAGTCCTGAGAGTAGGGAGACCTGGGTTCTCTGTCAGATGGCCTTGGGCGAGTTAAGCTCTCTGTGCCTTTATTTCCTCATCTATAAAATGGGGATATGACTCCTATTCTCCCTTGCCATAAGCCATGAACCCACATGGGACGGGGACTGTTTCCTATCTGACTGGCCTCTATTTTTTTTTTAATGGTATTTGTTAAATGTTTACTATGTAAGGATCAGGATGTTTAGAAAAAGTGGTTCTACTGAATACGGGGGCGGGGGTGGGGAAATGCTGATACTGGGGACTCTGATCATACACACGGACTTTTCACCTCTGGACCACCTTCCCTGGAGAAATGGGATGAATAAAAGAATAACTGTTTGGAAAAAAGGTTAAGGAAAGCAATGGTACTCTCCATTCCCAGTTTTGTGGTTGTACTCTCCCCAGACTCAGAGCTCTGAACACATTAAATGCTCAATCCGTACTACCAATGGCTGGATTGATCCAACATTCCTGGGAACAGATGACTCTGACTGGGGAAGATTTGGGAGAGAAATCTGATATTGTAGTGAGCATTTTACCTGAAGAGATATTTCAAAATTTACCAAGTGGGTTGAGTTTTTTTCAACTCTAGCAATGTAGCCATATTCTTAAAATGAGTGAAACACTTAGATCTGCCAAACAGATTTCTCAGAAAATCATTAATGGTTCATTTCTGAGTTTAGTTAACAGTAGAATAGAAAAAAACCACAGTACTTAACAGTACTTTCTGCTTTTAGCAGTTGCCTCATCAGAGTACACTGCACCAAGGTCCAAGCTCAATAGATCCTAGTGAATAAAGGACAATGAAAGGATTTTTTTTCCCTCCAAGTGGACTGAAAGCATAAAACAGACATCCAAAGCTAAGAATCAGAGAAGGGAACTTTTAAAATTCACAGTTATTTATTATAAGAAATGTTAGTGGGTTTGAGTTAAACACCCGTTTATCAACTTTTTTTAAATCTCCCATTCACTTCTTTTCTAACTCACCTCACATCCTCTATTTAATTAGTGGCAATATTTTAAAGATATTAGATACTTGTTTTCTCTCCTAGATTATGGGTCCCTTGTGTGACAATCTTGCATCTACCCTAGCACTAAGCACAGTGACTGGCACACAGTAAGCACTTAAACATTCATTCAATCGTATTTATTGAGTGCTTACCGTGTGCAGAGCACTGTACTAAGTGCTTGGGAAGTACAAGTTGGCAACATATAGAGACAGTCCCTACCCAACAGTGGGCTCACAGTCTAAAAGGGGGAGATGGAGAACAAAACCAAACATACTAACAAAATAAAATAAATAGAATAGACATGAGATGATGATGATGGCATTTGTTGAGCGCTTACTATGTGCAAAGCACCGTTCTAAGCGCTGGGGCAGATACAGGAGGACCAGTTTGACCCACAGGGGGCTTACGGTCTTCATCCCTATTTTACAGATGAGGCGGACATCCAAGCAGAGATGTCTTGAAGGCAGGAGGATACGCAAGACCGCAAAGAGGGAGGGAGATCAGGGCTGGATACGTAGGTTTGGGTGTCATCAGCCTAGGGGTGATAGTTGAAGCCGTGGGAGTAGACGGAGAAAAGAAGGGGACCCTTGAGGGACCCCCCGACACACAGCTGGGGGATGGCAGGCAGAAGAGGAATCCGCGAAAGAGAAGGAGCACGAGCAGCTGGAGAGACAAGAGGAGAACCGGGAGAGGACGGTGTCAGTGCCGAGCAGGGCTCACAGTCTCAATCCCCATTTTCCAGATGAGGTAACTAAGGCTCAGAGAAGTGAAGCAATTTCACCTGTGATATTTGATATGTGATATTTGTGATATTTCAAATATCACAATGATTACCGGTAGCCCCAGGATTGCCAATGTCCATCAGGATAGCAGAGAGTAGTGGGCAAAAGGGAGCTGGGAAGAGAACCCAGACACCCAAACTTCCAGTCCTCATTCCTTTTGCCAAGCTGAGGCTCTACAAACATAAAAAATCACTATATCACCAGTAATTATCAGGGCTTCTTTTGCTCTAAGCACAAGGGCTGAAGCAAGGTTTTCATATTGGAGAGAGTCAGTGTCTCATATGGAGCTCATCAATCAGAGGAAGGAGAAAAGTTATACTGACCCATTTTACAGAGGAGGAAACTGAGGTCCAGAGAGGTTAAGTGAGTTGCTCAAATTTAAACAGCAGGTCAGTGGCAGAACTGGAACTATCAATCAATCAATGGTATTTATTGAGTACTTATGCACAGAGCACTGTACTAAGCGCTTGGGAGTGCACAATACAACAGAATAAGGTACAGTCCCTGCTCCTAATAAGCTTTACAAGGCTAGAACCCCGGTTCCATTGTGAATTTATATGTTTTGTGGTATTTAAGCCCTTTCTGTGTGTCAAACACTGTTCTAAGTACTGGGGAAGATACAAGTCAGTTAGGTTTGACGCAAACCCTGGCTCTCATGGGGCTCACAATCCAAGGAGGAGGGAGAACAGGAGAACTGAGGTGCAGAGAAGTTAAGTGGCTTGCACAAGGTCATGCAGCAAGCAACTGGCAGAGCTGGGATTAGAAACCAATCTCTCTGACTTCCATAACCATGCTCTTTCCATTAGGCCACAGTGCTTTTCTAATGCTCCTGATCTGGAGTGTCTACTGATTTACTGACTGTTCCCAGACCCCTATTCTTTCCCCTCAGCTTCACCGCCTCAATACTAATCGACCCCTGACTCTGGAGGTGCCTCCTTGTCCCCATGCCAGGGGACAGCCAGGCCCAGCTAGCACTGGGCTGGCTCAGGAAACATGGTCACCTACTGAGACTTGCTACTATAGAACTCCCTTCCAGCCCCGATGAAAGATCGCACATCAGACAAATGGCAGAGCCTGTTAGAACCCAGGTCCTCTGATTCCCAAGCCCGGGCTCTTTCCACTAGGCCCCACTACTTCCTAAGACTCTAAACCAAAGAGTCTAGAGTTGAGCATCCGAGCTGAAGGGCTCCAAGGGCACTGCTCTCCATTTTTATGTCAAAGCTTTGACCTGAATGGGGTTCCCTTCTCATGGGGTGAGCACACACTCCAACTGTGGCAGGAGGCACCAGAGTGGAAGCCGGGTGAACAGCCTCCAGCCTGCGCTTATCTTCTGCCAACAAGAGAGTTTGACAAATGCCGGAAGCAAATGAGGCTCGGCCGCTTGCCACTCGGCCACGACAACAGACCAATCACATGAGGAGGCAGGTGACAGAGCCGATCCCCACTGCACCTGAAAACAGAAACACCTCGAAAAATGACAGAAACCTTTCAGAGATGGAGGAAGGCAAGGAGAATGGAGGGCAGCAACTCAGAGATCTCTCAGCTGCTTATCCAGAGTTCCTGGTTCCGTAACTCAGGCCAAGGCTGTGTTCAGAGGGATGGAGAGTGGGGGGTGAAAAGAGGAGATGACACCCCACCCAGAGTTCTCTCACCTGTTTTCCCAGAATTCCTGACTCTGTACTTCAGGTGCAGGCTGTGTTTGAAGGACAATGAGAGAAGGGAAAGGAGAGAGGAAGGCAGGAAACCAGAGTCCTCTCACATGCTTTCCCCAAAATGTTTGGCTCTGTTCTTCAGGCAAAGGCTGTGTGTTCAGGGGGATGGAGAGAGGAGAGTGAGGAGAGGGGAAGGAAGCAACCCAGACTCCTCTCACCTACTTATCCAGAATTCCAGGCTCTGTACCTTAGGTCAAGGCTGTGTTCATTGTATCCCAGAGAGGAGGGGGGCAGGACATGGTTTGAAAAATTTCCTTCCTATAATATTCATTTTCAAGGGTCTGGGTAAAGCCCAGAGTTTAGTTTATTCAGTCCCAACTAAAATAAAGGGGGTTCACCATGAGAATGCTTAGTTATGAATAAATATTTATATTCATACTTGCCCAGTGAACTTTGAAGTTAAAAATGGAGTCACTGAGGATTGATCCAGAAATAGTACGTGAGTGCTTACTGTGTGCCAGGTACTCTACTAAGCACAAGAGGGCTGGTAGACCTAATCCATGTCCTGAAAGAGCTTACTGTGTATAAAACAGTGTACTGAGCACTTGGGAGAGTACAGTAAACTAGACACGATCCTGCCCTCGAGGAGCTTACAGTTTGCATACGGAGCACTGTACACACACTGAGAAGGCACAACAGTTGGTGAATGTTATTCCCAGCCTCAAGGATCTTATCTACTACATGCAGAGCACTGATCACCTAGGAGAGTACGAGAGAGCCAGAAAACACAATTCCTGCTCTCGAGCTGGCGGTCTAAGTTGGGGAGACAGATGGGAGGCTAGGGCATTCGATAACAGCACTTCTGAACCGGAACCTCAGTCATTCATATTAGCATCTTCTCTGGAGGCAGTGGGTGGAGTTGATGATACCCTTCCTCTTGCAGGTCAAGAAGAAGTGGAGGAGCAGCATTGCACAGTGGGTAGAGCACCGGCCTGGGAGTCAGAAGGACATGGGTTCTAAATGCAGCTGCCCCATTTGTCTGGTGTGTGACTGGGCAACTAAATTAAATGATCTGTGCCTCAGTTATTTCATCCACAAAATGGGGATTAAGACCATGAGCCTTGTGTGGGACAGAGACTGTGCCCAACTCAATTACATTGTACCTATCCCAGTGTTTAATACAGTGCTTGGCACATAGTAAGCTCAATGTGAACAGGGAAGGTCAATGTTTATGGATGTACTGCACTTTCCCAAGTGCTTAGTATACTGCTCTGCATAAAGTAAGCGCTCAATAAAAATGATTGAATGAACATAGTGAGTGCTTAACAAATACCACAATAATTACTATTCCCTAGAATATGGATAGTTTGGTCTCTAGGCTCAGCTAGGTGACAAGCAAATATGGTCTTCTATCATTGGTAGTTATGGAGTGCTTACTGTAGACAGAGCACAGAGCTAAGCGCTTGAGAGGGTTCAATACAGAATTGGTAGACATGCTCCCTGCCCACAGCTAATTTACAGTCTAGAGGTGAGTGTACAGTTTAGTACCTTCTGTACTTAGCCAATTGTGCAATCTCATCTGTCCATTGGACTACAAAGTTTAAGGCAGCAAAACATGATCTACAATGCAGTTCTCAATAGAGAAGCCACATGGCTCAGTGGAAAGAGCATGGGCTTTGGAATCAGAGGTCATGGGTTCAAATCCCAGCTCTGCCAATTGTCAGCTATATGACTTTGGGCAAGTCACTTAACTTCTCTGTGCCTCAGTTACCTCATCTGTAAAATGGGGATTAAGACTGTGAGCCTCCTTTGGGACAAGCTGATCATGTTGTAACCTCCCCAGTGCTTAGAACAGTGCTTTGCACATAGTAAGTGCTTAATAAATGCCTTCATTATTATTATTATTACAGAGCAATAATTTGATGGCCTCAAAGGTGTACACACACAGGTATACACACACACACACACACACACAGAGCTGTTCACTGAATAATAAGGCAACTGCTCTCAGCTCCTGCCTCTCAGCTTCACAAGGACATACTGAGGACAAAATGAAAGATAATTCATAGGAAAACATAGTGATATACTCAATACATCCCTTCTGGACAAAGTCCAGAGAGAGAAAAGAAATTCTGAAGACGTGTCAGTCCTGAGAATCTTGTATACACAACTCCCATGGTGCCCAGGGGTAGATTTACAGTATGATTATTCAAAATATTGAGAAATGTTGTGGCCCAGTGGTAAGAGCACAGGCTTGGGAGTCAGAGGACCTGGCTTCTAACCCCAGCTGTGCCACTTGTACGCTGTGTGACTTTAGGCTGGTTACTTCACTGTGCCTCAGTTCCCTCATCTGTAAAACGGAGATTAAAACCACGATCCCTTTGTGGACAGGGACTGGGCCCAACATGATCATTCTTTATCTACCCCAGGGCTTAGCACACTGCTGGCACAGAGCACTTAACACATATCACAATTGACTACTATTATAATTATTGTTGTTACTCATATCAATGTCTGTCTCCTGCTCTAGATTTTAAGCTTGTTATGGGTAGGGAATGTGCATTCTGTTATATTGTCCTCTCTCAAGCACTCAGTCCAGTGCTCTGCACATAATAAGTGCTTAATAAACACCGAGTGATTGCTAGACTGTAAGCTCATCCTCTATACTAAAAGCTCATTGTGGGCAGGGAGCATGCCAACCAACACTACTGCACTATGTTCTCCCAAGCACTTAGTCCGGTGCTCTGCACGACAAGTGCTCAATAAATACCATAGATTGATGGACTGATTGATTATCTGGAGCAGTTTCTGAGCTCTCAAGCTAAGGGTGGTAGCCCACCCTCTCCGCCTGAGCTTCCACAGTCTGCAGTGTTCCCTCTCTCCATCTCTGGCATCTTCTGTGTGATCCTGAGGCCCACCTCTGCCTCAGTGCCCCCTGGAACTATAACACCCTCCCCTAATTTGTATTATCCAGTATTGGGCATTATCTGGGCAGTGTCTCATTCAATGGTATTCACTGCTCATTTATATTAATGTCTGTCTCCCCATTTGTACGGTAAGCTCGTTTGTGGCCAGGGAGTGTATCTGCCAACTCTGTTGGACTGTACTCTCCTGAGTGCTTAGTACACTGTTCTGCACATAAGTGCTCAATAAATATAATTATAATAATTGTGCTTTTTGTTAAGTGCTTACTACATGCCAGGTACCATACTAAGTGCTAGGGGAGATACAAGGTAATCAGGTTGCCCATTGTCCCAGTCGCAAAAGGGGTTCACAGTCTAGGTAGGAGGAAAACTGGGGATTTAATCCCCCTTCAATAATAATGATAATAATAATAATAATAATGATGGTATCTTTTAAGCGCTTACTATGTGCCAAGCACTGTTCTAAATGCTGGGGTAGACACAAAGTAATCAGGTTGTCCCACCTGGGGCTCACAGTCTTCATCCCCATTTTACAGATGAGGTAACTGAGGCACAGAGACATTAAGTGACTAGCCCAAAGTCACACAGCTGAAAAGTGGCAGAGCCGGGATTAGAAACCACGACCCCTGACTCCCAAGACCGGGCTCTTTCAACTAAGCCACATTGCTTCTATTGCTTCAGTAAGCATGGCCTAGTGGAAAAAACACTGGCTTGGAAGTCAGGGGATCTGGGTTCCAATCCCAGCACTGCCAACTTTTGCATGACTCTGGTCATGTCACATCTCTGTGCCTCTGTTTCCTCAACTGTAAAATGGGCATTCAGTGCCTGTTCTCCCTCCTACTTAGACTGTGAGCCCCATGCAAGAAAGGGACTGTGTCCAACCAAACTAAAATAAATCCATCGCAGTGCTTAGAACAGTGTTTGGCACAAAATAAGTGCTTAGTAAATACCATTTAAAACAAATATTAAGCACTGTACTAAGTTCTTGGGAGAATATGATACAACTCTATCAAGAGATATAATTCCTGCCAACAAGTGCTTGTATCTACCCGAGCTGTCAGGACAGTGCCAGGCACATAGAAAGTGCTTAAATACCACAAAAAAAAGCTCTTAGTATAGTGGTCTGCACACAGTAAGCACTCAATAAACACCACTGGTGTTTGATGGAGCTTACAGTCCAGAGGAACATCTTTCAGGGTCCAAACTGTATTGTCCACTTCAACAAGGAAGGTATCCCCTGTTCCAACCATGCCAACTAAACAGCAGATTCCACAGGCATTCCTTCGATTTCTATTCATTTCCTCCTTGCATTTATCCAGATTATCACCAGCAACAGTGAACAAACACTGCCACCTCCTGTTGAAAAGTTCCACAGCTAGAAAGATTCATTCCTCTAGAAAGCAAATGGGACATGGGCAATGAGAACAGGCTCAAAACAAGCCACGGTGGCTCCTTTGGTTGATGGGAATTTGCTCTCACCTTCCACTTCTGCCAGAGGAGACGCCCCCCCACCCCTCACACGACCCCTGCACTCTCCCTGGCCTACCACTGTGGTGCGCTTCAGTCAGTCAATCATATTTCTTGAGCGTTTACTATTTGCAAAGGGCTTTACTAAGTGCTTGGAAGAGTACAATATAATAATAAATGGGCACATTCCCTGCCACAAGCTTGCAAGCTGGCAAAAGCCAGGTCCTCAATGGGCTTTGGATTAGAGCAATGCAGGGCCCAAGTGATCACAATCAGTCTAAGAGTTCCAATATTTAGCATGCCCCACGTTTATATGGGTCTTTCCCAGACTGATACAGGTCTCTGAAGCATCCAGCTGTTCCACTGGCCTTCCTGATAGCCAACCATGACAACTACATGCCCATCAGCCCGCGTCCCTCAAAATGAGGGCTCGGCACCAAATAACGCCTGAGTGCAATGACTTGCAGCTGATTATGGGCAGGCATCGTGCAGAGCTCTGGGGTAGGACAATCCCAATGGACACAGTCCCTGTTCCACATGGGATTCGCAGTCTAAGTGGGAGGGAGAAGATGTATCTTGGCCCCATTTTACAGATGAGGGAACTGAGGCCCAGAGAGGTGAAGTGACTTGACAAAGGTCATACGGCAGGGCAAGCGTTGGGCTCAGAATTCAAACTCAAAGCCCGCCAACACCAAACCCGACAGGGCTCATCACAAAAGCCCAAGAGACTGTCAGTTTCACTGACTGGTTGTCAGCCACACACTTGGGACCGTACAACCTGTCTCAACAACATCATCATCACCATCATCAATCGTATTTATTGAGCGCTTGCTGTGTGCAGAGCACTGTACGAAGCGCTTGGGAAGTACAAATTGGCAACATATAGAGACAGTCCCTACCCAACAGTGGGCTCACAGTCTAAAAGGGGGAGACAAAACCAAACATACTAACAAAATAAAATAAATAGAATAGATATGTACAAGTAAAATAAATAGAGTAATAAATATGTACAAACATATATACATATGTACAGGTGCTGTGGGGAAGGGAAGGAGGTAAGATGGGGGGATGGAGAGAGGGACGAGGGGGAGAGGAAGGAAGGGGCTCAGTCTGGGAAGGCCTCCTGGAGGAGGTGAGCTCTCAGTAGGGCCTTGAAGGGAGGAAGAGAGATGGCTTTCACCCTCCAGCAGCCTACAATCTAATGACAAGGTGACCATAATAACAATAATCATCATAATAATTGTGGTATTTGTTTACTACGTGCCAGGCACTGTACTAAGTGTTGGGGTAAATGCAAGTTAATTGGGTTGGACTTAGTGCCTGTCTCGCATAGAACTCACAGATGCAATCCCCATTACACAGGTGAGGAAACCCAGGCACAGGTAAGTGACTTACCCAAGGTCACACAGCAATCGAGTGACAGAGCTGGGATTAGAACCCAGGTCCTTCTGACTCCCAAGCCCGTGCTCTATCCACTCCCATCACACTCCCTTCTAGCCTGGCCATCAAAAACTGCATTCCTCAACCCACCAAGGGCTCATAACCAACTCTTCAGACACACCTGCTGAGGGGGTGGGGTTCCATTTCCATTCCCTCCATCTTGCTGCCTGGAGTGGAAGCAGCGTGGCCTAGGGGATAGGGTTTGATAGGGCTCTGGCTGGGGAGTCAGATGGACCTACGTTCTAATTCCCACTTCATCACTTGTCTGCTGTGTGCCTTGAGAGAGTCACTTCACTTCTCTGTGCCTCTGTTGCCTCATCTATAAAACGGGGACTAAGAATGTGTGAGTCCCATGCGGGACAAGAACTTTTTCCAAACTGATTATCTTGTATCTACCCCAGCTCCTGGCACATACCTTATCAAATATCAAAGAAAGAAAGCAGTAAATAGGCTTCACTCCTCTGAAATAAGCAGCTGTGATCTCCACTTTTGAAAGACAAGGAGACTCTATTCTCTAGAAATCCAGTGAATCAGGAAATGAATTACAGTAGTTTGGACAATAGTACTGGTAGTTGCCCTCTAGATCGTGAGCTCTTTATGGGCAAGGAATATGTCTGCTAATACTGTTGTGTCATACTGTTCCGAGCGCTTAGTACAGTGCTCTGTTTATAGAGGCCTGCAACACGATTCAAGTTGAGTCTATTTAAAACCTGCAGCTGTGACACTGAGGTTTTCCGGTCGAACCAGCAGCGACACGGATAGACTGTGGATGATTCAGCCAAGACAGAGGTCATTCTCTTAGCCCGCGACTCCTTCAACCCGAACACTAACGTACACCTCCAATTCTTCAAGTCGGCCAAGGCCTACATGAAGAAAACAGGAAGATACAGAGTTGTAAGGCATCATTTTCCAGTGGGTGAGGTTTACAAGGAGAAAGGATGTATCGGTGCCCGTCACCGGGTAGTCATGATCTGACCTACCACCCAAACTTCAAAATGGGTGCAAGTGGATGACTGGGAAAGTCTTCAGAAGGAATGGATAGAGATGGCAAAAGTGCTCCATCACCATCATCAGAAACTGGCCACTGGTAACGCAAATAATAACATGCAGGATTTGGCTCCTCTGACCAAATGTGGAAGGAAGAGAAAGCAGTCTGAAACCAGCCCAGACTCTAGGAAAAAGAATCCATCCAATTGGGAAACCTAAAGAGGGTTAGAGCTCAAATTACCCTGCGGGTCAGATTTTCTGGAGTCCTTCAGGAGTCCTAACTTGGGAAAGAAAGAGAATGCTGCCGAAATTGCATCCAACTGTATAGTCCTACCTGTCACCTGGGCTGGGAACGATGCCGAGAAATTTTTCTACCAGTCGGACATGCTGTGGCAACATGGGAGCAACATCCACCTGGTGAATGAGTGGATTCCCAATGACATCTGGTCCACCGAACCCTCCACAGGGTCCGGAGCATCCACTATGTAGTCCTGGAACATCGAAAAGCACAGCCCCTTGATTTCGCAAAGCGAAGACAGGAATACTGGGTTCATCCTGGCTCCTCTGCAGAAACATTCCCAAGAAATCAGACAGTCAGAGATTCTGGAGCCTGGCCTAGCAGCCTCCACCCAAGGTGTAAAGTGACCTGGGGTTTTCACAGCAGAAACATCTAAGAGACAATTTGATCTACTCTTTCAAAGGTAGAGCAAGGCCTAGTGGACAGAGCATGGGCCTGGGAGTCAGAAAGTCATGGGTTCTAATAGCATCTCTGCCACTCTCTGCTGTGTGATCTTGGGCAAATCACTTCACTTCTCTGTGCCTCACATTGTGTCTGACCCAATTTGCTTGTATCCACCCCAGTGCTCAGTACAGAGCATGGCACAAACTAAGTGCTTCACAAATACTGTAATTATTATTATTATTATCACTATTAAATGCAGGCAAACAAAGCAGTAGCAGGTTGGTTTCTTTCCAATCCAAACATTTTGTTTGGTCTAATACCAGGGAAAATACTGTGTGTGTGAATTTTTTTGTTTTTTTTCCCCCCTTCATCTTAATGAAAAACAGAGTTTGACTTGGTTGTCAAAGGCCCCACGGCTTCAGTGACCTCAGACATGGTGAGACTGGGACCTGAGCAGTGTGGTTTTGGTATCCAAACTGAGAAAATGGTGAAAAGTTAGCCCAGACCCATACCAAATCCCTCCAATTTTACTAACCCAAGTAGTTCTTCAAGACCAAGGGAGAAAAGGCTTTCAACCACAATTTTTTGGGGGGCCTGCTCTACTCAATATCCATGAGTGCTAGGAGGAAGTCTGAAAGTGTTGGTAAATTTTTTTATCTTCAGAGAAGGTTTTAAAGATCTTATTAACTGCACCTCACACCCTCAGCATACTAAGCCTTTTAATGAACAGATGAAACTGGCCTTTCCTCATCTATATTAACAGACTGAAAGAGTAAGGAGAAAGATGGTCATTTTTCCTGGATGCTTCCCTTGTGTTTTGGAAAAAATCATATTGCTCGGGCTGATTACAAACTCAGAATGATGCCATTGTGGGATATTATGAAGTCAGAATTCTGTCAGTGTGGGACAGAGTCTGTACTCGACAATAAAGCAGAACCTTTTAAAGGCTGGTGCAGAGACGTCAAGCTTGTGGGTAATGTTAATATGGGTGATATTTCATATCATTTGCACTCGATAGGACACTGGGGCTGCATGCCTGTGTCGTAACCACTGCCGAAAGGTAGTTCAGGGACAAAAGTGTTCCTGGGTCTCCTCCACATGGGATCGATCACGGCACAGCCGGATTGCTTTAATCCCAACCCTCCTGGACTGCGTTACCTGCCCCAGGCCAAACTGCAGCCTCCTGCCCAGTTACACCACCTCAATCGATCGAAGCTAACCCAGATATAAGGAGGAAGCTCCAACTGCTTCATTTCTGCCATCCCCATGATGTCCAAGCGACTTATCCTGGGTTACCCCAAAAGTAGCAATATCTACATATTTGTTCTCCTCATGGAGGCCCTCACAATGGATTTTCTTGTGCGTCCCCTCTAGACCGTAAGTAAGCTCACTGTAGGCGGGGAATGTGTCTGTGATACTGTGGTATCGTACTCTTTCATGTGCTTAGTATGGTGTCCTGCACACAGTAAATGCTCAATGAATACGTAAATAAATAAGTATTTATTGAGCAAAAATGACTGACTGATCTGCACATAGTACGTGCTGAATAAATTCCTTTGACTGACTGACAGAAAGGCTGTTCCATATCCACTGGGGGCCCTTGGGCAGTGCCCAGGGGCCACCTGGCTGGAAGAGAAATCTGGCCTCGGGTGTGGTCAGAAGTGGGCGCAGTGGACGAGAGTGCAGGCCAGGCTTCACAAAGGTACTCATTTATTCACATTTATTGAGCACTTAACGTGTGCAGAACACTGTCATAGGCACTTGGGAGAATACCATATAATAAACACATTCCCTGCCCACAACAAGCTTACAATCTAGAAGGGGAGGCAGTCTTTAAATATAAATAATGTACAGATATTACTCTGTGGGGCTGGGAGTGGGGGCTGCATGAAGGGAGCAAGTTAGGGTGACAGTAGGGCCAGGGAAAAGAGGAAAGGAGGGCTTAGCTAGGGACAGCCTCTTGGAGCAACGTTGGCAGGAATCTAAGTCAGTCACAAGAAGGATGAGGCACTTTGCCTCATTTTTTTTTATTTTAAAATGGTATCTGTTAAGCTCTTACTATGTGCCAGGCACTGTATTAGGCACTATGGTAGATCCAAGTTGATCACATCGGACACTGTCTCTGTCCCACATGGGGTTCAAAGTCTTAATCCCTGTTTTAGATGTGGAAACTGAGGCCCAGAGAAACAAAGCGACTGGATTCACTCGGGTCACATGGCAAACAAGTGGCAGAACCAGGATGAGAACCAAGTTCCTTCCTCCTTCCAGGCTGGTGCTTCATCCGCTAGGCCACGTTGCTCTAGTCCTGTTACGGAGTGAGGCAGGGCTTTCCAGCATTTGGACTTGACATCATTTCTAGTTTGTTCAATCTTCAATCTTACAATCCAGCTGCATTGGCCTCATGATGATGATGATGGTGGTATTTTTTAAGCACTTACAATGTGCTAACCACTGGGGTAGATACAGAGTAATCAAGTTTCCCCACATGGGGATCACACTTTTAATCCCCATTTTACAGATGAGGTCACTGAGGTCCAGAGAAGTTAAGTGACATGCCCAAGGTCGCACAGCAGACTGATCTTCAATGGTTGTCACTGTGCATGGAGGCAACTGCAAACACAATGCAATGTTTACTAAAGCATCTAGCAAGTTCTCTTTTCCTCAGAATTTTGTGACCTTGGGTGAAATGCCTCGGGACCTATCATTCCACAACTTGAAAAAAACTGTACAGATTTAAGTCAAAACGGAACAATCCTCCCCTAGATTCTAAGGCAAGATAGTATTGCGTGGTAGGTGATGGCGCCTGTGAGAAACAAGCCAAACTTTCAGGTTCCTGTCTGTTGGTTCCTAAGGCCCCCTCTGTCTGGGGGTCACCTACCCTGGAGCTTCAGGGGTAGGATGGGGTTTTGGACACCAGAAACTGGGAGTTAGGCAATGGTGTCTTCTTACTTTCTCAGTTGGGTTGGGCTGGGCTCAGCTCCCTTGCAAAATGTAGGGATTTTGGCTTGCTGAGCCTCAGTCTCCCAGCTGAGAGCAATGCAGATCATCTAGTGGGAGGAGCCTCAGAGTGGCAAGACAGCACAGCCACTTAACTCTTGCCTGGAAGAAGCAGGTCTGCCCTTGAAGACCCTCTCTGCACCCTGGTATGGGTTTAATACTTCAATCCCCCTTCTGACTACTCTCTGGTGGAGTTTATCTTCGTGGGTCTTTCTCAATCGTATTTATTCAGCACTTACTATGTGCAGTGCATTGTACTAAGTGATTGGGAGACTACAATATTATATAGTTGGTGGAAGAAAGAATAAGAGATGGAGAAGCAGCATGACATAGTGACTAAAGCACCTGCTTGGAAGTCAGAAGGACCTGAGTTCTACTCCCAGCTATGCCACTTAACGGCTGTGTGACCTTGGGCAACTCTTAACTTCTCTGTGCCTCAGTTACCTCACCCATAAAATGGGGATTAAGACTGTGAGCCTTATGTGAGACAGGGACTGTATCGAGCTCAATTACCTTGTATCTGTCCCAGTACTTAGTACAGTGCTTGGCGCACAGTAAGCTTGTTGTGGGTAGGGAAGGTGTCTGTTCATTGTTGTACTGTACTCTCCCAAGCACTTAGTAAAGAACTGCACACAGTAAGTGTTCAATAAATACGACTGAATGAAGATAGTAAGTGCTTAACAAATACCACAATTATTACCTGTTAGAATATGGATACCTTGGTCTCCAGGCTCAGCTGGGGGACAGGCAAATACAGTCTTCACTCATTGCTTTTATTGAGCACTTACTGAGAGCAAACCACAGTACTAAGCACTTGGAAGGGCACAATACAGAGTTAGTGGACATGTTCCCTGCCCGCAGCCAATTTACAGTCTAGAAGTGAGCTTATATTCATTCATTCAATCATATTTATTGAGCCCTTACTGTGTGCAGAGCACTGTATTAAGCGCTTGGGAAGTACAAGTTGGCAATATAGAGATGGTCCCTACCCAACAGTGGGCTCACAGTCTAGAACAGGGTGACAGAGAACAAAACATATTAACAAAATAAAATAAATAGAATAAACATGTACAAATAAAATAAATAAATAGAACAATAAATACAAACATATATACATATATACAGGTGCTGTGGGGAGGGGAAGGAGGTAAGGTGGGGGGAGGAGGAGGAGGGAGAGAGGAAGGAGGGGACTCAGTCTGGGAAGGCCTCCTGGAGGAGGTGAGCTCTCTTACAGTTTGGAACCTTTGGTGCTTAGCCCACTTGTGCAATCTCATCTGCCAATTGGAGCTACAAAGTTTAAGGCAGCAAAATGTGGATCTAAAGAGCAATTTTCAACAGCTAGGGCACATAAACTGATGGCATTAACATGGGTATATGTATACATATACATACACACACATACAGCTGTCCACTAAATACTAAGGCAGTTGCTCTCAGCTGCTGCCTTTCAGCTTCACAAGGACATTGTGAGGACAAAATGAGAGATAACTGACAGGAAAACGTGGTGGGATATTCAATGCATCCCTTTTGGTCAAAGCCCAGTCCAAGTCAAAACAGAACAATCCTCCCCTTGACTCTAAGGCAACACAGTATTGTGCAGTAAGTGATGTTGCCTGTGAAAAACAAGCCAAACTTTCAGGTTCCAGTCTTTTGGCTCCTAAGGCCCCATCTATCTGGGGGTCACCAGTACTGGAGCTTTTGGGGTAGAGTGGGGTTTTGGACACCAGAAACTGGATGTTAGGCGGTGGTGTCTGCTTACCTTCTCTGTTGGCTTGTGCTTCTTCAGAGAAAGCAGTGGTTACCACTTTGTTGAGGCTCTCTCAGCTGAGAGCCCTGCAGGTCTCATCTACGTAACCCTTGCCTGGACACAGCAGCTCTACCTTTGAAGACCTTCTCTACACCCTGACAAGGGTTTAATACTTCACTCCCCCTCCTGAGTACTCTCTGTTGGAGTTTATCTTGGAGGGTCTTTCAAGCATATTTATTGAGTTCTTACTGTGTGCAGAGCACTGTACTAAGTACTTGGGAGAGTATAAGAAGATAGAGTCGGTGCACAGGTTTCCTGCCCACAACTTTCATTCTTTCATTAATTCAGCCATGTTTATCAAGTGCTCACTGGGTGCAAAGCAATGTACTAAGAGCTTGGAAGAGTACAATATAACAACCAACACATTTCCCACCCACATGAACTTACTGACTAGTTTCTATCCAGAAGCCCCAGGCTGGAGAGATTTCCCCCCATTTGCACAGCAGGCTGGTTTCCCTGGCCAATTCCCACAGCCATGTGGAGTGGACCGGTGTCTGGGAAGGGGCGCCGGGGGAAATGGGACCCCGGGAGGAATGGGACCCCAGGGGGAAGGGGAGACCAGACCCCATCCCCCATGGGGGCCACTAAGATCCTCTCCAGAAATGAAGCCTACTGGGAAAAGAAGGTCAAAGCCCAGTTTTGTGTCCCCTCGGGCTTCTGAGGCCCAGTTCTGTCCCGATGGGACTCTGAGGCCTGGTTCTGTTTCCCTGGGGCTCAGTGCTGAAGGAGGCCATTCCTATCAGAGATAGCAGAAAGCCAGGTCACTTGGTGGAGACAGTGCTTATCTGGGAGTCAGAAGACCCGAGTTCCAATCCTACCTCCACCACTTACCTGCTGCGTGAGCTTGTGTGAAGTGACTTAAGCCTCTCTGCCTTGGTTTCTTCATCTTTAAAATGGGTACTCAATACCTGACCTCCCTTTTTTTAATGGTATTTGTTAAGCACTTTATTATGTGCCAGAAACTGTACTGAGCACTGGGACAAATACAAGATAATCAAGTTGGACAGAGTCCCGTTTCCCACATGGGACTCACAGTATTTATCTCCATTTCACAGATGAGGTAAATGAGACACAGAGACGTTAAATAACTTGCCCAAGGTGACACATAGCAAACAAGCCAGGGACTGTGGCTGTCCTGATCATTTAATCTCTTCCCCCAGCACTCAGGACAGTACTTGGTTAATAATAAGCATATAGGAAGGAAAGGTCACTGTCTTGTACTAGGGATGACACAAAGGATTCGACAAGAGGAGGAGCAGAAGCAAGGCACCGCCAATACATATATATATATATATATATATCAGTATATATTTACGTGCAGGAGTTAGAGCGATATACTTAAGTGCTAATGGAACTATTGGGAATGCTACAACTTAGGGTGTTGGGAATTAAACAGAAAAGGCCTCCTGGAGAAGGAGGAGGAGGGAGAGGAGGAGGAGAGGTTTCAGGAGGTTTTGAGGATGGGAGGAGATGTGATAATGGTCATAATAATGTTACAAATAATAGTGGTATTTGTTAAGTGCTTACTGTGTGACAAGCAATGTACTAAACTCTGGGGTAGATATAAGATAGTCAGGTCCCACATGAGGCTCACAGTCCAAGTAGGAGGGAGAACACATATTGAATCTCCATTTTACAGTTGAAGAAATGGAGACCCAAATAAGTGAAATGACTTGCCTATGGTCACATAATAATAATAATAATGGTATGTGTTAAGTGCTTACTAGTGCCAGGCACTGTACTAAGTGCTGGAGTAGGTACAAACAAATTGGGTTGGACATAGTCCCTGTCCCACATGGGACTCACAGTCTCAATCCCAATTTTACAGATGAGGGAACTGAGGCCCAGAGAAGTGAAGTGACTTGCCCAAGGTCAAACAGCAGACAAGTAGCAGAACCGGGATCACAGCCCATGACCTTCTGACTCCTAAGCCCGTGCTCTATCCACTCTGCCATGCTGCTTCTCCTAACAGGAACATGAAGGAGTAGAGATTAGAACCCACATCCTCTGACTCCCAGGCCAGGCCTCTTTCCACTAGGCAACTGTGCTACCCGATCCTCTTTAGGTAGGTGGTCACGATCCAAGACATAGGGAAGCAGCTTAGCCTATTGGAAAGAGGACACCCCTAGGAGTCAAAGGACCTGGGTTCTAAACTCAGATCTGCCACTTGCCTGCTGTGTGACCCCAGGCAAGTCACTCAGCTTCTCTGGGCTTCATTTTCTTCAGCTGCAAAATGGGGATTCAATCCCCGTTCTCTCTCCCCCTTAGACTGTGAGCACCATGTGGGACAGGGATTGGGTCTGAACTGGTGATCTGTGCTTGGCACAGAGTGAGCACTTAACAAATGCAATTATTATCTCTAAATTGGAGATGAAACATTCGGGAGCATTTCTAGACTTGTAAACTCCGCTCTGGGCATGTTACTCCCCTCTTTAAAAATCTCCAGTGGCTACCAATCAACCTACGCATCAGGCAGAAACTCCTCACCCTTGGCTTCAAGGCTCTCCATCACCTCGCCCCTTCCTACCTCACCTCCCTTCTCTCCTTCTACAGCCCAGCCCGCACCCTCTGCTCCTCTGCCACTAATCTCCTCACCGTGCCTCATTCTTGCCTGTCCTGCTGTCGACCCCCGGCCCACGTCATCCCCCAGCCTGGAATGTCCTCCCTCCCCACATCCACCAAGCTAGCTCTCTTCCTCCCTTCAAGGCCCTACTGAGTGCTCACCTCCTCCAGGAGGCCTTCCCAGACTGAGCCCCCTCCTTCCTATACCCCTCCTCCCCCTCTCCATCCCCCCGCCTTACCTACTTCCCTTCCCCACAGCACCTGTATATATGTATATATGTTTGTACGTATTTATTACTCTATTTATTTATTTTACTTGTACATATCTATTCTAGTTATTTTATTTTGTTAATATGTTTTGTTTTGTTCTTTGTCTCCCCCTTCTAGACTGTGAGCCCACTGTTGGGTGGGGACCGTCTCTATGTGTTGCCAACTTGTACTTCCCAAGTGCTTACAGTGCTCTGCACACAGTAAGCACTCAATAAATACGATGGATTGATGGATTGTGGGCAGGGAACATGACTCTCAAGCACTTAGTACAGTGCTCTGCACACACTAAGCCCTCTCTAAATACAATTGTTGATTGATTACCAACTTTGTTGTGTTGTACTCTCCCAAGTGCTTAGTGCACACTGCTCTGAATGCAGCAAGCACTCAATAAATACCACTGATAGAGTGATTAAGCCAGAACTGTGGTGATTTCTCAAACTCCAACTGGAGCAAGCTATGCCATTGTCAGAGAACTCTTCTATACCACAAGCAGCTCTGGGATCACAGACTGTTCAGAAATGGTTTAATAAAAAGGAAAGTGTCAAATGGATATGGTGAAGCCATTCACCACAAGGCCGGAGACACCTTTTGAATTACAATTTTTGGCCCTCATCTGAGTCATTAATTAATTCATTCATTCAGTTGTATTTATTGAGCACCGACTGTGTGCAGAACAGTGTACTAAGCACTTGGGAAGTACAAATGGGCGACATATAGAGATGGTCCCTATCCAACAACAGACTCACAGTCTAGAAGGGGGAGACAAACAACAACAAAAAAAAACAGGCAAAACAGGTAGTCAGGTGTCAATACCAACAGAATAAATAGAATTATAGCTATATATACATCATTAATAAAATAGAGTAATAAATATTTACAAATATACACAAGTACTGTGGGGTGGGGAAGGGGGAAGGGCAGAGGGAGGGAGGGGGGTGATGGGGAGGGGAGGAGGAGGAGAGAGGAAAAAGGGGGCCTCAGTCTGGGAAGGCCTCCTGGAGGAGGTGAGCTCTCAGTAGGGCTTTCAAGCATGACTTCCAAAAAGCTTGGGCAAGGGGCTCTGTTTTCATCATTGGATTTAGACCAGGCACCGGGTAGGGTGTTGGAGACGGAGAATCTTGGGTCAGTTGGTTTTGGTCACTCTGCTCCTGCAGTGACTGGTCTTTGTTCTCACCCAACATTTTCCAAAAGAAAAAGTGGTGCTGGGCCTTAAATCAGTCAGTGATTTTTATTGATCACTTACTTGGTATACGGCACCGTGTTAAGCAGTTGGGAGAGTTCACTACAACAGAGTTGGAAGAGATGTTCCCTGCTCATAATAAACTTACAATTCATGGCCTAGTGGCAAGAGCACAGACGGGGCTGGGAGGCAGAGGATGTGGGTTCTATTCCTGGCTCCACCTCCTGTCTGCTGTGTGACTTTGGGCAAACCACTTAACTTCTCTGTGTCTCAGTCACTTCATCCGTAAAATGGGGATTAAGACTGTGAGCCCCACGTGGGACAACCTGATTGCCTGGAATCTACTCCAGCACTTAGAACAGTGCTTGGCACATAGTAAGCGCTTAACAAATACCACTGTTGTTACTTTTATTTGGAGGTGAGCTGAAAGTCTGGGTTTGCCTGGAAAAATGGGAGAGAGTTTTTGGGCCACTGGGATCATTTCCTCTCCGCCTCTGCTTGTCTTTCCCTTCAATCCTCTGATCAGTGGTGTTTACAGAGAGCTTGCAGTGTACAGAGCACTGTACTAAGCACTTGGGAGAGTACACTAGAACAATGAAACAGACGCATTCCCTGACCACATTGAGCTATGGTCTAGAGGGGGAGACAGACATTAATATAAAGATATTACAGATGTGAACATAAATGCTGTGGGGCTGGTCAGGAGATGAATAAAGTGAGCAAGTCAGGGCAACACAAGGAAATTGAAGAAAAGGAAAGGGAACTCAGAGAAGGACTCTTGGAGGAGATATGCCTTCAGTAAGGCTTTCAAGAGGGGGAGAGGGATTGTCTGTTGGATATTCATTCATTCATTCAATCATATTTATTGAGTGCTTACTGTGTGCAGAGCACTGTACTCAGCACTTGGAAAGTACAATTCAGCAACAGATAGAGACAATCCCTACATGACAGTGGGCTCACAGTCTAGGAAGGGGAGACAGAGAACAAAACAAAACAAGTAGACAGGAATCAATAGCATTAAAATGGATAAATAGAATTATAGGTATATAAACATCATGAATAAAATGAATAGAATAATAAATATGTACAAATATTCACAAGTGCTGTGGGGCGGGGAAGGGGCTAGAGTAGATGGAGGGAGTAGGGGCAAAGGAAATGGGGGGCTCAGTCTAGGAAGGGCTCCTGGAGGAGGTGAGCTCTCAGTAGGGTTTTGAAGGGCGGGGGAAGAGAGATAGTTTGGCAGATGTGAGGAGGGAGAGCATTCAAGGCCAGAGGCAGGACATGGGCCAGGGGTCGATGGCAGGACAGGCGAGAATGAGACACAGTGAGGAGGTTAGCGGCAAAGGAGTGGAGTATGTTGGCTGGGCTGTAGAAGGAGAGAAGGGGGCTGAGGTAGGAGGGGGCAAGATGATGGAGAGGTTTGAAGACAAAAGTGGGGAGTTTTTGCTTGATTGGAAGGTTGATAGACAACCACTGGAGATTTTTGAGGAGGGGGGTGACATGCCCAGAATGTTTCTGTAGGAAGATAATCCAGGCAGCAGAGTGAACTTTAGACTGAAGCAGGGAGAGATATGAGGTGGTAGGGCATTCCAGGCCGAAGGCATGATGCGGGTGAGAGGTCGGCAGCGAGATAGATGAGATCGAGGTACAGCGATAAGGTTGGCCTTAGAGGAACCAAGCTGACAGGCTGGGTTGTAATAGGAGAGCAGTGAGGTGACGTAGGAGGCGGAAAGAGGATCGAGGGTTCTCAAGCCAGTGTCACTTTGGCCCTGGGAGGGTAGGCCTCACTCAGCTTTCCCTGGTGGGCAAACAGCCAACAAATGGTTCTCCATGCTGCCCCCATCTCAGACACACAGCTCCTTCTTCCTCTACCCCTCCTCCCCGGATCACCCCTGCAATCCCCGAGGAACAGCTCGGCTTGAGGAACAGTGATTCTAAAAGGTTCTGAAAATCCCCCCCAAAATTTTCTAGAGACTCTCACCCTCCAAATCCCTCAGAAACAGGGAAAGCAGTAATTTGGGGCAGTCCATCCTAAGACAAACTGACAGATGGTTGTTGACAGATTACCATCCACCCAGCTAATGAATTAAGCCGGCTAATTTCCCACTGAATTGTACATGTTGAGTCAACAGGCAATTCTATTCTGTTGCTTCGGATGCTCCTGCTGACAGCTGGGGTGGGGAACCTTCAGCCTTCTAAAGTCAAACAGACCCTGACTCTGCAGGGAACAAACTGTGACCATCAGGAAAAGCCCTTTGACATCAGGCCATCGGTATAGAGTGTTGGAATATGCACTTGGGAGAGGACAATATAACAGAGTTGGTGGACATATTACCTGCCCACAACAAGCTTATTCATTCATTCATTCAATCGTATTTATTGAGTATTTACTGTGTGCAGAGCACTGTACTAAGCACTTGGGAAGTACAAGTTGGCAACATATAGAGACGGTCCCTACCCAACAATGGGCTCACAGTCTAGAAGGGGGAAACAGACAACAAGACAAAACATCAGGAAAAGCCCTTTGACATCAGGCCATCGGTATAGAGTGTTGGAATATGCACTTGGGAGAGGACAATATAACAGAGTTGGTGGACATATTACCTGCCCACAACAAGCTTATTCATTCATTCATTCAATCGTATTTATTGAGTATTTACTGTGTGCAGAGCACTGTACTAAGCACTTGGGAAGTACAAGTTGGCAACATATAGAGACGGTCCCTACCCAACAATGGGCTCACAGTCTAGAAGGGGGAAACAGACAACAAGACAAAACATGTGGACAGGTGTCAAGTCATTAGAATAAATAGAAGTAAAGCTAGATGCACATCATTAGCAAAATAAATAGAATAGTAAATATGTACAAGTAAAATAAATAGAGTAATAAATCTGTACAAACATATATACAGGTGCTGTGGGGAGGGGAAGGAGGTTGGGTGGGGGGGATGGGGAGGAGGAGAGGCAAAAGGGGGCTCAGTCTGGGAAGGCCTTCTAGAGGAGGTGAGCTCTCAGTAGGGCTTTGAAGGGAGAAAGAGAGCTAGCTTGGTGGATGTGCGGAGGGAGGGCATTCCAGGCCAGGGGGAGGATGTGGACCGGGGGTCGATGGTGGGACAGGAGAGAATGAGGCACAGTGAGGAGGTTAGTGGCAGAGGAGTGGAGGGTGCAGGCTGGGCTGTAGAAGGAGAGAAGGGAGGTGAGGTAGGAGGGGGCGAGGTGATGGAGAGCCTTGAAGCCGAGAGTGAGTTGTTTTCGCTTGATGCATAGGTCGACTGGCAGCCATTGGAGATTTTTGAGGAAGGGAGTAACATGCCTACAGTGTTTCTGCACAAAGATGATGTGGGCAGCTGCGTGAAGTATAGACTGAAGTGCGGAGAGACAGGAGGATGGGAGATCCGAGAGGAGGCTGATGCAGTAATCCAGTCGGGATAGGATGAGAGATTGAACCAGCAAGTAGAGGTTTGGATGGGGAGGAAAGGGTGGATCTTGGTGATATTGCGAAGCTGAGACCGGCAGGTTTTGGTGACAGATTGGATGTGAGGGGTGAACGAGAGAGCAGAGTCGAGGATGACACCAAGGTTGTGGGCTTGTGAGATGGGAAAGATGGTAGTGCTGCCTACAGTGACAGGAAAGTCAGGAAGAGGGCAGGTTTTGGGAGGGAAGATAGGGAGTTCAGTCTTGGACATATTGAGTTTTAGATGGTGGACAGGTATCCAGATGGAGATGTCCTGAAGACAGGAAGAGACCCGAGCCTGATGGGAGGGAGAGTGAGCAGGGGCAGAGATGTAGATTTGGGTGTCATCAGCGTAGAGATGATAGTTGAAGCCGTGGGAGCGAATGAGTTCACCAAGGGAGTGAAGATAGAGAACAGAAGGGGACCAAGAACTGACCCTTGAGGAACCCCTACAATAAAGGGATGTGGGGGGGAGGGGGAGGAGGAGCCCACAAAGGAGACTGAGAATGAACAGCTGAAAAGATAAGAGGAGAACCAGGAGAGGACGGAGTCTTTGAAGCCAAGGTTGGATAGCATGTTGAGGAGAAGGGGGTGGTCCACAGTGTCGAAGGCAGCTGAGATGTCGAGGAGGATTAGGATAGAGTAGGAGCCGTTAGATTTGGCTTGAGTTTATGGTCTAGATGGACGGTATCAAGTCACTTGATGGCATTTATTGAGCGCTTACTCTATGCCGAGCACTGGACTAAGTGCTTGGGAGAGGACAATATGGCAGTGTTGGTAGAAATGATCCCTGGCCATGATGAGCTTACCCAGATGTTTTTAGCGGAGAAGAGGATGAGACATCACTTGGAAGTTCTCTTCACTGAGGAGGAAGACTCTCATTTGATCTTTCTGACCACTTCTTTTTTTTTAAATGGTATTCGTTAAGCCCTTTACTATATACCAGGCACTGCTCTAAGTGCCGGGGCAGATATGAGCCGATGAAGCTGGACACAGTCCATGTCCCACATGGGACTGGCAAGTCATGGTCTTACTCCCCATTTTAAGCTCATCAAGGGCAGGAAATATGGGACTGGATTAACTTGTACCTACTCCAGCATTTAGTACTCTAGTTGTGACGTTATTTGTTGAGCGCTTCCCATATGCCAGGCACTGTTCTAAGCACTGAGGAAGATACGTGCTAATAAGTCCGCAGTACACAATCCGTGTCCCAAATGGAGCTCACAGTCCGTATCCCCATTCTACAGATGAGGTAACTGGGGTACAGAGAAGCTGAGTGATTCGCCTAAGGGCACACAGTAGACAAGTGGCGTGACTCCCAGGCCCAGGTTCTATCCATGAGGCCTCACTGTTTAGCGTTTAACAAATACCACACAGATGACATGGTTTCAGCTACTACGTCAATTCATTCATTCATTCAATTGTATTTATTGAGCACTTACTGTGTGTAGAGCACTGTACTAAGTGCTTGGGAAGTACAAGTTGGCAACATATAGAGACGGTCTCTACCCAACAACTGGCTCACAGTCTAGAAGGGGGAGACAGACAACAAAACAAAACATGTGGACAGGTATCCTCTCCAACAAACTGCCAAGCAAGAAGAGATTTTTCTTTCAGGGCAATATCAAGTCATCAGTTATGTTTCCACTCTAATATGTACCCTCTCTGTCATTTATATTAATGTCTGTCTGTAAGCTCATCGTGGGCAGGGAACAGGTCTGCTGACTTTGTCGTATTGGACTTTCCCTAGTGTGTTGTACAGTGCTCCACCCACGATAAACACTCAATGAATTCCACTGATCAACTAACCAACTTATTATATGACAACACTTCCACAAAGATTTAGATAGATTTACTGTAAACTGTGGCATCCAGAAATACCAGCAACCAAAAAAGCAATTATAATGGGGAGATTTTGCCATTTGGATTTGGGGAAAAAAAATGTCATCGGAACTCATGGTATCAGTCCCACGAGGGACCAGAACCGTGTCCAACTCAATTGGCTTATGTCCGCCCCAGCTCTTGGTACAGTGCCAGGCACATATTAAGTGCTTCACAAATACCATTATGAATTATTATAATAATATAATGGGAGAGGGAGACATGACTGGTCTGATTATCTTGTACCTGCTGCTGCAATTAGTATAGTGCTTGGCACTAAACCCTTAACAATTATATTGATTATTATTCCTTGGGAGATGCAACTGTCCTCCTCCTCTATGGGCCCTGACCATAATACCACCCTCTGCCACCACCTCCCTCTTTGTCCTCAGTCATATTTATTGAGTGGCCACTATGTAAATAGCACTGTAGTAAGCACAAAAAACCCTGGGCGACCCTTTGTCGACCAGTCGGTAAAAGGTCTGTGTCTTGTTGGGTATGTTATGTTGGTGAGAGCTTCATATGCCCGAAGATGATGATGATCATTATTGTGCTATCGAAGGGCTTACTATATGCCAAGCATTGAACTAAAGCACTGGGATGGATACCAGCTAATCAGGTAGGACCCGATCTCTGCCCCACATGGGGCTCCATCTAAGGGTGAAAGAAAGCAGGTACTGAACCCCCGTTTTACAGATGAGGAAACTGAGGCACAGAGAAATTGATGGAGGTGCCCATGGTCCCGCAGCAGGCAAGCAGTGGAGCTGGGGTTAGAACCCAGGTTCCCTGTCCCCCAGGCCCCATGCTCTTCTCACTAGGCCAAGCTATTTCCCTGGTGTCACCATTCCAACTGAACACACTCACCCGGCCTCGATTGAATCGCTACCAGGTCATAGAGTCCGGAGACTGACTCCTCGGTGGAGTCTTCTAAACCATGTCGCTCCTTGATTTATGCAACTCTATGAGTTCTCTGTCATTGGAAGGGAAAGTTATACGTTCATACATCACACTGTAGACCCTTCTCTATGGTCTGTGTTCCTAAATAAAGATCTTTGAAGGGGTGATACATGATTTTTCTTTTCCATATATAAATTAGGCTTTGGATAGAGTGAATAATTCAGCAAGAAAAAAATATATGTTTTCAGGCCCTTTCCCATACCGAACAGCAGAGTGTGTTAAGAAGTGCATACTTCACTGGGCAAGTATGAGTATAAATATCTATTCATAACTAAGGATTCTCCTGGTGAACTTCTTTTATTTTAGATGGGACTGAATAAACTAAATTCTGGGCTTTAGTCAGATCCTTGAAAATAAGTACTGTAGGAAGAGAAATTTCCAAACCATGTTCTCCTGACTCCTCCTCTCTGTACACCAAACAAGCCTTGACCTCAGGAACAGAGCAGGGAATCCTGGGTAAGCAGGTGACAGGACTCTGGGTTGCCTCCATCCCTTCTCCTTGCATTCCTTTCTCCGTCTCCTAAAAGGTTTCTGTGTTTTTTCAAGGTGCTTCTGTTTACAGGTGTGGTGGGAATCTGCTCTGTTATCCACCTCAGGAGAATGGTTCATCGTCGTGGCCGAGCAGCAAGCTGACCAGCTGTCGAGTGAGGCCAGGCCTCACTCGTTTCCGACATTTGACAAACTGGCTTGTCGGAAGAAGGTAAGCCCAGGCTGGGGGCAGGACTCCTGGCGTCCACTCGGGTGCCTGCTGCCATAGTTGGAGCATGTGCTCACCTCATGAGAAGGGAACTCCATTCAGGTCACAGCTTTGGCATAAAAATGGAGAGGAGAGCCCAGGGAACCCTTTGGCTCGGACGCTCAAACCCTTTGACTTGAGGGTCTTTGGAAGCAGTGGGGCCTAGAGGAAAGAGTCCAGGCTTTGGAGTCAAAGGACCTGAGTTCTATCTAAGTGAGGCTCTGCCACTTGTCTGATGTGCAATCTTTCTGGGACAAGTCACTTCACTTTCCTGGGCCACCTTCTCCTCAGCTGAATGAGGATTAAATCTTACTCCCTCCCTCTTATACTATGTGTGACAGGCACTGTGTTTCACCCGTTTATATCTGCCCCTCTTGCTCATTTCAGTGTTTGGCACACAGTAAGTGTTTAACAAATGCTGCTGTTAGGGTTATTATTATGTAAGTGTTTAACCAATATTATCATTGCTATTATTATTATTATATAAGCATTTTACCACACGTTATTATTATTATCATTATTCACTTTGATCTTCAAAAGGAAAGAATTTCCGTCAAGGGTACAGATCAGACAGCATCCTGAAAACTACCAACATCAGGGAATCATAGGGACCATGCTCAAGTGGAAAAGACAAGGTGACCGTGACCTTTGGAATTTTAATGACCGGCACCTAGTAAACGCTTGCTGCAATCTCAATCTCTTCCTGCATCCAGAACAAATCTACTTGGATGTCCCACTAGCCCTTCAAAATCGACATGTCCAAATCTGGCTTTATCTTTCTCCCAAATCCTCTCTTCCATCTAACTTTCCCACCTCTCAAGCCTACAACCTTTACCATGATGCTGGACACACACACACACACACACACACACACACACACACACACTCTCTCTCTCTCTCTCTCTCTCTCTCTCTCTCTCTCCCCCCCCCCCCCCCCCCAACCTCCATATTAAATCTGTCACCAAATCCATCACAACATTTCCAAAATCTATTCCTTCCTCTACATTCAAACTGCCACCAAGGACATGTCATGACTTATCAAGTACATCAGCTCCTTTGCAGACTATTGTAACTACTACTTCTGAGGCGCAGCATGGCATAGTGGCTAGAGCACGGGCCTGGGAATCAGAAGGTCACGGGTTCTAATACTAGCTCTGCCACTTGTCTGCTGTGTAACCCTGGGCAAGTCTCTTCACTTCTCTGGGCTTACTTGGTCTGTAAAGTGGGGATTGAGACTGTGAGCCCCATGTGTAACAGGGACTTTGTCCAACCCAGTTTGCTTGTATCCACCCCAGTGCTTAGTACAGTGCTTGGCACATAGTAAGTGCTTAACAAAAACCATAATTATTATTCTTATTATTCAGTCCATACTTCACTTCTGACTTGAATTATTTTTCAAAACATCATTTTGCACATTTCCAAACTCCTTAAAAATCGCTAATAGTTGCCCATTCCTCTCCACATCAAGAAGAAACTCTTAAGCATCACCTTTAAGCCACTCAATCAGATCTCTCCCTCCTATTTATTTTCATTCTTCCAAAACATCCCAGCTCACACTATTCATTCCTCTCAAGCTAACCTACTCACTGTGCCTTGTCTTCAGATATCTCACCACCAACTTCTTGCTCACATCCTCCCTTCTACCTGAAGCTTTTCATATCCTTCAGGCCGCAACTCTCCCAATCTCCAAATTCCTTTAAAATTCATTTCTCCTCCAGGAGACCTTCTTTGATTAATCTTTTATCTACCTACTCTATATCCCTCTTCAGTTCCCATTTTGGCAGTTCAGTGTCACCTAGGCACTTATCAACTAATCAGTCTCTGTCAATCAGACTCTGCCCGTTGCTACATGTGGGAGGGAGGGAGGTCTAGCTGGTTCATAGAAGAGCAGGTAAGCAACTGCTGCTGTGGCCATGGCAGGCTGACACAATCATCATGCTGGAGTCACTGGACGTGGGCCACTCACCAACCACTAGGCAACTATGGTGGTAGGAGGTGTAGGCCCCCCCACCTCCCACCATGCTCGTCCTGAAGGGCTTGGACTCGGGACCAGGATATAAATGGCATGGTTGTTGCTCTCTTTTTGGAAAGATGATCCAAAGAGTAGACCAAAGTATAGACCACAGAGCCTGGAGTTAGGGAGAGCAGGGAGGAGGCTGATATATAGTTCCCTCAGAAGAGTTTACTGCCATGCTACATTTAGTCAGTCAGTTGGTTGTATTTATCGAGCACTTACTCTGAACAGAGCATAATATAACAATAAACTGGGCTACTCTTCTCTGTGCCCTTAAAGCTGTACGCTGACTCTCCATGTTTTCGGTTGCCATATGGCGACGTTTCAATTTTGCTAGAGTGACCCATTCTGCACACATGGAAGCTGTGTTGAGATGAGTACAGCTTTAAAGCCAGTAGATTTTTCCTTGTTCTTTCTGATCCTGTCTTACAAGCTGGTGCAGAAGAGTGCACGTAGATGATGCTGATGAAACTGCTCAAAAAGCCAGTGAAATTGTCTAAAGCTAGCCCAGGTCTCACAACCTCAGAGACAGTTGGATAATTCTACTTGCTGTTTAGATCTATATCACATGTGCAGGCACCCAAAACCAATCGATCATGTTTACTGAGTGCTTGCTGTGAGTAGAGCACTGTACTGAGTACTTGGGTGAGCACAACACAACAATATTAACACGTTCCATGCCCACAATGAGCTTATAGTCTAGAGTACAGTTCCCTGAGAACTGTGTTTTGTTACTCTCTTACTCCCTTTAATTCATGTCAAGATGGGAGTTTTTTTTAGAAAGCTTCCCAAACAATATTATAATGTTATAGCATTTTCCAAGAAAATTTGCTATCATTCTTCTTTTTATTATTATTATATTGTAAGTACTTCCAGGGTTTTAGAGTGCTTACAGGGTTGACCTTGAAATCTATCCCCTGTAGATTGATAGATAAGGTCATACTGAGCTGAGAAGACCCTTTATTATTTATTGTGCTGATGATATTTGTTGAGCATTTACTATGGGTCAAGCACTGTTCTAAGCATTGGGGTAGATTTAAATTAATCAGATTGGACAAAGACTCTTTCTCACTTGGAGCTCACATAGCTGTGGGCAATGTAAATTGCTTATTCATTTCACTCATTGTCTTTCCCCATCTCAAGTGGCCTTCAGACATAGAACAATAACTGGGAGCAATCTCTAAGGAATTTTGATAAATACCGGCAAAACCCAGATCTGGGTATCCTGATCTCGGGAGGAGGCTGGAAAGGATTATTAAGCAGATGTGTGTGTCTACAGACAAGACACTGTCTAGAACGGTTTATAGATTAGGTACTGAGGGAGCTAAATAGCCTTCCACAGTTGTGGTGAGATTGAAAGTCCTTAGCAAGACTACCCAAATAGCTCTCAATCTCTCTAGTTCTAAAAGGTTTCTGAGAAGAAAAAGGCACTGATTTGTAAGAATGAGTGGGTGACAGAGTTCAGGCCCCTCAAATCTTAGGACCCAAAGATTCCCTTGGAGAAAGTAAGGAGAAAAGTTAAGATAAAGCAAGCCATAATAGACCAAAGTGCTGCTATTAGAGACAGCCTAGAATAAGCAGTAGAAAAGGAGATCTAGGAAAAGGAAGATTCAAACCTTGCTTCTGCCCAGATCTCATTTTCTGTCCTCTGCTGATCTAATAGAGTCTTCACCAATAGTAAAGTCATTTCACAAGGGAGTTTATTTTGGTTGGATAGTTATGCCTGAATTAGAGACATCAAATTTCAAAGAAGAAAAGGTCTGGGTCAAAAAATTAAACAAAAAGAACAGAAACAGGTCAGAGGAAGAGAAATCCAGCACTAACGTGAGCTAATTATGAACAGAAAGATGACTTTAAAAATGACTTTTTAAAGATGACTTTAAAAAGGATGACACGCAAATTCATGATGACACCCAGATCTACATCTCTGTCCCTGCTCTCTCCCCCTCTCTCCAGGCTCGCATCTCCTCCTGCTTTCAGGACATCTCCATCTGGAAGTCTGCCCGCCACCTAAAACTCAACATGTCCAAGACTGAACTCCTTGTCTTCCCTCCCAAAGCCTGCCCTCTCCCTGACTTTCCCATCACTGTTGACAGCACTACCATCCTTCCCGTTTCACAAGCCTGCAACCTTGGTGTCATCCTTGACTCCACTCTCTCATTCACCCCTCACATCCAAGCCATAACCAAAACCTGCCGGTCTCAGCTCCACAACATTGCCAAGATCCGCCCTTTCCTCTCCATCCAAACTGCTACCCTGCTCGTTCAAGCTCTCATCCTATTCCGTCTGGACTACTGCATCAGCCTTCTCTCTGATCTCCCATCCTCATGTCTCTCCCCACTTCAATCCATACTTCATGCTGCTGCCCAGATTGTCTTTGTCCAGAAACACTCTGGGCATGTTACTCCCCTCCTCAAAAATCTCCAGTGGCTACCAATCAATCTGCGCATCAGGCAGAAACTCCTCTCCCTGGGCTTCAAGGCTCTCCATCACCTCGCCCCCTCCTACCTCACCTCCCTTCTCTCCTTCTACAGTCCACCCCGCACCCTCCGCTCCTCTGCCGCTAATCTCCTCACCGTGCCTCGTTCTCGCCTGTCCCGCCATTGACCCCTGGCTCACGTCATCCCCCGGGCCTGGAATGCCCTCCCTCTGCCCATCCGTCAAGCTAGTTCTCTTCCTCCCTTCAAGGCCCTACTGAGAGCTCACCTCCTCCAGGAGGCCTTCCCAGATTGAGCCCCTTCCTTCCTCTCCCCCTCGTCCCCCTCTCCATCCCCCCATCTTACCTCCTTCCCTTCCCCACAGCACCTGTATATATGTATATATGTTTGTACATATTTATTACTCTATTTATTTAACTTGTACATATCTATTCTATTTATTTTATTTTGTTAGTATGTTTGGTTTTATTCTCTGTCTCCCCCTTTTAGAATGTGAGCCCACTGTTGGGTAGGGACTGTCTCTATATGTTGTCAACTTGTACTTCCCAAGCACTTAGTACAGTGCTCTGCACACAGTAAGCGCTCAATAAATATGATTGATTGATTGATTTAAAAAGGACAGATTTAATTTTTATCACTTTTTTTCAACAGCATAATTGTAACTGGTCAAAACGTTTTTTAAATACCGATGGGCTGCAATTCTATTGTTATTGTTGTATTTGTTAAGCACTTACTATGTGTCAAATACTGTTCTAAGCACCGGTGTAAATACAAGTTAATAAGACTGCTCAGAGCCCCCGTCCCACATGGGGTTTACAGTTTAAGTAGGAGAGAGAACAGATATTGAATACTCATTTTACACATGAGGAAATACAGGCACAGAGAAGTTAAGTGACTTGCCCAACATCACACAGTAGGCAACTCACAGATCTGGGATTAGAACACAAGTCCTCAGACTCCCAGACTTATGCTCTTTCCACTAGTCCATACTGCTCCTCTATTCTGACCACAAGATGTTTCATGTCATAAAATGCCACAAATGTATAATAGAATTAGTACACACAATCCCTTCCCTCAAAGAACTTAAAATTAGAACAATTCAATCAGTGGTAGTTACTGAGCTCTTACCATGTGCAGCATACGGTATTAAGCAAGTGGGAGAGTATAATACAACAAATTGGTAGACACATTTCCTGAGACAGACAGGAATTTACAGAAAGTAATAGAGTATGCACCAAAATGCTACAGGGGGTTGAGAGTACAAGAATCTAGTGCAGAAGTGTTGAGGGCAGAATTTGGAGGGATAACACCAGGAGAGAGGAAAAATTAAACAGGGAAGGCCTCCTGGAGGAGATGTAATTTCAAAATGGTTTTGTTGGTGGGAAGAGCAGTGGTCTGGTGGATATGAAGGGGAAAGTGTTTCCAGGAAGGAAGAAGGGCATGAATAAGGAGTCAAAGTGGTAGAGATGAGAGTGGGATGGGACTATTAACTTGAGGGGAACAAACCATAGCATTTATTGAGCACTTACACTATACAGACCATTGATTTAAACACTTGGGAGTGTAAAAATTGAGTTATCAGACACTATTGCTGCCCTCACAGAGCTAATCTAATGGGGAACACTGAAACTAAAATAAAGAACAGGTAGAGGAAGCAACAGTTTAAAGAGATGTACATAAGACCTAAGGGGGTGGGGGAAAGGGGAGAGGGGGTGTACCCAAGTGATTAAGGAATGAGGAGTCAAGTTTATAGGGGACATGGAACCAGTGAAGTGGCAGTAGAGAAGTTGGAAATAGGGTGGGGGAGATGAGAGATTAGTCAGGGAAGACCTCCTGGAGAAGGTGTGATTTTTGAAGTGTTTTGAAGATGGGAAGAGTAGTGGTCTGCTGGGCATAGAGTGGGAGGGAGTTCCAGGCAGAAGTGTGGATGTGAGCAAGGGAATGACAGCAAATGAGATAATAGTGTGCCAGCTGGGTTTTAGTAGAAGAGGAGCCAGAACAAGAAGGGCAGAGGAGAAAGCTAACTCAGAATCTTAGAGCCAGCTTTAAAGTCAGGAATTTCTGCTTGATCAATCAATCATTCAATCCATGGTATTTATTGAGTACTTAACTTCTATGTGCAGAGCACCGTTCTAAATGCTTGGGAAAGTACAATACAATAGAGTTAGCAGACATATTCCCTGCCCATACTGAGTTTACAGTCTAGAGGGGAAGACAGATATTAATACAAATGAAGGATTTATAATAAATAATTTCAAGACATAAATTATCTTTATAAAGTATATATTGATGCAGAAATCAATGGGCAACTATTGAAGGATTCTGAGGAACGTGGAGAACAATGTTTGTGCAAAATGATCCAGACGACAGCATGAAGTCTGAACTGGAGAGGGGATGGGAGTCTGAGATGGTAGTTGAGTTGGAATACTACAGGTGCTTGGGCCAGTGAGGTGACAGCTCAGTTGGGAGAGGAAAGGTAGATTCTGGAGATTTAATGAAAAATAACTCACAGGATATGGGGACTGACTGAATATTTTATTTTATAGAGAGAAAGAAACCAAGGATAATGTCAAGATTGCAGGATTGAGAGGTTGGAAAGATGGTGGTGTCAATGGTGATGGGAAAGTAGGGGAGGAGAGGATTAGGAGGGAATTGTGATTACAAATATATATTAGTACACCCACACATATTGGATATGTGTGTCCAATAACCATGAGAGAACTACATATAAAGTGCTTCTTTAAACATTACCTCAAAATCTGATAGAAAGTCTCTGCTGATATCAAAAATCATAATTTGGCTATTTGTCAGTTCTGATCAACGGATCAAGAAACATCCCTCTTCCTCTGTGGCACTTTAGAACTAATGGCGGTTTATGGATTTTGCAAAGTTTCTGATCTGTTTTTACTAATTCATTAATTACTTTTGTCAAGTTTTATGTCAGAAGTGCTTTCTGGAAATGGACTATTTAATTAAAAGCCAATCAATGGAGACAAGAAAACAATGAATGTGCGCTGGAAATTGGCAGTCCATCAAAGGAGCTCCAGAAATAGCCTCACCTAGGTCAGTCAATCAATCAATCGTATTTATTGAGCACTTACTGTTTGCAAAGCACTGCATTATGTGCTTGGGAGTGTACAATATATTTGGTAGACATGTTCCTTGTGCACAAGAAGTTTACAGTCTAGAGGTGACGGGGAACAGAGAATTGCAGATAAGAAAAGAGTGTGAATCCCCTCACAAACATGGCTCTACTTATGCAAATGATCTGGATCATCAAAGTTTAAAAAGATATCTTCAGTTCAGTTACCTAGATATTTTAGGCCCAAAAGGATTATCAGTTAGATAATTTTAGATAGAAATATGTCATGTGTGGGCCTTCATCTAAATAACTTGAGGAGCAGCATGGCCTAGTGGAAAGAGAACAACCCGGGGAGTCAGAGGACCTGGGTTCTAATTCCAGTTCTGTCACTTTTCTGCTGTATGATCTTGGGCAAGTAACTTAACTTCTTTGGGCCTCAACTGCTTCATCCGTAAAATGGGGATTAAGACAGTGAGGCTTGTATGGGTCAGAGATTGTTTCTGTAGTGATTATCTTGTATCTGCTCCAGTGCTTAGAACATTGTCTGGCATATAGTCATCACTTAAATACCACTAAAAAAAACGGCTTAAAGGTGCTAATATTTCTCATTAAAAAGTATAGTCAGTTAATATTCCTAGAAAAGTAGGGTACTCTTCTTAGTGAACCCCATGTTAAGGAGCATTTGCATTACGATACTTCCCACCATATAATAGTAATAATAATAATGATGGCATTTGTTAAGCGCTTACTATGTGCCAAGCACTGTTCTAAGCGCTGGGGAGGTTACAAGGTGATCAGATTGTCCAACAGGGGGCTCACAGTCTTAATCTCTATTATACAGATGAGGTAACTGAGGTCCACAGAAGTTAAGTGACTTGCCCAAAGTCACACAGCTGACAATTGGCGGAGCCAGTATTTGAACCTATGACCTCTGACTCCAAAGCCCATGCTCTTTCCACTGAGCCACGCTGCTTCTCACCACATCTAACACATTTTGCATTATATCTATACCGACTCACGCAGTTGGAAGAATAAGGAGAATTGACTCTATTTTTACTTCAGTTATTTCCAGTGACTCAAGAATCATTTTGCAGACTTCATTTTCATTTTTATAAATTTTGAATAAACCACATGATGGTTTATGCAATCAGCAGGAGTGTTTTGGAGCAGAACGCTGCCCATTTTAATGGAAACAATTTTCTCCATTAAAACAGAATTAAGTCATTTCATTAGTATTAAAGCCTGATAGTATTTATTTCATTTAGGTTTGGATTTTAAAATGTTAAAATATTACAATGAATGCAGAAATTACTAGACCCACCTATCAGCAAAAAGGAAGAGCTATAAATGGTTCTTAATAAAGTTAAATGCACAACAAATCATTTTAATTTGCATAATATCCAGAAGGGTATTACAAGAAAAAACTGTTATCATTCTATTAGCTATTTTCATTTATTTAAGTTTTTCATGCGATTTCATTTTTGTAGAGTTGAATCTATTCTTGCACATAAGCTAATTTTGAAAGTGTTCATGTAAGTCATAGCAAAAGATTTGAAAGCCACAGAGGGCAAACTCTTCTTACCCTGTGGGGATTTTCACAGAAAGTCAAATGCAGCTTGGAATTGCCAAACTGAACTTTTAAAAAATGAACAGAATCATATGCTAAGTGCCCTTTTCTAATAGTATTTTATAATTCTGTAAGAATATGAATCAATGCTCCAGAGGGAGATTAAGATTGTAATTCTGCCCATATTTAGTTTCAGAAAGTGGTTGTTGGAATCTCCCTATTCACGGGAGGGGGGGGAGGGGTCTAGGGATCAAGAGAAACGGAGAAAATCTATTCTGCCTTTGAGTTCATGTGTCAAATGTTTATTTATTAGGGACAGAGGTAAACTGCATGAATTTTGTTTCTAATGATTGATCTGGGACCCCAAGCCCTAGACCAGCTCCTCTATTCCCATTTCTCTATTCCAAACATGTGTCTGGGCATTGCTCCAAGAACATTCATTCATTCATTCAATCATACTTATTCAATCAATCAATCAATCAATCGTATTTATTGAGCGCTTACTATGTGCAGAGCACTGTACTAAGCGCTTGGGAAGTACAAATTGGCAACACATAGAGACAGTCCCTACCCAACAGTGGGCTCACAGTCTAAAAGGGGGAGAGAGAGAACAGAACCAAACATACCAACAAAATAAAATAAATAGGATAGAAATGTACAAGCAAAATAAATAAATAAATAAATAGAGTAATAAATATGTACAACCATATATAACAACCATATATACATATATACAGGTGCTGTGGGGAAGGGAAGGAGGTAAGGTCGGGGGATGGAGAGGGGGACGAGGGGGAGAGGAAGGAAGGGGCTCAGTCTGGGAAGGCCTCCTGGAGGAGGTGAGCTCTCAGCAGGGCTTTGAAGGGAGGAAGAGAGCTAGCTTGGCGGAGGGGCAGAGGGAGGGCATTCCAGGCCCGGGGGATGACGTGGGCCGGGGGTCGACGGCGGGACAGGCGAGAACGAGGTAAGGTGAGGAGATTAGTGGCAGAGGAGTGGAGGGTGCGGGGTGGGCTGTAGAAGGAGAGAAGGGAGGTGAGGTAGGAGGGGGCGAGGTGATGGAGAGCCTTGAAGCCCAGGGTGAGGAGTTTCTGCCTGATGCGCAGATTGATTGGTAGCCACTGGAGATTTTTGAGGAGGGGAGTAATATGTCCAGAGTGTTTCTGGACAAAGATAATCCGGGCAGCAGCATGAAGTATTTATTGAGCGCTTACTGTGTGCAGAGCACTGTACTAAGCACTTGAGAAGTACAAGTTGGTAACATATAGAGACGGTCCCTACCCAACAACAGGCTCACAGTCTAGAAGGGGGAGACAACACAACAAAACAAAACATATTAACAAAATAAAATAAATAGAATAAATATGTACAAATAAAATAGAGTAATAAATACGTACAAACATACATATATACAGGCGCTGTGGGGAGGGGGAGGAGGTAAGGCGGGGGGATGGGAAGGGGGAGGAGGGGGTGATGGAGGAGGGGGCTCAGTCTGGGAAGGCCTAAGAACAGGTAAATGGAACCTGGTCCAGTAGTGCCAGGGAGGTTGTTAGGTTTATTGGCCATAGTGGGCAACTATTTGGAGGGAGATGGGTTGGGGAAGGAGACAGGGGGAGAGGAGGAGGATTGAATAGCAGTGGCAAACATACTTTTTTTTAAATGGTATTGGTCTCTCAGGGATTCCTACTTGGCTCTCTAATAATAACTGTACTTGTTAAGCACTTACTATGTGCCGAGCACTGTTCTAAGCACGGGGGGAGTTGCAAGTTAATCAGGTTAGACACAGTCCCTGTCCCACATCAATCAATCAATCAATCGTATTTATTGAGCGCTTACTATGTGCAGAGCACTGTACTAAGCGCTTGGGAAGTACAAATTGGCAACACATAGAGACAGTCCCTACCCAACAGTGGGCTCACAGTCTTAATCCCCAGTTTACAGATGAGTGAACTGAGGTAAAAAGGAGTTAAGTGACTTGATTAACCAAGTAGACATGTGGCAGAGCCAGGATTAGGGCCTAGGTCCTTCTGACTCACAGGCCCGGACTCTATCCACTAAGCCACACTGCTATCTAGACTGTAAAAATGTGCCTGTTATATTGTTGTGTTGTACTCTCCCAAGTGCAGTGCCCTGCACATAAGTCAGTTATGGGTGCACTCAGAAACCACCAAGCACTGTTTCTAAAGTCCTAGCATGCTGTTATATGAGGTTCATCTTGTCTTATGCTTTTGTGTCATTTCCAACACATAGAGACTCCATGGACACATCTCTCCCAAAATGCCCCACCTCCATCTGCAATCGTTCTGGTAGTGTATCTATACAGTTTTCTTGGTAAAAACACATAAGTGGTTTACCAATGCCTTCTTCTGTGTGGTCAACTTGAGTCTCTGCCCTCAACTCTCTCCTGAGAGAGAGTTGCTGCCTAGCACATGTAAGTTTTCACTTGTAGCAGATTGCCTTCCACTCACTAGCCACTGCCTAAGCCAGAAATGGAATAGGTATGCCTCTGCTATATGCCCTCCTGTAGCCAAGACTGGTAGAGGATTGAAAAGTCTCCAGGTGTGACCCTGAGAGGCATGGACCTTGAGGAAGAACAGATTTTCTCCATTTCTCTTGATACCTAGACCCCTTTGTGAATAGTGAGACTCCAACAACCACTTTCTCTAGCTGGCTACAGAGGAGCTGGCTCAGAGGCCCGTAAGATCCCACCTGAGGGCCAGATCTGTCCCATACTCCACCCCTCTGTGAGCTTGACCTTGGTCTGTAAGCTCGTTGTGGGCAGGAAACGTGTCTACCAACTCTGTTATAATGTACCCTCCCAAATGCTTAGAACAGTGCTCTGCACACAGTAAGCACTTAATAGTTACCATTGATCAATTGATTAAACAGCATTCCTTAAGAAGGAAACAAGGACCAGCTGGGATTTCGGGGGAAAGTTCCAAGGAGAGCTCACCCTCACCCACTTGAACTGCAGAATTACAGAATGGCTTTTGCGAGGAGCCAGTGGTGAATTTCCAGATGTAAGACTGAGATGTGTCAGTCACTTCCCCTTCTGGTCTTTCTCTCCCTTTCCTGTTGGCCCAGAAGATCTCCTATCATACCAAGGAGGAGACAAATCTTTTCTGGTATTTTGTGGGGGCATCTGAGGTTGGAGAAGGACAAGAGAAGGATTTGGTGACAGCATTTTGGGGAGATGACAGGATGAAAAAGTTTGAAAAGTTGGGACAGTGTAGGAATATAAGGATTGATATATTTTGCTTTAACAAGCCTCCCTTTGTTTACTCAGTCAATGAGGATTCATATCCCGGTACCTCTACATAGGTGTCCCTCCAGCACCTTGGCTCAACACTCCCAAAACTGAAGTCCTAAACTCCCCTGTCAAATTGTCTCTTCCCCTTAACTCTCCCATTACTATGGATGACACCACCCTTGTCTCTCAAGCACACAACCTTGGCATTATCTTGACTCCTCTCTCTTTCAACCCACATACTCAGACACCAAATTCTGCCAGCTCTATCTTCATAAACACTTGAATTGGCCTCTTTCCAACTAAATTGCCACCATGCTGATCCAAGCACTTATCGTACCCCAACTCGATTACTATATCAGTCTCCTCTCCTACTTCCCTGCCTCCAACCTCTCTCCTATCTGGTTCATATTTCACTCTGCTGCCTGTATTATTTTTCTAAATCATCATTTTTCACACCTCTCTCCACTCTGCAAAATCTTCCAGTGGCTGCCCACTCCTCTCCACTTGAAGGAGAAACTCTTGATCATCAGCTTCAAGGCCCTCAATCAGTTCTCTTCCATCCACTTATCCTCATTCCTCTCCCACTCCAACCCAGACCAAATGCTTCACTCTTCTAATTTCAACCTACTCACTGTGCCTTGCCTCTCTTGCTCACACCCACCCTTCTGTCTTGAATTCTCTCTCCTTTGCATCCAACAGATCACTGCTCTCATCTTCAAAGCCCTACTCAAATCACCATTCAATTCATTCAATCGTTATTAAGTGAGTGCTTACTGTGTGCAGAGCACTGTACTAAGTCCTTGGGAGAGTACAACATAACAATAAGCAGACACATTCCCTGCCCAAAGTGAGAAGTCTTCTCTGACTAATCTCTTATCACCCCATGCTAAAGGCATCAATTAAGCACTAGTTTCTCCCTCCACTGCATTTATGCATATATCTTTAAAATGGGAAGCAGTGTGGCCTAGTGGAAAGAGCACCAGCCTGGGATCCAGAAGACCTGAGTTCTAACACTGGCTCTGCTGCATACCTCCTGTGACATCTTGGGCAAGTCACTTAAATTCCCTGTGCCTCAGTTTCCTCATCTACAAAATGGGGATACAACACCTGTTCTCCCTCTGGCTTAGACTGTGAGCCTAGATCCATATGGAATATAGTTATGTTGTATCTACCCCTTATCTTTCTTCTTCCTTTTCTTCATGGTATTTGTTAAAGATTTACTATGATGATGAGGATGATGAGGATGGCATTTGTTAAGCACTTACTATGTGAGAAGCACTGTTCTAAGTGCTGCGGGACAGTTACAAGGTGATCAGGTTGTCCCATGTGGGGCGCAGAGTCTTAATCCCCATTTTACAGATGAGATAACTGAGGTTCAGAGAAGTTAAGTGATTTACCCAAGGTCACTCAGCAGACCTGTGGTGGAGACAGGATTAGAACCCATGACCTCTGACTCCTAAGCCCATGCTCTTTCCACTGAGCCAGGCTGCTTCAACAGTGCTAACAGTGTGCTACCTGTGTCAAACACTGTTCTAAGCACTGGGATAAGTACAAGTTAATTAGGTTGGACACCTCCCCTGACCCTTACGGGGCTCACAGTCTAAGTAGGGAGAACAGATATTGAATCCCCATTTTAAAGTTGAGGAAACGGAGGCACAGAGAAGTCAAGTGACTTGCCCAAGGGCACACAGCAAACAATTGGTAGAGCAATTGGCAGAGCAAGGATTAGAACTCAGGTCCTCTGTTTCCTAGGCCCAGGCTCTTTCCACTAGGGCACACTGCTTCTCAGGGCTTAGTACAGTGCTTGGCACATAGCAAATGCTTAACAAATACCACAGCTATTATTATTAATTCACTAGATTGTAAATTCCTTGAGGACAGATACTGTCTACTAACTCCACTGTACACTCCCACGTCCTTAGTACTTTATTCTGAAAAGAGTATGCACTTAATATATGCTACTGATTTATTGATTGAATTTGTGCTACTAGCTGCTTAAAGGCACGTACTCCCTCATTTTCAAGTGTACATGAACTCAGACACATGGATTAAGGAGGAAGACACTGGTGTATGTTTACAGCACTTCCACCATGTCTTCTTGAAAAAATGAACTTAAACAAACTATAAAATCATTACTAGGAGTTAGAACGGTGCTTGAGAAAGTAAGCACTTAACAAATACCATCATTATTTATTGAGCACCTTCTTGGTGAAGTGCCCTTTATCAGGTGCTTGGAAAGTACAGAATAATCAATCATTCAATGCTATTTATTGAGCACTTACTGTCTGCAGAACACTGTACTTAGGAGAAATTTTATATTTGGTTTTTGTACATTTTTTATATATGTATATTTTGTACATATTTATTACTCTATTTATTTATTTATTTATTTTACTTGTACATATCTATTCTATTTATTTTATTTTGTTAGTATGTTTGGTTTTGTTCTCTGTCTCCCCCTTTTAGACTGTGAGCCCACTTGGGTAGGGACTGTCTCTATATGTTGCCAACTTGTACTTCCCAAGCGCTTAGTACAGTGCTGTGCACACAGTAAGCACTCAATAAATACGATTGATGATGATGATGATTTGGTTTCGTGGCACATAATTAGTGTCACCTTGGGCAAGTCACTTAACTTCTTCAGGCCTCAACTTCCTCATCTGTAAAATAGGGATTCAATATCTGTTCTCCATCTCCTCTAGACGATAAGCCCTTTGTGGGACAGGATTGTTTCTGGACTGGTTACCTTGTATCTACCCCAGGTTTAGTTCTTGGCACATAGTGTGGATTTAACAAATACCACTATGATTATTATTGAGTGAACCCAGAAAAACTGCCATGGTTTAAGTAGAAATCAAAGCAGTAGCAATTACCAGTAGGGCAGGGCTTTACACATGATAAAGGAACTCAGGGGAATAAACATTCATTATTTTTTTCTACTGCTTTTATGATTAATATTAACGTTTTTCTTTTGTGGATGTCAAATTGACCTGGCAGTTGGCACTACTTATGGTTCCTAATTCTTGGGCATTAACAATTTTGACACTTGAAAATTATCTGAAGAATAAAAGTGTAATCAATTGACCTTAAAACAAATGTCTGCTCGGCATTATCATGGCAGCCCAGTTTTTAAATTACATTCATTTTGTTCTCTAGAAAACCTGCCCTCCCCACACATTGAGGTTTTTGAAATACATATCTTTATTGGGAAAGATCTATGCATAATTGTATTATATCAAATGAAAGTGCAGTGCAATATATAAAAAAGGCAAATTACTATTATAAAGTGTTGGACTGTGTAGTAAAGTGAGATTCAAGTGATACACCCAAATGGAGCTATATGACTTGAAATTCCACTATTCTTTGTCCTTTAAATAAATCCTTAAGACAGGGGCTCCATTTGGCTTGCTATTTTTCTAGTTACTGTTTTACATTGTTCTTTTAAAGAATGCAAAATCATCCTGAACTCCTCAGCTGTAAGAAATCTATATTAGATGTATAAATTACCCCTAAGATCATATTCATCACAGATGAAGAGACTGTGTTTCAGAACACCCTTGCTGCTAAATCCTAAGTGTTTACCAAAAATACTTTTTATCCTCACTATACATCAGTGGTATTTATTGGGTGCTTACTGTGTGCAGAGAACTATATTAAGCCGCTGGGAGAGTATAGTATAAGAATTGGTAGATGTGTTCCCTGCCCACAATGAGTTTACAGTCTAAACATCTTACAGACAGACGTTAATATAAATAAATTACAGATCTGCACCTAAGTGCTGTGGGGTTGAGGGTGGGGTGAATAACAATGACCAAAGGGTACAGATTCAACTGTAAAGATGACACAGGAAGGAGAGGGAGTTGGGGAAAAAGAGGGCTCAATCAGGGAAGGCCTTTTGGAGGCAATGTGACTTTAATAAGGCTTTGAGGGTGGGGAGAGTGCTGGTCTATGCTACAAAAATTACATTATGAAGTTTACATAGTGTAAGTTACAGGGAAAATATTCTTTTATGTAATTAATTTTTTAAATCAGGATTCTTTATCAATGGACAGACCATTGATGGTCCCAGGCCACAGATTATCTGAAAAACAGTGCTAAATGGAATATGACGCTGAACAGATCACTCTCAATTGCTTGTGAAACAGGGGAGATTGCAGGAGTATCTGTTGTTGATGAGGTAGTAGTTATATTAAGCACCCACTCTGGTTAAGTACTGGAAACTCTCCAGGTGCCATCCTGAGAGAGTCTACCCAGTCTTGACTTCTGGAGGGTGAGTCAAGCAGAGACCTACCCATTTCATTCCTAGCTAGGGCCATGGCTAGCAAGTGGAAGGCAATTTGCTACAAGTCAAAAATCCCCTATGCTGGGCAACAGCAGCATGGGAGAGAGTCGAGGGTGGAGACGCAAGTTGACCAGGTGGAAGAAGGCAATGGTAGACCACGTCCATTTTTACCAAGAAAACTCTAGGGACACGCTATCAGAACAATTGCAGGTGGAGGTGGGGGTGCTCTGGGAGAGATGTGTACACGAAGTCGCTATGGGTTGGAAATGACTCTAAAGCATTAGACAGACAGACTCTGGATAGAGCAATGTACTAGGAGCTCTGCACACAGTAAGTGTTCAATAAATATGATTGAATAAATGAGTTGAGAAAGAAAATACATATGGGAATAAGACATGGACCCTATCCTGCAAAGGGCTCCCAATCTGAGATGTCAGTGTTTTCTTTCACAGCCATGGACCTCACCCATATCCCTTTCAAAGCATCTTGCAATGCCAGTTGCATATCCTAGTGGAAATGGCCTGAACCTGGGATTCAGATGACCCGGGCTTTAACTCCAGCTCCGACAATTGCCTGCTGTGAGACCTTGGGCAACTCATTTAACTTCTTAATGCCACGGCTACCACTTCTGTAAAATGGGGCTTAAATATATGTTCTCTTCTGTCTTAGACTTTGAGCACCTGTGAAGTAGGAACTGGGTCTGATGTAACTATCCTGTAGCTACCCCAGCACTTAGTACAGTGTTTGACATATAGTAAGCACTCAAGAAACCAAATACCCCATGTTGTAGTCCCCAACAGGAACAGGCGAGGGAGGGCTGAGAGATCAGATAACCTATCAACTCATCACCATTACTAGAAAAACAAATTAAACCTGGGTCCTCCTGTTCTCCCTTCTACTGGGAACTCCATGTGGAACAGGAACTGTGTCCAACCTAATTCACCTGTATCTACCCCAGAGCTTAGAACAGTGTTTTACACTTAGTAAGCACTAAATGAATGCAATTTAAAAAAGTCCTAAAGATGTTAGGACATTCCTTTCAGGCCTCCTTTTCCCCAAACTGAAACCCTGTGGAGGAGGAAGCTTGGTATTGATCTCTTGGTTGCCAAAGAGGCAGAAGCATCTTCCCTCTATACTGAAAGCTCGTGGGAGCCAGGGAATAAGTCGGTTCATTGTTATACTGTACTCTCCCAAGCATTTAGTATAGTGTTCTGCACACAATAAGCTCTCAGTAAATACCACTGACTGGTATTGGTATTTGAGCAGCCATATTTAGGAAGGCACTGCTAGAAAATGTACACTATTGTTGCTGTGTTTAGTTGGCGTGGAAGAGACTCATCTCTCCCCAAACCACACATATATGGCTGAAATTTCATAATCAGTAATGCACCTAGGAATATGAAGAACAGCTCTACATTAATATATTGGCTGGATGACAGCTCTACATTTATATACCGGGTGTACACGGCTCACCGGCTTGTTTAGAATAAGCACCTCCGAGGGCTAATTTTAATCAACAGCTGGACCAGATTTCCATCCCAACACTTGTAAAATTAAGTGGCAGGACTTCCCTGGGACTCTTCCTGGAGTTTGCAAAGTACGATTTCTGTTTCGAGAGGTGTTGGCTGGAGAGTAGCCAACTGGGGAATTGCATTATTTCCTGCATGGATGGGTAGATAGTAAAACCCCAAAGAACATGAAAATTGTAGTCTTGGAAAATGCTGGGCTTTATTACATTCTGTCTTCTGAAAGACTTAGCTCATGGGGAATAGTTAGACTCAATCATCCAGAATGCAGAGAGGACTGTAAACCGAAACCCCTGTTTCTTCCTGACTTAGAAAACTACTTTCCTATGGGTATAAGCTGTGAACTTGGATTAACCATGACTCTCATAGTAATAATAATAACATATACAACATATGTGTGTATATATATATATACATCAATGTCTGTCTCCTTACCTCTAGACTGTAAGCTCGTTGTGGACAGGGAAGCAGCATGGTGTAGTGGATAGAGCACAGGCCTGGGAGTCAGAAGGTCATGGGTTCTAATCCCGGTTCTCCCACTTGTCTGCCATGTTACCTTGGGCAAGTCACCTAACTTCTCTGTGCCTCAGTTACCTCATCTGTAAAATGGGGATTAAGACTGTGAGCCCCACAAGTGACAACCTGATTACCTTGTATCTTCCCAGCACTTAGAACAGTGTTTGGCACATAGTAAGCACTTAACAAATACCATTATTACTATTATTATGTGTCTGATTATTGTCGTATTGTACTCCCCCAAGCACTTAGTACAATGCTCTGCACACAGTAAGTGCTCAATAATTATGATTGAATGAATAAATGAATATTATATTATAACTCACATGGCATTTGTTAAGTTCTTTCTATGTGCCAGGCACTGAAAGGAATGCTGGGGAAGATAAGATATAATAAGGTTGGACACAGGCCATGTCCCACATGGACCGCACAATCTCAATCCTCATTTTACAGATGAGGTAACTGAGGCACAGAGAAGTTAAGTGACTTGCCTAAGGTCACACAGCAGAAAAGTGGTGGAGTTGGGATTAGAACCCAGGTCCTTTGACTCCACAGGTCCAAGCTCTTTCTACTAGGCCATGCTGCTTCTTCTTGTGGGCAGGGAAAGTGTCTACCACCTCAGTTATAGTGCAATCTCTCTCATGCTTAGTACAGTGCTCTGCACATAGTAAGCACTCAAAAAATATGAATGTTATGTGCTAGAGTTCAGAATATCAAAAAAAGTTTTAACAATGGTTTCGTTCACTTTAAAAAGTTCTTATTTCTTGTACCACTTTTAGCTCAATGATTGTACTTTTGCCTTTGGAGATCATACAAAGAAAAATGTCTCTCTTTTGGATAAGATTGGTACATGTGACATTCCAGAAAAAGATTTCAAAATCGCACTGTAAGAGTTCCATACTGTAAACTTTAAATCCACGTGATATTCCCAAGATGGCCAGTAGGTGATAGTCTTGTTCCATTTTAAACGATAGGACGCCACCAAAAGAGGAAAAATTTAAATTAATTAAGTCTAGGGAAAGAGTAAATGTCCCAAATATGAGGAAATAAAAGCAGGACAACAAAAAGACACCATGGGCGGACAAAGATAAACACAGATGTAGCAATAAATGGACATAAAATTTTCCACAGTGCTTATAATAGAATAATAATAATAATTCTTGTATTTAAGCACTTACTATGCGCCAGGCACTGTACTAAGAACTGGGATAAGTACAAGATGATTAGGTTGGACACAGTCCCTGTCCCACCTGGGGCTCACAGTCTCAATCCCCATTTTACAGGTGAGATAACTGAGACACAGAGAAGTGAAGTGACTTCCCAAGGTCACACAGCAGACAAGCAGCAGAGCTGGGATTAGAACCCATAACCTTCTGACTCCCAGGCCTGTGCTCTCTCCCGTATGCCATACTGCTTCTTTGCTTATGTATACATCCCTATACTCTGCCATTTTGCATATTTGAAATTTAGTTTAATGTCTTCTTCCGCCACTAGATTATAAACTCTTTGTGGGCAAGGATCCTGTCTACCAACCCTATTGATTCTGTCAGGTGCTTAGTACAATGCTCTCTGTTGACGGCACTACCATCCTTCCCGTCTCACAAGCCCGCAACCTTGGTGTCATCCTCGACTCCGCTCTCTCATTCACCCCTCACATCCAAGTCGTCACCAAAACCTGCCAGTCTCAGCTCCGCAACATTGCCAAGATCCGCCCTTTCCTCTACATCCATACCACTACCCTGCTCATTCAAGCTCTCATCCTATCCTGTCTGGACTACTGCATCAGCCTTCTCTCTGATCTCCCATCCTCATGTCTCTCTCCACTTCAATCCATACTTCATGATGCTGCCCGGATTGTCTTTGTCCAGAAACGCTCTGGGCATATCACTCCCCTCCTCAAAAATCTCCAATGGCTACCAATCAATCTGCGCATCAGGCAGAAACTCCTCACCCTGGGCTTCAAGGCTCTCCATCACCTCGCCCCCTCCTACCTCACCTCCCTTCTCTCCTTCTACAGCCCGCCCCGCACCCTCCGCTCCTCTGCCGCTAATCTCCTCACCGTACCTCGTTCTCGCCTGTCCCGCCATCGACCCCCGGCCCACGTCATCCCCCGGGCCTGGAATGCCCTCCCTCTGCCCATCCGCCAAGCTAGCTCTCTTCCTCCCCTCAAGGCCCTATTGAGAGCTCACCTCCTCCAGGAGGCCTTCCCAGACTGAGCCCCTTCTTTCCTCTCCCCCTCGTCCCCCTCTCCATCCCCCCTTCTTACCTCCTTCCCTTCCCCAGAGCACCTGTATATATGTATATATGTTTGTACATATTTATTACTCTATTTATTTATTTATTTTACTTGTACATATCTATTCTATTTATTTTATTTTGTTAGTATGTTTGGTTTTGTTCTCTGTCTCCCCCTTTTAGACTGTGAGCCCACTGTTGGGTAGGGACTGTCTCTATATGTTGCCAATTTGTACTTCCCAAGCGCTTAGTACAGTGCTCTGCACATAGTAAGCGCTCAATAAATATGATTGATGATGATGCTCTGTACAAAGGAAGTACTCAAAAATACAATTGATGATTGATTACTAAAATATGGACTGAAACATAAAAAAGTGAGTTTGGCGATTATTTAAAATGTCACAGGCAAGTAGACTAAGCCTCACATATCTATTTTGTTTTAAAAAGGAACAGACTCCAATATAGTGATAAATTTAAAAAAAAATCAATTCCGAGAAAGCAGTGCAGTCTTCAGAGAATTGGAAATAAAAATACTATAGCAATGTTTTAGAGTATGAGAATCAGTAACTAGGAAATCTAATTGAAATTAACTATTAAATTTCCATTATCTAAACTATGATCGAATGATTATTGTACATTAAAGTGCCAAGTAATCAGTGCAGCGAACTTTTGACGATCAGCAATGTGGTGTTTCTATGTGCATCCTCTCTGTCGTTGGCACTGATGGTTGTGGGTGTATCCTCCTGCCACACAAGTGCCCTCTGAGGACTAGGGTTTGGGGATGGTTGCCCCTCTAGCCCCACCCCAGCTGCAATAGAAGGTCCGACCAGCCTAGATCCCATTGCAGCTAAATCCCGTGGGACCATTTATCTTTCCTGTCGTCCCTAGCCTCCCCTCGGTCTGACCCAGGCCTAGGAGCATTCGGGAGAGTGACAGGACTAGCCCCAGCTCAGTGGTGGCAGGAAATGAATGCCCAGGTATGGTGTAGGCCCTGAGGACCAAAGTATTCCTGTTTAAAAGGATCCCAAGGGCCCCGGTTTTCTTTGCTATAAGACTATGGAGAGTGTGGGCAGGGACTGTGTCCACCAACTCTGCTGTATTGTACTTTCCCAAATGCTTAGTACAGTGCTCTGCACAGAGTAAGTGGTCAATAAATGCCATTGATTGATTGATAAGAAAAAATAGAAAAAAAGTAAAAGGATGAAGTGCAAATGGTGAAAATCTAATTTAAAAGATTATTTTTTTCAAATTTTTGTACTGTAAATTTATGAATCAGTTTTGCTTGTATCTGTACTTTTCTCTTTGTGGGATGATGGTATTCCTTTAGGTTGGTAATTCAAGAAACATTTATTTCTAGAGTTAATAGAGCACTCCTCCAGGCAGACTCCAGGCATTCTGAGTCAAAGATGCTTTTTTTTTTTGCAGTAACAAACTCACATCAGAACTGTTAACTCGTTGTGGGCAGGGAATTTGTCTGTTATATTGTACTCTCCCAAGTGATTAGTACAGTGCTCTACACACTAGCATGGCATAGTGGATACAGCACAGGCCTGGGAGTCAGAAGGTCATGGGTTTTAATCCCAGCTCTGCCACTTGTCTGCTGTGTGACCTTGGGCAAGTCACTTCAATTCTCCAGGCCTCAGTTACCTCATCTTTAAAATGGAGATTGATACTGTGAGCCCCATGCGGGATAGGGACTGTGTCCAACTCGATTTGCTTGTACCCACCCTAGTGCTAGGTACAGTGCCTAGCACATAGCAAGTGCTTAACAAATACCATTATTATTATTATTATTATCACTATGGTTATTAATGCATATGACATATGACTGACTGATGACTGACTAGTAGACATTCGAAAGCACTGTGATCTGAATGCAGTGCCCAACAAGTTACCAGGCCATAGCAGACAGAAAAAGGAGCTCTAATTCTGATCTTATGCAGGTAGTTTTCATGTACAAACATTGGAGTCTTTAATTATGATCTCAGAGTTGGTGGAGAAGGGATCACAGGGCAATATACTGCAATTTTCCTTTGATGGCCGTGAGTTCTCTTCCCTCTCTGATTTCCACACTAGTTCCTTCCCTTCTCATGAATGGAAACAGGTTTCTTCTGAAGGCCAATGCTTGGGTTCCTCTGCCCTTGTTGCTCTGATCTTACTACTTACTATGTTACTAAAGTCTTTCCTTCCCTTAACTATATTAGTGATTAGCTTACCTAATCCTCTCACAGAAGGAAGCCTTTAGTCACAAGGCATGAAAGGAATTCTATTGCTAAGTAACCCTCTAATAATGAATAGCATTCATTATGCATTTGTCCAATGATAAAACAGCACTGTTCACCGTGATTCAGGTGGTAGTGCAGATCAAAGGCATCCTAGGCCAGGATGTAACTTAGGAGAACTAGTAGAGAGAAAGGCAATAATGCATAGCAGTGACACAGCCTTTTTAAAGAGTTCCCAGGAGTCATTAATTATTCCACAACAGATGAAGAAATAAGGCAGAGGCTAAGTGTTCTGTCCAAGAACCAGTCAGTAAACCACCACCTTTTTGAAACATGTCTGCCAAGTCTGTTATATTGATAAGCAGTGTGGCCTAGTTGATAGAGTATGGGTCTGGGAGTTAGAAGAAACTGGGTTCTAATCCCTGCTCCACCCCCTGTCTGCTGTGTGAATTGGGGCAAGTCATTTCACTTCTCTGTGCCTCAGTTACCTTATCATCTGTCAAATGGGGATTAAGACTGTGAGCCCTGTATTGGACAGGGACTGTGTCCAACTCAATTACCTTGTATCTACCCCAGCGCTTAGTACAGTGCTTAGCACATAGTAAGTGTTCAGTGAATATTAAAATTATTATTATGTTTTACTCTACCAAGCACCTAGTACAGTGCTCTGTACACAATAACTGCTCAATAAATACCATTTATTGACTGATTGAATCTTCAATCATTAGTCCACTTCCCCAGCCCATAATCTGTGGTCTTTTCAGGAGTGGATCTTGCCCTTTCTTGCTGATTGTAATTAGCCACCAAGTGTTAATGGAAGATGGTTTACTGGCCATCAGTGATCACTTAACCAAACCTTGCACACTTACCGGGATTCTGTTGTTTTGCTTTTCCACAGCCCAAAATAAGTGTTCATAAATTGAAGAGACACATAATAATCAGATATGCCACTTGGTTTGCTACATTATTAAGGGAATTCACTTCCCCTTCTCCATGGTTTTCATCAGGTTCACTTCTGAATAGATTGTTATGATTAATTTATGTCTTTGCATTTGTCCCTCTAATAGCAGTAAACTAGGAAAGGCAAAGGAAACATAGTGGAAAAAGTGTGACTAATGAAAGAAGACAGACAGTGATAGTCCCTTGTGAAAATGCAGTACTTCACTGGGTTAGAGAAGGGAAAGAGAAACTGCAACGCTCTAGAGTTAAACAGTATTTAAAAACCTGGAGAAAAGTGAAGTTTTAAAGTGAGATTTAAACTAATCAATAAAGGAGAAAATCAAGAGCCGATTTTTCTCGGGCACCCAAGTACAAGAGGAAAACCCAGCATATTTAGCAAAAGTGGTGGGCGAATGATAAGAATCACATAAGGAATTGAACAAAGAGAATCAGCAGGGAGTGAGGTGGAAGAGGTCAGAGGAATTGGTCTAGGTAACAGTACTGAAGGGAATGGTGAACATTTCTGATGGAACCGTGAGGCTTCAAAGTCAGCAAAATGAAATAAAAAGAGGGAAACATCTGACTTGTGAAAGCTAAGCTTGACATCTGAACAAACTGAAGGGAAATGGGTGGAGTGTGGATGTGGGGCGACCAATAAAAGATGTTTTGAAGAAGTTGAGAGAAGTGATAACAAGGCAGTGGGGACCAGTCTCTCTTCAAGGGTTTTAGAAATCATAGGACTTGTTGAGGCCTCTGGTCTCTTGTTGAAAAGCAGAATATCAATTCCAAGTAATATTATTAGTACATTAGCAATTTACTCATTCATTCATTCATTCATTAAATCATATTTACTGAGCACTTATTGTGTGCAGAGCACTGTACTAAGCGCTTGGGAAGTACAAGTTGGCAACATATAGAGATGGCCCCTATGCAACAATAGGCTCACAGTCTAGAAAGGGGAGAAAGACAACAAAACAAAACATGTGGACAGGTCAAGTCATCGGAACAAAGAAAGCTAGATGCACATCATTAACAAAATAAATAGAATAGTACTCAATCAATGTTATTTATTGGCACTTACAGAGTACTAAGCTTTTGGAAATGTACAGTACAATACAGTAGAGTACAATATAACAGAGTAATCCCCTACAAATAATCCTGTATAATATTTGGCATTTATATGATGCTTTTCATTTGCCAACAAGAAGAAAATAAATGGGAAACATATTCAAAACTCTGGCATTAAGAGATGACTTTGATAAATAGAGAAGACCAAAAAATGATTTTAGCTTTCCTCCAGCTGTTTATTCCAGGTTATCAATCAGTCCGTGGTATTAATAGAGGATTTACTGTGTGCAGAGCACTGTACTAAGCACATGGGAAAATACAATATAATAGAGTCGGAAGATATGAGCATAGCCCACAAGGAGCTTTCAGCTGAGTAGCAAAACATGCTAAGAATGGTATTTGTTAACTACTTACTATGTGCCAAGCACAGAAGCAACATGGCCTAGTGGAAAGAGCATAGGCCTGGGAGCCAGAAGACCTGGGTTCTGAACCCAGCTCCACCACTTGTCTGCTCAAGCAAAAACTCCTCATTCTCGGCTTCAAGGCTCTCTATCACCTCACCCCCTCCTACCTCACCTCCCTTCTCTCCTTCTAAAGCCCAGTCTGCACCCTCCGCTCTTCTGCTGCTAACCTCCTCACTGTACCCTCACTGCTTAGAGAAGCAGCGTGGCTCAGTGGAAAGAGCATGGCCTTTGGAGTCAGAGGTCATGGGTTCAAATCCCAGCTCTGCCAGCTGTCAGCTGTGTGACTTTGGGCAAGTCACTTCACTTCTCTGTGCCTCGGTTCCTTCATCTGGAAAATGGGGATGAAGACTGTGAGCCCCCCGAGGGACAACCTGATCACCTTGTATCAGCTCTTAGAACAGTGCTTTGCACATAGTAAGCGCTTAATAAATGCCATCATCATTATTCCAATTTGTACTTCCCAAGCGCTTAGTACAGTGCTCTGCACATAGTAAGAGCTCAATAAATACGATTGATTGATTGATTGTACCTCGTTATTGCCCATCCCACTGTCGAACCCCGGCCCACATCCTTCCCCTGGCCTGGAATGCCCTCCCTCTACACATCTGCCAAGCTAGCTCTCTTCCTCTCTTCAAAGCCCTAATGACAGCTCACCACCTCCAGGAGGCCTTCCCAGACTGAGCCCCCTTTTTCCTCTCTTCCTCCCCATTCCCCCACCCTACCTCCTTCCCCTCCCCACAGCACCTGTATATATATAAGTACAGATTTATTATTCTATTTATTTTACTTGTACATATTTACTATTCTGTTTATTTTGTTAATGATGTGCATATAGCTTTAATTCTATTTGTTCTGACGATTTTGACACCTGTCTACATGTTTTGTTTTGTTGTCTGTCTCCCCCTTCTAGACTGTGAGCCCGTTGTTGGGTAGGGACCGTCTCCATACGTTGCCAACTTGTGCTTCCCAAGCACTTAGTACAGTGCTCTGCACAAGGTAAGCCCTCAATAAATATGACTGACTGACTGACTGAATGAACTAATGAATGAATGCTGTGTGACCTTGGACAAGTCACTGAATGTCTCTATGCCTCAGTTACTTCATCTGGAAAATGGGGATTAAAGCTGTGAACTCCATGTGGGATGTAGACTGTGTCCAACCTGACTAGCTTGGATCTATCCCAGCACTTAGTACTGTACTTAGCATAAATGACAATAATAATAATAACAAAAGAAAAAAACACTGTGCTAAGTGAGTTGGACAGTGTCCAACCTGATTTGCTTGTATCCACCCCGGTGCTTAGTACAGTGCCTGGCACACAGAAAGCACTTAACAAATACCATAGTTATTTATTGTTATTAAGTATGGGGTAGATACAATACAATCTGACACAGTCTCTGTCCCACATGGGGCTCACAGTCCGAGACGAAGAAAGAACAGGTAGCATTAAATGACTTGGCCAGCACCCCACAGCAGATAAGTGGCAGACTCAAGTCTCCTAACTCTCAGTCCTATGCTGTCTTTACTGGGCTAAGCTGCTCCTCCAAAATAACCTTTGACCCCAAGCCTGACCCCAAGTGCTGGCTGTGTCCAGAGGACAGAGGATGGCGGTGGTCAAACCATTACTCAATCAATGGTATATATTGAGTGTTTAGTGGGTACCGAGCACTGAACGAGCACTCAGGAGAGTACCTTACAAGAGGGTCGATAAACCTGATTGCCACCCATAAAATTGATCCCTTCTAGACTGTGAGCCCGTTGTGGGCAGGGATTGTCTCTCTGTGGCTGAATTGTATTTTCCAAGTGCTTAGTACAGGTCTCTGGGCACAGTAAGCACTCAATAAATACAATTGAAGGAATGAATAAAAATAATAGTGGCATTTATTAAGCACTTACTATGTGCAAAGCACTGTTCTAAGTGCCGGGCACTATTTTAAGCACTGGGATGAAGGTGTCTACAGTCTGAGTTAGGAAAACTCCACTGGACCTTAACTATCCCCTTATGATACTCACCCCATACACACATATATATACACTCACACACACCTCATACACTCACAAACCTTACGATACTCGTTCCAGCCCCATAATACCTGCGTAAATATTCTTATACTCTACTATTCCCCTATCCTTAATCTATTTTAATGTCTAATAGTAATAATAATAATGATGGCATTTGTTGAGTGCTTACAAGCAAATTGGGTTGGACGCGGTCCCTGTCCCAGATGGGGCTCACAGTCTCAATCCCCATTTTACAGATGAGGGAACTGAGGCCCTGAGAAGTGAAGTGACTTGCCCAAGGTTACACAGCAGACATGTGCGGAGCTGGGATTAGAACCCAGGTCCTTCTGACTCTCAGGCCCGTGCTGTATCCATTAAGCCACACTGCTTCCCCTTACAGATCCAAGTGCATAGGTGATGCAGAAGGGAGAGGGAGTAGGGGAAATGCCTCTTGGAGGAGGTGTGATTTTAGTAAGGCAGTGATTGTCCAGCCTCAACTCCTCCCCTGCTCCCGTGTGGACACCACTGAATCTTTCCAGCCATGGAGATGCACGAGAAGCAGCGTGGCTTAGTGGATAGAGCATGGGACTGGAATTCAGAAGGACCTGGGTCCTAATACTGGCTCCTCCACATCTGCTGTGTGACCTTGGGCAAATCACTTAACTTCTCTGTTCCTCAGTTTCCTCATCTGTAAAAAATGGGGATTTAGAGTAGGAGCCCAATGTGGGACAGGACTGTGTCCAACCTGCTTAACGTATATCTACCCCAGAGCTTTAGAACAGTATTTGGCACATAGTAAGTGATTAACAAATACCATAATTATAATTATAATAATAATTATTATTATCTAGGAAGAATCAGGGGCTCCAAGGGCAAAAGAGTCTGACAATCAGGGTCTCTCTCTTCTGGAAATGCAGGAGAAGTGAAAAGCATGGAGTGGGAAGTCAGAAGACCTGGGTTCTACTTCCAGCTCTTCTCTCAGCCTGCTGTGTCACCTTGGGCAAGTACCTTAACGTCCCTTGGCCTCAATTTCTTCATCTGAAATAACAGCTGCCTTTCCCTACCTCACAGGGATGTTCTGAGGATAAGATGAGATCACTGGTGTGACCATGCTTTGAAAACATGAAAATACTCGATAGAAAACATGATATTATTATCATTTATCTTCTGGTCCTGTTGGTCTGTGTTTGATGGGGATGAGCGGTGATTGGCCACTGTCCCTCCTAGGCACTGCCTGAGAGACAGAAGCCTGCTTTTAACTCAATTCAAATGATCAGCTAAAATGTGAATGTTTTGAGGCCATGGCTGAAAGAGATATTCAATTTATCTTGAAAAGGCTGTTTGTTTTGATGTTCTCTCGCTAGTTGTTGCTGTGCTCCTGCAGGCTTTCTCTATTAATTTCAGTCTTCTCCTCTCAGATAGTAGGATCCTTGAGGGTAGGGTCATTGCTTATTCATTTGCATTGTGTTTTTCCCTCTGTATACGGGAATATGTTTTAACACTGTTGGCAGTGGGCCTTTTTTATAATATAAGCTCCATGTGTACTTGGATTAATGTGTTTCCAAATTCTTAAGTTTTTTTTTTCTTTTTTTATAGTCCTTATTAGGTTCTTATTATGTGCCTAAATTCTAAGGTAGTGAAACAAATAACAGCTTGAAGTGCTTCATTATGGAGAGAAGCCGTGTGACCCGGCAGAAACAGTATGGGCCTGAGAGTCAGGGGACCTGGGTTTTAATCTCGGTTCCATCATTTGCCTGCTATGTGATGTTGTGCCAGTCATTTAACTTATCTGTGACTCAATTTCCTCATCTGCAAAATGGGGATAAAACACCTGTTCTGCCTCCCCCATAAACTGTGAGCCCTTTTAGGAACAGGGACAGTGTCTCACCTAATAAGCTAAATAATGGTGAAAAAGCCAAGGAAATATTTGCAAAGCCCCTTATATAATTCTTACTCAAAAACGACAGGTAAAGTTGTCACTTTATATTGGTATTCAGAGTGAGTGTAATCTCTAAGAGCTGTTGTGATGGAAAAGATAGATGAGCAATGGACAACCTTGACTTCATAGGCACTGTCCTCCTCCTATTTCTCTAGTCGCTCCTTCTTGGTCTCTTTTGTGGGCTCCTCCATCACCTCCCACCCCCAAACTATGGGAGTTCCTTAAGTTCTGGGGTCCCTTTCTATTTTCCATCTACACCTAATTTACTCCCATGGCTTCAACTACCTTCTCTATGTGGATGATTCCCAAATCTCCCTGTTCAGCCTTGCCCTCCCTCTTTCTTTGCAGTCTTCCATTCTCTCCTCCCTTCAAGGAATCTCTCCTTGGATGTCCCACCAACACTTCAAATTTTGCAGGTGCAAAACAGATCTCCTCATCTTTTCATCCAAACCCTCTCCTCCCCCTGACTCTCCCATTGCTGTTACAACACCACTACCTTCCTGTCTCACAAGCTGTAAGCCTGGAATCAACCTCAACTCATCTTTTTCATTCAATGTACTAAGCCTGTCATTTCTGCCCTCATATCTCTAGAATTCACCCCCTCTCCATCAAAATTGTCACCACACTAACTCAAGCACCAATCATATCCTGGCATCCACTGCATCAGCTTCTTCATTGACCTCTGCCCCCAGTCTTTTCCTACTCCAATCCATCCCAGTTCTGCCACATGTCTGCTGTGTGATCTTGGGAAAGTCATTTCATTTCTCTGTGCCTCAGTTACCAGAGGCAAATTGGTTTAGACACAGCTCCTGTCCCAAATACTACTGTGCTTAGTACAGTGCCTTACACATAGTAAGCGTTTAACAAGTACTGTAATTAATCAAATACCACATACTTCAATCTGCTGCCTTGATAGACCATTTTCTTCAAAAAAAAATGTTCTGGGCTCATCTCTCCACTCTTCAAAAACCTCTAATGGTTGCCCATCCATCTCCACCTCAGACAGAAATTTCTGACCATCGGCTTTAAAGCATTCAATTAGCTCTTTCCATCTTATTAAGCTTAGTTCATTTCCCACTTCAATCCAGCATGCTCACTTCGCTCCTCTAATACCAACCTTTGGACTGTACTTTGATCTTGTCTCTTGCACCGCCAACCACTTGCATACATCCTCCCTTTGGCCTGGAACTTCCTCCCCCGCCATATCTGACAGACCATGGTGCACCTCACCTTCAAATCAATAAATCAATCATATTTATTGAACGCTTACTATGTTCACAAAGCAGTTGGGAGAGTACAATATAACAGTGGTGGTAGACATGTCCCCTGCCCACAATGGGCTTACAGTTGCAAGGACTGTAAACCGCACTAAAATCTAAAGTTCCACTGAAATCACATTGCCTTCAAGAGACCTTTCCAGATTAATCTCCCCCTCCCCCAACTCTATTCATGCCTCCCTTCTTAGTTGCTTATGCACTTAGTTCTATGCTGCTTAAGCATTTCGATACTCATTACCCGCCCCACCCCTTACTCGGTGCTACTTCCCCTGTCTGCTATTTCCCTTATGTGAAATTTGTTTTAATATTGATCTCTCCCACTAGATTGCAAGCTCTTTGAGGACAGGGATAATGTCTACCAAATCCTTCCCTTCTATGTCACTAATGCACTTGAGTCTGTAATCCTTAAGCATGTTGACTTTCACACCAACCTCACAGCACTTATATAGTTATTCATCCACAAGTGCCTCATGGGCAGAAATCCTGTCCACCTACTCCATTGTATTGTACTCTCCCAAGTGCTTAGTACAGAGCTCTGCACACAGTAGGCACTTAATGAAGCCTATTCATTGATTGGTTGTGCTCATATTTCTCCTAGCCCAGAAGGTTGTTCATAATATTCATGAGCAACTTCCTTCTTTTGTTCATTATGGACAGAAAACATGTCTATTTCTGCTCCCCCAAGCACTTAGTACAGTGCTCTGCACATAGTAAGTATTCAATGAATACCACCAACCGATTGATTTTGTGGGCCAAAAATGTCCATTCTCTCAAAAAATTTCACTCTACTATGAAGTTTCTCTACTAGGAAGATTACTTGCCAAGCCTACCCATGTTCTATTCTTCCCACCTCATTCTTATACCTGCTATATCTCAATGGGTATGATTATACTGATTGCTACTTCTAAGTTTTCCCAAACAGCTTGGAAGTTTATCAAGGGCAGAGATGCCTTATGTTTTATATTATAAAATATTTATTTATACTAATGTCTGCCTCCCACTCTAGACTGTGAGCTCACTGTGAGCAGGGAATATGTCTGTCAACTCTGTTGTATTGTACTCTCCCAAGAATTTAGTACAGTGCTTTACACAGAGTACGCCCTCAACAAATGACCTTGATGATGATGTTCTTCAACTTGTGCTTCAAGTAACCAGAAAGAACCTTAACCCTGTAGCTCTTTAACAAATCCTTGCTCTTCAACTGGCACTTGACTTACCTTGGAAACTAAACCAGACATCAGTCATTCATCAATTGGTGACATTTACTGAGCACTTACTGTGTGCGGAGCACTCTACTGTACTAAGTGCTTGGGAGAATACAAGAGTTGGTAGAAGCAGCATGACTTAATGGCTAGAGTAAGGACCTGGGAGTCAGAGGACCTGGATTCTAATCCTGGCTCCACCACATGTCTGCTGTGTGACTGTGGGCAAGTCACTTAATTTTTCTGAGCCTTAGTTACCTCATCTGTAAAATAGGAATTAAGAGTTTATGCCCCATGTAGGATAGGGACTGTGTCCAACCTGATAGACTTGTATCTACCCTAATCCTTAGAACAGTGCTTGGCACATACTAAGTGCTTAATAAGTATTATTAGAAGTAATCCCTGACCACAACGAATTTACAACTTTTACAAATTTATTCATGAAAATTATTCTTTGTTTAGCCCATTTTAGAGAAACTAGTCTTTACTAAAGCATGTCTACTCAAAGCATTAAGGGAGCAGGCCTAAGGACTTGGGACTATGGATTTATCTACCATATTCATGACATGATGCTGATTTTGCACTGAAGACAGACTGTGCAGAATCAAATTTTGCCATTTAGCAAGCATGGGAATAAATGCAATTGAAAGGTGAAGGCTAGTCAACCCAATGAATGTGCAAAAAATATACAAAAAACCCCCGAAAAATGGCCAGGCTGTCCCCGAAATCCATGAAATAAAAATGTCCCTGCAATAGCCAGCAATGCTCTATACTGCCCAGAAAGGCCTCACAAGAAAGGTTCTGTCCTTGGGTAAAATGCAGAATTGGTGGGAGCTTTCACCCTGGCTTTTTGCTGAGGTGAGCACTGTTGGAGTTTGCTGATGAGTGGAAATTTCCTGCCAACACTCAGGTTGTCCAAAAGGTGAGATGAAAGCATGCACTGGATTGGAGAGCCTGCCAACAGCACCGTTAGCAGTTGGCAACTTTGCTATTCTGAAAGGCAGCCAGGTTTCAGGCTTTGTGGATCTTATGCTCTAAGGCCTTGGGTTGTCTTTCTCTGGGGATTTTTAAAAGTAATCAAGGCTCTCCATCACCTCGCCCCCTCCTACCTCACCTTCCTTCTCTCCTTCTACAGCCCAGCCCGCACCCTCCGCTCCTCTGACGCTAATCTCCTCACCGTGCCTCGTTCTTGCCTGTCCTGCCATCGACCCCCGGCCCACGTCATCCCCCTGGCCTGGAATGCCCTCCCTCCACACATCCACCAAGCTAGCTCTCTTCCTCCCTTCAAGGCCCTACTGAGAGCTCACCTCCTTCAGGAGGCCTTCCCAGACTGAGCCCCCTCCTTCCTCTGCCCCTCCTCCCCCTCCCCATCCCCCCTGCCTTACCTCCTTCCCCTCCCCACAGCACCTATATACATGTACATGGGGATGGGGAGGGGGAGGAGGGGCAGAGGAAGGAGGGGGCTCAGTCTGGGAAGGCCTCCTGGAGGGCAGAGTAACAATTTTCTGTCAGATATGAAGAGGAAGGGCATTCTAGGCCAGAGGCAGGACATGGGCAAGGGTTCATTTGCAAGATTGGCAAGGGGTCGTCTGCAAGATGGGTGAGATTGAGGCACAGTGAGAAGGTTAGCATTAGAGGAATGAAGTGTGCGGGCTGGGTTATAGTAGGAGAGTAGCAAGGTGAAGTAGGAGGGGGCAAGGTGATTGAGTGCATTAAAGCCAATGGGAAGAAGTTTGTTTGATGGTCGTCAGCCCCAGCCGCCTCCATTTCATTTTTCTCTCTCTGAGTCCCTGGGTTACGTGCCTGGTATGGCCTTGGATGGAGAAGGTGCTGGGGATGAAGGTATAAGTTTTGGGGCAACCCTGACCCTCACTCTGGGAGCAGGCTGACCCCAATATCTGCCCCCCCCCCCCACCACACCCCAACCTGAGCAAGGCCTGCTTGCTGCAACTCCTCACCCCAACTCTCCTTCACCTGACACAAGCACTAGTCATGATTGAATCCTCCCCTCCTATTCCACTCCCCACCTGCTCCCAGCTGCTCTTCCAGTTAGAGTTTTGTTTTTTGTTTTTTGCTTTCACCTCTGCTGGGGTGCCCTAGGCGAGGCCCAGTTTGGAAGCAAAACAATGAACTGTATATCACCCAAGGCATTTGTGCCTTGTGAGTCTGGGCCTTGACTCATTCAATCGTATTTATTAAGCACTTACTGTGTGCAGAGCACTGTACTAAGTGCTTGGAAAGTAAAAATCAGCAACACATAGAGATGGTCCCTACCCAACAACGGGCTCACAGTCTAGAAGGGGGAGACAGACAACAAAACAATCAGATGGTGAGTCAGAATGTGCAAAATAGCCTGATTTTCTCTGTCTTCCCAGGGCAACACCCAGTTCTCCTAAAAAGTGGGGGTTTTCTCACAGTCCCGCATTAAGGGATCTTTGCTGTATTCTAGTCACAGGTCTGACACCACTCTTGTGCAGACACTATTTCTTCTGACATCAAGCAGGCCCATAATGTCACACAAGTGTCCCATTCCCCGACTCCCTAACTCTAGACAAAGCGCACCCGAAAAATACACATTCTTATGGAAGGGAAAGCACACCCTTAGAACAAGGTTGTTTTCAGAGCACAGAGTAGTCTCCTGATGCTTTAAAAGAGTTAATTTCCAAATAATATTCTGCTCACCCTGAACGCCTTCAAGACATCTCCACATGGATGTCCGCCCTCCTCCTAAAACTCAACGTGTCTAAGACTGAGCTCCTTATCTTCCCTCCCAAACTCTGTCCTCTCCCTGACTTTCCCGTCACTGTGGACGGCCCCACCATCCGTCCCACCTCACAAGCCCACAATCTTGGTGTCATCCTTGACTCTGTTCTCTCATTCACCCCACACATCCAATCCGTCACCAAAACCTGCTGATCTCACCTTCACAACATCACCTATATCTGCCCTTTCCTCTCGATCCAAACTGCTACCTCGCTGGTACAATCTCTCATCATATCCTGACTGGATTACTGAATCAGCCTCCTTTCTGTTCTCCCATCCTCCTGTCTCTCCCCGTTTCAGTCTATGCTTCACTCTGCTGCTTGGATTATCTTTCTACAGAAACACTCTGAGCATGTCACTCCCTTCCTCAAAAATCTCCAGTGGTTGCCTATCAACATTCGCATGAAGCAAAAACTACTCACTATTGGGTTCAAAGCTCTCCATCACCTCGGCCCCTCCTACCTCACCTCCCTTTTCTTCTTGTACAACCCAGCCCACACACTCTACTCCTCTGTCACTAATCTCACTGTGCCTCATTCTCGCCTGTCCCACCGTCGACCCCTGGCCCACGTCCTACCCCTGGCCTGGAATGCCATTCCTCCTCACATCATCATCATCATCAATTGTATTTATTGAGCACTTACTGTGTGCAGAGCACTGTACTAAGTGCTTGGGAAGTACAAATTGGCAACATATAGAGACAGTCCCTACCCAACTGTGGGCTCACAGTCTAAAAGGGGGAGACAAAACCAAACATACTAACAAAATAAAAGAAATAGAATAGATATGGAAACACATCTGCCAAACTAGTTCTCTTCCCCTCTTCAAAGCCCTACTGAGAGCTCACCTCCTCCAGGAGGCCTTCCCAGTCTGAGCCCCCCTTTTCCTCTGCTCCTCCTCCCCTCCCCATCGCCCCTACTCCCTCCCTCTACTCTACGCCCTTCCTCTCCCCATAGCGCATGTGTATATTTGTACAAATTTATTACTCTATTTTATTAATGATGTGTGTATATCTATAATTCTATTTATCTATTTTGATGGTATTGATGCCTATCTACTTGTTTTGTTGTCTGTCTCCCAACTCTAGACTGTGAGCCCATTGTTGGGTAGGGACTGTCTCTATCTGTTGCTGAATTGTACTTTCCAAGTGCTTAGTACAGTGCTCTGTACAGTAAGCACTCAATAAATATGACTGAATGAATTTGGAAAAGATCAAAGTTATTTTATTCTTTTTAACCATACCTCATTCCATTTGCTGTCCTTAAGAGCCAGTATTCACTGTTTTTTTCCTTTTCTTTCAGATATTCTAATTGGGAGAAGCGTCCTAAAGAGGGTAACCACGGGAAAGTGATTTCTGGCATCTGCCCATGACAATGAGGAATTGTTCCAATTCCTGGATGGCATTTTCACTGACTTCACCTTCTGCTCCTCTCTGCAAACACAGTGTCTTGCATGTGTGCAATAAATATTGAAAATACTTAGGGGCCAAAGAGATGTTCCTTTCCTAGAACTGCTATTTCACTATTTCCAGTTTCTCATTTCTAGAAAATACATTTTTGATCCCAATCTTTTTTTTAAATGATATTCTTTAAGCACTTATTATGTGCCAGGCACTGGGGTGGATACAAGATATTTGGGCTGGACCCAATCCCTATCTCACATATGGTTCAGTCTTAAACCCTATTTTACAGATGAGGTAACTGAGGCACAGAGAATAATAATAATAATAATAACTGTGACATTTGTTAAGCAATTACTATGTGCCAAGCACTGTACTAAGCACTGGGGTGGATGCAAGCAAATCAGGTTGGACACATTCCCTGTCCCACATGGGGCTCACAGACTCAATCCCCATTTTACAGATGAGGTAACTGAGGCAAACAGAAGTTAAGTGAACTGAGGCACAAAGAAGTTAAGTGACTTGCCCAAGGTCATGCAACAGACAAGTGGCAGAGCCAGGAAAAGAACCCATGACCTTCTGACTCCCAGGCCCATGCTGTAGCTACTATGCTATGAAAGAAGTGAAGTGACTTGCCCGGGATCACACATCAGACAAGTGGAGTCAGGTCTTCTGACTCCCAGGCCTTTGCTCTTCCCACAAGGTCATGCTGCTTCTCATATCTTGCTGCAGCATGGCATAGTGGAAAGAACATGGGCTTGGGAGTCAGAGGTTGTGGGTTCTAATCCCATCTCTGCCACTTGTCTGCTGTGTGACCATGGGCAAGTCACTTAACTTCTCTGTGCCTCAGTTACCTCATATGTAAAATGGGGTTGAAAGTGTGAGCCCCATGTGGGACAACCTGATTGCCCTGTATCTACCCCAGTGCTTAGAACAGTGCTTGGCGCATAGTAAACACTTAACAAATACTATTATTATTATTATTATCTGTAGTGTAACTCTTCAGTTTCATCTTGTTGTGAACTTGTAGCCCTTCCTAATCTTGGCCCTAGCATGACCCAGGGATTTATAAAAGTCCCTTCCTCAGTATCACAGGCTAAACAAACCATGAGTAGCTCTCATTAAATGAAATGAGTTTACTCATTTAAATCATAGACATTCATATGCCTATGTTTTCAAGCAAGAACAGAAACCAAATCCTATTAATTTTAATGCAGTCACTCCCTGCCCCAGATCACTTCCCGTCCAGGAAACAAAGGCATGATAAAGAAGCAAAATTCTAAGGAGATGAAATATGAAAGCTCACATTGTATTTTTCAGTACCTCATTCAGTATCCCTGGTCATTTCCCTAAGTGCACGTGAACTCTCAGAAGAGTTAATTCCTTACGGATCGATGGTGCAAACGGGAAAACCTCAGGTTATTGAAACTATGCAAATGATTCTGTGTGAAACCCTTAAACAAAGATTTCCGTGCTATCAGCATTTTAGAAATATGTCACACTTCACTAGATGTTCTGAGCTGCCCTGGCAGCAACCTTGGAAAGACCTGACCCGCTACTTGAGAATTCAACTTAAATTCCGTTTTGCTTTCCTGGCTTTTCAGAGTGCTGATATAAATACAGTGCTTAGATACTTGGATCCCATTCTATATTAAGTAGCAAGGAGCTATTCTGAGCCTGACTCTTCCCCTCCCTCCATCGCCTTCTGTCCCTTCTCCATCTTTCCCTCACACACACACAGGAGAACAGGCTGTTTTAAGCCCACATAGGAATGCCTACTTTGGCACTTCAGCAAGTAAGGGGAGAATGTAGCTCTCTTTTGCATAATGCAAAATAGCTACTGCAGGGAATGGGTCTGTTAATTCTATTGTACTGTACTCAGTCTCCCAAATGCTTAGAACAGTGGTCTGCACACAATAAGTGTTCAATAAGTATCATTGATTGATTGATTATGTCCTCATTCACTCTGCCCCTGTCAAGGGGGTGGGCATAGAAAGGGCATATTGAGCAAGAGAAAAGTGGGACAGAGCACAGTCAGTGACTACCCATGTACTGATTCTCCCCTTGAAGAGGTTGATGCAAATGATGGGGGTGGGGCAAATAAAGCCATCAAAATTCGTGCTTTAGGTGGGATAATCAATTAATCAATCAATGGTATTTACTGAGTGCTTACTGTGTGCAGAACACCATACTAAATGTAATCAGCCATGACCCAGGGAAGAGGTTTATGCAAGTGAGGGTGGTGGGACAGATAAAGTCATCAAAAGTCAATTTTTAAGTGGGACAATTTGTCAATCAATCAATGGTATTTATTGAGCCCTTAGTGTGTATAGAGCACTGTACTGAGTGCTTGGGAGAGTGTGATGTGAAAGTGTTGGTAGACACTTTCCCTGTCCACAACAGACTTTCAAGCACATGTTTTGGGGTTCTGTCCCACCATTTGAAAACCTTAGGAACCCCGCCATGAGCTGAAATGGTGGGATAGAAGCCCCCCAGCCAAAGTGGGGATGGTGGTGGTGGCAGCTGCAAGGGTGGTGACTGTTGTTATCACTGAAGGAGAGTGGCTCTGCCATTTGCCCTCTGTGTGACCTTTTACAAGTCATTTCGCTTCTCTGTGCCTCAGTTACCTCATCTGTAAAATGAGGATCAAGACTGTGAGCCCCATATAGGACAGGGACTGTGTCCAACCTGATTAGCTTGTATCTACCCTAGTACTTAGGACAGTGCTTGGCATATAGTAAGCACTTAACCAATGCCATCATAATAAAAAAAGAGAGAGAAGTAATAGGGGCTGAAGAGAAACTGCAGCCACTGTTCCTAATGGTGCAGCTGCTTATATGTGCAGCTGCTTCTATGACTGTCTTGGAGGTAATGTCTCCTCATGGCTAGGGATAGCAGTGTTTCTAATGTAGCTGGAAATAATAATAATAGTATTTGTCATCCTCTAGCCTAAACTCGTTACGGGCAGGGAACATGTTTGCTAATTTTTCTGTATTGTACTGTTCCAAGAGCTTAGTACATTGCTCTGCACACTGTAAGCACTCAATACATTCCACTGATTGACTAGTAGATTGATACCTCCTCCAAGAGGTCAATCAATCAATCGTATTTATTGAGCACTTACTGTGTGCAGAGCACTGTACTAAGCGCTTGGGAAGTACAAGCTGGCAACATATAGAGACAGTCCCTACTCAACAGTGGGCTCACAGTCTAGAATGGGGAGAAAGAGAACAAAACCAAACATACTATCAAAATAAAATAAATAGAATAGATAGGTACAAGTAAAATAAATAGAGTAATAAATATGTACAAACATATATACATATATACAGGTGCTGTGGGGAAGGGAAGGAGGTAAGGTGGGGGGATGGAGAGGGGGACGAGGGGGAGAGGAAGGAAGGGGCTCAGTCTGGGAATGCCTCCTGGAGGAAGTGAGCTCTCAGTAGGGCCTTGAAGGGAGGAAGAGAGCTAGCTTGGCAAATGGGCAGAGGGAGGGCATTCCAGGTCCGGGGGAGGATGTGGGCCGGGGGTCGATGGCGGGACAGGAAGGCTGAGTAGGTGTGAATGAGGTCTTTCCTGATTATGTCCTCTCTTCCCCCATTTGCCCTCCCATCTGCATTGTTTATGTACTTGAGTCTGTACCCCTTAAGCTCTTTGATTTTCACTCCACGTCCATGTAATTCATTTTAATGTCTGCCTCCCCTTCTAGCTTGTATACTCCTTATGGCCATGGATCCAATCTATCTACTCTATTGTATTTTCCCAAATGTTTAGTACAGTGCTCTGTACACAGTAAACACTCAATAAATACCACTGACTGACTGAATGATCCATCACTCACATAAGCCAGTTATGTCAGGATTTCTGCTGGATCTTCCCACCTCACAGATTGCCCTAGAGAGTTCTTCAGGCAGAAACTTTCACCACCCCCAAACTCACTCCCTCTGTTCTACCCCGTCCCTGCCCCACAGCACTTGTGTGTATATATGCACATTTATAATTCTATTTATTTTATTAGTGATGTGTATATATCTATAATTCTATTTATTTATATTGATGCTATTGATGCCTGTTTACTTGTTTTGATTTCTGTCTCCCCCCTTCTAAACTGTGAGCCCATTCTGGGCAGGGACTGTCTCTTTTTCTTGCTGAACTGTACTTTCCAGGCACTTAGTACAGTGCTCTGCACACAGGAAGCACTCAGTAAATACGTTTGAATGAATGAATGAATGATGGTACAGTCCCAGGAAGCATTTTCCTATCTTTGACTGTTTTTCTTTATCCTTCTTTCTCTCTCCCTCCCTCCCTCCCTCCCTCTCTCTTCTCTATCCCTCTCTCTCATACACACAGTGGTGAAATGTGGGTCAAGGCTTTCAGTGTGGCTTTAGTGGTATGGCAGCTAAGATGTTTTTCCCTTGAATCTACTCCTTTCTTTGTCAATTCTCTATGGGCTTTTCTGTCAACTTCCCCTCTCAGTTGTAAGATCCTTGAGGGCACTGACCCTATCTTCTTTATATGTCTAATCCCTCAAAAACATCTAAGACAGTGCCAGACACTGAGTGCGTGCCGGTAAATTTTGGTTGACATGCCATTTCAGCCCCTGCAAAACCCACCTTTGATTATATGTTTCTGATGTTTACTGCTTCATTCTAATCAATCAACCTTATCACTCTTTTAAGGAGAAAATTAGATTAGCCTGACAGGATTTAGTCTTCCCAAAATCATGTTGATTTCTACCTGGTATTCTGTAATCTTCAAGGTGCTTGTAAATTGATTTTTTTTATCATATGTGATAATCTTCTTTAGCTTCTTTCTTCTCCCTCTCCCTGTTTCCTTATTCTAGTCCCCACTATCATTTCTCAATTGGTCCACACACTAAAGTTTCCCTGTGAAAGAAAGAGAGTTTCTCCTGCTGTATTGAGCTAAAACTGAACATCACATCTGCCAAGAATCCAGTAATTAATAGCTGTGGACAGAAGGGCTGAGGATGTTTATGCCGGTAACAAAAGTGCCTTACTCACTGGTATTTATTGAGCACTTTCTGTGTGTAGAGAACTGTACTAAGTACTTGGGAGAATATCTTAATAAAGCATATATCAAGACAACTTTATTAAAGCTCCTTGTGGGTAAGGAATGTAATAATAATGATTATTGTGGTATTTGTGAAGCACTTACTGTGTACCATGCACTGTTCTAAGGTAGACACAAGATAATTGGATTGAACACAGTTCTTGTCCCACATAGGGCTCACCTTCTTAATCCCCATTTTACAGATGAAGGAACTGAGGCACTGAGAAGTGAAGTGATTTGCCCAAGGTTACACAGCAAACAAGTGACAGAGCTGGGATTAGAACCTGGGGCCTTCTGACTCCCAGGCCTGTGTTCTATCCACTAGGCCATGAATGTATCTAACAACTGTACTGCATTGTTCCCTTTCAATTTCCTAATAAAATGCTCAGCACAAACACAGTAAGCGCTCAATAAATACCATTGATTGATTAATTGATTGATTGAAATTTCAGGTCTCAGTCACCCCAAAATAATTTGGGCTTTGTACTCTGAGTTCCTTCTTTTTTTCTGTGTGAATTCTTCCATTTATGATATACAGCCAGTATTATGGAATTTGCCTCATGAATGAATACCACTAGAAAAGTAACTTGGCAAGGGCTAGCAGAAGCTGCATTAACTGCATTGGTGTTGTCTTTGTAACTTTGCTATCTGGCAAAATTCTTCAGGTCTGAATGACATCATAATGGACAGTTGTTGGAATGAGTACAGACATTATCATACATTGAAGTGTCAAGTCTTACTATAGTGCTCAGTCTTACTGTAAATACATATGTAGCAGAAGATATTTAATTTGTATTTCATAAAGCCTTGCTTATTCTAACATAACTCAAATTGACTTCTATTTCAATGGAAAAGGTATTTTCTAATGACACTGAGATTAGGGGAAAAAAGACAGGATAGGAAAGCAAAATGTTCCTACCTGAAATGCTTTTGGAAGAGTCTGCTGGGGCCATACTGTAGTTGTTTCCTATATTTCGATATGTTGTAAAGATGATGGTCAATCTGACCCTGTATGAGCCAAGGCTGTGTCCAACCTGATTAGCTTCTATCTACCCAGCGCTTAGTACAGTGCTGGCATTTAGTGAGCACTTAACAAATCCCCTCAAAAATAAAATAGAAAATAAAGATTCTATTGAATTTTCAGGAGTGCATAGTACTTCCAGAATATGGGCTAGGTTTTACTGTAATGCACAGCAATGAGATTTCATGATTGTTTCTGCCATCATATTTCTCATTTTTTCTTCATGGAGAAGGTTGATAAAGGTCTTTTCTTGTCATATGCTATTGAGTTATCTCTGACCCATAGCGACTCTGTATACGCCTCTCCCAGAACCCCTCACCTCCATCTGCAATCGTTTTGGTAGGGTATCCACAGGATTTTCTTGGTAAAAATAGAAAAGTGGTTTACCACTGCCTTCTTTTGCACAGTAAACTTGAGTCTCCACGACTGACTCTCTCCCAAGTCACTGCTGCCCAGCATAAGTGAGTTTTGACTTGTAACAGATTGCCTTCCACTCTCTAGCCACTGCCCAAGGTGGGAATGGAATGGATATGCCCCTGCTTGACTCTCCCTCCCATAGCTGAGACTGGTAGAGTACTGGACACTCTCCAGGTGCGAGCCTGAGAGGAGTTGATAAAGGTGGCACCCTTGAAATTCAGTGTCCATTCCATGGGAATTCACATGAGGAGAGAGAGACTATGACAACACCTGCATAGCACACTTCTCAACTGATCAGCAACAATTCTTAAGCACTTACATTGTGCCCCACAGCTCTTATGTGCATAGCCGCAATTTATTTGTTTATTATTTCAATGTCTGCCTCCTCCTTTAGACTATGAGCTCATTGTTGGCAAGGAATGTGTCTACCAACTCTGTTATATTGTACTCTCTCAAGCACTTAATACAGTGCTCTGCACACAGAAAGTGCTCAATAACTGTGACTGATAGATTGATTTTCTACTCTGGCCAAGGGTAGCTCTTTTCTGTAGGGGTGGATGGTGATGAGGAAGGTAGGGGGTTGTGACCTCTACCATAGGCAGTGCCTTATGGTCTGATTTGGGGTCCCACTGGTCTGCTCACAGTCTGGTGACCCTTACTCTACTTCCATATTTTCGCTGCTAGCCCTTCAGAGCATTACCATTCTTCATGGCTCTAACATGGATGGAAACACATTGCTGACCCACTGACTGGGATTCACAGGCTGACAAGTTTACCCATTCATTGGACTTCATTATTGATGGGGGAGAGTGAGGTCTAACCACCTTTTCTAACCACCTTTTTTTTTAAAAAAATGAGCCATTTAGACCCTTTCTAACAATGCTATCCCTTGATGTAAAGTATATCAACTGCATAGGCTATGATCATGGGCATGGACAGATCAAGGGAGGCAGGGAACTACAAAGAGCAGACCCAGAATGGCAGATTCTTTAGAACTTACCCAGCAACTTAAGCAGTGTGAGAGAAGAGAGAAAGCTAAGCAGTGTTGCCCAGTGGAGAGAGCACAGGTCTGGAGGTCAGAAGGATCTGGGTTCTAGTCCCAGCCCTACCAATTGCTTGCTGTGTGACCTTGGGAAAATTGTTTAACTTCTCTGTGTTTCACTTTCCTCAACTGGAAAAACCTGTTCTCCCTCCTCCTGTGAAACCCGTGTGGGACAGGAACTGCATCCGGCCTAATTGACTTTTACTTATCCCAGAACTCAGAACAATGTTTGACACATAGTAAATGCTAAATAAATACCATAAAAAATGAAAAATGTATTCCATGCAAGGGCCCAATTACTGGTGACTGATCTCCTTCAATCTCTCATCCTATCCCGACTGGATTACTGCATCGGCCACCTTTCTGATCTCCCATCCTCCTGTCTCTCCCCGCTTCAGTCTATTCTTCACTCTGTTGCCCAGATGATCTTTGTACAGAAGCGCTCTGGGCATGTCACTCTCCTCCTAAAAAAATCTCCAATGGTTGCCTATCAACCTTCGTATGAAGCAAAAACTCCTCACTATCGGCTTCAAAGCTCTCCATCACCTCGGCCCCTCCTACTTCACCTTCCTTCTCTCCTTCTACAGCCCAGCACACACACTCCACTCCTCTGCCACTAACCTCCTCACTGTGTTGTGTTCTGGCCTGTCCTGCCGTTGGCCCCTGGCCCACGTCCTACCCCTGGCCTGGAATGTTATTATAATAATGATAGTATTTGTTAACCACTTACTATGTGCCAAGCACTGTTCTAAGTGCTGGGCTATCCCTCCTCACATCCGGGAAACTAGCTCTCTTCCCCTCTTCAAAGCCCTACTGAGAGCTCACCTCCTCCAGGAGGCCTTCCCAAACAGAGCCTGCCCTTTTCCTCTGCTCCTCCTCCCCTCCCTATCACTCCTACTCCCTCCGCCTTACCCCCTTCCCCTCCCCACAGCACTTGTGTATATTTGTACATATTTATTACTCTATTTTATTAATGACAAGTATATAACTATAATTTTTTTATCTATTCTGATGGCATTGACACCTGTTTACTTGTTTTGTTTTGGTGTCTGTCTCCCCCTTCTAGACTGTGAGCCTGTTGTTGGGTAGGGACTGTCTCTATATGCTGCCGATTTGTACTTCCCAAGTGCTTAGTACAGTGCTCTGAACACAGTAAGCGGTCAATAAATATGACTGAATAAATGAATGAATGAATGAACATGGTGGTAAGCAGGAGAACACAGTGGTAAGCAGGAGAACTCCCTGCCTTCCCTCTGTAATTATGATCAGTTTCTTATCCCACCAAGTTAAAAAAGATAACAGAACAAAACACAACAACAAAAACCCCTGGCCCATTGTGTAGTCCTTATGTGGCAATTTTCATCTTCGATGCACTTTCCAAATGTTAACTAATTAATCTACTTGACAGTGTCCCATTTTATAGTTGAATGAAGTTAGATGTTCACAAACTATTACAAACTTTTTACTGCTTTGATATTTAATTTCTAATTTCCTTCTTTATCTTTTCCAGAGCTAAAAGAGTGTCATGTCCTCTACCCCACAATATTGCTGTCCTCATCCTTTTAGATGTTAGTGTTCATGCTTGAAGAGAAGCTGAGTGGGAGGATGGGGAAGAAAGAAGAGCGGCAAGGAAATGTTGGAGATGGCACTGCCCTTCCAAAATATCCTTGCCTGGGATCCTACCTTGACTTCTGACCTTGCCTGCTGATTCATTTACCTCTCCCTTGTAATTGCTGTGCAGCCACTAAATTGGATTCCAATTAGTAATAATTGTGGTATTTGGTGGTAATAATAATAATGATAATAATGATGATGGCATTTTTTAAGCACTTACAATGTGTCAGGCACTGTACTAAGCACTGGGGTGAATACAAGCAAATTGGGTTGGACATAGTCCCTGTCCCACAAGGGACTCACAGTCTCAATCCCCATTCTACAGACTAGGTAACTGAAACAAGGTCACACGGCAGACAAATGGCAGTGCCATGATTAGAGATGCTTAATATGTGTCAATCACTGTACTTAGCACTGCCATCAATTCAAGATAAACAGGCAGGCACTGACTGCAAACTCATTTTGGGCAGGGAATGTGGTACTCTCCAAGCATTCATTCACTCATTCAATCGTATTTATTGAGCCCTTACTGTGTGCAGAGCACTGTACTAAGCGCTTGGGAAGTACAAGTTGGAAACATATTGGAAGAGTACAGTACAACAGAGTTGGCAGGCAGATTCCCTCTCCATAACAAGCTATAACAATAAAACATTTCCATTACTTCTAATAGTAGCTGAGGACATATTTCCCACACTCAACCAAAAAAAGATATTTAGCCCCTCCCCATGAAAAGGGAGAAGGTCCCGTACAAAGATTCTGAGTTCTTTCTTGTTCCTCTAGACAGCTTGGATTGGTTAAATACACACATTCTCCACCCATCTGTCTAAAGATTTATCCAGCTATAGTTGTTGACATCTCATAATTCTTCTTTTTTCAATGGTATTTAAGTGCTTACTAGGTGCCAGGCACTGTACTATGCACTGGTGCAGATACAAACTAATCAGATTAGACACGGGGTCAAAATATAGGGGTCAAAACCTTATTCCTCATTTAACAGATGAGGCAATGGAGGCACAGAGAAGTGAAATGACTTGCCTGAGGTCACACAGCAGACAAGTGGCAGAGCCAGGATTAGAACTTTTTAATAGCACAGTGGCAACCAGTTTAAGCTCCTTCTGCCAGGTGACCAACTTGCTTAGACAAATAGGGAGGTATGTGGACAGAGGTTAAGAGGTGCTGATGCCAAGCTAATTATTTTCCAGATGAAGCAGTTGAGAGCCTATCATCTCTATGCTGATGACACCCAGATCTACATCTCTGCCCCTGCTCTCTCCCCCTTTCCAGGCTCGCATCTCCTCCTGCCTTCAGGACATCTCCATCTGGATGTCTGCCTGCCACCTAAAACTCAATATGTCCAAGACTGAACTCCTTGTCTTCCCTACCAAACCCTGCCCTCTCCCTGACTTTCCCATCTCTGTTGACGTCACCACCATCCTTCCCGTCTCACAAGCCCACAACCTTGGTGTCATCCTTGACTCCGCTCTCTCATTCACCCCTCACATCCAAGCTGTCACCAAAACCTGCAGGTCTGAGCTCCGCAATATTGCCAAGATCCGCCCTTTCCTCTCCATCCATACCGCTACCCTGCTCATTCAAGCTCTCATCCTATCCCGTCTGGACTACTGCATCAGCCTTCTCTCTGATCTCCCATCCTCGTGTCTCTCCCCACTTCAATCCAGAGTTCATGCTGCTGCCTGGATTGTCTTTGTCCAGAAACACTCTGGGCATGTTACTCCCCTCCTCAAAAATCTCCAGTGGCTACCAATCAATCTGCGCATCAGGCAGAAACTCCTCACCCTGGGCTTCAAGGCTCTCCATCACCTCGCCCCCTCCTACCTCACCTCCCTTCTCTCCTTCTACAGCCCACCCCGCACCCTCCGCTCCTCTGCCGCTTATCTCCTCACCGTACCTCGTTCTCGCCTGTCCCGCCATCGACCCCCGGCCCACGTCATCCCCTGGGCCTGGAATGCCCTCCCTCTGCCCATCCACCAAGCTAGCTCTCTTCCTTCTTTCAAGACCCTACTGAGAGCTCACCTCCTCCAGGAGGCCTTCCCAGACTGAGCCCCTTCCTTCCTCTCCCCCTCGTCCCCCTCTCCATCCCCCCCATCTTACCTCCTTCCCTTCTCCCAGCACCTGTATATATGTATATACGTTTGCACATATTTATTACTGTATTTATTTATTTATTTACTTTACTTGTACATATCTATTCTATTTATTTTATTTTGTTAGTATGTTTGGTTTTGTTCTCTGTCTCCCCCTTTTAGACTGTGAGCCCACTGTTGGGTAGGGACTGTCTCTATATGTTGCCAACTTGTACTTCCCAAGCGCTTAGTGCAGTGCTCTGCACACAGTAAGCGCTCAATAAGATTGATTGACAGAGAACACCCAAGGAGGGATAGAGGGCATTCTTCCCTTTACATCTCCCGTGGGCACAATAGCCTCAGCACAGCTGAATCAGAGTGATTCCTTTTATTTTTTTATAGTATTTGTTAAGTATTAACTATGTGGGATAGATACAAGTTAATCAGGTTGGACACTGTCCATGTTCCACATGGGACTCACAGTCTTAATCCCCATTTTACAGATGAGGTAACTGAGGCACAGAGAAGTGAAGCGACTTGCCCACGGTCACACAGCAGACAAGTGGCGGAGCCGGGATGTGAACCCCTGTCCTTCTGACTCCCAGGCCCATGCTTTATCCACTAGGCCACATTGATTATGATGGAAGCCCTGGGAATCACTTCTTTGGCTAGCACACCCCGACCAATCCCACTCCCCTCCTTTCTCCTTATGTCTGTTCCCTCATTTTACTTCTCCTGTGTGGGACGAATCACTCAAGATACACCTTCATAGACAAACCCTCTTGAAATGATAACAGAAAATAGAGAGAGTTAATTCCAGTTTTCTTAGACCTATCATTTACTCTTATTGCATCAAACCAATGGGCAAGTCCATTCCATTGGTCCACTAATTTTCTCTCTTGTTGTTTAATGGTATTTGTTAAGTGTTTACTCTGTTCCCAGCACTGTACTAAGCATTGGGGCAGATGCAAGGTAATCAGATTGGACACAGTCCCTGTCCCACGTGGAGCTCACTCTTATTCCCCATTTTAAAGAGGAGGTAAATGAGGCCCAGTGAAGTTAAGAGACGTGCTCAAGGTCACACAGCAGATGAGTGACAGAGACTGGATTAGAACACGGTCCTCTGACTCCTAGGCTCGTCCTCTATCCATTAGACCACACTGCTTCAATTTCCTATTCCCTTTTCCTTTTCATTTTCTGGTGTACGTGTTCTATTTGGCCTCTGAGTCTTATCAGTGTAAGAAGGGTGAAATGAATTTGTAGGCCTACCATTTTAAGATATAAAATACCATAGTAGCTGATCATTCTGTGACTTCATCAGTTAAAGATCATGGATCAAAGAAACTAAACAATCTTTTACCCATATGCTAGTTGAGAAGATATTTTCCCCCTGTATTCTCCAAAGAGTTTAGTACAGTGCCCTGCATTCAGTAAGTGCTCAATAAATACAACTGATTCATTGATTGATTGATTTCACCAGGGTTTCCTATCCAACCTTGGCTTCACAGACTCCGTCCTCTCCTGGTTCCCCTCATCTCTTCGGTCGTTCATTCTCAGTCTCAAGTCTCATTTGCAGGCTCCTCCTCCCCCCATCCCCTTAATGTAGGGGTTCCTCAAGGTTCAGTTCTTGGTCCCCTTCTGTTCTCAATTTACACTCACTCCCTTGGCGACCTCATTCGCTCCTACGGCTTCAACTATCATCTCTATGCTGATGACATCCAAATCGACATCTCTACCCCTTCTCTCTCTCCCTCCCTCCAGGCTCGCATCTCCTCCTGCCTTCAGGACATCTCCATCTGGATGTCTGCCCGCCACCTAAAACTCAACATGTCCAAGACTGAACTCCTTGTCTTCCCTCCCAAACCCTGCCCTCTCCCTGACTTTCCCATCACTGTTGATGGCACTACCATCCTTCCCGTCTCACAAGCCCGCAACCTTGGTGTCATCCTCGACTCTGCTCTCTCATTCACCCCCCACATCCAAGCCATCACCAAAACCTGCCAGTCTCAGCTCCGCAACATTGCCAAGATCTGCCCTTTCCTCTCCATCCAAACCGCTACCCTGGTCGTTCAAGCTCTTATCCTATCCTGTCTGGAGTACTGTATCAGCCTCCTCTCCGATCTCCCATCCTCCTGTCTCTCCCCACTTCAATACATACATCACGCCGCTGCCCGGATTGTCTTTGTCCAGAAACGCCCTGGGCATGTTACTCCCCTCCTCAAAAATCTCCAGTGGCTACCAATCAAGCTACACATCAGGCAGAAACCCCTCACCCTCAGCTTCAAGGCTCCCCATCACCCCGCCCTCCCCCCCACCTCACCTCCCTTCTCTCTTTCTATAGCCCAGCCCACACCCTTCACTCTTCTGCCGCTAATTTCCTCACCGTGCCTCGTTCTTGCCTGTCCCGCCGTCAACCCCCAGCCCACATCATCCCCTTGGCCTGGAATGTCCTCCCTCCCCACATCTGCCAAGCTAGCTCTCTTCCTCCCTTCAAGGCCCTACTGAGAGCTCACCTCCTCCAGGAGGCCTTCCCAGACTGAGCCCCCTCCTTCTTCTCCCCCTCCTGCCCTTCCATCCCCCCTGCCTTACCTCCTTCCCTTCCCCACAGCACCTGTATATATGTATATATGTTCGTATGTATTTATTACTCTATTTATTTTACTTGTACATATTTATTCTACTTATTTTATTTTGTTAATATGTTTTGTTTTGTTCTCTGTCTCCCCCTTTTAGACTGTGAGCCCACTGTTGGGTAGGGACTGTCTCTATATGTTGACAACTTGTACTTCCCAAGCACTTAGTACAGTGCTCTGCGCACAGTAAGCACTCAATAAATACAATTGAATGAATGAATGAATGAAAAAGCCAAGTGAGAAAGTCCATTCATTCATCCATCCATCCCATTCATTCATTAGTATTTATGGATCATCTGCTCACTGTACTAGACACTTGGGAGGTTCAGGTTGACACTGTGAAGGTTGTACTTGTGAGTGAAAGGAGGTATTCTTGAGGGGACATAGGATTCTCAACATGCTCTGCTTGTTAAACATATTTTTACTGTGAGAATTAAAATCATTACTGCAGTGTTAGTGTCTTGAAGGCTCCTAAGGTCCAGTTTGCAGTTCTGTTTTCTGGGTCCCAATGCTTCTACACAAGATAAGGTTGTGTGGTTTCTATTTTAATACTTTGTTTACCCTTGCTGCTCTACATCTCTGAGTACTTTTTGCCAAAGAAGCTGACTGGGTAAAACCAGGAAGGTATTTTTCATTTCCTTTGGCAGAGTATGATGTTTTCATATATAAACACAATAATGCAGTCACTACATATGCACTTACATTATCATATCTGGTGTGTGGCCAGCACCACTGAAAAGAAAGCAGCAAACCCGAGATATCTATTTCCCCATTTTTATCTAAATTATGTTCATAATAAATGGGGTTTTCAATCAAGGTAGAGCACAACTGCATCTCTTCCTCCCTTCAAGGCCCTACTGAGAGCTCACCTCCTCCAGCAGGCCTTACCAGACTGAGCCCCTTCCTTCCTCTCCCCCTCGTCCCCCTCTCCATCCCCCCATCTTACCTCCTTCCCTTCCCCACAGCACCTGTATATATGTATATATGTTTGTACATATTTATTACTCTATTTATTTACTTATTTATTTTACTTGTACATATCTATTCTTTTTATTTTATTTTGTTAGTATGTTTGGTTTTGTCTTCCCCTTTTAGACTGTGAGCCCACTGTTGGGTAGGGACTGTCTCTATATGTTGCCAATTTGTACTTCCCAAGAGCTTAGTACAGTGCTCTGCACACAGTAAGCGCTCAATAAATACGATTGAGGATGATGATCCCACTACAGAATCTATATTCCGGCTCTCTTTTTTATTCCTCATTTCTTCTTCTAGGTCAGTCACCCCTGATACGAGTGAATTTCTCCTCTGGTAGTAGCAGGTGAAATACTTGATGAAGGGCTCCAAATACATCTTTTTATGGTATTTGTGAAGCACCTATGAATAATTATGAATAAGCACAGTTCTGATCTCTGGGGTAGATACAAGTTAATCAGGGTGGACACAGTCCCTGTTCCACTTGGGCCTCACAGTCCAGGTAGGAGGGAGAACAGGTATTGAATCCCCATTTTACAGTTGAGGAACCTGAGGACGAGGGAAGATAAGTGACTTGCACAAGGTCACACAGCAAACAACTGGTAGAACTGGGATTAGAACCTGGGATTAGGTCCTCTAACTCCCAGAACCATAACCTTTCCATGTGGCCACGCTGCTTCTTAAGTAACATACCACAGCAATTTGCAAAGGTGGGAATAAATCAAAGCAAGCTAAATGTTACATCATGTTGCACAAGAATAGGGGAGAAAAGATCCTGTTTCCTTGGCAGCGCAATATCTTTGTGCCCATTACCTCTGATACAGAACCATTAAAACAATCATTCTGAACCTACATGAAATTGTCACCTCTTTCTTTCATGCAATGGCAGCTTATATTGGAGGCTACATCCATTCCTCATTCTCTTCAAGGTTTACAACTTGCACAAAAGAAAATGAAGCTTAATTTATATATATGTATAAAAAAGTGTCAGCTCACCCCCAGGCTCACTGCAGACACCAGGGAAAAAATAAAAGACAAATGACTCTACATGAACTGACACCGACTCTAATTTGCCACTCTCTCTGCTGCTACACTGCATACATCCCATTAATCATTCCAGATAGATAGACATGTCAAAAACTTTAGCAATTTTAAAACAAAGATGCACAATCTTAAAATACAGTACACAACTTCATTTTCTGGCTCCTTTTTCACCACACACACACACACACACACACACACACACACACACACACACACACACACACACACACACACCACACATGCATAGTTATCCAGAGTAGCATACGTAGCATGAAAAGTAAGTAGTAAATGGGTGGTGGGAGTAGAGATCAGAGATGTGGACAAGTAAAGACTTTGAAAAGGAAAGAGAACTGATGCAGTAGAGAAGAACTAGAAAAAGCATTTAGTGAGTTTTCTTGACGAGAGAGTGGTTATGGCTGTGAGTTCCCCTAGTGGGTTCCCCACTCCCTAGAGTATGAGAAAATTCTGGTATATTCCTTATATTCCTGCCCTACCATTTTCTCAGGGAAGGCTACAGGGGGATTCTGGCAGGATCATGTCAGAATTTCCCCCTCTAGACCGTAAGCTCCTTATGGGCGGGGAATGTGTCTACTACCAACTCTGTGGTATTGTACTCTTCCAAGTGCTTAGTACAGTGAACTGCATACAATAACAACTCAATAAATATGATTGATTGATTATGCCCTCATACTTTGGAAAGACTATAGGAATGCCACCCTGGTGTGGTTGAAGCTCAAGTTGTGAATGTCAAGTCCCATTCTTTCTTTGGCACTGGAAGGCCAATGCCATGATTCTTCTCCAATCAATCAATCATAGCTATTGAGTATTTGCTGTGTGCAGAGCACTGTACTATGAGCTTGGGAGAGTACAATATAGCAGAGTTGGTAGAGCTGTTCCCTGCCCGTAAAGAGGTACAACCAGGGCATCATGATTCAGGCCCCACTGAAAAACTGGGGTTACATTGATCAGAGACTTAAAAAAAACATTGACCTGAGGAGAGGTGGATGTAGGATCGGGGAGTGTGGCTAAGATGGATTGCCTACTTCCCTCTACCTCCACTTTACTCACTTTAAATAGTGTGATTATATGAACAGGGCCTGGATCAACACTAACAAGAGATCCCAGTGATCTAGACTAGCAGAAAGGCCTAGTGGCTAGAGCATGAGACTAGGAGTCAGAAGGTCATCAGATCTAATCCCGGCTCTGCCACTTGTTTGCTTTGTGACCCAGGTCAAGTCACTTCACTTCTTTGTGCCTCAGTTACCTCAACTGTAAAATGGAGATTAAGATTGTGAGCCCAATGTGGTACAAGGACTGTGTCCAATCTGAATGGCTTGTATTTTCCCTCCCGAAGCTTAGTACAGTGTCTGGCACACAGTAAGAGCTTAACAAATACCACAATTATTATTAATGTTGAGGGGCTTGATGGGACTTCTGAATAAGAACTTTCCCCTACTTAGCTCCAAGAGGAGGAGCTTGGGAAAATGGCAGCCCAAAATATTTCCTCAGGAAAACTCTAAAGCAGTAAGAGTTCAGAATTTGACAGAGATCTGAAGGCAGAAAAGAGTTTGGAGAAAGGGATGGGACAACAAAAAGACAGAGACAGAAAGCAGGTATGAAGGATCAGAGGTTAGAAGAAGAAGCAACAACTCTGTTGTCTAATAATGTGATTTGGGGAATATGCAAAATGTAGCCTAGAAATTTTCCTTATTGTAGTGAAAATGAACACCGCCTGGATCAGCTGAGGAAAATAATCTGCACATCCTCTGAAGAATTCTGGAGAGAGCTCTGGGTCCACAAAAGAAGACACCAACATCGTTGCTGCAGGAACAGTAAAAAAAAATAACTCTCATTCAAAAGTCATGATAGCCAATGAGTATCATGAAGTTGGGCAGTGAAATGATGATAATGATGATGAATAATGATGATGGTTTTTGTTAAGCACTATGTGCCAAGCACTCTTCTAAGTGCTGGGGAAGACACAAGGTAACCAGATTGTCCCATGTGGGGACCACAGTCTTAATCCCCATTTTACAGATGAGGTAACTGAGGCACAGATAAGTTAAATGGCTTGCCAAAGGTCACACAGCAGACAAGTGGCGGAGCTGGGATTAGAACCCACGTCCTCTGACTCCCAAGCCTGTGCTCTATCCACTAGACCATACTGTGTCCTCCCCATTATCTCCCCCCTAATGTGAAACTCCTTGAGGGTAGGGCCAGGATGAGGCTTGGTGGAGATGGCATGGGTCTGGGAGTCAGAGGACCTGGATTCTAATCGCTGTTCCACCAGTTACCTGTTGTGTGACCTTGGGTAAGTCACTTAACTTCTCTGTGCCTCAGTTCCCCCATCTGCAAATTGGTACTTCAATACCTGTTCTCTCCTACCAGGACTGTCAGCCTCATGTGGAACCAGATTATCTTGTATTTACCCCAGTGCTTAGTATAATTCTTGGCACACAGCAAACAACAAATGGCCCAATTATAATTATTAATCAATTAATCATATTTATTGAATGCTTACTGTGTGCAAAGCACTGTACTAAGCGTTTGGGAGAGTACAATATAACAGAGTTGGGAGACAAATTCCCTGTCCATAATGCACTTACAGTCTATTATTATATTCATTGCAGGTTACCAAGCACTGAGTACAGTCCTCTCCACATAGTAGACCCTCAGAAAATACTGATCACCGACTGACTGACTCCAGAATTCCCCATGAACAAGTTCCCTGCTCACAAGGAGCTTACATTCAAGAGGGTCTACAGTTTACTGGATCTTGGGAGGCTAACTTGCAAATAACGCAGGTCCCTTTAAACGCTTTAATTTTGCAATTATATTTAAATTATTTTCCTATTTCAAGTTTACAAGCTGTATGGAAATCAAGAACTTTACCAGGAAAAACTTTGCCTGGCAAAAGGAGTAGTCGTGTGCACAGCACTCAGCTGGTGAGCTGCTGCTTGGATGCTGTCGGGAACGGGGGAAGGATTAAACATTGGATCATGGGCTTTGGGGCAATGTAATTCAGGGTCAGTCCTAGGCTTTTTGCTTCCTGTCAAAAAGAACTATGCTTCATGCTTTAAAATGGACAAGAATGGGCTGGGTCAACCAGAGTCCTCTGGGTGCTGAATATCAGCCATATCTGGAAATCATGTCATTCAGAAACAGGGTTTGCTGTACAGGTTCACTGTACAGCTATGTTCTCAAATCCCTCCTCTCTCTGCCTTTCTTTCACATCAGAAGATATTAGCTTTCTTACCTTAACTTACCCTCCTTTAGCACTGGAGTAAACAACTTCTTGTTTCACATGAGCCCACTGTTGGGTAGGGACTGTCTCTATATGTTGCCAACTTGTACTTCCCAAGCGCTTAGTACAGTGCTCTGCACACGGTAAGCGCTCAATAAATACGATTGATTGATTGATTGATATATAATTTCATATTTATGATAAAGCCATTAAGCCTATAGCCCCCAAGTCCCCATAAAACAGGTCCTGCACAGATGCTCTCATTTCAAGCAGCATGGCTTAGTGGAAAGGGCATGGGCCTGGGAGTCAGACGACATGGGTTCTTAACCCCTGCTCTGCCATTTATTTGCTGTGTGACCTTGGGAAAATCACTTAACTTCTCTGGGACTCAATTCCCTCATCTGACACATGGGGATTCAATACCTGTTTTCCCTTCTAATTATATTGTGAGCCCCATGTGGGACCTGATTATCTTGTATCTACCACAGTGTTTAGTACAATGCATGGCACATAGTAATCACTTAACAAATATCATTGTTATAATTATCATTTTAGGACGGACAGGACCAAGCTTTACAAAGCCCCTAATGAGGATGGGTTAAAAAATGAAAAAAACATCTTTTTCGAAAACTTAGACAGCATGGCTTAAAATGACAATGTGTTCTAAAGCATTAAGCATTTTCCTTTAGTATTTACAATCTAAAAACTGGCAATTTGTGTGACTACAAGAACACCAGGAGCTGAATCAATTTCCAGGGAGACATTGATCCATCTGGTTTCACTGACTGTATTGAGGCAAGAACAAGCTTTAAACAAATAGAAAGGCTGTTTAAATGTATTTGAATATTTTAAGCTTTAATAATGTAAATTGCTAGTAATATCAGGAAACTTATAATCTTACGTTTAGCTACATACTAGGGAAGCAGCATGGCCTAGCGAAAGAGCACGGGCCTCAGAGTCAGAGGACCTGGGTTCTAATTCCTCCTCTACCACTTGCCTGCTGTGAGACCTTGGCAGGCCACTTAACTTCTCTCTGCCTCAGTTTCCTAATCTACAAAATGGGGATTCAATTTCTGTCTTCCCTCCTACTTTGACTGTGAGCCCCATGTAGGACCTCATTATCTTGTATCTACCACAGCGCTTAGTACAGTGCTTGCAATAAAGTAAGCACGTAACAAAAACATTATTATCATTATTGTTACTATTACAAGTCTATCTCCTTCTCCATTGGCTTTGTTTTCTTTTCTTTCTTTTGTTTTTTAAACAGCCACCCTGAGATGGATGACATTCAAAACATTTAGCAGTAGACTAAGTCAGGAGCTCCATATATGGGTAAGCTCCATACCCTCATTGGATTCTGACTTCTTGCAGGCTTGAGCACTCTCTTTTTAGCTCTGTGCTTACTATTATTTGTTGATGTTTTTCAATAAGTAAGCTATAAGCCTAGAGAGGCAGGTCCTAAACACCATATTTAAAAAATTAAATTACTTTATACACAGGGTACATTCTATAAATAAAATCAATAAACAGAAGCTTTCCCTTGAATTTATGGGGAATTACACAAGAGGCACATACATAGATTTCATTACTGCATAATACACGTTCTCAGCCTTGATCTTTTTGGATGAACATTTTTTGTAGGTAGAAGTTTCCCTAAAAAATCATCAGAAAATTATATTTCATCCTTCATCTTCATTTTCAGTTGTTCTTTAGCCAAAGTGTGGTCACAGAGATGAGTTCTGTAGGCTGTTCGCTTGACCAAGCTGTGTCAATATATGAAACTTTTCATGGGAGGAGTGAAAACCAGCTAGTCTATATGAATAAAAAATAATAATAATAATGGTATTTGTTTAGCTCTTACTATGTGCAAAGAACTGGTCTAAGTGCTGGGGTAGATACAAGCTAATCAGGTTGGACACAGTCCCTGTCCCACATGGGGCTCACAGTCTTTACCCCCATTTTACAAATGAGGTAACTGAGGCACAGAGAAGTTAAGTGGCTTGCCCAAGGTAACACAGCTGATAAGTGGCAGAGCCGGAATTAGAACCACATCTTCGGCCTCCCAAGCTCTTGCTCTTTCCACTAAGCCACGCTAATCAAGGAAGTGGGTTAAAATTAGAGATTTGGGTTGGGCATTTGGAAGAATATTTTCTGCCAGGATGGCTGAACCCCGGAACAGGGTACCAGTGGAATGTAGTTCCTCCAAACCTGGAGAAGAGTCATACCACTGGCCTGGTTTAGCGACTACAGTCTAGAAGCATGGGACTGCCCCTCATGATATGTTCAGGTCCGTTGTGTCTGTCTGTCTATCTCTCTCTCTCTTCCTTGTTTTATTATGTTTCTGAAGTTTGTGCTTGAAAAGAGTTATTTCTTTCTGGATTGGAATGCACCACACTGAACTATGGAAACTGGTTTTTAGTTGTCTACTGGGATGCTGAGTGGCATGAAGTTTTATTTTATAAGTTTTCCTATCATTTCTTTTCAGGGTCTAGACAAAACTCGAAGTCTACTGAACTGTAGGGTTTGCCCAACCTTCTCTATGGTTGTGAAAGCTTCATTTAAATCTTTGCATTAATTTGCATGAACGAAATCTTGGTGACTTTGGCCATTCTCAATGTTGGACAGCTGCCTGGAAATCAGTATCAACAGGGAAATTCCCATTCACTGTTTATACTGGAGATTTTGATTTGTCTCTTGTTCCAGTGGGTCTGTTGTGATATTGTTCCAGGAGCTTGACATTTAATTATCTTGCTGGTTTGAGGTTTCATTTTAGACACAATGGTTATAAAGTCAGTGTGAATTTGGAGCGTATCAAATAATAGCCCATCCTGCATTCTGTTCCACACTCAGATGCTGTGATCTGTACATCCTTGAGGTCCCCCTGCTGCATTGATTTTAGCTAATTAGATGTCATTGTTGGATCATGGATGCCAGATGTTTTCTTGTGTTTTGGCAGGCTGAAGATGGTGTTTTGACCACAAGATGGTGTTTGGTATATCCTTCAGCAAAAATAGATCACTCTTGTTGAGTTAGCCAACCCCTTGTAGGTGTGGAATGTCAGGTATAATTGATAGAGGGTGGAGCTAGTGATAGAGTTAGTAACAGAGACATTTGGACTTGGACCTCTCCATTAAGCAATGTATCTCTGGGGTTAGGGTTTTATACCATTTTCTCTGGGTAAGCCAATTTTTTCAACCAAGTTAAAATATGCTGTATAGGAAACCTGTTACTGAGGTTGTCCTAAACTGGAGTCCACGATGGGACAGTCTGGACCACTTAGGGATGCCCTTAGAGGGGGCTTCACATAGCACTTAGTATGGTGCTCTGCACCTTCATAAATTCATTCATTTGTTCAATTGTATTTATTGCGTGCTTATTGTATATAGAAGCCCAACGGCTTTCCCCCACTGCTTTCAAACATGCCTATGTATCCCCTAGCTTTAAAAAAAACCCTTCCCTTGAACCCCGGCTGCCTCCAGTTAACACCTAATCTCTCTCCTACCATTTCTTTCCAAACTTCTTGAGAAAGTTATTTACACCCATTATCTCTACTTCTCCTCCAATTTGGCTTCCATCACCTTTACTCCAAAGAAACAGCCCTCTCTAAGGTACCCAGTGAACTTCTTCTGGCCAAATCTGATGTCCTCTACTCTAGTCTAATCCTCCAAGACCTCTCGGCTGTCTTCAACACTGTAGACCACTCCATTCTCCTTGAAACTTTATCCATCCTTGGATTCACTGATACAGTCCTCTCTTGGTTCTCCTCCTATCTCTCTGACTTCTCTTTCTCAGTCTCTTTTCCTGGCTTCTCTGCTGCTTCCCACCTTTAAGACTCAGTTCTAGGCCTCCTTCTATTCTCCATCTACAACCCACTCCTTCTCTGTGCAGATAATTCCCAAATCTACAACTCCAATCCGGACTGCCTTCCTTCCCTGCAATCTCACACTTCCTCCTGCCTTCAGGACACCTCTAGCTGGATGTGCTGCCGACATCTCAAATTAAACATGTCCCAAACAGAACTCTTTATCGTCCCACCCAAACCCTGTCCACCCACTGTCTTTCCCATTACTGTAGACAACACCACCATCCTCCCTCTCTCACAAGCCCACAATCTTAGCATTGTCCTTGAGTCATCTCTCTCATTCCACCCACATATTCAATCTGTCACCAAATCCTGTCGGTTCTACCTTCACAACATTGCTACAATCCTCCCTTGCTTCTCCATCCAAACTGCTGCCATAGTGTTCCAAGCTCTTATCCCATACCACCTTGACTACTGCATCTGCCTCCTCCTCGTTGACCTCCTGGCCTCCTAGCTCTCACCAATTTAGTCCATACTTCAATCTGCTGTATGGATTATTTTTCAACAAAGACATTCAGGCCTTGTCTCCCCAGTCCTCAAGAACTTTTAATGACTGCCCATCCACCTCTCCATCAAACAGCACTGTGGGGTTAAGAATGGGGCAAACAGCAAATGTACAAAGGCCACAGATCCAAGGCAAAGAAAATGCAGGAGACCAAGCTGGGGAAAAGAAGGCTTAATTGGGGAAGGCCTCTTGGAGGAGATGTGCCCTTAACAATGCTTTGAGGGTGGAGAGAGTAATGGTCTGATGTTTATGTAGGGGGAGAAACTTCCAGGTTAGGGGGAGCATGTGGGAAAGGAGTTGGCAGCAAGATAGAGGAGATCAGGGCTCAATGTGTAAGCTGGCAATAGAGGAGAAGAGTGTGTAGTAGACTGGGCTGGGCTGTAGTAGCAAATTAGTGAGGTGAGGTAGGTTTGGGCAAGTTTGATTGAGTGCTTTATAGCCAATGGTAAGGAGTTTATACACATTAATATCTGTCTCTCCCCTAGACTGCAAGATTGTTATGGGCAGGGAACGTGTCTGCTAATTCTGTTGTATTGGACTCTCCCAAGCACTTAGTAAAGTGCTCTTCACATAGTAAGTGCTCAATAAATACCATTGATTGATTGATAGCAAATGTGATAATTACAAAAGCAAGTGCCACAAATAAAATCCAGTTTGGGCTTTAAAAATAAAATAGTAAAAAAAGTCCTAACATCAATTTACTCCTTTACTCTAGTTTTTAAAAACAATAATCTGACGGGCTTATAAAATATTCTAGTTGAGTGTTTATAAATCCCCTCTAAATGCTAAAATAAAGAAAATGATGAACCCATGTCTGTAAAAATGAGAAATGGAGTCTACCTAAACAAATGTGAAAGCATATGGATCACATGTCCAAATTGTTACAGAGATATTTTTACATTTCATAAAAAAGTGAAATTGAATATAAAAATGCATTTTGAATTTCAGAATTTTCATAGAGATTTAAGATGAGCATTAAAATATGTATAACTTCTAAATTATTTAAACCAGGACCAAGTAGCCTAATGATTACAATTAACTATTGAAATTGCTGCCTAGAAAGTTGAACCTGACATACTATATGAGAGAGTGAACAGTGGTGAATTCCTTGTGGGCAGGGAATGTGTCTACCAACTCTGTCTACCAAACACTCAACCCTAATCTGACCATAGTAAGCACTAAGCAAATACCATTAATTCGTGGAAAGAGCACAGGCTTGGGGGGTCAGAGGTAGTGGGTTCTAAATCTGGCTCCACCACTTGTCAGCTGTGTGACTTTGGGCAAGTCACTTAACTTCTCTGTGCCTCAGTTACCTCATCTGTAAAATGGGGATTAAAACTATGAGTCCCACTTGGGACAACCTGATAAACTTGTATCTCCCCCAGCACTTAGAAAAGTGCTTGGCACATAGTAAGCACTTAACAATACAACGACAATAATAATAATGACAATTATTATTATTGTTGTTGTAAATGTTATACAATTATGATTGTTATAATTGTTATACAATTATTATTATTATTATTATTAATTGAAGTTTGCAGCCTGGACATCTGTAAATTCAAGAAGTGTTTTGATAAATTAATGGAGGTGAGGAAAAGCTAGAAATGTGGAAAGAGCATGGGACTGCAAATCAGAAGATCTGTGTTAGGATTCCAGCACTGCCCTGATTCGCTGTTTGACTTTGGGCAAGTTATTTAAAACTTCTATGAGCCTCAGTGTCCTTACTTTTAAAGTAGAGAGAAGGTACCTGCTCTTCTCATCACTTAGATTATTAGCCCAGGGTGTCTGATCTGTTTATTTGTATCCACACCAGCACTTTGTACTGTGCTTTTATACATAGGTGGTGCTTAATAAATACCATTAATATTTATATATGTCTTCTCAATGATGGATATCAAGGAAGACAATCATCACACTGTTTCTTTAAGTATTCTTTGATGACACGCTGGGAGACAGGACACTAGACTGAAAGGACCATTGGTCTACCCTAGGAAGGCATTAGCGATGGTCTTAGTTCTATTGATGAAAAATAATTCATTAATGGAAAATGATTAAAATCCTTGAGTTGGAAAAAAAAGAGAGTATTCTATTATACCAAAATGATAAATTTTGTGAGGAACACCATTCATTTTTAAAAATGGATTATCTAGTATTTGAACTATATTAATAATTGAATTGTTATAGAATTGCAAGAGAGAATTGAATGAATATATTTCATTTTTTTTCTAAAACTATTTTGAGGAATAAAAAGGAAATTGCAAACAATGTATTTTTTTTTACAGGAACTTGATGTTGATACTTGTTACCACAAAGACTCAAAATGACTTTTTTCCAAATTATTTATCTGACTATTACCTAAATCTATATTCTGCATCCTCTAATCCCCATATTTTATCCCGAATATTTGAGATTAGGTACAAGCATTTTCTAGAAAGTTGTACTTTCACTGTAATTATGATGAATTATATAGTACTCTATACTTGAAAGAGATTTATAATAAAGAATTACTAATTAGCATTTTAGCCATTAAGAAAGCCAGTGGAGAGATGGGTTAGATATGTCAGAAGTGGAAAGAATTAAACTAAATAATGCAAAATGATAGCAATCAATCTATTTTAATGATGCATCTGAAGCATTTCTGAGCTACAAGTCCAGAATTTGAAGGAGAAGTGGTGTGTTTTTCTTGGAAATGTGGGATTTTTTTCTGTTTTGTTTTGTTGATCAGTGAAAACTGTAGCTGTGGTGGAGGTCGACCATGAGAGGTTTAAGGTTTAAGGAGGTTTGGGGCTCCAGGAGAGAGAACTAATGTCAGGCCCGCCAATGCTGCTGCTGCTGCTTCTGCTATTTATTAAGCTCTTAACAATGTGCCAAACACTGAACTAAGCACTGGGGTAAGTACAAGCTGACCAGTTGGACACAGCCCCCGTCCCACATGGAACACCCAGTAGGGGGAGGAATAGGTAGTGAATTCCTATTTTGCAAATGAGGAAACGAGTGCCTAGAGAAATGACTTGGCCCAGGTCACAAAACAGGCAAACGCAAAGTTGGGATTAGAACCCAGGGCCTCTGACTCTAGGTCTTAGCTCCTTCCACTAGCCCATGCTCCTTCTAATAATGATCATGATGATGATAATAATAATAATAATGGTACTTATTAAGCACTTATTATGTGCCAAGCACTGTTCTAAGCACTGGGGTAGATACAAGTTAATTAGGTTGGACACGGTCCCTGTCTCACATGGGGCACACACTCTAACATTTGGCCTGTCTGCATGTTGCTTGTCCCACAAAAATAATAATAATGATAGCATTTACTAGGTCACGAGGCACCAGACTCCCTGTCCATCAGGGAATCAATAGCTAACCAGTCTTCTGGCTCCCACAGCTCCACTTAGCAAGAGCAGAGCGAGGATTAATACAGACCAGACAGAATTTCTAACAGCTTGGATCCTCTGTTCTGTCCCCAAGCCTGTTGGCATTTTCATCATTCTGGAATACACTTGGAAAAAGGAAGAGGAGCTCTCTGCATTTGGTAGTAAGGAGAATTGTGATCACTAGGATTTACTTTTGCCTTCAACGTTGTATGGGCAGTTCAGTTCACACCTATATATTAATTCAAGAGAAAAAAAAATCCACTGATGTCAGTGGACAATGTTTGGTGGAGAGGTACTGATTCCCACCAGGTATAATTTTGTGTATACTTGGAACGAACTGCCTCAACTTTCTTAAAATTTCCCCCAAATAGTAAAATGTATATTGAAAACTTCTCCCAAATGGCAAAGTAAGAGTATTAAGGATACATATTTCCTGGAAAAATCTATAGATGTAGATCATTTAGTAGAGAGAAAATCTAGTAGACTTAATTAGCTGAACAGCTTCCACTATTCCTTCATTTAATTTACTCAGCTGGGGTCTTCTAGCTAGGCATATGGGTATGCTAGCAAAATATTTTAATTTTATAGGTGTTTGTGTGTATGTGGTGCTTTTAAAAATTATACTTGTATTTTCATATATAAAGCCCTTATAACTAAAAAAATTACAAACTAAAACACAAAAAGTGTCATTTCTTTTTTTTTGCTTTCAATCTTTCATCTATTTTTAATTTTTTCTTCTCTCCTTATTGGACTTCATTTTGCTGTCCATCAGTTTGCTTCTGTATTACTGTTATTTTGCAATTTTCAGGTTCTTCTGTAGCTTGCTCTTTTCTCTTTGATCTCCCTCCCTTGCAGCTTTATTTCTGGTGCTATTTTTCATCTTTTATAAAAAAATGTTTTCAACTCCCTTCTCTTTTCTTCTTCTTTCTTTTTTAACTCTTTATTCTGAGACCAAGAACCAACCATGGGTTTGAATAAACAGGTAAAAGTTTAAAAAAAGAGTAAACCATAAAGAATCTTAGCCTTATAGAGATGAATAGAAATGGTTGAGATTCTTGCTTCAAAGGCCCCTAAGAACAAAGGAGCTTTTCTTATACCAGGAGCAAATGTACCAAGTTCAATTGGCCTATCTTTGCCAGAGTTAAGCTAATGACAGAACAGCCATGCCTTGCAAGAGTAGCCAAGTATGCTGGGGAACAAACATATCCTTGACATAATAAGAAAAAAAATACTGTTTATCTCTTTAATAACCATCTCAAGGAAAATTAATGTTACTTTGTCCTTTGTGCAGAACAGTAATTGGATTATGTGTTTCATTTTTATCTGGACAAAGGCCAGGATATTGAAATACTTCTAAATATTAGATTTTCTTGTTTAAAAATTAGATTTTATGGGCATTCTCTTTCCGAGATTTCTTCATTAAAAGCTTCATTAAACATAAATCTTCTTTTTACAAAGCAGAATACAAAATTATTTTAAAGGGGTCATTTTAAAAGTCTTTTCCATGGATGCTACTTAACTTTCTCACTGGTGAAATGTCTTTTCTAGAGCTTTGGTATGCCAGGGACCAAACTTCAGTTGATCTTTCCCTACAAGCATTCCTTAGTCATTGCCCAAAAAGTATCACAGTTTGAAACTGACCAGACCTCCAAACAGGGGTAAATTCAAAGGTTAAAAAAATCCAATCAATTTTTGGAGGCTGATAAACACACCTGAGTAGTTTAACCCAAGGGAATTAGAAACTACAGGCCCTCCATTGCTTCTGGAAGATACCAAGTATTCCTCTCAAAGCCTCTTTAAGGAAGCTTAATAAGTTCAGAAAGTCACCATGCTGATAGGCACTAAGGTTGATGAGATTATTTACTTTGAGTTTAATGTCAAAGAGCAGACAGATTTCTTTGACAAAATTGGTGATAGAGAAAAGAAAAAAGGCCACTTGGAGAAGGTTGGTAATTCCAAAGCTGGTTAGATCATCAACAAAGGTTGGATGAAAAAAATAGAAAACTCAGAGAACCAAGAAAATTGGTAAAAGCTCCTTTCTTAAATGGTATTTGCTAACAGTTTACTACATGCCAGGCACTGTACTAAGCACTGGGGTAGATACAAGTTAATTAGGTTGGACACAGACCATGTTCCACATGGGCTCACAGTCTTAATCCCCATTTACAGAAGAGGTAAATGAGGCCCAGAGAAGTGAGGTGACTTTAAAATCATCATCATAATAATAATGATGATAGTATTTGTTAAGCGCTTACTATGAACCAAGCATTGGTCTAAGCTCTGGGGTAGGTACATGGCAAACAGTTTGTCCCACATGGGGATCATGGTCTTAATCCCCATTTTCAAATGAGGTAACTGAGACCCAAAGAAGTGAAGTGGCTTTCCCAAAGTCACCGAGCAGACAAGTGGCAGACCTGGGATTAGAACTCAGGTCCTTCTGACTCCAAGGACCATGCTCTATCCACTAGGCCACACCACTTCCCACACATGCAATGGGAACATACAAACCATGGCTATTAGATTCCTCTCCATTTTCATTCATCAATTATTTCATCCATGGTATTTACTAAGAGCTTTCTGTGAACAGAGCAATGTACTAAGTGCTTGAAAAAGTACAATACTTCCCCAAGGACACATAGGAGAGTTGGGATTGAAATCTAGGTCCTCTAACTCCCAGGCCCATACTCTTTCCACTATGCCATGGGTCTTCTGTGTGCTTCCATCTCCTCATCTGTAAATTGGGGATTAAATACTGTATTCCTTCCCCTGCTTAAATTCTGAGCCCCTTATAGGATCGGGGCTATGCCCAATCTGCTTATCCTGTCTCTACCCCAGTACCAGGCACAGTGCTTGACACAGTGCCTAACAAATTAATTAATTATTATTATTATTATTAATGTTAATAATAATGATAAAATGGCTCAGAAATTTGAAAATTTTTAGAGATGCAAAAATGGATGGCTTGAAGTTGTGCAGATTGATTTAGTATTCAGGATCAGGTGCAATGATCAATCAATCAATGGTATTTATTGAGCATTTACTATGTGCAGAGCACTGTACTGAGAACTTGAAACATTACAATACAACAGAGTTAGCAGATATGTTCCTTGCCCACAATGAGTTTACAGTCTAGAATGAGCCCCACATTTAAAATCTGTGAAGAACTTCAGTGGGAAAAAGATGCTCTTTGAAGAGAGCTCATTCATGAAGAGTTGAAGCCTGAATGAATAATTTACAGGAAGCTGTGAGCAAAATAGAGGATCATGATTGAAAGCTTTCTTGCAGTTTTAGTGTAAATGCTATATTCCATCTCAAAGGAGAAAACCTGTTTAGGAAACACAGATGTACAAAGAGTTCAATACTGAAACTTAGCCAATCAGGATCAGACTGGCGGCACTTTACATCCACTTACACCCATCTGGAGGGGTTCAAAATTCTTTGAGGTAATAAAATTACACACAAACTCACCTTACCTGGGGTGACTATAGGCTATTTGTTTGAACTCATTGATCCAGTTTGGTCTTCCAAAGTGGGTCTTCTGTTTCAGGCCAGTAATTATATCGGCATTTGTATCCCAGTGCAAGGCTATGTGGATGGCCTATAATAAAAATGGCAACGATACATTCTGATTGGATATAAACAAGGAGCAATGCCCATTATTAATACGGTGTATCCATTAGTGTGAGGGCAAGATGATAAATTATTTTTTGTGAAAACCTAACAGTTACCAAAAGGGTGTACAACTGATAGAAAAGTATGTAAAACATTTGAAGGGGGAAAAGAAAGGCCATGGGACTTTCAGTGCCATGGCAACAAAGGCAAGCTTTGGAAGGATTTTTAGTTCATTGGCACCCTTGGTAAAAAGCCACTGACTCAATTCCTTGGATGAGGACTGTTTTGTACCAGGCCACTGAAAAGAATGTTGACTAAGCCTCAACCCAAGGAAAAGACTGTGTGGGAGGGGATTTTTATTTTGTATTTGCAAGACTTTATAAAGTGATTTTTTTCTTTGATGTGCATAGCACTTAAGTGTGGAATTGGAAACCTCATGAGAGAACAAAGAGGGTTCTGCATAACGGTGGTGAGGGTAAGGGGGAAGAGGAGGCTGAAGGCTGAGAAGCAATGTGTCTTAGTGGATAGAACAAAGGCCTGGGAGTCAGGAGGACCTGGGTTCTAATCCTGCCTCTGCCACTTGTCTGCTATGTTAACTTGAGCAAGTCAATTTATTTCTCTGTGCCCCAACTACCCCATGTAGGACAAGGACTGTGTCCAACCAGATTAGCTTGTATGTACATACCCCAGCACCTAGTATGGTGCCTGGCACATAGTAAACATTTAACAAATACCGTAAGAAAAAAAAAGGAAATGACTGAAGAGCAACTTTGTGACTCCATCCTTTCTCCTTCTCAGTTCCCTTCACAAGTGTGTCAGAATTATATAAAAAAAAATCCACAGATATGGCAGGGATGGATTAGAGAAAGCCTCCTGAAGGAAGAAATGAAGTTAGCATTCACTTCATTCAGGATTTCCCTCTACCCAAGACCATAGTTTTTACTGGGGTAGAATTTTCAGCCCTGTTCTCATCTCTGCACACAGCTGCTGTAAAGTGTAGAGCACTGTAGATAGTACCGTAGGAAAACAGTCAAGGAATATCTTGTGTAGACCTAGCCTGACACTCTCTGGTTTAAATGCTGAATAATTGAAAAGCTAAGTCACATAGTTTCATCAATACCTGGTTTTCATCCCAGGAAGTAAGAAATATATGGTAACTCAGAAAATGGGCTTTTCCTTTCTCAGCCATTTGAGTTTCCAGAGAGAGTAGAAGGTCAGCAAACCATTCAAAAGCACACGGCTCTCGGCAAATCCAATAGAAATAAACCTACAAGAAAAGAGGACAGAAATTTAACACGGCTCTTTTTATAATGGTCTCCCACCATCCATAATGGCATTCACTTTGCAGCCCATATCGGAGCCCATTCAGTCCACCGTATACTTCAAAATTCTTGGTGCCAAAACTGACACTACCTGTACTGGCTTTTTTTTTATATATATATTTTTAATGCTATTTGTTAAGCACTTACTATGTGCCAGGCTCTGTACCAAACACTGGGGTAGGTACAAGATAATCAGGCAGGATACACAATCTTAATCCCCATTCTGCCTTGTCTTATACTGTTGAGTTGTCTCTGACCCATAGAGGCTCTATGGACAAATCTCTCCCAGAATGCCCCACCTCCATCTGGTAGTTCTGGTAGTGTATCCACAAAGTCTTCTTGGTAAAAATATGGAAGTGGTTTACCACTGCCTTCTTGATTCTCCACCCTCGACTGACTCCCATGCTGCTGCTGCCCAACACAGGTAAGTTTTGACCTGTAGCAGATTGCCTTCCACTCACTAGCCACTGCCCAAGCTGTTTGACTTTCCCTCCCATAGCCGAGACTGGAAACACTCCAGGTGTGATCCTGAGAGGGGAATCCCCATTTTACAGATGAGGAAACTGAGGCACAGAGAAGTGAAGTGACTCGTCCAAGGTCACACAGCAGACAAGTGGCAGAACCGGGATTAGAACCCAGGTTGGATTTGCTTCAGTGTGCCGATCTTAAGGACCTCAAGGCAACGGGCTGGATTGGGAGAGGCCTCTACAAAACCCGAATGGGTTCAGGCTGTTTTGGGCAGGCCCTTTTATTCTTCTGAAGCTTTTGGGATGAGGCAGCCATCTTGTGCTTTTGACACCATCTATATGCATGAAGTGTTTAAGGGTGAGTGGCTATTCTGCAGGGATGGTGGGACTTCAGGTCCCAGAAGCCCACTGCGATGAATGCTAAACATGCAACTACAAAGAATGAGGCCTGCTTTTCTCTGTAGTCCTAACAAATATGGAATACACTTGGGTTTCCTGGTTCCGAGTCTCAGCCTAAGGCATGTCTGGACAGGGGCTGGACACTGGCTGGGTTTGGCATTTCTGTCAGGGTAGAGTTAGACTCTGTGTGGTTCTTTTAAAGAATATTTCCCCTTACTTTTTTGAAAAGGTCTAGAGCTAATTCAGTGAGTGTGCACCATAAATGCTGTTGCCAAGCACTCTATCTAAGGCTCAACTGACTCAATACTTTTCTTTTCATGAAAGCAGATTAGTAATCATGCCCAACAGTGTAGTGGCTCCCAAATAGGGATGAGATGTGAGATTAACTGCCTTCATCTTTACTTAGAGCCTAAGCTCAGGATTTGAACTCTGTTCTCCTGAGACTCAAAGGATCAGGTTTTAATCCACTTCACTAGCCAGAGTCCCCAGAGAGCCGAGATTACATTAATTGAACGCTAGTCTCAGCAGGCCCAATCTTTGCCTTGTCCAGACAGAGTCGATGATGTGTGTGTGTGTGTGCGTGTTTACCTTTTTCAACATTGACAAAACTACTTATTTAGAAGAAGGTATAAAGCAAAATATAAAAAAGTTCACTGAAAAAGAAAAGCTTTCGATTTTTCCTGTTACTATCATAGGATCAGAAAATCAAAGGGCTGGAAGGAAGCCACCCAATGTGTGCATTCACAGACAACTAGTTGTCTCCCCAGATCTTAGTAATTTCTAAAAAAAGGGGATTTTGCAACTTTTCTTAAGAACATGAATTTGTGACTCAATCTTTCCAATCCCTAAAGCTCCATTCCTTTTGTTGAGATTTAAGCCCTTTTATTTGTGTCTGTACTCGGTGGAAATGGAAATATTTTTATGTAGTTAGAGATACTTTATAAATCTACAACCTCACCTACAGTCATTTTTGGTCTGAACCCCAGTGATTGTCCTGTTAAGAGCAGCATTAGTTCTGAATAAAACAATCACCACTTGTGGTTTTCTTATCATTATATTTCCTAGACAAGGACTTCAAAAGGTTCTAGGAGTGAGAGCAGAAATCCTGGCTTTCCTTAGCATAATGGGAGGCAGTGTGTCCTAGTGGAAACTAGGAAGTCATGAGATAGGAAATCAGGAGACTGGGGTTCTATTTCCAGCTCCACCACTCACCTGCTGAGCGACCTCAGGAAAATAAATTTAACTACTCTCTACTATATTTTTCTCACTGGTAAAATGTGGATAAAATCTCAGTTCTCCCTCCTTCTTAGATTCTGAATCCTGTGTGGGTCAGAGAGTGAGTCCAATCAGATTATCATTCATTCATTCATTCATTCAATCAAATTTATTGAGCGCTTACTGTGTGCAGAGCACTGTATTAAGCACTTGGGAAGTACAAGTTGACAACATATAGAGACGGACCCTACCCAACAACAGGTTCACAGTCAAGAAGGGGGAGACAGACAACAAAACAAAACATGTAGACAGGTGTCAAAGTCTCAGAACAAATAGAATTAAAGCTATATGCACATCATTAACAACACAAATAGAATAGTAAATATGTACAAGTAAAATAGAGTAATGAATCTGTACAAATATAAATACAAGTGCTGTGGGGAGAGGAAGGAGGTAGGGCGGGGGGGATGGGGAGGAGGAGAGGGAAAAAGGGGCTCAGTCTGGGAAGGCCTCTTGGAGGAGGTGAGCTCTCAGTAGGGCTTTGAAGGGAGGAAGAGAGCTAGCTTGATGGATGTGTGGAGGGAGGGCATTCCAGGCCAGGGGAAGGACATGGGCCAGGGGCTGACAGCGGGACAGGTGAGAATGAGGTACAGTGAGGAGGTTAGCGGCAGAGGAGCCGGGGGTGCAGGCTGGGCTGTAGGAGAGAAGGGAGTTGAGGTAGGAAGGGGTGAGGTGATGGAGAGCCTTGAAGCTGAGAGTGATGAGTTTTTGCTTGATGTGTAGGTTGACAGGCAGCCACTGGAGATTTTTGAGGAGGGAAGCAAAATGCCCAGAGCGTTTCTGCACAACGATGATCCAGGCAGCAGACTGAAGTATAGACTGAAGTGGGGAGTATAGACTGAAGTGGGGAGTATAGACTGAAGTGGGGAAGTAGTTTCACTTACCCCAGAGTTAAGCACAGGATGTTGGCACTCAAGGCCATTTAACAAGAACTAGGACATTTTAAATATAGAACTGTAAAAAGTCATCACCTTACATATTGTTGTCCTAAACAGTCCATTTGTCAACTCATTAATCTCTACCTTGGAGAGATCCAGCCCATCCTTTAAAAAGTTTTCCCTGGTTCTGGGATAAAAGAGCCATGCAAAGGTTGAAGGTTGGGAGACTGGGGTTGATCAGATCCAGAGGCAAAAGGGCAGGAAGTTTTATTAGTTTCAAAGCTTCGAGAGTCAACTGTAATTTCTTCGAGATCAGAGACTGTTCTTTTACTTTTATTGTACTCTTCCAAGGTTATAGTGTTCTACAAACATAGTAGATGTTCAATCAATACTACTGAACAGATGAAAAGGTATATGCATGTAGATTGTGTCAAGAGAATTCAGTTAATGGTGAGGAAGAAAGGTAATGGCATTAAATGTAGAATCTGGGTTCAGAGAGGTGTTAGAACATGTTTAATGATGACTTTTTTTTAAAGTGAAGAACCAAACATCTGCACAGGATGGTTTCTAGTCATCTGTCAGAGGGGAAGCAGTGTGGTTTAGTGGATTGAGCATGGGCCTGGGAGTCAGAAGGACCTGGGTCTAAACCCAGCTCCCCCGCTTGTCTGCTGTGTGACCTTGGGCAAGTCACTTCACTTCTCTGGGTCTCAGTTACCTCATCTCTAAAATGGGGATTAAGAGTGGGAGCCCCATGTGGGACTCACTTAACTTGTATCTAACCCCAGTGCTTAGAACAGTGAGTGGCCCATAGTAAACATTTAACAAGTACCATGATAATTATTAAGTAGAAGGAATGAGAAGAGAAATGGCACAGGGTAAAAGGTGACCTCTAAAGATCCCTTTAGTTTTACAATTATATGCTTTTAAATCTATTACCAGAGATTTAGTACTTCAAAACTTTATTTCTCAACCAACTGATGTAACGCTTTCAGATTAAAAAAAAATTATATGGTATTTGTTAAGTACTTACTATGTGCCAGGCACTGTACTAACTGCTTGGGTAGATACAAGATAATCAGGTTGGACACATTCCATGTCTCACATGGGGATCAGTCTTATACCCCATTTTACAGATAACTGAAGCACAGAGAAATAATAGTGACTGTGGTATTTGTTAAGCACTTAATATGTGCTAGGCACTGTTCTAAGATTTGGGGTGGATACAAGCATATCAGCTTGGGCACAGTCCCTGTCCCAGATGAGGCTCACAATGTAGTGACTTGCCCAAGGGCACACAGCAGACAAGTGCTGGAGCTGGGATTAGAACCCAGGTCCTTCTGACTCCCAGGCCTGTTCTCTATCCACTAGCCCACACTGCTTCTCTACAATTTAATTGAAGAGATTGCAATTGTATTGCAAATTCAAAGGACCACACCATCACCCAGTGAAACAAGAATCTAGGGCAGGGAAAGTGTCTACCAACTCTGTTATACTGTGTGCTCCCAAGTGCTTAATACAGTGCTCTGCACACAGTAAGCACTCAATAAGTATGACTCACTGATTGACTGATTGATTGAATCTACAGTTACCCAACAGATACATAAAAATTTAAATCACTTGTGAATGGAAAAGTGGTAGGTTAGTGTTTTGAACAAACCCCCAAACACTACAAATTGGAAATGAGCTACAGGCTTTCAAGATAAAAAGGGCATGGGTTCTGAACATTAGAAATCAAACATTTGCCTTTTCCTTCTAACAGTCAATGGTATTTAGTGAGCATTTACTGTATGCAGAGCATTGTACTAAACACTTGGGAGAGTACAATACAACAGAGTTGGTAGACATGTTCCCTGCCCCCAGGAGCTTACAGTTTAGAGGGGGAGACAGACATTAAAATAAATTACGGGTATGTACATATGTGCTGTGGGGCTGAAGGTTGGGGTGAATATCAGATTCAATTAACAGGTGAAGCAGAAAGGAGAGAGAATCAGGGAAAACGAGGGCTTAGTCAGGAAAGGCCTTTGAAGTTACTTCTTTGAAGAGACTAAGCAATATCATGTATTTCCATGAGATAAATATCCAAAAAGAAATATTTCAGTTTGAAAGATCAGAAATGGTTTAACCTTAGAAGATAGAGTGATAAGTAATATGTGTGAAAGTCAGTTGTTGACAAATTATCAAAGACTTTTAAGGTTAATCACTGGACATGACATGGCCAGAATAGTTCAAAGACAACTGACACAAAGTCCTCAAGCAGTTCACAATGGAAACTACAATTGCTTCTCTTTTTGCCTGTATAAAGAATAAAATTGATCCCTGTTCTTCTGAACAAATTGTAAGAGGTCTAAACACATATGACCAGGTTCAGTTCCAATCTTCTCTAGTTTGGATTTCTCTTACACACTATTCAGTATGACAGCTAAGAGTCAATCATCACATTCTGGCTGTGTGACCCAGGGCAAGTCTGACAATACCTCAGTTTATCCTCATTAAAAATAATAACACTTGTCACTTACTTAACAAGGGTATTGTGAGGACTAATGACCCATTGAGGTGTTTTGAGATCCTCTAATGACTGATGCTTGCATAAGATATTATTAGATATCTTCAGAAGAACAGCTATAACCTCTACTGCAACCAATTCATTATGACAAGCATGATTAATACAGATGTTAATTTTCAGCAGGAGGAAAGGCTCTAGACTGAGGGAGAGGGAAAGTAAATAATTTCTCAAACAAAACACACAAAATAAAATTTTAATCCATGATAAAAGAGAGAGAGAGCCCTGCTCTATTTTATTAAGTTAAACCGAGTGAGGATTCTTGTCTTTCCTCTACACTTTCCTCAATCCCCACTGACCAATGCTGCCTTATTCATTTGAGGGATCAGTGCATAAGATTAGGTTTAGAACCCAAGGGACTTTTGGCACTGGACATGGTATAAGTACATATGATTTATTATTTAAATGATGAAGGTAATCCAGGCAGAAACTAGATTATTTTACTTTCTCTGTAATCTATTGTGGAAGTCAAAGAGAACTAAACTAAATCCAGCTCAAAAAAGCTATGTCCTTTTCACCCCTTGCCCCCATAGTTTGAATAATTGCAATTATTATATGAGGAGATTTAAATTAGATTTAATTTAGAATCTTTATCAGTTCACAATGGATTTTAGTCTGAAAGTCCCAGAGTTGACCACAAATACATTTCAGTTTCTTTCCCAGTTTTTATTCAAATTTTATATGCAAATCAAATATTTTAAATTATATATTTTCAAGACAATTGAACCTTTCAGATGGGGTTTCATGCAGAAAACTAGTAACTGAAATGATACCCTGTAGGAGGGCAGACCGAAGCAATTGGTCCCATTCCTTACTCAGGGAAATCCAACAAAGGAGATTACCTGTAATCTATTTGGATCTAAATTCATTGTGGACAGGGAACATGTTTGCCAACTCTGCTGTATGGTACTTTCTTAAGCATTCAGTACAGTCTCTGCACATAGCAAGAACTCAATAAATACCATTGATGTTAGTGAACTAACCCCATACTGTCCTTCAAACTCCAAAAGAAACCTCAATACTTGCCCAGAAATAACAAATTTTTGTCACTGATTTCAGCATCTTTGTTCACAGAGAAAGTAAATTCCCTGTTCTAGATTAACAAACAACCAAATAAGGAAGGTCTTCATTCTGTGCTTTTATGGCAGATAATACTTTGGGAATCCTCAAAAAATATAAGCCTATATATTTCTGCGTTAGTAATCCTTACCCCCTATTACATTCATCATCTTGATGCTTTGTACAGGTAAATGGCCCTTCATTTTGAGGTTAAATGCTACTTTTACAGAGTTTGATGCAGAATTAATCACAGGTGTTGGGTGTGGAGTTTGGGACTATTTTTGTTTCCTCCGCTGCTTTTTTTTTCAATTCTCTGTTCTGCATCGCTCAGGTTACTTAGCCACCTGCCCTTCTGTCTTCTCTCCCCACCTCCACCTTCCCAAAGGTGCAGATGTTCAGGTCTGCTTGTTTTTTGGCAATTTTGGCCCTTCACGGTGTTATTAAAAACCATCTCAAAATACGAGGAACCTTAATTCCCCCCCACCCCCACCTACCTTTCAATTGCTCCCCCAGTCAGTATTTATTATTTTAGCATCCAGACACCAAAGGCACCCACTCTCAGACATATGTTACAGCTTCGTGATAGCACGAAGGTGACGGGCAGCTTGTTTGAAATTTATCCTGGGTTTAATTTAGCAGGTTTACAGGGGGTCCGGCAGGGAATGGGCCAAAGAAACAGTTTAGGCTTTAAAGACTTGAGAAGCACACTGGGATTATAATTGGGAAACAGGTTCAGACTGAGATTGGAAGCGTGAGGCATGTGGTTATGAGAAATGACTACTTTTGTGCCACAACATGGACACTGAAGGTTAGGGATAAAATCCAAGCCTAATTGCAATGCAGCAATCAGTTGTTCAGCTCGAAACCCCAACATACTTATTTTTTTCCTAGCTGCAGAGGAAGAGAACCCATCTGAGCAGGATAGCCAAAGTCTGCAATTGTGAAAAAGTCGGCAGAAAAAATATGTACTGCTTAAGTTCTGCTGCATTTTAAAAATTATATAAATGCAGACAGTTTAGTGGAGGGGAAATCCATGTGGGTAGTGCTATCAATTGATCAACGGTATTTATTGAGCACTTACTGTATGTGGAACACAATACAATACTCTCCCAAGTGCTTAGTACAGTGCTCTGAACAGTATTAGTGTTCAAAAAATACCACTGATTGATCGATGTCAGTCACAGAGACAGTGAGGCAGAACACAAAGAGGCGAAGGGCCAGAGTCAGAGAAACAAAACCGAGACAAGCAAAGTGAGCTCAAGAATGACAAACACATAAACACATGCAACACGGAAGCACCCAACCCAATGATGCCTTCAACTTGCAGAAGCATCTATCAGCATGTCTTCTACTCGACCTAATTAACTTGTACCTACCCCCAGAGCAAAGAATAGTGTTTGACACAAAGTAAGCACTTAACAAACACCATGAAGAAAAAGAAAAAAGAAAAGGTAAAGGAAATGGAAAGTTGAAAGGAAGAGGAAAGGGAAGGGGAGAGGAGAGGAGTGGAAAGAAAGCCAAAGTATGGGAATTCTGCCTGGGCCCTGGACCTCTAAGGTACAATGACTCTAAGCCTGGGCCTGTCCCATTGTGATCCCAAAATTCTTATTCTTAGGCTCGAGGGGAAGCGGAGGCTGGGGAAAGTTCTGGGTCCTGTTTATCTCAGCCTGAGAGCCAGGGGAAGATGAAATTACTCTCTATCACTACTCTCTATCACTGTTCCCATCAGGCTATATTAAGGTAGCAGATAGGAAAGCTCCATTTGCATTCCTGTAGCAGAAGTGAAGAGTGAAATTAGAGAAGCTGTGTGTCCTAATGGATAAAGCACAGACTTGAGAGTCAAAAAGATCTGGTTTTAATCCCCACTCTACCACTTGTTTGCTGTTTGACCTTGGGCAATTTATGTCACTTCTCTGAGCCTCAGTTACCTCATCTGTAAAATGGAGATTAAGACTGTGAGTCCCATGTGGGATATGGACTGTATCCAACTTGATTAGCTTGTATCGACCACAGTGCCTGGCACATAGTAAGTGCTGAGGAAATATGATGAAAAATGTTGGTATTTCATCTTTAAAAATGATTTATGGGTCTGCAATCTCTGCCATTGATGTTGGGGCAATGGCAGGGGGAAGGAAAGTGGAAAAAGTAAAGGGGGTCATATTCATTCATTAAATCGTATTTATTGAGTGCTTACTGTGTGCAGAGCACGGTACTAAGCACTTGGAAAGTACAAATCGGCAACATATAGAGACTGTCCCTACCCAACAACAGGCTCACAGTCTAGAAGAATGGGCTCACAGTCTAGAATAATAATAATAATAATGGTGGCATTTGTTAAGCACTTACTATGTGCCAAGCACTGTTCTAAGTGCTGCAGGAGATACAAGGTAATCAGGTTGCACCACATGGGGCTCACAGTCTTAATTCCCATTTTACAGCTGAGGGAACTGAGGCACAGAGAAGTTAAGTGATTTGCCCAAGGTCACACAACAGACAAGTGATGGAGGCGAGATTAGAACCCATACTGTGACTCCCAAGCCCGAGCTTTTGCCACTGAGCTACGCTGCTTGCCAGAGGAAAGAAGTCTTTGAGGATGTCAAGAGGGTCTAAGAGGAGCCTCTCGAGGGGGTTCAGCATGAGTCCAGAGAGGGGAAGAAGAGAAAGTACCATTGGCAGGACTGACAAAGGGGTCTCAAAATTGAAGTATTTTGGCTTCTTCCAAAAGCTAATACTTTACTTCTCAGCTAATCTAGTTTTTTCTGTTGTTCATAAGAAGGGGACATCATATTACAAACCGTAACAATAGCAGCAAACTGAATTTAGTAAGGAAATGCTGCCTATTAATAAAGCTAACTGCTGTCTAGTCACATAGCTAATTGTAGCTTGTCCATCTATTACCACGATGAAAAATTACATGTTCTGTAATGGCAATGAAGCAATAAAATTTATGTCTTGTCATCTTTAACAAGATTAGATATAACCTTTCTTATAAATATAATACTAAACAGAGATTTTTAAGAATAAAAGTATTATCAAGGAGTCTTGAGTTTACCCCTCATTGTTAATTATATCCCCACCCCACTATTCATTAGGCAATGATTGGAGGAGATTGAACTGCTTGCCCAAGGAAGTATCGACTGGCGATTTCTCCTTACCTTGTCCAATTTGAGCTGCACACTGGGGTTACAGCACTTGTACCATATGGATTTGAGAACGGAGGCAAAAGGGGTGACCCCAATTCCAGCAGCAATGCACACACTCACAGGATAGTGAAACACATCAGTGGTCACAGCTCCAAAGGGCCCATCCACAGCCAGTCTGCAGTCATAAAGTGAAGCAACATTATTCTCTTTGGTATGAAGAGAACTCCCCTTTCAGGATCGCACCTGGGGAGTTTCCAGTAGTCTACCACTCTCGGCTATGTGAAGGAGAGTCAAGCAGAGGCATACCCATTCCATTTCTAGCTTGGGCATTGGCTAGCGAGCAGAAGGCAATCTGCCTCATGTCAAAACTCACCTGTGCTGGGCAGCAGTAGCATGAGAGAGTCGAGGGCAGAGAATTAGGTTTACTGTATGGAAGAAGGCAACAGTAAACCACTTTTGTATTTTTACCAAAAAAATTCTATGGATGCACTACTAAAACGATTGCAGGTGGAGGTGGGACGTTCTGGGAGAGATGTGTCCATGAAGTCGCTAAGGGTCCGAGATGACTCGACAACATAAGGGAACATAATGAAGTGGACTGAAATGTTTTTTTCTCAATGAGCTGGTGCTGCACAAAGGAATGCAAGACCGACAGCTCTGGGCTCAACCCTATCTTGTTTGAAGACCTTAAATATGACTTTAGTCTAAACATTATACAATTTTTGAATCCCTAGACTGTAAACTCCTTGTGGGCAGGGATTGCATTTACCAACCCTATTATATTGTAACAATTATGGTACTCATTAAGTGCTTACTATGTGCAAGCACTGTTCTAAGTGCTGGGGTAGACATAAATTAATCAGGTTAGACATAGTCCCTGTCCCACATGGGGCTCACAGTCTCAATCCCCATTTTACAGATGAGAGAACCGAGGCACAGAGAAGTGAAGTGACTTGCCCAAGGTCAAACAGCAGACAAGTGGCAGAGCCAAGCCCCTTGACCTTCTGACTCTCAGGCCCATACTCTATCCACTATGCAATATGAACAGTTTGGCCTAGGGGATGGTCAGAGGACCTGCATTCTAATTACTGCTCTGCCATTTGCCTACTGTGTGACCCTGGGCAAGTCATTTCACTTCTCTGTGCCTCAGTTTCCTCAACTAAAATGGGGATTTAACATCTGTCCTCTCTCCTACTTAGACTGTGAGCCCCATGTGGGACAGGGACCTTGTCTGACCTGACTAGCTTGTATCTATTCCACTGCTTGACCCAGAGTATGCACCTAACAAATACAATAATTATAATAATAATGGCATTTGTTAAGCTCTTACTATGTGCAAAGCACTGTTCTAAGTGCTGGCAGTAATAATAATACCAATAATAATAATAATAATAATAATAACAATAATGATGATACTTTCTCAAGAGGGTGGTCTAGGGGAAAAAGAACAAGCGCCTGGAAGTCAGAAGATCTAGGTTCTAAGGTTGGCTTTGTCACTTGCCTTCTTTGTGAACTTGGGCAGGTCACTTAACTTCTCTGTGCTTCAGTCTTGTCATCTGTAAAATGGGGGTTAAATCCTACTCCCTCCTACTTGGACCATGTGCCCTATGTGGGGCTGTATCTATGTCCAACCTGATGATCTTGTGTCTACCCCAGCACTTGGTGCAGTGCTTGGCAAATAGTAAGTGCTTAATAAATACCATAATAATTGTCCTTTAGTACTGACAGTGCTTAGAACACCACATGTCTTCTGTTCCTCCTAACCCTCCTACTCTTCCTTCTTCACGTGCTCAAGTATTTGTGGCACAAGCCCTGTCTGCAATGAGTGGGAGCTCTTTAAGTGGTAATAAGAAACTGGGTGAAAACGTTAGTCATGCAATATCAAGAAGCAGTCCTCTGGAGGTCAATGAGAAACTGAAGCCTCAAGACAGGCTATATAAGGCTTGTCCATCTCTTTAAGAAGATAATGTTCCTCCTTCATAAAGTTTTGTAATCACCCAGTGGCACATCCCGATTTAGTGGATACCTTTTGGCATGTACCTAGAGTTTAATTAAAAGCACTCAATTGGAATAGATTTTGAAAAGTTTTAGAGTCCTTTGCAAAATTACACCTGGGAAGATTGAGAAGCAACATGGTCTAGTGGAAAGAGCATGGACCTGGGAGCCAGAGGACTGGGGTTCTAATCCTGGCTCTGACACTTATCTGCTGTGTGAGATTGGGCATGTCACTAAACTTCTATGTACCTCAGTTTCCTCATCTGTAAAATGGGAATCTCTATGTGGGACAGAGACTGTGTCTGACCCAATTATCTCGGTACAGTGCTTGGCACATAGTAAATGCTTAATAAATACCACAGTTATTATTATAGAGAATAAAGAGATTCAGAGGCTGGGGACACCAAGTGGTAGTGTCTAATTACCCTTATAGGAATACACTTTTAGGAAATGTTTTTGAACCAACAATCTATGGGAGACTTGGAAGTAAGGATAATTTAGAGAAGAAAAGAATATTGCTAAAGAATTCATTTATCCATTTCTTTCTGCCTGACCTCTGATGGAAAAGGGATCGGGGAGGGGCAGAGGAAGAAAAGAGGTTAGTATGAAAATCTACCATACAACCACCACTTGTCTCTGCAGTGGGCCAAAAAAAACACCCCCTCCCTAAAATCACATCAGAGTTTGCAGCATCCCTCTGTTCCTGCAGTAGTCAATCAATCAATCAAAGGCTCATATTTACTGAGCACCTACTGTGTGCTGAGCACTGTACTAAGAGCTTGGGAGAGTATAACAGAGTACTCTCTCTATATGGAGTTCTGTTGGGAGGAAGAGTCTGGTGGCCATTTTGAAAGTGCATTTTGGTAGAGGTGACATAAGGAGAAATTAGCAAAAGAAGAATATGACTGCTAAGGGAAGACACATGCTGAATGCTTATTGTAATTAATATTTCTTTTTTGGCATCACTAACATTTGGCATTCCTCTGGTACTGAGTCTTTTCTTGGGTGCAGATGCTATCATTTTAATCAAAGTAATAAAGCAGGACATATGTCCTTATTTATGTGGTAGTGCATAAAGCAATGTAGAATGCTAAAACTGTGACACTGAGATAGTAACAATCACTTGCTCTTTTATCAAGGCACCGAATGAATTGGTCGATTCAGAAAGCTTTGCATACGATTTGACAAAATGATATACCCTTTGATAAAAATGAACTCCTCAAATGTTTGGGAGTTTTTGAAGGATGCTTTCAATGGGTTAGCAGAGAGTTGATAATTCTTGTTCCAGCCTTCTTTTGCTACATTACACTGCATCTGTTTTGAATGGACAAGGTTTTTTATCCCCAAATTTCCCAATTGATAGTATCACTTAGAAAGCCTTCTTGCCAAATGCTTGTAACTAGGGAAACTGGCCCCAGAGAAGGGCATTATCCCATCCACTCTACCTGTACTGGACAGAGAATACCACATTCCATTCCAAGTTGCTGCCTTTGGGTCATTCATAAATCTCATCCTCATCCACTCAAATCCTATCCTCAGAAACAGATAAGGGGAGTTGAGGGGGCAGGTCACTTCTTTATTTCATCTTAGACTCTTCAAACACAGCGAAGCCTAGAGAAAATCCAATCCTTAAATTCAGTCTTGCACCACTGTCCGTATCCAAATTGGTCATGAAGAAAGTACATTTTATTCTAAATCTGCATTTAAGAAACCTTGAATCCTTTAATGTATCATAGAGACCAGGTTGGAAGACAGAGACAGTGGCATAGCATGTCTTTTAGAGGGACATTTGATTCAGTATTTTTTCAGATGAAGGCAAGATATAGTCTGACTAGGTGGGCCTAGCAGTGTTTACTTGTAATGAATCTGAATATTTAGCAAATGTCAAAACCCTTAGGAGTTACTTTTGTTCTGTTAAAGACAGATGCTACAGGAGACCCATAAATTTGGTAATTCAGAAACCATTTTATCCACTGATAGATATGATGGGAGTTTCCCAAATCAATCATGTTTATTGAGCACCTACTATTTGCAGAGCACTATACTAAGCACTTGGGAGAGTACTATCTAACAAAATTAGCAGACATGTTCCCTTCCCATAACAAGCTTACAGTCTAGAGAAGATGCCTTAGTCCTGAGACTTCAGGACTGAGAGCCTGAAACAATTATTGTGTCAGTGGTTTGCGTAGCGACACATGCATAATCTCATCCTTGCCAATTGTGTTTCTACTGGGGTAGAGAGCACAGTGAGCAAATAGGTAGGTGAAGGTACAGCATATTGAGAAGTGCAACAGAAGCTTTTTTTGTTTTTTTTTTTAAAGTGTAGGACCTAGCTATGGCTGAAATATTGGCAGCATTGTGCTGATAGTGGGGTGTAGCTCCGTAACCCAGCAGGTGGTTGCCTCAGTGTTGCTCTGGTAATAATTATTACCATTATTAATAATAATATTAATAATTATGCTATTTATTAAGTGCTTACTATGTGCTAGGCACTGTACTGATCACTGGGGTGGCTACAAGCAAATCAGGTTGGACACCAGTGGTCTTTGTTACCCACATTAGCCAGCTGTTTTTCAGGACTCCTGCTGGGAATGTCCACCTCACAGGAATGTGTTAGGTGGTTCATCAGTCAAAAACCTTCACAACTGATGACCTACTTCCAGATCTGAGACTAGAATCCAGCTCTTCCAGTCCTAGAGCTGGGCCCTTTGCAATATCTCATGACTGACTGCATTAGGGCATAGCGTATTTAAGCAGAGGGAGATTGTCAATCGTTTGGAGACTAAGTTTCATTTCCAAGATCTCATGCTCACCAAGGGGGCCAATGATTCACCAATGTATTTTACTAGTCACAGTCCTGACTAAACTTTATAAATGATATCTCTAGAATAGACTGTAAGCTCCTCTAGACTGGAAGCACACTGTGGGCAGGGAATGTGTCTGTTTATTGTTATATTGTACTCTCCCACGTGCTTACTACAGTGCTTTGCACATAGTAAATGCTCAGTAAATATGATTGAGTTGAACTGAATTGTTTTTAAAAAATGTCCTGACTGAGCCTTTTCTCAAATCATGCCTGGCTTGCTTGTGGTTTGAATGTCTTCTGGATACATATCCATGCTGATGCAAATCTTTCATTCAATTCTTCATAAAATCATTTTTCAAATGAAAATTACCTTGGCCTCAGCCTTACTATCCAAGAGAATGATCTTGCTGTATTAAAAGAATACTCCTTTTTACACACACTCTCTCTCTCTCTCTCTCTCTCTCTCTCTCTCCCTCTCTCTCTCTTTTCAAACCTTGGTAGCTTCCAGGGTTCCTTGAAGGACATTTCTTCTCCTCCAAAGGCCTTAAACAAGGCTCTAGTCCAATCTCCTACCACCCTTATGTGAACACTGAAAAAGTCCTCATCGGGGGCTGAAGTGAGGGTGAAAGGATGCCACTCCCACCGGGAAACTGAAGGACACTGCAAATAGACATATTGGCCAGCCTCCATCTTAAAGTGACGTTTCTTCATTTGAAGTTCCAAGACTCCGGAAGGATGAATCACCACCTGAACCAGATCAAAGGAGTTAGTTTCTGTTTTGGACATGATTAGGTACAAAGAAAGTCTTTGCTAGACTCCAGTGATCTACTCTATTAACACTGCCGGAAGAGTGGTTGGTTCTCAGAAACACCTGACCCATATAAGAAGCCAACATGCATGGCATAGTGGATACAGCACGGGCCTGAGAGTCAGAAGGTCATGAGTTCTAATCTGTCTCCACCACTTGGCTGCTGTGTAGCCTTGGCAAAGTCACTTCATGTCTTTGGGCCTCAGTTACCCCATCTGTAAAGTAGGGATTAAGACTGTGAGCCTCAAGAGAAACAGGGACTATGTCCAACCCAATTTGCCTGTATCCATCCAGCTCTTAGTACAGTGCTTGGCACATAACAAGCACTTAACAAATACCAGTTATTATTACTATCTATACTATTCCTTCCCTCAAGGAGTGTGCAAGGGAACCTCATCCCATCTTCTCTGGGAAGCCTTCCCTCACTAATTTTTCATCTCCACTGCAGCATGGCTCAGTGGAAAGAGCCCGGGCTTGGGACTCAGAGGTAGTGGGTTCTAATCACAGCCCCGCCACTTGTCAGCTGTGTGATTTTGGGCAAGTTACTTCACTTCTCTGTGCCTCAGTTACCTCATCTGGAAAATGGGGATTAAGACTGTGAGCCCCATGTGGGACAACCTGATCACCTTGTAACCTCCCCAGCACTTAGAACAGAGCTTTGCATATGGTAAGCACTTAATAAATGCCATTATTATTATTATTATTATTATTCATTCAATCATATTTATTGAGCACTTACTGTGTGCAGAGCACTGTACTAAGCACTTGGGAAGTACAAGTTGGCAACATATAGAGACAGTCCCTACCCAACAATGGGCTCACAGTCTAGAAGGGGGAGACAGACAACAAAACAAAAAATATTAACAAAATAAAATAAATAGAATAGTAAATATGTACAAGTAAAATGAATAGAGTAATAAATCTGTACAAACATATTTATAGGTGCTGTGGGGAGGGGAAGGAGGTAGGGTGGGGGGGAAGGGGAGGGGGAGAGGAAGGAGGGGGCTCAGTCTGGGAAGGCCTCCTGGAGAAGGTGAGCTCTCAGTAGGGTTTTGAAGGGAGGAAGAGAGGTAGCTTGGCAGATGTGCAGAGGGAGGGCATTCCGGACCAGGGGGAGGACATGGGGCAGGGGTCGATGGCGGGACAGGCAAGAATGAGGCACAGTGAGGAGGTTTGCAGCAGAGGAGCGGAAGGTGTGGGCTGGGCTGTAGAAGGAAAGAAGGGAGGTGAGGTAGGAGGAGGAGAGGTGATAGAAAGCCTTGAAGTCGAGAGTGAGGAGTTTTTGCTTAATGCGTAGGTTGACTGGTAGCCACTGGAGATTTTTGAGGAGGGGAGTAACATGCCCAGAGCATTTCTGCACAAAGATGATCCAGGCAGCAGCGTGAAGTATGGATTGAAGTGGGGAGAGACAGGAGGATGGGAGATCAGAGAGGAGGCTGATGCAGTAATCCAGTCGGGATAGGATGAGGGATTGAACCAGCAGGGTAGCGGTTTGAATGGAGAAGAAAGGGCAGATCTTGGCGATGTTGCGGAGGTGAGACCTGCAGTTTTTGGTGATGGATTGGATATGAGGGGTGAACGAGAGAGCGGAGTCGAGGATAACACCAAGGTTTCGGGTTTGTAAGATGGGAAGGATGGTAGTGCCGTCTACAGTGATGAGAAAGTCAGGGAGAGGGCAGGGTTTGGGAGGGACGATAAGGAGTTCAGTTTTGGACATATGGAGTTTTAGATGGCGGGCAGACATCCAGATGGAGATCCTGAAGGCAGGAGGAGACCCAAGCCTGAAGGGAGGGAGAGAGAGCGGGGGCAGAGATGTAGATTTGGGTGTCATCAGCATAGAGATGATAGTTATTATTACAAGGTGATCAGGTTGTCCCACATGGGGCTCACAGTCTTAATTCCCATTTTACAGATAAGGTAATTGAGGCACAGGGAAGTGAGGTGGCTTGCCCAAGGTCACACAGCAGACAAATGGCAGAGCCAGGGTATGTATGATACCGAATAACATACATCCACTTTTAGCCCTCTTAGCTAGGCTATAGCAGAGACAACATGCAGAACTTGCATTGTTAACCCTTAACATAATGGAAATTTTATACTAAAGACCATTCGAACCAATTTAACAAGCAAGAATGAACAAATAAACCCCATTTTTGATACATTCAGTTGGTAATATTCATCAATTAAATCTACTTTGTGTGCAGCTGTACCCTTATTAGACTCCTTAAAATCAATGGTTGACAAAGTTTTTCAACCTAACCCTATTTTAGTTAACATCTTAAAATCCATTTAAGGTGAGGAAAACTCCAGATTCAATTATCATTCCAAGTTTCTCTTCCAATCTTAGTACTACCTTTACCAACAATATTCCCTTTTCTCCATATCTCCATTTCTCCATCTCTCCCTCCACTTCCCACTGTCATCTGAAACAGGTTCCAGTTTGTGAGGGCTCCCTTACTTTTCAAACAAGTGCCTTCACAAAGCAATGCGTACTGGTTTTCAGGCTCTCCCTGGTCTATGCATTCATTTATTTATGCATTCGTAGAGAATCACAGGCTCTCACCAGATGTGAAATTTGATCCTCATGAATAATTGACACTCCTGACTTCAGACAATCTTCCCCTCACGGTGGTGCTTCAGAATTCAGCAGTGGAGAGAGGGAGAGGAAGAAAGGTTTTCAAGATTTTCTGTGGTCCCTTTAAAACTGTGTAGAAAATGTGTGCATGTTAATGTGTGTGAAATGGATATCTTATAACTGGCTAAAAGGATATAGAATCCATACTATTCAATGGAGTCCCCATTCTCTACTGAGTGGAGGGTGCTCTACCCATGTTCTGAATTCTTCCTGTGTCCTTACTCTGCTCCTCCACCCACCTGAAGGACAGTGTTGTAAAATGATATGCACATGTCACTCTTCCCTCTGGGACAGAGGGAGAGAACTCTGTCATGTTCTGGTTTTCTCTTTCCTTCATATGGTCTTAAACCCAGTTCTTTCCAGGTTCCTGGGTCATTGGCTCTAGTCCTGAGTTGGTGTGAGGTGTAGAGTGGCCATATGTCTGGTATTATATCAGACAGTCCTGGTTTTAACGGGGGACTCTCATGCTGATGGGGTATCAGACTCCTTTATGTCCAATATTTTATTTCCAGTGCCGAGCCTCCCTCCACTTGCGCGGTTCAGGCCTTGTGCCAGACTTCACTCAGATCTGGGAAGGAAAAGCAAAGTTTCTGGGACACCTGGATTGGCCAGGATTCTGGGTTGTACTTCATTCAGCCTGAACCAAGCAGATTTCTGCAAAATGGCCACCATGTAGAATCACCACATCATGCATGTTGTGTTCTGGTGTGGTGTGTGTGTGTGTGTGATGTCATGTTCATTTCGAGGTCCAGTGTGTTGGATTGCCATCACTGGCCCTGCTAGTTTGAAGTTCTGATGCTTGTGATTGGAAGCGGAGGATATTGGATGTAGGTGTCTGATGATCCCTGTGTGGATGCCAGAGTGAAGCATCTTTGCAAAGTTTGTGTCTGCTTAGTGGCAAGGGGAAGGAAAATATGATTGGGGAGGTGGGGAGTGGTCTTGAAAAGCAGCACCTAAATTCCTGACAACAGACACCTCTGAAGCCATAGCTCCTATCATCGTCTTTCAAGGAAAGAAACAGAAGCAAAGAGAAATGAGATAAAATGCTTAGTGCCACACTGCCCTCAGAAAAAAAAATCCTCCTCTATACTCAGGGTTTTACTCCAGACATAAAGCTACATACATACCTTAGTAACAACAACTTTTTGTTGAAATCGCCAGAATCTAATTATTCTTTCACACATATACAAGGTAATGGGACCTAAAACCCATTTCCAAGCCTGTAGAAAGCAGCACAGAGAATAAAAGAAAATGAAGGTGCAATCCAAATGTTTATAATTTGAATAAAATCAGTACATAATATGACAAAATTGGAACCTTTCCTATGATGGTTTAGCCAGTTACCAAAAAAAGTTAAATCTCCCTTACCTTAAATACTAAAACACTCAGCTATTCTCTGAAGTCACCATGTTCACTTAAGAGATTAAGCTCTTCTCTATTGATATTTATGTTTACTTGATCAATAATGGCTTTAGACAATTAGCCATAATTGAATTTGTAGAGATAAAAAACCAGACTTTCGCCTTTAGATGTGATAGGATCATAAATACTTCCAATCCAGCACAAATAAAAGGCTTACAAAGGTGCCTTAATGGAGCTAACCAAGCACTTGAAGAAAATGTTATATCAAAAATAGGAGTGAACATTTTTCATATCATCATCATCATCATCATCAATCGTATTTATTGAGCACTTACTATGTGCAGAGCACTGTACTAAGCGCTTGGGAAGTACAAATTGGCAACATATAGAGACAGTCCCTACCCAACAGTGGGCTCACAGTCTAAAAGGGGGAGACAGAGAACAAAACCAAACATACTAACAAAATAAAATATATAGAATAGATATGTACAAATAAATTAAATAAATAGAGTAAAAAAAATATGTACAAACATATATACATATATACAGGTGCTGTGGGGAAGGGAGGGAGGTAAGATGGGGGGATGGAGAGGGGGACGAGGGGGAGAGGAAGGAAGGGGCTCAGTCTGGGAAGGCCTCCTGGAGGAGGTGAGCTCTCAGCAGGGCCTTGAAGGGAGGAAGAGAGCTAGCTTGGCAGATGGGCAGAGGGAGGGCATTCGAGGCCCGGGGGATGACGTGGGCCGGGGGTCGATGGCGGGACAGGCGAGAGCGAGGTACGGTGAGGAGATCAGCGGTGGAGGAGCGGAGGGTGCGGACTGGGCTGTAGAAGGAGAGAAGGGAGGTGAGGTAGGAGGGGGCGAGGTGATGGAGAGCCTTGAAGCCGAGGGTGAGGAGTTTCTGCCTGATGCGCAGATTGATTGGTAGCCACTGGAGATTTTTGAGGAGGGGAGTGATATGCCCAGAGCGTTTCTGGACAAAGATAATCATATGGCTGATGTTTGAACATCAAAAGCAAAACAGCAGAGGTAGTGCAGCCTGAGATGCGACATGGCCTAGTGGAAAGAGCACTGGCCTGGTTCTAATCCTGGCTCTGCCACTTGCCTGCTGTGTGACCTTGGGCAAGTCACTTAAGTTTTCTGTGCCTCAGTTTCCTCATCTGTAAAATGGAGATTAAATTCCTGGTCTCCCTTTCTGTGAGCCCTATGTGGAACAGAGACTGTTTGACTGAGTATCTTGTGTCTATCCCAGTGCTTAATTCAGTGCCTGGTACAAAGTAAATGTTCTTAACCAATACTCCATTTATTCTAATAACAATTATTAAAAGCGCTAATTAAAATTTCCAGTTTCCTAAAGTAAAAGTTAATACTCAAGAATCAGTCGAGTGATTTTGGGCTCTAAATATCTGTAATTTGGAAAACTCAAGTGGCTGTTTCTATTTTAGGTGAGACAACCTGATTACCTAGTATCTACTCCAGTGCTTAGAACACTGCGTAGCACATAGTAAGAGCTTAACAAGTACTATTACTATTATTATTACTCCCCTAGTACAGCCCAGCCGTACACTTCATTCCTCTAGTGCCAACCTTCTCACTATGCCTCGATCTCATCTATCTCGCTGCTGACCCCTCTCCTATGTCCTGCCTCTGGCCTGGAATGCCCTTCTTCCTCAAATATGAAAGATAATGACTCTCCCCCACTTCAGAGTCTTATTGAAGGCATGTATCCTCCAAGAGGCCTTCCCAGACTAAGCCCCTCTTTCTTCTTCTCCCACTCTCTTCTGCATCACCCTGATTTATTCCCTTTCTTCTTCTCCCCTCCCAGCCCCACAGCACTTAAGTACATTATTTATTTATGTTAATGTCTGTCTCTTCCATTCTAGAGTGTAAACTCATTATGGGCAGGGGATGTGTCTGTTTATTGTTGTTTTGTATTCTCCCAAGCACTTAGTATAATCCTCTGCACACAGTAAGTGCTCAATAAATATGATTGAATTAATTAATGAATAACAGCGACAGGTATTTCACTTAGCAGAATTATCGGCCTTGTGACTATAGGCAAAATAATTCAGCAACTGGGATGTTTCATTCATTCATTCAATCAATCATCTTTATTAAGTGCTTGGGAGAGTATAATAGGACCATCAACAAATTCCCTGCCCACAACAAGCTTATAGTCTAGTGGAGGAGACAGACATTAATATAAATAAATCAATTACAGATATGTACCTAAGTCCTGTGCAGCTGGGAGGGGGAATAAATAAAGGGAGCAAATCAGGGTGATGTAGAAGGGAGTGGGAGAAGAGGAAAGGAGGACCTTTTTTTAGGCATCATGATTGACTGCCATCCTGGCCAATGGACAAAGATGACCACATTCTCAAACCCCAGGCCCTGCTCTTTCTGACAAGCCGGACATCTCAGGTTCTGGCCTGGTCTGCCCATCTGGTGGGTGCTTAGTTCAGTGCCGTGCACACAGTAAGCGCTCAATAAATATGACTGACTGGCTGAATGAATGAATGGAGTTTGCTTTCTTGCTGGATGGACTACGCAGTTGTGGCTATTCCAGCATCTTCTCCAGACACCTGTTCTATCCTCTCCCCACTAGCACCCAAAATATAACTGAGAAAGGAGGATTATTTGCCCAAGTAGTGGCATAAATTTCTATCATGTCACCATTAAAAACAATCAGAATCTCCACACCTAAAATCAGATTCTGAAGCACAATCAATCATATTTACTGAGTGCTTACTGTGTGCAGAGCAGTGTACTAAGCGTTTGGGAGAGTATGAAGTGACAGAGTTGGTAGACACATTCCTTGCCCTACAGTCTTCCTTTTGCAGCCACCCCAGAGAAAAACCAGATCCATAAGTGAATGGACTCTGCTTTAATTTTAAATTTTAACTTAGTAGGGAAGGAGCCCCTTTCCTCCCTTCTGCATACCATCTTGGTAAAGCCGCTAGCAGTGCCCTGATTGAAACAGTGATCACAGATCTCTGTCCATTCCAGTAGTGGTAAATGGCAGATACACTGACAAGAACCAGGTGGTGCAGAGTTAAATCAGAAATTACATCCTTAAACTCATTTGTTGTCCCTAAGTACTTGACGAATCTCTGAACAGTGGGTGATTTTACATGTCAGGAATAAATTAGTGCTGATCAAGCAACAGTAGCCAGTAAAGCATATATCTTTTTCCCATCCCTTTGTTTCCCATACCTGAAAATTATAATGTAAAATAGGAACCAAAAGATCAAATGATGCCCTCTATGAGAACTTAACTAAAGCTTTCTCAGGCATCAGTGAGTGAACAGTTACAAAAAGCTTAGGAAAGACATTAAGGATTTCTTTGTCTTTTCTCGTTTTTTAGGGTTTGTTTTGTTCTGCCTTTTAAAAGGACCTATCTTTAACTGTTTCCATGGGGTCGCGAACTGCTGACCCTGTTATATTAATTCAGGGGACATAAATCTTTTGCACCCTGGAGACTTGTGTGCTCCTGCTTGGTATGTAATTTGTCCTTGTGATTAGTTTAATTAATATGGGTCCAGATGAGGAACTGCCTCTGGCTGTCAAACAAGTAGGAATGGGGCTACGCAGAAGGTGAAAACTAAGCACCATGGGGCTGTACAGAGAGATAGGAGTCAGTCAGGGGTAAGAGATAAGTAGAAGGCGATAGGAGATAAAGAGACAGAAGAGGTATGGCACAGGAGAATGCAAGACCCTTTTCATGTCCTTCCAATGCCTTTCAGATTCTGTCTATGAGACATCAGAGGGAATACTACATAACCCAAACAGGCGGTAACTGTACAGCTCACGCAAGCATTGACTCAGGAGCCACTAAAGCGCAATGAGAAAGACTGCCAACATGAGTTTAAGTGGAGAAGGAGGTGTGGCAGGGGAAAGATAGCCTTGAAATGAATAAGCACACCCACCCCCAGCCTCCATGATGATAATTAATGTCCGTTTTTGCTGTAGGAAGCAGGTCAGTATTCACGGTGTGTAAGAGTATATTGATTTTTTTTTATGGAGACACCGTAGTTGAAAATTTTAGAGAGACATTTTTGTTTCTCATTAATATTCAGGTTGGATAGTGGCTAACGATAGTTTAGTTTAAGACAGAGAGAATCTATGACTCATTAAAATAGCTACAGTCTAATGGACATTTCTGTGTAGTTTTCCACGATTTTAAACATTTCTCCTTATGCACTTTTCCTCCAACACACTGCACTTGAACAATCAAAAATCTTAAATTTAACATACTTGGGTTTTGTTGAAACATCTAATCATTGATATTCAGTACACATCTACTATTCATTGTTCTTTCATTTACAATCCCTTTTCATTTATAATCTACTCATCATAGCCCTGTCTTTCAGTGGAATATTTTGTTCTTTCTGCTTCATATTTTCCGTATAGCTCATCTTATCTCTTCTTTTCCTCTCTAAAATGTTGTCACAGAACCTTAATATGTGCTGAAGAATACCAAAACACAGAGTAACAAATGCGTATTTTTTTTTTAAGTTTAGATTTACCTCCATTGGTGCCATGGGCTGCCCCTTTTAATGGGATAAGCGCAACGTTGATGACAGCTTTAACTAGGGGGCAGTTATTGAAGATGACACGAGTTGATCCTTACCGAAGGTTCACTGCCGGAAAACTGTGGTAAAGGACACTGAGCAGTTTCCTCCCATTCACCGGAGTGATCCTTACAATAGGAGATGTTGTGACGCAACAGACTCTGGGGTGTCTGGCCTCGGACAATTTGACTTCACATTGGAAAACAAAAGCAAACAATGATGCATTTCTTCCCACTTCTCTGGTGCATTAATCTGACATCGTAAATACAGTACATTGCAGGGCTCAAGACCAGAGAGACTGACTGGCTGACTCAGCGCCTGCTTGGTCATTCACATTCTTTAGTCTTAAAAAAGAAAGTTGGTATCCAGAGGGCAGAGGGTAATTTGTCTCTATTTGTTGCTGAATTATACTTCCCAAGCACTTAGTACAGTGCTCTGCACACAGAAAGTACTCAATAAATGCAATTGAATGAATAATTCCTATGGCTCATGAAGAGAAACACCCTTTCATGGAACTGCCTTCTAAAAAACAAAAGAAAAGAAGAAAAAGGAGAAGGACAGGAAAGGGTGGTGGTGGAGAGAGAGTTGGGGAGGGTTATAGAAAGAGTGAGGGGAAAAGGCAGGAGGGAGAGGCAGGGGAAGGGATGGATGGAGGGATGGAGAAGGAGATAGAGAATGAACAAATTCTAGTCTGGAGACAACACAAGGGAATGAGGAATGATTGGAACACACCCTTCTGTGATCTGTTACATTTAATTAGGAGGCAGCTTGTGCCGATTGCTGATTCCAGTTAATTGGCTACTTTGTACTATTTAGTTCTCAGTGCACATGCACATAGCACTTCCACCTTCCTCAGTCCTGATGCTTAGTGATTAAAGTCCTAGAAGAAAGATGTTAGTTAGTGGCACAAGGCTGGTTGTTGGGCCTCTTCACTGAGCACTGTCAGGCATGGAGACAGGCAAGGCAGAATCTGTCAGCTCAGTTTCTCTAACTGCCTCAAGCATGTTTCAGAGTAGTGTGGTGAGGGAAGCAGCTTGTTCTATTGTACTTTCCTAAGCTCTTAGTACAGTGCTCTGCACACAGAAAGCGCTCAATAAATACGATTGAATGAAGGAATGAATGTTATGGTCTGGGAACGCATCTACCAATTATGTTATATTGTACTATCGCAAGCACTTAGTACACTGTTCTACACACAGTAAGCGCTCAATAAATACGATTGAATGAAGGAATGAATGTTATGGTCTGGGAATGCATCAGTCAATTATGTTATATTGTACTATCCCAAGCATTTAGTACAGTGTTCTGCACACAGTAAGTGCTCAATAAATATGATTGACTGACAGACTAGCCTAGGGGAGTTTCCAGGTCTTTCCTCTAGACAGGTTGGACCAAAAACTGCCCCAGGATCTCCCAAAACTGTCCCAGGAGTCAGGTCACACAAAGGGTGTTATTTTGGAACCTGGTAATCCTGTAAGTGACTGCTTCTGGCATGCACCCAAGGACCTCCTAGTCATTACAAAGAACCACTTTCAAAACTTGGACTTATTCCCATTCAATTTACTGCTGTCCCAGTGTTTCTCTGAAATGTCTGGACTATCATTCAATCAAGCAATCGATCAATGGTATTTATTGAGTGGTTAATGTGTGTAGTGTACTGTACTGAGCACTTGGGAAAGTACAACAGACTAAGTTCTTAAAACACCACTGAGTTGAGGTGGATTCTCCCCACTGATGCTAACGCACCTCACATAGCCAAAGACTTTAACTTACCCAATTGTGTGAATTTTAATGTGAGGGCCTAAGCAAGGCTACTTAACATCCAGTTGTTCTATACTGTAATTTAAAGCCAGAGAAGTAGTTTTGCCTAGTGGAAAGAGCACAGGTCATGGACTGAGAGGACAGGGACTGAAAGGACCTGGGTTCTAATCCCTGCTCTGCCTTTTGTCTGCTGTGAGGCCTTGGGCAAATCACTTAACTTCTCTATGCCTCAGTTACCTGATCTGTGAAATGGGAATTAAGACTGTGAATCCTCTGTGGGGTAGAGGCTAAGTCCAATTTAATTATCTTGTATCTACCCCAGCACTTAGTACAGTGTCTGGCACATAGTATGTGCTTTACAAATAAAATAAAAAAATTTGATGCTGCAATTACATGATAAAAGGTGGACCAAACATCTATATGAACTACAGGTTCAAGGTTCAAGTGCTTTACACAAGTCAGCAACAGTAGACACACTCATCAGAGCCCAGAACCATGCATTAAGTCCCGTTATCAATGGCCAGCCCACTTTGGGGTGGGGGTGGTTGTCGGGTGGGAGAGGAGGGAGGTGTTTCTGATGATGGTCACACATATCACCTTGGTCTTTTTTTATTTTTTTTGCAGTTTCTTCTTCTCTACCTTAACAATGGGCCCTTGATGCTGAAACCTTCTCTCATAGAAAACTTGAGCATCTTCCTTCACTTGCCCCAACATCTTCTAGGAGCCTGTTGTTGGGTAGGAACTATATATGTTGCCGACTTGTACTCCCCAAGTGCTTAGTACAGTGCTGTGCACACAGTAAGTGCTCAATAAATACAATTGAATGAATGAATCCCTAAGCACTTGTCAAATCAGTAAACTCTAAATTTCACTTTTCCTATTTAAAAGCTTTCTGTTCAGTGGGTTCAATTCAGCAACACAATATATTGTCACCTATAATTTTTTTAATGGTATTTTCTAAGTGTTTAATATATTCTGGGCATTGTGCTAAGAGCTGGGGGTAGATACAAGCTAACAAGGTTGGACACAGTACATATCTCACATGGGGCTCACAGTCTCAAGCCCCAATTTACAGATGAGGTAACTGAGGCACAGAGTAACTTGCCTAAGGTCGCACAACAGACAAATGGCAGAGTCAGGGTCAGAATCCAGGACCTCTGAATCCCAGGAACAATGCTCCTCACACTAGACAATGCTGCTTTTTCATTTAATAGAATCTTCTCTAAGCAGGATAAATTTGTTTTTTGTTTCATCTAATCCAAATGAGGCTAACCTCTTTTTTCAGTGTGACTGAGATGTTTCTTGACTTCTGAGAACTGCCTTCCATGCAGGAGCTGCTATTAAGGTTGTTATTTTGTTAAAGATGATTTCAAAGATCAATATGTGTCTGGCAGTCCCTGTCACACTGGTTACAAATCCATCACTATACATCTGCAATGGGAGACACTAGAGGATTTTAACTTGTTGGGGCTCATGGGGAAAATTGTATACAAATTTGAATTCTATGGGAGAGGCTTTGTGGGATTGGGAAACACAGTCTGAATATTCACTGTCTGAAATATTCTGAGTTAATGTGTAGTTGAAGAAACTTTCTTTTATTTGTAAAATAAAAGGCATATTAAATGTCAGGGTTGCTTCACCTGGGCTGGGATTGAGTTTGGGGGCAGTGTGGATGTTTTGAACTTTGGTCTGTAACCAAAGGGGTGAAAATCCATTAGATTCTATTCCTGTATGCCACATTTTTGTGCCTCAGAATTTCTATTTCTCTTTCCTAAGTTTATTTTTTTTAAGTGTAATTGGACATTATCATGCTTATCTAACTCAAGGAGAAGGTTTCAAGGATTTGTTTGGTGAATGCTTTGGTTGTACAGACATAATGCATTTCCAATTTCTATTTTCAATTCTTTCAATAGCACACTAGCTACTAAGAAACTAATAATAATTACAATAATTGTGCTATTTGTTAAGCGCATACTATGTGACAAGCACTATACTAAGAACAGGAGTAGATACACATTAATCAGGTCAGGTCCCTTTCCCATGTGTGTTTTACACTCAAACCAGGAGGGAGAACAGGTAGTTAATCTCCATTTTACAGTTGAGGAAAGGTGCAGAAAAGTTAAGTGACTTGTTCAAGGTCACACTGAAGACTGGCAGCAGAGTCAGGATTATTGTCTAAATCCTCTGGCTCCTAGGGCCATGGTCTTTCCACTAGGCCACCCTGCTTCTTACCTGCTAAGCAAAGTGACTGAGGAGGGTTGACACATTTATTATTATTATTAATAATAATAATAATAGTATTTGTTAAGCACTTACTTTGTGTCAAGAGCTGTCCTAAGCACTTGGGTAGATACAAGGTAACTAAGGTGGACACAGTTCCTGTTCCACATGAGGTTTACAGTCTCAATCCCCAATTCACAGATGAGGTAACTGAGTCCCAGAGAAGTTAGGTGACTTGCCCAAGGTCACACAGCAGATGAGTGGCAGAGCTAGAATTAGAATCCATGACCTCTGACTCCCAAGCTCGGGCTCTAGCCATGGGGCCATGCTGCTTCTCTTTATTTATTTCACTTCTGATGAAGGAATAGATAGCTACCCTACAGTGGTACCAGCTCCAGGACTCTCCTAAACCCATTGGCGCCCCAGGTGGAGAATGAAGTTGGAGCAGTCAGGAACTGCTCTGGACTCCTGGAAAGAAAGCTGTTCTGCTGGAACTGATGCCCTCAAGGAAGCTATAGCTATCACCTCCAACCTGAAACAGTTCTAGGGTTACAAGATGCTCTAGAGGTGACACATCTTGACACCAGTTAAACATCCCTTCACAGTTTCCCAATTCTCTACAGGGAAACCCTTTGGGATACCTGACTAAAATCTCTTGGTGAAGTATTCCAATGAAAGGATCATTCAGAACATCTCATGCTCAAAACACAGCCTGCCAGGAAGGTTCCCCTTATGTTTTTCAGTATTAACAGCAAAATTTAAGAGTCCCAGCAACACAGCTCAAGTGAGGGCCGAAATCTGGATCATCCCACTCCAGTTCCAGAACTGTAGATCCACCCTCTGAACGTAGCATTCTCTTCTCCTCTTTTACCAGTAAGAGACTCTGTAATTTACTTATCTAAAATAAGATTTTGGACCATATGAAAGAATAAAATGTAAGAATCATTTGCTTGTTTGGTTATGATCCTATTTTAGAAAAAGTTTTCTTCAAACTTGCATTCATTCTAGTCAGCCACTGTGTGCCAGGAATCTACTCTCCCCAACTTCAGAGCCTTATCAAGGGCACTACTCCTCCAAAAGGCCTTCCTGGATTAAGCCCTCATTTCCTCTTTTCCCACTTCCTTCCCTGATTTGTCCCTTTTAGTCACCCCTCCCTCAGCCCCACAGCATTTATGTACATATCTGTAATTTCTTTATTTATATTCATGTCTGCCTCCCCCTCTAGATTGTGAGCTCATTGTGGACCGAGAACGTGTCCACAACTCTATTGTATTGTACTCTCCCAAGCGTTTAGTATAGTGCTCTGTGCAGAGTAAGTGCTTAATATATATGATTGATTGATTGATTGGTGTCAAAAATACTATCAATGTTAAATTTAGGGACTTTGGCCTAGAGAGGAGAATAGTATATTGTGAGTATAGAGTATCGACTTACCCTGCTCCATGGACGACAAGGCTAATGAAGAAGATAGTAAAAACATGATGTGTATACCAGAAGAGTTCATAGGACGCCTGTCTGATAATCTCAGTTGATGAGGTCAAGATCAGAATTAGAGCCAGGGAGATCACCAGTCCAGTTATACCAGCTATTGTTGTTAGCGATTCAGTAATGGTGTTCTAGTAAAATGAACATTAGGAAATAAGATATTTATAGCAACCTTTTCAGTTACAACTGAGATGCAAGCTCATTATGGGCAGAGAATGTGACTGCTAATTCTCTTGTACTGTACTCTCCCAAGTGATAAGAACAGTGCTCTGCACATAGTAAGTGCTCAATAAGTACCACTGATTTATTGATTGATGTAAGAGTTCTTCCAAGATAGCAAAAGCACCTTGTTGTAGGAACTGACTGGCAAAGACAATCAGATTCAGGTTCATTTATTCAACTGATACCTGCCTCAATCAACAAAGGGATGAGCTGTGATTTTTTCTGCCCTGCCTCAACTCATTTTGAAAAAATAATCCAGCCCTCATTAGATAATAAAACATAGCACAATTCTACTTGGCATTTACATGGAGGATTTTTTGTAAGATATTCAAACCACCCTCTGGGTCTAGCTCATTTATCTTCCCTACAATTATCATGAGATGGGTAAGAAAACAATAAATATTATCCATTTTCTCAAAACACTAGGAAAGTTGCCAATTTTTTCAATGTCTGAAATACACAATAATTATTCATTTTTGTGCAAAAATATATGCTATAAGAGAGCAGATCAAAGAAACATCTGGTAAATTGAAACTAAAAACAGCCAGTTCCATTCTGTTCACTACGTGAATCCTGAATTCAGTCAGCACTTCACAGTCAAAGCCAGAGGCTGACCCTGAGGTGCGGGAGTGGGAGGGGAGAAGTCTCATCAGGCACTGATTTTTCATTTAAAATATTGGTTTCTTAACAGGTTTATTGCATTTTTTTGCTAGCATAATTTTTTGGCTGTAAACTAATTACAATAGTACCCACTTACATCGTGGGCATAGAGTTGCAGCATTAATGGCAAAAAATTGACAATTGTAGCTGAAATCGATGCTCACTTTTGGTAGAACTTCCTCTTCTCTCTCTTTATTAAAAGGTTTTGAAATATAGTTTTTGTGACTGCAGGATCAAAAGAGGAAGATTTATCAGATGATTAAAAAAAAAAAGACCAAGCACGAAATGAATACTCACTGTGTCATATTTTCTGATTGGGTTCAAGTAGGTTTCATTTGGGTACTTGCCAATCCAAGAGAGCTTATTCCTCAGCTTGCCGGCTCCAATCGAGTGGCTCACATAATAACGCTCCATGTTGACCATGTGTGCAACAACATGGATGGCTACATCAAAGAGAAAAATTCAAATTCTACAGAATTTACTGGCCTTTAAGATGCTTTTTTCTTTCAGGAAGAGAAAATGTTCATATGCTTTCTTAAACTTCATAAGCCAACACTATCTCCTCTGAGAGGGCACCCAGGCCCTTATGATATTGTTTGGAAAGGCGTAGGTGTTAATAGAAAGCAGGCAGAAAGGAAGGAGGGTATTAGCAGGAAAGAGGAGCAAAATATTTTTGGGGAGATGAGAAATTAGTGTGTAGAGAGACATCCATCCATACATGGAAAAGAAAAATTAGGAAGAAGTCATAGTCATGATCCAGTTCATCTGACTCTGATAAAAAAAAAAAGCTCTTGCTCATATGCAATCATGCACCGATTATATTCGCATAGCCTCTACTACATGGAAAAACAGGCACATTCATGTATGTGTCTATCATGTTTATTACTGACAAACAGGGGTGTCATACTGCCCAGGTGAATGGAGCCTTCCACATGTGCTTAGTAACAAAACCACAACAATCATTGCTGGCTAAATTTAACTATTGCAGCCAATTGGCCACTCATGAGCCATGTGCAGCTGCTTGGCCTCTCTGTGTGGTCAGTGGTAAACTTCACTGCCATGGAGTATATGGTTTGTTGGTTGCTTTGTTGTGGCTCACGGTGGGGTGGAAGAATAGCCGACTTAAGTTGTTCCCTAGGTATTGGCAATGGGTTTCCTTGAGCTTCCATTTTATGAAGTCGAGGTCCCCTCCTCTGTTCCACTTCTGTGAACTCGCTGGGGCCGCAACTTCAGATTAGGCCAGATGTATCTTTCTGATCTCTGGACTAGTGGAACAGCTTCAATTCACTATTCTCAGAGTTTCCCAGCAGCCAGAAATGCCTACAATATACTTCTGGTCTACTATACCATCTCTAATTAGGCAGTTGTCATGTGCACACTTGTGTGAAAGCCAGTACAACTATATTTCCCAGAAGTACCTGTTCACTGCACACTTTCTCTAGCCCATGGTCTGTCTTGTGGAGGAGCTGGTAATAGCAACAGGGGTTAGGAAGGGAGGTGGCAGTGTCAACAATGGGGACTTTATTTCAGAAAACAATCGATTGGTGACATTTGAGTGCTTACTGTGTGCAGAGCGCTGTACAAAATGCTTGGGAGAGTACAACGGAGTTGGTAGAAACATTCCCTAACCACAAGGAGCTTACAGTTTAGAGGGGAGACAGACATTAAAATAAATTTTGGGTATGTACATAAGTGCTGTAGAGCTGAGGATGGAGTAACTATCAAGTGATTAAAGATTTCTGATCTAAGTGAATAGGAAATGCAGAAGGGAGATGAAATAGGGGAAATGAAAGCTTAGTCAGGAAAGGCCTCTTTGAAGATGTAGGATTCTGATAAGGCTTTGATGTTGGTGGTCTGGCATATATGAAGGGGGAGGGAGTTCCAGACCAGAGGGAGAACATGGGCAAGGGGTTGGTGGCAAGATAGATGAGAATGAAGTACATGAGTAGATTGGCATTGGAGGAAGGTTGCATGCTGATTGGGTTGTAGTAGAAAATCAGTGAGGTAAGACAGGAGGGGGCAAGCTGATGGAGTGCTTTAAAGCCAATGGTGAGGAGTTTCTGTTTGATGCAGAAGTGGATGGGTAACCATTAGAGGTTCTTGAGGAGTGGGGAAACATGGACTGAATGTTTTTGTAGAAAAATAATCTGGGCAGCAGAGTGAAGTATGGACAGGAGTGTGGAGAGCCAGGAGGCAAGATGTCAGCAAGGAGGCTGATGCAGAATCAAAGTGGTATATAATAAATGCTTGAATCAACTCAGTAGCAGTTGGGTTGGAGAGAAAAGGATGGATTTTAGCAGTAAATACAGAGCCATTATCTATGTTGAACCAGCAGGTTGGTTTTTGTGAACTTCGTCTCTCTCTCTCCACTAGTATATGTTGCAGTTTGAAGAGTCAAGGCCACCCTTCTAACAGTGCACTCAGGTTCACCAGTATATTGTATTGGGTCGGGTCATGGCCTAAACTGACACAATTTATCGGCCGACCAAAGTATTTTTTGGAGTAGAAAGGGAGCAGGAATCTGTGAAACACTGCATCCATGCTTAATTGGTGAGCTAACATGCAAGCTCAAATAAGGAGCTAGTATGGAAAAGAAAAAGCAGAAGAGTTACAGTTAGAACTTGGCTGCCCTAAGTAAGTCCTTTTTTGAGAGAGATCAAAGGAATCGTAATTGAGGAAGAATCCTGGAAGTCTGGTCAGCTCTTGTTATCTTTCCTCCTGCCAGTCAGTGATAACAGCTAACTTGAAGTTGGTCACTTCCTAATTAACCATCCTTTAGAAATGAAGACCTGGGGATAAATTCTGACTCTTCTTCAACTAGCATTGATGTGAGCCCTGCAAGTGTCTCAGCAGCTAGAATTTGGACTTTTTCAACCTTTGTCTTATTTCCCCGAAAGTGGATGTCGGTGGTTGTGCTCCATGAATTCCATTCATTTGTAAATCCCATTAAATCATAATAAGCAAGACCAATGAGGGAGTTTCTTGAATGTGCACAGAGCTACTAGCACAACTGCATTAGAAAGCATTTTTGGAATAACAGACACTGAAGAATTTGCACATTTTCTTTATGGTATTTGTTAAGTGCTTGCTATGTGCTACACACTGTACTAAGCACTGAGGTACATACAAACTAATCGGGTTGGACACAGTTCATGTCTCACATGGGCTCACAGTCTTAAGCCCCCATTTTATAGATGAGGGACTGGAGGCATAGAGAATTTAAATGATTTTCCCAGGGTCACACAGCAGACAAGTGGCAGAGCCGGAATTATAATCCAGGTCCTCTAACTCCCAGGCCTGTGCTCTATACACTAGGCCACACTACTTCAGAATCCTTTCCATTGAGATCCCTCCAGCAGCTTTTTATTTCAACATCCTAAAACTAACCTATAGTCTTTGATTCACATGTTCCTGAATGTATATAGGCTGACAACTGAGCTGTTGTGGTAACACCAGGTTGGGTGGAATCAGAGGTTTGTGAGGTAACAGCACAGTAGTGGCACTTGATCAATCAATCAATGATATTTACTGGTGTCTACTGTGCACAGAGCACTGTACTATATGCTTGGGAAAGTACTATATAATATAGTTGGGAAGCAGCTTGGCCTAGTGGCAAGATCTTGAGCCTAGGAACCCGAGGACCTGGGCTCTAATGTTGACTATGCCACTTGTCTGCTGCATGACCTTGGGAGAGTCATTCAGCTTCTCTATGCCTCAGTTACCTCATCTGTAAAATGGGGATTAAGACTGTTTGTCCCATGTGGGACATGGAATGCATCCAACCTAATGATATTGTATCTACCCCAGCGCTCAGTACAGTGCCTGGCATACAATAAGCCCTTTAACAAATACCATTAAAAAGCAGAGTTGGTAGATGTGATTCCTGCGCACTAGGAACTCCCAGTTTACAGGAAGAAGATGTTAGAAAATAACTGAATCTGCAGAGGGCTTTGCACAGTCCACAATGGCATTTACCATAGCTTCGATGAGAGTCTGCATTTAAATGACTTTTCCAAATGGTAGGTTCCACAGGCCCACCATGAGCCAAAAAGTCTAGGAAGATCTACATCGATCATACAGTGAAACAGTGGGAAACTAATTTTGTATTTTGGAAGATAAGAGGGTTAAGATGGCTAGAAGAATGATCTGTTAAGCTCCAGGCCATGCAGATCCCCATTCATCCCTCAGAGGATCACCAGGATCAGCAGGGAGTGGTGGGGAAGTGCTGGGGAGAAGGGTCACCCGGAGCTGGATGATTGGAATTGTCCCCATCCTGACAACCATCACTTTGACAGAGATCCAGTTCTGTGTTTCCCCCCTTCCCCGCAATCAATCAGGGCACTTGGTATGCACAGTTCTACATCTATAGAGCAGTGGACTTTAAGTGCTTACTATGTGTCCAGCACTGTACTAAGCGCTGAGGTGGATACGAGCAAATTGGATTGGACACATTCCCTGTCCCACATGGGGCTCACAGTCTCAATCCCCATTTTACAGATGAAATAATTGAGGCCCAGAGAAGTGACTTGTCCAACATCACACAGCAGACAAATGACAGAGTTGAAGTTAGAACCCATGAACCTCTGACTCCCAGGCCTGTGCTCTTTGCACAAGGGCTGTTTGCTAGGATGAGTGAGATAACAAAATCCCTCCAAGTAGTTTTCAGTGGACATATTTTCCTGTCGGCATTTATCAATTACTGAGCTTTTATTGTTGCTGGTAGTATATTCTTATTGTTCTATGTGTATGTTCCTCCAAACTATATTGCTAGCCCCTTGGGGGATAGGGACTATATCTGAATTGCTTTTCACTAATTCTCCCCGGTCCTTAGTACAGTGGTTCACATATTGTAAGCATTTAATAAAACGTAGGCAGTAATGATAATGATAATAATTGTGGGTTAATAATGCTTAAGCAGCTCTTATTATAGGCAGGCATGTAAGAAGGCAGGAAGCCAAAGGAAGAATTTCCCTCACTGAATTTTCAGTCATGCCCTTGATTGCAGATAACATTGTTTTGTCTCCACTCTTTTCCCTCCACACCCACCCCCCTTGCCTACTTCCACCAGGCTTTAATTATATTCCTTAATGATTTCACCAATTAGAGCTTGTGGTTCAGTTTATAGGAAAAATGACATAAATTTGAAGTTGGCATACAAACGTCAATGTGAAGATGACTTCTTGAAAGGTTGGCCACATCTAATAAACCAGCCTTCTATTTGAAAAGCAGGACAATGAGGGGTTGAGAAGATAGCTGGTTTGGACATTGTTTGTTGCTCTTTTCTGAATATGCTAAAAAAAGTCATGTGAAAAGCAAAGATACATGTTTGTGAGCAGGGCTCAAAAAACGGTCTGAAGTGCACTAGAATCTTAATTACCAGGCAAATGTCTTACTAGCCATCAGTGTGAGATGTCCAAAACAGAATTCCTCATCTTTCCACCCAAACCTCATCCCCTCCAACACTTTCCCATCACTGTAGATAACATCACTACCCTCCCCATTCTGCAAGCCTGTAATCTTGGCATTATCCTCAACTCATCTCCCTGATTCAACCTGCATAGTCAATCAGTCACCAAATCCTGTCAGTTCTGCCTTCACAATATCACTAAAATCCACTCTTTACTCTCCATCCAAAGTTCTACTAATCTAATCTAAGCACTTAGATCCAGCTGGAAGGAAATGGTAGGCTGGGAAGAAGGGAAGAAAATACCCTCCAGAGGGTGTTTCTGGTAACTACATATGGGAGGTCTCGGTGAAAGCCTTATTGTTTTTTTATGCTATTTGTTTAAGTGCTTAATATGTTCCAGGCACTGTACTAAGTGCTGGAATAGATAAGGCAGTCAGGTTGGACACAGTCCATGTCCCACATGGGGCTCACAGTCTTAATCCTCATTTTGCTGATGAGGTAACTAAGGCAAAGAGACGTTATGTGAATTGCCCGGTCACACAGCAGGCAAGTGGCAGAGCTGTGACTGGAACCCAGATATTTCTGACTCCCAGGCCCATGATCTACCCACTAGGCAACACTGATTCTTAGAACCTCCAGGTTCTATTTTTTTTAATGGTATTTGTTAAGTGCTTACTAGGCATCAAGAACTCTCCTAAACACTGGGCTAGATATAGGATCATCAGGTGAGGCACAGTTCCTGTCCCACATGGGACTCACAGAGTAATTTGGAGGGAGGAGGATTTAATCTTCATTTTACAGATGAGGTAACTGAGGAACAGAGAAATGAAGTGACTTGTCCAAGGTCACAAAGTAGATAAGTGATGGAGCTGAAATTAGAGTCCAGGTCCTCTGATTCCCAGGCCTATGCTCTTTCCACTAGGCCACACTGCTTCTCTTGAGGACTGACTATCAATCAACAAGTAAAAACTAATAGTGTGGCATTTTTCTTATTTTCAGCAGAACCTGGGAATTTCCTGAGGTGGGGGTCCTGATCCCAAAATATATTTAGATATGTAAGTATGGTTTTAATTGAGCTGTCTGGAAGCATTTGGCAGTTTTTAATATTCTAAATTTCCTCAATTTTTAGTTGACCCCCCCATTATAACCAGAGACCATCCTGTGAAATAGCTGAAACAAGAGTAGAATAAAGTGCCGTTGGCTGGATCAAATGCTAACTTCTGAAGAATTATAAATACTCTGCTGGAAGCCTCATGTCACAGCATCTCATTGGGTTGCCAGGATTATGGTATTATTTTCTCCATTTTGCAGAGGCAAAGTAATCAATGCATGACCGAACCAAGCCAATCACAGTGAAGTAGTGTGCCTAATGGAAAGAGCACAGACTTGGGAGTCCAAAGACCTTAGTTCTAATTCTGGTTTTGCCGATTGTCTGCTATGTGATCTTGGGCAAGTCACTTAACTTCTCTGTGGGAGTAAATGGGAATTAAGACCGTGAGCCCCACATGGGACATGGACTGTGTCCAACCTGATTAGCTTGTGTCTACCCCGGTGCTTATTACAGTGCCTGACACTAAGTAAGCGTTTAACAAAGACCATAAAAAAATAAAATAACTGGCTGACAAGACCACTAAAGTTGGCAGCATTTTATCCACCAGAGTAAAATTCTCTGAATTGAGGAAATATGGAGCAAATAACTTAATGTCTTTCAAAATATTTCATATTAAAGCAGTCAGCAAGTCTAATTTTGTGAGGTTGCTACTTTTTCTCCAAACAGGTAAATTATAAGCTAATAAATGAAATGATGAAGCAAGGCACTGAATGGAGTTGAGTAATAGGGAAAAGAGGACTTTAAAAAAGTTCATATTAAAGACTCTTCTGTTATTTCCTTTCTGGCCTCTCCTTTTCTCCTAGATCAATGATAAATCATCTCCTAAGAAGGAATTGTAAACTCCCTGAGGGAAGTAATTATGTCTCCTAACTCGGTTGCATTTTACTCTCCCAAGCACTTGGTACATGTGCAGACCACCCAGTAAGCACTCAGTTACTATCATTGGTTTATTACTTCTTTTCTGGTCTCTCTCTTTCTCCTGGATCAATGACAAACCATCCCCTTGAGGGCAGGGATTCTGTCTACTAGCTCTACTGTATTGTACTCTCCCAAGCACTTTGTACGTACAATAAGTGCTCAATAAATACCACTGGTTTATTGATTGACTGACAGAGGTCCAGCACTTAATTGTTCCAAACAGTTGGCAAACTGGGGTCGGGGGTGGGGCAGGGGGAGGAAGTAGACCCAATGTTCTTTTGAATTTTTTCTTTTCAAATATAAATATATTTGAAATATAAATATATGGAACTTCTGCTCAACTGCTCTTGGATACCTACCCAACTCTCTGATCATTTTACTCATCTATCAATCAAATAATCAATCAGTGCTATTTACTGATAACTTGCTATGCACAGAGCACTATACTAAGTGCTTGGGAGAGCACAGTATATTAGGAAGATTCGTTCCCTTCCCATAGTGAGCTTACAATCTAGTGGGGGTGAAGGACAATAAAATAAATTGGAGCTAGGGGAAGCAACAGAATATAAAGATATACACATAAGTGCTCTCCGGGTTGGGGTAGGGTCAATCTCAAAGTACGCAAGAGGTTCAGCCCCAAAGGTTTAGGATCTCAGAAGGAAGGCCAATGGATAATAATAATAATAATAAATAATAATGGTATTTGTTAAGCACTTCCTGTGTGCCAGGCACTGTACTAAGTGCTGGGGTGTACACAAGCAAATCGGGTTGGACACAGTCCCTGTCCCACATGGGGCTCACAGTCTCAATCTTGATTTTAGAGATGAGGAAACTGAGGCCCAAAGAAGTGAAGTGACTTGCCCAGTGTCACACAGCAGACAAGTGGTGGAGCCAGGATTAGAACCCATTTGGATCATGAAACTCACATATATTCTGATTATGAATTATGTCCTCATATGAACAGGCACATTAGGATAGCTGGCATACCAGGCCCATTTTAGCCACCCCAACAGACCTAGTTAAGTTCCCAAATATACATTTTTCTTCATTTTTATAGCCTATTTTCCCCTGTGAATCGCATGTACATATCTTTATACCCTGCCAGTTCCTCTATCTGCAATTTATTTCAATGTTTGTCACTCCCTTTCTATAATAAACTCCTTGTGGACAGGGATGGGGTTATCAAATCTGTTGCATAATCTTAGTATAGTGCTCTGGACAGAGGAAGGACTCAATATCATTAATGAATAAGAAATGAGGGATTAGTCAGGAAGGTTTCTTGGAAAAGATAAGATTTAAGTAGGGCTCTGAAGATAGGGAATGTGGTGGCCTCTCGGATATGAAGAGGGAGGGAGTTTTAGGAATGAGAGGGCATGAGCAAGGGGGTCCAGATCAGATTGAAACACAGTAAATAAATAATAATGATAACTATTATGGTATTTGTTAAGCGCTTACTATGTGCCAAGCACTGTTCTAAGCACTGGGGTAGATACAAGGTAATCAGGTTGTCCCGTATGGGGCTCACAGTCTTAATCCCCATTTTACAGATAATAATAATAATAATAATAATAATAATAATAATAATAATAATAATAATGGCATTTATTAAGCACTTACTATGTGCAAAGCACTGTTCTAAGTGCTGGGGAGGTTACAAGGTGATCCGGTTATCCCACGGGGGGCTCACAGTCTTAACCCCCATTTTACAGATGAAGGAACTGAGGCACAGAGAAGTTAAGTGGCTTGCCCAAGGTCACACAGCAGACAAATGGCAGAGCTGGAATTAGAACCCATGTCCTCTGACTCCCAAACGCGGGCTCTTTCCACTAGGCCATGCTGAACTAGTTAGAAGAACGGAATGAGTTGTAGGGGGAGATGAGCAAGGACAGATAAGAGGGAAAGAGCTGATTGAGTGCTGTAACTTGAAGGTGAGGAGTTTCTTCTTCATGTGGGGGTGGATGAAACGAGCCTTTTGAGGAGTGAAGAGATCAGTCAGTCATATTAATTGAGTGAATACTGTGTGCGGAGCTCTGTACTAAGCACTTGGGAGAGTACAATATAACGGATTTCGCAGACACGTTTCCTGCCCACAGTGAGCCTACAATCTAGAAGGAGACACAGACATTAATATGAGTAAATGAATTTCGGATATGTACAAATGTGGGCTGTGGGAGGGGTGAATGAAAGGAGCAAATCCAAGTGCAAGGGTGACATGGAAGGGAGTGAGAGAAGAAGAAATGAGGGCTTAGTCACAGAAGGCATCTTGGAAGAAATGTGCCTTCAGAAAGGCTTTGAAGATGTGAAGAGTAATTATCTGTCAGTTATGAAGATGAGGGGCATTCCAGTCCAGAGGCAGGACATAGGTGAGATGCTGGCGGTGAGTAGAATAGATGAGATCGAGGTACAGTGAATAGGTGTCATTAGAGGAGCATGGTGTGTGGGCTGGGTTGTAGTAGGAGAGCAGTGAGGTAAGATCAGAGGGGGTAAGGTGACTGAGGGCTTTAAATCTCATGGTAAGGAGTTTCTGTTTCATGTGGAGGTGGATGGGCTACCACTGGAGGTTCTTGAGGAGTGCAGAAACATGGGCTGAATGTTTTTGTAGAAAATGGACATAGAGTGAAGTATGGACTGGCATGGAGAGAGACAGAAGGCAGGGAGCTCAGCAAGGAAGCTGGTATAACAATCAATGTGGAATAGTCTTAGGTGCTTGGATTTATGTGGTAGCAATTTGGATGGAGAAGAAAGGGTGGATTTTAGTGATGTTATGAAGGTTGAACCAATGGGATTTAGTGATAGATTGAATATATGGACTGAATAAAAGAAAGTCAAGGTTAATACCAAGGTTGTGGGTTAACCTTCCAGTGAAAGTATGCCGAAAGATTTTCTTTGGAAAAATGATCTGGGAAGCAGAGGGCATTATGGATTGAAGTGGGGAGCGACAAGGGGCAGGGAAATCACAAGCTGGGCTTGTGAGATAGGGATGGTGGTGGTATTGTCTACAGTGATGAGAAAGTTGAGGGAAGAGAGGTTTGGGGAGGAAAGATGAAGAGTGCCATTTGGGACATGCTAAAATTGAGGTGTTGGCGGGACATCCATGCCAGACACCCAGAAGATATACATCTAAATCTTTCTCAATCTGAAGCCAGGATATTAGCCCATTTTTCAGACAGGTATGATGAGTCGAGCAGGGAACTGGAAGAAAAGAGGGAAGCCTGGCAGGGAGTGCCTAGGGGAAATTGTCTGAAAATTGCTTTAAATTAGTAAACAAAAACAAAAAATGTCACCATTCTCCTCAATTCCCACAAATTATTTCCTCCTGGGAATCAGAGAGTGTGGGATTTACCAAAAGCATTTCCCAGGAAAATTTTCATGTCCTCTTTAGTACCTTCTCTTCCTGGAAGCCAACTCTTCCCTCAAATAGTGTTTCACTTCTTCCATTTCTTTTATTTCCCTTTTCTTTCTGTTTTGGATCCCTTCCCCTTCCTTTCTTTTTTCTTCTGCCTCCCCCTGATATCTACTTTATTTTCTTCCTCTCTTTCCTAACCCTTCTCCTTTAACACACAACAATGCTGTCACAGAGTATTTCCTTGGGATGAAAAAAATCAATTGCGAGAATCTTCACTTCAGGTCTCACTGCACACCCAAAGCGTGTGTTAATTGGCACTCCTGTACAGTCTGTCATGTCTGGTTGCTTAATTAAATTTGCTTTTGTTTTGGACTATTCCTCCTGCTCCGATATTGTCTTCATGCAGGAAGATTAAAAAAAATGAAAGGAAAACAGGCCTGTGTCATAACACTTTAGCATTCAGATTAATGGGGCCAGGCATCCTGATTTAGTGGAGGAGAGGGAATTGGGTGCCTGGCCCACATCCCAGAAGGCCCATGGTGGGATTCATTAGGATCTCACTTTTGGCTGAGGTGAGGAGAAGGTACCAAAAATGATGACACCCAGATCTACATCTCTGCCCCTGCTCTCTCCCCCTCCCTCCAGGCTCGCATCTCCTCCTGCCTTCAGGACATCTCCATCTGGATGTCCGCCCGCCACCTAAAGCTCAACATGTCGAAGACTGAGCTCCTTGTCTTCCCTCCCAAACCTTGTCCTCTCCCTGACTTTCCCATCTCTGTTGACGGCACTACCATCCTTCCCGTCTCACAAGCCCGCAACCTTGGTGTCATCCTCGACTCCGCTCTCTCATTCACCCCTCACATCCAAGCCGTCACCAAAACCTGCCGGTCTCAGCTCCGCAACATTGCCAAGATCCGCCCTTTCCTCTCCATCCAAACCGCTACCCTGCTAATTCAAGCTCTCATCCTATCCCGTCTGGACTACTGCACTAGCCTTCTCTCTGATCTCCCATCCTCGTGTCTCTCTCCACTTCAATCCATACTTCATGCTGCTGCCCGGATTATCTTTGTCCAGAAACGCTCTGGACATATCACTCCCCTCCTCAAAAACCTCCAATGGCTACCAATCAATCTGCGCATCAGGCAGAAACTCCTCACCCTGGGCTTCAAGGCTCTCCATCACCTCGCCCCCTCCTACCTCACCTCCCTTCTCTCCTTCTACTGCCCAGCCCGCACCCTCCGCTCCTCCACCACTAATCTCCTCACTGTACCTCGCTCTCGCCTGTCCCGCCATCGACCCCCGGCCCACGTCATCCCCCGGGCCTGGAATGCCCTCCCTCTGCCCATCCGCCAAGCTAGCTCTCTTCCTTCCTTCAAGGCCCTGCTGAGAGCTCACCTCCTCCAGGAGGCCTTCCCAGACTGAGCCCCTTCTTTCCTCTCCCCCTCGTCCCTCTCTCCATCCCCCCGCCTTACCGCCTTCCCCTCCCCACAGCACCTGTATATATGTATATATGGTTGTACATATTTATTACTCTGTTTATTTATTTATTTATTTATTTTACTTGTACATTTCTATCCTACTTATTTTATTTTGTTGGTATGTTTGGTTCTGTTCTCTGTCTCCCCCTTTTAGACTGTGAGCCCACTATCGGGTAGGGACTGTCTCTATGTGATGCCAATTTGTACTTCCCAAGCGCTTAGTACAGTGCTCTGCACATAGTAAGCGCTCAATAAATACGATTGATTGATTGATTGATTGATTGAAAAAGCAGCATGGCTCAGTGGAAAGAGACCGGGCTTTGGAATCAGAGGTCATGGGTTCTAATCCCGGCTCTGGTGCTTGTCAGCTGTGTGACCTTGGGCAAGTCACTTGACTTCTCTATGCCTCAGTTCCCTCATCTGTAAAATAGGGATGAAGACTGTGAGCCCCACGTGGGACAACCTGTTAATCTTGTATCCTCCCCAGTGCTTAGAATGGTGTTTTGCACATAGTAAGCATTTAATAAATGTCATCATTACTATTATTATTATTAAAAAAAAGTTTGGCTATCTGCCTAGCTATTGTCTCCTATTCAGTCTGATATCATGTGATTTTCTGCCTGGAACTCCCTCCCCATTCACACCTGGGAGAACACTTATGTCCCAGTGTTCAATCAATCAATCAATCATCTTTATTGAGTGCTTACTGGGTGAAGAGCATTGTGCTAAGCACTTGGAAGAGTACAATATAACAGTATAAGCAGAGTTGGTAGATGCATTCCCTGCCCACAGTGAGTTTTCAGTCTAGAGGAGTGAATATAGGGAGCAAATCAGGGTGACTCGGAAGGGAGTGGGAGAAGAGGAAATGACAGCTTAGTCAGAGGAGATTTGCCTTCAGTAAAGCTTTGAAGTTGGGGAGAGTGACTGTTTGTCACATATGAAGAGGAAGGGTCTTCCAAGGCAGGTGCTGGATGTGGGTGAGAGGTCAGAAGCGAGATAGATGAGGTACAGTGAATAGGTTGGCATTAGAGGAGCAAAGTGTGCAGGCTGGGCTGTAGTAGAAGAGTAGTGAAGTAAGGTAGGAGAGGGCAAGGTGATTGAATGCTTTAGAGTCAATGGTAAGGAGTTTATGTTTGATGTGGAGGTGGATAGGCAACCACTAGAGGTTCTTGAGGAGTGGAGAAACATGGACTGAATGATTTTGTAGAAAAATGACCTGGACAGCAGGGTGAAGTATGGACTGGAGTCGGGGGAGATAGGAGGTAGGGAGGTCAAGTAAGAAGGCTGAAACAGTAATCAAGGTGGGGTAGGATAAGTGCTTGGATTAAAGTGGTAGCAGTCTGAATGGAGAGGAAAGGGCAGATTTTAGCAGTGTTGTGAAGACTGAATATGTGGGTTGAATGAGAGAGGTGAGTGAAGGACAACGTCAAGTTTATGGGCTTGTGAGACAGGAAGGATGGTGGTGCTGTCTACAGTGATGGGAAAGTCAAGGGGAGGACATGGCTTGGATGGGAAGATAAGAAGGGTTTTTTTGGATATGTTAATTTTGAGGTGTTGGTCAGACATCCAAGTAGAGTTGTCTTGAAGGCAGGAGGAAATGTGAGACTGCAAACAGGGAGAAAGAGCAGGGGCTGAAAATGTAGTTTTGGAAATCAACTACATAGAGGTAGTAGTTGGAGCCATGGGACTTTGAAGATTTTACTAAAATCATAAATCATAAAATCAAAAGATAAGCAGCGTAGCTCAGTGGAAAGAGCACAGGCTTTGGAGTCAGAGGTCATGGGTTCAAATCTCAGCTCTGCCAATTGTCAGCTGTGTAGTTTGGGCAAGTCACTTAACTTCTCTGTGCCTCAGTTCCCTATCTGTAAAATAGGGATAAAGACTGTGTGCCCCCTGTGGGACAACCTGATCACCTAGTAATCTCCCCAGTGCTTAGAACAGTTCTTTGCACATAGTAAGCACTTAGTAAATGCCATTATTATTATTATAACTTCTCCAGGAAGTCTTCCCTGACTAACCTTTCAACTCCCCACCTTATTTTCCCCACTACTGCATCACTTATCCTCTTGAGTTCTCATCTCCTAGGCCCTTAGGTACTCACCCCTCTCCCTGACTCACACTGCTTATGTACATATTCTTATATCCTGTTGCTTCCCCTTACCTGTAATTTATTTTACAGTCTACCTCCCCTGCTAGATTATATGTTACTTGAGGGCAGGGATCATGCCTACTAATTCGATTGTGCTCTCCAAGTACACAGTACTGTGCTCTGCATAGTGTAAGCATTCAATACATTCCAATGATTTGATTACATTTTGCAGTACCCTGAGCACGCTGCATAATGACATCAAATAAAGCCTCCAAGCCTGGCTAAGCCCTCTAAATCTAGGGGTTTCTCCAGGGGATTCCCCAGTCCCAACCTTTGCAAAAGAACCATTACCTCTCTCCCTCCTCTCAGGTCCCTGTTAATAGCAGATGTCACTTCAGGCTTAGGCAGAGACATACTTTCTAACTTTCAACTGTTGCCTCTCTGCAGCAGCCTCTTTAACAATGCTATAAGGTGGCTGTCTCACTTGCTTACTGCCATTAATGATAACAATAATAATAGTAATAATAAAAATGGAATTTCATAAGTTCTTACTATGTGCCAAGCCCTGAGGTAACCAGGTGGGACAAAGCCCCTGTCCCACATAGGTCTCACAGTCTAAGTAGGGGGAAGAACAACAATTGAATTCCCATTTTACAGATGAGGAAACAGACACAAAGAAGAGGTGATTTGCCCATATTCACAGAGCAGGCAAGTGGTGGAGCAGGTATTAGGACCCAGGTACCCTGAATTCCAGACCCTTGCTGGTTCCACTAAGTCACACAGCTTCTCATCCCTTATCAGCCCTGTCAAAAAGCCCTGGGGGCAGTGGAAGCAGCATGGCATCAGAGGTGGGTGAAGAGAGGTGAGGCTGTGAACATCCAATTTTTTGAATAAAAAAAACAAAAAACAAAACTTCAGGCAGCCCCTATTGCCCCTGAGGGGCCTCCCCTAGGCCTTTACTTGGAGAATCTCCCATAGCCTAATATATGTTAATCTGATTGTACTGGAAACCTCAAGCAGTGGCTTGACAAGCCATAGCCTTCAGGGTCAGGTCAGCTGTGTTCATCATCACAGTTGTCACGAGTGGTGATGGCAGCGAAGACTGCCTGAGCCCCTGGCCCTGAAGAATTAGCCCCCCTGGGTCAACACTTAGTTTTGGTCTCAGAACCAGCTCTACTAAAGCCACGGACTGGCAGAGGCGGAGAAGAGTGGTGTCAAAGGAGAGTTCACCCATTCTCCAGCCTGTGTCTGTGTTCTCTTTATCCACTCTCTCTTTTCTTCTCTGTTCTCTTTTTCTCTCTCCGTATCCTTCTCCATGTATCTCTCTCAACCATTTCAAGCAATTGTATTTATTGAACACTTACTGTTTACAGAGTACTGTAGTAAGTACTTGGGAGAGTACAGTATAACAGAGTTGGTAGACATGTTCCCTGACCACAATGAGTTTACAGTCTAGAGGGATCTTATAATCTACAAGACTTTATAGTTTACAGTCTCTCTCTCTTTCTCTTTCTCTCATGGCACTTTTTTATGGTATTTGTTAAGCGCTTACTAGGTACCAAGCACTGTACTAAGCACTGGGGTAGATACAAGTTAATCAGGTTGGGCACAGTCCCTGTTCCAGGTGGGACTCAGTCTTAATCCCCATTTTACAATGAGGTAACTGAGGCCCAGAGAAGTAAAGTGACTTGACCAAGGTCACATAGCAGACAAGTAGTGGAACAGGGATTAGAACTCAGGTTCTTCTGACTCCCAGGCCCGTGCTCTATTCATTATGCATGCTGCTTTTCAAGCACTTACCATATGCAAAATACTCTACTAAGTACTGGGAATAGATATACTCAGATTGCACACAGACTCTGTCTTGCCTGTGCCTCACAGTCTAAAGGAAAAGGGAGATAAGACATTTTATCCACATTTTGCAGATGAGGAAACTGGGACACAGAGAACTTGAATGGTTTACCCAAGATTACAAGTGACAGAGATAGGATTAGAAGCCAGGTCTACCTGGACCTGGGTTCTTTCCACTAGGCCATGTTATATAGTGGCCATTCTCTCCATATCTCTCTGTGTCTCTCTCTGGACCCAATTCCATTATTCTTAGGGTCCCAGGGAATTTTAATTCCTTATTTCATCTGGGCCTTCATTAGTGCTTTTGATTTCCAGCAAAATCTTCAATGGATAGAGACTAGCCCTTGCCAGCTCTTCTGGTTCTTGCCAGAATTAAACCCTGGTTAATTTTGGCATCTTGTATTCGAGATTTGCATGGGATATTAAAAATATAGCATATTATACATTTCAGGAACACTAACGTAACACTTGACTCTTTCAATTCTCTAACAGTCATTTTCATGTGAAGATAAATAAGGTTGGAATCACCTTGGAAAATCATATTGGAAAATAACATGCTCCATTTCAAACAAAAATTGATCTTTTATATTATTCTGGCTTATTTGTTTGTAATTAAAAATAGGGTGACTTGGAGATGCTCACAACACCTCTCAGTGACTGGTGGCATATGGGTAATTGATTTCTTGAATTTACCAGTTTTAACTGTTTATTACCTAGTACTTTATTGGTAAGAAAAAAGACACTCCTTGTACCAGGTGAAAGCAACTTGGGAATGGATCTAAACTTCTGAAAAATCCTATACAGTTGATACTCCAGGTACACTATTTTCTGCCTAATCAGGACAGTTCTCAAATGCTAGTACACTTACTTGCAAAAGCAGATATTGCATAGGCAACCAGTTTGTGGAATTTGAGGTTTTTGTCAAATTGCCTTCTCCATGGTCCTCTGCAGCACTGGAAAAGGAAAAGACTGATTTTTGAAAGTAGCCAAGTATGTTGGATAATAAATAATTCACTCCTTTAGCACCAGCATACTCACTGTTCCCTGATCTCTTCTCATCTCCCTTGAGCAAGTTCTCCTCTTGTCCTATACTACCCCCTCCACCCCACCATATACACCAGACCGCCACTTTCCCAACCTTCAAAGCAATATTAGGGTCACATCTTCTCCAAAAGGCCTTCCCCAATTAAGCCCTTTTCCTCAGCTTCCTCTCCCTTCTCCACCATCTATGCAGTTGGATCTGTGACCTTTGGGGATTTGAAATTTGCCCTACCCTCAGTCACACAGAACTTATGGACATATCTATATGATATTCAGCGTGGCTCTGTGGAAAAGAGCATGGGCTTTGGAGTCAGAGGTCATGGGTTCAAATCCTGGCTCTGCCAGTTGTCAGCTGTGTGACTTTGGGCAAGTCACTTTACTTCTCTGTGCCTCAGTTACCTCATCTGTAAAATGGGGATGAAGACTGTGAGCCCTCTGTGGGACAATCGGATCACCTCATAACCTCTCCAGCGCTTAGAACAGTGCTTTGCACATAGTAAGCACTTAATAAATGCCATTATTATCATTATTATTATTATATCTATAAATTATATGCTACAAATTATTTATATAGGTCTATTGTCTGTTTCCCCTCTAGACTGTAAGCTCGTTATATACAGGGGACAAGTCTACCAACTCTGCTGTATTGCACTCTCCCAAGTGCTTATCAATCATTCAATCATATTTATTGAGCACTTATTGTGGGCAGAGTGCTGTACTAAATGCTTGGGAGACTACAATATAACAGAGTCTGTAGACACATTCCCTGCCCCCAGTGAGCTTACAATCTAGAGGAGGAGACAGACCTTAATATAAATAAATAAATTATAGATATGTACATAAGTGCTGTGGGGCTGAGAGACAGGTGAATAAAGGGTGCAAAACTAAGTGCAAGGGAAACACTGAAGGGAGTGGGAGAAACAGAAATGAGGGCTTAGTCAGGGATGGCATCTTGGAGAAGATGCTTCTTCAATAAGGCTTTGAAGGTGGGAAGAGTAGTTACTGTTTTATAAAAAGACGGAGGGCACAGGCCAGAAGCAGAACATGGATGAGAGATCAGTGGTGAGACAGACAAGACTGAGGTACAGTGGGTAGGTTTGCATTAGAGGTGCAAAGAGTGTGGGCTGGGTTATAGTAGGAGAGCAGTGAGGTAAGGTAAGAGAGGGCTGATGGTAAGGAGTTGCTGTTTGATGAAACCACTGAAGGTTCTTGAGGAATGGGGAAACATGGACTGACCATTTTTGCAGAAAAATGATCTGGGCAGCAGAGTGAAGCATGTACTGGAGTGGGTAAATACAGGAGGTTTGGGAAGTCAACAAAGCAACTGATAGAGTCATCATGGCAGGATAATGTGAGTGCTTGGTAGCAGTTTGGCTGGAGATGAAAGGGAGGATTTTTGTGAAGTTGTAAGGGTTGAACCAACAGGATATAGTGGCAGATTGAATATGTGGGTTGAATGAGAGAGATGAGGATAAAACCAAAGTTATGGGTTTGTGAGTCAGGAAGGATGATGGTGCTGTCTACAGTGATGGGGAAATCAAGGGGAGTACGAGACTTGGGTGGGAAGATAAGGGGTTCTGTTTTGGGCATGTCAAATTTGAGATGTTGGCAAGACATCCACCTAGGTATGGCAGGAGGAAATGCAAGACTGAAGAGAGGGAGAGAAATCAGAAATGGAAATGTAGATTTGGGGATCAACAACATAGAAGTGGGAGTTGAAGTCATGGAAGTGAATGAGTTCTCCAAGGGAGTGGGTGTAGATGGAGAATAGACGGGGACTCAGAACTGAACCTTGAAAGAGATTGAGAATGAGCATCACTGTCCTGAAAACAATAAGAGCTCAGTAAATGCCATTGATGATGATGATGATATAGCCCAGTCCGCACCCTCCGTTCCTCCACCGCTGACCTCCTCACTGTACCTCGCTCTCGCCTGTCCCGCCATCGACCCCCGGCCCACGTCATCCCCCGGGCCTGGAATGCCCTCCCTCTGCCCATCCGCCAAGCTAGCTCTCTTCCTCCCTTCAAGGCCCTGCTGAGAGCTCACCTCCTCCAGGAGGCCTTCCCAGACTGAGCCCCTTCCTTCCTCTCCCCCTCGTCCCCCTCTCCATCCCCCCCATCTTACCTCCTTCCCTTCCCCACAGCACCTGTATATATGTATATATGTTTGTACATATTTTTTTTACTCTATTTATTTATTTATTTATTTTATTTGTACATATCTATTCTATTTATTTTATTTTGTTAGTATGTTTGGTTTTGTTCTCTGTCTCCCCCTTTTAGACTGTGAGCCCACTGTTGGGTGGGGACTGTCTCTATATGTTGCCAATTTGTACTTCCCAAGCGCTTAGTACAGTGCTCTGCACATAGTAAGCACTCAATAAATACGATTGATGATGATGATGATGATATGCCAAGCACTGTACTAAGCCTTGGAATAGATAAAGGATAATCAGGTCCCACACAAGGCTCACAGGGTTAGTAGGAGGAAGAGCAGGTATTGAATCCCCATTTTGTAGATGAGGGGACTCAGGTACAGAGAAGTTAAGTGACTTTCCCATGGTCACACAGCAAAGTAGTGGAGTAAGGATTAGAACTCAGGGCCTCTGACTCCCAGGCCCACGCTCCTTCCACTAGGCGATGCTACTTCTCTATCATCTAGTATCTACCCCAAATTTTAGTACAGTGCCAGGCACATAGTAAGCACTTAACATGTACCTGTAAAAATACCCAAGAAAAAGTATACTTTTCAGTTACGTTGTTGAATTGGAAATTGAAACATTCATGCTGTCAAGATACTTCTACTCCTAAGGGTAGTACAGTGCTCTGCACATAGTAAGCGCTCAATAAATACGATTGATGATGATGATGATGGGTAGGAACATTTTGATGAGGCCCACTCTGGCGATGGACCAAAGGCATCAGGGAGGAATTCTGCCTGAGTCAAATATCCCACAGAAAGACCACTCCACAGTGAAAGAATCAGACGTTCTGATCTCCAGTGACTTTCTTAACTGCACCCCCACACACACACACACACACACACACCCCGCACCATGAATAAATGTACCTTCGACTATTGGGAATACTGAGACAGTGCAGTTAAATTCCAAATTGTTTTTAATTAGAGCCACGTGGCTAATCCTCATTTTACCTCATCTTCCACTCCCTTCTGCGTCTCTCTCCTAGCCCCAAAGCCCTTATGTATATATCTGTAATTTTATTTATTTGTATTGATGTCTGTTTCCCTCACTCTAGACTGTGAGCTCATTGTGGGCGGGGAATGTCACTGTTTATTGTTATAGTGTATTTTCCCCAGAGCTTAGTTTAGTGTTCTGCACACAGTAAGCACTCAATAAATATGATTCAGTGAATGAATGAATGAATGATCTGTCACAAGGAAAACAAAGGCCAATTTGAGTAGGTTTGGAATGGTACTTACAGCATCCGTTCCCCTCAAGAATGACATCAGGTTTCGGCTGACCGGTACCAGGATTAACATGCAGTTAAAATTAAGGCAAATTGCAGATGCTCTTGCCCATGCCAAGGCCGACTGCACATATGTAAAGGTGCAAAAAAAGACACATCAAAAATTGAAGAAGTTTGGAGCTAAGTAACACTTAAAACATTTTACTCACTGCTCATGAATTGCTACTTACACCCAACATAACTCGGGTATAGAAGAACGCATTGTCCTCTTCATACCACAGGAATGTGTCGATAAACAGATATAAATTCAATCCCAGCCACAGCAGCTAGAATACAGAGTATAGCAGAGAGCGCTGAGAGGACTGATCAATGTCATCTTCAAAATTTTACAGTGTGCAAAATCACTTCAGGTTATTCGATACTGATTGGAATCCTTGATATATACTTCTCTGTTAGCATGCCGCTATAATGATGATCATTGAGCAAAATCATACAAGTCGTGATTCTGTGTCCCATGTATTCTGAGTACTTTCCTAAACATGTTATTGGCTTTAGAAAAATCCTGTAGAAAGCTAGTATCAACTTTTCTCAATGATACACTTCAGCACAACTTCATAAAATTAATTCAATCGTATTTATTGCATGATTGCTCTGTGCAGTGCACTGTACTAAGCGCTTAGCACTGTACTATAGCAGAGGTTGATGACAACCTGTAGTAGGGAAAAAATGAGAAGTACTGTACAACTCTTTTCCCAACAAGAAATAAACACCATCCCTGAATTCAGAGAAGCCATTTAATTCAACCATCATGTAAGAACAAATGCTTGAGTTAACAAATAATTAAAAACAAACTCACTAGTGATGAAGACATTGCAAAATTCTGTAAGGAGAGTTTAAGCACAACCCAGTTCTGTTTTATTTCAGGGTTCTACTCAAGACCATTTAACATTCTTACACATTTTCCCAGACTAAAAGTTCACTCTAGATATTTAGAAAATCATGTTTTTAAAATGGAAAAAAAAGATACTTACTACCAAAAGGAGAGAAAGACACTCATTCATCATCCAGCATCTCATTTTAGCTGTTTGCTTTCTGTGCTAACAGTGACTTAACTTTCCCTTCACCTTTCCCTGGGCTTTCTGCCCTTTGCTGGGGTTTCCCTTCTAACTCCTTTTGTCCTTAGATCTAAATACTCATCCAGTGGGAGTTATGCTTTCTAGGAATTTCTAATTAAGGTCATCATGCCAAGAGTGGACCCCAAGCTGACGCGCCTTCTGACGGGAGTAAATAAAAATCCAGGTTCTAGCTACTGATTTCTATCTCTGAAAGACTTTTTGAGAAAGAAAAGCTGGCTTTATTACATAATCCTCAAGTATTTTATATTCCATTTGCTTCCTACAAGAGAAGCAGTGTGGTTCAGTGGAAAGAGCACGGGCTTGGTGGTCAGAGGTCATGGGTTCTAATCCCTACTCTGCCACTTGTCAGATGTTTGACATTGGGCAAGTCACTTAACCTCCCTGTGCCTCAGTTTCCTCATCTGTAAAATGGGGATTAAGACTGTGAGCCCCTTGTGGGACAACGTGATCACCTTGTATCCCACCCCCCCAGTGCTTAGAACAGTGCTTTAGCACATAGTAAGTGCTTAACAAATACCATAATTATTATTATTATTACATGTGGCAATCAAAAGGATGATACCTCTTAATGTAGAGTTAAGAAATGAAGAACCTAAAAGCAAAGGCTATAAGCAGTGAAACACAGGCCCTCAGCTTTCTCTGTCTGTCTCACACACACAGTCTCTCACTCATTGAAGGTCTCTGCTGGGTGCCCAGCATGCAGGGAGTCCTTGGTTTTACAGTGATGATGATGCAATGATATTAATGGAAGGTAAAGTGTTCTTGGGGAGATGTGTCATAAATGCCACACTATAGTATAGGTCATCGAACACGGCTTTGACTCTGACTAGGTTTCTCCCTTCACAGTTCTTCAGGACCTTACAATCTGGTGGGGGGAGCTTAAAATCTACAGTCATATTGTGTACAAATCTAAACAATGGTTTTCCCAGCTCTTCATTAGAGGATTTATTTCTCAACAGAAGCAGCATGGTGTAGTGGATATATCACAGGCCTGACAGTCAGAAGGTCATGGGTTGCAATCCTGACCCTGCCACTTGTCTGCTGTGTGGCCTTGGGCAAGTCACTTCACTCCTCTGTGCTTCAGTTACCTCATCTGTAAAATGGGGACTGAGACTGTGAGCCCCATGTGGGACAGGGATAGTGTCCAATCCAATTCGCTTGTATCCACCCAGTGCTTAGTACAGTGACTGGCACATAGCAAACACTTTACAACTACCACAATTATTATTGTCTTCTTTCATGTCCCGGGCAGCTCTTACTATTCCTGCCTTTGCCTTTCTAGCAGCTCTGAGTTGTCTAACCCAACAATACCTTCCAAACTATCCCTTTCTGCAGAGAACCATCGATTGAAACTGTGGCACGTGGAGCAGTATTCACTTCAGCTTCTGAGTCAGCAGATGTTGTGTTTCCCTTGTCCAAGTACTTTCCCATCACACTTTCTTCAGCCATGTCTTGCTGGCCTGAAAAATCTTCCTAATAACTGTGGTATTTGTTAAGTGCTTACTATGTGCCAGACACTGTACTAAGCACTGGGGTAAATACAAGGAAATTGGGTTGGGCGCATCCCTATCGCACATGGGGCTCACAGCCTTAATTCCCATTCTACGGATGAGGGAAATGAGGCAGAAAGAAGTTAAGTGACTTGCCTAAGGTCACACAGAAGACAGGTGGCAGAGCAGGGATTAGACCCCAGGTCCTTCTGATTCCCAGGCCCATGCTCTAGCCACTAGGCATGCTGCTTCTGTTTCCTGTCCCAGAGTGCTGAAGCAGTACAGCCTCACGAATGCCCCTGGCATCTAGTAGTACTGTACCTTCTTGTTGCAGGCTGGTGAGCATGGATGCAGCAGGAGTGGGGCAACAAGGAGGCAGGTGCACAAGGGACCTCTAGCCTCACTGTGGGAAGGGAATATGTCTGTTATATGGTTATATTGTACTCTCCTAAGTGCTTACTACAGTGGTCAGTACACAGTAAGTGTTCAGAGAAGCCAAATGACCTACTGGACAGAGCACAGACCTAGGAGTCAGAAGGACCTAGGTTCTAATCCTGGCTCCACCATTAGTCTGCTGTGTGATGTTTGGGCAAGTCACTTCGATTCTCTGGGCCTCAGTTACCTTAACTATACAATGGGGATTAAGGTTCTCAGCCCTATGTGGGACAGGGAGTATCTAAAACCTGATTAGCTTGAATTTACCCCAGTGCTTAGTACAGTGCCTGACACATAGTAAGCGCTTAACAAATACCATAAAAAGTAAATAAATATGGATTGATTGATAAGTGCATTGTGGGCAGGGTATGTGTTTGTTATTGTTGTATTGTACTCTCCCAAATGCTTAGTACAGTGGTCCACACACAGTAAGCGCATAATAAATGCAACTGAATGAATGTCTGACTTACAGTAATGGTTGTCCCAAGTCTCACCAGACTGGATCCAGCTGGTGATTCACTTGGCTTCCTAAGCCATTGGCCCACCAGAGGCTGTAGCTGGACACAAGGAAGTCCACTGAAATGTCTCTTGAAATGTGTCTGTCCTGTCAGCCTAACATGTTTCCTGCTAATGTTAGCTTCCTGCTAGGCAAAAAAAGGCATTTTTCACTAATTATTACTATCATTATTATTGTATTTATAAACACTTAGTGCCAAGCACTGTTCTAAGAGCTGGGGTAGATACAAGATAATTAGGTAGAACACAATCTCTGTCCCACATAGGGCTCAGAGTAGGAAGCAGAACAGGCATTGAAACTCCAGTTTACAGATGAAGAAATTGAGGTACAGATGAGTTAAGTAACTTGCCCGAGGTCACACAGCAGGTAATTGGCAGATCCAGGATAAGAAGCCAAGTCCTCTAATTCCCAGGCCCATGGTTTTTCATTAGGTCATTCAGATCCTCATAATTCCTTATAAAAAATTCCCTATCTGTGGAAGACAGAGCCAATGTGGAATAAAGACAGCTTCCACTATATTACTTTCATTAGAGAAGCAGCATGGCTCAGTGGAAAGAGCACAGACTTTGGAGTCAGAGGTCATGTGTTCAAATCCTGGCTCCACCACTTGTCAGCTGTGTGACTTTGGGCAAGTCACTTAACTTCTCTGTTCCTCACTTACCTCATCTGTGAAATGGGGATTAAGACTCTGAGCCCCACGTGGGACAACCTGCTCACCCTGTAACCTCCCCAGTGTTTAGAACAGTGCTTTGCACATAGTAAGCTCTTAATAAATGTCATTATTATTTATTATTTATATTATTCAACTTCCAGATGGATGCAAAATTCATCAAGCGCTTGGTACAGTACTCTGCACACAGTAAGCACTCAATAAATATGATTGAATGAAGTTTTGTATTTTCAAATATGCAGCTCTGTTAAAACATTTTAGCAGAAGAGATTTTATAGTTATAGAGGTAATTATTGTTCAAAGAAAACATTGTATTTTCATAGTTTTGAATTTTAAAAAAAGAAATAAAATGAGGATGATTTGAGCTATCATATCTTTTTTTGAAAAAACAAATGATCAAATAAGGAAATCAATTGATCGAGAGTATTTATTGAGCATCTACTGTACACAGATAACTGTTCTAGGTGCTTGGGACAGTAAAACAGAATTTGTAGACATGATCCCTGCCCTTACGGATGGTAGTCAATCCAGAAACGGGGGCCAATATCTGATTTAGTGCTCAGTTACTACTGGAATGAATTGGTCTCTCTGGACGCGTTTTCACCTAGTCAAATCCACTTGTGCTCAGATGGCTTTGATGCTTTCTATCTGTATTGTTTCCTATCATGCCAAATGTTCTTCTGGCTGCCATCATAGGTCAGACTTGAAATTGTACATGGGTCACATGATAGGTCATCAATTCCCTGCCATCAGGTTAAACATTTAACCTGTTTAAAAGTAGTGTGGCTTAGTGGAAAGAGTCCAGGCTTGGGAGTCAGAGGTCGTGGGTTCTAATCCTGGCTCCGCCACGTATCTGCCATGTGACCTTGGGCAAGTCACTTCACTTCTCTGTGCCTCAGTTCCCTCATCTGTAAAATGTAAGCACCAGTGTTTAGAACAGTGCTTGGCACATAGTAAGTGCTTAACAAATATCACCATTATTATTATTATTATTATTATTAATGATGGTGATGGAATTTATTAAGCGCTTACTATGTGCAAAGCACTGTTCTAAGCACTGGGGAGGTTACAAGGTGATCAGGTTTTCCCACGGGGGGCTCACAGTCTTAATCCCCATTTTACAGATGAGGTACTGAGGCACAGAGAAGTTAAGTGACTTGCCCAAAGTCACACAGCTGACAACTGGCGGAGCTGAGGTTTGAACCCATGACCTCTGACTCCAAAGCCCATGCTCTTTCCCCTGAGCCACGCTGCTTCTCTAAAGCTGTTATTGTGAAATTTATTTCTTTTCTTTTCTTTTTCTGAGTGCTCAGGATACCGTGTTGTACAATGGTTTCAAATTGTTTTCCTGTGATCCAAAAGGTAGCCTCAATGGCTTCAGGTTTGAACTTCATTTGGACAAACAAGGGGATTCTGATTCTCCTACATCTGTTTAAGAGTGCATGACAGACAGGTAGAATTATCTTTTCCCTCATTCCTAGCCCAGACTCGTGGGGGGGGGGCTGAAGAGAGAGAGAGAGAGAGAGAGAGAGAGAGAGAGAGAGAGAGAGAGAATGTGTGTGTGTGTGAGAGAGAGAGGGAGAGAGAGAGAGAGAGAGAGAGAGAGAGTATGTGTGTAGGCGTGTACGTAAATGTATGTCTTGATTTGGGTGTGTGTTCTTTAGATTCACTCCAATCTCTTGTTCAGGTTGATCTGAGATGCAGTGTGGCCTAGTTGAAAGAGCACAGGCCTGGCTGGGAATGACAGGACCTGGAATCTATTCCTGGATCTTTCACTTATATGCTATGCGATCTTGGGCAAGTTACTTCACTTCTCTGTGCCTCACCTGTAAAATGGGAATTAAGCCTGAGAGCCCTATGCGGGATTGGGACTTTTCCAACCCAACTATCTATTTTTTTTTTCATGGTATTTGTGCTATGTGTCAAGCACTGTTCTAAGATCTGGGGTAGATACAATTAATCAGGTCAGACACCATCTCTGTTGCCCGTGGGGCTCACAGTCTAAATATTGAACCCCCATTTTACAGTTGAGGAAACTAAGGAACAGAGAAGTTAAACAAGTTTCCCAAAGTCATACAAAAGGCGAGTGGCTGAGCTGGAATTAGAACCCTGGTCCTCTGACCCCCACCCCCATGCTCTTTCCACTAGGCCACATATCTTGTATCTATCCAAACGCTTAGTTCCGTATCTGGCACTTAGTTTCCTCAGGGTAGACTTTTCCAACTGAACAGTTCCTTTTCAATCTTTCTTTTCCTTAAATAATCCTCTAGGAAAATGGCTTTCCTCAACATCATTTGAGAACCCCAAAGTTATTCGTTGGCACTTTGTTCCCCAGGGGTTGTAGTGACCTGTTGGAATGTAGATCCAGGGGTCTCCAGAGCTACTCCTTGAAGATTGAGTTCAGCCACTGGGTGGCAGCAAAGCCCCCCAGTAGGGAAGCTCCTGTTTCCCAAGGAATGTGAAGAATGCACAGTCCTTAAAGCTCTATATAAGAGTAAGGATTGAGAAGACTGATCCAGAGAAAAAACATCAGTTTAAACATTCAAAAATTCAATACCTACGTGTAATGCATCTAATATAAATATCTCACATATATATGAAATATGTGTATACATGTATTTATATAGTACACTGCATAATATTTATATTAGATGACATTGCCAGGGCTGGATATTAACTAAGGGTGTGGTGGGGATAGGCAGGCCAATGTGAGACCAACTGCTCCTAAAGAGAAGAAGCAGTGTGGCCCAATTCACTCATTCAATTGTGTTTATTGAGTGCTTACTCTGTGCAAAGCTTAGAAGCGTTTGGGAAAGTAAAATACAAAAAGAAACAGTGACATTCCCTGCCCATAGTGAGCCTAATGGAAAGCACACGGGTCTGGGAGCCAGAGGACCTGGGTTCTAATCCCAGCTCTGCTACTCATCTGCTGTATGACCTTGAGTAAGCCACTTCACTGTTCTGTGCCTCAGTTACCTCATCTGTAAACTGGGGGTTAAATGCTCCAAATGAGACTGTGAGCCCCATGTGGTTCAAGAACTACATTCAACTTGACTATCTTGAATCTATCCTGGTACTTAGAACAGTGCCGGGCAGAAAGTAAGCATTTAACAAGTAATAATAACAATAATAATAATCATATATGTTTATCACTTATATGTGCTAGGCACTGTACTAAGTGCTGTGGGGAAGAGACAAGCAAATTTGGTTGGCACAGTGCCTGTCCCACATCAGGCTCACAGACTTAATCCCCATTTTACAGATAACTGAGGCACAGAGAAGTGAAGTGAATTGCCCAAGGTCACAGAGCAGACAAGTGGTGGAGCCAGGATTAGAACCCATGATCTTCTGACTCCCAGGCCCGGCTCTATAATGTGCCATGTATCTTCTGTTGTGCTATTGTGTTAATAGTAAGCCGAAGTTCTCACTTTTTGCCTCTCACGATTCAAAATAACCATTTAAAGCACAACAATTCCAAATTATCAACTGGGCCTCAACCTTATCTCTCCTGTTGTTGGCCTCTTGCTCATCTCCTCCATTCTGCCTGGAACTCCTTTCCCTTCACATCCGTCAGACCACGGTGCTGCCCATTTTCAAAGCCACTGTGATATTAGATCAGCTCCAAGAAAACTTCTCCAATTCATCTCTCCTCTCTTCATCAAATTTGCCCCTCCACTGCCCACTTCATCGCTTCCATGTCACCTCACCACTTTGGTACTCACACTCCTCCACCCCATGTACAAATCTTTATACTCTATTGCTTCCTCCTACCTATAAGTGATTTTAGAATCTGTCTTTCCCTCTATATTTTAAGCTCCTTGAGGGCAGGATCAGGTCTACTAATTCTACTGTACTCTTCTAAGTGCCACGTAGAATGCTCTGCATGAAATAGGTGCTCAGTATATACTACTGTTGCTTAAACAACATTTAAAAGTTCATGTGTCAGAACTGGGAATCCATCCCGTTATTCTCTTTGGAGGTTTTGAAGTTGTTGTTTTTTTACCATTCCAGTGGGTCTGGAAGTGCTCCATTCTGGCTGGGGTTGGGACAGCAGGAAGGAGAGTGTTTGAGAGCCTTCAAGGATTCCCTTCCCATTCTCTTTCCTCAACTCTAGAATGGGGATTAAATTCTACTCGTTCCTACTCGAGGAGCAGTATGGTCTAGTGGAAAGAGCACAGGACTGGGAGACAGAAGGACCTGGGTTCTAAACCCATTTCTGCCACTTGTCTGCTGTGTGACCTTGGGTGAGTCACTTAACTTCTCTGTGCCTCAGTTATCTCATCTGTAAAATGGGAATTAAGACTGGGAGCCTCATGTGCTCGCAGGAGCCCGCAACCTTGGTGTCATCCTCGACTCCACTCTCTCGTTCACCCCTCACATCCAAGCCGTCACCAAAACCTGCCGGTCTCAGCTCCGCAACATTGCCAAGATCCGCCCTTTCCTCTCCATTCAAACCGCTACCCTGCTCGTTCAAGCTCTCATCCTATCCCATATGGACTACTGTATCAGCCTCCTCTCCGATCTCCCATCCTCTTGTCTCTCCCCACTTCAATCCATACTTCACGGCGCTGCCCGGATTGTCTTTGTCCAGAAACACTCTGGGCATGTTACCCCCCTTCTCAAAAATCTCCAGTGGCTACCAATCAACCTACGCATCAGGCAGAAACTCCTCACCCTCGGCTTCAAGGCTCTCCATCACCTCGCCCCCTCCTACCTCACCTCCCTTCTCTCCTTCTACAGCCCAGCCTGCACCCTCCGCTCCTCTGCCGCTAATCTCCTCACCGTGCCTCGTTCTCGCCTGTTCCGCCGTCGACCCCCGGCCCACGTTATCCCCCTGGCCTGGAATGCCCTCCCTCCCCACATCCGCCAAGCTAGCTCTCTTCCTCCCTTCAAGGCCCTACTGAGAGCTCACCTCCTCCAGGAGGCCTTCCCAGACTGAGCCCCCTTCTTCCTCTCATTCATTTCCCCTCCTCCCCCTCTCCACCCCCCCGCCTTACCTCCTTCCCTTCACCACAGCACCTGTATATATGTATATATGTTTTTATGTATTTATTACTCTATTTATTTATTTATTTTACTTGTACATATCTATTCTATTTATTTTATTTTAATATATTTTGTTTTGTTCTCTGTCTCCCCCTTCTAGACTGTGAGCCCACTGTTGGGTAGAGACCGTCTCTACGTGTTGCCAACTTGTACTTCCCAAGCACTTAGTACAGTGCTCTGCACACAGTAAGTACTCAATAAATATGATTGATTGATTGATTGATTGATGTGGGACATGGACTGTGTCTAACCTGATTAACTTATATCTACCCCACTTATAACTACTAACATTTGTTAATACTTAACAAATAACATTTTCTTTAGAAACAATACCATAAAGCAAACAACCTCTCTCTTACTGGGTGGGTGCTGATGTCCCTCGTGGATACTGAGACAAAGAGATGAAGGCAAAAGCACAAGCCTTACATCCCATATACAGGGAAAAGTAATGAAGTCATATTTACCATTTTGAGGAGTCTGTCTGAGGCCACCTGAACCTACAGCATTTTTCTAGGAAGGAAATTGCAGTTCCCTGATCCATCCCCTTCACTTGCTCCAGAGTCTTCACATTCCTTCCCAAGTCCCAGTGAACTCAGGTATCTCTTCCAAGCCACACAACTCAGTGGCAGGAGCAGAGACAGAGGGAACCTGTGCATTGAAAATAAAAGTAACAGGCATGAAGGCATTTGGTGTCATATCTCTATCAGATAGAGAAGCAGTGTGGCCTAGTGGATAGAGCAAGGACCTGAGAATCAAAAGGACCTGGGTTCTAATCTTAGCTTCACCATTTGTCTGCTATGTGACCTTGGGAAAGGTTCTTAACTTCTCTGTGCCTCAGTTATCTCATCTATAAAATAGAGAATAAGGAGGTGAGCCCCTTGTGGGACAGGGACTGTATCCACCCTAATTAGCTTCTATCTACCCCAGTGCTTAGTATGGTGCCTGGAACATAGTAAGTGTCTGACAAATTCTATAAAAAAAATGATAGGAGGTAGACCAGCTGAATTCCAGATTGTCCAGAATAAATGTGACAAATGGCCTCCCTACTCTGAGTTCCTAGAGCTTGTGTTCTCATGTGGGAGTGGGGGTGGAGAGAGGCGACCTGGGGAGGGATTGGGGAAGGGAGTTCTGGAGTGGAAGGGCTCAATATCTGACCTGGGTCAGAATGGGGCTTGATAGGAGTGGGTGAGATGGGACCTTTATCAGCCTCCCCCACAATCTCTGAATCCTCAGTGGTCCGAGCTGTCTCAAGCTTTTTGCCTACCCTTCACTCCAGCTTCATATAAAGTTCATTTCATCCCTATCTGGAAGAGTGCAAAAGGTCAGGGACATAGGCTTGGACAGGGCAAAGGCACTGCTACCTGAAGTGTAAGGTGATTTTGCCTCTCACAGGCTCACAGAGCTGAATGTAAATGTCCTTCCCAGGAGGCAAGAATTTATTGCATGTTAATGACAGTTTTAGTAAGATGGTGGGTTATTGTGGAGGCTTTGTTTTTCATTTTAAAGCTTAAATCACTTTCCCTTCATTCAGATTGGCACAGCCCCCTCATCCTTCTTCGTAACCTCCGAGACAGTCTGGAAAATCTTTTATTCAAATTGTTTTTCCTGATACTGCAATTGTGTATTCTGATTCATCTTTCCTTTATGCTTCTATGTTACAGTTACTTATTTTTCAGGAGATACTAAAATGAAATAATATTTTGGTGGCACCTGGTAGGAAAGTATTTATTGTTTGCTATAAAAGCTACTTTTTTCCCCTTTTCTTTTTAATGTCATCTTTTAAGTCCTCTCCCTATCTGAGAGTTTGGTAACCCTAGGGTTTTCCATAATGGCATCAATTTCTTTAAATATTGTCTTTGTCTTCATATGTTGCTAGCTCTCCATGCCATATTTCAATTTCTGATCTCTTAGTCTATAATAAAATTCCTTCTAGAAGAATGGCACATCGTTAAACCTTCACCTTTATCAAGCCTCTAGAATTGTGCCTTTGAAACAGTCCCACTGGTAATAATTGTGGTTTTTCAGTGCTTACTCTGTGTCAAGCACTGTTCTATGTGCTAGGGTTAAATTCAAGCTAAAGAGGTCCTACACGGGACCTACAGTCAACATAGAAGGGAGAACAGGTATTGATTTCCCACTGTGCAGATGAGGAAATTGAGGCACAGAGAAGCTAACTTGCTCAAGGTCGCACAGCTGACAAGTGGGTGGGTTCGGATCAGAACCTGGGTCCTCTGACTTCCAGTCTTTATGCTATTTCCTGTGGAGGAGCAGCATGGCCTAGTGGCAAGAGCCCGGGCTTGGGAGTCAGAGGTCATGGGTTCTAATCCCAGCTCTGCCACAAGTCAGCTGTGTGACCCTGGGAAAGTCATTTCACTTCTCTATGCCTCAGTTACCTCATCTGTAAAATGGGGGTGAAGACTGTGAGCCCCACGTGGGACAACCTGATTACCTTGTATCTACCCCAGCACTTAGTACAATGCTTGGCATATTGTAAGTGCTTAACAAATGCCAACATTATTATTATTATTATTATTATTTCCACTAGAGCACGCTGCTTCTCTAATACTTTGCTGGTTTTGTGTTGTCCTTCAGTCTAAGCCTTTTCAGTAACCACTGGTCTGTTCAATTTATTAGGGAGAATGATGATACTAAATTGACATCTCACAGTTTTTATATGAACTACAGTATTTCTTTAACCAGGATTTAAATCCCATCTCTATCGCTTGCTGGGTGATGTCACTTAACCGATCTTTGCCTCAGTTTTCTCACCTGTAAAGTGGTAATTCAGTATCTATTCTCTTCCTACTTTGACGAAGAACCTCATGAGGGACAGGTACTATGTCCAACCTCATTATCTTGTGCCTACCCCTAGCACTTAATTACAGTGCTTCACACAGAGTAAATACCTAAAATCCCCAAAACTATGCTAATAAAATTACTATTATTTAATGTGAGGTGCAATTAACCAGTGTTGGATACACCCCTTTATTCTCCCTTTTGGGGTTTTAAGCTGTTTGTAGGGTTGGGTTACCCAAAAGGAATTTGGACTTATTCCCAGAGGCCTGTGGGATCAGCTGCCCCTTTTGTCTTTTTCTAGAATAGCAAACCCAGGAGTCAGGGTAGGGGAATTTTGGAAGACCCCAGGACCACGGAAAAGGGAGAAACTAGCCCAGGAAGACAGCCAGGTCAGCTGCAGACAAAATTAACTGGATCCCAGGTGGAGGTCAAGATAGGAGGAAAATGAAAGAGGATTCAATAAAATGGCTTATACACCATTTTTATGCCTTTTAGGTGTGTGTCTCTCTGGAACAGTAACCTGCATTTGGCAATTCTTGACAGGCTATCCCTTAGGATTTTGGATGTTGCTCAAAGACTGAGAGGCAGCATGGCCTAGTGGGTAGAGCATGGGCCTGGGAGTCAGATGGGCCTGGGTTCTAATCCCAGCTTTGCCACTTGTCTGCTGTATGACCTTGGACAAATCACTTAACTTCTCTGGGCCTCAGTCACCTCACCTGTAAATGGGGATTATTATTATTAATAATAATAATATTATTACTACAAATAAAAGTATTTGCTAAGCACTTACTATGAGTCAAGCACTGCTTTAAGAGCAGGGATAAATGCAGGCTAATCAGGATGGACACAGTCCCTGTCCCACATGGGGGCTCACAGGTTTCATCCCTATTTTACAGATGAGGGAACTGAGTCACAGAGAAATAAAGTGACTTGCCCAAGGTCACATAGTAGACAAGTGGCAGAACCAAGAGTAGAACCCAGGTCCTCTGACTCCCAGGCCCATGTTCTAGCCTCTAAGCCATCCTGCTTCCCTAGACTGTGTGCTCCATGTGGGACATGGATTGTGACCAACCTGATTAGCTTATACCTCCCACAGGGCTTAATACAGTGTCTTGCACATAGTAGCGCTATGACATTCAAAAAAAACTTCTGATTAGCTGTAAGTGTTTCCCAAAGGAGCAACAACATATTGTAAAACTGCAGCAGGTCTCTTTTGGCACCTGTCAGACCAGTTCCAGGAGCCAACCCTGCTTTACCAATTTGGTGGCAAAAATCACAGTGGCAAGAGCACAGGTTTGGGAGTCAGGGGTTATGGGTTCTAATGTCGGTTCTGCCACTTGTCTGCTGTGTGACCTTGGGCAAGTCACTTAACTTCTCTGTCCCTCAGTTACCTCATCTGTACAATGGGTATTGAGACTGTGAGCCCCATGTGGGACAACCTGATTACTTCATATCTACTCCAGCGCTTAGATCAGTGCTTAGCACATAGTAAGCACTTAACAAATACCATAGTGATTATTATCATTACTATGCTGTAATCTCAAGCTACGTTACTACTGCAGAAGCAGCTGATGGATGAGCCAGGAGTACTCTGGCTACCAACCTGCTGGTCATGATAATTGCCAAAATCTGATCCTTTGCCTTTCTTCTCTTAATCCTGTAGCATTCCCGCAGTGGACCAGGGTGCTGAGGAAGAGCTTGTGAAAGAATTTAAATGGAGCGTCCCCTCCATATTTATAGCTCTAAGTGGGCATGCCATGAGATCTAGGTCCTCTGCCACTTTTCATGGCTCTGACAACTGCAGTGACTTCCTCAATAGTTGGGATGCGTTTAATGTCTTTGCTTGGTGGGAGTCTTCCTATATTTTGAAGGATCTCATCTCCAACAGTAGAAGGTGTGTTAGGAGAAGGTGTGTTGGAGAAGCAGTGTAGCCTAGTGAATAAAACCCAGTCTTGGGAATCAGAGGACCTGAGTTCTAATTCCAACTCCACCACTTGTCTGCTGTGTGATTTCTGTCAAGTCGCTTGACTTCTCTGGGCCTCAGTTACCACATCTGTAAAATGAAGATTCAACCCTCATCCTACCTACTTAGACTGTGAGCCCTACGTGGGGCAGGGACTGGGCCCATCCTGATTACCTTGCATCTACCTCAGAGCAGTACAGTGCCTGACACATAGTAAATGCTTAATAAATACCATAATGAAGAGAGACTAAAGAAATGCTATTGCCACCTCTTCAGGATGCCCTCCTTATCTGTCATAAGGTGGGAGACAGTCTTCACTCCTCAAAGGTTCTCTGATGACATGTACTGATCCACCTAATGCTCTTAATGTGTTCAAGAATCCCAGTCTTAGCTCCCTCCCTTCCCTTTCAGTATGAGAAGCATAAGCCTGGGCTAACTAACAGTGAGGTCCTGGTGCTCTAAAAGAGAAAACAAATCTTTCTAAATGTGTTTCACATGCAATGAGTGGGGAACAACAAACTGAAAGGCTCTAGTATTTTTTTGTTTGTTTTACTCTGGTTTTTTGTTTTGTTTTGTTTGTTTATGGTAGGTGTGAAAGTGCTTACTATGTGCCAGGCACTGTTCTAAGTGCTGGAGTAGATATAAGCTAATCAGTGTGAACACAGTCCTTGTCCCACATAGATCCCCATTTTACAGATGAGGAAACTGAGGCCCAGAAAAGTTAAGTGACTTGCCCAAGGTCACACAGCAGACAACTGGCAGAGCCAGGATTAGAATCCAGGTCTTTCTGACTCCCTGACCCATTCTCTCTCCCGTAGGCCACACTGCTTCTGACAGACCGCATCTTCATAATCTAGAAATGCAATTTCTAGATAACTCTGGATAGTGGCTTGCACTTTGTTTTGATATGGGCATTTGTCTCATTATCCTGTATCAATACAGTAGTTCATTTCAAAAATGTTATTTGAATGGTCTCAGTATACTTTCAAACTTTATCCAAGTAATGTTCCTCCTCCTAATCAGTTACCTAAAGTACCCAATAATAAAAGAGAAGATGGCACATCCAAAAAGAGAATATGGTCTAAAAATATATTTGAGTAATGGCCACCTTGTTGATCATAATCACCTCAGAGAGAACCAAGTTGGGTTGATAGCAAAAATTGCCTCGAGCTATAATTGACAGTGTTCAGTGGGGTCAGTCCACAATTAGAGACAAAGTTGAATTATTTAGTTATTTAGTGGCAGTGGTAAACCTGAGGCAACATGCCAGACTCCAAAGGGAAAAGGCAGGGAAACAGGTAAAATGAAGGTACCAAAGGCAAAGTAATTTGGAGTAAACACAAGGACTATTTTAATCCTAAAGCTTTCTTTGGGTTAAAAGGAAAACTATGTAGATTCCTGCTCCACTGCTGTTTTTTAGCTGCCCTAGCATTTCTTCGATGAAGAGTTGGATGACCCAGCAAACAGCTCTTTGATTCTCAAGGGCAACATTGATCATCAGGAAGCTTGTGACACTGCATACTAAAATCTAAACTCCCTATAGATAGAAAAGGTGAATTCAGATGCTAGAAAAACTATCACAATATATTATCTTCTAACAATTATTTCTTTCTTTTAAAAACCAAATCACAACACCATATTAGCACAGTTTTCCAAAATCCAAATAGAAGCTTTGCTTATGGACAATAAAGTAAAATAACAAAACTAGAGAAGGCCTTAGATTAAATTATATCTGATTCAATAAGGACTTCAATATCATCTTACAATGTGATCTCTGTTTCTGGAAAGTGTTGTCTAGTGGAAAGAGCAAGGGCCTGGGAGAAAGAGGACCTGGGTTTTAATCCAGCTCCACCACATACAAACTGTGTGGCCTTGGGCAAGTCACTTACCTTCTCTGTGCCATGGTTCTCTCAGGTGCAAAATGGGGATTTGATACCTGCTCTCCCTCCTACATATGCTGTGAGACCCATGTGGGACAATGACTGTGTCTTACCTGATTATCTTGTATCTACTTCAATGTTTAGTACAGTACTTGACACAGATTAAGTGCTTAACAAATACCAGAATTATTAGTATTATCATTATTACTAGTAATATATATGATCTAGAGTGCTTTTAACAACAAACGGCCCTCTTTCCCTCTCCATTTCCCTTCTTTTCCTACTCCCGGCTTCTTTATTTCTTCCTCGCCATCCCATATACCTTCTATTCTTCCAGAATATGTGTATTTGCATTAGATAATCTGAATAGAACACTATGAGGTGGAAAAAAGCACGGGTTTTGGAGTCAGACGTCATGGGTTCAAACCCCGGCTCCTCCAATTGTCAGCTGTGTGACTTTGGGCAAGTCCCTTAACTTCTCTGGGCCTCAGTTACCTCAGCTGTAAAATGGGGACTAAGACTGTGAGCCCCCCGTGGGACAACCTGATCACCTTGTAACCTCCCCAGCGCTTAGCTTTGCACATAGTAAGTGCTTAATAAATGCCATTATTATTATTATCATTATTATTATTATTATTATTATCATTATTATGAGGAAATTAGAGAATGTTCTCGCAACAACAAAAATTTGTCAGGATCAGATGTGATAAGATCAATCAATCAGTCAATCAATGGTATTTATTGAGTGCTTACTGTAGTAAGTGTTAGGGAGAGTAAACAATACAATAGAGTTGGTAGACATGTAGGGCCTGCATGGTGATGATCAGAGCGCACTTACTTTAGTGCTGGTTTTCTTTAACAAGGCTTCATTAGAGGAGAACTGAATGTATTTGCAAACATTTCCAATTTTACAAACACCCTGCCATCTCCAGTCTCTTCTCCTGATCCACCTTCATGCCCACTATCAAATGAATTAACCACAGTCCATTTGAACCTAAGAGGTGAAATCAAAAGGAGAGAGGTGAATCATCATCATCATCATCAATCATATTTATTGAGCGCTTACTATGTGCAGAGCACTGTACTAAGCGCTTGGGAAGTACAAATTGGCAACATATAGAGACAGTCCCTACCCAACAGTGGGCTCACAGTCTAAAAGGGGGAGACAGAGAATGATTGAGGCATTGAGTTGAGGCACAGAGAAACAATGTGGCTTAGTGGAAAGAGGTTGGGCTTGGTAGTCAGAGGTCATGGGTTCTAATCCCAGCTCCACCACTTATTAACTGTGTGACTTTGGGCAAGTCACTTAATTTCTCTGTGTCTCAGTTATCTGTATAATGAGGATTAAGACTGTGAGCCCCAAGTGGGACAGTCTGATTACCTTGTATCTACCCCAGCACTTAGAACAGTGCTAGGCACATAGTAAGCACTTAACAAATGTCATCATTATTATCTAGTTAAAGAAGGACCAGAGAGAGGGGGGAATATAGTGGAAGAGGTTTATGTGAGCTGAAAGAATAGGAGACACCACAGGCCATAGGCCTGTGGGTTTGGTGGAACAAAACTCTCCCCCAGCACAGTAGGGCAGGATTCTGGTTACAGTATTAATCTGCTCTACCAGCTGTTTACAGATTTGACCTAGGTTGGAGTTTCCCCTTGGAGCTAGCTGCTTTCCTTGAAACCAGAGAAGGGCTGCCCCCTGACACAAACCCCAAACCAACCTCAAGGAACAGTGACAAGGCATAGTCAGTAGCAGTGCTCCTCAGAAGCTAGTCCCCTGCCCTGAGCCCCCCACCCTCCCCAGGCAATTCAGAGCAGGAGTGAAGGCAAGGGGTCTCTCATTGCTTTCTGGATGCCTATTCCACACCATCCATCAGTGAGCTTTGAGATAAAATGAATAAGTTTTCTCAAGCTAAAAGTGTGATTTCCTTTCCCCACACTGTGTGGGTATTTAGTGCTTGGGGACAATGGTTGAGCCCCTGGGTGGGGGCAGAGGAGAAAAATGTAGGATGAGATATATATGCACATATGTTATATATATATATATGTACATATATATCTATATATGCATAGAAAATACACACAAACACACACATATATATACATGTATATACATATATATACACATATACATATACATATACATGTCATTTTGGTACCAACGGCAGAATTAATTTCCGTGCTCCACCTCTTTTCTTCTAAAAATGTGAATTTGACATACCCACACAAAATCTATAATGGGGAAGTAGTTGCTATCTTCTTGCTAAGATTTCTCTCCCACTCATACCAGCTTAGCAAAGATCATGCAGATTTCTGTTTGCCCTGGATGTGGAAGCTGTTTTTCAAAACTCTCTGTGCTCTAGGGCATTCTGCACACACACACTCATTCAGTCTCTCTCTCTCTCTCCCCTCACCACCCCATCCCTTCCTCCCTCCCTCTCCTACTTCCACTTATCAATCAATCAATCAATCAATCGTATTTATTAAGTGCTTACTATGTGCAGCGCACTGTACTAAGCGCTTGGGAAGTACAGATTGGCAACACATAGAGACAGTCCCTACCCAACAGTGGGCTCACAGTCTAAAAGGGGGAGACAGAGAACAGAACCAAACATACCAACAAAATAAAATAGGATAGAAATGTACAAGTAAAATAAATAAATAAATAAATAAATAGAGGAATAAATATGTACAACCATATATACATATATACAGGTGCTATGGGGAAGGGAAGGAGGTAAGATGGGGGGATGGAGAGGGGGACGAGGGGGAGAGGAAGGAAGGGGCTCAGTCTGGGAAGGCCTCCTGGAGGAGGTGAGCTCTCAGCAGGACCTTGAAGGGAGGAAGAGAGCTAGCTTGGCGGAGGGGCAGAGGGAGGGCATTCCAGGCCCGGGGGATGACGTGGGCCGGGGGTCGACGGCGGGACAGGCGAGAACGAGGTACAGTGAGGAGATTAGCGGTGGAGGAGCGGAGGTTGCGGGCTGGGCAGTAGAAGGAGAGAAGGGAGGTGAGATAGGAGGGGGCGAGGTGATGGAGAGCCTTGAAGCTGAGGGTGAGGAGTTTCTGCCTGATGCGCAGATTGATTGGTAGCCACTGGAGATTTTTGAGGAGGGGAGTAATATGCCCAGAGCGTTTCTGGACAAAGATAATCCGGGCAGCAGCATGAAGTATGGATTGAAGTGGAGAGAGACACGAGGATGGGAGATCAGAGAGAAGGCTGGTGCAGTAGTCCACACGGGATAGGATGAGAGCTTGAATGAGCAGGGTAGCAGTTTGGATGGAGAGGAAAGGGCGGATCTTGGCAATGTTGCGGAGCTGAGACCGGCAGGTTTTGGTGACGGCTTGGATGTGAGGGGTGAATGAGAGAGCGGAGTCGAGGATGACACCAAGGTTGCGGGCTTGTGAGACAGGAAGGATGGTAGTGCCGTCAACAGAGATGGGAAAGTCAGGGAGAGGACAAGGTTTGGGAGGGAAGACAAGGAGCTCAGTCTTCGACATGTTGAGCTTTAGGTGGTGGGCGGACATCCAGATGGAGATGTCCTGAAGGCAGGAGGAGATGCGAGCCTGGAGGGAGGGGGAGAGAGCAGGGGCAGAGATGTAGATCTGGGTGTCATCAGCGTAGAGATGATAGTTGAAGCCGTGGGAGCGAATGAGGTCACCAAGGGAGTGAGTGTAGATTGAGAACAGAAGGGGACCAAGCACTGAACCTTGGGGAACCCCCACAGTAAGGGGATGGGAGGGGGAGGAGGAGCCTGCAAAAGAGACTGAGAAAGAACGACCGGAGAGATAAGAGGAGAACCAGGAGAGGACGGAGTCAGTGAAGCCAAGGTCAGATAGCGTGTTGAGGAGAAGGGGGTGGTCCACAGTGTCAAAGGCAGCTGAGAGGTCGAGGAGGATTAGGACAGAATATGAGCCGTTGGATTTGGCAAGCAGGAGGTCATTGGTGACCTTTGAGAGGGCAGTTTCCGTGGAATGAAGGGGATGGAAGCCAGACTGGAGGGGGTCGAGGAGAGAGTTGTCGTTGAGGAATTCTAGGCAGCGCGTGTAGACAACTCGTTCAAGGAGTTTGGAAAGGAATGGTAGGAGGGATATGGGACGATAACTAGACGGTGAGGTGGGGTCAAGAGAGGGTTTTTTTAGGATGGGAGAGACATGGGCATGTTTGAAGGCAGAGGGGAAGGAACCAGTGGAGAGTGAGCGGTTGAAGATGGAAGTTAAGGAGGGGAGAAGGGATGGAGCGAGAGATTTCATAAGATGAGAGGGAATGGGGTCAGAAGCACAGGTGGCCGGAGTAGCACTTGAGAGGAGGGAGGAGAGTTCCTCTGAGGATACCGCTGGGAAGGATGGGAGAGTAGCAGAGAGTGTTGAGAGCCGGGGGGATGGAGAAAGGGGGGAAGAGACTTTGGGGAGGTCGGACCTGATGGATTTAATTTTGTTAATGAAATAGGAGGCCAGATCGTTGGGGGTGAGGGAAGGAGGAGGGGGAGGAACCGGGGGCCTGAGAAGGGAGTTGAATGTACGGAAGAGCTGGCGGGGGTGATGGGCATGGGTGTCAATAAGGGACACCCATAAGGGACACTTATCCATCAGTCTCCAGAATTCCTTTTTGGGACACCCAGCAATTCAGTATACTATATACAGTTTCACAAAGTACCCTGTAATGATAAGACTCCCAGTCAAATTATCTGCAAATGCAGATTCTTTCTAGCTATAAGAGAGCCATTTTCTCTACCTCTGAATACAACCTTTGCACCGGCCTTGGAATCAGAGGACCTGGATTCTGATCCCAGCACCACCAAAGTCGTGTGACCTTGTGCAAGTCACTTAACTTCTTTGGTCCCTGTTCCCTCATCTGCCAAATGTGGACTCAGTACACTATGAGAAGCAGCATGGCTCAGTGAAAAGAGCATGGGCTTGAGAGTCAGAGGTCATGGGTTCTAATTCTGTCTCTGCCACTTGTCAGCTTTGTGACTTTGGACAAGTCACTTAACTTCTCTGTGCCTCAGTTACCTCATCTGTAAAATGGGAATTAAGACTGTGAGCCCCACATGGGACAACCTGATTACCTTGTATCCCCACAGTGCTTAGAACAGTGCTTGGCACATAGTAAGCGCTTAACAAATACCACCATTATTATTACCATTATTATAAGCCCCATGTGGGACCTGATGATCTTGTATCCATCCCGGCACTTAGTACAGTGCTCAGCACATAATCAGCATTTTAACAAATACCATTATAATAATTATTATATCATTAAAACCAATCACTATCCCCAGGCTATCTTCCTGACCAATATCAGACAGTGAGGGAAGTGATTGTCAGCTTCCTTCACCTTGCTCCTGATGCAGTTGGTCCAGGACAGTTCCAAAATAGGGCTTTTGTGTCACTATCCAAGGGAAATCACAACATCTGGTTATCTAATCTTTCATTTACCCTTAACTAGTCCATGTAGTCCAAATAGCCCCTCCCCACAAATCAAGCTCTATAAAAATCTGTGTTATGTCTCAGCATGAAAATCCATTAAGATCAGGTACACTCTCTTCTGGAGAGAACATAGGCCTGTCCTGGGGAGCCTTCATGGGGAGAGCTAAGGGAGAGTGAACCCCCCTTCTCCATCCCTCATTCTTCATTTTTGGCAGGCATTTACCTGTGTCAAGGGAAGAAGTGTGGATGCTCAGGTCAATTCTGTTGCCAGTTCTGTTCCCACCCCACTAGGCTTGTGGGAATGTGCTGCATTGTGAAAATGTCCTAAAAGACTGATGCAGCAGAGACAGTGAAAGCAGGCTGATATGAGACTTGCCTCCAGGAGGAGCCCAGGTAACTCCAAATGGCTACTTCATCTTCCAATCAATCAGTCAATCAATCATAAGTTTTAAGTATTTACTGGGTACACTGTATTAAACACCTGGGAGAGTACTTACTGTACTAAACACTTGGGAGAGTACAGTGCAACAGAGTTGGTAGACACATTCCTTAACCACAATGAGCTCACAGTCTAGAAGGGACGACAGACATTACTATAAAGAAATTGCTGACATGTAGGTAAGTGCTGTGGGGCTGAGGAAGGGGTGAATAAAAGGAGCAAATCCAAGTGCAAAGGTGATGCAGAAGGGGCTGAGAGAAGAGGAAATGAGGGCTTAGTCAGGGAATGCCTCTTGGAGATGTGACTTCAATAAGGCTTTGAAGGTGGGGAGAGTGATTGTTGGTTATGAAGAGGGAAGACATTCCAGGTCAGAGGCAGGATGTGGGTGAGCTTTCAGCCACGAGATAGGCGAGATCAAGGTAGAATGAGTAGGTTGGCATTAGAGGAGCAAAGTGTGCAGGCTAGGTTGTGGTAGGAAAACAGCAAGGTGAGGTAGGAGGAGGCAAGGCACCTGAGTGCTTTAAAGCGGATGGTGAGGAGTTTCTGTTTGATGCAGAGGTGGACGGACAACCACCGGAGGTTCTTGAGGAATGGGGAAACATAAACTGAACGTTTTTCTAAATAAATGATCCAGGAAACAGAATGAAGTATGGATTGGAGTGGGGAGACAGGCAGGTCAGCAAGGAGGCTGATATAGTCTTCAAGGCATGATAGAATAAGTGCTTGGACCCTCTGCAGCAGCATTCCCCACTGGATTTACCACTCCCATGCACGGGAAGAGGTGCCCTCTATAATGTAACTTCCTACTTTCACAAGATTTGGGTCTACATTTCAAAAGCCTGGAAAACTGATTGTGGGCAGAGAATATATCTGCAACTCTAATGCATTGAACTTTCCCAAGTGCTTGGCACAGTGCTCTGCACATGATAATCACTCAATGAATACCATTGATGTTGAAGAAAAGCCACATCACATGGGAGGTTTTACACTGACTCCTGTTGCAGCTAAAGCTCAGAAAAACTTCTGTTCTCGAGACCGTGGATACTAGGCTTCTCAGTTTAAGAATACTTAAAATTTAATATTATTTATCTCTAGACCCCTACTTCACTATATCTAAGCTGTTTATCATTCAAAAGTCAAAAGCAACTGCTTAAATTCCATAGATTTCATTGTTCAAAATGAACATATTTCAAGCCAGATGGTTTACAGTTCATGTATTTGTTGCTGTTTTCCTGCCACAACTAAATATTGAAGATACATATTTGTGATCATGAGAAGGTTTGCAAACCATCTTTTCTTTCTGCTATTTTATGCTACGCCCTCACAGATCCTCTTGTTTTACATTACTGTGTACTATGGTGAGAGGGGTTCTGGTGATTCAAACAATATATTACCCCCTTTTGATTTAATAGTTAGGAGGAGGATGAAATACAATAAAAAGTCTTTCTGTAAATCAATATTTCTTATAGCGCCCATGTACACTACAGCAAATAGGAAAGCCAATGAATATCTATTGAAATGTTGTGTTTTCATAATCCTTTTAGACAAGCGTGGAAGTTTACTTTTAATCTACTCTATGCCTTACACATCAGGCTGCCACACTTGGAGATCAGAGTAATGAAAGTTGAAAATTTTATATAAAGGTTTTTGAAAGACACTGCGGGACCCCAAGACCATGTCTAATTCTCACTTGTATATTCTTTCCCAGGGCTTTGTAATCAATCAATCAATGGTATTTACTGAGTGCTGACAGTGTGCAGAGTACTGTACTAAGTGCTTGAGCGAGTACAATATAATATTTTGTAGTCACACTCCCTGCAAACAATGAGCTTACAGTCTACAGTCTAGAGCTTACAGACATTAATACAACTACATAAATTACAGATATGGACTTAAGTGCTCTGAATAAAGGGAGCAAATTCAAGTGAAAGGGTGACACTGATGGAAGTGGGAGATGAAGAAAAGAGGGCTTAGTCAGGGAAGGCCTCTTGGAGGAGATGTGCCTTCAGTAGGGCTTTGACGGTGGATAGACTAATTGTCTGTGGGATATGAAGAGGGCCGGCATTCCGGATCAGATTAAAGATGTGGGTGACGGTCAGTGGCAAGATTAATAATAGCAATAATAATAATAATGATGGTATTTGTTAAGCCCTTACTATGTGCCAAGCACTGTTCTAAGCCCTGGGGTAGATAAAAGATAATCAGGTTGTCCCATATGGGGCTCACAGTCTAAATGCCCATTTTACAGATGAGGGAACTGAGGCACAGAGAAGTTACGTGACTTGCCCCAGGTCACACTGCAGACAAGTGGCAGAGCCAGGATTAGAACCCACGTACTCTGACTCCCAAGTCTGTACTCTTACCACTAAACCATGCTACTTCTGGGCATAAAGGTACAATGCTCTGCACATGGTAAGTGCTTAATAAATAATATTACTACCACTAAGCATATTTAGGCTATGCAAGGAGTGAACCAGAGTTTATGCAGGTAGCTAGCAGTGTAGAAAAAGAATAGTGGCAGTGAACTATAAAACTCTACCTTCTCTTCTCAATAAGGACACTATATATGATCAATCAATCTATCAATCAATGGTACTTATTGGGCACTTACTATGTGCAGAACACTGTGAAGTGTCTGGAAGAATATAATATAGTAGACATAATAATAATTATGGCATTTGTTAAGCACTTACTATGTGCCAAGCACTGTTCTAAGCACTGGATAATGATGGTATTTCTTAAGCACTTACTGTGTGCCAAGCACTGTTCTAAGTGGTGGGGGAGATACAAGGTAATCAGGTTGTCCCACTTGGGGCTCACAGTCTTAATCCTTATTTTACAGATGAGGTAACTGAGGCACAGAAAAGTTAAGTGACTTGCCCAAAGTCACACAGATGATAAGTGGCAGAGCTGGGATTAGAACCCATGACCTCTGACTCCCAAGCCCAGGCTTTTTCCACTAAGCCATATTGCTTCTCCTGCCCTCAAGGAGTTTACCATCTCATGAGTGTGTCCCCTCTCAAAATCAAGCCGGAACATTAGCTAATGTTGGACACTGAGATTTCCACCAGGCAGGTATTATTCCCCATACAGGGGAAAGACAGATTATTAATAAGAAACAAACCCTAACAGACTAGGCACTATGGATCTTAGAAGTAATCTGAACCAGGAAGTGCAGGAAGTGGAAAATTGAAAGTCCATAGATAAAGATATCAGGGCTTGTGTGGGAAGAGAGAGGCTCACCTGAGGGGTGAAAATCATTCTACAACCATCACTCCAACAGACTCTGCCCTTCTTACCTCATGGGTTTAATCATCTGCTCCCGTTAACTTAAAGGGGTAAAGAATCTGAAGAATCATTCTAAAGAGGCAGTCACAGGGAAAGCTTGCTCAGAGTCACTAACAGGCAACCAGCTTCACCTCACTGATGTCAGGCAAATTAGACTGATGCTTTTTCCAAGCAACGGATGGTTTCCCACTTCTGTTCACAAAATTTTATATGTTCATCAAGAAATTACTGACTAATTGGCTCCAATCAAGAAACAACATTAACCGGAATCATTAGAGCTATTGGACTGGGCTTCTCTAACATTCAATGGTTGGATCAATTCTCTAGAGGTCTTTACCAACTCTATTATTAGCACTGTTCTTCTATCATTCTAGAAGTTGGGATTCAATATAGCAGAAATTGTTTTAATGTTCAGTGTTTTAAATTATTAAGATATAGTAGGAAAATCGGTTGCCCAGCCATGTTAAATCTCGTTAGGCAGTTTTAAGAGAACAAAAGTTTTTATGTTGAAGGCTATTACAGTTTAGAGGAGCTATAAGAGAAGGGGCTGAGAGAGGAGAAATAAATGTTCAGACTCTTAGAGCATATTTCCAAAAATGGATCCACTCACGATGGGACCATGCCCTCTTTCTTTCCCAAAGACATTTTACAAAGTGTTTTATATTCCCTAAGTGCTTAGTACAGTGCTGTGCACATAATAAGCACTCAATAAATATGATTGATTGATTGTGTTAATCGTCTTCGGTGAAAGACAGCTGAACCCATTCGCTCCCATGGCTTCAACTATCATCTCTACGCTGATGACACCCAAATCTACATCTCTGCCCCTGCTCTCTCCCCCTCCCTCCAGGCTTGCATTTCCTCCTGCCTTCAGGACATCTCCTTCTGGATGTCTGCCCGCCACCTAAAACTCGACATGTCCAAGATTGAACTCCTTGTCTTCCCTCCCAAACCCTGCCCTCTCCCTGACTTTCCCATCACTGTTGATGGCACTACCATCCTTTCCGTCTCACAAGCCTGCAACCTTGGTGTCATCCTCGACTCCGCTCTCTCATTCACCCCTCACATCCAAGCCATCACCAAAACCTGCTGGTCGCAGCTCCGCAACATTGCCAAGATCCGCCCTTTCCTCTCCATCCAAACCACTACCCTGCTCGTTCAAGCTCTCACCCTATCCTGTCTGGACTACTGCATCAGCCTCCTCTCTGATCTCCCATCCTTGTGTCTCTCCCCACTTCAATCCATACTTCATGCCACTGCCCAGATTGTCTTTGTCCAGAAACGCTCTGGACGTGTTACTCCCCTCCTCAAAAATCTCCAGTGGCTACCAATCAATCTGCGCATCAGGCACAAACTCCTCACCCTCGGCTTCAAGGCTCTCCATCACCTTGCTCCCTCCTACCTCACCTCCCTTCTCTCCTTCTACAGCCCGGCCCGCACCCTCCGCTCCTCTGCCGCTAATCTCCTCACCATGCCTCGTTCTCACCTGTCCCACCGTTGACCCCTGTTCCAAGTCCTCCCCCTGGCCTGGAATGCCCTCCCTCCGCACAACCAAGCTAGCTCTGTTCCTCCCTTCAAAGCCCGACTGAGAGCTCACCTCCTCCAGGAGGCTTTCCCAGACTGAGCCCCCTCCTTCCTCTCCCCCTCCTCCCCTTCCCCACCCGCCTCCTTGCCTCCTTCCCCTCCCCACAGCACCTATATATATGCATATATGTTTGTACATATTTATTACTCTAGTTTACTTGTACATATATATTCTATTTATTTTATTTTGTTAATATGTTTTGTTTTGTTGTCTGTCTCCCCCTTCTAGACTGTGAACCTGCTGTTGGATAGGGACCATCTCTATATGTTGCCAACTTATACTTCCCAAGCACTCAGTACAGTGCTCTGCACACAGTAAGTGCTCAATAAATACAATTGAATGAATGAATGAATGAAAGTCGAGAGACAATATTTTGAATTCAGGACTTAATACCATCTTCTCAGTGGAACTCAACTCCCTCACTCCCCTGGACTTTCACCAATTTCATATCATTTACCCACAGCCATGGATATATTACACAATCTGCTTTCCTCCCCTCCTGTGTACGAGCTGCAGAGTGTGGCTGGTAGAAACCTAGACATGAGGCCAACTCAAATTCATATTCATCTGCTTTAATTCTTCCTTCTCTTCCATCTGGCAACAATAATTCTCCATACTTATTGACTACCATGTTCATTTCCCATGACAGCTGTTTCAGACTTTCAACACTGTCCTTGAACTCCCTGTCTCCCCACACCTTCTGGCTCTTGCCCCTTACGACTAGGCCATGTACTGCGCTGGTGAAATTGAAACCATTAGGCATTGTCTCCCTCCCTCCTCCAGCCCCATCTTCAATTCTCCCATCCTTCCCAGCAGTACCTGAGGAGAAGACTTTCGGCCTCCTCTCAGATTCTATCCCCTCCTGCTGTGCTTCTGAACTCATCCCTTTATCACCTTATCAAAGAAATTGTCCCCTTCCTTTTTCCCTCCCTGATGACCATCTTCAACCACTCACTTTCCAATGGCTCCTTCCCCACTGCTTTCAAGCTTATCCATGTATCTTCTATTTTTAAAATACTATTTCTTGATGCCAAGGCAAGCTCCAGTTATCACCCCATTTCTCCAAACTCCTTGAACAAGTTGTCTACAGCTACTGCCTCCACTTCAATTCTTGGCTCGACCCTTACTTGGAAGAGTACAATACAGCACCATTGGCAGACAGTTCCCTGCCTATAGGGAGTTTTGGGTCTAGAGGGGGAGACCAACATTAAAGAATTTGGCTTCCACCCCACACTTCACTCCACAGAAACAATACTATTAAAGTCACCAAAGACGTGCTTCCTGCCAAGTTCAATGGCCTCTACTCCATCTAAATCCTTCTCAACCTTTCTGCTGTCTTCAAATTGTGGACCACCCCCTTGTCCTGGAAATATTTTCTAACCTTGTCTTCACTGACAGTGTCTCTTACTGGTTCTCCTCCTGTCTGTCTGACTATTCCTTCTGTCACATTCAAATGCTCTTCCTCTGCCAACCTCCTATCCTGAAACTGTGGAATGCCTCAAGGTTTACTTTTGGGTTCCTTTCTATTCTTCATCTATACTCACTCCCTTAGAGAACTCATTCACCCCCATGGCTTCAAGTATCATCTCTACACAGATGACTCTCAAATTTATCTCTCCAGCCTTGACCTTTCCTCTGAAGTCTCTCCTTTTCTCCTGTCTTCAAGACACTGGAAAATGGAAAAAGCACAGACCCAAAAATCAGAGAACCTGTTTTCGAATACTTGCTTCACCACTTGTCTGCTTTGTGATCTTGGACAAGTCATTTAACTTCCCTGTGCCTGTTACCTTATCTGTAAAATGGGAATTTAGACTGGGAGCCCTATGTGAAACAGGGACTGTGTTCAACCTGTATATCTTGTATTTACCCCAGTACATAGTAAGCACATAACAAATACCATTAAAAAAGGACTCCTCTATTAGATGTCCTGGGTGTCCTCAAACTTAACGTGTACAAACAGGACTCCTCAACTTCTCACCTAAATCTTGTCCTTCCCCATCTTCCTTATCACTGTAGACAACACAATCACCCTCCCTGTCTCACAAGCCCATAACCTAGACATTATCATTGACTCCTCTCTTGCATTCAGGAGAATGCATGCATTCTCTTGCATCAGGCAGAAACTCCTCACCCTCGGCTTCGAGGCTCTCCATCACCTCGCCCCCTCCTACCTCACCTACCATCTTTCCTTCTACAGCCCAGCCCACACCCTCTGCTCCTCTGCCTCTAATCTCCTCACCATGCCTCGTTCTGGCCTGTCCCGCCATAGACCCCCCGCCCACATCATCCCCCTGGCCTGGAATGCCCTCCCTCCCCACATCCGCCAAGCTAGCTCTCTTCCTTCCTTCAAGGCCCTACTGAGAGCTCACCTCCTCCAGGAGGCCTTCCCAGACTGAGCCCCCTTCTTTCTCTCCCCCTCCCTCCCCCTCCATCCCCCCGCCTTACCTCCTTCCCTTCCCCACAGCACCTGTATATATGTATATATGCTTGTATGTATTTATTACTCTATTTATTTTACTTGTACATATCTATTCTATTTATTTTATTTTGTTAATATATTTTGTTTTGTTCTCTGTCTCCCCCTTCTAGACTGTGAGCCCACTGTTGGGTAGGGACCGTCTCTATGAGCTGCCAACTTGTACTTCCCAAGCGCTTAGTACAGTGCTCTGCAACAGTAAGCTCTCAATAAATACGACTGATTGATTGATTGATTGATTCAACCCACACATTCAATCTGACATCAAATTATGTCGGTTCTATCTTCACAACATCTCTAGAATCTGTTCTTTTCTTCTCCATGTTAATGTCAATCACACTGAACCAAGCACTCATCATTTTCTGCTTTATCTACTGCATCAGGCTCTTCAGTGACCTGCCTGCAGCCTATCTCTCCCTTCCCCATCCATACTTTATTCTATTGCCCTTATCATTTCTCTGAAAACATTTTCAATTCATAACTCCTCACTCTTTAAGAACTCCTTTAGTTGCCTATTCACCTCTGCATCAAAATAGAAATCAATCAATCAATCATATTTATTGATCACTTACTATGTGCAGAGCACTGTACTAAGCACTTGGGAGAATACAAGAGAATTAGCAGATACGTTCCCTTCCCATTACAAGTTTACCAACTGGAGGTAGAGACAGACATTAATATGAATAAAGAAATTACAGATATGTACATAAGTGCTGTGGGGCTGAGGCAGGGGTGAAGAAAGGGGAGCAAATCCAAGTTCACAGGTGATGCAGAAGGGAGAGGGAGAAGAAGAAATGAGAGCTTAGTCAGGGAAGGCTTCATGGAGGAGTTGTTCCTTCGATAAGACTTTGAAGATGAGGAGGGTAATTGTCTGTTGGATATGAAGAGGGAGGGGGTTCCAGGCCAGTGGCAGGTCATGGGTGAGATGTCAGCAGTGAGATAGATGAGATCAAGGTACAGTGAGTAGGTTGGCATTAGAGGAATAAAGTGGCAAATTGTGCAGGCTGGGTTGTAATGGGAGAGCAGTTAAGTAAGTTAGTAGTGGGCAAGGTGACTGAGTGCTTTGAAGTTGAAGTGATTTAACTCCCACTCTTTTATGTCAAGTTCAACAAACTTTCTCTAGATTCTCTTAGAATAATTCTGGATCTTCTCAGGTGTGACAGGAGTAATAAAATATGGCTCAGGTATCAGGCCCTAAAACATCCAGAAGTAGAGAAGGTGTAGCCAGTAGCATAGAGACAGCTCTGGTAGTTCCAGAGTTCCCAGTCAATCAATCAGTGGTATTTAGATAGATAAGAAAATGGAAGCTCAGAGAGGTTAAGTGAGTTGTCCAAAGTCACACAGCAGGGCAGTGGCAGAACTAGAACTAAAACCCAGGACTTCTGACTCTCAGTCCCCTGCTCTTTCTACTAGGAAATGCTGCAGTTGTAGTACCCTTGGCTGCTGCCAATGTGGCATATTGGAGGAGAACAAAATATAGTCTTCTAGACTGTAAACTCATAATGGGCAGGGAACATTTCCCCTAACTCTATGGTATTGTACTCTCCCAAGTGCTTAGCACAATGTTCTGCACATAGTAAGTGTTCAATAAGTACCACTGATTGACTGATAGTGGGGTGAGGGAAAGGAAACCTTTGGCATTGTTCTATCTAGCTGATCCCAGCCACATCAGAAGTATTCTGCATTAAAAAATGCATATAAAAAGTATAGAGTTATTAGTATAAAATTTTCATGTGTCTGCATAAATTAGAATTCTCTAAAAGTGTCAATGCCTTAATTTTCCTTTGTTCTCTTACATTTATCTGATAATTTGTTTCAGATGCCTGATGCCCAGAGAGACAGATGTTGACGGCCATGGCAATGGGCTAGTGTAGAAGAGAGCCACGGGAGCCACAGAGATGGCACAAAAACATAGAGCCTCCAAAGAGTACAGAAGGGGAGAGCAGAACGCTGAGGGCAGTGAGTCAATCAATCAATCGTATTTATTGAGTGCTTACGGTGTGTGCAGAGCACTGTATTAAGCACTTGGGAGAGTACAGTATATCAATAAACAGAGGACAGTCTAGAAGGTAGTTACAGAGGAGTCAGAAGGCCCAGAGAGATTGGAAAAGGGGGTGTGGGCTGACGAGGGTCATAGAGAGTTGGGTTACTGAATCCTGAAGCCCTTCCCCCCACACACAAAAATCTATCCCCCACTCTCTACTGATGGTAAATTTAAGCCTGAACAGTTTGGGTGACCACACCCAAAGACTAACACCCAAAGCAGTTTGGGTCATTTTGCAGGAGCCTCTGTCACCTTTTTCTTTTTTTCTTTTCAATAGTATTTGTTAAGCACTTACTATGTGTCAGGTACGGTTCTAAGCACCAATACTCAGGTTGGACATAGTCCATGTTCCACATGGGGCTCAAAGTTTTCATCCCCATTTTACAGATTAGGGAATTGAGGTACAGAGAAGTGAAGTGATTTGCCCAAGATCACACAGCAGACAAGTGGTGGAGCTGGGACTAGAACCCAGGGCCTTATGACTCAAAGGTCCGGGCTCTCGCCATTAGGCCACACTGTTTTTCCTCACTCTGGGCACTCTGTTTTGCCATCAGAGGTTAGGTTGGTCCTATGATTGCTAGAACTAGATTGTAAACTCCATGAGGGCAGGGATCATGACTACTTACTCCATTATACTTTCCCAAGCACTTAGTACCGTGCTCTACACTAAGACATTATTCAGGAAAGATCAGCACTTAATCGATTAACTGGGGTTTTGTCAGATCCCTCTTCAGTTAACTCAGAATAAAGTAAATTATGAGACTCTAATTATAATACCCTAATTGCTATTACTATCAAATTAACTATCATTTATTATTTGGACTCAAACCATGCCAGTAAAATATTTCCGTTGGAATTTACTAGTTTGGATCTCTTGTCTGTTGTCTGTTTAACCAATGTCAAGAACCCATAAGTGAGTGTCTGGCCTGGTGTAATCCCAAACCTGAGGCATTTTCAGAAGTAGCATGGCCTAGTGGATACACTCATTCACTCGTGTTTATTGAGTGCTGACTGTGTGCTGAGCACTGTACTAAGCACTTGAGAAGTACAAGTCGGCAACATATAGAGACTGTCCCTACCCCACAAAGGGCTCACAGTCTAGAAGGGGGAGACAGACAACAAAACAAAACATGTAGACAGGTGTCAAAACCATCAAAATAAATAGAATTATAGTTATATGCACATCATTAATAAAATAAATAGAGTAGTAATTATGTACAAGTAAAATAATAAATCACAGGCCTGGGAGTCAGAAGGACCTGAATTCTAGTCCTGGCTCTGCCACTTACCTGCTATGTGACCTTGGACAAGTCACTTCACTTTGCTGGGTCTCAGTTACCTCATCCATAAAATGGGGGTTATGACTGTGAGCTCCATGTGTGAGATGGACTGTGTACAATCTGATTGCCTTTTTTCTACCTATCCCAGTGCTTAGAAAAGTGCCTGGCACATAGTATGCACTTAACAAATTACATAAAACAACAAAAGAAGTCAGAACTTTTGGAAGGGAGCATGGAATAATTCTAGAGCATATGAAATGAGAGATCTTGATTTTTTAAAATGACCAAAACATGCTTCATTTTTAGGCACTTAATTCTCTGGTTGGATTTCCTTCTGCTTTCACATTTTGGTATATGAGCCAAATATGAACACCCCCCACCCCCCCCCGCACAAAAGGTAAATTAATGCAGCGTATTATAGCACACACAATTCCTTCCTGTTTAATGGGTTCTGCCAAATCTTGCATTAAAAGGCTGGAGCTCATAAGCCATATGATTTCAAAATCAGCCAAGCTTGAAAAAATATTGTCTCCGACATTCTCAGTGATCAAAGCAACCTCAATTACTGTATCATATTAACAAAGCTAAAATAAAGTATTTTAATTTTCAACCTTTTTGAACTGCAATTAGTCATCTAAACTGCATAGCCAACCTAGTTGATATATTTGCATAGGTAATTAATTATGATTTATTGAAAAGTGATTCATTTATAGAATTCTGGTCTCCATATCTTACAAATCATATTAACAAGGAATGTGCTTGTTTTCAAATCTTCTTTCATCACTTTAAGTATAGGTTTATGAGGTGTATTATGAAAATGCTTAATATATGTAAGGACTCTTTTTGTTCAAGGTTTTAGGAAGAGAAAACATTAGTGGGTATCTTGGATACTTCTGAAAGCATATCAATGTCTTTGTAGCACAAAAGCCCAATAACAATCAATCAACCAATCAATGCTATTGAGTGTTAACTGTGTGTAGAGCACTGTACTAAGCACTTGGGAGAGTGCAATGCAGTAGAGCTGGTAAACATATTCCCTGACCACATGGAGCTTACAGTTCATAGAGGGAGATAGATGTTAAATAGCGAATTATAACAGCGACTGTAATGGCAATACCATTACATTGAGTTGAGGTAGGAGTCCGTATTTCTTGTGGGAAGGTTCTTGACTATGGAGTAGTCTATGGACTATGGAGCAGAAACTCCTCACCCTGGGCTTCAAAGCTCTCCATCACCTTGCCCCCTCCTACCTCACCTCCCTTCTCTCCTTCTACAGCCCAGCCCGCACCCTCCACTCCTCCGCCGCTAATCTCCTCACCGTACCTCGTTCTCGCCTGTCCCGCCATCGACCCCCGGCCCACGTCATCCCCCGGGCCTGGAATGCCCTCCCTCTGCCCATCCTCCAAGCTAGCTCTCTTCCTCCCTTCAAGGCCCTACTGAGAGCTCACCTCCTCCAGGAGGCCTTCCCAGACTGAGCCCCTTCCTTCCTCTCCCCCTCGTCCCCCTCTCCATTCCCCCCATCTTACCTCCTTCCCTTCCCCACAGCACCTGTATATATGTATATATGTTTGTACATATTTATTACTCTATTTATTTATTCATTTATTTTACCTGTACATATCTATTCTATTTATTTTATTTTGTTAGTATGTTTGGTTTTGTTCTCTGTCTCCCCCTTTTAGACTGTGAGCCCACTGTTGGGTAGAGACTGTCTCTATATGTTGCCAATTTGTACTTCCCAAGTGCTTAGTATGGTGCTCTGCACACAGTAAGCGCTCAATAAATACGATTGATGATGATGATGATGGAGTATGTTTATTCCTTTAGTTCCAAGTTGCTGACCTTTAAAAGCCACTGTTTTCCCTGGTTTGGACCCACTGAGAGATGTGCTGGTTTTTCAGCAGTTCATTTTTTATTGCCTTGCCTATTCATATGTGATTCAGCAGTTTGTTGGCATAAGTGGATTGGTGAAAAGTCAGTCAATCAATCAATCAACCAATCATATTTATTGATAATTTATTTTTTAATGGAATTTGTTAAACACTTACTATTTGTCCAACACGCTTCTAAGCTTATTGTGTGCAGGGTACTGTACTAGTGACACATTCCCTGTCTACTATGAGCTTACAGTCTCCAGAGTGGTCTTTGATAAAGAGGTCATTCTGGGGGAGGTTAAGAGGAGCTAGATGAGGAATGTCTGGAGTTAGGGGTAATGAGAAGTAGGGAATTAATCAATCAATTGTATTTATTGAACACTTACTGTGTGCAGAACATTGTACTAAGCACTCAGGAGAGTACACTATAACAATGTAATGAACACATTACCTGCCCACAGCGACCTTACAGTCTAGAGGAGGAGACACACTATAAGTAAATATTGTACAGCTATGCACATAAGTGTTGTGTGGCTGAGAGAGGGGTAAATAGTGTGCAAATCCAAGTGCAAGTGTGGCACGGATGGGAGAGGGATGAGGGTAAATGCCCCTGGCCTGGAATGCCCCCCCCCCCCGGCCTGGAATGCCCTCCTCCTGGCCTGGAATGCCCTGCCCCTGGCCTGGAATGCCCTCCCTCTGCACATCCACCAAGCTAGCTCTCTTCTTCCCTTCAAAGCCCTACTGAGAGCTCACCTCCTCCAGGAGGCCTTCCCAGACTGAGCCCCCTCCTTCCTCTCATTCATTTATTCATTCCCCCTCCTCCCTCTCCCCCACTCTTGCCTCCTTCCCCTCCCCACAGCACCTGTATATATGTTTATACATTTTTATTACTCTATTTATTTATTTTATTTGTGCATATTTATTCTATTTATTTTATTTTGTTAATATGTTTTGTTTTGTTCTCTGTCTCCCCCTTCTAGACTGTGAGCCTGCTGTTGGGTAGGGACCATCTCTATATGTTGCCAACTTGTACTTCCCAAGCACTTAGTACAGTGCTCTGCACACAGTAAGTGCTCAATAAATATGATTGAATGAATGAAAGAAATGAGGACTTAGTTGAGGAAGACCTTTTGGAGATGTGATTTTAATAAGGCCCTAAGGTGGGCTTTGAAGGTATGTCAGATATGAACGGGCTTGGAGTTCCAGGCCAGATTCAGGACTTGGTTGAGGGGTCAGCAGCAAGATAGATGAGGTCGAGGTATAGCGAGTAGATAGGCATTAGTGGAGTGGAGTGAGCATGTTGGATTGTAGTAGGAAATCACCAAGGTAAAAAAGGAAGGGGCAAGGTGATTCAATGATTTTAAGCAGATGGTAAGGAGTATGTTTGATGTGGAGGCAGACAGGGAACCACTAGCGGTTCTTGAGGAGTGGGGAAACATGGAGTGAACAGTTTGTAGAAAAATGGAAAGGGCAGCAGAGTAAAATATGAACGGGGGGAGGAGAGACAGGAGGCGGGGGGTCAGCAAGGAGGCTGATGCAGCAGTGAAGGGAGGAAATTTGCTGTCTATGTGCTGTACCAACCACTGTACTAAGCCCTGGGGAAGATACAAGATAATGGGCTCCATGTGGGGCTCACAGTTAGGGAGCATGAGGCAAAGGAAGTACCAGGGAAAGAAACTGAAAGGGAACAGTCCTGTATGAGGTGAACTAGGAGAGAACTGAATCAGAAAATACTAGGTAGGTAATGTTTCCAGGAAAAGGGAGTAGTCCACAGTTTCCAAGATATTTGAGAGGTCGAGGAGGATTAGGATGAAGTAGACTCTGCTAGCTCCAACAAGAAGGAGGGGAATTTTGGTGAAGGGAGATCTGGAACGGGGAGTAAGAGAGGGAGCAGTGTGAACAACTGGGAGGAGAAAAGGTAGATGGAGGTGGACTGACTGCATTTGCACTAGCCCTACTAGGCCAAGACTGATTTAACAAAATTCTCCTTGTAAGTGCATTTTATCACCTTATTAACAGGCTTACGTATACTCCTTCAAACAGATTCCTGTTGTTGACTTTTCCGATGCTTAAGCGGGGAGTCTATTTTTTATGATTACATATTAATTAAATATTCTGATTACACTGCATTATGATTACATGTTCACTAGCTTCAGGCTTTCCAAAGGCAGTGTTTGGGACGAACATGAAGTAGTCTTTCATAAATTACCACTTAATAAAAGAAAAGAAGCGTAACCAATTATAATTAAGTGTTTGAGTGCTAACCTATTTTAAGAAATAAATTCTGTGGAATTTGGGCTCCTTTGTATTCTGTGAAGCTAAAAATGCAGTAGCTAAAATCGACCTTGTTAAATAAATGAGGTGCAAAATATGATGTACCTTAAAATTGTTCCAGGCTGGTGGGGAAAATCCACAATATTCTTCATTCTGTCTCTGACAATTAAAAGTATCCAATGTTTATCTTGTCCTTAAAATCCTGGGCCTGCAAGTGTACAAAAAAACAAAACAAGACAAAAAAACATGTTTTTTAGCCAGATAGCAAGAACAGGAAGTTTAGGAGTGTGCACATAAATATGTTTTTCAATCCTACCTAATTTAGAAGGCATTTGATGTTTTGGCTGCCACAAAGTGAGAAAGAGAGAGAGAGCAAGAAAAAAGAGAGAGAGAGAGAGAGAGAGAGAGAGAGAGAGAGAGAGAGAGAGAGATAATGTGTGTGTATATACAGGCATGACAGACGTTGACAATGGAATTTCCAACATCTCTGGGGCACATGGTTTTAAATAAAAATTATGTGCATCAGTCATGGCACATGGTAATGCAGGTCCAAGCCACACACCCTTTTCCACCAAGCTCTCTTTGGTGTTGAGCCTCCTGGAGGAGGAGGAGAAGGGAGGAGAAGAGAGGAGGCTGTTTTACCTCTTCTCCAGTTTGACCATTTCTAACCCGTGAAAGCAGGTCCCAGAAAGCTCCAAGGCTGCAATGAAAAATGAACTACCAAACTTGGAACTGAAACAAAATACCACCCTGGGAAATCACCAACCAGTGCTAGGGCCTGTGCATCCAGATGAGACACTTCTGTTACGTGTTACTGGGTTCAGCTATAAATCCTTCACACAGAGGCAGAACAGCCCCTCCTCAAGGGTTGCTTGTTGGCATACATGCACCCTTTGGCTGTTTATGCCATTTAAATGACTAGTTTGGAGGAGAAAATAGGTATGGAATTTTTTTTTAATTTGGTCTCATAATGCACTTCTAGCTAGTGTTGTGACACCATCTTCCTTCTCCTCTGCTCCTTTTACAATTCCCCAATTTTCCATTCATTTATTCCATTGTATTTATTGAGCGCTCACTGTGTGCAGAGCACTGTACTAAGCGCTTGGGAAGTACAAGTTGGCAACATATAGAGATAGTCCCTACCCAACAACGGGCTCACAGTCTAGAAGGGGGAGACAGACAACAAAACAAAACATGTGAACAGGTGTCAAGTCATCAGAATAAATAGAAATAAAGCTAGATGCACATCATTAACAAAATAAATAGAATAGTAAATATGTACAAGTAAAATAAATAGAGTAATAAATCTGTACAAACATATATACAGGTGCTGTAGGGAAGGGAAGGAGGTAGGGCGGGGGGATGGGGAGGGGGAAAGAAAAGAGGGGTCTCAGTCTGGGAAGGCCTTCTGGAGGAGGTGAGCTCTCAGTAGGGCTTTGAAGGGAGGAAGAGAGCTAGCTTGGCAGATGTGTGGAGGGAGGGCATTCCTGGCCAGGGGGAGTATGTGGGCTGGGGGTCGACGGCAGGACAGGCAAAACGAGGTACAGTGAGGAGGTTAGTGGCAGAGGAGCAGAGGGTGCAAGCTGGGCTGTAGAAGGAGAAAAAGGAGGTGAGGTAGGAGGGGGCGAGGTGATGGAGAGCCTTGAAGCCAAGAGTGAGGAGTTTTTGCTTTATGCGTAGGTTGACTGGCAGCCACTGGAGATTTTTGAGGAGGGGAGTAACATGCCCAGAGCATTTCTGCAGAAAGATGATCTGGGCAGCAGCGTGAAGTATAGATTGAAGTGGGGAGAGAAAGGAGAATGGGAGATCAGAGGGGAGGCTGATGCAGTAATCCAGTTGGGATAGGATGAGAGATTGAACCAGCAAAGTAGCAGTTCACATTCTGGAGCAGCATGGCTTAGTGGACAGAGCACAGGTCTGGGAGTCAGAAGGACCTGGGTTCTAGCCCCGGTTCTGCCACTTGTCTGCTGCATGACCTTGGGCAAGCCACTCCACTTCTCTGTGCCTCTGTCACCTCATCTGTAAAATGGGAATTAAGAGTTTGAGCCCCATGTGGGACTGGATTTTATCTAACCTGATTAACTTGTATCTACCCCATCACTTGGTACATGCCTGGCACATAATAAACAATTAACAAATAGCAGTAAAAAAGAATTCAGGACTAAATAGCATTTGCATACCAAGATTGAAAATCAGCTGGGGATGAGCCAGGGGGTGGGGGTGAGGGATTGCATGTTTTGACATCTGTCTCCCCAACTCTAGACTGTGAGCTTATTGTGGGCAGGGACTGTCACTGTTTGTTTTTGTATTGTACTTTCCCAAGAGCGTAGTATAGTGCTCTGCACACAGTAAGCTCTCAATAAATATGATCGATTGAATGAATGAATCCTGCAGTAGCTGAAACCTGCCACTCGGCACATCTCTGTCTGATCACAGTGATTGTTCAGGATCCTTGCTGTCCTCTGTTTCAATCAATCAATCAATCAATCGTATTTACTGAGTGCTCACTGTGTGCAGAGCACTGTACTAAGCACTTGGGAAGTACAAGTTGGCAACATACAGAGACAGTCCCTACCCAACAGTGGGCTCACAGTCTAAAAAGTGGGCTCACAGTCTAAAAAGTGGGCTCACAGTCTAAAGAGTGGGCTCACAGTCTAAAAATCCAATCAGAGATGGGAGGCACAGTCAGATGAAAAATTCTTCCTGTAGACTGAAAGTACCTTGTGGGCATGGATCGCATCTCTCAACTCTGTTGTATTATCCTTTCCCACGTGCTTAGTACAGTGCTCTGTGCACAGTAAGTACGCAACAAATGCCATTGATTGACTGTTTGATGGCAAGAACCACGTGTTACCTTTACCCCCTTCCTCTCAGTCGCAACTGCTGCTGTCTCTGGTATAGACCAGAGTGAATTCTGCTCTTCAAATAGGCTATCCATAGTGAGTGCTTTTCAAAAGAATATAAAAGGGCCAATTAACTACTCTCCAATCCAAATGATGCTGGATTTTTCTGTAAAAACCACTGAGAGAAATAAAAAAAAATTATCCTTTTGTCTGCTGATATTATTTGTCTAAACCCTTGTGCATTGTCTTCCTTTTTTTTTTTATGAAGTTTGAAGTATGACTACTGAGTTTCCCTGGAAACAGAAGTGCTTTAGTGGTAGATAGAATAGATATGGGATTTCTTGCTGCCCCATGCCATCGTAGAAAGATCGGCATGAGAGTTCCCTTCAGAGTAAAGTCAAAAATCAAACTTTATTTACTGTCAAGATTGTAACGAATTTGAGGGCAGGGCTCATGTCTACAAACTGTATTGTATATTCTCAAGTGCTTTAGTAAACAGTACTGCACACAGTAAGTGCTCCATAAACACCGCTGATGGATGGTTTTTCATTCATTCATTCATTCAATTGTATTTATTGAATGCTTACTGTGTGAAGAACACTCTACTAAGCACTTGGAAAGTACAATACAGCAAAAAAGAGAGACCATCCCTACCCACAACGGTCTCACAGTCTGGAGGAGGGGAGACAGATATCAATAGTGGTGTAAAACAGGCATCAATATAAATAGAATTATAGATATACACATAGAGACATAAATGCTGTGGGGTGGGGAGGGGGGGAAAAGCAAGAAGACTGAGTTATGGTGGCATGGAAGGGAGTGGGAGCTGAGGAAAAGTGGGGCTTAGTCTGGGAAGGCCTCTTGGAGGAGGTGCGCCTTCAGTAGGGCTTTGAAGTTGTGAAGAGTGATTGGTGGATTTGAGAAGGGAGGGCATTCCAGGCCAGAGGTAGGACGTTGGTCAGGAGTCAGAGGCAAGATAGGTGGGATTGAGGGACAGCGAAAAGGTTAGCACCAGAGAAGCGGAGTGTGCAGACTGGGATGTAGAATGAGAGAAAGGAGGTGAGGTAGGAGGGGACAAGGAGATGGAGACCTTTGAAGCCAATAGTGAGGAGATTTTGTTTGATATGGAGGTTGATAGGCAACCACTGGAGATTTTTGAGGAGGGGGGTGACATGCCCTGAATGTTTATGTAGAAAGTTAATCCGGGCTGTGGAGTGAAGTATTGATTTATGGGAAAAGGTAGGTTGGGAGGACAGAAAGGAGACTGATGCAGTAATCTAGGCAGGATAGGATGAGTGATTGTACTAACATGGTAGTGGTTTGGATGGAAAGGAAAGGGCAGATCTTGGTGATGTCGCGAAGGTGACACAGACAGGATTTGGTGATGGATTGGATATGTGGGTTGAATGAGAGGGCAGAGTCAAGGATGACACCAAAATTACGGGCTTGTGAGATGGGATGGATGGTTGTGCTGTCTACAGTGACAGGAAAGTTCGGGAGAGAACAGGATTTGGGAGGGAAGATAAGAAGCTCTGTTTTTTGGAGGTGAGGGGACTAAATTTATATTAAACCTATAAAATGTTTTAAAACCTTATAACTGCAAGATGGAGAGAGGAATAATTCACAAAGAAGGGGCCTTTAAATTCCACTCTCCTTGGTGGGATTTGGGAAAAAATGAAGATTTTAAAACAATAATGCTCTCAGAGATGTGGTAGGTCAGAAAAACAAACAAGCTTAGAAAACTTCATTGGGAGGCTTTGTTCTGTATGTTTCTCTTGAAGCTGAAAAAGTTCAGTTAATTACTCTATGTAAACATTATTTAAATCACTACTGCTATCTCTGTTCAGATTGGGGGTAATTTAAAAAGGTGTGACAATCACAGTTTAGTTTCAGTACTGGTTTAATCAAAATTAATTATCTGACTTGGGGTTTATCTACATTATGCTGAATCTGCTAAGTAAACTTTTAGTAGTTACAAGGAAACAAAATAATTGATTCCAGGCTGATTTTGAAAATGAAGGACATAGCATTACCCAATTGTTGTACATGGCATGTGCAGTCAAGGAAGAATACCCTCATTATTTACACTTTTTCAATCAATTAATCCAATGGCACTTATTGAGCACTAACTGTGTGCAGAGCATGGTACTTAGCGTTTGGGAGAGTACCAGAGAATTGGTCAACCCCATCTCTGCCCTCCAGGAGCTTGCAATCATAGCTCAAATTTCCAGACTAAGTATACCCAATCCTCTGAGACCTCGCAAAACACTATTTAGGGAAATCTCATCCTGTAGGACAGCAGTCCCTAGGTCTTTGCGGATATAAGAGGCAGCATGGCCTGGTGGATAAAGTACGGGCCTGGGAGTCAGAAGGACCTGGGTTCTAATCTCAGCTCTGCCACTTGTCTGCTGTATGACTGTGCAAGTCACTTAACTTTCCTGGGTCTCAGTTACCTCACCTGAAAAATGGGGATTAAGGCTTCAAGGCTCTCCATCACCTCGCCCCCTCCTACCTCACCTCCCTTCTCTCCTTCTACTGCCCAGCCCGCAACCTCCGCTCCTCCACCGCTAATCTCCTCACTGTACCTCGTTCTCGCCTGTCCCGCCGTCGACCCCCGGCCCACGTCATCCCCCGGGCCTGGAATGCCCTCCCTCTGCCCCTCCGCCAAGCTAGCTCTCTTCCTCCCTTCAAGGCCCTGCTGAGAGCTCACCTCCTCCAGGAGGCCTTCCCAGACTGAGCCCCTTCCTTCCTCTCCCCCTCGTCCCCCTCTCCATCCCCCCATCTTACCTCCTTCCCTTCCCCACAGCACCTGTATATATGTATATATGGTTGTACATATTTATTACTCTATTTATTTATTTATTTATTTATTTTACTTGTACATTTCTATCCTATTTATTTTATTTTGTTGGTATGTTTGGTTCTGTTCTCTGTCTCCCCTTTTTAGACTGTGAGCCCACTGTTGGGTAGGGACTGTCTCTATGTGTTGCCAATTTGTACTTCCCAAGCGCTTAGTACAGTGCTCTGCACATAGTAAGAGCTCAATAAATACGATTGATTGATTGATTGATTGATTGACTGTGAGCCTCATGTGGGACAGAGACTGTGCCCAACCTGATTACCTTGTGTCGACCCCAGCGCTTAGAACAGTGCTTGACACAATGCTTGACACATAGTAAGTACTTAATAAATACCATCATTATTACTATGGATTTGTTCTCTGTTTAGCCAAATCAAAGTTGGCTGTGTAGTCATTGACTGCTCTGGCCTGGTCCCCAGCTCTCACTGACTGCTGTCTCCTTGATGGCCTTCAACCACAGCCCAGAGTCCCCAGTAATAACAATATTAATTGTGGTATTTGGTAAGTGCTTACTATGTGTTAAGCACTCTTCTAAGCACTGGGAAAGATACAGCATGATTGGGTCAGACACAGTAACTGTCCCAAACAGGGCTCACAATTTAAGTAGGAGGGAGAAAAGGTATCAAACCCCCCATTTTATAGGCGAGGTAACTGAGGCACAGAGTAGTGAAGTGACTTGCCCAAGGTCACAAAGCAGAGGTGGAGGAGCCAAGAGTAGAATCCAGATCATCTGATTCTCAGCTCCAGGGTCTTTCCACTAAGCCATGTTGCTCAGTGGCTAACTGGTATCTCCCTCCTCCCTCTTCTCCTCCTCCAGAGAAAAACGGTTGCTGGATAAACTCTCCAGTGCTTTAAATGCTGCAGCATCAATCAATCAGTCAATCACATTAACTGATCAGGTGCAGAGGGTACTCTTGTTTTCACCTCATTTGTGAGGGTTTCTGTAACCAAACCCCTGAATGCTAAGAGACTGCTGAACTGGAGAGTTCTTCAGGCAGGTGCCTGAGCATAAAAAGTTCTTTCCAATCCTGCAGTACAGGGTACCCAAACACTCTTGTGATGTTGGACTACTTCCTAAGTCCAAACAGTGTTCCAATCAAAATGTGGAATGAAAACAAATTATGTCAGACTTGAATGCATTGATATAAAATTTGCAACTCATGATAAGGGTATTTTGTCTTTTGAGTTTTTTAAGAGAGAAAAATAAATACTGCCAAGGATCAAATAGTTAGATAATCAAATAGAACCACCCAAAATTCATTCAAAACTTTAAAAAAGGAATTGTTCTAATTCTGGCTCCACCACTTTTCTGTTGTGTGACCTTGAGCAAGCAACTTCACTTCCCTGTGACTCAGTTACCTCATCTGTAAAATGGGGATTGAGACTGTGAGCCCATGTGGGACCAGGATTTTGTCCAACCCAATTTGCTTATATCCACTCCAGTGTTTTGTACAGTGCCTGTCACATAGTAAGTGCTTAATAAATGCCATTATTATTCTTATTAATATTATTAATTGTGGTTGGAGAGAAAGGCCAGCTGATGCCATTTTCCCAAAGTTCTAGATAATGTATTCCTGCTTGTCTCTGGAGTGCTCTGTCTAGAGCTGGCAGGTTGTAAACCTGGGCCTTTGTGTAGGATTTTATGTCTCTCTGATGACTTCCTGAAACGTGCACTCTTCATACCCCACCCATTCCCCATTCAGATCAGCTTCCTGGTACAAAGGCTTCAAAGGTTAAGATGTGTTGTGGGTTGCTTAAGTTGCATTAGTCTACTCCATGACTAAAGGATGGCAGAGATGATGGGAGGTATTCCACTGCATCATGAAGCACTTCTCTGAGTAGCTTAATATGGGAGGAAGCTATGATGACCTTCAATCCATTCAGTGCCCGGCAAAAATTAAACTGAAGCAGCTTTCTGACTCTTGACATTCTACATCTGATTTCAGTGAAATATGGTACATAATTACTGGGAACGAATGCATATAAACGACCATAAAACCCAGTGACCTTTCAGGAAATAAGAAAGGTAAAAGGTTACTCAGTGTTACTGTTGTCACTCTCAAGCACTCATTATCAATAATGTAAACTTTGATGGTAAAGAAACTAGACTGCAAAACCAAACAATTCTTCCAAACTAGGTGCACATGTTAACATCAGGGTTTCCAGTAATCATAATTCAAAATATTTCTAGATGAAATTATACTCACTGCTTTTAAGATAGTCCTTTTTAATACTTTTCACCATTTTTTCCCTGAGGAATTTCAGCACCTTGATCATTCAGAAACAGACAGATCTGGGTTCAGATATTTCTACTTTGATATTAATTAAAATCATGGTAGTAACTGTATTGGTATGTGAAATGCTGCATATGTAAAAAATGTACATTATGTAAACTTACAGGGATGCTGCTTCTTGTATGTACACTGAATTTTGCTGTCTTAGTTATTTACTCATTTAGTCTTTTAACACACCCCATTATGTAAATCTCAAATATATGGCACATTCACAATTATGTCATACTGCTATTGCTGGAAAAAAATGTCCATGTAAATGGCATTAAAGAAGCAATTATAGAACAGTGCATCAGTTCATGTGATGAACTGAAAGCATGATGGCAATATAGTAGACATACATAACAAATAGCTTAATTATGACAATATTTCATATTATATGATGAGTTCTCATTGGAATGGTAGGTCAATGAAGAGCATTTGTATTTATTCAGATTTATCTGATGATCATTGGCATATAGCTGGCATTTCTGTACTCTGAAAAATAATACACTGGAGAAACAGAATGATTTAGAGTGAAATCACATCAAGAACTGTCAAGTATACTGAGGATTGGGCTAATCTAGGACTCCAGAAAAGTCCTGTTGGACTGTTGCTTGGGTGGATTGGGAGTAGAACTGATAGAAGGTAGAGGAGCTTCTGCTTTTTTTTTTTAATGGTATTTGTGCTTACTATATGTCAAACACTGTTCTAAGTCCTGGGGTAGATAAAAGTCAATTAGGTTGGACACAGCATGGACCTCACAGTCCACAGGAGGGAGAACAGGAGAACTGAGGCACAGAGAAGTTAAATGACTTGCCCAAGGTCACACAGCAAGCAATGGGCAGAGTTGGGATTAGAACACAGTTTCTCTGACTCCCAGGCCTCGCTGATCCTCATACACTTTTCATCCCCTCTTCTTCTCCATAGCCTGTTTTAAAGGACCAGAAAATATGTTAACAGAATGCAAAGTAAAAGTTATCTAGACCTGTACTATCAGGGAACAGGTACCCGCTATTGCAGAGGGGAGAGTCAGGATGAATATTTATTTCTTCAGAGTGGAAGAGTACTGAGAAATCTTAGTGGATCACCTGATAGATAACCACTGGAGATTATTACTTAATGGATACCACTCCCACTCCAGATGAATTTAGAATTGGTGTTATCAGCCTTTGATAATGATACATCAGTTAAATGTATGAGTTCATATACAGCAATCAATCAGTGGTATTTATTGAATGCTTACTGTGTGTAGAACATGGTCTGAGCACTTAGTGGTGATCTGGGATTAATCAACAAGGTAGTCAAGTTTTAGCAATTTAAGGTTTCTAGTTATTTTGCTGTAGGCTTTTAAGGTTCCTACTGATTTTGCCGTAGGCTTATTTCAGAGAAGCAAAGTGGCTTAGTGGAAAGAGCATGGGCTTGGGAGTCAAAAGTCACTGGTTCTAATCCTGGCTGTCAGCTGTGTGACTTTGGGCAAGTCACTTAACTTCTCTATGCCTCAGTTACCTCAGTTATCTGCAAAATGGGGATTAAGACTGTGAGCCCCATGTGGGACAACTTGATTACCTTGTATCTACCACAACCTTAGAACAGTGCTTGGCACATACTAAGTGCTTAACAAATACCATTATTATTATTATCATTATCTAGAAGAAATATTTAAGTATGTTTAACATTTGTTGCTCCCCAACATTTGTTTGTGACCAGTAATATTTATGTCAGCCTGAGAATATAAGCAGGTTCTTGAGATGGACTGCATATTTAAAACTTTATCTAGACTTTTCAGAAGCAGTACATTAAACCAGAACTATTGACAGAAAAAGCAGTCCTTGCATAGCATATTTCCAACTCAAATTGAGAACGGAAGTCAACTCCAAAGATCACGCTCTTGCCAATGTGATTTAGAGTTAGAGATACAGTAAAGGCAAGTACTGTGACCTTTGAGCAAAAGTATTGATTTTTGCTGTATTGCTGAATTGTACTTTCCAAGCACTTAGTACAGTGCTGTGCACATGGTAAGTGCTCAATAAATATGATTGAATGAATGAATGAATAAATCCTGGTATAACTCTTACTCCAAGAGCTGATTCTGCAAGAATCTTTCTATTCTTCAGCTCTATTTTCACTTCTTGAGGAGTGGGCATATACTTATTACCAGAGCTCACATTTGCAGCATTTTCAACCCTTTTTACAATAGGAACATTCAAATTTCCAGCCTCTTTAAAAAAGTCAATCTTATTTTTCATAGTAATATATTTCAAACAAAATTGTTACAGAACGTCTACAATAATACAATGAATGGTAGCAAAGAAAATGATATTAAACTGTATTAAAAGAAGCAGTATCAATACAGTTTAATCTGAAATTTAACTCTCATATTGATTAGATTTCCTCCAGCAACTATTTAGGATCATTCTGATGCCTAATTTCATGGAGACTGAAATTCAAACTATAAGCATTTTCCTTACTGGATTTCAAATTGCCATGAAGAAATTTGCAGTTTCTTAGATGCCAGCTATTTCTAGTCCCAAATTAATAGTAATCAAATAAACGGAAGTAAAACTAAGAAGTAGGAAAAATTGTAAATAGTAGATGTATGTTTTTATTTGGCTTCTGAATTAGTAATATAAAATTAAAGCAATACTTAATAAGAATAAGTATGCAAAATTAAGCAGCATCACAATTATCCATCTCAATGGATATACAGCTAACTTACAAAGCCCAACAAAGCATAAAAAATACATGATGTTATTAGGCGGGAGAAACTGGCCATTATCCTGTCTGTAACTTATTTTGTTGACAGGGCTAGCCTGATTTTGCTTAACGAGATAGACAATTGGGATCTGACCACTGAGAACCAAAAGTAAGGCATTAAAATGACTTTTCTCTTCTGCAAAAGACATAACAGGTTCAGAGAGTCTCCTGACTCACTGATTTTTTTCTTGCTCTAAACTTAGGGAGAACTCAGAAAGCAAGACCCTTACCACGTTCTTAGTGAGTTCCATGTTGGATCTCTAACTGAGAATATTTCAAGAAGGACTGTGGATCAAAATGCATGCTGTAGAACTAGGGAGAGCAAATGAGTTTGAAAAGACAAAACTGAAAGCAAGCAAGGATATGATGGGGGTCACAGATTAGAGTCAGAGCTAGAGGTCCCAAAACAATTAAAACAAAAAAAGAGCTTTTGGCCAGAAATCCCAAATGAGCATGGGGAAAATCCAGAAGCTTCAATTGTTTAGTAATAAAAAAAAATAGGTTTTGCCCATTCTTCCTAATAATGCACAGGAAGGGAATTTTAACTTTCCTTCTTAAATATCTTAAATGTTACTCTTTGGTTTAGAAAATTATCTATTTGAGATTGCCAATATAAAAACTTACCCTCTTTAGGATAATATGTGTTATCTGTCAAGCAATCTGCGTGAAAAATGTCATGGATAAGTATTGAAGCCGCCAAATCAGAAGGTAATAAAAATGGAAGACATTGTTAAATTGAATGGAAATGGAAAAAAAACCTTCTTTATGGGGTTATTTTCTGTAAGGAGGGAATGAAATCATTTCTTTCACAGAATTATTCATTTCCAATGCCTCTCAAAATGATTTTGAACTAATTATTTTAGTTTTCCTTATTCTTCAATAAAACTAAAGTTCTTCTTTTGGATACTTAACACTTTTTAATTTTTATGAAGTGGCACCTTCAGTGCTTATTCTGTCAATATTATTAATAAATTACTAGCATTGTACAATTGATCATCTACTAATCTCTGACAGCATGCAGAGCAGTGCACATCAACTCCTGCAAAAATCGGTCTCTATGTCACTGGTTTCTTTTTAACACCAAAAATCTTCAAATTCTGAGGGGGATTCAGCTATGATTGGAGCTAAATAACATAATGATATTGATGCTCATAATAATCAGTACAATCAATAAAAGCTTCCATCCATAAAAGGTGATAAGTTGGGTGGGTATTGCTCAAGGCAAGTTATGCAAATGTGATGCCATGCCCTTAGAGGATTTATAAGCTAAACCAGGCAGTATTCACACAGAGAACAGATACTGAACAGATTTAGGCACATAGAACACCTCAAAGCCAAAGTTGTGGAAGTATAGCTCCTGTGCCAAAGGGAGTGTCGGGTTGTCTGTAGAATGGGCCTGGGAGTCAGAAAGTCCTGGGTTCTAATCCCAGCTCTGCCACTTGTCTGCTGTGTGGCCTTAAGCAAGTCACTGCACGTCTCTGTGCCTCAGTTACCTCATCTGTAAAATGGGAATGAAGACTGTGAGCCCCATGTAGAACACGGACTGTGTCCAACCTGATTTACTTTTATCTACCCCAGAGGTGAGTACAGTGCCTGGCACACAGAAAGCACATAATAAATACCACAGTGATTATTATTGTATTGTTATTATTATTGTCATATCCATCTCTAGGGTTTAAGCAGAAGTCTGGAAACACTACAGGAAAGGTGGTCGCATTTGGTACATCCCAGGAGCACTGTATTCAGGAATGAAGGAAAAACCAAACTGGGTGATAAGGGAAGACAGAAAGTGGGGCAATCCCTAAGAACCTTGGGCAGACCCTGTTCCACACAGGCACCCACAGTGTGACCTGGCCTTAGTTAAACAATCAAAATTATGGCCTAATGGAAAAAGCACAAGCCTGGGAATCAGAGAACCTGGGTTCTAATCCCAGCTCTGTGAATTGCTTGGTGTATGGCCTTGGGCAAGTGACTGAACTTCTTTGTGTCTCAGTTCTCCCTCCTACTTAGACTGTGAGCCTCATGTGAGGCAGGGACTGTGTCCAAGCTAATTGACTTGTTTTTACCCCAGTGATTAAAACAGTATGTGACAGAGTAAGTGCTTAACAAATGTCACAGAACAAAACAAACAAATGGTCACTCTAGCTCTGGGCTAGCAGCTACTGCTCACTCCTCTCTGAAATCCAGAAGCAGCTAGATTCATTCATTCATTCATTCAATGATATTTACTGAGTGCTTACTGTTTGCAGAGCACTGTACTAAACCCTTGAAAAGTACAACTTGGCAACAGAAACAGTTCCTACCCAAAAACGGGCTCACAGTCTAGAGGCAGGAGACAGACAACAAAACAAACAAGTAGACAGGCATCAATACCATCAAAATAGATAAATAGAATTATAGATATATATATACCTCATTAATAAAATAAATAGAGTAATAAATATGTACAAATATACACACGTACTGTGGGGAGGGGAAGGAGAAAGGTCAGAAGGAGGGAATGGGGGTGATGGGGAGGGGAGGAGGAGCAGAGGAAAAAGGGGGCTCAGTCTGGGAATGCCTCCTGGAGGAAGTGAGCTCTCAGTAGGGCTTTGAAGGGAGAATGAGAGCTAGTTCGGCAGATGTGTGGAGGGAGGGCATAACAGGCCATAGGAAGGACGTGGGCCAGGGGTCAATGGTGGGACAGGTGAGAATGAGGCACAGTGAGAAGGTTAGCGGCAGAGGAGCAGAGTGTGCAGGCTGGGCTGTAGAAGGAGAGAAGGGAGGTGAGGTAGGAGGGGGTGAGGTGATGGAGAACTTTGAAGCCAACAGTGAGGAGTTTTTGCTTCATGCGAAGGTTGACAGGCAACCACTGGAGATTTTTGAGGAGGGGAGTAACATGCCCAGAGGATTTCTATTCAAAGATAGGCAGCAGAGTGAAATATAGACTGAAGGGGGGAGAGAGAGGAGGATGGGAGATCAGAAAGGAGGCTCACGCAGTAATCCAGTCAGGATAGGATGAGAGACTGAACCAACAAGGTGGCGGTCTGGATGGAGAGGAAAGGGTAGATCTTGGTGATGTTGTGAAGGGGAGAATAGCAGGTTTTGGTGATGGATTGGATGTGTGGGGTAAATGAGAGAACAGAGTCAAGAATGACACCAAGGTTGTAGGCCTGTGAGATGGGAAGGATGGTAGTGTTTGTCCACAGCGACAGGAAAGTCAGGGATAAGACAGGGTTTGGGAGGGAAGATAAGGAGCTCCGTCTTGGGCATGTTGAGTTTTAGGTGGCGGGCGGACATCCAGGTGGAGATGTCCTGAAGGCAGGAGGAGATACAAGTCTGAAGGAAGGGAGAGAGAACAGGGGAGAAGATGTAGATTTGGGTATCATCTGTGTAGAGATGACAGTTGAAGCCATGGGAGTGAATGAGTTCACCAAAGAGGCTAGAAACCTCTCAGCCTATGTAACATTATTTAAAAAAGAAAAGATGGACTTTCCTCACCTGATAAAATTAGGATAATAAAATGGATTCACCTTTCCAATCTCAAATGAAGCAATATTAATATTGATGGGGTGTGGAAGATAATATGAATAATTCCATCAAAAGATTGGCTTTAAATTTTGGTTGGTGCACCATTCAGTAATTTATTAAACCATCTGTTATAATCTGCTAGATATATAAATTACTTAGATTCAATCACCACATAAGTATGGTGACTTAGAAAATACCTTACTTTCCTTAAACTATAAATGCTAAGCACAATTATCAAGGGACCAAGAAAACTCCAAACAACTTTAATCATTAGAATATTCTGAATCTTATTCCTTGTCAATGCCAAAACATACTTTTCCTACTGCTGAATTAAAACATTCTAATTGTCCACTTCAGCAGTTGCAAAAATGTCAGGAATTTTCTCTCAAAAGGTTAGGAAATACATGTGCAAACTTAATTTACAAAAAAAAGCCATATACTTGGAGAACATCATGTGAAAAATCTTACCCCATTTACTTATAGTAACTATTTAATACAGCAATGTACTTTGAAAGCCTCATCGGGCTATTAATTAAAATGATCTTTTTCACATTGATAAATGAAGATTAATCTCTACGGAGGAGAATGAATTAGCTACTCTAACACTCTGCTTTGAGACATTTGCATTTCTCCCTAGGTTGGAGGAGAGCCAAGAGACAGTGTAGTAGGAGGGGCAGGAAACAATCTTCATTTCTCTTTTGTATTTAATATGCTGAAATCTCTCAAGCCAAGGAGGAGAAAAAATTTTCTAGTACTGCTTCCTTGTACACTACCCAGAGTTAGAATTGATTTTTTCAAGATTCTATTTGGTTTAAAATATTACACATTTGGTTTATTGAAATAAACCCATGGCACATCTCTCTAACATCAAAAACACATTATAGGCCAGAGACTTGAGATAAATGAAATAAAAATGCATTTTTATAGGAGACATACTGAAAGATGCAGCAGGTCAGCCAATCTCTGAACCTCTGGGGGAAAACAGGCCAGTTAACTTGGCATTGCATAGTATTTGACATACAGTGGTATTTGACATACAGCGAATCATTATTTACATTTTAGCCAAAAACATTTACCTGAGAAAAGGTCAGGGCTTTAAATTTGGAGACATTTACAGCAATTGCCAAATGTTTACTATCTACATGAATGTCATGCTTCTGTCAAAGAAGGTTGATGTGCTAAATGTCAATTATTTCAACTTGTTTGATGGCAGCACAGATTGCCAAGCAACATAAAAAGAGGTTTAATAAATATTATATATACTACTAATCATGAATCTTGCCGAGAAGAGGCTTCAGTTTTACATATAGAGGATTTATTGCAAGGAACAGCACAGGACATTAAAACTCAATTATTTCTGTCCTGGATGGAGGCACTGTCATTAACTTCTGAAAGCAGTACCTTGCACCTCTGGTCCTCTTGTTAGATTTGAGAAGCTAGCTAAGAAAGTGAAATGATTTCAAGAAGTAGTACCTATATATTTTTCTTTCCATTTTAGAATCAGCAACAAAAGAGGTCACCAGAATTATGGCTTTCAAGAAATGGAAACGCTCTCTGTACATTGATTATTGTGAGTGTTGACAGACTGAAATATCAGACTAGATTTAGCTCCATCATTCAACCTGCATATTTCATCTGTCACCAAATCCTGATGGTCTACTTTCACAACAATTCTACAATCTTCTTCTTTCTCTCCCTCCAAAGTGCTACCACGCCGATCCAAGCACTTATCATATCCTGTCTACTACATCAGCCTCTTCGCCATCCTCCCTGCCTCCTCTCTCTCCCCACCCCAGTCCATACTTCACTCGGCCGCTCGGATCATTTTTCTTAAAAAATGCTCTCCCTATCTCCCCACTCCTCAAGAGCCTCCGATGGTTGTCCATCCATTTCTGCATCAAACATGAACTCCTTACCGTTGACATTAAAGCGTTCAATCCTTTCCCCTCCTCCTACCATAAATTATTGATTTATATTAATGTCCATCTCTCCTGGTAGACTATAAGCTTGTTGGGGGCAGGGAACGTGTCTACCAACTCTGTTGCTTTGTACTCTTCCATGCGCATGGTACAGTGCGCTGCACAAAAATACCACTGTTTGATTGAATGACGCCCTACCCTGCTGTAACGATCTCTAATACCAACATACTCACCATACCTTGATCTTCTCTTTCTCGATGCTAATCCCTTGCTCTGTCCTGCAACTCCCTACCCCTTTATATTTGACAGACTATCACTCTCCCCAGTTTCAAAGTCCTCTAAAATCCTCCAAGAGGCCTTCCTTGAGTAACATTTAACTTCCTTATTTGCCCTCCCTTAGGAGCCCTTCCTCCCTATTCAATTAAGTCTGTACCCCTTAAGCACTTTGATATTCATTCTAACCCCAATCCTTCAGCACTTAAATACACAACAATCTATAATTCCTTTTAGGGTATGTCTTTCCTCTAGCCTGTAAACTCCTTGTGAGCAAGGAAAGTATCTATTCCATTGTGCCGTGCTCGCCTAAGTGTAAAGTACAGTGCTCAGCACACAGAAAGTGTTTGATAAATACCACTGATTGATTAGATCTCAGGACTTTCAAGAACAAATGTACAATTTAAGAGGGGGGTATCAATGAAATTAAAAAGGTTCAAATGAGGAGACAAATGAGCTGGAACATTTCAAATGTAGTGTTTACCATCACTAATAATCTTCACTGAGTTTATTAAAATTAGAGCTAATAGGGTTATAGCTTCTTCCAGCTGAAAAAATATGAGCCCAATTAGGAATGTAAAAGTTGTCCCCAATTTTTCCCTGCCCCACCAATTTCAAACAGGGTAACTGAGGACAAAACCATGCTTTATCACAATTGGAATATTTTTAAAGTGCTTACTATGTGCCAAACACTACATTAAGCACTGGGATAGAGACAAGATAATAAGGTCCCAAATGAGGCTAAAAGTCAAAGTTGGATGGAGAATAGGTATTGAATCTCCATTTTGCAGGTGAAGGAACTGAGACATGGAGAAGTTAAGTGATTTGCTCAAGGTCACACAGTGGGCAAACAATAGAGCCAGGATTAAAACTCAGGTTTCCTGACTTTCCTAGTGCTCTTTCCATTAGGCCACACTGCTTCTCTAACAAAAAGAAAAGTAATAAACAGAAAATTGCTATTGTATCACTGACACTCAGAGCATGATTGGACAATGATAAGGTCTGTTGTCCATGAACAAAGACACCAGTCTTTGCCCATGAAGAAGCCAGAAACAGAGTTGACACTGAAGACTGAAAGAATAAAAAGCTTAGTAGAGTGCTCTATTCAGAATAAGCCTTCAATAAATATTATTGATGGACTGATTGGGAGTAGACTACCTACTGAAAAACTGGAGACAGAGATGAGGGCTAGATATACTTTCTGCTGAAAAGTTTTCCCCATAGTGGAGCAGCTACCCTTGAGAGTTGGATTTGCATTCAGATGGTAATTAATCTCTGGTCTCCCCAATCCACCCAGGAGGACATGTGACTGGTAACTCTATTTCTGCCTCTAAGGTACAAGTACTTTATATCATCATAAATGTGCCAACAATGGCAATTTGCAACAAAGAGAAAGTAAAACTTTCTACGGTCTGCGATAGATTCATTATAGTGACATCAAAATTTGTCAAGCTGATCTTTACAGAATTGGCAAGCAAAACGACATTGGCCACTTCTGTGCCAAGGGTATGCCATATGTCAGTCAATCAATGGCATTTATTGAGCACTTGCTGTTTGCAGAGAACTAGACTAAGCATTTGGTAGGGTACAATACAATAGAGTTGGCAGACATGTTCCCTGCCCACAGCAAGCAAATGGTCTGGAGAGGGAGACAGATGTTAGGATAACTACTTTATAATATTTAATTTAAAAATATGTAAATAAGTGCTGAGAGGCTGAGGTAGGGAGAATATCAAATGCCCAAAAGTCACAGAACCAAGTGCATAGGTGACACAGCAAGGAGAGGGAGCCAGAGAAAAGAGGGCTTAGCCTCTAGACTGTAAACTCATTGTGGCAGAGAACGTGTCTACCAACTCTGTTATATTGTACTCTACCATGCGTTTAGTGCAGTGCTTTGCACATAGTAAGCCCTCAATAAATACCACTGATTGAATGATTGCTTACTTGGGGAAATCCTCTTAGAGGAGATGTGATTTTAAACATCATTAGGTAATTTTCTGCCTCCAAATAATAGAAAAACAACACAGGACATATGCACCCAAGAGCTAAACAATGGAAGCTTGCTAATAATATATCACCAGGAGAAGCAACATGTCCTAGTAGAAAGACATTGATGATGATGATGGCATTTGTTAAGTGCTTACTATGTGCCAAGCATTATTCTAAGTACTGGGGTGGATACAAGGTAATCAGGTTGTCCCACATGGGGCTCAAGTCTTAATCCCCATTTTACAGATGAGGTAACTGAGACACAAAGAAGTTAAGTGATATGCCCAAAGTCACACAGCTGACAAGTGGTGGAGCCGGGATTAGAACCCACAGCCTCTGACACCCAAGCCCATGCTCTATCCACTAAGCCATGGGAGTCCAAGGACCCAGATTCTAATTGGTCTGCTGCATGACCTTGGACAGGTCACTTAATTTTTCTGTGCCTTAGTTACCTCACCTGTAAAATGAGGATTAAGACTGTGAGCTCTAAGTGGGACATGGACTGTGTCCACCCTGATCAGCTTGTATTTACCCCAGTGCATAATACAGATCCCAGCATATGATAAGCATTTAACAAATACTGTTAAAAAAAATTGAATGGGTGCTCCAAGTCACTAAAGAAATGTCTTGCAAAATCTGATCTCCATAAAATCAGTTCCACAATTTAGTAATTTACTTTTGAACAACACAAATCCACATATCCCAAGGAGGATTTATACTGTCTCTCCAACCTCAGATCCAGGGTTCACTTTGAAGCCCTGATCACTTTCCTGAAATGTCATCCAGTTCCCTATAAACCTTTTCAGTGGTTATTCTCCATATCAAGCAACAACTCCTGATCTTTGGCTTCAAGGTATTCCATCACCTCTTCTTCCTCCTTACCCACTCTCGTCTGCTATACCACAGCTCATAATCCTCATTCTTCTCATTTGAATTGATTATTGTGCCTTGTTCTTGTCTCTACTGCCTCCAACCCTTTGCTCTTGTCCTCCCTCCTACTTGGAAATCTCCCTCCCTCCAAATCTTCCAGAACACAAATCTCCCCACCCCTAAAATCCTTACAAAATTACACCTTCATTAGGAAGCCTTCTCTGACTGATTTTTTTTCTCCCTTAGTCATATCCTCCCAACTACCTCCTCAGCACCTCTGCTGAAGAGAAGTGATATGTCTGGCAGATTGAAAGGGAGAGAGTTCCCAGAAGGAGGAAGGGTATAAGCCAGGGTCAGAAGTGAGAGGACTGAGAAAGACATACAGTGAATAGATCAGTTTGGGAGAAATGAAGAGGGGGTAAGCTGAGGTTTAGTAGGAAAAGAAGGAAAGAGCTGATGGAGTCCCTTAAAGTGAATGGTCAGGAGTTTCTGTTGCATGGGAAAAAAAGCGGGCAATCCCTGGGAGAATGGATACATGCAGAAACAGGATCTAAGCAGCGGAGTGCAGTATAGACCAGAGAGGGAATTGGATGCAGGGAGTGGAAACTGAATCATTAGTCAAGCTAGCCATAAACTGAAAGATCCTTTTGGATAGGAATCATTTCTTCAACCTCTAGTGTACTCTCTCAATCTATTAGTACAGTGATTTGCACAGTGTAGGTGCTCAATAAATACTGTTGATATAAGAATAATTTTGCAAAAGAAAGGCAAAAAAAGTGGAGCTTTGACTGAATGCATTATATACTTCAACAATATAATATGGATGCAAAGATCTCACCCTGGTCATCATTATCATCAACAACTATATTTCCTGAGCACTTACTCTGGGCAGAGCACTGTACTAGGGAAGCAGCATGGAGGAGTGGATACAGCATGGGCCTGGGCATCAGAAAGTCATGAGTTCTAATCCCAGATCCACCACATGTCTACTGTGTGACCTTGGACAAATCACTTCACTTCTGTGCACCTACATTCCCTCATCTGTAAAATGGGGATTGAGACTGTGAACCCCACAAGGGACAGGGACTATGTACAATCCTATTTGCTTGTATCCACCCCAGTGCTTAGTCCGGTGCCTGGCACATAATAAGGTCTTAACAAATACCACAATTATTATGAGGAGTACTGTTTGGGAAAGTACAATAGAAGTAAAAGGAGAGGTCCTTGCCTGCAAGAAGTCAAGAAGACAAGGGCAAACAAATGCTAAATATACATTAGGTAAAAAAGTAAGAGAATGGTTACAAGTGATAACAAACACAAGTAAACAGGCAAATAAAAACTAAGAAAATGGATATATTCATTATTGACGGTGATAGATGGGGCGTCATAATCAAGATGGTGGGGATTAGTCAAGGAATGGCTTTGGGAAAAGGAGACACTTTAGGAGAGGTCTTGAGGACTGTAGAAAAGTGGTAGAGTTGAATATAGCTAAGTAATATGCTATTCATTAAGCAGATACCATCTGCCAAGCACTGTATTTACGAACTGGGGTAGGTTAAAATAATTATGTCAGACTCGATCCTGTCCCACATGGGACTAGCAGTATAGCAAATGAGAAAGCTGAGGTACAGAGAAAGTAAGGGACTTGCTCCAGGTCACACAGCAGGGAAGTGATGGAGTGGGATTAGAACTCAAGTACCCTGGCTTTTAGGGAAAGAGAGATATGAGTAGGAGGTTTGTTTGGGCATACCAAAGGGCATGAGTTGGGTATAGAGCAGGAGAAAAACATGGGATAAGTAAGGAGGAAGCAGAGAAGCAGCATGACCTAGTGGATAGATCATGGGCCTGGAAGTCAAAAGGACCTGAGTTCTAATCCCAGCTCTACCACTTGACTGCTGTATGATTTTGGACAAATCACAACTTCTTTTTGCCTCAGTTACTCACCTGCTAAATGGGGATTAAGATTGTGAGCCTCAGGTGGGAAAAGGGCGGCATCCAACTGGATTATTTTGTATCTATCCCAGTGCTTAGAACAATGCCTGCTACATAGTATGCACTTAACAGATACCACAATAATTATTATTAGAACTGCTTAACAAGTACCATAAAAAAGAGGAAGCAATGGGGAGCCTTGAAATCAATGGTTAGGAACTTTTGTTTATGCCACAAATACGGGGAGCGGATGGAGGTTTAGATTGCACATTACTTGAGGGTAAGAACCATAACTTTGATATTTATTGGGTGCACCAAGAAATTAAACCAGAATCTGCACCAAGTACACAAGCGATTCATGCTCATAATGATGATGAGGGGAGTGATGGGTTAGAAAGGATATTTTTAAAAGATATCATTTTAGGTGTATGAGGCATAGACTGTGGAGGAGAGTGCTTTTGCAAAAATCCATCCAAGAGGGGTGTCTCAGAGCAGAATACCAACCACCCAGATGATGGTGGTGGAAGCTTAGTACAGTTTTCTGCACACAATAGGTGCTCAATAAATACAATAGACTGACTGGAGAGGTGGAGTAAGGGTGGAGAGAAGTGGTGTGTCCTAGTGGATAGAGAATGGGCCTGGGAGTCAGAAGGTCATGGGTTCTAATCCCAGCTCCCACCATGTGTCTGTTGTGTGACTTTGGGCAAGTTACTTCACTTCTCAGTTACCTCATCTGTAAAATGGAGATTGAGACTGTAAATCCCATGTAGGACAGGGATTGTGTCCAACTCGATTTGCTTGTATCCACCCCAGTGCTTAGTACAGTGCCTGGCACATAGTAAGCACTTAACAAATACCAACATTATTATTATTAGAAGGAAGAATCCAGGTAGAGAAGGGTCAGAGGCAAGAGGTGTGACCATAGAGCTGGTGAGAAGTCAGGGCTGGTGATGGAGATTTGGGAGTCAATCAATCAATCAATCAATGGTATTTACTGAGTGCTTACTGTGTGCAGGACATTGTACTAAGTGCTTCAGAGAATACAATACAACAGAGTTGGCTCTAATGTTCCTTGCCCACAAGGAGATTACAGTAGGGGAAGGCAGGGAGACAGAAATTAAGATAGATCATGGATGTATACCTAAGTGCTGTGGGGATGAGAGTGGGGCTAATAACTGGTGATTAAAGGGTCTTCATGAGTGTAAGTAAAGAATGAGAAGTGTAAAGACCCAAATCTGAGCTAATTGGTGAAAGGTACTATCAGTCCTCTGAGATCAAGGGGACCTTGTTTGTGACAAACCCTGCACTAAGGAAAACTGACTTAATGATATTCACTCCTTGACAAGCATCACCCCCACAGTACAACTGTTTCTTCCACCATTACATGACATTCTATAAAGAAACATATTGTTGTAACTATGATTCCTAATTCCACAATGGAATTCTATCCAAAGAACATAGCAAAAGCAGGTGCTATGGCATGACTGACTGTATTTGAATTGGCTTGTGAGATTTCCAAGAGATTGTTGTTGGCTTATAGTACAGCATTTTACCTTACTGGAATCTAAAAGCAGCCTTTTAGAATCAAGAGAAGATTCTGATGTTAACTCTGTTCATGACAGCACTAAGTAGTTCAGTGAAGAGAGTTGAAACCCTTTCCCACAGTTCCCAAATGTTGATTTAGCCAATAGCAGATTGCCTTAAGGATGTGACTACAGGCAAATAAAACTCATTTTCTCCATAACTTATGATTCTGGATTTTTTCACATCTCTTCATTTTTCCTACTCTTCACGCAAAAGATCTATCTTCATTCCTAAATGAACTAAACTTTAATGAGCCTTATTTTCCCCTTTGGGCTTGTTGTGCATACAGTTTTCCCCCTCCCCTATACACCATGCACTCCAACTTTATTTCTCCCACACCTGGTTCCAATAGGTAATAACCATGTGGGAAGCAGAACACCTAATAGATAGAATATGGGCCTGGGAGTAAAAGCACCTGGGTTCCGATCCCAACTCTGCCACTTCTCTGTTAAACTCACTGTGGGCAGCGAACTATCACTGTTTTTTGTTGTACTGTACTTTCCCAAGCACTTAGTACAGTGCTCTGCACACAGGAAGGACTCAATAAATATGACTGAATGAATGAATGTGACCTCAGGTAAGTCACACTAAGAATGTGAACGCCATGTGGGACAGGGACTGGGTCCCACCTGATTAACTTGTATCTACCCCAGTTCTTAGAACAGTGCCTGGACATGGTAAGCACTTAACAAATACCATAATTATCATTACTTAACTTTTATGGGCCTCTGTTCAATCAATCGAGCAATCATATTTATTGTGCACTTACTGAGTGCAGAGCATGGTACTAAGCACTTGGGAAAGTACAATATAATAATATAACAGAGTTAGTAGACATGTTCTCTACCCACAACAAGCTTCTTTATCTGAAAAATGGGAATTAAGACTGTGAGCCCCATGTACGACATGAACTGTGTCCACCTGATTATTTTGTATCTACCCCAGCACTTAGTACAGTGCCTGACATATAGTAAGCATTTAACAAATACCACAAAGAACACCCAAAAACTGCTGAATAGCCAGTGACGACTTCACCCTGAGCATGAGTCTCAAACAGAGGAGCAGAGATGTCTGTCTCCCTCCTTCTAGACTGTAAACTTGCTGTGGGCAGGGAATTTCATGGTTTATTGTTGTATTGTACTTTCCCAAGCACTTAGTACAGTGCTCTGCACACAGTAAGCGTTCAATAAATATGAATGCATGAATGAATTCATTCATTCAATCGTATTTATTGAGTGCTTACTGTATGCAGAGCAGAATGAAACCCCCAAAGAGATGCCGCTGTTGCTCCACCCTGTAGCAGCCTCATAATTTCCTGAGTTGACATCATTGAAGAGGGAATGGCTTCCTCCTGGAAGATGAATAAAAAGAGTTTGAAATCCCCTCTTCCTGCCGTTGCCATTAACGTGGCCTTTGTGACAGTCTAAAGTAGCAGTAGCACAGGTTTCTTTTGGGTTCTGGGACAGTTCTGTGTCCTTCCCTTCCTTCTGCTCAGCAAAGACAAATGCCGTTGGGCTGGGGAAGGATATCTGAAGCCCAGGAAGTGGAATTAGTAATCAAAGAAGCAGCATGGACTAGGGGAAAGAGCACAGGCCAGGGAGCTAGAGGGACCTGGGTTCTAAGTCTAGATCCGCCACTTGTCCACTGTGTGATCTTGAGAAAGTCACTTCACTTCTCTGGGCCTCAGTTCCCTCAACCGAAAATGTGGATTAAAATTGTGAGACCCATATTTGACAGGGACTGTGTACAACCTGATTAGCTGGAATCTACCCTAGCACTTAGTACAGAGTCTGGCACATAGTAAGTGCTTAACAAATGCAATTAAAAAAAAGTAGTACAGGGTTGAAATACACCTATTACAAGTGCCCCAGCAGGTGGTCAGGAGCCCTGCCAACACTAGGCACTCAGCAAGCCAACCTTATTTTCCAAGGGTAGTTCTGTCCCTGTTTCAAAGCTTATTCTAGCCCTGAGCATGTTGGATTCTACATTAACATTCCTCCAATATTCATAAAAAATAACATTTTTAGTAAGTCTAGGGCAATGTTCACGCAAGACAATGGATTTCACATTCCCACCCCTTCTCCTGACTAGCTTCTATTTGTCTCTAAAGAGTGAAAATCTGTAAAACAATCATTTACTTTTGAACCATTTAAATTTAGAAGTGTTTTGTTTGATTATAGTACACAGTAGCATAATATTAAAATATCTCCAGCAATGTAGAGCAGGTTTTTGTTCATTGAAACAGCATGGATAAGTAAGACAAAGAATTAAGGACTCAATTAACAATTACAGAAAGCTTTTATTCCTATGAATAATTATGATTGTCCAAAATCATTCTCGGGTTCCTAGAGAAATCCTTCCCTTCTCTGCTATTTTTAAGCACTATTCTGATACTGTATCTGGTTAACAAAGATAATCCTCTGTAAAATTAGTAGATGATCAGTTATATTATCAACAATCACAAAGCCCAGATTTCAAATCCAGTCCCAGATATTTTCTCCTCACAAACACTATTTATTTTCAAAGAACTACTTGACTTCCTGGTTCAAAAACAGGAATCCAGGAAAGATTTTTAACAGGCAGGAAGAATAAGATCATTTGCTGCAAGATGAAGATAGTGACCATATGCGTTAATGACCTCATAATAACACAACTTTCAATTCTAAGAGGAGTATTCAAAAGAGGTTTTATCTTCTTCAGTTGCAGCACAGCTGACACAATGGCCATAGCGCAAGAGCTAAACAAATTCTGGGGAGCAACATTTACTTAAACTATCTGGCAATGCTACTGTTACCCTCTTTGGTCATTGAATAATTGAATAGGCATCAAATAGCAGGGTTTCAATTATTCATCAGCTTATTTCACTTACTAGACAAATGTCTGTAGGCAAATAACTGACACTTGAATTAAAAATGAAAACAGCGCCATAGGTTCACTTATTGGGTCATCACTGCCTGAATCCTTAAATATGAAAGAATGATACACAACCTTCCATCCCTCGGCTTCAAGGATCTCCATCACCTCGCCCCCTCCTAACTCACCTCCCTTCTCTCCTTTTACAGCCCAGCCCACACTCTCTGCTCCTCTGCCACTAATCTCCTCACCGTGCCTCATTCTTGCCTGTCCTGCCATCGACCCCCGGCCCACGTCATCCCCCTAGCCTGGAATGCCCTCCCTTCCCACATCCGCCAAGCTAGCTCTCTTCCTCCCTTCAAGGCCCTACTGAGAGCTCACCTCCTCCAGGAGGCCTTCCCAGACTGAGCCCCCTCCTTCCTCTCCCCCTCCTCCCCCTCTCCATCCCCCCACCTTACCTCCTTCTCTTCCCCACAGCACCTGTATATATGTATATATGTTTGTACGCATTTATTACTCTATTTATTTATTTTACTTGTATATATCTATTTATTTTATTTTGTTAATATGTTTTGTTTTGTTCTCTGTCTCCCCCTTCTAGACTGTGAGCCCACTGTTGGGTAGGAACCGTCTCTGTGTGTTGCCGACTTGTACTTCCTAAGCGCTTAGTACAGTGCTCTGCACACAGTAAGCGCTCAATAAATAAGATTGATTGATTGATTGATTGATTGATGTCATAGACGATGCTTAGCAATGAATAACTACAGAGAGAAGCTGGCAGGCAACCTACTTATTCAAAAGCAGGGAACTTTTGCTCCCCAACATATTCTAAACTGTGCAGAAATGTCATAGGTTAGGTGCTGCACATGAGTGCAATAGTTAAGAAATGGATCTAACTTGCAACGTGGCTCAGTGGAAAGAGCCCGGGCTTTGGAGTCAGTGGTAACGGGTTCAAATCCCAGCTCTGCCAATTGTCAGCTGTGTGATTTGGGCAAGTCACTTAACTTCTCTGTGCCTCAGTTACCTCATCTGTAAAATGGGGATGAAGACTGTGAGCCCCCCATGGGACAACCTGATCACCTTGTATCCCCCCAGCGCTTAGAACAGTGCTTTGCACATAGTAAGTGCTTAATAAATACCATCATCATTATTATTATCTGTATTTGTCCGTATCTATCTATATAATTTATGTATTAATTTATGTACATTGTCTGTCTCTCCCTCTAGACTGTGAGCTTGCTGTGAGCAGGAAATGTGTCTCTTTGTTGTTACACCGTGCTCTCCCAAGTACAGTGCTTTGCACAGAGTAAGCACTCAAATACAACTGAATGGATGAATGATCTTTAAATTCCTCTTGTAGCACCATGTTTTTCAGTCTCCAAACTGTGAGCCCCATGTGGGACATGGACTGCGCCCAACCTGGTTAGCTTGTATCTACCCCAGTACATAGTACAGTCCCTGTCATATAGTAAGCCCTAAACAAATACTACTTGAAAAACAAAAAATAAAAGACTTCTACCTTTTGTAGGCAGTGAGTGGGGCAGGGCATATTGGGAGTGTCACGCCCTGGCAGAGGAGAGACAGTGTGAAGTACAAGCTTGGCCACCAATGTGCTGTGTGACCTTGACCAGGTCACTTCATCTCTGTACCTCAGATTCCAAATCTGCAAAAGGGGAAAATAATACCAGATTTTCTACCTACCTCACAGCATGGTGTAGTGGACAGAACTCTGGACGGGGAGACAGAAGCTCGTGGGTTCTTTTCCTCATTCTGCCATCTGTTTGCTGTGTGACCTTGGGCATGTCACTTCACTTCTCTGTGCCTCAGTTACCTCATCTGTAAAATGGGGATTGAGACTGTGAGCCCCACATGGCACAGGGTTTTGTCCAGCTTAATTTTCTTGTACCCACCCCAGCATTTAGTACAGTTCCTGGAACATAATAAATGCTCAACAAATACCACCAGTATTACTGTTATTATGAGGGCAAAACTGAAATAAGTAATGTGAGAGCACCTTGGGAATAAAAACCTTTTACCAAAAGTATTATGAGGAAGAATTATTATTTATTATTATTCATGGCCTTGAGGAAATTGGTCTCGCTTCCACTGCCACTTCTCAATTGGCAACCCTATCTATCTGACCACTATGTCCAGAAGAAATAAAAAACAAAAATGACTCCAGTGATGAATACAAGAGTGGTTTAATGGTAGGAATAGATCTTCCTTCTTTCCTCCCTTCACCCTGGGCTTGGCTTATCTGGCCAACATACAGATCTCAATTTTCTTATTGGTGAGGAAGAGGGCTTACTGTCCCAGCATTGCTTGAGTCAAAATAGTTTTACTGTTGAAAATTCAAAACCACCTAACTCCTTAAATCCTCTCTTGATACAGAGGTTGTTACTGGACTCTTGCCAAGGGTTGTTCTAGTAGTGAGATTGTATGCTTGTCTTAAGGATGAATAGTCATCATTGACATTAGCTTACAGGAAGATTTGTTATTTCAAAATAAAATCTCATCATCGAGTATAAACATTAAGGAGGTCTTTTTAATGTGACGGTAATTAAAATGAAGTACCTAAAGCAGTAACATGTAAAGTTTATGATCACACTTTGAACTACTTAGTGTGTTATAATGAAAATGCACATCTTCATACAATTTGCATATCACTAAAATAGATGTGAAAAGCTATCAATTAGTTGCTCCATAAATGTGATAATTTTTAAATGAATTAATTGACAGTATTTCAAGCACTTGCTGTAGTTAATAGATGAGTTTTTAATAGGCTGACTTATTTCAATACTCTATGAAAAAGAAAATGTGTTCTATAAATGAATGGGTTAACTTTAGTAATCAGAAATCAATGTATTTATTGGATGCTTAATGTGTGCAGAGCTATGAACTAAGGGCTTGGGAGAGTACAATGCAACAGAATTGGTAGACACGTTCCCTGCCCACAAAAAGTCTAGAGAAAGTCTGAATAATATATTTTATAAAGGTATTCTTGCTATGTGGCGCATAACTAAAGAGTTGAAACGGAAAGATTTGAAGTCAATAGCAGAAAAAATAAACAATTTACTTGGTGGGGGGGCTGGAGGGTGGGGCAAGAAAGAAGAGAGATGTGCACTGAAACATCCTAAATCTTATCCTTGTCCTAGGATAAGGCCTTCTCTTTCTTCTTAAGGAAATCCCAGAAAGCACATCCCAGAAATCCCACTGAACTGGGTTTCCAGAATGGAAGACTGTTTCCCTCTGATGGCTGGACTCCCTTGGTGGGCATTATTGGTTTGCCCTTCCAGAGGGGAGTTTGGGTAACACAAATAGCAGGAAGGCAGGGTTCCATAAGCCTCCTGGAACCTGGGGCAAGCACTAGTGGTGGGGTTTGCAGCACCAACTGTAATGGGTTCGCTATCAGTTCCCTCCCTTATCATCATTCTACTTGAGGTGCAGATGTTCGAGATGGTGACCCTTCCTCTCTAAAAATGGGAAGGCACAATGGCTTATCACAGCATAGTCCGAGCAGAAGGGGTCCAGGACTTGCCTGTTTAGAGAAGCAGCATGGCGTAAGGGATAGAGCATGGGCTGGGGAGTCAGAAGGTCATGGGTTGTAATCCTGACTCCGCCACTTATCTGCTGGGTGACTTTGGGCAAGTCACTTCTCTTTTCTGTGTCTCAGTTACCTCATCTGTAAAATGGGGATCAAAACTGTGACTATGTCCCACCCGATTTGCTTGTATCCACTCCAGCACTTTGAACAGGGCATGGCACACAGTAAGTGCTTAACAGATTAGAGAAGCAGCGTGGCTCAGTGGAAAGAGCATGGGCTTTGGAGTCAGAGGTCACAGGTTCAACTCCTGGCTCCACCAATTGTCAGCTGTGTGACTTTGGGCAAGTCATTTAACTTCTCTGGGCCTCAGTTTCCTCATCTGTAAAATGGGGAGTAAGACTGTGAGCCCCATGTGGGACAGCCTGATCACTTTGTAACTTCCCCAGTGCTTAGAACAGTGCTTTGCACATAGTAAGCACTTCATAAATGCCATTAAAAAAAACAGATACAATTATTGGGCCACTCGGCTTTGGATTCTGGCTGGCTATCCCAGCAGCAGTGGGTCCCAGGTATACCGGAAAGGCTGAATTTCTGGGAACTAGGAGTTTTCTCAAGAGACACTGATGAAGGCTTCACTGGGAGGGAACAAGGGAAAAGACATTAAGAGAGGTTACATGAGAGAAAAAATGAGAGAGAAGGAGAAGAAAAATTAAGAATAAGGGGGGGAAATATGGAGAAAAAAGGGACAGAGGATTTTTGTTATGTCATATGATTTTATATGGATTTACCTCCTTATATTTATTAATCTACCCAATCAGTTGTAATTAGTAGTAATATTATTTATTTAGTGCTTACTCTATGCAGAGCACTGCAGTAAGTGATGGGAAAGAATATAAAGGCAGAAATTAGGAGTGGTCCCTGTCCCTAGTGGACCTCACAATCTAATTAGTATCCTATTGCAAGTTGTCTCATTTTCAGAACATTCACAGCCTATCTTTCTTTTGGCAATTGCAAAATCCCTTCCTCTGGAAACTCTGTCCATCAGAAATCCTTCTTAATGGCAAAATCTATTCTGAGGAGAATTGAAATTCTTCCTTTTTCTTCATTGGAACAGTGAACAGATCTGCCCTATTTCCAGTTTCAGGGATTATTCTCATTTCAGAGAAGCTTAGTTTAGGAAAAAATAATGTTTCTAGATAATTGAATTTGAAGAGGCTTAAGGCCTTCAATCAGTGAATCAATCATATTTATTGAGCATTTACTGTATGCGGATCACTGTTCTAAGCCCCTGGGAGAGTACAATATAATGTTCCCTACCCACAGTGAGCTTGTTGAAAAAATGGGTGAATAAAGGGAGCAAATCCAAGTGTAAGGGTGATGCAGAAAGGAGTGGGAGAAGAGGAAATGAGGGCTTAGTCAGGGAAGGCCTCTTGGATGCGACGCGCCTTCAGAAAGTCTTTTTAAGTGGGGAGAGAGCGTTGATTAGAGTAGGAGAATCTGTTGAAATCTCACTCACGAACTCATCCAGCTTGCACAGCCTCCTTGGAGGGCATATCCTGGGTTGACACGATCATTTCATTTCTATGTGCTCAGCTTCAGGATCTGTTTACCACGGTCATATCTGAAGATTCAAAATCATCAAAGGAATTTCAAAGTGAAAGAGGATATCGGACCCAATTCTATTCCCTTCTGTTTTGGAAGAGGTTGCTGGGGCAAAAGAAGAAGGGACTCTTGAAACCCTGAGTAGCATGCAGGGCCCGGGGTGTGTGGGGCTGGGGTCCCTTATTGTGGTGTTTATGCAATTCCTTGGCTCCATGTGGAGGTAATAATGTTCACTTTTCCTTCTTACACCTCTCACTAATTCTGTTGCAGTGCACTCTCCCAAGCTTTAAGTACAGTGCTCTGCACATACTAAGTGCTCAATAAATGCCACAGATTGCTGATTGATTGAAAGGTAGCTGAGTGCCGCTGCAGCAGTAGCAAGTGAATTTTCCTATTCTGGTAGGGAAAAGCCAACATAGGATATGGGAAGGAGATGTTTGTTTGTAGTATGTTTGGTTTGTTCTCTGTCTCCCCCTTTTAGACTGTGAGCCCACTGTTGGGTAGGGACTGTCTCTACATGTTGCCAATTTGTACTTCCCAAGCGCTTAGTACAGTGCTCTGCACATAGTAAGCGCTCAATAAATACGATTGATGATGATGATGTGGGATGACTTCTATATCCCATCTCTGACTAGTAGTGGAGAATGATATTTGCTAACTGCCTCTCCCTCTAGATTGTAAGCTCATTGTGGTCAGGGAATATGTCTCATATTGCTATGCTTTACTCTCCCAAGCACTTAGTACAGTGCTTTGCACAGAGTGTGTGCTCAAAAAATATTATTGACTAGTAATGGTAATGATATTTATTAAACACTTACTGTGAGTCAAGCACTATACTAAGAACTGGGATAAAACAAAATAATCCAGTCAGAACCACTCCCTGGCCTGCAAGATCACACAGTAGACAAGTGGCTGAGTTGGATTAGAACCCAGCTGTTGTGATTCCCAGGTCCATATTCCTTCTGATAGGCTACACTAGTTTTTTTTAATATTTTAAATTTTGGGAAAAAGTGGATCTTCTTTAAAATAAAAAAATCCAGTGTCTTAAAGGGATTATGGAGAAAAGCACTTTTATGACTCTGTAAATATAGTAAGGAGTACTTTGGTTCATCAAAAAGGAATGCCAATACAGGTTCCTGGAGACTTTCCACAAGTGTTGAAAAGGCATTCTCAAAAACCAGTGTCCACTTTTACACACTACAAATGGGTGCTCTCAGACATCCAGCATAACCATTTTTGGACATGCTTTAAAATATGCTCTCCTTTAACTTATTTCAATCAGGTTTGGGGCCTAGTGATTTTGAAAAGTATTTCCACCAAGATTATTTATTCATGGCACACAAATGAAAACGGTGTTGTCATCTTTCTATTTTTCTCATACAAATCCTTTCAGTGTCAATCACATAGAGTGAACTCTTGGAACCTGTCTTGATGCTCCTTCGGAAAAGTGATGCTGTGTTGCCAGTTCCCAAGATCTCAACCACTGTGGCATGATTCAATGACACAATGAAATCTGGGAACTCAGGCTCAGAAACCCAGGTTTCTTCATATTGGGGTTGGCTCTTCACCCAACATCAAACAAGAATCAAAATTAAAGTGATTTGCCCTTGCCTATATTCATCAAACCCCAGAGGAAGAATAGGCAGAAAGGCTAGCCAGAATCCTAGCCAGAAACTGTTAACTATAAGAAAGCTCCGGTAATCATAACTGAACTCTAGGATTCAGTAAGTGCTCAATAAATATGATGTGCATCTAGCTTTACTTCTATTTATTCTGATGACTTGACAACTGTTCACATGTTTTGTTTTGTTGTCTGTCTCCCCCTTCTAGACTGTGAGCCCGTTGTTGGGTAGGGACCATCTCTATATGTTGCCAATTTGTACTTCCCAAGCACTTAGTACAGTGCTGTGCACACAGTATGCACTCAATAAATACGATTGAATGAATGAATGAATGAACTAACCTCCCAAACAGAATAAAGGCCAAAGTCAGTGTTCAATCAATCAGTCACTTGCATTTATTAAGTGCTTACTGTGTGCAGAGCACTGTACCAAGTGGGTGGAAGAGTACAATATAACAGTGCTTACAGACATCTTCCCTGCCCACACTGAGCTTAAAGTCCAGAGGGGGAGACAGACCTTAATATAAATAAATAAATTATGGATAAAGGTTCAAATTTAAGTGGAAAGGTGATACAGAAGGGAGTGTGAGGAGAAGAAATGAGGGTCTAGTTGGAAAAGGCCTCTTGAAGGAGATTCACTTTTAATAAGGCTTTGATGGTGGAGAGAGTGATCTTCTATAGGATATGAAGAGGAAGGGAAGTGCAGGCCAGAGGCAGGATGTGAGCCAGAGGTTGGCGGTGAGACAGAAGGGATCAAGGTACAGTGAGTAAGTTGGCATTAGACGAGTGAAGTGTGTGGGCTGGGTTGTAGTAAGAAAATAGTGAGGTGTAGGATGGGGCAAGGCGATTGGGTGCTTTAAAGCTGATGGTAAGGTGTTTCTGTTTCATGTAGCTGGGAAACCCCTGGAGGGTCTTGAGGAGTGGGGGAACATGGACTGAACATTTTTGTAGAAAATTGATCTGGGCACCAGAGTATAGCCTGGACTGGAATGGGAAGAGACAGGAGACTGGGAAGTCACCAAGGAAGCTGATGCATAATGCTAAGATTATGGACTTGTGAAACAGGGAGGATGGAGGTACTATTGAGAAGCAGCATAGCTCAGTGGAAAAAGCACAGGCTTGGGAATCAGACGTCATGGGTTCTAATCCCAGCTCTGCCCCATGTCTGCTGTGTGACCTTGGGCAAGTCACTGAACTTCTCTGAGCCTCAGTTACCTCATCTGTAAAATGAGGATTAAGACTGAGCCCCACGTGGGACAACCTGATCACCTTGTATCCCCCCTAGCACTTAGAACAGTGCTTTGCACATAGTAAGTGTTTAACAAATGCCATTATTATTAATTATGGTTATGGGAAAGTCACGGGGAGGACAGGTTTTGAACGGGAAGATAAGGAGTTCTGCTTTGGACATGTTAAATTTGAGGTGTCAGTGGGATACTCAATTAGGGACGTTCAATAAAAATTACACTTGGAAAGTTTTCAACCATACCTCTTTAGATGGTTTTAAAGCACATCGCTTTGGCTGTGACCTAGCTGTCTGATTTTATCAACCTCATTTCAACAGTCCAATTAGTGCATTGGGTTTACTATCCGAGGTTCAATTAGGCCAGAAATTACATAAGGTTTTCTGCCCAGTCAGAAAACCTTTCTAACACAGGCTGTCCAACTAAGAAGTTGGTGCAGTCTTCCATGCATTAAACATGCTTTGGGGCTTGGAGATGCCATTGTCAGTACTAACAGACATGGAAAGCATTTTCCAGATTTCTGCCCTGCAGTGCATTGTGGGAAAGCTAGAATACTTATGGCCAGTTGTTCTTCTTGCTACTATGGTTAACCAGAGTAGAAATAGACACAGTACTTAAAAGAGTCACGGTTTCAGTCCTGGGCAACTGAAGAAAAACTTATACTTAAAAGAACTGCCAAAGAGAGTCCTTGTGATTGCAGAATCCTGATTATCTTGTATCTACCCTAATGCTTATTATAGAGCTTGGCACATTGTAAGTGCTTAACAAATACCACTAAAAAAAAAAGGAAGCAGCGTGGCTTAATGGAAAGAGCCCAGGCTTGGGAGTCAGAGGTCATGGGTTCTAATCCCTGCTCCACCACTTGTCTGCTGTGTGACCTTGGGTAAGTCACTTAACTTCTCTTTGTCTAAGTTACCTCATCTGTAAAATGGGGATTAAGACTGTAAGCCTCATGTGGGACAACCTGATTACCTTGTTCCTACCCCAGAGCTTAGAACAGTGCTTGGCATATAGTAAGTGCTTAACAAATACCATAATAATAATAATTATTATTATTATCCTATCCTGCCTTGATTACTGCATCAGCCTCCTTCCTGACCTCCCTGCCCAGCCTCCTTCCTGACCTCCCTGCCTCCTGTCTCTCCCAACTCCAGTCCATGCTTCACCTTGGTACTGGGATCATTTTTTCACAAAACCAAGCAGTTCACATTAACCCACTCCTCAAGAATCTCCAGTGGTTGCCCATCCACATCTATGTTAAAGAGAAACTACTTACCAACAGCTTTAAAGCACTCAATCGACCAGTCTCCTCCTATCTTACTTTTCCTATTTTCTACCTCAACCCAGCCCGCACACTTCGCTCCTCTAATGCAAGCCTACTCAGTGTACTTTGATCTTGTCTATCTCATGGCTGACCTCTTGCTCATGTCCTGTCTGTGGCCTGAAACACCCTCCCTCTTCATATCCATTACTCTCCTCACCTTCAAAACCTTAGTAAAAGCAAATCTCCTCCAAGAGACCTTCCCCAGGGACAATGCCCTCATTTCATCTTCTCCTATTCCCTTCTGCCTCACTCTTGCACTTGGATGTGCACCCTTTAGTCACCCCTCCCTCAGCTCCACAGCATTTATGCACATCTGTAATTTATTTATTAATATTAATAATTCATTCATTCAATAGTATTTATTGAATGCTTACTGTGTGCAGAGCACTGTACTAAGTGCTTGGGAAGTACCATTCAGGAACAGAGACAATCCCTGCTCATAACAGGCTCACACTTGTTCAGAGCTATGTGCCAAGCACTGGGGTAAGTACAAGTTAATTATGTTGAACAAAGTCCCTGTCGCACACTCTTAACCCCATTTGTTACAGATGAGGTAACTGAGGCATGGAGAAGTTAAGTGACTGGCCCAAGGTCACAAAGCAGACATGTGACAGAGCAGGAATTAGAACCCAGGCCCTTCTGACTCCCAGGCCCACACTCTACCCACTAAGCCACACTGCAGCATGGCTCAGTGGAAAGAGCACAGGCTTTGGAGTCAGAGGTCATGGGTTCAAATGCAGGCTCCTCCAATTGTCAGCTGTGTGACTTTGGGCAAGTCACTTAACTTCTCTGGGCCTCAGTTACCTCATCTGTAAAATGGGGATTAAGACTGTGAGCCCTGTGGGACAACCTGATCCCCTTGTAACTTCCCCAGTGTTTAGAACAGTGCTTTGCACCTAGTAAGTGCTTAATAAATGTCATTATTATTATTATACCTGTATGCCTTCTACACTATAAGCTCATTGTGCGCAGGGACTGTGTCTACCAACTCTGTTTTAGTATTAGCACCAAGCACTAGATGCAGTGCTCTGCACCGAGTAAGGGTTCGATAAATACGAATGACTGATTGATGGAGCTCTATTCTCATTGCTGCTTTCCTCCTGGCCCCTACTAGTTGCCAGCATCTCCCTCAGGACACTGACTCCCTAACCTCTCAGTTAACACAACCTTTAGGAGTCTATGGGGGCTTCTCCCAGGTCTTTTGAGGAGAGATTCAGGAATATGGGTAAAGATGGCTAACTGAATCTTTTCCTTCCTTCTGCTAAAATAGGTAAGCATCACTACTGTAAAGAAAAATAGCATAAAGTACTTTCTTTTAGGATATCAATCAGCCAGTGGCCAGAGCTTATTTACATGGTTGGCCAAATCATCTGGAAAAACTTTTTTAATAATACCTGCCATAGTTCTATTTTCTCAGAGAAGACACTCAAGTATTCCCCATTTTACACAAATATCTCTCCAAATCTACAAAAATACAATGCAATAATGATAACAATAATAATAATAGTTGTGGTATTTGTTAAGCACATATTATGCACCAGGCACTGTACTAAGCTCTGTGGTAGACACAAGATAATCAGCTTGGAAATAGTCCCTGTCTCACAGAGGGCTCACAGTCTTAATCCCCATTTTACAGATGAGGAAACTGAGGCATAGAGGAAGTGAAATGACTTGCCCAAGGTCACACAATAGAAAAGTGGTGCAGCTGGGTTTAGAATCTAGGTCCTTTGACTCCCAGGACCATGCTCTCTCCACTAGGCCATGTTGCTTCCCAAAAATTCAGTCTTTGGAGGCTAAAACAATTTCCGTTCTAAAATACATAATCCCTCTTCACTCGTGAGCCTCCTTTAGGGCCATGGCTGTGGTCTGATCTGATGATCTTGTGACTACACTAATTCTTAGTTCAGTCCTTGACACCTAGTAGGTGCTCAATATAAACCATTGTAAAAAAACTACGCATGAGTGGTATGTAAGCTTGCTGTGGGCAGAGGACATGTCTACCAACTCTGCTGTGCTCTCTCAAGCACTATGTATGGTGCTCTGCACATAGTAAGCACTCAATAAAATACCACTGATAATGATACATAGAAAAACAATTATTTTAAACAGTGGTCTTCAATTACATATTAGCATTTTAAAAATCACCCTTTAGTACAGTATGATGGGAATCTTCCTTGATATTTCTCATGAGTTAATTCCCTTTTTAGGGAGCTGTTGAGACAACTTCGTTTTACGGAAGACAACTTCAAGACTAGGACCTAATATATCTTACAGTAAAGTTTATACCAAAGTGATGGTCCTACCTGGCTATATATGTTGAATTATTTGCATAGGTAGTATTACAGTTCTAGCCTAAATAAAGCAGTCAATCAATAGTTCTTCTCTGCTTACACTCCAATCTTCAAAACTGCTTTTTACGCTTGCTAGACGGATTTACTTAAAGTGGTGAAAGACATTCAGCAAGGCCATCCAATTTCTTGATTTATTTGCTATTGATGCATAAAATAAGCTTGTCTGTGAAACAGCCATGTTGAAATTGCTGTTCTCATGCATTTTCATTGTTATTATTTGGCTAGACTGACTTTTGAGGGTCAAATTAAAACGCATTCATCCATTGCTGGAGTCATGACCATAAATAGCCTCATATCGGTTCCTTTGGTTAAAAGCCATATTTTATATAAAATTGCTCCAACTGAAGTTTCGGGCACAGTTATAGGAATTTTTAAAAGGGGGTTAGGAGATTAAGAAAAGCAAATTGTTCAGATTGGAAACTATGTTCAAGATTTCATCTAAACAATTTAGGACTCAATCATCAATTGTTAACAATCCTAAAACATGTAAATAACTGCCTAAACTCTTTAGGTCCTCTGATCTAGCAATATAGAAATCATGAATAATATGATATCCACACCCATAAGAGTTCACTGGCTTTTTACTCATTCAATCTTCAACATCCCATTATGCGCCTTCCTGGTGCTTCTTCCCATCTTGGCAGAACATAAAAACAGAATATTCATGGGTAACCTACATTTTGCCAAAATGATTTTATTTTAATTTACTTGTTGAACACTGACTCTTCTTTAAAAACACTACATGTGACAATATTGTAGCTTTGATTAAAAGTAATATAATGTGAAATAATACCCACCAGCTTCAAAACAGACATACAGATGGTCATTAGGTGCTTGTGTTAATCTTACCTACTCAAAACATTTTTATTTGCTGCTACATTATTTCATTTAGTATTACAATGTGACAAGACTTCCCAGTAAAAGCAACATTATGCTAGAATAAATTCCAGGGGGAATAACTGCTATACTGCCCACATGAAACTGCTCTTCTCACTTTTTCTAATGTCTCTAACTCTTATTGTGGGCAGGGAATGCATCCCCACCTCCCCACAACTCTTCCCACCTTCAAAGCTACTAATATCACATCTCTTCCATGAGACCCTTTCTGATTAAGCCCTCTTTTCTCCTCCTCTCTCTCCTTTATATTTCTCCTATGCACTAGATCTGTACCGTTTTAACTCTTAATATTCACCCTACCTTCAGTCTCACAGCACTTATGTACATAGCCATAATTTGTTCACTTATATTAATGTCTTTCTCCACCTCTAGACTGTATGCTCCTTGTGTCTGATAACATTTCTACTAATCCTGTTGTACTTTACTCTCCCAGGCACATGGTACAGTGCTCTGCACACACTAAGCTTTTAGTAAGTACTATTGATTGAACAATAACTGTCGTATTTCTACTCTCCCAAGTGCTTAGTATAGTCCTCTTCAGGCAGTAAGCATTAGATCAATACCATTTATTGATTGATTGATTGATCTCTCTGACTTCATTTGAAAGGACAACATCTGGCAGGAGGTAATTCTTTGACAAAATGTAATGGTGGTTATCTGGTCTAATAGATACCCCCTCCTACCTCACCTCCCTTCTCTCCTTCTACTGCCCAGCCCGCACCCTCCACTCCTCCACCACTAATCTCCTCACTGTACCTCGTTCTCGCCTGTCCCGCCATCGACCCCCGGCCCACGTCATCCCCCGGGCCTGGAATGCCCTCCCTCTGCCCCTCCGCCAAGCTAGCTCTCTTCCTCCCTTCAAGGCCCTGCTGAGAGCTCACCTCCTCCAGGAGGCCTTCCCAGACTGAGCCCCTTCTTTCCTCTCCCCCCTCGTCCCCCTCTCCATCCCCCCGTCTTACCTCCTTCCCTTCCCCACAGCACCTGTAAATATGTATATATGGTTGTACATGTTTATTACTCTATTTATTTATTTATTTATTTATTTATTTTACTTGTACATTTCTATCCTACTTATTTTATTTTGTTGGTATGTTTGGTTCTGTTCTCTGTCTCCCCCTTTTAGACTGTGAGCCCACTGTTGGGTAGGGACTGTCTCTATGTGATGCCAATTTGTACTTCCCAAGCGCTTAGTACAGTGCTCTGCACATAGTAAGCGCTCAATAAATATGATTGATTGATTGATTGATTAATAGTTTCATTGCAATCAATTACTGACAACATAGATTACACCATCATGTAACTATATAATCCCATTTAATTAGATTGTGATTTTCTTAAATCTAATAATGAAAACCAGAACTTCAGTGTGCTCAAAATATATTTTCTCACCAGTGATTAATTTTAAATTTGCCATATTAAAACCTTCCCATCACGAAATGGGAAGAAAAAACTTACAAATAAGATGCAACCAGATCTATACTAGCAAGGTTTCTCCATTGATGAGAATGATTAATTCATGTTGATCAGGCCAAGAGGAGAAATGTGGACCCCTGTAAAGACCCACTGACTGAGCCTGTCCATGTTTTCATCTGAGGATGAAGGGGAAGAATGCCACTTTTCCCTTCTCTCCACTTCCCTTCTGCTTCTCTAGGCCATTCCCTAGTAATAGAAGTAGTAGTAGGGAAGCAGCATGACATAGTAGATAGAGCATGGTCCTGGGAGTCAGAAGGTCATAGGTTCTAATCCCAGCTCTGCCACTTGTTTACTGCGTGACCTTAGGCAAGTCACTTAACTTCTCTGAGCCTCAGTTATCTCATCTATAAAATGGGGATGAAAATTGTGAGTCCCACCTGGGACAGGGACTGTGTTCAATCTGATTTGCTTGTATCTACCCCAGCGCTTAATATAGTACCTGACACATAGTAAGTGCTTAACAAATACCATAATAATAATAATAATGATAGTAGCAGCAGCAGCAGTGGCAGCAACATTTACTTAGCACCCCCTTGGTGTGGTGCACAAGCAGCATGGTGTAGTGCGAAGCAGCAGTTCTACCACTTGTCTGCTGTGTGACCTTGGGGAAGTCACTTCACTTCTCTGTGACTCCTCGTTTCAATGCATCGTGTCAACTTGCTATTCCCAAATCTCACCATGTAGTTCTTATCTCTCCATCTCACCATCTTCATCTTTTATTTAACTTTAGCCATTTCATTTCAGTTGAAGGCATTGGATAGGAATTTAGGAAGTTCCACATTGTTTTTATCTCAAGCATTTGAATTCAAAGGGAGAGGACTGAGTCATTTTCATCCATCTTTCAGTGTAATATCCTGTTCAGCAAGCCGTAAAAATTTAAATACACTTTTTTTTAGACTTCCCTAAAAATAACTAATAACACGATCCATCGAATTGCACATCAGTGGAAAACTCCCACTCAAGCTTCTCGGATATTTCTCCTGTCATTGAGAAAGGAAAATAATTTCTTTTTAAAGACCAAGGCTTGGACATTCTCTTCAGAAGATTCAAATAACTCTAGAAATTTTTCCAAGAACAGTGTACCTTTACAAATAACTGAGCCCCAAAACGATTACCACCTTCAGTGCAGTATACCTGTAGCAAACCTCATGTTGTCCTATATTTGCTATTTTTGTGCAAAACTGTTTTCACACAGAAGCTGACTTGACAGCTTAAGAGTACAATCCAAAAAAAAAGAAATGGCAGGTATGCTCCCTGCCCTCAAGGAACTTATAGTCAAGTGTTTGGTGGATACCTACTGTGTGCAGAACACTCTGCTAGATACTTAATTAGAGGCAGAGCCTTGATCTAACTGGGGAGACAAAAAAAATAACACAATTGATTTACAAGTAGTCAGTCAGTCAGTTGCATTTATAGAGTGCTTACTCTGTGCAGAGCACTATACTAAGCGCTTAGGAGAGGACACTATAAACCTATCCTTAATGTTATGGTCATCTCAATTTAATCTACTCTTACTGACTATTCAGCCTATCAAATTCCTGCTGTCAGCATAGCTCATCCTCTAGACCATACGCTCATTGTGGGCAGGGAATGTATCTGTTATTTTACAATGGCTTAGAGACAGTATCATAAACTGCTTCAGAAGAAGCCAATTTTCTGCCATTTTCCCTGCTTCAGTTTGGCTGCTCCATGGAAATATTTGGGAATAGGGAGAGCTTGGGGCTAGAATTTAGGGATGGAGGAGCATGGGGCCAGAGAGTGAAAGCGGCACTGGCTAGGTTGTTGTAGGGGACCTGACCATAGCAGTACCTGTGGGCAGGACGTCCAAACAAACACAAGCCCTGTATTCCCATTGTTATTAGTCTTCCTGCTATTTCTCCATGCAATTGCTCCCGGAACTGTGAACACTCCTCCCATATGCATGGGTCTTGCCCATTCTGGATCTTCTCAGACCCTGCCCTGGACCAGAGCCTGCCCTTCCTGCTGTTTAAGCCAATTAGATTTGGAAATCTTGGAATTTTCCATTTTATTCTCCTTTATTATGCTTGCTAGGACTCAGACAAGACAATGTTAGATTTTCTATCCAGCCATTTTCTGAGACTCAGTTCTGAGGAATGTAAACAGGCAGTAACTTCCCAGAGTAATAGAAATTTCAGAATTGCACTTTTAGTTAATAATACCTCATGGGCTCTCCTTCCCAGTTGCTCTGCCCAAATAAGTTGTTCCTGAGGAGAAGCTGCTGAATAAATTATGCATGAATAACAATAACAAAAGAAGAGCCCTGTTTGAATAACTTGTCATACGGAAATTTATTTTTTCCATATGCAAAACATGTTGAAATGATGACAAACCAATTCTGTTCTTTTGTGGGTCATTTGTCAGCTTCGAATTCACCACTTATATCATTGCTTTGCAAATCCATCCCTAAAATCTGGGGAGGTTCTGATGTCCCCTGCTGTTCTCACTAAATTTGGGTGGGAGGAAATTCTGGTCAGTGAATGCACATAAGGGCATTGGCCTGGAAGGCTAGAAATCATGGTTTCATTCTTCTTTACACTACTGATTTGTGATTCTTGACTGTTTACTACATCTTTCAGAGTCTGTTTCCTCACCTGTAAAATGGAAATAATGATACCTGTCCCTACACAGACGAAGTGTGACAATGAAATAAATAATTTATAATGAGCTTCAAGAACTTTGAAGAAGGATCTGGTCCTGTTAAAGGATACATATACCATAAAGCCACATTAATGTGAAACAAATGAATTGGAAAAAGACTTAATTATCTGCGTTAGGATTCATTGATATTTTTATTAAAGAAATCAGGGTATCTCATCAGTTGGCCCACAGCAGATGCTTTAAATTATGCGCTACTATATTTGGGACTTGGTATTGGCTTACCAAGATTTGCTCTACCTGAAAATTCTTAAAACCAGGATTCACACTTTTATCACTTTTCATGTCAAACTTAATTTTGAAGAATTCAATAAAATATGTGCAATATCCTCTGACATTGCTTACCTAAAGTTGTGTATCCACTGAAAGCTTAGTGGAAAGAACATGGTCTTGGGAGTCAGAAGGTCATGGATTCTAATCCCAACTCTGCCACTTGTCAACTATTGACTTTGGGCAAGTCACTTCACTTCTCAGGGCCTCAGTTACCTCATCTGTTAAATGGAGATTAAAACTGTGAGCCCCATGTGGGACAACCTGATTACCTTGTATCTACCCCAGCACTTAGACCAGTGCTTGGCACATAGTAAGTGCTTAACAAATACCATTATTATTATTAATAAAAGTCTATACAGCCATTGGATAGGATGATTTTCCAAATACAGATGAATGCTATCTTCATACTGCTTTTACAGAACATAAATAATTTTTTTAAGGCAACAAAATTCTCCAAAGATAGAAAAAGAAAGTCTTATCATTAAAGAGAACCCATTAAATTCAGTTGCTCAAAATGAACTGGTGTAGTTTTATATTTCCAGCTGAAAGTTCTAAAATTATGAATGTGACAGAAGGGGTGGTAAACAGATTCTTTATGTTTATAAACCCAGAACGTACCTCTTCTTCAGCCTGTTTCTGCCATGGTCTTTTCCACCCTGCCCACTGCTCAACAGATCCTTGTCTCTCCCACTGCCTCATCCTGAACCATTCTAGTACTGGCTCTGCCAATTGCCTGCTGTGTGCCCTTGGACAAGTCACTTTATTTTTCTGGGCCTCAGTTGCCTCATCTATAAAATGGGGATACAGACTATTAGCACCTTGTGGGATAGGGACTGTGCCCAACACGATTTGAATGTATCTGCCCTGGCGTTTGACTCATTCATTCATTCATTCATTCAATCATATTTATTGTGCGCTGTTTGCAGATCACTCTACTAAGTGCTTGGAAAGTACAATTCGGGAACAAAGACAGTCCCTACACAACAATGGGCTCACAGTCTAGAAGGGGGAGACAGACAGCTAAACGAAACAAGTAGACAGCTGTCAATACCTACAAAATAGATAAATAGAACTATAAATATATACACATCATTAATAAAATAAATTGAGCAATAAATATGTACAAATATACACAAGTGCTGCAGTGAGGGGAAGGGGGTAGGACAGAAGGAGGGAGTGGGGGGCGATGGGGAGGGGAGGAGGAGCAGAGGATAAGGGGGGGGCTCAGTCTGGGAAGGCCTCCTGGAGGAGGTGAGCTCTCAGTAGGGCTTTGAAGAGAGGAAGAGAGCTAGTTTGGCAAATGTGAGGAGGGAGGGCATTCCAGGCCAGGGGTAGGACGTGGGCCAGGGGTCAACGGCAAGACAGGTGAGAACGAGGCATAGTGAGGGGGTTAGCGGTAGAGGAGTGGAGTGTGCGGGCTGGGCTGTAGAAGGAGAGAAGGGAGGTGAGGTAGGAGGGGGCAAGGTGATGGAGAGCCTTGAAGCCGAGAGTGAGGAGTTTTATCTTCATGCAAAGGTTGATAGGTAACCACTGGAGATTTTTGAGGAGGGAGAGACATGCCCAGAGTGTTTCTGTACAGACATAATCTGGGCAGCAGAGTGAAGTATAGGCTGAAGCGGGAAGAGACAGAAGGATGGGAGATTGGAAAGGAGGCTGATGCAGTAATGCAGTCGGGATAGGATAATAATTATGGTATTTGTTAAGCACTTACTATGTGTCAAGCACTGTTCTAAGTGCTGAGGTAGATACAAGGCAATTAGGTTGTCCCACGTGGGGCTCACAATCTTAATCCCCATTTTACAGATGAGGTCATTGAGGCACAGAGAAGTTAAGTGACTTGCCTAAAATCACACAGCTGACAAGTGGTGGAGCCACATTCGAACCCATGACCTCTGACTCCCAAGCCCGGGCTCTTGCCACTGAGCCTCATTGCTTCTCTATGAGAGATTGTACCAACAAGGTAGCAGTATGGATGGAGAGGAAAGGGCGGATCTTGGTGATGTTGTGAAGGTGAGGCCGGCAGGTTTTGGTGATGGATTGGATGTGTGGGATGAGTGAGAGAGCGGAGTCAAGGATGACACCAAGGTTGTGGGCTTGTGAGATGGGAAGGATGGTAGTGCCATCCACAGTGATGGGAAAGTCAGGTAGAGGGCAGGGTTTGGGATGGAAGATAAGGAGCTCAGTCTTGGACATGTTGAGTTTTAGGTGGCGGATGAACACCCAGGTGTAGATGTCCTGAAGGCAGGAGGAGATACGAGCCTGGAGAGAGGGAAAGAGAACAGGGGAAGAGATGTAGATATAGACATAGTAAGTGCTTATGTCATTATTGTCATTGTTATTATCTATCCAAGGGATTACATTTTCCCTGGTCCAAGGTAAGAGCAGGGAGGAGTCTGGACAGTTAGGGTGTAGAAAAGACAAGGAAACCCTTTCCTTTTTCTCCCCATTCATTAACCAAGCCCCACTCTGGATAGTCCCCTTCTGTTCAAATTCCATTCTGTCTCAAGGGGAGTATGACATGATGGACAGGAAGGTCACCTATGTACCAGAGAAGAAACCAGAAAAGAGGGAAGGGGAGGATCTGCTCTGCGTACCTAATTGTAAATTACCCAACAGTTTTGCAGTCAATCAATCAATGGTATTTGAGTGCTTACTGTGTGCAGAGCACTGCAGTACATGCTTGGGAGAGTACGATATAATAATAATAGCATTTGTTAAGTGCTTACTATGTGCCATGCACTGTTCTAAGTATAAGGGGAGATACAAGGTAATCAGGTTGTCCCACATGGGGCTCACAGTCTTAATCTCCATTTTATAGATGAAGTAACTGAGGCACAGGGAAGTTAAGTGACTTGCCCAAAGTCACACAGCTGACAAGTGGCAGAAGCGAGATTAGAACTCATGACCTCTGATGCCCAAGCCTGTGCTCTTTCCACTGAGCAATGCTGCTTCTCTGAGTTGGTATGCCAGAGTTGGTAGATACATTCCCTGCCTACAATGAATTTATGGTCTAGAGCTGACTTTAAATGAAAAGTAGCTTGCAAAAATCCTAAACCCAATTTGTTTCAGGCTGAAAAGTCAAGCAGCATGCTCTGTCACTTACCAGCTGTGTGACCTCGGAGAAGTCACTTAACCTCTCTGTGTCTCAGTTCCCTCATCTGCAAAATGGGGATTCAAAGCCTGTTCTCCCTCCTATTTAGACTGTATCACGTGACACCTGATTGTCTTGTATTCTATCACAGCACTTAGTACAGTGCTTGGCACTTAGTAAGCACTTAAATACCATAATTATTGTGTGCAGAACACTGTATTAAGCACTTGGGATAGTACATTGGAGATGGCAAGTGTGATCCAACTCCATTACATTGTTATGTTGTACTCTCCCAAGTGCTTATTACAGTGCTCTGCATACAGTAAGCTCTCAATAAATATCCTTGATTGATCACTAAAAAGCAGACACAACTTGAATCCATCCTTGAAAGTTAATTTCCAATTTAAAGGTGTGATTGGCTCAAGTGTTAAGTCAACTGGACTCACAGGTACTAGATTTTGTTGTATTTTTCAGCCATTCCCTCTTATTACCATGATTCACTTTCTCGTGGCATTTTGTGAAGGGTTTAAAAAATGTCCCTGTGGATGGCTCAAGGGTTCAATCAATCAATGGTATTACTAGATTGCTTACTTCTTTAATGGTATTTGTTAAGCACTCACTATGCATTAAACATTATTCTCGGTGGTGGAGTAGGCATAAGTTAATTAGGTCGGATACAGTCCCTTTCCTGCATGGGGCTCACAGTCTAAGTAGGAGGGAGAACAGGTATTTAATCCCCATTTTACAGTTGAAGGAACTGAGACACAAAGTTAAATGATATGCCCAATTACAGTAAAATGACATTTGAAAAGAAAGATGACTTTCTTTTGCTCCTAAGTTCTCCAAGGTCTTGATCAACTGGCCCTCTCCTTACTCCCTGCCCACTGGATAGAAGCTTGTACTTTCTGTGCCTTGGCTCTTCCTTCTGCAGTCACATGTTCATGGCACCCTCTCCATTTGTAATAGCCTCTCAATCAATCAATCAATCAATCATATTTATTAATTGCTTACTGTGTGCAGGGCACTGAACTAAGCTCTTGGGAGAGTACAACACAACAATATAACAGACATGTTCCCTGCCCACAACAAGCCTACAATCTAGAGGATCAATTGTATTTATAGAGGGCTTACTGTATGCAGAGCACTGTACTAAGTGCTTGTGAAAGTACAATATAACAGATTTGGTAGCCACATTCCCTGCCCACAAGGAGCTCACAGACTAGAGAGGCTCTCCCTTCAACTTCACTAAACAAGGTCCCTCCCTTCTCCTTTAGAGACCCTTCTCTGATCTGCCTCCTTTTTGGCCTCCGTCAGTCACTCTGTTCCTTTGTTTATTGATTCAACCACTCCTACTTGCTGTTTTTATCTAATACAGTCTTAGTGTATGTTGGATGCTTCATTTATCTTCCCATTAAAGTGTAAGTTTTCAAGGCAGGGCCACATATTATTTCTTTGGTATATTCCCCAAGCTCCTAGCACAGTATTTAGTCCCAGAAGAGGATCAATCAATATTGCTTCTGAGGAGAACTAATGTATCCTCCTACCCATGGTCCCTGTCAGCAGTAGTTGGGAAATTAATCAATGGTATTTACTGAGCACTTACTGCACAGATAGCACTGTACTTAGCTCTTGGAAGAGTACAGTACAGCAGAGCTGGTAGACTCATTCCTTGCTCACAATGAAAGTCCTGGTCTTGTTATGGTTTCTACTGGCTGCTTAACATGTTATGTAAACTAGATTACTTTAGGAGTTAAAAAATTAAGCTTTATTTATTGATTTTTAATGGCATTTAAGTGCTTACTATGTGTCAGACACTGCACTAAGAGCTGGAGTACATACAAAATTATCAGTTCGGACACCATCTGTGTCCCATATGTGGCTCCCAGTCTTAACCCCCATTTTACAGATGAGGTAACTGAGGTCCAGGGTACTTAAATGACTTTCCCAAGATCCCACAGCAGACAAATAGCTCCTTGTGGGCAGGGAATGTGTCTGTTGTTGTTATATTATACTCTCCCAAGCATTTAGTACAGTGCTTTGTACACAATAAGTGCTCAATAAATATCAGTGAATGAATGAAAGTAGCAGAACCAAAATTAGAACCCAGGTCCTCTGACTCCCAGGCCTGTACAATCCACTAGGGCCATGGTGTCTCTATTACCAAAAGGAAAAGGGTGTTTAAAATGTGTGCACTGTTAGGAGGGCCAAGGTTTATAGCATGTTGTGCCACGTTTTACTTTTGCTCCGCACAAAGTGCTCAAAAAGTACCACTTACAGGTTGATTAATTCTATCTCTCCTTTCCTTTCCAGTATGATTGAGGTTGTCAGATGATCCACCAGCAGTGCAGAAATGCCATCACTAGAGGCATTTACTGCTCAAAATGGATCAAAACCCTTGAGGAACAGGGTCCATGTCTATTTTTTAATGGCATTTTTTAAGTGTTGAATATGTGTCAACCACTGCTCTAAGTGCTGGGGTAGATACAGAAGCAGCATGGCCTACTGGAAAGAGCATGGGCCTGGCTTGAGGGCTTGAGTTCTAATCCTGGCTCTGCCACTTATCTGCTCTCTGACCTTATAGAAGTCACTTCACTTCTTTGTGCCTCATTTCCCTCATCTGCAAAATGGAGATTCGATACTTGTGCTCCTTCCTACATAGAATGTGATCCTTCTTTGGGACCTGATTATCTTATATCTACCCCAGCACTAGTATAGTGTTTGGCACATAGTAAGCACTTAACAAATATCACAATTATTATTATTATTATAATACAAGTCAATTAGGTTAGACAGAGTCCCTGTCCGCAGTTGCCGACTTGTACTTCCCAAGTGCTTAGTACAGTGCTCTGCACACAGTAAGCACTCAATATAATCGAATGAATGAACAATAATAATAATAATAATAATGGTATTTGTTAAGCCCTTACTATGTGCCAAGCACTGTTCTAAGCACTTGGGTAGATACAAGGTAATCAGGTTGTCCCATGTGGGGCTCACAGTCTTATACCCCATTTTCCAGATGAGGGAACTGAGGCACAGAGCAGTTATGTGACTTGCCCAAGGTCACATAGCTGACTAGTGGCAGAGTGGGATTAGAACTCATGACCTCTGACTCCCAAGCCCAAGCTCTTTCCTCTAGGCCATGCTGCTTCTCCAGCTAAATACTAATTCCCACCTCTATACTCTTTCCTTGTGTTTAGTACAGTCCTCTGCACACAGGAAGTGCTTAATAAACATTATTACTACCACCACCCTGGATCCCCAGTGAAAGAGTACATGAAATTAGTAGTAGGATCTATCACTGCAGTCACATGAGAGCAATTCAACAACAGGCTGAGTGGCAGCACTTAGTACAGTGCCCAGCAGTTAGTACAGTGGCAAGCTCTTAAGTATGGTGTCTGGCACATAAAAATCACTTAACAAATACCATCATTGTTATTCTCAATATCCTTTAGCCCTTCCTCTATGTCTATCATAGATCCAGGCTCTAGACCGTAAGCTCCTTATGAGCTGGGAACAGATTTGCTGATTGTGTTGTATTGTACTCTCCCAAGAGCTTTGTGTGTATATAGTGCTCTGCATACAGTAAGTGCTCAATAAATGCCACTGTTTGATTAACTGCATAGTCTCATGTACCTCTTTGAATTCAAAGTCCCAGAGACATGCCAAGGTTGAGTTGCCAAGCACTGACGATTTCAGCCTAGGTACAAAGATCACTGAGCCCCCACAGTACTTAAAGCAAGTCAGTGAGGTCCAGCTACATACTGGAGATTTATCTGAGTCACTCAGGCACACAAAAATGTGTGTTTATAATCCTTAAATACCTGATTAGCTGAAGTCCTAAAATATACCTTGGTCTGAATCGTCCAATAAACCAACCTCGTGCAAGGTCTAAATAATTCACGACTTTGTGTCTATTTTAGCATTTTAATCTACTGATACTCATTTAATAATAACAGTCATAATGATAATAGCGGTATTTATTAAGGGCTTACTATGTTCCAGGCACTGTTCTAAGCACTGGAGTAGATCAGTGCTAATCAAGTTGGACACAGTACCTGTCCGGGGCTCAAAGCCTTAAACCCCATTTTACAGGGAACTGAGGCACAGAGACGTGAAGTGACTTGGCCAAGGTCACGCAGCAGACAGGTTGCAGAGCCGGCATTAGAAGCCAAGGTCCTTCTGACTCCCAGGCCCATGCTCTATCCAGTAGGCCGTGCTGCTTCCCCCAAGGATCCATTTGATCATACTTGGAACACACAATATCCAATTCTGACTAAAGAATGCTATTGGATCTTACAAATCATTTCTGGTTTCCCTCAGATATTTTCTCAATTTTAGAATCCAATCTACAAGGCGAGAGGCCAGACTGTTGAAATGACCTGAAGCTTTGTGGCCTGCCCATCTTTGTTTTCCTTTGTATATAGGTGCACCACATCACTGATTCCTTTACACTTACTGATGTCTCTGTTTGAACTGTGTTCTCAGAGTCAGATTCACACTTGCTTTGCTCCACTGCTCTTTGGCATACAGCCCATCTTCTCATTCTCAGGGCAGCCTGACAACAAAATTCCAATCTATAATCACTGCTGAAGAAAGACTACAGTTGAATAGCCCTCTTTTCTTCTTTATGAGGAACTCACTGTCCCATTTTGATCTCTGATTCGAAAAAAAGAACATATTGCAGCCTTTATTCTACTTCATTCACTTATTAAATAAATTGGAGTCCTCTTCTTGGCTGAGATAGGTTTAGTTCTCTATTTCTTGAAATTACAATTTACATAAATGTATCCTCCTGTTAAATGTGCACAAAGACAAATATTTCTTTAACGGATTTAACTCTAACCCAAATTTATAGCACCTCATTGGGATTTCTTGCAATTTCTTTGCAGTTCTGCTACACCAGGGTCTTCTATGAAAAATCGGCAAGCCAGTCATTTGCCATTGATACCAATTCCCTCTTTCTAGGGGAATTTGTTAAATTATGACTTCACTTTGGCTGCAAACAGCTTTGCCTGTAGAGTTTTATGTACAACACTGGCAATTAAACAGTTTGATTTTCATTATGCAATTGCAGCTCATCCTTATCCAGTGATCCAAATGAGTCAGGTTCATTCCAGTTTTGTGGAATGAATTCAATTCAAGCACTCAGTACAGTGCTTTACTCACAGTAAGCACTCAGTAAATCCAATGATTCAGCATTCAATTCCACTGAGTCGAAGGCTCTATTGCAATCAATGAAAAAGGAGGAAGCTGGAGTCGATATTCCCATTACCCTGTTCACTAGGTAAGGAAGTTGCATGATTAATAGAGGAATTTTGTGAGCAGAATTTAATTCTCAACTGGTATGCATTTCAAGGTCATACCTGAAGTGTTTCAAGTTTGATTCTAGTGAAGGCATTGTTTATATCCATAATTGTTCACATCTGGAAATTACTTATTTATATTAAAGTCTGCCTCTCCCTCTAAATTGTAAGCTCATTGTGGGCAGGGAACGAATCTACCAACTCTGTTCTACTCTCCCAGGCACTTAGTTCAGTCCTCTGCACACAGTAAGCACTCAATAAATACCACTGATTGACTGAGTGATTTGCTAGGGGAGAGGTATGGAGTGGCAGTTCCAAAAAAAATTCACACTGTTCTTCCTCCTGAATATTATCTTTGTTTGCTTTTTGTTCATGGGGTCGGAGTGCTCTTCATGACTTCTACACTGACTTGTCCAACACCATTTTAAATAGAGGTATAGTTTCTGCTTTGAATAACCTCCTACCACCCTCCTTGCCATGGTCATGGACAGATCCTCCATCCTATCCTCGGCATCTTCCTTGAGACTATATGCCTGTTATGGACAGGGCATGTGTACCTCCCTCCTCCAAACACTTAATACAGTGCTCTGTACGTAGCAAATGCTCAATAAATTCCATTGATTGATTAAAGCATTCCAGCCACATGCTATCTCTGTCTGAATACTCTCCCTATTTCATATTGCACACCTCATATTCAACTTCTTCCCCGTTACTTTAGAGGCTGTGTCTGCTCTTGTCTGAGTAACACTTCCTAGGTCTTCAGCTGAGCAGAAGACACTGTATCACTTTGCAGATACTTTATAGACAGTCTGTAGTCATTTGTTGCCAAATTGTACATTCCAAGCACTTAGTACAGTGCTCTGCACATGTTATGTGTTCAAAAAATATGATGGAATAAATGAATGAATTAATTAATAGAATCCTGCCTATTTTAATTCTGGTGATCATCTTCTCTCCCTTGTCTGCCTTTGGGATCCTCTAGTTTGACCCTAGATGACTTTTGACCACTTCCAATCTCCCCTTTATCTTTGCTGCTCGCTCGACTCCATTCTATACATTATATAGTTATTTTCAAAGCACCCTGGTCTGTTTGTTTTTCCTTGGACTTTATGCTTATCTTTCTTGCCATTATTTTCAGCATTTTCTCCATGACATTTTGCATCATTTTTGGCCTTATTTGCTGTGAAGGTTATCTGTGTAATAAATACATCACGATGATAGTCTATTCCCCTGGTGGAGTTATAATTTTGGCTTAATGTAGATAATTCCTTTCCAAACCATCACCATTTTCCAAAATATCACAACATTAAAGTCCCTTTGAGCCATGGTATATGTTGATCTAATGCAAAATGAGGACTTTTTCAAGAAGAAAATTCTCTTTCTCTCTGAGTTTCCACAGGCAAGTGCACACTTAGTCCAGGCTTCATGTCACTGGGAAAAGAATACACTGCCACAGCAATATTTTGGATCTTCCTATGTCTAGATTCATCCCTGAGACTGGCCTAGCTCTCCTAATATCTGCAGATGGCCAAGATTCACAGAACATGTTAGGCTTTTCTATTCATCTTGTCCCTGTCCTCCAGCCCCACTGCTGCCACGAATCTTGTAAGCCCTCAATAAATACAGTTGAATGAATGAGTACTCTCCCAAGCACTTAGTTCAATGTTCTGCACATAGTAAGCACTCAATAAATATCACTGATGGATTGATTGATAATGCTAATTAGACCAGCCAAAGTATTGGCCTAAACAGTTCTCTGAGTTTTTGACCCCTGTCATCTACTATGTGAATCATTTTCCTTCTTAGGTATCAGTTTTGGTGCCTTCAATCAGATTAACATTGTTACTTATCAGTTATCACCATATTTCACACCCATGACATTAGTAAAGCCAGAAAAATGACAGTAACTACTGTCTATATTTCTCCAGTATGGCAGAAGGATGAGACACAAATGAAATTTTTGAAGGGATAATTAATGTTACCAATGTCATTTCTGGGTAATTATAGTATATGTTTACAGAGCACCCTCTCAAGACAACATTCTAAATACAAATGGGATTTGGATGAATTCACAGGAAGGGGTCCATTATGGATAACTAGAAGGAAAGTTAGAGATAGTGGGTTTTGTTGTTGTTGTTGTTGTTACAGTAGTTTTATTATGGTACTTAAGCACTTGCCAAGTGCCAGGCACTGTATTATGCTCTGGGATCACATGGGGCTCACAGCTTTAATCCCCATTTTACAGATGAGGTAATTGGGGTTCAAATAAGCTAAGGGACTTGCTTAAGGTCACACAGCAGACAAGTGGCCCGGCCAGGATTAGAACCCAGGTTCTCTGACTCCCAGGCACATGCCTTTTCCCACTAAGCCACATTACTTTTGTCCAAGGGTGGTTCTTCCTTAAACAGTAGGATGGATAGCAAGGTGAGCAATGATCATACTCCAAGGGTCTGCCATTGTTGGAGGCAGACTATTGGGATGAATGGACTACTGGTTAGTTCCAACAATAGCTTTACAGATCATTCAATTCACCTATGTGAGGCCAATCCCTGTATTAAGGAAAACTCAAGTTAGAGTACATGAACCATTCCCTCCAGCACTGTGTGGCATGAACACATTACCAATATCATACAACCACACAACAGCAATTCAGATCAGCATGCACTGTCAGAAGAACATTCCCCATTCCCCTATCTGAACTGGGTTGTAAATATATATATATGTATATGTATCTGTATATATATATATTAACATAATATATATTTTATGGTATTTGTTAAGTATTTACTATGTGCCAGGCACGGTACTAAGCACTGGGGTAGATTCATTCATCCAATCGCATTTATTGAGCACTTACTGTGTGCAGAGCACTGTACTAAGCACTTGGAAAGTAAAATTCGGCAACAGATAGAGACAGTCTCTATCCAACAACAATCAATCAATCGTATTTATTGAGCACTTACTGTGTGCAGAGCACTGTACTAAGCGCTTGGGAAGTACAAGTTGGCAAAATATAGAGATAGTCCCTACCCAACAGTGGGCTCATAGTCTAGAAGGGGGAGACAGAGAATAAAGCCAAATATATTAACAAAATAAAATAAATAGAATAGATATGTACAAGTAAAATAGAGTAATAAATATGTACAAACATATGTACATATATACAGGTGTTGTGGGGAAGGGAAGGAGGTAAGATGGGGGGATGGAGAGGGGGACAAGGGGAAGAGGAAGGAGGGGGCTCAGTCTGGGAAGGCCTCCTGGAGGAGGTGAGCGCTCAGTAGGGCCTTGAAGGGAGGAAGAGAGCTAGCTTGGCGGATGGGCAGAAGGAGGGCATTCCAGGCCAGGGGGATGACGTGGGCGGGGGGTTGACGGCGGGACAGGCGAGAATGAGGCACGATGAGGAAATTAGCAGCAGAGGAATGGAGGGTGTGGGCTGGGCTGTAGAAGGAGAGAAGGGAGGTGAAGTAGGAGGGGGCGAGGTGATGGAGAGCCTTGAAGCCGAGGGTGAGGAGTTTCTGCCTGATGTGCAGATTGATTGGTAGCCACTGGAAATTTTTGAGGAGGGGAGTAACATACTCAGAGTGTTTCTGGACATCACCAAGATCCGCCCTTTCCTCTCCATTCAAACCTCTACCTTGCTGGTTCAATCTCTCTTCCTATCCCAACTGGATTACTGCATCAGTCTCCTCTCTGATCTCCATCCTCCTGTCTCTCCCCACTTCAGTCTGCACTTCACTCTGCTGCCCAGATTATCTTTGTACAGAAACGCTCTGGGAATGTTACTCACCTCCTCAAAAATCTCCAGTGGCTGCCAGTCAACCTACTCAGCAAGCAAAAACTCCTCACTCTTGGCTTCAAGGCTCTCCATCACCTCACCCCCTTCTACCTCACCTCCCTTCTCTCCTTCTAGAGTCCAGCCCGCACCCTCTGCTCCTCTGTCACTAACCTCCTCACTGTGCCTCGTTCTCACCTGTCCCGCCATCGACCCCTGGCCCACGTCCTTCCCCTGGCCTGGAATGCCCTCCCTCCACACAACCACCAAGGTAGCTCTCTTCCTCCTTTCAAAGCCCTACTGAGAGCTCACATCCTCCAAGAGGCCTTCCCAGATTGAGCCCACTTTTTCCTCTCCTCCTCCCATCCCCCCCGCCCTACCTCCTTCACCTCCCCACAGCACTTGTATATATTTGTACAAATTTATTACTCTATTTTACTTGTGCAGATTTACTATTCTATTTATTTTGTTAATGATGTACATGTAGCTATAATTATACTTGTTTGGACAATTTTGACACCTGTCTACATGTTTTGTTTTGTTGTCTGTCTCCCCCCTCTAGACTATGAGCCCATTGTGAGCCCATTCTTGGGTAGGGGCCATCTCTATATGTTGCCGACTTGTACTTCCCAAGTGCTTAGTACAGTACTCTGCACACAGTAAGCGTTCAATAAATACGGTTAAATGAATGAATGAATGAATGAATACGAGGAAGAGACAGAGAGCAAAATAAAACAAGTAGACAAGTGTCAATACCATCAAAATAGAAAAATAGAATTAAAGATATATACACATCATTAATAAAATAAAGTAATATGTACAAATATACACAAGTGTGGTGGGGAGGGGAATAGGGTAGGGCAGAGGGAGAGAGTTGGGGTGATGGTGAGGAGGGGAGGAGCAGAGGAAAAGGGGGGGGCTCAGTCTGGGAAGTCCTCCTGGAGAAAGTGAGCTCCCAGTAGGACTTTGAAGGGAGGAAGACAGCTAGTTTGGCAGATGTGTGGAGGGAGGGCATTCCAGGCCAGGGGTAGGTCGTGGGCCAGTGGTCGAAGGAGGGACAGGCAAGAATGAGGCACAATGAGGAGGTTAGCAGCAGAGTGGAATGTGTGGGGAGGGCTGTAGAAGGAGATAAGGGGTGGTGAAGTAGGAGGGGGCAAGGTGGTGGAGTGAGGAGTTTTTGCTTCATGCATACAAGTTAATCAGATTGGACACAATCCTTGTCCCTCATTTGCTCCCACAGCTTCAACTATCATCTCTACGCTGATGACACCCAGATCTACATCTCTGCCCCTGCTCTCTCCCACTCTCTCCAGGCTCGCATCTCCTCCTGCCTTCAGGACATCTTCATCTGGATGTCTGCCCGCCACCTAAAACTCAACATGTCCAAGACTGAACTCCTTGTTTTCCCTCCCAAACCCTCCCCTCTCCCTGACTTTCCCATCACTGTTGACGGCACTACCATCCTTCCCGTCTCACAAGTCTGCAACCTTGGTGTCATCCTCTATTCTGCTCTCTCATTCACCCCTCACATCCAAGCCGTCACCAAAACCTGCCAGTCTCAGCTCCGTAACATTGCCAAGATCCACCCTTTCCTCTCCATCCAAACCGCTACCCTGCTTGTTCAAGCTCTCATCCTATCCCGTCTGGACTACTGCATCAGCCTTCTCTCTGATCTCCCATCCTCGAGTCTCTCCCCACTTCAATCCATACTTCATGCTGCTGCCCGGATTGTCTTTGTCCAGAAACGCTCTGGGCATGTTACTCCCCTCCTCAAAAATCTCCAGTGGCTACCAATCAATCTGTGCATCAGGCAGAAACTCCTCACCCTCGGCTTCAAGGCTCTCCATCACCTCGCCCCCTCCTACTTCACCTCCCTTCTCTCCTTCTACAGCCCAGCCCACACCCTCCGCTCCTCTGCCGCTAATCTCACCGTGCCTCGTTCTCACCTGCCCCGCCATTGACCCCCAGCCCACGTCATCCCCCGGGCCTGGAATGCCCTCCCTCTGCCCATCTGCCAAGCTAGGTCTCTTCCTCCCTTCAAGGCCCTACTGAGAGCTCACCTCCTCCAGGAGGCCTTCCCAGACTGAGCACCTTCCTTCCTCTCCCCCTCGTCCCCCTCTCCATCCCCCCATCTTACCTCTTTCCCTTCCCCACATCACCTGTATATATGTATATATGTTTGCACATATTTATTACTCTATTTATTTATTTATTTTACTTGTACATATCTATTCTATTTATTTTATTTTGTTAGTATGTTTGGTTTTGCTCTTTGTCTCCCCCTTCTAGACTGTGAGCCCACTATTGGGTAGGGACTGTCTCTATGTGTTGCCAACTTGTACTTCCCAAGTGCTTAGTACAGTGCTCTGTACACAGTAAGCACCCAATAAATACAATTGATTGATTGATTGATTGTCCCACAGGACTCATAATTTTAATCCCCATTTTACAGATGAGGTAACTGAGGCACAGAGAATTTAAGTAATTTCCCCAAGGTCACACAGCAGACATGTGACAGAGATGGGATCGGAACCCAGGACCATCTGACTCCCAGGCCTGCGCTCTATCCTGTGGAAGAACTGGGTACGTTATTTTCTTACATTCTCTGCCAGTCTCCATTTACAAATCAGAGGAGCCCATTTAGGAATACAGTTCTCTGTAGGTATTCTAAATTTCCAGTTAGTGACATGTCTTCCTTGAACACATAGAATAAATGCAGTCAATTCTGCTAAACCTGATGGCATGGCAGGTGCGGCAGTTCAGCACATCTGTGGCCCAACCATTTGCCAAACTAGTCCGAATAAGTTGATCCATCAGCCTCTAGCCCATTGGAAATGATGTAGCCAGAGGATACAGCATTGTGGTATTGGGGCATGCTGGTTGACCCAACTGCAATAAAGTGACATTTAGGAAGTTGCAGAAGGAAGTAAGTAAACTGGAATGATAAAATGGAATATACTGGTGTTTAAACTCTCCAGGTTTTCAGGATTATATAATGGCAATGAATTATATTGCATCAATTCTCCGAATCCAAGAGGTTTCATCGACCATTGCACCTTTTTTCATTTTTACCCATATTCTTAATTTTGAAGTTAGATTTGGCCTCTTTGGGGTAACTTAACATGTTTATCGCTATACCCTCTGTGTGTGTTTTCTGGAAACTGCTGGCTGGAAAACTGTTGGGTCCAGTTTTGATCCCCTGTATATTTAACAATTCTGAGCAGGTGGAATCATTTTTCAGTGTCCAGGGGTCCGCAACCTATAGCTTGAAAATCATATCAGGCTCTTCTTGTAATCAGAAGCAGCTTTTGAGCCAGGAATGGGAGGGCAAGGCCTTTAAGCCTACTAGGTTCAAAAAACAGCAAACTCTGCTCATTCATTTAAATGGCTTGACAGTTATTTGCCCACCAACTGCTCTGTGGTGTCATTTTGCTTGACTCTTATGTCCAAAAAAGTTTCTGACTCTTGCCGTAGGAATACGTAGCTCTTGGGAACCCTACCAGGGTGAAGGAGCTGTGTTTATGGGTAGGGATGCCTGGTTCAACCTTGTCTTGTATCATTTCCCAGTCCAGCCAGTTACTGACAAGAAAAAGAATTCATGGTACCCTTAAAGCTGAGTCCCCTCCAAGCTCTGCTAGACTGTTAGCTCATTGTGAGCAGGGAATGTAACTGTTTATTGTTGTACTGTATATTCTCAAGCGCTTAGTACAGTGATCTGCATACATTAAGTGCTCAATAAATATTAATGAATTACACAGTTATGATGCAACTTGAAAGTATTAGGGGATGGTTGCTCATAGCAGGAGCCTATTCTGGGTCTCACATTATACACAAGTGGGCACAAGTTGATTCCATGCATCAGTCAGTCAATTCATGGTATTGATTGAGCACTTACTGTGTGCAGAACACTGTACTAAGTCAATCAATCATATTCATTGAGCACTAAAGAAGTACAGAGCACTGTACTAAGCACTTGGGAGAGTAGAAAATAGAATTAGTAGACACCTTCCCTGTCCACAATGAGCTTACAGTCTTGCTTGGAGGGGTACAATACAATGGAGTTGGTAGATATGATCTCTGCCTTCAAGGACCTTTTAATGTTGTGCCGGGAGACAGACATTAGAAATAAATTAGAAATTATACAAATGGTAGAGAAGCAGCATGTCCTAGTGGATACAGCACGGGCCTGGAAGTCAGAAGGGTCTGGGTTCCGATCTTGTCTCCGCCACTGGGGCAAGTCACTTGACTTCTCTGTGCCTCAGTTACCTTATCTGTATAATGGGGATTAAGACTCTGAGACCTATGTGGTACAGGGACTGTTTAACCTGATTAAATTGTATCTACCCCAGTGCTTATTACAGTGCCTGACACATGGTAAATGCTTAACAAATAACATAAAAAAGGAAGGCTATGTACATAAATGCTGTGGGGCTGGTGATGGGGTGAATATCAAAGTACTTTTGGGGTATAAAGGGTGAATATCAAAGTACTTTAGGGGTATAAACCTAAGTGCATAGGCAGCATAGAAGGGATGGTGAAAAGGGTGGGGGCATGAGGAGATGTATTTTAGTAGAACTTTGAACATAGGGAAGTGGTTTTAGTAGGGCTTTGGAGACAAAGTAGTAGATTACAGGACACAAATAGGGAGGGTGTTCCAGGTCAAAGACAGGATAGACGAGATCGAGATACAGTGAGTAAGGTTGGTGTTAGAGCAGTAAAGTGTGTTGGCTGGGTTGTAGTAGGAAATCAGCAAGGTACGGTAGGAGGGGGAGAAGCGATTGAGTGTGTTTGAGAAGGAGCTTGACCTAGTGGATAGAGCACAGGCCTGGGAGTCAGAAGATCATGGGTTCTAAACCTGGCTCGGCCAATTGCCTGCAGTGTGACCCTGGGCAAGTCGGTTCACTTCCCTGCGCCTCAGTAAGTAAAATAGGGATCGATACTGTGAGCCCCATGTGGGACACGGATTGTGTCCAACACAATTTGCTTGTATCCACCCCATCGCTTAGTAAAGTGCGCATATCATAATTACTATTACTAAAGTCAATGCTAATGAGTTTCTGTTTGATGCAGAAGCAGCATGGCTTAGTGGAAAAAGCACGGGCTTGGTAGTCAGAGGATGAGGGTTCAAATTCTGGTTCTCCCTCGTCTGCTGTGTGACCTTGACAAACCACTTAACTTCTAGGTGCCTCAATTACCTCATCTGTAAAATGAGGATTAAGACTGTAAGCCCCACATGGGACAACCTAATTACCTTGTATCTTCCCTGGTGATCAGAGCAGTGCTTGGCACATAGTAAGCACTTTACAAATACCATTATTATTATTATTATTATTAAGCAGTGTGACAGTGAAAAGAGCCTCGGCTTGGGAGTCAGAGATCATGGGTTCTAATCCCGGCTCCGCCATTTGTCAGCTGTGTGACTTTGGGCAAGTCACTTAACTTCTCTGTGCCTCAGTTACCTCATCTGGAAAATGGAGATGAAGACTGTGAGCCCCAAGTGGGACAACCTGATCACCTTGTATCTATCCCATCATTTAGAACAGTGCTTGGCACATAGTAAATGCTTAACAAATACCAAAAAAAAGGGTTACATGCTACACTTGCCAACTTCTCAATCTTACTATATTGCAGTCATAAAGTGCTGTGTGCTTCTTTGTGGTTTTGAAAATTTGTTAATATAGTAAGATAGCAATTAGTTTAATGGGTTCCTAGCATTCTACCAGTGGTAGACATGATCCTAGAGGAATTTGTACTGAAAAATATCTATCATGGTAGCATCATTGAATCATTTTCCAAAGACATTAATTCCCATTGAATCAATGATAACTATAATGAGATTTCCTCACCATATGAGGTTATTCAAGAACACATCTTCCATGTTATAGTAAGAATGACTATACAGGAATGATGAGGTCTGTACAATAAGGAAGCCAAGTACAAATGCAAAAAATAAAAAATATAGGTGATTAATTTTCTTATTTTACAGTAGTTTTTGCAATTCAAAATTAAACATTGTGAATAATACAAAGATAACTTAGAAGTGGTTAAGACCCCTTTTTTGTAAAAAGAAAAATTTAGTAGCACTCAAATTAACAGTAAAAAAATGTGAACACCATTGCCATCTTGTGGCAGAAGGTTGCCTTAACCGATTCAAGTTCAAACACTGCATGCACTGAGGAATACTGTAAAACAGAAGGAATTTAAAATGACTTTGGAAATACATTGTTTTAGAAGCACTGGTCTGAATGAAATTTTCATGAAAATTTAAAAAATGCCAAGTTTCATATTCCAGGATCAAGTTTAGGAATGAAAAGTAATCTCAGCCCTGAATCACCACTTAACCTGAAAATGATCAACATTCTGTTGAATTCTGGTGAACGGATTTTTCTTGGGTGAAATAATCATTGATACATCATTTGCTGCAGTCTCAAACAGTATATTTAATAATACAAAATATGGCCAAGAATAGAGTTTTATCCTTTCCTTTTAAAATACAGTCAGTTCTCCTATAATGTGTTTTCACTTTGTGTTTTGAATAGAATACTTTTAGGGAATTAGGGCTTTAAAGCACTCCATCGGCTCACCCTTTTCTTACCTCACCAATTTCCTATGGCAGCCCAGACTGCACACTTCGCTCCTGTAGTGCCAGCTTGCTCACCGTGACCCAATCTCATCCATCTCGCCTCTGACCCCTTTTCCACATTCTCCCTCTGACCTAGAATTCCCTCCCTTTCCACGTACACCAGAACATCACTCTCCTCACCTTTAAAGCCTTATTTAAGGTCACATCTTCCCCAAGAGGACTTCCCTGATTAGGCCCTCTTTTCAACTCCCTCTCCCATCTGTGTTATGTATGCACTTGGCTCTGTACCCTTTAAGCACTTGATGTTCTCCCATCTTCAGCTCCACAACACTTCTGTATACATCCACAATTTATATTCTGTCTGTCTCCTTGTCTAGACTGTAAGCTCCTTGAGGGCAGGGAATGAGGCTACCTGCTCTTGCATTGTACTCTCCCAGGTGCTTAATACATTGCTCTACATAGAGTAAGTGCTCAACAAACATCATTGATTGACCAATTGACTGCTTGAATAACATATGTCTGTAGCTGTGTGCATTAAGTATGGGGTCTGTGAAGGAATAGTTATTTCATAATGTGGGCTTTCTTTAACTCGGGGTTTGTCAAGAACAAAACCTCACATTAAAGGAGAACAGACTTTATCCTTCATGGGAGAGAAATAGAAAAGTAGCGTAGCCTAGTGGAAAGAGCACGGGCCTGGGAGTCAGAAGACCTGAGTTCTAATCCTGACTCTGCCAATTGCTTGCTATGTGACCTTAGACAAGTCACTTAACAACTTTGGGTCTCAGTTTCCTCAACCATAAAATGGGGATTATTGAACCAGTTCTCCCTCCTACTTGGACTGTGAGCCCCAAGCAGGTTAAGGACTGTATTCCAGCCCTGTACCTATCTCAGTGCTTAGAACGGTGATTGACACATACTAAGAACTTAAATGCCAAAAAAATTATAACAATTATTGAATTTAAATACAGCTAAAACTTCTTACTGACAAACACTTTTACATTATTCAGAGATGTATTCATTTTTAAATAATTAATTTATTTTCATACCCACTCTCATCCCGGGCCATATCAAGCAGAGGCATCACACTCAAAGAGTGTTCATCGTGACAAATTCTTAAAAAAACAGCTAATTATCAAGAAATTAAAGACTGACATTTCCAATCACTGAATATTAAATAATTGACATCCTAAGAGTCACACACACTCAGTACTTCATCACACCTTATTCTCACTTCAAATCTCTATCCTAACCTTATATGTCAACTCCTTCACATCACAACAAATTACTAACATGGGACTGTTTTGAACTGCACCATGAAACTCTTAGTTGATATTGTCCTGCTAAGGTCCAGAAATTACCAAACAAAATGTATTTTACTATTGGAAACTTATTAGGATCATTATTCCCTCACCATATCATGTTTATGCTTTCACTGAGTACTCACAGATGTTCTGCCCATTAATTTGCTTAGTACAGTGCCCTGAATACAGTAAGCACTCAAGAAATACAACTGACTGATTGATTGATTACTTGCTCTGCTCTGGTAGGCTGTGTGTCTTCCTTAGAACTGATTTTTATGACCAGAGATAACTTCAATGTCAAAGGCATTGAAGGGCAAAGCCAAAAATCACTGCATTTTTCAGCAGCTGGTTAGGTTTGGAAAATTTTGAGGTTGTGGGGAGGTTCAGGGAAAATTATTTAGATGCCCATTTATTAACTGTTGGTCTGCTACAGTCATGTCCCAGAGCTACACTCAGATTTCTGCAGTGAGAGGGCAGCAAGCAGGTGAACCCCAATTTTTTTTTTGGCTTTTCTCATAGCTTCTGCAAGAAAATCTTGTCAAGTCTAAGTCTCCTTGAGTGTTATTCTCCACAATGGTTTACAAAATGAGTGAGAGCACAGTGGTGTCTGTTGCTAATACGGTTCAAGAATTCTGTGACCACAAACTGCACCTATTCACACCATCTTGCAATGTGTGTCACTGGGTATAGGGAGACTGGACGAGAGAGTGTGGATGGCTCAGTGCACCACAACAACCCTCCTACAAAAACAACTCAAACTCAGGTTCTGCTGGCAGTTGGATATATTGTTTCCCTCTTCTCCCAATGCTAAACTAAAGGCCTAGCATTGAAGAGCAGTAGGATCTAGTGGAAAGTGCATGGCCCTGGTAGTCAGAGTACCTGCATTCTAATCTGTCTCTGCCACATACCTGCTGCATGACCTTGGGTAAGTCACTTAACTTCTCTGTGCCTCAGTTCCCTCATCCACACAACGGGGATTCAATACCTGTTCTCCCTCCTACTTGGACTACAAGCCCCTTGTGGGACCTGATTACCTTGTATTTTCCCAAGAACATAGTACCAGGCTTGGCACATAGAATGTACTTTAAAAATACCATAATTATTATGATTATAGAAATAGGATACTGTGGTCTAATCTCATGCTCAGAGAGTGGAAACATTTTTCTGCATCTTTATGTAGGAACTGTGGTCTCTTAGAATGGTAAATACAGGAAAAGGCATCAAAAGGTGCCCTACTGTATTTTCACGGGCATGGTGTGAAACAGATAAGTGACAGATTTGGATATCATCTTAGCAGTGCTGTTTTTGAACATTTTGAACCACTGAACAACTCTACATTAAATATCATTGTCAATTTTAGCATCCACAAACATTTACTGAGTGTCACTATGTAACAGCATATTAGGAAACTAGAGGGATTACAGAACCTAGATTTTATATGGCCTCTGGTTTTTAACTTTATATTACCTAGTAGGGTAGCTATGGAAAAGAACCAATTAATGATGCATCTATGTACATGTATATACTGTTAAATTGGAGAAATTATTTTAGCATACTCTTTGAAGAAGGGAAAAGTGTTGGAGTGGAGGATGAGTTGAATTTGTCTATTAAATGCATTTGGGTAAGCATGACATCTGAAATGGGAGGTCTGTTGCATCTGAGGTGACCAAATAAGGATTTTATTTTTTTAAATGGTATTACTTAAACACTTATTATGTGCCAGGCACTGTATTAAACCTTGGGATAGTTCAAGGTAATCCCACATGGGGTCACAGTCTTAATCCTCATTTTACAAATGAGGTAGGTAAATGAGGCACAGAAAAATTGAGTGAGTTGCCAAAGGTCAAACAGCAGACAAGTGGCAGAGGTGTGATTAGAACCCAGATCCTCTGACTCGCTACTCTCCTACTACAACCCAGCCCCTTACTTCGTTCCTCTAATGCTAACCTTCTCACTGTACCTCGATCTCATCTGTCTCACCACCGACCTCTCTCCCACATCCTTCCTCTGGCCTGGAACACCCTCTCTCCTCTTATCAGTTAGAGAATTCATCTATCCCATTTCAAACCCTAATTAAAGGCACATTTCCTCCAAGAAGCCTTCCCTGACTAAGCCCTCCTCTTCTCTTCTCCCAATCCATTCTGTGCCACTCTTACTTGCTCCATTCATCCTCCCTCTGATCCCCACAGCACATGTTTATACATCTGTTATTTACTGATTTATTTATATTAATGCCTGTCTCTCCGACTAGACTGTGAGCTAGTTGTGGGCAGGAATGTGTCTGGTGTTACACTGTACTCTCCCCAAGCGTTTAGTACAGTGCTTTGCACACAGTCCTCAAAAAATGCTATTGAATGAATGAATGACTCCCAGGCCCATGCTCTTTCCACTAGACCACAGTGCTTCTCTACGTTTGTCTAATAGGATTGGAGAGAAAGTCAGGGAACAAAGTTGTTACGGCATCTTGGTCACAGTGTTGATGGGCAGGCATTCACAGTTTAGTTGAAGTTAAAGTTCTGTTGGATATGTGTGCCTAAGAGATCATTTTGGTGACAGTCTGAAAAAAATGTCGTGTACCTAAGTTCTAAAGAGAGAGCTATAAGATATTAGAGCAGTGCAGATGCATCATTATTAGGATTTGGCAATGAAGATGAGGAGGTAGATGTTAAAATTATTTTGGAACAAGAAGAAGTAACATCTCATAATAGATGGTGATGCAGAGACAAAAGACAGTGTCATGGCACAGCAAACACAAAGTTTAAGGCTCAGGAGGCAGTTGGCGTGGTATAGAAGAAAAGTACAGGGAAGTTAGGTGGTGGGGTAGGGGTGGAGTTTTGCAGGTAGTTTAGGGACTTTGAGCATGTTGGGTTCAGGTGGTATCATAACATTTAGCTAGAAATATTTCATAGAAGGCAGGAGAATTCTAACCAGGCCAAAGAGAGAAGTTGCTTAACATTTCTGTGTCTTGGTTATTGAGCACTTACTGTGTTCAAAGTACTGTACTAAGCTCTTGGGAGAGTACAATATAACAATAAAAAAATGGACACATTCTCTCCCCACAATAAGCTTACAGTCTATAGCAGAGAGAGAAGGGGTAGAAAGTGTAGAAGAGGGGACTTTGGAAATAGTCCTGGTGTTTAGCCACAGTTGGAATATGGAAAGAGGCAGGAGGAAAGTAGTGATCAGAGAAATAGAGGGAAAATCAGAAGAAGGAACCATTGAGCAATATCATCAATCAAATGAATTGCCTTCATTTGCCAACACCATTTGGTGGCTTCCAGATTGAGGACCACTGAAAGAGTCAGAAAACATCTTCAATCAGGGAATTGGGCTAACCCATCCTACTTCCCCTTAGGGTTGGTTCCCAAGGCTTGGAGGAAGCAAACATACACTCCATCCCTTTTTCCTCTCCTCCTCCCCATCCCCCCTACCCTACCTCCTTCCCCTCCCCACAGCACCTGTATATATGTTTGTACAGATTTATTACTCTATTTATTTTACTTGTACATATTTACTATTCTATTTATTTTGTCAATGATGTGCATCTAGCTTTACTTCTATTTATTCTGATGACTTGACACCTGTCCACATGTTTTGTTTTGTTGTCAGTCTCACTCTTCTAGACTGTGAGCCGTTGTTGGGTAGGGACCATCTCTATATGTTGCCAACATGTACTTCCCAAGCACTTAGTACAGTGTTCTACACACAGTAAGCACTCAATAAATACAATTGAATGAATGAATGAACAGGGGTCTCTCCTCATTCATGAGTTCTGCACACCCAGAATTATCCAGTACACACTTTAATTATCAGTCAAACAATATAATTTTTTGAGCATTAACTATGTGCAGAGCACTGTACTAGAGAGCAGCATGGCATAGTGGATAGAGCACAGTCTTGGGAGTCAGAAGGTCATTCATTCATTCAATCGTATTTATTGAGCACTTACTGTGTGCAGAGCACTGTACTAAGCGCTTGGGAAGTACAAATCGGCAACATTTACCCAACAACAGGCTTACATGGTTTCTATTCCCAGCACTACCACTTGTCGGCTGTGTGACCTTGGGCAAATCACTTCACTTCTCTGTGCCTAGGTTACTTCATCTGTAAAATGGTGATTGAGATTGTAGTCCCGTGTGGGACAGGGACTGTGTCAAACCCAATTTCCTTGTATCCACCCCAGAGCTTAGTACAGTACCCGGCACATAGTAAGCACTTAAAACATATCATAATTATTATTATTATTAAGTGCTTGGGAGAGTACAATATAACAATAAACAGAAACATTCCCTGCCCACAATAAGACAGTCTAGAGGGGGAGACAGTTTATAAATAAATTACAGATACGCACATAAGTGCAATGTTTATAAGTGGTGATGGTATTGTAGATTTAAATGTACAGCAGTTGTACAATAGTCTTAAACCAAATCTAACAGTAACAGCCTATGCTTTATCTAGAAGTTATTCCTAACTTCCACTTTTGGGTAGCTTCCCACAGAAACTCATCACTCTGCTTCCTTGCAGGATGTGTGCGGCTCCACGAGAAGTGTGGCCTAGTGGAAAGAGCATAGGTTTAGGATTCAGAAAGTCACGGATTCTAATCCTGGCTCCACCACTTGTCTGCTGTGTTACCTTGCACAAATCACTTTACTTCCCTGTGCCTCAGTTATCTCGTCTGTAAAATGGGGGTTAAAATTGGGAGCCCCATGAGGGAGAGGAACTGTGTCCACCTGATTTGCTTGTATCCACCCCAGTGCTTAGTACAGTTCCTGGCACATAGTAAGCATTTAACAAATACCATCATCATCATTATTATTATTGTCATTCCACAGGGTCTGTGCTGGCAGCCCTTCTTGGTACCTATCAACTTCTTACTTCCTTCCCTTCTCTGTGCATCCTGGACTTGTGGACACCACAGAAGAAATACATATAAAGTAGTTCCCAGGAATGTTTTTTATGGTATTTGTTATGTGCTTACTATGTGCCAGGTACTTTACTAAGCACTGGGGTAGACACAAACTAATTAGGTTGGAACCAATCCCTGTCCCACATGGAGCTCAGAGTCTTCATCCCCATTTTACAGATGAGGGAACTGAAGCACAGATAAGTGCAGTGATAGGCCCACGGTCACACAACAGACAAGTGGCAGAGCTGGGATTAGAACCCAGGTCCTTCTGACTCCAAGGTCTTTGCTCTCTCTACAAGACCATGCTGCTTCTTGAAACAAAGGGATTCATGCCCTCTTGTGCTTCCTTGTCCCAAACATCCCTCACAATTGGCTATGCTGTAGCTGGTGTCACTAGGTTTCAATTACAGGTGAATGACTGATATCAATCAATGGTATTTATTGAGCACTTACTGTGCACAGAGCACTTGGGAGAATTTAATACAACAGAGTTGGTAGGCACATTCCCTGCCCACAGTGAGCTATGAGTTTCCTCTAAAGAGGCATAATAAAAGTGAGCAATTCCCTCTGTAGAACTAGCTAGGATTTTACAGCTTTCCTATGTGCGGGCTAGTCAAGCTCAGACCACAACATTAGTGAGATACAGGATAACAGGAGTGTGAGTTTTCCTTAACCTGGGGTTTTCAAAAATGCAACTCCTGCAATATAGGAGAAGTGGGGGTAGTTTTCTTTCTGCTGTAATCCTCCCTGAATAGATCCCTGCTTCTTTGGATGTGGAAAAACATCCTCTCTTTGTAGAAAGTCCATCCCTTGGTGTCTCAGACACAGTTATCTCCTGGTTTTAATCCTTTCCAAACTCTCCTGCTTTGCAGGATCTTCTTACTGTCATCACTTTTTAAGTGTGGGTGTTCCTCAAGTCCCAGTTCTGGGTCCTCTCCTCTGCCCGTTGTCTCAGAGTGTTCATAGGCCTTTAGGGTTTCAACCATCACTTGTACACTGATGCATTCCAATTTAGATTTCCATCCCTGATATCTCACCTGCTCTACAATGTCATCTTTCTTCTGCCTTTGGGAACTTTTCAGCAATTTAAGCTTAATATGGCCCAAACTGAATTCCTATCTTCTCTACTAAACCTTCTCCTGTTCCAAATATTCCCATCTCTTTTGCAATGCCAGCATCTTCCCTGTCCAACAAGACAAGAGCCTTTAATAACAGTGGTGTTTATTAAGCGTTAATTATATGCCAAGCATTCTGCTAAACCCTGGTTAAACAAGATAATCAGATCACACACGGGCCCTATCCCACATAAAGCTTACAGTCCAAGAAAGAGGGAGAAAAAGGGTTATGTCCCTGTTTTACAAATGAGGACACTGAGGCACAGATATATTTAGTGACTTTTCAAGATCACAGAGCAGTCAGGTGGTGGAGCTGGGACTAGAAACTGGGGACTCCTAGCCCCATGCTCTTTCCACAAGGTCACACTCTTTTGTCTTCCACATTCATTTTACCTCTCAGTCTAGCCAGTTTTCCCTAATAATAGTTCACAGAACCATCGCTTGCTTCCCATCCTTACTGAGGAAAACTATCCTGATTTTTTCCCTGCTGGCCTACTTGGTAACAATTTCTTTGGTGCACCTTACACCTAGCCTCTCCTCTCTTCAGGCACTCTCACAGACAGATATGATGATGAGTTTTGAAAGCGCTGAGTTGAAGTGCATCACTCCCCTCATCAAAAGTCTCCAGTGACTTCCTGTCGCTTCTTGTATAAAACTAAATGCCCCTGATCACTGGCTTCAAGGTGGATCATCAACTGCCTCCACCTTACCATCTCTGAAGTTAACTGGATAACCATCCCTTGTGCTTAGTTCGAGCCTTTCCTTCTAGCTAATACATCCTCTGACGGCATCAAACCACATTCTACTATTTTGTGAAAGCTACCTCCTCCAAGTAGCTTTAATAATAATAATAATAATAGTATTTGTTATTTGTTAAGTACTTACTTTGTGCCAGACACTGTACTAAAGAGCTGGGGTGGACACAAGATAATCGGGTTGGACACAGTCCCTGTACCAAATAGGGCTCATAATCTTAATCCTCATTTTTCAGATGAGGTAACTGAGGCCCAGAGAAATGAAGTGACTTGCTCAAGGTCACACAGCAGCTAAGTGGCAGAGTCAGGATTAGAACCAATCAATCAATCAATCAATCGTATTTATTGTGCGCTTACTGTGTGCAGAGCACTGTACTAAGCACTTGGGAAGTACAAGTTGGCAACATATAGAGACAGTCCCTACCCAACAGTGGACTCACAGTCTAAAAGGGGGAGACAGAGAACAAAACCAAACATACTAACAAAACAAAATAAATAGAATAGATATGTACAGGTAAAATAAATAAATAAATAAATAAATAAACAAATAAATAAATAAATAAATAGAGTAATAAATATGTACAAACATATATACATATATACAGGTGCTGTGGGGAAGGGAAGGAGGTAAGATGGGGGGATGGAGAGGGGGACGAGGGAGATAGGAAGGAAGGGGCTCAGTCTGGGAAGGCCTCCTGGAGGAGGTGAGCTCTCAGTAGGGCCTTGAAGGGAGGAAGAGAGCTAGCTTGGCGAATGGGCAGAGGGAGGGCATTCCAGGCCCGGGGGATGACGTGGGCCGGGGGTCGATGGCGGGACAGGCGAGAACGAGGTACGGTGAGGAGATTAGCGGCAGAGGAGCGGAGGGTGTGGGGTGGGCTGTAGAAGGAGAGAAGGGAGGTGAGGTAGGAGGGGGCGAGGTGATGGACAGCCTTGAAGCCGAGGGTGAGGAGTTTCTGCCTGATGCGCAGATTGATTGGTAGCCACTGGAGATTTTTGAGGAGGGGAGTAATATGCCCAGAGCGTTTCTGGACAAAGACAATCCAGGCAGCAGCATGAAGTATGGATTGAAGTGGGGAGAGACTCGAGGATGGGAGATCAGAGAGAAGGCTGATGCAGTAGTCCAGACGGGATAGGATGAGAGCTTGAATAAGCAGGGTAGCGGTTTGGATGGAGAGGAAAGGGCGGATCTTGGCAATGTTGCGGAGATGATCTTATGATCTTATAATCCCCAAGCCTATGCGGTATCCATTATGCAATGCTGCTAGCACTCCCACCAGTTAGATCTTGTCTGTCATCCCTTGTGTCTATTTCTTATATCACTTTTTCATGCTTAAGATTGGTATATTCATCTATTTATGACTGTTGTCTCCCTCATTGGAATGTAACTTCCTCAAGGGCAAGGATCCTGTCTATCACTTCATTTTCTGCTCCCCTCAAACAGTGTCAGTAAATACTGTGTCATCGTGGTGCAGGTCAAAGAGAATTGACATGAAAATAACTTGTAAAACAAACTCCTTTTGAGGATACCATTAATAAGGAATGATAAGTGAAGGCAGAATTATGTCAGATTCAATTTCAATTCTAGAAAGATCACTGAATATTTCCTTTTCCTGACTTTTCATTCCAGTAACAAATGCCTTGGGTCCCTCGAATGTTAATTCTAGGGATTCCTTCCTCCTACACATTGTTGTTTCACTTTTGCTTCTGGGGAACTCTGCTTGATAGTTTTGTTTTAAATCAGCACCCAGAAATGCTGAACTGTCCCCAAGGGGGACACATAACAGCAGGCAGAATGGAGATGCAAGAACATTTGGTATGGAGATGAGACTATGAAATATAAAAATGGGCCCTCCAAGTGCAGAGTACAGTTGATTTTTACTGCTCAAAGAAACCAACAGTGGAAATAGTAAGTATGGCACAGGCATTACATTGATGGAATACAGCTAGGCATTGAGCGGGGACATAACTCATCACATTACATAGTCCTCAAACCCCTATGCCCTTAATGGAAGGCTGCATACCAAGAGTAGCTTATCAAAAGAACTGAAAGTATGAACATCAGAAGTTATGTACAGAAAAAAATTAAAATATATCATGTAGAAAATGGAGTTTAGAGTAAGGAGAGATTATGCAGGGAGGACAGTGTGGTTTAGTACAGGGACTGGTTTAAGTAGGCTCAGGAATGACTCAAGATACTTCAATGCACTATCATATTTTTTGAGTGCTTACTTGTGCAGAGCTGTGTACTAAGCTCTTGGGAGAGAGCAATATAACAGAGTTGGTAGACGTGTTCCCTGCCCACAATGATCTTACAGTCTAGAGGAATAATAATCATAGGGTACATACAAAATAATCAAGTCCTGAATGGGGCTTACAGTCTTAGTATGAGGAAGAATAGGTACTGAATCCCCATTTTGCAGATGAGGGAACTGAAGCCCAGGGAAGTTAAATGACTTGCCAAAGGTCACACATCAGTAAGTTCCAGAACTAGGATTAGAACCCAGGTCCTCTGACTCCCAGGCCCGTGCTTTTTCCACTGGCTACACCCTGAGAAATCCAGTGAAGATTGATTAGGTCCTGGCACAAAATCCTCAGAGTTCTTTTTGGAATGAGACATGACAAGGCCCATTGCGACCTTCCCTCTAGACTGTAAGGGCATTGTGGGCGGTGGACATGTCAACCAATTCTGTTGTATAAGACTCTGCTTAGTACAGTGTTTTGCACACAGTAGATACTCAATAAGCATTGATTGATTGAGTCAAAGAAGGGTAAGAAGGGCACTGAGAAGTGGCAACAGGTTTTCTAAGGGTCCAAAGACTCCACCTAAAAGTAACTGATTCCATCCCCAGTGGAAAAATACCTATTTTCCACTTTAGAAATAAATAAAAATCCAAGTATGTCTCCTACAAACAATGCCATGGCGTAGGCCCAGAATCAACGACACATACCAAGCACTAGATTAATGATTTCACCGCCTTTTTTTTCTCCCTAATTGTTTGAAATGCTCCCTGCTTTCCTCCTAGGAGGAACATGAGAGAAGAAAGCTGAGCAACATATATACATATTTATAACATTCCCAAGCATGAACCCTGATTTCCTATTCTGACATAGAACATCTCTTACCCTCCTTTAATGTTTATTGCTCTGAACAAACGTGATGCTAAATGGCTATTGATCTGGATGTGGCCCTGTTGTCCATTGCGAATTACAGATCTGAGAATCAAACCGTCTTTGTTCTCTAAGATGGCTAATCCCCGGGCTGGCTTGATCAGGGCAGGCCTGACTCTACAGATATTGCTCAGCATTCCTCAGAGTATAATAAGCCCTAGGAGAGAAAAAAAAATCTGTTTCCCTTTTCAGTCTCCAGAGAGAGAAAACAACAAACATTGATGAAACTGAGATTTCCCACTATGGTGATGGGCAGAGGGATAGTAAATTAAGACAAACACTGAAGTCCTGGCCCAGTTTCCCACTGAATTTAACTGAAGATGATCATGCTAAGTGGGAGGACCAAAGAGAAAACCCATCAATTAAAATTTCACGGACTTCCCTATGTAGTTAAAAGAAATGTTTCATCGTGCACAAATTAATTGGCATTACAGCTGATGGAGGTAGGTCAGGGGAAAGAGCTTTTTCATTTGATTGATGAGTCTAGAATGAAACTTCCCTGCCTTTTTGGTATATTAAAGAAACTTTGCCAAGATAATTTGTGTACATCACTCATTGTAAACTGGGGACCTAGCAGCACTAATGGACAAAAGAGTCAAGATTATTAGCACCACTTGAGTGTCTTATTCATACTGACTATCATCTAATATATACTGTAGAAGATGGTTCATTTTCCTCATATGTTTGGGCTAATTGTTAAAAAGTTGCTGATAGGTTATAGGGAAACATGGCCTAGTGGAAAGAGCTTGGGCCTGGGAATCAAAAGACTTGGGTTCTAATTCCAGCTCTGCCACATAGCTGTTGTGTGATCTTGGGGTAGTCACTTAATTAGTTTGAGACTCAGTTCCCTCAGCTGCAAAATGGGGATTCAAAACTTGTTCTCCCTCCTACTTAAGACTGTGAGGACAAGATTATCTTGTATCTTCCCCAGCGCTTAGTATGGCACTTGGCATTTAGTAAACACTTAACAAATACCGGTTATTCTTATATGTCTGCTACAACCTTGTGCAGCCATATGAGAGGTGATACAGCCTGGGATTCTAAACTCAGGAATCAGAGTTAAAATTTCTCATAGCTTTGCCACCGATATTCTGAAAAGATTTGATTGAGACAGTCAGCTTCTTTACATCTCATTTTTCCAACAGAAGCAATAGTTCTTGCCATACAGAGAAACTACAAGGTCCAATTCAATAATGCATGTAAAGTTCTTGGAGCAGCTTGAGAATAAGTATCATCCAAAAAAATAGTACTGATGCTGGAGTTTTTTAATGCATTTGAATACACACGCTATAGGGCGGTTCTAAAACTTCTGTTTTTCCCTGCAGTGATACTGCATTTAAAACTCTGCACTTCAAATCAAATAATAAATGAAAGAAATCAACAAAACCAAAAAGGACAGATAAATCTGGAAAGTACAGATCCTACAAGACAAAAGTGCTAGTGCTAGGCAGTTTAGTTAAACATTTGAAAGATACTTTAGTAGCTGGAAAGTTCTTGTCCTTATCCCAGCAAAGCACTAAATCAAATGGAAGCGTTGGTTGGAAAGATGAAGGGAAATATCCCTCTGTGATTCTTGGACGAAGTTCTCAACTAGAATGTGTTTGGTTTTGATCTATAAAATCCTCTCTAACCTGTTATCAGATCTCATAATGATTCTGGATCAGGAAACTGGAAAATGTGTGAAAAGGTGCCTAACTGTATCAGAACGTGGAACCTGGAGAAAGTCCTAATAAGAACAAGTCCTTAGATTATGTCTTGGTGCTGTGATTTCTCTCCACCATTTCTTAAAATTATTTGAGAAGCAGGTTTCTCACAATACTACGTTGTGTTTACCTCTGCAGAGTGTCCTTTCTAATTGCATAATGACACAGTTTACATACAAAATAACACAAATCTACAGGTTTTGGTGTGAATCTGCTTGTAGCAGTCACTGTAAGTGATTGCAATTAATTTCAGTAAATAATTTATATGGAAGACAAAAGCGAGTCAACAAAGGAAAAAAAAGTCAATGGCTTCACACTCCCTGCCATTTCTCCACATGTGTTTAATTTCTGTTTTTATGCCATAATTGTATTTCTTGCCTTGGTAAAATTGCAATTATTTTGCATAAAATGGGTAAATTCTCTCATCTACTTTTTAGAATTGAAGATACTGGCATATTTTTACTAACCTGTATCTTGGACCTCATTGCAAAGGGGAGGCTGTTCTTGAATGCATAATTTTTACATCCACAATTTATAATGGAAATAGTATTTGTTAAGTGCTTATTATATGGCAAGCACTGGGGTAGATACAAGATAATCAGGCTGAATATGGTCCTTGTCCCACATGGGATTCACAGTTTAAGAGGGAGGGTGAATAGGTATTGAATCCCTAATGGACTGAGCCCCTTCCTTCCTCTCCCCCTCGTCCCCCTCTCCATCCCCCCATCTTACCTCCTTCCCTTCCCCACAGCACCTGTATATATGTATATATGTTTGTACATATTTATTACTCTATTTATTTATTTATTTACTTGTACATATCTATTCTGTTTTATTTTGTTAGTATGTTTGGTTTTGTCTCCCCCTTTTAGACTGTGAGCCCACTGTTGGGTAGGGACTGTCTCTATATGTTGCCAATTTGTACTTCCCAAGCGCTTAGTACAGTGCTCTGCACACAGTAAGCGCTCAATAAATATGATTGATGATGATGATAATGGACAGAGGAGGAAACTGAGGCCAGAGAAGTGAAGTGACTTGTCCAAGATTATACAGCAGGTAAGTGGCAGAGCTGGGATTAGAACTCAAGTCCTCTGGCTCTCATTATTACTCAAGCCCTCTGGCTCTCATTATTATTTTACTACCGTTATGCTTGCTAAGCACTATTCTAAGCACTGGGGTAGATACAAGTTAATCAGGGCAGACACACAGTCCCTATCCCACATGGGCTCACAATCTGAGGTACGAGGGAGTAGGATTTAATTCCCATTTTACAGTTGAGAAAACTGAGGCACAGAGAAGTCAAGTGACTCACCCAAGGTCACACAGCAAGCAGTTACCAGAGTAGGGATTAGAACCTAGGTCATCTGACTCCCAGGTCCATGCTCTTTCCACTAGGCCACATTGTGTCTCCTCAAAGATAAGGAGCTGGTAGCATTTTCATCTTTTTATTGATTTTCCCACTACTTATGGGCTCTGTGCCTTACATGCCTGGAATCAGCCGCCAATGTGACCAACCACCATGGCTGTCAAACTCACCCTCAGAGGGCTGTAGGGAAGAGAAAGGAAGGAGAGTGACGTAAGCCCCTGTCACCCCAACACTGGGCTATTTAGAAAGGCACAAAGCTTCAAATTCCACTCCTCACACCAGTAAAGTAACATGAGCAGCCTGGTTTAGTGGGAAGGCCATGGTTCATGGGTTCAAATCCTGGCTCCTCCAATTGTACATATATTTGTACAGCTTTATTACTCTATTTTATTTGTTCATATTTAGTATTTATTTTTTTAATGATGTGCATATAGTTTAATTCTATTTGTTCTGACGATTTTGACACCCGTCTACATGTTTTGTTTTGTTGTCTGTCTCCCCCTTCTAGACTGTGAGCCTGTTATTGGGTAGGGACCATCTCGATCTGTTGCCAACTTGTACTTCCCAAGCACTTAGTACAGTGCTCTGCACACAGTAAGCGCTCAATAAATACGACTGAATGAATGAATAGTAAGAAATGGTAATAAAGCTGTTACTTCAAAAAATACTATTTGTTCCTTGGTGAGAGGCATAGGATGATTCATTCTCTCTCTCTCTCTCTCTCTCTCTCTCTCTCTCTCTCTCTCTCTCTCTGTGTGTGTGTGTGTGTGTGTGTGTGTGTGTGTAGCTCTCTCCCTCCCTTTCTTTTTTGCTTCCTCTCTTCCAATTTTTTTCTCTCTGGACCCTTGGTTGGCCTATCAGATTCCTAGGTATTTGAGAACTCAGTTATAAATCTCACTCTTCTAGTTGTATGTCTGGGGATGAATCATTTTAAGACAGGTCATGGCTTTTCTTCTTCATCTATAACGTGGCTTGGCTAAAAAGCCCCATTTGAGCAATTAGTTTAAAACTACCTCCTTGCCTCACCTAATTCGATATCCCAAGGGGCACAGAAAAAACACATTGCAGTCCAAAGATGATTCCAGGTTCCTAAGGGCCTGAATTACCAACAAATCTGCAGAAATTGTATACTCTAAAGGCCTGTAAAGAACCCCTTTGTTGCTCTTTGACATACTGCTTATATAATAACAGTAGTAATAATGATAATAAAAAATCTTATTTACTGAATGCTTAATGTGCACAGATCACTGTACTAAATACTTGGGAGAGTATAATAAAGCAATGTAAACCAACTCATTCCCTGCCCACAGGGAGTTTATGAGGGTAAACTCTAGAGGGTAAGACAGACATTAATATAAACAAATAAATTACAGCTATGTAAATAAGAGCTGTGGGCTTGTGCAGGGTGGCAGTGATAGGAGCAAATCTGGGTGATACAGAAGAGAGTGGGAGAGGAGGAAAGGAGGGCTTAGACAGGGAAGGCCTCTTGGAGGAGATGTGCCTTCAGTAAGGCTTTGAAGATAGGGAGAGTAACTGTCTGTTGGATATGAAGGAGGGAGTTCCAGGCCAGAGGTAGGACACAGGTGAGAGGTTGGCAGTGAGATAGATGCGACTGAGTTACAGTGGGTAGTTTGGCATTAGCAGAGCAAAGTGTGTGGGCTGGGTTGTAATAATGGTAATAATAGTAACAATTGTAGTATTTGTTAAGTGCATATTATGTGTCAAGCACTGTACTAACTGCTGGGGTAGATACAAGATAATCAGGTCTCACAAGGACCTACGTAGGAGGGAGCACAAGTATTGAATCCTCATGTTTGCAGATGAGGGAACTGAGGCACAGAGAAGTAAAGTGACTTGCTCTATGTCATACAGCAGGTAAGTGGTGGAGCTGGGATTAGAATGCAGGTCCTCTGACACCCAGATCAGTACTCTTTCTACTAGGACATGCTGCTTCTCTCTTCCTCTCCTCCCTATTTTCCTGCCCTTTTCTTTTTCCTTGTCTTGCCAACACAAGGCACTTCCTTTTCCACAACATCCTTTGAATCTGAACATGCATCTCTGATCCTACACCCTAACTTCCACAATTTTCTTGCCAACTTCTTGGTCCTCACCCACTAAAAAAACCACAAAACTAACTACTGTGTTTTCCAAGCCTATCACTTTGATTCCTCTCAAAATCAAATATAAACTTCCCCACTTGAGGCCAGATTTCATGTCAATTTTCAACTCCCATTTTACCTCAGTCTGCAGCCTTGTTTCCAGCCAAGTTTATCTTCTTCTAGTCTTCCCACTCCTGCTTCTGAATCTTTGAATGAGTTGTCCTTTATGCTCAGAACTGCTGTTTCCTTCTACTTGCAAAATCACAGTCCTCCCCTCACTCAATCAATAGATATGGTAAACCTGTTTCCTCCTTCAAGGAACTTACAGTCTTGCAAATTTAAGATCTTCCTTCAAGAAGTTTGTTTATCCTTGTCATTCCACCAGTACTATTTATGACATACTCTATCTCTCAATTCACGCTTGAAAGTCAGTGCCTTTTACAAAGTAAAAACATAGTACTATATATTTGCTCATATTAAACTCAGTTGCATATTTATTTTTCTTGTCAATCCTCTAATAGGAGATTTTTTAAAATGGTATTCTATAAGCACTTACTTCGAGCAAGTACTTTACTAAACACTGGGATAGATACAAGATAACCAGGTTGGATACAGTCCCTGTACCATATAGGACTCACAGTCTAAATCAGAGGGAGGAGGATTCAATCCCCATTTTCAGATGAGGTAACTGAGAGAGAGAACTTAAGTGACTCATCCAAGGTCAAAAAATCATACAAGTGGTAGAGCTGGATTAGAACCCATGTCCTCTGACTCCCAGGCCTGTGCTCTTTCCGCTAAGCTATGCTGAAATTGTAAATACAATTGAATGAATGAATGGATTCTATTCTCCTGTCATAAATGACATATTAACATTGCCCCAGTTCATTTCATGAGACCCTAATAAAAAATAATTTAGAGACATGTTAATAACTTCTATTCAATGCAGAAAGCATAATGTGAATTAGAATTATAGAATCAGCATAGTGGACTGAGCATGGGCCTGGGAGTCAGAGGACCTGGGTTCTAATCCTGGCTCCACCACTTATATGCTTTTTGAACTATGTCCAAACTAATTAGCTTTTATCTACCCCAGCGCGTAGTACAGTGACAAGCACATAATAAGCACTTAACAAATTCCATAAAAAATGGCCTAGTGGAAAGACCATATGCCTGGGAGCCAGGGGAATTTTTTGTGCCTCAGTTTCCTCATCTGTAAAATGGGGGCTTCAACAACTATTTTCTGTCCACCTTAGTCTGTGAGCCCCATGTAGGACAGACACTGTGTCTGAAATGATTATCTTGTATGTACCACAGTGCCCAGCACAGTACGTAGTACATAGTAAGCACTTAAATACTACAATTATCATTACTATCATTTTTTATTAAGATGTTCTTTAAATACTTGCTATGTGCCAAGTACTGTGCTAAGGGCAGGTGTTGGTAAAAGGTGATAACAATAATTCTTTATTTCACACAGGTTGCACAATAAAAGGCATGGAGAAAAGTAATCTTACCCCATTTAAAGTTGAATAAACTGAGGTCCAGAGAGGTAAAATGTCTTGCCCAAGGTCACACAGAATGCCAATGGCAAGACTAGGATTAGAACAAGTTCTCCTGACTCCCAGCCCTGTTGTACAATATTTTAGCTACAAACATTTAAAGCATCCCTGAAAAATAAGCAGTGAAAAGGAGCATCCAAATCATTTTCAAGTGGACACCTAAATTTCCTGGGACAGAGACAGCTTTCAAAAGCATCATTTTGAGACCACTAAGCTTCTGAGAATCATATTGCATTTTGGGACCAATAACACCATGACATATAGAATAAGCGGGAAAAAATGACTTGTCTGTGTTGTTTCATGTAGTAAATTAATGATTCCTCTTCCTTAAAACTTCATAGTATTCATCTAGCATAAATATTCTGCCTTTAGCAGTTCATCTTCTTCTTGGGTGCCTTCTTCTCTTTGATGCCCAGAAAGTGTAAGAAGTGTGTGATGAATTATTCAGTTCTGGCAAAATGCAAGATAAGGCAAACGATGGGTTACATGAAGGACTGCCCCAAATCCCAAGACAGATGGTTGATGGGAATTTCTCAGTCCTCCATCTGCTGCACCAGTCAAGGTAGGGGCAGCCTCTCCACCATCTTCTGGTGGCAGCGATCTTCCGTCTCCTCCACTCCAGCTCCCTAACAGCACCCCAACAGATGGTGGTGGAAATGAGGGTAAGCATCTCTCTTCTCTTTTCCAGACTCATCTCTTCCTACCCAACCCAGCTGAGTCTCTCTGAAGCTCAGATGTCTGCCTCTTCTTCTTGTCTCTCTCTCTATCTCTCTCAGTTTCTCTCTACTTTCTGGGTCCAACTCTGTTCTCTGCCTCTCAACTCACCTTATCTGGCCCTCTCTGTGTCTGCTTCTCTGGGTATGCCACTTTACCTCTATGTCTCCATTCTCTGTCTCTATCATCTGTATCTACCATCTCTCTATACAGATAATTCCCAAATCTACTTCTCCAGCCCTGACCACTCTGCTTTGCAGTCTCATATTTCCTCCTGCCTTCAGAAAACTTCTACTTGAATGTCCCACGAACACCTCCAACTTAACATGTCCAAAACAGAACTTCTCATCTTCCCACCTAAACCCTGTTTACCCACCCTGAATTTCCCAACAATGTAGAAACCACCACCATCCTCTCTGTCTCATAAGTCCATAATCTTGGCATTTTCCTAAATTCATCTCTCTCATTCAAAACACATATTCACTCTGTCAGTTCAACCTTCACTAAGGCTAAAATCTGCCGTTTCCTCTCCATCCAAATAGGCATCATGTTAATACAAGCCAATCCATGTTTAACCCATCTCACCTTGACTACTGCATCAGACTCCTCGATGATCTTCCTGCCTTCTATCTCTCCCCTCTTCAGTCCATATACTTCACTCTGCTGGTCAGATCATTTTTCTACAAAAACGCTAAGTCCATATTTCACCACTCCTCAACAACCTCCACTAGTTGCCCATCCTACTCCACATCAAACAGAAACTCCTTTTTGATAAAGAGCCAAAGCTTTACATTTTGACAAATGTTTCACTAATATTGATTTCCTTGGGGAACAAAACAAGTGTTATTTCGTTCAGAGATTAGACACTAAAGAGAATAAATGACTTTGACTCCATGCTATTTCATACCATAAACATGATAGAGAAATGTCAAGTGCTTAGTGCTCTGCACACCATAAGTGCTCAATAAATACCATTGACTGATTGATTCTATCACTGTCAATGTCTTTGTTTTCTCTCACCTCTTCCAGACTGGCTCTAGTTGGGACTCAATCAATCAATCGTATTTATTGAGCGCTTACTGTGTGCAGAGCACTGTACTATGGGCTTGGGAAGTACAAGTTGGCAACATATAGAGACAGTCCCTACCCAACAGTGGGCTCATAGTCTAGAAGGGGGAGACAGAGAACAAAACCAAACATATTAACAAAATAAAATAAATAGAATAGATATGTACAAGTAAAATAAATAGAGTAATAAATATGTACAAACATATATACATATATACAGGTGCTGTGGGGAAGGGAAGGAGGTAAGACGGTGGGGATGGAGAGGGGGATGAGGGGGAGAGGAAGGAGGGGGCTCAGTCTGGGAAGGCCTCCTGGAGGAGGTGAGCTCTCAGTAGGGCCTTGAAGGGAGGAAGAGAGCTAGCTTGGCAGATGGGCAGAGGGAGGGCATTCCTGGCCAGGGGGATGACGTGGGCCGGGGGTCGACGGCGGGACAGGCGAGAACAAGGCATGGTGAGGAGATTCGCGGCAGAGGAGCGGAGGGTGCGGGGTGGGCTGTAGAAGGAGAGAAGGGACTCCTGACTCTATGTCCCTAGGATCTGTTTCTGGCTCTGCCAGTGGACTGCCTGTGATTCTGGCTCTCGGATCTGGCTTCCTTTTCTGAATTTTTTTGCTCTGTCCCCAGAAGCCCTGTATCCCAATAAACTCTATACCCCATTAACTTCTCTTTAAAATGGTAAAGTTGGCACTTGAATGAATAGTAAAGAGCTCAATTGGAAAGACAGTGTCTATCAATCAATCATATTTATTGAGTGATTATTGTGCACAGAACACTAAATAATAGATAGGATACAATGTTTACCATAGTTTTAAGAAAAAAAGTATGCAAATAAAATTAGAGATTTTTCCACAGAATGCATTCATCATGATCAATTAGATAATTCTCAGTGGAGGTCAACAGATTCAGCATTCATTAAAACAGACCCTATGCATCGACTTCCCACTTTCGAGAATTCAGACAATGACAAGGACTTTTTTATTTTTCTTCCAATACAAGAATTTTTCTCTTATTGCTTGGGAATGACACTTTAGTCTCCTGAGAATTTGGAGAAAATATTGAAAAATTTTGATTGAAGAGTAACCCTGTACTGAAAATATATCGTATTGGTCTCTATATTGCCTGGATACTTCTAAATTGTGAAAGTTTAAAGTAGCATTCTATTAATTTAAAACATCCTGAAATTACCTCTTCTCTTAAAATATTTCTCTAACATGTTTATGGTACAAAATAGCATGAAATTGAAGTCATTTAATCTCTTTAGTGTGCATTTCTTCCTAATACTATCTGTTTAATCTCTGAGGAAAATAATATGTGCTTTGTTCTCCAAAGAAATCAATATTAGTGAAACATTTGTCAAAATATAAAGCTTTGGTTCTTTATCAGAGAAAAAGAAAAAAGGAAGAAAGAGTAAGCTTTGATTTATAAACTATTTCAGTTCAAAAAATCAATCATCTCATGTGACTGTTCTGTAAAAAAGACAGTATTTTCCAAAGTCAAATATCAAGTAACAAATATAAATACTTTCTAAATAAAATAATCATTTTAATAAATGAGGAGAAATAAGAGGCAGAATATTTTTGAAATTCTGTTAATCAATCAATCAGTGGTATTTACTAAATACTTACAATGTGCAGAGTACTGTATTAAGCACTTGGGAGAGTGCAATTCAACAGAGTTAGCAGACATGTTCCCTTCTAGTTAGAGGATAAAAAGGAGATTTGAAGAGTGAAAAGGGTCAGGGCAAGAATGTAGAGAGCCCCTTTCACACACTTCAGAAATCCAGAATGTAGGTGCAATAATAATAATAATGATAATGATAATAATAATAATATTGGTATATGTTATATGCTTAGTGCTTACTATGTGTCAGGCACGGTACTAACCACTGTGGTGGATTCAAGCAAATCAAGCTGGACATTTGGGGCTCACAGTGTCAATCCCCAATTTACAGATGAGGTAACTGAGGCACAAAGAAGTGAAGTGACTTGCGGAAGGTCACACAGCAGACAATTGGTGGAGCCGAGATTAGAAGCCATGACCTTCTGACTCCCAGGCCCTTGCTCTATCCCCTTTGCCATGCTGCTTCTCTTGAAATGTTTCCTTTCCAAAGACTCACATGTCACTTACCAGGTAACTGTGGAATTTCTCTTCTGGAGTCCAAATGACCAACGTTTTGAGGTTTGAGGTATAAATAAATGCTAGGTCTCCCTTGAGATTTTGTGCAATTCTATTGATACTACGTTTGAACCTGTGATTCTAATTTTCATCACTTCAAATTACTTGCATATGAGGCCTATAGGTACACTAATCTGGAAAAATGCACATTTGTCTCTTTTTCCTAAAGAGAATTATTGGCTTAATAATACTACCTAGCTTATTGAGTCCTTAGCCTCCTTATTCTCTGGATTCAGAGGAAGTGATAAACTGGCTTCAGGCCAAGGAATGCAACCTGGATCTCTAACAATACTGGAGGAGAAAACCTCACTTCACAAGTCTCATACACACCTAAGGAAAGATGTGTGCTCAAGAAATGAGGATAATGATGACAAGTGGAGGGGAATGATTTTTAAAGAATCCTTCTGCCACGGTTTGGAATCCTCCAGTTCCATCACCAGCATTATCGGAGGTTATTTTACCTTCCTAACCTTTGCCTGACTCTGCCTGTAATTTCTCCGCTACCCATCAGTAGTATTTATTGAGCACTTACTCTGTGCAGAGCACTATAATAAGCCCCACAATACTTACGTATACTTATTTATAGTAATATCTATTCCCCCACTCAGACTGTAAGCTCCTATGTGAAGAGAATGGGTCTACCAACTCTGCTGTATTGTACTTTTCCAAGTACTTAGTTTAGTGTTCTACACACAGTAAGTGCTCAATAAATGCCATTAACTGATTACAGTGAGTTAGTAGACCCTGCCTTCATGGAGTTATTGAACCCCCACTTTGCAGATGAAGAAACTGAGGAAAGGAGAAGTTAACAAACTTGCCCAAAGTCCCACTATAGGCAAGTGGCAGAGACGGAATCAGAATTTGAGCCCTCTGATTCCCAAGTACCTTGGTATCTGACTTTCAGGCTATCCCTGGTCATATTTCATCCCCCAAATGGATTATCTAGCCCCAGAGAGTCACCACCAGTGTCTTTTGTTCATTCATTCAATCATATTTATTGGGCGCTTAATGTGTGCAGAGCATTGTACTAAGAGCTTGGGAGAGTACAATATAACAACAGACATATTCCCTGCCCACAGTGAGCTTACAGATTCTAGAAACTTTCAACAGGATGCACAGAGTATGCTGAAAAGAATCACCTTTGCTTTTCACCAGATTCTATCTCTTCTTTGCTTTGACACATCAAAGTCGGGGTTAGGGAGTAAGGTGGACACCAGAAATGTACCAGGGATCTCTCAGGCCAGTGTGTGCATGGCTGAGATTAAAAGCAACATTCAGAGATCTCCTAAGCCAGCCCCAGAACTGGGACTCCACTAGATTTCCAGATAGAGTGGCTATTTGTCAGGTTCTATACCAAACTGCCCCTTATCTGGTAGAATGGTGGACAGAGGGAGGACTACTCACTGATCTTGAGTATTGTATGTGGCCACCCTAATCTGGAGACCCTGAACAAAATCTGGAGATAATAATAATAGTAATAATCATATTCATAATTATTATTATTATACTTGTTAGGCACTTACTCTTTGCCAAGCACTGTTCTAAGTGCTGGGGTGGTCTCAATCCCCATTTTACTGTTGAGGTACCTGAGGCACAGTGAAGTGAAGTGACTTCCCCAAGGTCACACAGCAGGCAAGTGGTGAAGCTGGGATTAGAACCCACAACATTCTGACTCTCAGGCCCACGCTCTATCCACTATGCCATGCCATGCCATTTAAGCATCCTCCCCATCCTCTCTATTTCCCCACACAAGCACTATCCTTCATTTCCAAATAAGGTGTTACGGACTAGTTCCTAAACACACGTGCTGATGTTGCTGAAAAGGCCAAGACTACTTTTCCAATCTTTGTTAGATTTACCACAGCAGCAGACACTCCAAACTGCTGATCCCTGCTGGCCCCAATTATCGATGTTAACACGTTCTGAAGGGAATTTTCTATTCCGCGGGGGAAAGTAACTGAATTTCTTAAAACTCTTGGCTCCTAAAGGTCTAAATCCAACCCTAATAAAAATCTGAACATTCTTCCCCTCTCATCTCCCGGATTGTCCACCGGCAAGGGACAGTTTTTCTTTTTTTCCTACTTTTTTTTTTTAAAACACATGCTTCTTCTTTCTCTCAGAGTCACTGATTCGTGTCTGTCTTTAAGCCTCACCATAAAATCTTCCTTCTGGCTTCTCGGTGAATAGCTCTGAAAATCATTTTGTAATTCCTTGTATAGTAGAAATAGAATTTTATTCTGTTAAAAATGGCTTTCTACTCTTTTATAGTGCTTTTGAAAAAGTTATTAGACATATAATACTTTGTGTTTGAGTAGTAGTTCTGCCTAAGGCTTAAATTTCCTTTACCTGCTCTTTTCTGAAGGAGACTGCAGAACTGGTAGCCTATCCTAGCTTTCTCCTGTTTCAGGGCTGGATTCTCTACTTCCAGGATGTTTCCTAGCTGCTAAGAGCCTTTTGAATTTTCATTAATTGTTTAAATTAAAGGCTAAGTAAGGCCTTTCAACTCCTCTCAGTTTGATTTATTTTTTTTTTGAAATGTAGATGAAGGATCATACTGAATAGTAACCTCGGGTGTTGAAGGCAAGGGAGATCATTTCACACTTTCCCTTTCCTTTCTTCCTATCTCTTCTCTTCCCCTACATCCCTCTTCCTTCCTGTTTGCTGGGCACTAGGCATTGCCTAGCTAGCTATGGGCCAAAAAGCTGCAACAAGTGATGCCTGATTACCATCTTGTATTATATGTATTATATGTATATATGTATATATGTATATATGTATGTATTATATTGTATTATATGTCGGTAAAAGAGTTTGAAAGTCAGTATTTTTTTCTCATTCTGTTGGCAAAAATCACTCAGTAGTTGGTAACACTGCCTCAGCCTCCTACACTTCAGATTTCTCCCTTTTCACTCTACTGAGACAGTACTTACTAAAGGCCTCCACTGACTGTCGTCTGGCAAAATCTGTACAGTACTCTGTTCTACTCTCTTCCACTGCATGTCTGCCTTCGACACTGTTGACAAGCCTCTCATCCTAGTAACTCTTTTTCGCCTTTATGTTTCTGATTCAGCGTTCTCTTGGTTTTCTTTTTACATCTAGGACTCCTCCTTCTCAGTTTGCTTTGCTAGCTCTTCATCCTTTCCTGGCCCTGCAGCTCAGACATTTTTCTTTATTTTATTTTTACATTTAAAATCCGACCATAAAATATTTACATTACACTTTAAAAATCACAACACCATTCTATCCTCCCATCCCTCCAAGATATCATCACTCATCATGTCTAATAGTTCATGTCCAATTCTCTGCTTTCATCCAATACCTCCTTGTTTCAGTTACCTCAGAACAAAATCGGTGCCCAATACAATCTTCTGCTCCAAGATCAGGGCATTTATATTGAAATGCCCAGTACTGGATCCTTTACTTCCTTCACCTACTCTCTCCAAAAATTCTTGTCACCTGACATTCAACTACACGTACTCTAAGGTTTCTCATGTAATAATAATAATAATAATAATAATAGTATTTGTTAAGTGCTTATTATGTGCCAAGTACTATTCTAAGCATGGGGATGACACAAGTTAATCAGGTTGTCCCACGTGGGGCTCAGTCTTAATTCCCATTTTACAGATGAGGCAACTGAGGCACAGAGAAGTTAAGGTACTTGCCCAAAGTCACACAGCTGACAAGTGGTGAGCCGGGATTAGAACCCATGACCTTTGACTCTCAACCCCATGCTCTTTCTGATAAACCATGCTGCTTCTATTCTTGTACATCTTGGCCTTGAGGATGTTTGACCAATGCTTCTCACTTTCATGCTTGATCGAACACTTAACTGCTAGCCAAACAGCTTCCTCTGTTTCCTACTCAGGCTAAATTTATTTAAATTTTGGGAAGTCTCTTTAGTTCCTCCTTCCAGTCACCTCCCCATTACACTACCTTTAAATCTAATATCCCACAATCCTAAATATTGGGACATCATCTCTTCTCTCTTTGGGTGCCTCATCTCCGCAAAGTTACAGCTACCAACTCCAAGCTGATCCTTCAAAATCTAACTAAACAACCCCATCATTTTCCCTGCTTTATAACCTCATTCTTTCACCTACTTCCAAGACAACACTACCTGGATACTGTCAGTGTTTTAAACTTAATATGACAAAAAATGAACTTATCTTCCCTCCTAAACCATTTCCTTTTCCTAATTAATCTTACTATTATTTTCAACATCGCCACCATTTTTGACTCCAGGAAGCTAATCATCTTGGTGTCCTCTTTTCCTTGCCTCTGTCAATTACCTCCCAATCAATCAATCAGTGGTATTTACTGAGTGTTTATTATGTGCAGAGCACTGTACTAAGCACTTGGAAGATTACACTACAATGAAATTCCATCCAATCATGCACTCGCAAACATCTGTGGCACTTTTGTACACATCTTAGTACTTAAACACCCACTCAGTTAAATATGTACTTTCCTTCTTCTACCTGTAATTTATTTTAGTGTCTCTCTCCCACATTAGATTGTAAACTCCTCAAGATCCAGAATTATGTTTACCAACTAGAGGAGCAGCAGAGCCAAATAGAAAGAGCACAGGACTACAAGTTAGAAGACCTGGGTTCTCATTTTGGTTCTGCTGCTTGCCCACTATGTCTTTAGGCAAAGTCACTTGACTTTTCTGGTCCTCAGATTCTCCATCTGTAAAACACGGATTAAATATCTCTTCTCCCACCACCTTAGATTGAGCCCCATGGCCATCTGTATCAGACCTATGCACATCCACCAGAGTGCTTGGCACATAATATTTAAATCCCAAAGTTATCATTATTATTATTACTACTGTACTCTTTGCATAATAGGCACTCAAGACAATGGATGGATTGACTCATATTCAGTCCATACTATTCACAGCTCCAGGTATCACCTTTTAAAATGTCTCTGAGAACACAACGTTCCCCTGGGTTCTAATCCCAGCTCTGCCACTTACCTCCTGAATTACATTGAGCGAATCATTTAATTTGTCAGTGCTTCAGTTCCCTAATCTGTTTTCCCTCCTACTTAGACTGTGAACTCCACGTGGGACAGAGATTGTATCCAACCTGGCTACCTTCTACCTTGCCTCTAGTGCTTGGCACACAATAAGCACTTAACAATTATACAATTATTATCTTTTTAATTACTTTTTACCTATTGTGTATTTCACAGTGAGTGTCAGCTTGTCTCCCCCATTAGAATGAAGGTTTGTCTAGAGTCATGAAAATCAAATAAATTATGCCCTACCCCTTCTAATTAGAAATTAATGATCATTTTTACAGTTTTGAATTTATTTTTTTCTCTTGCTTTCTCTTTTTATCCCACTGTATCTCTTTCCCTCTGTGCTTCCCTCTCTTCTACTCTTGTAGATGAGGTAATAATGCAGTATACTAGGCCTTGAGGAGTATTACATAAGAAGTAAAAACTCTCAAGAAGCAAGAATGCAGGAATAGTCACAGATACGTTCATAAATGCTTGGAAAACCATGGTCTTTTATGGGATGCTACAAAGCTTGTCAAATGAGAAACTATGCATGACTAATGTCCGCCTAAAATGTCACCCTTCTCCAGGAAGCTTTCTCTGATTGATTCCCCCTGCCTTTCCAAATCATGGCCCAGCATGGCTCAGTGGAAAGAGCACAGGCTTGAGAGTCAGAGGTCATGGGTTCGAATCCCACTCTGCTACTTGTCAGCTGTGTGACCTTGGACAAGCCACTTAACTTCTCTGTGCCTCAGTTACCTCATCTGTAAAATGGGGATTAAGACTGTGAGCCCTACATGGGACAACCTGATCACCTTGTATCCCCCCAGCACTTAGAACAGTGCTCTGCACATAGTAAGCTCATAACAACTACTACCATTATTATTATTATTATTACTACTATTATTATTAATCCATCACAGCATTCATGTATTTATCTGATTTCATTTGTTGTCAATGTATTTATTCTCATGTCTATTATTCAATACTCTAGTTTATTATTTATTATGTTGTGTCCTTCCTGGCTTGCAGACAATTAAGCAACCACACTGGACATTTGGGGAAATCTCTGGTTATGTCAGTCTGGCTCTTAATAACAATAATAATAATAATAATAACTATGGTATTTAAGTGCTTATGTCCATCTAGCTCTTAATAATAATAATAATAACAACAACAACTATGGTATTTGTTAAGTGCTTACTTTGTGCCAAGCACTATTCTAAGCACTGGGGTAGATACAGATAATCAGGTTGTCCCATGCTGGGCTCACATTTTTAATCCTCATTTTACAGATGAGGTAATTGAGGCACAGAGAAGTTAATTGGCTTGCCCAAGGTCACACAGCAGACAAGTCGTGGAGCCGGGATTAAAACCCACGTACTCTGACTCCCAAGCACGTGCTCTTTCCACTAAGGCATGCTGCTTTCTCTTCTATCTTCACTTCTATCCTGACCCACACTGCCTCAACAAGTGGGAGGTGCAGAATCAAGTAATCATATTTTCTGAGCACCTACTGTGTTTCGAGCACTGAAATAAGTGCTTGGGAGAGTACAATATAACAGAGTTGGTAGACACGTTCCCTGTCCACAATTAGCTTACAGTCTAGAGTGAGAGACAGACATTGATATAAATAAATACATTACAGATATGTACATATGTGCTGTAGGGCTGAGGGAAGGGAGAATAAAAGGTGTTAATCCAAGTACAAGGGTGAGGCAAAAGGGAATGGGAGAGGAGGAAATGAGGGATTAGGGAAGGCCTCTTGGAGATGGTCCTTATTTTAATCAGGCTTTGAAAGAAGGGAGAGTGATCATCCTTCAGATATGAAAAGGGAGGGCATTCTAGGAGAGGGGCCGGAGGAGAAATAGAGGAGTTTGAGGTGCTGTGATTAGGTTGGCATTAGACCGAAGTATGCAGGCTGGCTGTTGGAGAGTAGTGAGGTGAGGCAGGAAGGGGTGAGGTGATTGAGTGCTTTAAACCTGATGGTAAGGGGTTTCTGTTGGATGTGTGGATGGATGGGCTGGCTTGAGGAGTGGGGAAATATGGACTGAAAGCTTTTGTATAAAAATGATCCAGGAAGCAGACTGAAGTAGGGACTGGATGGGGGAGAGACAGAAGGCAGGAAGGTCAGCAAAGAGGCTTATACAATAATCAAGGTGGGATAGGATATAAATGTGGTAACAGTTTGGATGGAGAGGAAAGGGAGGATTTTAGGGATGTGAAGGTTGAACCAATGGGATTTGGTGACAGATTGAATATGTGGGTTAAATGAATGCATGAGAGGCAGGAAGGAGAGAAGCAGCAACAGCAAGCTAAAATGAGGAGCAGAGGAAGAGGGGAGATGGGGCCATTTCTGTGGCTGCAACTTTGAATGTGAGACTGACTTCCAAGAAGCCTGAAAGTCTGCTCTTCAAGCCACAGTTTCCAATCCTTTTTTAGATTTTAATAAAATAACAATAATAATAATAATGTTAATAAAACAGTGGGTTTGTTAAGCACTTACTATGTGCATAGCAGTATATTTAGCAATAGGGTTTATACAAGGTAATCAGGATTGGACACAATCCCTATTCTACACATGGCTCATTGCCAAAGAATGAGGGATAACAGGCGTAGAGTCCCCATGGTACAGATGAGGCATCTGAGGTACAGAGAAGTAAAATGACTTGCCCAAGGCCACACAGCAGGCAAGTGGACAAGCCAGGATTAGAATCCTTGTCCTCTCATTCCCAGGCCTGTGCTCTTTCTGACAGGCCACACTACTTCTCTGTATTTTTTTTATTTATCCCTGTCTTTGTCCTTTATGTTGTTTTTGTGTTTTAATTGTTTTTATCTTTCCTCATCTCTTTCTCTCTCTCTTCCAGGAAGACCAACCTCTTTTCCCCATCCTATTTCCCCTCCCGTCTGCATTGCCTTTGTACTTAGGTCTATACTCCTGAGCAGTTGTGCCTCATTCTTACCTGCCCTGCCGTCGACTCCTGGCCATGTCCTACCTGTGGCCTGGAATGCCCTCCTTCTTCAAATCCACCAAACAATCACACTTCCCCCCTTCAAAGCCTTACTGAAAGCTCACCTCCTCCAAGAGGCCTTCCCAGACTAAGCCCCCCTTTTCCTCAGCTCCCTCTTCCCTCTGAGTCACCCCGACTCACTCCCTTTGCTCTACCCCCTTCTCCCCACCCCACAGCACTTGTGTATATATGTACATACCTATAATTCTATTTATTTACATTAATGCCTGTTTACCTGTTTTGATGTGTATATATCTGTAATTCTATTTATATTGATGCTATTGATTCCTGTTTACTTGTTTTGATGGCTGTCTCCCCCCTTCTAGAAGCCCAAAGTGGGCAGGGATTGTCTCTATTGCTGAATTGTACTTTCCAAGCACTTAGTACAGTGCTCTTCACACAGTAAGTGCTCAATAAATATGATTGAATGAATGAATGATAAGCATGTAGACGACTGAAATGATCTACCATCCAGCTCCGATGTCATGAAAGATTTCCATGAGTGGAACAGATGACTTCAGCTACGTAGATCATACTTGGTCCAACAACATGCTGTAAAAATCAAATTAAGCCAGCCAGCAGCCATTTGTGGACACTGACAGAAATTCAGTCCAAGCTGAAGTACTATGGAGACTTTCTTTATGGCATTTGTTAAGCACTCTGTGCCAGGCACTGTTCTAAGCACTGAGGTAGATACAAGTTGGTCACATTGAACACAGTCCCTATCCCACCTGAGGCTCACAATCTTAATCCCCATTTCACAGATGAGGTAATTGAGGCTCAAAGAAGTGAAGTGACTTGCCCAAGGTCATACAGCAGACAAGGGGAGGAGCTGGGATTTGCACTCAGGTCCTTCTGGCTCCCAGGACCATGTTCTTTCCACTAGACAACACTTCCTCTCAGACGTTGTAGGATCTGACCTATTGTATCTGATTTCTGGAGCAACTGATCAGTGCCAGTCACATGACACACAGCATACATTAAAAATAGGAACAAATGCTTATCATAATAGTGCTTTCAGAGGTAAGACACCAAAGGCACATGGTTGACATCCGGGCTCTTAAGCAGCAACTACATGGAGTTGGAGTGGGAGAACAAGAGCAAGGAGGGCAGACAAAATAGCCCTAGAAGAGGGACTCATCCTGAAGGTGGTATGTGCACCAAAACCCTGTCCTCTTCCTAATTGTGAAAATCACATATGCAATCACACCTATAGTTACATCCTACAAACAGAAGGCAGCATGGCCTAGTGGATAGAGCACAGGCCTGGGAGTCAGAAGGACTTGGGTTCTAATCCTGGTTCTACCATTTGTCTGTTGTGTGTGTGGGC